>NC_090654.1:266359388-267737834 GCF_040937935.1 Hyperolius riggenbachi
CCCGGCACCGCTCTGATTCCCCCCCCACCCCTACCCGATCGCCGCCGGCAATATTTACCCATCCGCGATCCCGTGAGAGCCGCAGCTTAACGATCCAGCTTCACTCGTCACTATGTCGACGATCGGACGTGACGTCATCGACGTCATGCGCAGTCCCAATCCTCCCCATAGCGAAGCCTGGAGCTAAAGGCTGCGCCATCGCGGGATCCCTGCGGGGTACGTATTACGGCGGTGATCGGGGCGATCGGTGGGGACCGGAGGCACTTGGGGGACATGATTAGCTAGCAAAGTGCTAGCTGAAGAATATAGCGCAATTTTTATTTTAAAAAAAATCCTCACGGGGCCATGTGATCCCCTGTGGCGGCTAGCCTGACACTGTGTCGGGCTTACTGCCAGGGAGGTTAATGCCGAGGTCAGAGATGTAAACCACCGCTGTAAATTGCCCGGCTAACGTTTCATAACAGACGGCGCTCAATGCATATATTTCGGTGCACATCCGACGAAGATGAATAGCTGCACTCTCCCCATTGCCATGGCAACTCAAATTACACTCCAGCTACCAGCGATGACTCATAATATGCGCGCTGACGTATTAATAGGCGGCGTTTAGTGAATGAACTACCGCACACAGTGGAAGAGGACTATAACATTAGGAATTGCAAAGCTAAGCATAGTCACACTCACAATCCTATACATATTAAATTAAACCAGTTGAAATATGAATTAAATAGTAAAATAAAAAAAGAGAATCTTTTGGATGGCCTGGTATTGTGGCTTTGTGGTCCACTCTGGTTAGGAATAATATTTTGAAGAAATAGGTTTATTTCTGTGGAGAGTGTTTGCTATATTGGGCTAACTTAGAGATTAACTCTAACTTGCAGTGCATGTGTGCACTTTTGGTGGCATTTAAAGTGGATCCGAGATAAACTTTTACTCCTTGCATAAACTTGTTCCTTTCATATAGTTTATAAGTCATTTCTCAAGCCAAATACTTTTTTTGTTTTGTTCTAATACTCTAATTCCCTATAAACTAAACAAGCCTCGCCCACAGCTTCTCCAGAGTGCCTTGGCACTTTGAGCCTTAGTAGCAAGGGCTTATGGGAGCTCAATCTGGGCAGGAGGAGGAGGTTACTAGCCAGAGATGGCAGAGGGGAGGAGGAGAGGGGAGTGAAGTTTTCACAGGCTACGGGCTGGAGATGCAGATCAGCTTGCCTGTGTGTAATGTGACAAACAGAACATGGCTGCCCTCATTGTATCACAGGAATCAATAATATCTAAACTTTAGAAAAGATGTATAGACAAGTTACTTGTTATAGTTGGTTTTCCATCTTCGAACCACTTTAAGCAGAAGACTGGATCTCAACCTGGATTTCAGTAACTTTCTTTATGTACCATATACACAGAAGCACAATGTGTGCATTTGACAAACGTCCTTGGACTGAAATATTGTTCTTCTATAAGTGGGGTGGTACATCATGCAAGTTGTTGAGACTCCATCTTCTGTTTGGAATTTGGATTTTGCACCCTTGGTGGCTGTGGGTGGTATTTGGTGGACTCCCTGGTGATGTGGAGTGTGGGGTTGAAGTACTGTGATTTTTTTTTTATTTTTATTTATTATTATTATTTTTTTTTTGGTTGTGTCCACTCCGTTAAGTGTGTGATGACAACTAGTGCATGTGTCTGCTAGTGTGAGGGAGAGAGCTAAACATGTAAAGGGCTTATGAGTGAGGAGGACATTACAAGACCTTTCGGATGGAGAATAGGTTTCAGATGGAGGGTCAGAGTTTTGGGTGGACTTAGTGGAGGTGTCTGCACAGAGTGACCATGTGCAAGTTGTGGAAAGAGCCAATGGAGGGATTGGCAAAGAGGGGGCAGCAGGTGAGTTGTCGGGGCAGCCAGTGAAGACATTTGGCAGCGTGACAGTTATTGGCTGCTGGGAGGAGCCAGTGGAGGGATTGGCAGAGACAGCCCATATAAGTTGTAGGAGGAGCAAGTGCAGGTATTGCCAGAGAGGGTTAAAAAGATATAAGGTGGAAATAATGTTGGTATGACAGGCTATGCAAGAAAGTCTATAGGAAAAAATCTATACTGTATTCAAAAGTTCAAAATAGGGGTTCATTTAACCACCCACTGCTATGAAGCAACTGTTATCATTGTTTAACTATACATTGCCACATACGTGCCGGCACACAGGAAGCACTGGTGGACTTGCAGAGTATCTGTACACAGCACTCTTTGTGATGTAATACTTGGGGGTATTGGGGTACATGATGTTCTGTGTCATGTAATACAGTACTCTGGTATCAGTAGGAAATTGGCACTTTGTGTAATATATTACGGGGGTGCTTGTTGGTTATTGGGAAGCACTGTGTAATGTTGGGGTATTGATGGTGTATTGGGGTGCATTGCATAATATTATACTGGGGTACTTTGGGTTACATGCTGTATAATGTAATACTGGGGTTTCTTAGGGGAATTTAAGTATACGGTGCTGTGATGTTGGTGAATTTTCACTTTTTCTTTGATTGCCTCACACTATTCACAAGTACACCAATATACATACACCTGCTATCTGAGTGTGCATATATACATACATTCATTCATTCATACATACATACATACATACATACATACATACATACATACATACATACATACAATCATACATATATACACACACACACAACGGTATATTCATGGTTGAAACTATTGCTGGAGGATCTTAGCGAGTATGAAGAACATCAACTATTTGTATCCATGTATTCCAGAATGTGGGGCATAAGATGGGTGGTGGTGGGGGCGGCATCCATCCCTGTATTGTGTATTCTATCACCTACACTTGCCTTCCTATATGTGTGATGTCTTGTCACTGTAAACCAATATAATAGCATCCATAGTCTGTACATACATGTTCTTCACCTTCTCACATCACCTGCCATTACCTGAACTGCTTCTCCTGTTTATTATCTCTCTCTCTTCTTGTTTCTACCTTCCACTGTCTGCTCTGCACCCCTCTCTATCTCTACTACTATCTACACATCAACCTTCTCTCATCTCTCTTCCTGCACACCTGCATCTCTTCCTGCACAGCTCTCTCTCGCCTATCTTCCTGCACAGCTCTCTCTCTCGCCTCTCCTCCTGCACACCTGCATCTCTTCCTGCACAGCTCTCTCTCTCGCCTCTCTTCTTGCACACCTGCATCTCTTCCTGCACAGCTCTCTCTCTCTCTCGCCTCTCTTCCTGCACACCTGCATCTCTTCCTGCACAGCTCTCTCTCTCTCTCTCGCCTCTTCCTGCACACCTGCATCTCTTCCTGCACAGCTCTCCCTCACCTCTCTTCCTGCACAGCTCTCTCTCCCTCACCTCTCTTCCTGCACAGCTCTCTCTCTCTCGCCTCTCTTCCTGCACACCTGCATCTCTTCCTGCACACCTGCATCTCTTCCTGCACAGCTCTCTCTCTCGCCTCTCTTCCTGCACAGCTCTCTCTCGCCTCTTCTTGCACAGCTCTCTCACATCTCTTCCTGCACACCTGCATCTATTCCTGCACCTCTTCCTGCACACCTGCATCTCTTCCTGCACAGCTCTCTCTCTCTCGCCTCTCTTCCTGCACAGCTCTCTCTCTTACCTCCTCTTCCTGCACACCTGCATCTCTTCCTGCACAGCTCTCTCTCTTACCTCCTCTTCCTGCACAGCTCTCTCTCTCACCTCTCTTCCTGCACACCTGCATCTCTTCCTGCACAGCTCTCTCTCTTACCTCCTCTTCCTGCACACCTGCATCTCTTCTTGCACAGCTCTCTCTCGCCTCTTCTTGCACAGCTCTCTCACATCTCTTCCTGCACACCTGCATCTCTTCCTGCACACCTGCATCTCTTCCTGCACAGCTCTCTCTCTCTCGCCTCTCTTTCTGCACACCTGCATCTCTTCCTGCACAGCTCTCTCTCTCGCCTCTCTTTCTGCACACCTGCATCTCTTCCTGCACAGCTCTCTCTCTCGCCTCTCTTCCTGCACACCTGTATCTCTTCCTGCACAGCTCTCTCTCACCTCTCTTCCTGCACAGCTCTCTCTCTTACCTCCTCTTCCTGCACACATGCATCTCTTCCTGCACAGCTTTCTCTCTCTTACCTCCTCTTCCTGCACACCTGCATCTCTTCCTGCACAGCTCTCTCTCTCACCACCTCTTTCTGCACATCGCTCTCTCACCTCTCTTCCTGCACAGCTCGCTCTCTCACCTCTCTTCCTGCACAGCTCGCTCTTTCACCTCTCTTCCTGCACAGCTCGCTCTCTCACCTCTCTTCCTGCACAGCTCGCTCTCTTGCCTCTTTCTGCACAGTCCTTTCTCCCACCTCTCTTCCTGTGCAGCTTTCATTTTCCTCTCTTCCTGTGCTCCTCTTGCCTCTCTTCCTTCACAGCCCTCTCTCTCACCGCTTTCCCTGCACCCCACCCCCCCCCCCCCCCCCCCAATTTCCTGCTTGTGGAAGCTGATGTGACCCCACTCGAAATTTACAAATCACATTTAAGTATGTAATTCTTGTGTTAAAGATTAAAATGACATTTATTGAACTGAAATCTAAATAGCAGATGTTAAACGCTGTAAGTAACGTGAAGGAGTAAGAATGGACAAGTATGGTGAGGTAGGGGATTTATGTATGAATAGTAAATAAGGGTGCTGTAGTGTTTGGTTTCCATGTGTTACTCCCAATGCGTAACTTCTGACTCATAAGATTCCAGAGACATGCCATACATATTGTAATCTATAGTTTTCTACCAGCCAGAATGTTTGTGAGCGCCTCTGTTTTATACAAAGTTATAATTATCACTCAATATTATTCTTATTGCTGAATGCCCACTACATCGCAAGACCGTGAGATAAACTGCTAATGCCGAACTAAAATCCTGTGAGAGAAGTGTTATTCAGACAACCTACTTCTCTGCAGCAATATAATCTCTATATGGTAACGTCTCTTCAGAAGTAAGGTTCGGTTCTGTATATACTCAGGAACATTCAGATTAGCTGCTTTAGATCATTTATTTACAATGTAAACACGAGTGCACTACAGGATTAATCTAGAAAAATGTTTTGGCTCACAAAATTAATATAATGTAGCCAGTCGTTTAAAAGAAAAGAAGAAAATACTTTGGCTGTTTCAGTGTTTTGGATTATGGGCCTTAACTAGTTACTGCCCCGAATGCAGTATATCTACGACCCACAGTACTTCATCTGAAGTCCCAGGGATGTAGATATTAGTCTATTGCCGCTACGCTCACTCCTGTGTGCGATCTTGCTGCCACCCGTTAGTGCACAGATCAGTTAATGGGAAAACCATTCCCATTCACCGATCTAAATGCCTGTGATCAATGACCACTGGCATCGAGGAGATGTTGTGGTCATTGATAAAACGAAAGTAACATATACACGTATTACTTACTGTTAGCATGTTAACAGTACACACAGGAAGATAAAGTGGGGGGACATATAGTGGATAAATAGTAAAATTACACCTATATACATTTTTTTTTTTTTTAAATCAAGACATCATTTCCCATTATAATTAACCCCTTCCCTCCCCCACTCTCCCATAGCTACCAAAATAAAGCATTAACAAAATAAATACATAAATGGTTACCTTAGGGACTATACTTTTTTTTTATATATATACGTATGTCACAAGGGTATATTACTGTTATTTTTGCAAATAAGGGCTTGTAATTACACCCTAATTTCCAAATAAAATATCTCCATACATTGTGATAGGAACGTAATTTTGCTCGCTGAGGTGGAATCCTCAGACAACCCAGAGAGAAATGACATAGTTATGAATATTAGATCATATCTCCGATGACTTACAAAGGATATGATAGCAGATTCATAATCTGCGGATTCTTTATCAAATAACCTCAAACTTGATTATTCTTCTGTATGGCATTACAGAAGACTGTACTCAAATATCTCTGGTTCCTCATATGATATCAGAATAAAACATATTTAATCGTTCTTTCCTCTAGAATTTCACTGTCATTATTTCCAGTGGATGTGACTTTTTTTTTTCACCTGAATTGTGACGAAATATGACATTTTATAACTGTATCAAAAGCATAGCTTTCAGGAACCTCAACCGCGAGGTTCCATGAAGTCTGAGAGAATGCATCCTCACCCTCTGGAGTCCAGGTGTGTCTCCCTCCGGAGTTCTGGTTTGCTGATAGTATAGCTACACCCTTATAGACTTCATCTTCGCCTCAGGGGCGTAGATATACGTATTCTGCTGTGATCGCCACACGCATACTGTCATCATGGTCTTTTCGCCACCTGTTACTGCACTGATCAGTGAATGGAAACAGGTGTTCCCAAAGCCAATCAAAGTGCCTGTAATCAATTATCATCGTTGGTTGAATGCCGGTGGTCAATAACAAAGTGAAAGTAAAAGACCTACACGTTACTTTCTGTATACTGTTCACACTACACAGGAATAAAGTGTGTTGGGGTGGGGGTGACATCTAGTGGCCAAATAGTAAAAATAAACATTAAATACACACTAATTAAATTTAATGAAAACTAAACTCCTTAGGGGCTCAACTTTTTAATATGTATGTAATCAGGTTATATTACTGTTTGCAAATAAGGGCTTGTAATTAGTGGTATAGTATGAACAAACACAAAACTGAAAAAAATACGCTTATTTCCAAATAAAATATTGACTCCATACATTGCACTGGGGCATAATGTAAACATTGTAGTAATGAGCAAATAAAATGTGTGGGTTTTATCCACTGTAGCTTATTTTATTTTAAAACTATAATGGCTGAAAACTGAGAAATAATGCATTTGTTTTCATTTTTTTTCTTATTCTTATTAAAATGCATTTAGAATAAAATAAAATAATTCTTAGCAAAAAGTACCATCCAAAGAAAGCCTAATTGATGGCAAAAAAACCCACCAAGATATAGATTGTTTCGGTGTGATAAGTAGTGATAAAGTTAGTGACAAATGAATGGGAGGAGTGCTGAAAGTTAAAAATTGCTCTGATCTGTAAGGTGAACACAACCTGTAGTGGTCAGGTGGTTAAGGCCCCCTCTGTATGAGTGTCTTGCCTTGTGGAGTCGCTCTGGCTGAAAAAAATAGGGTTTTCTGCAGAGTTTTTCTTTCCCTTTAAAGCTTGTGACATGTACATGTAAACTTTCCATAAGAGGATTCTGCTCTGTCTTTAGATTCAAAGGAATTATCTTTTCATATCGATTGTGAATTAAAAATAAGTGGCGCTGTGCAGTTTGCTGTGACATCCCGTAACTTATAGAACATACTGTATATCTTAGAGCGACTGATAATCAAATAAATCCTGTATAAACGACAACACCAAATTACTATATACATAGTTAACTCTTAGAAATCAACAATTACTACTACTACTAAATATACAGTATCTGTGATGGGGTGTTTGAGATAATTTTTACCATGTATTTGGTGAGCACAGGCTTCCAAAAGGGGTACATACATCCCAATAAAATGTTTAGGCAAACATGAAGTGAAAGAAAACTTTGAGATAAATTGTATGTGTAGTACAGATAATACATAGAGTATTAGTAGCAAAGAAAAGAGTCTCGTATTTTTATTTTCAGTTATATAACTTAGTTAATAACATTGCATGATTCTTTCACAGTTGCACTTTTCAAACCACACTCTCTTTTAAGCTATTAAACAAAGCAAAAATAATGATAGTGCTTCAGAAAACATAACTGTATTCAACCAGTGGGTTGAATAGCTAAAAAAAAAAAGCTCTTTTGCATTGATAACTGAAGAATTTCCTGTACTGGAAAACAATTTTTTTTTCTTTGCTACTAATGTAATATTTCTTAAAGGGGTTCTCCGGAAAATTTAAAGAGACTCTGTAACAAAAATTGCATCCTGTTTTTTATCATCCTACAAGTTCCAAAAGCTATTCTAATGTGTTCTGGCTTACTGCAGCACTTTCTGCTATCACAGTCTCTGTAATAAATCAATGTATCTTTCCCCTGTCAGACTTGTCGGCCTGTGTCTGGAAGGCTGCCAAGTTCTTCAGTGTTGTGGTTCTGCTATGAACTCCCCCTTCCAGCCCCCTCTATGCACACTTCCTGTGTATTATTTAGATTAGAGCAGCTTCTCTCTTCTCTCTTATCTTTTACAAGCTGGATAAATGTCCTCTGAGCTGGCTGGGCTTTCACATACTGAGGAATTACAAACAAGGGCAAAGCTGTTTGCAGGAAGAAAAGAGCAGCCTGAAACTTCAGTGCATGAGATTCTGCAGGGGGAAAGAAACACACAAATGATCTCTTGAGATTCAAAAGGAATGCTGTATACAGCCTGCTTGTGTATGGATGTATTTTCTATGTGTGGACATACTGTACATCAACCTACTTCCTGTTTTGGTGGCCATTTTGTTTGTTTACAAACAAACTTTTTAAAACTGTTTTTAACCACTTTTAATGCGGCGAGGAGCGGCGAAATTGTGACAGAGGGTAATAGATGTCCCCTAACGCACTGGTATGTTTACTTTTGAGCGATTTTAACAATACAGATTCTCTTTAGGATAACACTGACACTTACCTGGGGCTTCTATCGGCCCCCTGCAGCTGTCATGTCCCGCACTGTCCTCCTCCGATGTGCCGTTCCCCGCCGCCGGCACTGGACTAATTATTCGTCAAACTAGATGAATAGAACTGCGGCTGCACGTGTGCTCACTCCCGTGCGCAGTACAAGAAAACTAGTAAGCTCCTGCTGACGCGCGCGGAAGTGAGCACGCGTTGCCATGGCTGCGCAGCCGCAGTTCTATACCTCTAGTTAGACAAATAATTAGCTCAGTGCCGACAGTGGGGAACGGCGCATCAGAGGACGGCGCAGGACATTACAGCAGCAGGGGGCCGATAGAAGCCCCAGGTAAGTGTCAATGTTGGCTTTTTTTTATTTTTTTAGGTACCGGACAACCCCTTTATGGTGGCCATACCTCAGGCGACTTGGCGGCCGATCGACCATCTAATTCCATTAATATAATCAAATTAGATGAAAATCCGTGCCGTCAAGTGCGTTTCCAACCGACAATGCGACCAATTTCGGGACGAAAATTGGTTGCATTCTCAATCGCGCATGCTTGAAGATGTTGCTAGATCGGGTGTGCACCGGTAGCGGCATGCAATAATGCAACGAAACCCCAGATGCTGTCTCTCCTAATGAACATGTGCCCTGTGTAAAGTCTATGCATTACCTGTCCGGGCGCATTCTCCTCTCCATACATGCACGCCTCACGTGGTTTCCTAGTAAGTGACGTCACACAATGTTTTTAACACTGTAAATCGGATTGAAGAAAGATTTTACAATCGCCAAACACTAATTCATAAATATTGTAAAAATTAAGGTCATTTATATTCTGCAAAGTTCCTATTTCACTTATGATTGAAGTTATTTACATCAGGAAGTGCACTAAGCATCATCAGCTGCTTCCTGCCGGTGACCTAAATATCAGTACCCACAATGCTCTGCGATGGTGGCAGTACTGTGCAGAGCTGATGAGACCAGGGAATTCACTGCTTCCTACCCTCCACAATCCTCTCCTTGCCATCACTAGACTCACAATTACACAGCTCTTGTATACAGCATTAATAATCCTAACATTTGTATAGCACTTTTCTCCTGTTGGTCTCAAAGCGCTCAAGAGCTGCAGCCACTAAGGGTGCACTCAAGGCGCCACCCTGCAGTGTTAGGAAGTCTTGCCTGAGGACTTCTTACTGATTAGATAGACTTTCCATGTACCCACCGCTCATGGGGGGTATAAGTCAGTGGGATCATACTTGCAGTATTGTGTTCTGACATGCACAGAAAGGAAATCCTGTAAAATAAATGTGCTCGCTGTTACACACTTCTCATTGTATAACATAAGTGCTTCTGATAAGTTTTTTTTTTTTTTAATAGCAGGACGTAAGAGTTCTGGGGGCGCGTTGGAAGAAGGGGTGAGGGGACATAAATTACTTCCTGACCTAAACAAGCAACTGGCTGTTTTTTGTCTGGCGGCATATTAACCACTTAATGACAAGCAGACTTATAAAACGTCCTGCTAGAACCTCTTAACGGCTCCAGGACATTTTTATAAGTCAAACTTTGCTGCTGTGCACGTGCACACGCGTTCCCCGGACGTGCACACGCGTTCCCCGGACGTGCACACGCGTTCCCCGCACGTGCACACGCGTTCCCGCGAGCAATCACGTGAGATTAGTGAAAAAAAACTCCATAGAAAAAATACTCCTCTATTTCCAAATAATATATTGTCACCATACTTTGTACTAGGGACGTAATTAAAATCTTGCGATAACCAGGAGAAATAGGCAGATAACGTGTGGGTTTTATGTACAGTAGCAGTGTTTATATTAAAACTATAGGGGATGAAATAGGAGAAATAGTTTTTTTTTTTTTTTCATTTTTTCCTTGTTTTTCACTTTAAAATGCATAGAAAATAAAGTAATTACTGAAAACAAATATCAACCCCAAAAAGCCTAATTGGTGGTAAAAAAAACAGGATCTAGATCATTTCATTGTGATTAGTAGTGATTAAGCTATTGGCAAATGAAAGGGATGAATACTGAAAGGTGAAAATCGCTCTTGTCTATTAGGGTAAAAAACGCTTTGGGGTGAAGTGGTTAAAATGGACTTGAACTCAGAACTACTTCTCTGATCTAAACGATAGGCAACAACATATCCTTTAAAGAAAAATATTTTTGCTACAGCTGATACAAATCGTGCAATACATCTGCATGGAAGCAGACATAGGGTTAACATTCTGTTTACAAATTAGCTGCTCTGCTTAGGCAGCTGATAGTCTTGAGCTGACACAGCTAAGAGATCAAGTTACACTCAAACTGCACTTGTGATTCTTCACAAATGAGGCGGAATTGGACAGGATAAACTCTAAATACACACAGGGTGCATTTCTCTGTCTTCCTTCTGTCTTGTGCATGAGTTCAGGTCCACTTTAACCTGACATCCTTTCCAGTGTGCATTATGTCGTGACAGATGTCTCTACTGTAGCTCTAAGAGAGGTCGGATGTGTGATGGATAATATTCCAGGAACCCCTGTAGCTCTAGGTTTGGGGGGGGGGGGTGATGGATAGCATCCTAGGCACTGTAGCTTTCATAACTCACTCTGCATTGCCTCCTGGTGCTGCGTGTAGATATCGCAGCGCTGATGAGTCGGTAATATTGGTTTCTATAGATGCATCAATCTTTTCATTGGTGCGGAGGCTGCCCATTTAGTTGCTTGCCATATGGCACTGTGCACAATGTAAGGTCTGTGATCACCGCTGCAGATCCTTAGGCCTGTACACGTGCTCAATCAATGTCACCCGATCGGGTTCTGAAAATGATCCCTCAGGAGACCTTGCAGGGCTAAGGTTGTGCAGACACATTCTATAGGGGGGTAGAGCTGCGCAGGAGTGACATCATGTGGTGGGCGGGGTAAGTGGGGAGATCAATGATCTCAGCCCTCACTTAGTCGAAATGATCTGCAAAGATAGATCACTGGCTGAGCAGTCGGTGCTGCCTTACACATGCTGGATTCTCGGGAGAGGTGGTCGTTACTGGCCACTTTGACCAAGTTTAATCTGGCGTGTACGGGGCTTTAAACCTGGAATAAGTAACAATCAGTTTTGCTATTGTAATCAGTATTTGTTGAGATGTGATTGGCTGATTTTGGAAGGGGAGGGTTTTGGTGGAGGATGTGTAACATCAACCGTTGTGTCTTCACAGATAAGCTGGATGGACTGAAGAGCAATAAGCGGAAGCGAGACTATGAGTTGGCCCACGGCATGGAAGATTTCTTACAGCTTCCAGATGATTATGACACGCGGGAGTCTGAGCCAGGAAAGAAGCGGGTAACCACTCTTATCCACTTATCTGTTCAGGAGCAGCCATATATGTTGAAGCAGACCTGACACCGGAGGTGTTCTTACCCTGACTTGTGGACTAGAGAAGGCACATCACCATGTGTGAATTTTGCATTTTCTCAAATCCCTGCCCCCACCGCACATTGCATTGTAGGACATGGTTTCTCTGCCGTCTTTGGCAATTTGTTCCTTCATTTGGAAATCGGGCTCTTGGGGAGCGTAGCTTTATTTGTAAAATATGTGCAGATGTCTCTCAGTGCTGCTTCTAGCTTCTTATTCAGGTTTCATACACAACTCCGGTGACAGGTTTGCTTGAAATGACATAAGAGCCGTGTTAGTCCTCTGTTTTCTCATTCTTTATTTTGCTTCTTGTCTCCAGGTCCGCTGGGCTGATCTAGAAGAAAAGAAAGATGCGGATCGGAAAAGGGCCATTGGATTTGTTGTTGGCCAGACAGACTGGGATAAGATTACTGATAAGAGTGGACACTTGGCGGAACGTGCTCTGAACCGCACCAAATACATCTAAGTAGTTGTGTAGCTGTAGGTGAGTAACATGCATTCCCCAGCTATTGTAGCTGCTAGGTTAGAGCTCTGTAGTCCCCTGCTTATCTCAGCCATTAACCGGTACCAGGGTCGCTGGCAAACCTATAATAACCCGCTGGAAGATTTGGGCGCAGCCTAAAGCCGAAAAATTGCACGAGTCCCAGTTGCGTTAATTACTATTCCCTCTCCAGGCCGCCGTAAATAGTGGGGAAAGATGTAATTTGGCTGCCAGCTATTGCTGACGGCCAAATTACCGTGTTTTTATTGTAATCTGTGCTCAGTCTTCTGACGGCGCCCAACTTACTCACAGAGCGCCGCTATAGCCGTAATTCCTATTACAGTCTATGGTGGCGCCGGCTGTTCCAAAGTCTCCATTACTGTTTTTACAGCTCTCCTGGTGGATGTTATTAGCAGTTTCACCCCTACATATGCCAGTAAACTCTTGTCCAAGTTTTTGGCCACTTTTCAGATACTTTGTGTCATTTTTCAATTGGAGTTGCAGCAATGTTTGGCTATGCAACTCCCCTGTAGAAACCCCGACACCTGGCCTGTGAGTCATAGGAGGAACATAATTGTCTTTTCTATCATTACATAGTCCTCTCACCATGCTTGGGACAGTTTCTAAAAGGAATATTTTATTTTTCAGATCCCGCCAGGAGGCACCGCGATGGGTGCTACTATAGGCCCTCTTCTGTCCTCGGAAACCTTTTATGTTATTCTACATAGAGAAGATTTCTGCCTCATGGAAAATGTCCAGTCGCAGCATGTTAGAATGTGTTGTATTTGATTTGTCCCAGAAATGTGCATGTACTCAGTTTTATATTCTCTATGTTGTTAATTTAGTTTTCTGTACGGAAGTAATAAATTCTGTGGACACACTATCCTGTAACTTTTGTTGTCCTTTTGTTTAGAATATTTTACCTTTCAGTTGAAATGGTTGGTTGGCCAACCGATGGAAGTCCTCATGCATTACATGAAGACACTGTACTTGACATTATTCCAGACTTGTGGTGTTCACTTCCTGAATAGTCTATATAAATAAAGCTGTACAATTCTTTACTCTTATTTGTTGTAATTTCTTGTTTTATAATGAACCCACTCTGAACAGTTTGTATTGTGGCCCATATTTGCTTAGCAAGTGCTGAGTGTATGTTCTAAAGCATGTTCGGCCTTCTTACCATTTTCTGCAAGGACTTGGTGGTCTTCTTTGCATCCAGTGCATTTCGGCTTCGTAGTCTATCGCCTTCTTAGTCTTGTCTCATCCGAGTTGCCGCTAAGTTGTACGGTGACAAGATTTTACATCAGCGGAGTAGACTACTCTGAAAGAGTTTTCTAGCATCCACCATGTGCCATGCTTGTGTTTCGGAGAGCGGTGTCCCACCACTACGTTAGGCGATCAGTAATGCAATGCACAAGAAGAGTGCAGACATTTGATTTTCCACTTGTTCGAATGGAATGGTTTACAAACCTAATAAAGCAATAGATGGAGATGAACATGTGTGTTGTCTTGCATTTTGTATTGGCTGCTGGTAAATCATTCTCCTTTTTACATGTTATGTCCTTTATTAAACACTGACTCTTTCTTTAAAGACTGGTTTCATTTGTTCCTCTCTGTGCCGTGATGGTAGTACATTCAGTGTGCCGGGAGGAGTGTGTGGAGAGGGGAGCTGTGTAGTATTAAGCAATCCATGATGTCCATGCAAATAAAGAGAACCCCTACTTTCAGTCTCGCACTACTACTCTATGATGTGGAGATGCAGCTTGACTCTTGTGCTGTCAGAATTATCAGACGATATGGGGAACGCTTGACGTTGCTGGTTTTTCAAGTATTTTGCTACACATCAGAATGCTTAAGGAGAAGTAAGGGTTTAGTGAAACGAGTCCCAGAAGGAGGAACGGTATTTATTTTACCTAATGGGATACCAAAGTTACAAGCTTTGAATCACGAATAAGGAAGATAGAGCATACCTGACCTCTAGGTGGCTTAGAAATAACTGTGGGCTTCACTAGGAACTGATCTTTGTTGACTAATCCATTGGAGCAGAAGATGGAGACCATATGAGGGTTGTCAAGCTTCTGAATTTCCTCCTGGAACTCTTATGAATATGCCAGAAGACCATGGCTGGGTATACTGAATCTAGGACATAAGAAAACAGTTCTCTACAGTCCATGGAGAGAAGAATAGGCTCAAATCCTTGTAAACAGTCTCTACACTCCTGGCTCACAGCAGATGGAGGGGGGGGGGGGGGGTGTATAGTCATCTGGTATAAACCATGTTAGGTGCTGGAGACCTCTGCAGGTATGAAGACTAAGATGCAGACATGGCAGCCTGTATTCCTGCTTCCAGCATTCACACATTCCCACTCGGACGTGGTTATCAGAAGATTGCAGCTTCCATTGCTGGCCAACATGACTGAAGTTGTATTTGGACTGCAGTACTCTGACCTTTTCTAGAATGTTCTGTAACTTAATCAGTACTAATAAAATAATGCATTTTCTCTGATTGTGTCTTTCTTTTCATTGTGTGTTGTTTCGTGTCTTGGGTGTGCATCCAGCACCACTCACTGTGGTTATTCTGAGGCAGTCGGAATAGTGGTGATTAAGGGTCAGTCATAACACAAATCTGCTATCTATCTCCTCTCACATGAAACAGATCTCACTTCACTAAATACATATTTGCTCTGCGCAGGTCTTCGCGTCGATATGACATAGGCTTGATGTGACTTCAGAATGTGCAATCAGTCATATCAACAAAAAATCATGGAGATGTAGAATATCGCACGCCCCACATCCGCAAGGACAATTAGGTTACCTCCGATTCATAGGTCGGGATTTTTACAGCGTACACGACTGGCGTCGTCCATTTGTTTCCTTGCTTGTTGCCGCTCGGCAGACAGGGCAGTCCTGATTGGGATGTTTGATTGCGTTAGGCAGGAGGGGTTTGATGTCAGCTGAATATTACAAAAGTCTGCTGGTCCGACAGCTAGTAAATATATTTTTACACTCCCTTAAGGTGCAGGCTTAAGCATTCTGTTATTGTAGCTCTTCCGCCTGGTTATAGTGACATCCCCATTGTGTCATGTGACTTGTATTTACATATCCAAAACATTATTGTATTTTTATTTATTTTTTGATTATCAGAATCCTCCACACATCGGAATTCTGCTTAATATTAGTTGACTCTAAAAGGTGCCTGTAAGCAAATCTTCTGAAACGATGGACTTTATGAAGGGATTACGCAACTGCACTTTACATTTTACTTTAGAAAATCAGAAACACATGTCCCAGATTATTCTGTTCACCGCTTTGAATTATTGGGAGGTTATGTCCTACCTAGAATGTTAAACATTGGTTTGTCGTTATGTTAGATCAATTGGGAAGAAATCCTAATAAATCCTGAATACATTCTTAATGGAACTGGCTTTGAACATAGCTGACACTACGGCAGAGAATAGTCTGCTGTGCATTGTAAGTACAGGGTGCCAAGTAAGACTGTAATGGTTTGGTCCTTCCTACAGATAGGGAGTAGTTGGCCGAAAAGCCACAGATTAGAGAACATCACAATGATTAACTTTGACACACAAATGGGTGATGGGAATATTTCTAAACGAGATGAATATGTGCGATAAAAGCAAAGTGGTTTCCAGATTATTCTAAGGTTAGAATATCGAGGTGCTTCTTGACTGTATTAGAGATCCAGAAGATTGAATAGTGTCTGCAGCTGGTGTGTGACAGCGATGGTGTGTCAGAGAGCTGCTGTACGACTGTGCTGGAGCTGCACAAGACTGAGGACTGACTGCGCTGGAGCTGCCAAAGACTGAGGACTGACTGCGCTGGAGCGTCACCAGACTGAGGACTGGCTGTGATTGAACGTCCTATGACTGACCATGCTTTAGCTTTGCAACTAAATGGGTGCTGCATACCATACTTGAACTTGTGAGGGTGTCTGCTGACCACACTGGAACATTAGGTGGCCCGAGGGTGCCCTGACCACACTGGAACATCGGTTAGCCGAGAGTGTCTGCTGACTACACTGGAATATTGGGTGGCCAACGGATTCTGCTGACTACACTGAAACATCAGGTGGCTGAGGGTGTACGTGGATTTTACTAGAACATCGTGGGGCCGAGAGTGTCATCTGACCACACTGGAACATCGGGTGGCCGAGGGTATCTGTTGACCTTGCTAGAACATCGGGTGGCCAAGGGTGTCTGCTGACAACATTGGAACATCGGGTGGCTGATGGTTGGTCACACCATAATATCAGTTGCTGTTTTCTTTGGTGATTTTGGATCTTCAGAAATGTGCTTTGACATTGACCAGAATATATTCCCAAGTCCTGAAGAATTGTGGATCATGGCCCTACACTGCAGGCAATGTTATGGACTCCCAGGATTAGCAAGTATTCAGAAGATGAACAAGAAGCTGCAGTAGGGATGAAGAGAGAGGCAATCATCCATGTATTTCAGCATTCCATTCGCCTGTGGTTTATTCAGTATGTGTTCAGCAGATCCTCACGTGAGAGCTCAGAAAACCGTCACTAAGATGACAAGAGTTTTGCAAACTGGTAAGTCGGTTCACCAGAATTTAAATTTTCCTTGACACTTATCTGATTCCGATTAGTTACTCTGAGAATGCTTTATCTACTCTGAAGTGTCAGAGGCTTACTTTATTCATCTAACAGCAGCATGTACGAGTTGATGCAGCAGTAATATGTGCATGTAGAAAATAGTGTTCTGCACTTGTTCACATGGTGGAAATGAATAGGTGACCTTGGCAGAGAAACAAGGTGTCCACTTACGACTGACGTTCAGTAGATTTATTGATAAAATTACTGCACTTCAACTGTCATCTCGACATGGTGGGCCTATTAGTTCTAACTTACCATTTGGATCAAACAGTTGATTTTCCTGATGTCAAACAGGTCTGCTGGACTTCTTACTTACTAATGCTATTCGTTTACCCGAAGATGCAGGCCTAAGTAGTTATTGTAGGTCTTCCATTTGGTTATTGTGCCAGACTCCCAATTGGGGCTGCAAAAAATTGTACATGATATCTGCACAAACTTGTTATGTAACCTCACAATATATCTGATCATGATGTCATTTTCTATCTCACCCAGGGGTGTTATCAAAACCAAAAGTTGCTAATGCAGTTTTGGCAGTTCTTGAGTTTGCTACGAATTCTTGTCGTAAGGGCTTAAGAATGTTGCAAAAGCAGATCTACTCTACAATAGTCTTATCACAGGATGAGTACAACCAGAGAGGGGGAGTTATTGCAAGAAAATCTACAGTTCAAAAAACATTAAAACGGGTAGTGACACAAAATGGGTTTTGGCCATATCATAATGTCCTTCAAAAACTTTATTAAATGTGTTTTGGATTTTTTTGTATTCTAAAGTATTAGAATACTGTGAAGGTACAGACTTTGTTAACACTCCAGAAGTTAAATTATGATTATGTTGGAGCTGCTGAAGGCTGACCGTTCTGGAGCATCACAGGCGTGTAGATTGGCCTAATGTTGGAGCATCAAGAGACTGAAAGCTGACCATGCCGGGGCATCACAGGTGTGAAGGCTGACCATGCCGGGGCATCACAGGTGTGAAGGCTGACCATGCCGGGGCAACACGACTGACCATGCCGGGGCATCACGAGAGTGAAGGCTGACCATGCCGGGGCATCACGAGAGTGAAGGCTGACCATGCCGGGGCATCACGAGAGTGAAGGCTGACCATGCCGGGGCATCACGAGAGTGAAGGCTGACCATGCCGGGGCATCACGAGAGTGAAGGCTGACCATGCCGGGGCATCACGAGAGTGAAGGCTGACCATGCCGGGGCATCACAAGAGTGATAGCTGACCATGCCGGGGCAACACAGCTGACCATGCCGGGGGCATCACAGGCGTGAAGGCTGACCATGCCGGGGCATCAAAGGCATGAAGGTTGACCATGCCGGGGCATCACAAGAGTGAAGGTTGACCATGCCGGGGCATCACAAGAGTGAAGGTTGACCATGCCGGGGCATCACAAGAGTGAAGGTTGACCATGCCGGGGCATCACAAGAGTGAAGGTTGACCATGCCGGGGCATCACAAGAGTGAAGGCTGACCATGCCGGGGCATCACAAGAGTGAAGGCTGACCATGCCGGGGCATCACAAGAGTGAAGGCTGACCATGCCGGGGCATCACAAGAGTGAAGGCTGACCATGCCGGGGCATCACAAGAGTGAAGGCTGACCATGCCGGGGCATCACAAGAGTGAAGGCTGACCATGCCGGGGCATCACAAGAGTGAAGGCTGACCATGCCGGGGCATCACAAGAGTGAAGGCTGACCATGCCGGGGCATCACAAGAGTGAAGGTTGACCATGCCGGGGCATCACGGTCGTGAAGGCTGACCATGCCGGAGGGCATCACGGTCGTGAAGGCTGACCATGCCGGAGGGCATCACGGTCGTGAAGGATGACAATGCCGGGGCATCACGGGCGTGAAGGATGACAATGCCGGGGCATCACAAGAGTGAAGGCTGACCATGCCGGGGCATCACAAGAGTGAAGGCTGACCATGCCGGAGGGCATCATGGTCGTGAGGGCTGACCATGCCGGGGCATCACAGGCGTGAAGGATGACAATGCTGGCACCACGCATGGGTTAAGACTGACCATGCTGGAGCAACACTGGACTACTGACTGGGAACGCTGCAATACCAGCATAGGAGATTTGGGTGCAGCCGGTGCCACCATAGACCGTAATAGGAATTACAGCTATAGCGGCGCACAGAGTGTAACTTCGGCGCCGTCCGAAGATGGAGCTGAAGTTACATTTAAAACCCTGTAATTCGGCCTCCAGCAATAGCTGGTAGCAGAATTACATCATTCCCCCGCTATCCACGTGGACCTAGAGGGGGAATAGTATTTAACGCGTCCGGGACTTGTGCAGCAGCAGGATCAGCCATACACCAGCTGTATCCTGCGCCCAAGTCTCCTGGCGGCCAGTTATCCCGTACGCGCTGACGGACCATGCTGGTGCATCACTGGACTGCTGACGGACCATGCTGGTGCATCACTGGACTGCTGACGGACCATGCTGGTGCATCACTGGACTGCTGACGGACCATGCTGGTGCATCACTGGACTGCTGACGGACCATGCTGGTGCATCAAAAGAGTAAAGACTAAGCAAACTGCAGTTCTATGTCATTAATTTTCAGGTTTATGAAGTAAACAGAACGGATAGCATAATAACCTGGAAGAGTTGCAGTACAGATGAAAGCTGAGGAAAGAGCACTTACTCAGTTAATTAACTCTTCGTAAATGAAGTGGTTTGTCCATGTTTTGAGTATTTGTCTACTTATAGACTACATCTTGCAGGAACCTCAAGAGTTAAAATCATTGCTGAGAGAATGGAGCATAGATTGATCTCCTTTGTGCATTAGGATGCCTCAGTCCTCCCCTCGCTCTTCCATAACGTAAACGTGCTACAACTCCATAAAAGAAACAAATTGTTCCTGTCTTCCATGGAACTGTAGTGTTCTCTCTCCTGCATAATTCCTTCTGTATGGCAGAAAGATTCGCGAGGAGCTAAAGATGTTGCACCTGTATCCATAGCTGGTGGTATTTACAGCTCCATGCTTTTTACCTGTTCAGTGGAGTGTTCATTTCAGCAAGTCACACGGAGCAGGATTTCTGCAGGCTAAGAAGAAGGTGTTAGCACTATATCCACTGTTTGTATTAGGACTCCGAAGGCACATACCCAGAAATACTGAAGAACTTCATGATCTTCTCTTTGCAGTCTGCTGACCTGACTTCTCCACTCCCGGTTTGTGTGCAGAATAATATATCAGCATGTATTCTGCCCTCTCAATAAAATGTATTAACCTTACCTTTATGGACTTCGGTTATTTGTGGAATAAAGCTGCCATCTACACTGAGGGACCTGAATTAAGGTATGTGTAAACCGAGAAGATCCTTACTGGTCAGAAGTACTGTATCCACTGCATACATTTTGCTACCTGGTAGACCATTTGTATTAAATCCAGGCCAGGTTTCAAGTATCAATTCATGGTGTGTGATTTTCAGGCTTTGGTTCACACTACAAGCACTTTTCTGAGCACCAGTGATGTAAAATGGTTTTGCTATGTTAATGTTGTGTGTGTGTGTTCATACTTGAGTGGTGATTTTTTTTTTTTTTGTTTAAATCACCCATAGCATTACACTGGCGCTTAGAAAAGCTCTTGTAGTGTGAAGCAGCCCTTGGGCTTAGTTCACACCAAAAATGGTAATTGCTATTTTGCAAAGCAATTTTCAGGGCTCTTTTATACTACATGCGATTCTGGTGTTTTTTTTAATGCGATTTAAAGAAAAAAGTTCTGCATGCTGTTTTTTTGCTTGTCATGCTAGCATTCAGTGGAAATCAGAATTGCAATCAATGCCTCAGGCTTTTTTTCTTCAATTCCGATTTGCGATTCGAATTTTCACTGGATGCTAGCAACACAAGAAGAAATGTGCAGCATGCAGGACTTTAATCGCATCAAAAATCAGAATTGCATTGAAATTTGAATCTCATCTAGTATAAAAGAGCCCTCAGTGATTTTTGAATGAATATGCATTGGGGGGTAGTACCTGGTGCATTTAAAAAAAAAAAAAAATTCCCAGAGCGGTGTATTGCATGCTAGAGGGATTTGGATATGTTCTTGCATCAGCACAAGTGCGAGCATTAAGGGCCAGCTGCTACTTGCCGAGACAAGTGGAAACTGGCACTTTAAAATGAATGGGTACCCTCTTAAAAATAAAAAAGTCAGATACTCACATAAGGAGAGGGAAGGCTCGGTCCTAATGAGACTTCCCTCTCCTCTCCCGGTGCCCAGTCCCGCTCAGGATCCCCCGTAGCAGTATTCGACCACTTCGGTCAAATACTGCCACTTCGGCCGCCGAAGGGAGGTTTCGGAAGTCTTCGGGAGCACTCGGGCTCCCAGAGACGGGCCGCTCCATACTACGCATGTGCGAGCACCCTCTATGATGCACTCGCGTGGGTCTGACGCACTCGTGCATGCGTGGTATGGAGCGGCCCGTCTTCGGGAGCCCGAGTGCTCCCGAAGACTTCCGAAGTCCCCCGCGGCGGGGGATTTGAACGGAGGATCCACCGGGAGAGGGAAGGCTCATTAGGACCGAGCCTTCCCTCTCCTAAGGTGAGTATCTGACTTTTTTTTTAAATCGGTACCCATTAGCTTTAAAGGAGAAGCAGGAAAATAGGGTGCAGGAGCCCTTTCAGTAAAAACAGTGCCGCCATAGGCCCCTTTAAAGGAGAAATGTAGAGAGATGTATGGAGGCTGCCATATTTATTTCCTTTTAAGCTATACCAGTTACCTGGCTATCCTGCTGATCCTCTGCCTCTAATACTTTCAGCCACAGACCCCGAACAAGCGTGCAGCAGATCAGGTTTTTCTGACAATTTTGACAGATGTGACAAGATTAGCTGCATGCTTGTTTCTGGTGTGATTCAGCCATTATTTCAGCCAAATAGATCAGCAGGGCTGCCAGGCAACTGGTATTGCTTGAAAGAAAATAAATATGGCAGCCTCCATATACCTCTCACTACAGTTTTCCTTTAACGGCATGCCAGGAAAATTTTGGGTGCAAGGAATTTACCTGCTTTGCTGCAAATTGTGACTTTTAGAATGGATACAATGAGGTCAATTCATAAAAGGCTGTACAAAAAGAAAATCTGGTTGGGAAAATACTGCATTTGGCATTTGACTTTTGTGTGTACTAATTCATAAAAATGTTCACAGGTGCAGTAGAAGTTTGGTAAATTACTTAAGCCCATTGGCAAAAACGTTTTCTTAACAGCAGAAGAGAGCGTAGTGTTTCTGTGTTGTTGCAAGTTGTACCATGCAGTGAGGGCATTACAATAGTAAGAGACATCCCACACGTCATTTAGATGTATATGTTTTGTTTTACTGCCTCGGCTTGCTCTGAATCTGTTAGTCTTTCTTAACACTTAACATTTAATTGCCACAGCTTAGATTACTTTCCAAGAAACTAGACATGCCATACTTAGGTTATTTTCCCCACTAGCTCCTACACCTCTTTAAACAGGAACCCAACAGCGTAAGGTATTCAGGGGAAGCTTTAAAAGCTTGTCCAGCCTGAGAAGGCTGCGGGTACTATTAGATTCCATCATCTAGACTTGCAGAAGATGGGCTGCTTCTATTGGCTCCCTGCTCCTGTCAGAAGCAGAAGCCGTGAGAGCTGTGACTGAGTCATGGCTCCCAGCACATTCTCCTTGCAGACTGCACTCTTTTCGACACTTCAAAGCAGGTGGTATTGGTTTGTGGCTTTAGTGCATGTTTAAGGCTTAAAGAGAACCCGAGGTGTGTTTAAAGAATGTTATCTGCATACAGATCTGCCTATACAGCCCAGCCTCTGTTGCTATCCCAAACCCCACTAAGGTCCCCCTGCACTCTGCAATCCCTCATAAATCACAGTCGTGTTGTGAGGCTGTGTTTACATCTGTAGTGTCAGTCTCAGCTGCTCCCCCGCCTCCTGCATAGCTCCGGTCCCTGCCCCCGTCCCTTCCCTCCAATCAGCAGGGAGGGAAGGGATGCAGTCGGGGATTGGAGTTCTGCAGGAGGCGGGGAGAGCAGCAGACTGACACTATAGAGATAAACACAGCCAGCTCTGACAAGCTGTTTGTCAGCAGCGTGGCTGTGATTTATGAGGGATTGCAGAGTGCAGGGGGACCTTAGTGGGGTTTGGGATAGCAACAGAGGCTGGGCTGTATAGGCAGATCCAGCCTCTGTATGCAGATAATATTCTTCAAACCCACCTCGGGTTCTCTTTAATGAATTGACATTTACTGTCATATGTTGAGGTAATTACCGCACAAGTCTGAAATTTACTCCACTGCTCGCTAATTTCAGGTTTTCATGCGGTATCAGCCTTTATGAATTGACCTCTTCCTAAGTGCTCGGTAACGTCAGCTGTTTTTCGCATTACTGAATGCAGTAATACTTTATGAATCAACCCCAATATGCAGCAAAGAAGGCAAACAAAGAGTGTGAAATAAGGTACATTTTGCCACTCGATTCGCGGCAAGAGGGTGAAATTTCACCCTTTTGCTGCTAATAGGGCGCTGAAATTTAGCCTTTTAGCTATATCCTACTAGTGGCAATTCCAAGCACTCCTTCCCCCCCCCCCCCCCATATATGCCTTTAGGCTGCTTTCACAGCGGGACGTTACAGGTGCACGTTAGAGCAGCCTGTAACGCAGCCCAACTCACAGCAATGTAAAAGCAATGGGCTGTTCACAGTGCTCACATTGCGTTAGTGTAATGCTGCACGGTCAATGAAAGTTCAGCATATATGCGGTTTAAGCCGCGTTAGACTGTTTGCACATGCTCAGTAATGTTTTGTTTTTTGTGTGGAGGGAAGAGTCTGCTATTTTGCCTAGCCACGTGGCTAATTAATATTCACTGCACTGCAATGCCGGTTCTCTTCCTGCTAGCAATGATTCATATGAATCATTATCTGCCTGCTAGCAATGATTCATATGAATCATTACCTGCCTGCTAGCAATGATTCATATGAATCATTACCTGCCTGCTAGCAATGATTCATATGAATCATTACCTGCCTGCTAGCAATGATTCATATGAATCATTCTCAGTTCTCTGCCTGCTAGCAATGATTCATATGAATCATTGTCGGTTCTATCGAACGAAAACGGCGTACTATGAGCTGCATAACGCGGCTCTATGTAGCGTCCACTTTTAGCACCACCATGCGTTGCAGTAGGGGAATGTTATGCGACCTTGACGTCCCCTGCAACGCAACATCCCACTGTGTAAGAGCCCTTAAAGGGAACCTAAACTGAGAAGGATGTGGATTTTTCCTTTTAAAATAATACCAGTTGCCTGTCTCTCCTGCTGATGTTGTGTCTCCAATACTTTTAGCCATAGTCCCTCAACATGCATGCAGATCAGGTGCTCTGACTGAAGTCAGACTGGATTAGCTGCATGCCTGTTTCAGGTGTGTGATTCAGCCAGTACTGCAACCAAAGAGATCAGCAGGACTGACAAGCAACTGGTATTGTTTAGAAGGAAACATCCATATCCCTCTGTTTAGGTTTACTTTAAAGGAACTTGAGGTGTGAGACCTATGGTAGCTGCCATATTTATTTTCTTTTATACAATACCAGTTGACTGGCATTCCTGCTGATCTTTCTGGTCAGGTCAGTAAGGTCTAAATCACACACCTGAAACAAGCATGCAGCTAATCTTGTCAGATTTTACATAAACATCTGATCTGCATGCTTGTTCAGGGTCTATGGCTTAAAGTATTACAGGCATAGGATCAGAAGGACAGCCAGGCAATGCATATTATTTAAAAGGAAATAAACCTGTCAGCCTCCATATCCCTCTCACACCAGGTTTCCTTTAAGATGCGTATGCATGAAGAAATAGTTGCCGCCTGAAAGGAATTTGGTTGCAATCCTTCAGGCGACAGTTCGGTGGGGCCAGCTGAGTGATATGTCTGTTTCTTTTTATTGGGGGGAGGGGCGACTTCCGCCCGCCCGCCCGCCCCATAAGCACGTCTAAGTCCCACGCCATCCTCCCGTGGTCTGCTGTTCAGCCGCAGTGAGCTTTGTTATCAGGCTCAGTCGATGCCAGTCAGGGTCTACTGTTCATATGCAGTCGACCCGGACTGACGTCAATGAGCCTGTTACCGGGGCTCACTGCGGCTGAACAGCAGACCGCGGGAGGACGGCGTGGGACTAAATCATGTTTATGGAGCTGGAGGAAGCCCCAGGTAAGTGTTTAGAGTTTTAGTATTATTTGTCTCTGAGCCTCTTCAACTATTTCATGGGCTATAGTGAACATGTAATGCGCAATGGCCACCTTGGCAGAATTCCATCTAGTGTGTGTGTACACACCTTCAGTAACTCAGGAGCATCCTGGAGATGACTGGAGTGTTCTGGGAGTGAGGATGACGCAGAGAAAGGTTAGTGTTTCTCGGAACACAAAGTATTTCATGAAGAGAGGTATACAATAGAGAGGTCTGCTATATTTTGCTTACGTGCAAGTGCCTTTTTCCACTTGTGGAAACTACAGGGTTTCCCCACGTGTGGCTTGAGTGGTGGAAACGCTGCCTATTCCGTCCATAGGCTTGCTGTCCAAACTGCATGCTGGCACTTTACTGCTGCACATATCTGTATCCATATAGCCGCCCAGTGCACGGCTTTGGATGTGTTATTGCATCACTGCGAGTGTTGTGTGAGAGGAACCTGGAAACCAGCCCTTACAGAATCGATCGCCATACTTTTATTCGTACAGTCCGGGTGATTGCTCTGGCAGAGCTGGACTCAAAGGCACACCAGTGGCAGAATTATCGGGTAGAGCATTTTTTTTTCTTTACAAGCTATCAACTGATGTTTATTTTGTGTGAATCGTTCATCTCTGGTTCCCTTTAAGTCTACTACATGCTGGATTGTAAGCCTGATAGTAGGTCAACATGTGGCTGTAATTGTTTCCGGTTTATTTAAGGCTTCATTCCTTTTCTTGCTGCTAGCTGTTCTATTCACCAAAGGTAGCCATACACTGGTCGATTTGCCATCAGATTCGACCAACAGATAGATCCCTCTCTGATCAAATCTGATCAGAGAGGGATCGTATGGCTACCTTTACTGCAAACAGATTGTGAACCGATTTCAGCCTGAAACCGTCCACAATCTGTTGTGGTGGTGCTGCCGTCGCTCCCCCCGCCCGCATACATTACCTGCTCCGCCGGCGCGACTCCAGTCCCCAGGTCACCGCTGCTCTGTCTCCGCTCTGGTCTCCGGCCCAGGCATGCTTTACTTCTTCATGCCCGGCAGGAAGTTTAAACAGTAGAGCGCCCTCTATTGTTTAAACTTCCTGCCGGGCAGGAGGAACTGAAGTATGCCGGAGACCAGCACGGACACGGAGCAGTGGTGACGGGGTAGTTGCGCCGGCGGAGCAGGTAATGTATTGCTGCTCTATTGCGTCAGTCGTTAGGCACTCGAACGCCGCTAGCAACGCGCTCCCTACCCGCGGGCGATCGACGGTAATTTTATGCACGGAGCGATGGACGGGATCGGACGAAATGTATCAAAATTCGGCGTGTAGCGTGAACGATTGGCAGCAGATTCGATCCCAGTGATCGAATCTGCTGTCGAAATGGCGGCAAATCGGGCCAGTGTATGCTTTAGACCTGTTTTGATAAAAAAAAAATGTGTACAGAAGGCAGAAGTATTTGCAGTGTTGTTTATCCAGCTCACAGAACGACTTCTGAGGGAAATGTCACTGTGTGATAAAGGTGTTTCAACTTTTCATGCAAATATGCAATTAATGTAGACATTTTGCCAAATTAACCATTTAATATGTAAGAGAAATAAAGCAAAAACAAACCTTATGGACAGATTCCTGAGCAAAGCCAGACTGAATGCTCAGTAGGGGATTTTATCAGGGCTGATAAGCAGGCTGAGCAGTGAAGGATGAAGCAGAGAGCAGGGTAGGTGTTTTCTCTAATGTTCTCACTGATATATATGGTAAAATACATGAGGGTGCTTCGTATCTGGTTTACTTAAAGTCAATGGGAAGAAAAATATATCACGAAGTACTTGTAGGTGATATAAAATCGGTAGTTAAAGGGGAACTGAAGAGAGAGGTATATGGAGGCTGTCATGTTTATTTCCTTTTAATGAATACCAGTTGCCTGGCAGCCCTGCTGGTCTATTTCTCTGCAGTAGTATCTGATTAAAACCAGAAACAAGCATGCAGCTAGTCTTGTCAGATCAGACTTATAAGTCTGAAACACCTGATCTGCTGCATGCTTGTTCAGGGGCTATGGCTAATAGTATTAGAGGCAGAGGATTAGCAGGGCTGCCAGGCAACTGGTATTGTCTAAAAGGAAATAAACATGACAGCCTCCATATACCTCTCTCTTCAGTTCCCCTTTAAAGAGACTCTGAAGCGAGAATAAATCTCGCTTCAGAGCTCATAGCAGGGGCACGTGTGCCCCTGCTAAACCGCCGCAATAGCGCCGCTAAACGGGGGTCCCTTCACCCCCAAACCCCCCACTGCGACACTTGGTCGCAGACTTGGTCGCTCCTGGAGGCAGGGCTAACTGCTGCAGCCCTGCCTCCAGTCGCGTCTGTCAGCGGCGCATCGCCGCCTCTCCCCCGCCCCTCTCAGTGAAGGAAGACTGAGAGGGGCGGGGGAGAGGCGGAGATGCGTGCTAACACGCGCATGGGGGAGGGCTGCGGCGGTTAGCCCTGCCCCAACCAGGAAGCGCTCCCCCGCATTACGGAGGGGATTTGGAGGATTAGGGACCCCCGTTAAGCCGCAGGATAGCGGCGGTTTAGCAGGGGCACACATGCCCCTGCTAAGTCTGAGGTCGGTAGTGAGATTTATTCTCGCTTCAGACTCTCTTTAAGTTATTTTTGCGAAGGAGGCGGGGGAGTGGCGCTGACAGACAGCGCTTAGTTAAATATTGTGCTGGCAACGCGCTGCGTGTCGCCAGCACTACGGGGGCTATAGCGGTGAGCAGGGGGGACATGGAGGCACACCATGGGGCAACAGAGGCTGGTGTTACTATGCATAACCAGCCTCTGTGCCCCACTAGCATAATAAATTCCCACCTCGGGTTCTCTTTAAGCGGAGCAGTGCTTTTCAGCGCTGCTAGATTTGGGCGCAGCCATAGACTTCAATAGGAATCATTCCTATTGAAGCCCTCAGTGAGTAACGTCGGCTCCATTGGTGATTCACATATAGAATAGCAGTGCTAGCACCTCCCATCTACATGGAAGCCAGAAAGCAGTAATTCACTGGTTTCCAATCAAATTCCACATCAGGTGACACTACTGTCCTGCTTGGACTACAGGTTGTCACCTGGGTATGCTTCACTGTCTGGCCCTCAAAGACTTCTACATCATCTTATGTATACTCCAGCTCCCCAGCAGTCTGAAGTATGTTGACCTGGCCCTCGACCCAAAACGTTTAGGGACCCCTGTTTTAATGTGTGTTGGGGTCAAATAAGTGGTAGTGAAACCTATTCAATAATGGAACTTAAAATAACATATATGTGACCTCCACAACAAAGCTTCACAGAAATAAACGGATTTGAGTAACTTCAGGAACTAAGGTATATTTACTAAATGCGGCAGAAAAGGATTCAAATCAATTGGCGCCCTAGGCAAGATAGTAGGTTTTGCCCACCTGGCTTTTTTTTTGTGCAAGATTTTAAAAAGCTTCCACCAGACCCCTAGACTTTATCCAGGCCCTAGGCAACTGCCTAGGTTTGCCTTGTGGATGATCCAGCTCTTAACTATTGTAAGCAGAATAATGTGCAAAAGGTCCTTACTGCATGATGAGCATAATGAATTGCAGGTAAATTCATTTTATGCACGTTATTCGACTTACCGCAGTTTAGTAAATACACCCCTTTCTGTGACATATGCTGGGATCTGTAGTGTTTTCAGTCAGGGCCCTGACACATGTATAACACATTCTCCAATAGGTATAGTACGTAGATGAGAAGGTCACAATAATCTGGGAGGGAGTCATAACACATATAAGTATTACATACATACACAATACATATACGGTGTGTAGAGCCTGCTGGCAGTCGCCCATAACAAAGATGGCGGCGGTGGCAGCAGGTATCGGCGGTCCGACGCTGCATTGAGCGGCTTGAGTGACGTCACTACTCCCGCCAGCGTTCAAATCCAGCGCAGCGAGTGGTGGGTACTGAGGCCGGTGTCAGCGACGCGGGAGGGGCGGAGCTGCGCAGTGGAGACGGGCAGCGGCACTTACCGGGAACAGTACAGGAGACTAATCACTGCACTTCCGAGGTGATCAGAGATCTGCTGCTCTGCTTACCCGAAACGGGGACTCAACCGGGGGACGCCTTGTATCTGGAGGAAGACTTTCCGGGGGAAGACACCCCCGGGGCATATGGAAGGGGGGAGGAGAGAGACTCCTGGGGGAGATGGTGGGGGCATATTGGCAGGAGGGGAGGAAACACTCCTGGGGGGCACCTGATGTCTTGGGGAGACACTCCTAGGGGAGGAGGCACTCCTGGGGAACGCCTGATGTCTGGGGGGAGACACTACTGGAGACCTCTGATGTCTGATGGGAGACGTTCCTGCATAGTTATTATTATTATTTAGTATTTATATAGCGCCGACATATTACGCAGCGCTGTACAGAGTATATATTGTCACTAACTGTGTCTCTCAGAGGAGCTCACAATCTAATCCCTACCATAGTCCTATGTCTATGTATGAATTGTGTAGTGTATTTATTATAGTCTAGGGCCAATTTAGGGGGAAGCCAATTAACCACTTGACGACCAGCTAACGCCGATTGGAGTAAACTGGTTGTCTGTGGGTTTTCATGGAAACGGCCGCTCGTTCGAGCGGCCGTTCCATGTCAGTTCACGGAGGGTGTCTCCGTGAACTGCCTGCGAGCCTCCGATCGCGGCTCGCAGGCGAAATGTAAATACGCGGGGAAGAAATCCCCGGTGTTTACACTGCATGGCGCTGCAGCTGCGCCGTAAAGGAGAACGGCGATCGCCGCCGTCTGATAGGCTGAAGCCTATCAGAGGCGGTACAGGACGTATCGCCGTCCTGTACCGCCTACAGAGGCAGGGGGAGGGAAGGGGGAATAGCGCTGCGGAGGGGGGCTTTGAGGAGCACCCACCCCCGCAAGGCACAGCAGAGCGGCGGCGATCAGACCCCCCCCCCCAGCAGGACATCCCCCTAGTGGGGAAAAAAGGGGGGAAGTCTATTTAGCATTTGTATAGCGCCGACTTCTTCCACATTGCTTTATAGTATTGTCACTTAACTTTCTCTCTGAGGAGCTCACAATCTAATCCCTACTATAGTCCTTTGTCTATGTATGTATCGTGCATGGCTGTGGAGTCGGAGTCGTGGAGTCGGGCAATTTTGGGTGGTCGGAGTCGGGAAAAAATGCACCGGCTCCGACTCCTAATGAATTTGTAACTAATTAAAATAGAAAATATGATAAAATGTTCTATTTCTCAGATAATAGTCATTAAAAATAATGTATATATACAGTAATAGCTGTGCTTAGTCCACAAAAATGAAATAAACCAATCAAAATTAGTTACTTGTGCTGCTTCAATAAAGCAGTCCCCGTATTTTTAAGGTCAGATATACATATCTGATTGTGACTGTATATATGATGTGTACACAGGAATCTCTTATATATATACTAAATAACATCTATGCTGTAAGTATAAAGCCTGATGTGTAGCCGTGTCACTAATAGAGATGGTCAACGAGATGGAAATAATTCTGCATTGATGCGGATTTATGCAAATGTATGCACTCCCTTTGCTGATGAAATCAAATAATTTGATATGTTGTTAAAATTTGGTTTGGTGACTACAAATTAAAGGGTAACTGAGACGGATGAAAAGTAAAGTTTTTTTTTATACATACCTGGGGCTTCCTCCAGCCGCATTCAGGATAATCAGTCCCTCGTTGTCCTCCTCCACCACCTGGATCTTCTGCTATGAGTCCTGGTAATTCAGCCAGTCAGCGCTGTCCGGCCGCATGCCGCGCCCACAGCCAGGAACATTCTGCACCTGCGCAATAGTGCTGCACAGGTGTAGTATGCTCCTGGCGGCGGAGTGTGTGCATGTGCACTACGCCCGACTGGCTCAAGTACCTGGACTCATAGCAGAAGATCCAGGTGGTGGAGGAGGACAACGAGGGACTGATTATCCTGAATGCGGCTGGAGGAAGCCCCAGGTATGTATAAAACTTTAATTTCAGCTGTCTCAGGTTTACTTTGTTACACAGTAGTACTATACTCTACATATGCACTCCCCACGGAGCTGCAGGGAATCCACTGAGAATGCTGTGCATATTGAACACAGAGGTGTTGTCTGTTTACAATCTCCTCATTCCCCTGCAGAGTACCTGCACATCATTCTTACATGTACCCACACTTACATTGCCTAGGGCCTGATAGATGTTCTGTGTTCCGGTTTGTACCTTTTACAAGTACTCTTACCAAGGACTAGTTTTAGTCTAAAGGGAATAAATATAGTAGTCTACATATCCTTCTCACTTCAGTTGTCTTGTAAAATTCCTAAGCGTTGGCAGTTAAGAGACGAATTTCATGTTACATACTTTTAATCAACAAAATTGTAATATGCAAATTAGAGGAGTCGGAGTCGAGGAGTCGGAGTCGGTGGAATCCTAAACTGAGGAGTCGGAGTCGGTGGATTTTTGGACCGACTCCACAGCCCTGGTATCGTGTAGTGTATATATCGTAGTCTAGGGCCAATCTTAGGGGGAACCCAATTAACTTATCTGTATGTTTTTGGGATTAATTTTTTCCTTCTGAAAAGTGTGTTAATAGACTTAAAGGCTACAGTATAATCTTGTTATAATAAACTTAGGTATAGTAAACATTTGGGTGTAGTGAACTATCTCTCCAGGTCCTGGCCAATCTCCATTATAGGTGTATGGGAGCAACATCTGGTATAGTAAACTCTGATATTATAAATCTCCTGTTATAATAAAAGTTTTTTGGCCCCTACGTGATGCTGACTCTGGATATAGTAAACAGTGGGCGGTGCATGCGTCATATGTCGGTGTGAAACGAATGGTCGGCTGCTCCATTCAGGCTAGTTGCAAGTGAGATGATGTAAGACAAGAAGAATGGCGCTGGATATACGGTAATGTACACATAAGCAGCCTGGGAAAATGAGGAATAATGTGAATATAAACAAGAGGATGTGGCGTCACCACTTCCACCTTGCAATCACCGATACAAGTATTGTTACAGTCCTCCAATGGGATTGTACGCACTCCTGGGTATCTCTTCCCTTGTTAGCAATATAGCTTTAGGTAGTGTGTGGAGCGCAGTACAGGCTACTTTCACTTGTAGTCCAAATCAGAGCGGGCCTACTCACTGCAAAACTAAGGAGAGTGGAGAGGAGAGTGCTAAGTCCCGCCCGCGGAGGTATCGGAGCCACTCGCATTACAGATGCCAGTGGCTTATTAGGAGTGTCTGCATTTTGAAGAGAGGCTTCATGATTGGCTCAAGTGTGAGCATAAAGTTTTGCAGGACACGTGCTGCGAGTCCTACCCACGGAGGTATCGAAGCCACTCAAAGAAATCAAGTGGCTGCCTCTATTCGGGACGGCTGCAATTTTTAAGGAGCCCTGGACACTGTATCAGCTATTTGTCCAGCCTAGCTATGCAGCTCTTCGGTATACTTAACCTTGTAGTTCACCAAATGTGTAAGTGCTTGTACTGTGCCTCCCATAGGAGGATAGAGTTGGTCCTGTGCAGCAGAGAATGTACCTGGGCACGCTGGGCCACTTCTAGGATAGTTTCTGATATAATAAACAACTTTTCCTGGTCCTTGATTGGGTGCCGGGAACGCTCTGCACAGGCCTATTTGTTCCGACCGGGCTGCCTAGCGGAGGATCCAGGTGGTGGAGGAGGGGTGGCTGGCGAGAGACCGGTCAGTCTGAAGGGGGCTGGAGGAAGCCCCATGTATGTATTATACTCCCTTCTCTCCTTTTTTTTTTTTTTTAATTAATCTAAGGTACTCTATAAATGTTTGTTCTATCATTATTATATTTCTGATTTATTTTCAAATGTTAAAATGAAGGAAAACTAATGATGATAGAAAGGATCAGCGTGCTTTGAATTGATTTGTTTTGGTTATGCATGATGAGGGGTGTGTTGGGAAAGTGGTTAGATGTTTGGCTCGTGATTGTCTCACTTTATTATCTCAAAACGTTGGGAGGCATGCGCTCCTGGGCGACGTCTGTGGGGGCGGGCACACTCCTGGGTGACACTTCTGGGGGATATTTGGGAGGGGGAGACACTCCTGGGCGACGTCGGTGGGGGCGGGCACACTCCTGGGTGACACTCCTGGGTGACGCTCCTGGGTGATATTTGGGAGGGGGGGGAGACACTCCTGGGAAATGCCTGGGTGACACTGTTGGGGGGGGGGGGGGGCATTCTTGGGGGACGCCTGGAGGGATGGGCAGTCCTGGATGGTGCAGATTTGTATTGCAATGATTGTCTTCTGGTTTCAGGCCACCATGTCTGAAGTGAAGAAGGATGACGAGCAGGAGCTGTTTACCTGCATGCAGGATTTCCGCACTTGCTTCATCAGTCAGACCAGCGAGGATATCTCCATACAGGACATGACAAACTCCTACAAGAAGTCTCTGAAGGAGCTCACAGGTGAGGGGACCTGTCTGTCGCCTGAAGTGTAAACTGTTTGTGCTGCTCTGCAGTGTTGGGAGCACAGCAACTAATAACACCACAGGAAGTGATGATGTGCTCCTTTGGCCTGCCACTACAGGAAGTGATGCCATGCTCCTCTGGCCTGCCACTAGTGACACTGCAGGAAGTGATGATGTGCTCCTCTGACCTGCCACTACTGACAGTACAGGAAGTGATTACATGCTCCTCTGGCCTGCCACTAGGGACACTACAGGAAGTAATGACATGCTCCTCTGGCCTGCCACTAGGGACACTACAGGAAGTGATGACATACTCCTCTGGCCTGCCACTAGTGACACTGCAGGAAGTGATGTGCTCCTCTGGCCTGCCACTAGGGACACTACAGGAAGTGATGACATACTTCTCTGGCCTACCACTAGTGACACTGCAGGAAGTGATGACAAGCTCCTCTGACCTCCCACTAGGGACACTACAGGAAGTTATCACGTGCTCCTCTGGCCTGCCACTAGGGACACTACAGGAAGTGTTTACGTGCTTCTCAGGCCTGCCACTAGGGACACTACAGGAAGTGATGACATGCTCCTCTGGCCTGCCACTAGTAACACTACAGGAAGTGATGGCGTGCTCCTCTGACCTGCCACTAGTGACACTGCAGGAACTGATGACATGCTTCGCTGGCCTGCCACTAGTGACACCCCAGGAAGTGATGACCTGCTCCTCTGTCCTGCCACTAGTGACACCACAGGAAGTGATGACATGCTCCTCTGGCCTGTCACTAGTGACACTACAGGAAGTGATGACCTGCTCCTCTGGCCTGCCACTAGTGACTTTGCAGGAAGTGATGATGTGCTCCTCTGGCCTGCCACTAGTAACACTACAGGAAGTGATGGCGTGCTCCTCTGACCTGCCACTAGTGACACTGCAGGAACTGATGACATGCTTCGCTGGCCTGCCACTAGTGACACCCCAGGAAGTGATGACCTGCTCCTCTGTCCTGCCACTAGTGACACCACAGGAAGTGATGACATGCTCCTCTGGCCTGTCACTAGTGACACTACAGGAAGTGATGACCTGCTCCTCTGGCCTGCCACTAGTGACTTTGCAGGAAGTGATGATGTGCTCCTCTGGCCTGCCACTAGGGACACTACAGGAAGTGATGGCATGCTCCTCTGGCCTGCCACTACAGGAAGTGATGACATGCTCCTCTGGCCTGCCACTAGTGACCCTGCATAACTGGGTGACATATTTTGTAGTGGTGAAGTCACTTTCTACTTTGTGCCTGAAGGTCTATGTTCTAATTAAAGAGAAACCAAAACAAATAATTGAATTTCATCCCAATCAGTAGCTGATACCCCCTTTCCCATGAAAGGGGGCTCTGTATGGCTGATCTTGAGGTGAAACTCCTCCAGTTTCCTGTCTGTGAGCCTTGTTGCATTGTGGGAAATAACAGCTGTTTCCAACTGCCAAAAAAAGCAAGCAGCATCTCCTTCCACTGACCTTACCTGCCAGCAGTAAAAATGTCACCATGTGATAAATGTCAGAATGTAAATCAGGGTGAGGAAAGATTTTACAATGACCAAACACTGACTAAATAATTTATACATAATTATTGTAAAAATTAGCACTTTTTTATTACATTATTTTCACTGGAGTTCCTCTTAAACTGCTTTATATCTGTTCTCTGCAGAAGCCTGGACCAGGAAATATCGGGAAGGAGAGCTGATGGTGGAGAAGGTTCTAGAATTTCGGAATGGTGTGTTCCACCTTTGTCATGGCAAAAAAATAGATTGGTTTATGTAGAAGTTGTGTGTGTGTGTGTGTGTGTGTGTGTGTCCGGATTGGATAGTCGCAGGTACACGCCTCCAGCCTTGGCAATAAGTGACCGGGTCCTAATGGGATCCCTGAGACGAGGTTGGAATTCTGCATCATTAACCCCTTTACGTTTTAGGATGTGAATTCCACATCCTAATCGCCCCTGCTGTGCATCCCAGTACATGAAATTCACATCCTGCACTAAAAATTGCATATTACCGTCATCCACGGTTTAAAAGCATGTATTCAAAGTTAGGAAAGGAAATCCAGGCGCAAACTCGCCACTTGCACATAGTAAAACTTCAAAACCTTTAATGTAGTCTTCTTTAAAAGATTTATTGCAGCATAAAACACATAGGCTTGTATACTTAAAGTGAACCTCCGGACTAAAAATCTACTCAGCAGAACTGAAAAGGCTTGGTGTTTCACAGCATCAGAACATTTTTTTTCTTACCAAAGCATCATTTTTAGCTGCATTTTTAGCTAAGCTCCACCCATCAAAGAAAACTGCCCGGGCTTTTTTTCCCCTGATGCTGTGCAAAGCATGATGGGATTTCCTATGTTGTTGTTCACAATGCCTAGCAACTGGGAGGGGTGAACAGCACACAGGACAGTTGGAACTCCCTGTCACCTCCTTTCAACCAAAAAGATGGCTGCCCTCATGAAATCAAACATTTACCTGTTCTTTTAAAAAAGGTTGGGTAAGAGATTATATTGCCTATCTATTTTAATTAACATAACTAATGTAACTTAATGACAGTATGTTTGTTTAGGCTGAAGTTCCTCTTTAATAGACACTGCATCCTTGTCTAAGTATACAAGCATATGTGTTTTATGCTGCAATATATCTTTTCAAGAAGACTACATTAAAGGTTTTGAAGTTGTACTATGTACGAGTGGCGAGTTTGCTCCTGGATTTCCCTATCTAACTCTGATCACATGTATTGAGCTATTTCCTATCCGGATGTTGCACCGCAGTGAACTTTGAGTGATGGGCATACTAGATGTGTACTCGCTTTTCAGTTTTCTCCTGTTTATACAATCGCACGGTTTAAAAGTGAATGATTGCTGCTATTAGCAGCAGTCATACATGAAAACTTGTAGGGAAAAAAAGTTTAACATTTTTTTAAAAACAATAATTTAAAGTGACAGTGTCACACTAAAATAAGTGTTCCCCCTCCCCCAAACTGTAGTAAAGTGGTAATATATACCTAACTAATTAGCCCCTTGTGTCATCTATACTTGGCCTTACGATTTCGTGAACACTTGTCATGGCTGCTGCCCGCTCCGCTTTCAGTCTCCCAGCTGCGATCACCGCTCGAAGTCTGTTAAACCGCCGTCTAGGGCCCGGTTCACATTAGCGTTCCAGGTCCGGCTTCCCCGGAACGCTCCGTACACAGTGGATGGTGAATGGATACATTGTTAATCAATGTATCCATTCACACTCGTGTGACTGTCCGGATCCGATCCGGGAACGCAGCTCCGGGACGGTCCGGCTTTTTTCCAACATGCTCCATTTTTCAGTCCGTCCCGGTGCGGCTGCGGACCCGTGCTGGATCCTGACCCGAACATGCGGCCATGCTGCAATGAGAAACGGATGTTTCTCATCACACTGGCAATAGGACCGGATGCTTCCAGCACCGGTCCTATGCCACTTGGGGGGCCCGGACTACACGCCGGTATCCCCCATGCTTGCGGTGCCTTTCTGGCACTGCAATGTATCTAGTTCCGGCTACTTTATTGTAGCCGGAACTGATACATTCCGGATCCGCAACTGGTGACAACTTGTGGCCACCGCAGAGACCCGTACAGTCTCTTTGCGACCCCCGGACACTTGCGGACTCAAACCGCAAGTGTGAACGGGGCCTAATTTGGCTGTACATTGCTGTGATCTAAGGCAGTGCTGTACGGCTGTCCCCTCTGTAGTGCAGGAAGTGATCGGTTGTCATAGACTGAAGCCTATGACAGCCGATCACGCTGATTGGCTGGCGGGGGATAACAAAAATGAAAAAAAAAAAAAGTAAAATATTGATGAAAAAAACATTAGGGGAGCGTTCAGACCCCACCAACAGAGCTCTCTGTTGGTGGGGAGAAAAGGGGGGGGGGGAGAATCACTTATTCGGCCCTGCAACAAACCCCTTAAAGCTGCAGTGGCCTATTTCATGAAAAATTGCTTGGTCTTTAGGGGGGTTTAACACTACGGTCCTCAAGTGGTTAAACGTGAAGTTTTTTATTTTTTTATTTTTATAACTGACATTTGTCATGTGAAAGTTACAAGGGGCGAAAAATTTAAAATGTGTAGTTTCTGCATTTACGCCTCCCCCCCCTCCCCTTCCTTATAAAATGAAACAATTCTTGGAAACAGATATTGACTGTAATAAAGCCTGAATTGTCCTGACAAAAAAAAGAAACCATATATGTATCAATTTGATCCAGAAAAAGAAGTTCAAATATGTATCACTTTTAAGTAATAAAAACTTAGCGACACAGATGAAATTCCAGAGTCAGGAATCTTAAAATGAACCCAAGGTAAGTCATACGGAGGCTGCCATATTTATTTTCTTTCAAACCATACCAGTTGCCTGGCAGCCCTGCTAATCTATTTGGCTGCAGTAGTGTCTGAATTACACAAGAAACAAGCATGCAGCTAATCTTGTCAGATCCGAGAATGATCTGTTGCATGCTTGTTCAGGGTCTATGACTTAAATTATTAGAAGCAGAGGATCAGTGGGACAGCCTGGCAACTGGTATTGCTTAAAAGGAAATATGGCAGCCTCCATATCCCTCTTGCTTCAGTAGTCCTTTTAAAGATGACCTGTAATGTGGATAAAAAAGCGGCGGAGTATCGTTCAGAGACGGCGCAGGCACAGAGAGGCTGCAGGAAGCTGGTAGAAGCCCCATGTAAGTGAAACTCACATTACAGGTCTCCTTTAAAACCCCAGAATGCAAAGTGGCTAATGCAGATCTTTGTGTGCGCAGAGATCAAGCAGCAGAACAAGCGTATTGAGGAGCGGCAGGAGGATCTCTTACAAGAGATGGCCAAACTGCAAAACAGCCAAATCCGGACTACTGAGCTGGCCGAGCACAGTCGCCGCTTACAGGAAGAGCTAAACAAGAAAAAGGAGTGTAAGTGTTTATTATCTACCCATAATCCCCTGCGGCTGTGTCCTTCCTGCTGATTTTCTTACCCATAGTCCCCTGGTGCTGTGTGTCCACTATGCAGAGACAAAGTCCCTACCGAACATTCATATTATCTGCCCATAATCCTCTGGGGCTTTGTCCCTCCTGCAGAGTTGCTTACCTATAATCCATTGAGGTTTTATCATTTTTCTATCCATAACCCCATAAGGCTGTATGTCTGTATCACAATTTCATGTCATATTATCTACCCCTAATCCCCTGAAGCTGAGTAGCTGTCAGCTATATCATATGGTTTCTTCATAATCTTTGCACCTGAAATATGTCTGTGTGTTATTTGACCGTAATCCCTTGCTGTACTTGGCGTCTCCGTGTTATGATGTCACGGTCCACTGAGATGTACGCCTGATCCCCTGCACACGAGACATACGTCTGTAGATCATCCCAAAATCCCTGCTGCAGCAGATAACTGTCACACAGGTTTGAAAATCAATTCTGGAAAATCTAATTAAATTTTTTTTTTGCCACTTTGCCCCAGTTGGTTTGAAATTGGATTTTATTGAAAGCTTATCAAACCCGGTTGATAGGCTGCCATGTCTAGCGTTTGTATCACATGATTCACTACAGTGCTATATGACCACCAATTGAGCACTGATCACGCACTCACTGTGGCCTCCTAAACAATAAATGCAGCCCACCTTTACCAAAGGTGGGGCAGCATCGGAGGAGTGGGAGGAGAGGTCGATGAGCTGGGCAGAAGAGGTCAGTAGGGAATTGCAAAGAAGGGCATTATCAGAGGAGTGGGAGGAGAGGTAGATGAGATGGGCAGCAGAGGTCAGTAGAGATTGGCAGTTAGGGTCAGCATCAGAGGAGAGGTAGATGAGAAAGGCAGCAGAGGTCAGTAGGGATTGGCAGTTAGGGGCAGCTTCAGAGGAGAGGTGGATGAGATGGGCAGCAGAGCTTGGCAGGGATTGGCACAGGGGCAGCATCAGAGGAGCGGAGGAGTGGTGAAGTAGATGGACCGCAGAGCTCAGTAGTGATTGGCATCAGAGGAGTGGCAGGAGAGGTGGATGAGATGAGCAGCAGAGGTCAGTAGGGATTGGCAAGGAGGGGCAGCGACAGAGGAGCGGGAGGAGAGGTAGCAGTGGTCAGTAGGGATTGGTAGAGAGGGGCAGCATTAAGGAGAGGTAGATGACAGGCAGCAGAGGTCAATAGGGATTGGCAGAGAGGGGCAGCATAGGAGGAGAGGTAGATGAGACAGGCAGCAGAGGTTAGTAGGGATTGGCAGAGAGGGGCAGCATTAGAGGAGAGGTAGATGAGACAGGCAGCAGAGGTCAGTAGGGATTGGCAGAGAGGGGCAGCATTAGAGGAGAGGTAGATGAGACAGGCAGCAGAGGTCAGTAGGGATTGGCAGAGAGGGGCAGCATTAGAGGAGAGGTAGATGAGACAGGCAGCAGAGGTCAGTAGGGATTGGCAGAGAGGGGCAGCATAGGAGGAGAGATAGATGAGGCAGGCAGCAGAGGTTAGTAGGGATTGGCAGAGAGGGGCAGCATCAGTGGATGTAGAGAAGTCAGGAGGTGGGAGATTCGCGGGTCATGCGATCTGCAGAAGCCTCCGATCACATAGACCTCTGAGCAATCCGATTTACATCAGCATGAGACAAAATGTCTACAACCAGACAGGGACTTTAAAGCGAGATTGTCAGTCATAAAAGTCTAGAGTCTAAAATGTAGTCTACAACCTGACCCTGCATTGCAAACATTCCAATATAATCAAATGTTTCTGCTGTAATACATCCGAATACATCCAGTCATTCTGGATGTATTCTACAGTGCAGTTTCTAGGAGAAAAAAGGGAGGAAATGACATCAGGATTAGTATCAGAGGTAGCAAAGATTGGCAATGCCTGAAACAGTTGTCTTTATTTACTTTATAAAATTCACTAAAATCAAGTCATGGACAGTACAATACATCTGTTATGTAAGTAGAGCAAGTATGTATCTACTTATATATGCTTTTTTTTTTTTTCCTTGGGATAGTACATAGTTACTTAGTTACATAGTTATTTTGGTTGAAAAAAGACATACGTCCATCAAGTTCAACCAGTATAAAGTACAACACCAGCCTGCTCCCTCACATATCCCTGTTGATCCAGAGGAAGGCGAAAAACCCTTACAAGGCATGGTCCAATTAGCCCCTAAAGGGAAAAATTCCTTCCCGACTCCAGATGGCAATCAGATAAAATCCCTGGATCAACATCATTAGGCATTACCTAGTAATTGTAGTCATGGATGTCTTTCAATGCAAGGAAAGCATTTAAGCCCCCTTTAAATGCAGGTATAGAATGTGTCATAACTACTTCCTGTGGCAATGCATTCCACATCTTAATCACTCTTACTGTAAAGAACCCTTTCCTAAATGGCTAAAACGTTTTTCCTCCATGCGCAGATCATGTCCTCTAGTCCTTTGAGAAGGCCTAGGGACAAAAAGCTCATCCGCCAAGCTATTATATTGCCCTCTGATGTATTTATACATGTTAATTAGATCCCCTCTAAGGCGTCTTTTTTTTTTCTCTAGACTAAATAAACCCAGTTTATCTAACCTAGTAGACACAGACAGACACAGGACATTTATATAGCGCTTTTCCCTTGGCGGACTCAAAGCACCAGAGCTGCAGCCACTAGGACGTGCTCTATAGGCAGTAGCAGTGTTAGGGAGACTTGCCCAAGGTCTCCTACTGAATAGGTGCTGGCTTACTGAACAGGCAGAAGCGAGTTTTGAACCCAGGTCTCCTGTGTCAGAGGCAGAGCCCTTAACCATTACACCATCCAGCCAGCTAGTATGGCTGTTCCTGCTGCTTTAAAGGATACCTTAGTTCTAATTTAATTCTATTAACGCCATGTGTGAGGTGCGCATAGGCTTACCGCACCTACCATAGCCCGGCGTCTGCCTTTGTTCTCCCGCCAATCCTCTGGTTCTTATGGTGCTAGGTAGGGGCCCTTTGACCTGGACATGCTGCACATGCGCAGTATGTCATTTTGGGCGGCTTGTGACCGTGCTTGCCGGTGACCCAGTGTGCTGTGCATGTCCGCACGATGATGTACCTGGCGCACACGAGGACATACTGGGCATGCGCAGTGCAGACGCCGGGCCACGGGAGGTGCGCTAGGCTTATGTGCATCGCCCCACACACACAAGGCGTCATTTTTAGATTTAAATTAGAAATAAGGTATTCTTTAAGGCGTTTGGTAGGCTGGGTGATTCAGACATTACATAATCGTGTTTTTTCTTCTGTCAGTGGCCCTGGCCAGCAAGAGGGCCAATAAAGATAAGCTGAAGCAGCTTCAGAAATCTGCCAACCTGTTCAAAGACCGACTGGGGCTCGAGATCCGCAAACTACACGGTAATTATTATTGCTCACAGCCTAATCTTACCATAGTCCCTGTCTAATGTTCTGCATTATTATTATGTATTTATATAGCACTGACATCTTCTGCAGCACTTTACAGGACACATAGTCATGTAACTGACTGTCCTCAGAGGGGCTCACAGTATAATCCTTACCATAGTCCTAGTCTAATGTTCTATCTTTTTTTTTTTTTTTTTAATTATTATTATTATTATTTAAAGAGGAACTCCAGTGAAAATAATGTAATAAAAAAAATGCTTCATTTTTACAATAATTATGTATAAATGATCTAGTCAGTATTTGCCCATTGTAAAAGCTTTCCTCTCCCTGATTTACATTCTGACATTTATCACATGGTGACCTTTTTACTGCTGGCAGGTGATGCCACTGGAAGTACCTGATGCTTGCTTTTTTGGCAGTTGGAGACAGATGTGTAAACAGTTATGTCCCACAATGAACCGAGGTTCACAGACAGGAAACTGCCAGGACCATGGTCCTGACATCACACTGTGAGAAGGGTTTCACCACAATATCAGCCATACAGAGCCCCCTGATAGTCCGTTTGTGAAAAGGAAAATATTTCTCATGGGAAAGGGGCTATCAGCTACTGATTGAGATGAAGTACAATTCTTGGTTACTGTTCTGTTTCGAATTCCCGCTTTATGTGTGAGGCATACTCCAGAAGACCCAGTCTGTATAGCAGTACAACTCCACACTGATTTAGAAACCTCCACAGGCAGTTTACTCGATGAAATAATGACTCCAAGTATAATCTGTAGTATCTTTACTTGCGTTGAAAGCATACAAAGATGTTTTTTAGAGCATATTCATAGTTAAACATATGATGCGACTACAAGCACAGCAGGATCTCCTCACTAACTGAACTCAACTGTTGCAGAAACATCTAGACAAGGCTGTTGAGCAGGGAGTTACAGTTGGGAAATGCTAAATAACTAAATCTTGCAGGGGGACTGGAATATACTAATACAAAGAATATAAATAATGTTAAATAACATTAAAGGAGGCTGTTGTGACAGCACACTCCCCGCTTGGTATCGGTAGATACCACTATATATAATACAATTTAACATTGAAAACTATAAGTATAATTAAGACTTGTAGAGAAGAGAGAAAACATAAAACATAAACATTAATTCTTGAATGCAGATCTTTGAAGAATCTTCCATCACTGGAGAAAGGATGTAACTCAGTAGACTCGAAGGCATATCAGGCTGTTCCCTTGGATCGAGTAGATAAGACATCTTCATTTGAAGGCAAGAGTAAGACTGTCTCCGTGATAGGTCTAAACAAAGTCTTAACACTACGATTTCTTGCTGTCTTCACTTTCACCTTGCAAACCTTTCCATCATCGCTAGTGATTGTCTTTATAAAGTGATCATTCATATCGGGTTTGTTCTTCAGAATTTTTTTAAGTGAAGTTAGCCTAGAAATAACTTGTTTCTTGTTATTTGGAAGTCTAATTCTTGGTGAACGAAATGGTAAAGGAGCTACCCAACTGTTAGTTTCATCCTTGAAGAATTCATTATTCAAGATGTTTATGAACTCTTTATCCTCAATGGAAGGAACTGTCTTATTGTCATCACGAGTTATTTGGAATATAGTGTCACCAAAGTCTTGATGAGAACTGTTCTTACAACTGATTTGCTTTTGTACATCGCATGAAGTCTTTAAACTGAAACTCTCCTGAACTTGAAAGTTAAAAGGATGTTTAAGTGAATGAAAGGTGCATTCAGATTCTCTGATGCTGGTCTTGCATGAGAACACATCATAAGACTCTTGAAATGTATTTAAGTAAACATCTCCTATTATGACCCATCCAAAATCTAATTTCTGTGCATAAGGGGCATCATTTGGTCCATTGCATTGTTGTCGCACCTTATGGACTCTTGGGATATCTCTGCCTAAAAGAAGGAGAATCTTTGCATCATCATCAAGCGGTGGAATGTAACTGGCTATGTGTTTCATATGAGGATGATAAAGAGCCGCTTCTGGTGTAGGGATCTCTTCTCGATTGTTTGGCAACTGATCACATTCGATAAGTGTTGGAAGTGAAAATTCTGTGTTTCCATACTCAGATGCTACCACAAAACCATGTGCTCTTCTTCCAGATATCTTAACCAGGCCTGAGCAAGTTCGTAAAGTATAGGGCCAGGTTTCTCCTTGAATATTGAACACGTTGAAGAATTCTGGACTTGCTAATGAACGATTGCTCTGGTCGTCAAGGATAGCATACATCTTCACTGCGCTCTGTGGTCGTCCTTCTGGATATACCTTGACCAGACATATTTTACTGCATGACTTTCTGTGGAATCCTTCTTCACATACCTCAGTACATTTTGTGGATACAGATGCTGTCATTTCCTCAGTACTCTCCCCGCCATAACTTGGTGTGGTCTTTGAGGCTTGAGCAGTTTGAAGCACTTCTTTGGAAGAACTAGGATGATAAGCCGTTATGTGTTTATCACTGTTGCAGTCAAAACATTTGACAGGAACTTTACAGTCTTTAGCAAAGTGGTCTGTAGATGCACAACATCTATAACAAATATCGTGTTCTCTGAGGAAAGATTTGCGCTCTTCAAAGGGCATTTGTTTAAACACACGACAATTTCTAAGAGGGTGTGGCTTGTTATGAATAGAACATTGATACCTAGGATCATTTTCCTTGACTTGCTGTGATTTAAAATCAGAGTCTTGAGAACTTGAGAAGATTCCAGTATTCTTGACATAGATAGAGTTCCGTGAGTCCTTAAACTTGCCTTGAGTATCGCAATTTAAAGGTGTTGAAGGAAGAACTGTAGTATCAAAAAATAAAAAGCTTGGGTCATTCTTTACAGTAGCTATGTCTCTAATGAATTTGGAGAAAAAAGAAAAAGGTGGAAAGGATACTTTATAGTCCTGTTTATATTTAGATCCTTTCTTTGCCCATTCACTCTGAATATTCGGTGGCAACTTCTGTACAATTGGGTTTACACCATGAGCTGTATCCAAGTAGACAAGACCTGGAAGGTGTGGGTCTGCCTTGGCTCTTTCTACTTCAAGAAGAAGGTCGCTTAATTCTTGAAACTTGTGGTTGTCCTTGTTAGACAGTTTTGGGAAGTTTCGAAGTCTCTTGAATAAGGCAAGCTCAATAGCTTCAGAACATCCATAAACTCTCTCTAATCTCTCCCAAACTATGTTAAGACCCGTTGCTGGATCATCGCAATGAACAGATTTCAGTCTTTTAACTTGTTCTGATGACTGCGGTCCCAACCATTTGATAAGTAGGTCAAGTTCTCCTATAGGTTCAATCTCCAGGTTCTGGATTATAGTCTTGAATGTAGCTCGCCAACCTCTGTAGTTTTCTGGTTGATCATCAAATTTCGTTAGTCCAGAGTTAAGAAGCTCTCGGCGAATCATATACTTGCCAACTTCTTCAATTTCAGACTTTTCTGATTTTATTTCTGTACGTGGAAATGCGTCACCACTGCAGACAGTATGTGGCTTGTGCTGTTCCAGTGGTGATGTAGAGAATGGAGATGCAGATGCGTTTACTCCAGGCGAGGGTTTGATCTGTGTGATGTTTGGAGCATGGGAGCTTGAAAAAGACTGTGTTATGAGATTCATGGGATTTGTTCCAATTGGTTGTGATATTTCTTTGTGATTATATCTTGCTGAGGTCTGACAAGGTGTATAGATTTGTTCTCTTGGACTTGTAGTGTTGGACAGCATAGCAGAATCCTTCAAAGGTACAGTGTTAAACTGAGATTCATGTTTTAACGATATGCATTCTGGCTGTTTACTTGCTGAACAGGTAGGTGCAGAGACTTCAGCTGTAAGTAGGGGAGTATATCCATTGTTCTGGTTCAGAACAAATTGCAAAGTTCGTTTAGCAGGATCGTCAGCAGACTTTAGGCTAGGGTAATTAATTCCTTCTTCCTCTTCCACAGCTTGTTCGAAGACCTTTAACCTTGCTAGAGCTGCTGCTTCTTCTCTTTTCTTTTGCAGAAGTTCTAACTGGGCCTCTGTCTCTGCCTGCACACGTGTTGCTTCTGCCTGCACACGTGTTGCTTCTGCCTGTGCTTCTGCCTGCACACGTGTTGCTTCTGCCTGTGCTTCTGCCTGCACACGTGTTGCTTCTGCCTGTGCTTCTGCCTGCACACGTGTTGCTTCTGCCTGTTTGCGTGCTGCTTCCGCCTGTTTGCGTGCTGCGTCCGCTTTAAGAGTCGATTCTTGTTCAAAGCAATAAGATTGTGCTTTCGCAGCCTCTGCTTCTGCACGGGCTTTGACTAACTGAATGCTTAATGCTGACCTCTGGGAGAGTGACTGCAGCGATTTGCTTGATCTAGTAAATCTGTGAGAGGTTGCTTGCACTGACAGTTTTTTTGAGTGTCTAGAAGAAATAGAGGTACAGGATGTAGTTTCGATCAAATTTGCTATCCTATTCTCTAACTGTAACTTCGCTTCCATAAACGCAACATGTCTCTGTTGATCAGCGGTGGTAGTCATCCAACTCTTTTGACGCTTGTTCTGTACTAACTTGCGATAGAAAGGAAGAATATTTTTCAGAGAGTTTCCTGTAATTTTCATATGTCTTCTTAAGTCTTGTAAGTGCATTGTTTAATTGCTCTCCATTACTGCCAGTCTTCTCAATATCAGATATGTGTTGCAGCGTTTTTATCCACAATTCAGACAGACTATGAAACATTCCTTCACTTTCTGCTTCATACCTCTCTCTTGCCTTTAGAGAAAGATGTATTGACCGCCTTGGTCTCTCAGGTAGTACAACATGTTTATCTGAATCATCTTGACCGAGCATTAATTCATCTTCCATGTTAATAGAATGCGCAGAAATAGACATGCTCTATGGTTGCAGATATGATGCTTATGAATCTTATCACTGGGTGATTTTTTTTTTTTTTTTTTTAAACTTAATAGCGATAGTCCCAAACAGAAGAAATGTACAATTTCTGAAGCAGTCTGTACTCACTGTATTCACTGTAGGAAGGCAGACAGGCAATTCTTGTACTTTTTTGCTGAACGTCTATTTACTCTTTGTAGACTTGTGTTTGAGGTGTAGCTAGGTAATCCTTTATCGTATTGCAGATCAGTCCTTTACTGATGAGATGACAGGAAATCCCATTACCTTCTTGCAGATATCATATTTTTACTGTTCTGTTTCGAATTCCCGCTTTATGTGTGAGGCATACTCCAGAAGACCCAGTCTGTATAGCAGTACAACTCCACACTGATTTAGAAACCTCCACAGGCAGTTTACTCGATGAAATAATGACTCCAAGTATAATCTGTAGTATCTTTACTTGCGTTGAAAGCATACAAAGATGTTTTTTAGAGCATATTCATAGTTAAACATATGATGCGACTACAAGCACAGCAGGATCTCCTCACTAACTGAACTCAACTGTTGCAGAAACATCTAGACAAGGCTGTTGAGCAGGGAGTTACAGTTGGGAAATGCTAAATAACTAAATCTTGCAGGGGGACTGGAATATACTAATACAAAGAATATAAATAATGTTAAATAACATTAAAGGAGGCTGTTGTGACAGCACAGTTACGATTTCTCTTTAAGTATTTATATAGCGCTGACATCTTACGCAGCGATGTACAGAGTATATTGTCTTGTCCCTCAGAGGGGCTCACTGTCTAATCCCTAACATAGTCATATGTCTATGTATGTATCGTGTAGTGTATGTATCATAGGCTAGGGCCAATTTAGGGGGAAGCCAATTAACTTATCTGTATGTTTTTTTGGATGTGGGAGGAAACCCGGGTGCCCGGAGGAAACCCACACAGACCTGAGATACCTAAGCATCTATGGTGCTTGGCTGGGAGGGCTCTGCGCGTGCACATGTCACGATGGCGCTGTAGGATGCGCGTAGCTGTGCCAGCGCAGGCGCAGTGATGCCCGACCCAGGCGACCCGGAAGAGGGTGCCATAGTGCATTTAGAGGCAGTGGAGGGGCAGAATGTAGAATGGGGGAATGAGCATCAGGACAGCTCACCATACATGCCTGTCCCTGTTTTCTCATATTGATTTCTGCTCCGGTATCCTTTCATAGTATAATTATGTATTGTATCTACAAGAACAAGTACACTTTTCACATTCTTGTAAATATCACGACTACGTAGTGCGCATCATGTGCGGAGTGCTTCCAGCCACGGGCGTGCGATGGGCAACTCGCTTTGCCTGCGCACTGCTCACCGACCTGGCTGACACGGAAGTAGCTTCTGGGGGCCTTTGGACAATAACATGGGGGGGGGGGGGGAGCTGTGGGCATGAGGACTGCTTTCCTACACGTACCTGCTCCCCCGAGAGCTTAGGTATCCTTCAATCTGCTTTCCATCAGAAAAGAGTTTGTCTCTTTTTACAAGAAACAATTGGTAGATGGAGGCAACCAAAAGGTATAAAACAAAAACAGTTTTAAAAAAGTATAGTTCGCTTATCTCTCCCTCGAGTTTCAATGCAGCCAATATAATTAAATTGAGTCAATCGAATTATATTGCACACAGTAGGACTAGACAATGCGTTTCACAGGCATTTTTTACATCTTCAGGTCAATAGTAACCACAAAAGTCTGTGTACCCTGAGGAGCTTGAGTCTGACTCGCTGGCTAAAAGGCACCTTTTTGTGGTTACTATTGATCTGATGAAGCGGGAAATGCCTGTGAAATGCATTGTCTGTGCAAGAAACTCTTGAATCTCAATTAAGTTATACTGGCTCTCATTACCTCTCATTTTTAAAGAAGTGGCATGCATGTTTTATATATTCCTCCCATACTACTGCTCACAATTTTATTGTCACCTGATGTCACATGCATCGGGGGGGGGGGGGGGGGGTTAGGGGTGGTGGGCACCTGAACGATTTTAGGAAAAGATTGAATCGCACGATTTCTGTCAGAAATTGCGATTTCGATTCTATTCACGATTTTCTTAAAATAAAGCTTTTGTACTAAATTCACAATGCACACCATGTACTTTGGCCAGTTATCAAGCCTGAAACAAACCATTTTAGGATTAATCAGTCTGCTCACTTAGCTCCTTTATTAAATGCACAGTGTCCAGCAGACCAGGCCAGCACACAACAGCTTTGCACAGATCAGTGAGATCACCATGCTGTTTGCATCAATCAGAATTCTGCTGTGCAAAGGAGGCGGAGCTGTGATAAATCCATTTCCCATTTCCAAGCCTTAGGATTTGATTACTGGCCATACTTTTTTTGAGTTACAGGCGCAGCTGGAGTGAGCGTGAGTGCTGATGACAGGTGCACTGGAGGGAAAACAAGCGAGACCCTGCGGGCCGAGTCTGCCGCCCGCCCAGCTGATTATGCGCTGGGAGCACTGTTGGAGGCTGAGAGAAACGAGCGAGAGCCTGCAGGTGGAGTCTGTCGCGCGGCACCCACCCACCTCATGACACGCTAGGTGGAGTCTGTCACGCGTGCCCGCCCACCTCATGACACGCTAGGTGGAGTCTGTCGCACGGCGCCCGCCCACCTCATGACACGCTAGGCAGAGTAGGAGGGCAAGAGAGCCGATGACGTAGCGGCGCACAGCGGGAGAAAGGACGGAGTGATAGTGAGCCACCGCTGGGAAAAAGAGACGAGCCGCTGCTACTTGACCATAGAGCGGCAAGTTGGAATGCACAGCGGGAGGGCGCGGGATATCGGAAAAATCGCTGCTCTGGCGATCACAGAATCGCCGTTTCTGTAATCGCGATTTCGATGCAAAAACGATAAATCGTTCAGGCCTAGTGGGCATGTTGCCTAAAGTGACATATGCTCCCTATAATGTACAGGAGCATCTATCTAACTTCTACAGTGGGGCTTCTGTACCTAGGGAAACCCCCTGAGCGGCATGCCCGATACTGTCGGGCATACCGCTTGCAGCATAAGTTCCTTGCCCGACAGTGTCAGGCATACTGCTCAGGAGGTTGACGGCAGAGACCGCTGGTACTTAAGTGGTTAAAGATATCTATTTGTAAGCTCTTAAGAGAGTTCTCTGCCATGAGGAGCCATGCTGAGCTTCCAGTGACCAGTATGAGAGCGATAATGCCATATTTAGCATACCTTCTTCCCATTCACACCTGAAACCTTGTAGTATTAATGAGTAACATGACCTCAGGGAGGGAAAATGTCTAATTGGGCAGAATTTTGACAAAGTGTAAAGGCCCCATTCACACTAGGGCGATCAGCGTCCATTTACTGCTAGCGCAATTGTAACTATATGGCAGTGATCTCACTACCGTGATTGCCGCCGAGCGCGGGCGTTCTACATTGCATGCAGCATTTTGCCGCGATTGAAGATCGATCGGGATTAGCATGCTGATAAAGCATTAATCACGATCGCAAAAGAACGTAAATTTGTACAGTGATTTTAAACCCTTTTATTGCCAGCGGTTTAGGTTGTGTCAGCCAACATACAATAGGAGGGAGAGCTCGGCCCATACCAGATTACAGTGCAAGGGGATAGTGGGGGAACACAACAAGTGAGTGGGTGTCAGTAAGCAGCATATAAGATAGAGCTGTGTGTCTAACAAGATGCAATAGGAGAGAGACTTCTGCCCATATCCGATTACAGTGGAAGGAGATAATATATGGGGGTGGGGGGGAGAGGTAAGGGGAGTCAGTATGCTGTATATAAGATGTGGCTGTGTCCAGGGCCGTCATCAGAAATTTTGGGGCCCCTCACACATCATCAAGCCTGGGCCCCCCCTCCCTAGGCCCACCCACTGGTTGCTGTGCTCGCCCACTAGCTACCCCGTGTCCGTGCGCGAAGTGCGCTCCGGTGAAAAATGCATGGCTCTGACACTGAAAAAAGTGACATGCACAGTATGATGTGGCAAAAAGTGGGAGTGGTCGTGGATAATTGTGGGTGGGGCCAAATACTAGCAAAATGCAGGTAGTCCCCGGTTAACAAATGAGATAGGGACTTGAATGTCCATTCTTATCCTTTATCCCTTCTCTTTTGTCCCCCTCTTTTCTTCCTGGTGCCCCTAGTATAGGTATCCAGGCATAGGTGCCCCCAGTATAGGTAGCCAGTAGGTTACCCAGTATAGTATAGTAGCGGTCTCACTCATCTGCTCCCCACGTTCAAGAGCTGATGTCACTCTTCTCTCAGTGCTGGAACACGGTGTGCTAGTTAGTGAGCCACAGGTCTGCAGCCAGCACATTCAGCCCTTCCAGCGCTTCGGGGGGCCCAGGGGCCCCCAGAAGCCCTGGGCCCCTCACTGCAGTGTCAGTTGTCGTCCCCCCCCCCTAATGGCTGCCCTGGCTGTGTCTACAAAGATACAATAGGAGAGAAAGCTCTGCCCATACCCAATTACACTGTAAGGAGATAATATTAGAGGGGGTGGGGGGAGGTTGAAGAGGTAAGGGCAATCAGTATGCTGTATATGATAAGGTGGTTTGGTTTAGTAATTATGGTTTGTTTTTCTTTGCAGGTGAAAAATTGCAGTTTGTCTTCCGCTGCATAAACCCCAGAGACCTGGATGAGCCGTATTCCTGCATCGTTTACTTTAATGAGGAGGGGGAATATCAGCGTAAGTCACATGACTGGACGTGTCATCATATCTCCGATGATGATGATGATGATATATGCTGCTTCCAGGGCCCAGTGCGACCGATAACCTGTTTTCTGTGTCCGCAGTGGAGGGCTGTGATCCGCCGCTGGACTGTATCGCGGAGTACCAGAGGAAGCTTCAGGAGACCAAGAACTTCTCAGCGCTGCTCGCAAACCTTCGGAAGTCCTTTGCTGCGCTGTGTACGCAGGGGAAATAACCAGCGGAGGTGCCATAGAGCTCTGCGCCTGCGCTGTTCCCTCTGCAATGGACTCCTGATGAGCTGAGAATTGCAGGGAGTGTGAATTGTAGCTGTATTACCGGGAGGGTCGATTACAGCAAATTCCACTCCATGTTCCCAGCCAGAGCCGCTTACTGAGCACAGCGATCCCCACTTACTCTCCTTAACCTTAGCGGTAATCCTGATTCAGGCTTGTGACGGAAATCCACAGCTCAGAGCAGTAATGAGTTATATGCAGGAGCTGCTGCAGATCTCTCTGTAGTGTTGTTTTTTTTTTTTTTTTTTTTTTACCTCTTGTTTTATGGTCTAAAATCCTGTGAAAAATTTCACGCCTTTTACACCCTAAATCCGGAAATAATCATAACGCCAGGGAGGTTAACCTCCTTAGCGGTAATCACGAGTACAGCTCGGGTGGAAAAAACACGCCAGGAGAAGTAACCCCGAGCTGAACTCGTCGTAGCCGCCGGGAGGTCTATGCAGAGCAATGCGGGCAGTGGGTGTTTTAACTCACCTCCTGGGGGATCCAGACGTCGGCCACCATTCTTCTTCCTCTCCTCCGAAGCTCTGCTTCCCCCTAGTGAGATCACCATGACAGACAGCAATCTCACCATAGGTTTACAGCGCCACCCGGAGGACGGAGGGAAAACTGCAGCGCTGGATTCCCTAGCAACATGCATTTTTTCCCCCAGGTTTTAGGGTCTGTAAGGGTGCTAAAAAATTTTACCGATTTTTTTTTTTTTTTTTTTTTTTTTTTTTTTTTTTTTTTTTTTTTTTTTTTTTTTTTTTTTTCCCTAAAATCCGGAAAGAATCAATACTGCCAAGGGGGTTAAAGGCAATCTTAAAGGACCACGATCGCAAAATTGTAAAATATAAAATACACACATACATAAGTATGTTTCTACCAGAGTAAAATGAGCCGTGAATGACTTCTCTCCTATGTTGCTGTCACTTACAGTAGGAAGTAGAAATCTGACAGAACCAACAAGTTTTGAAGTAGTCCATCTCCTCATGGAGGATTCTCAGGATTTTCTTTATTTTCAAAAGCACATAGTGAGTGGTAATTACTCCGTCCAACTGCCAAAAAAGTGTGCAGTGAGAACGGAGGCTGGGCAGGATCTTTGTATAAATCCTTTTCAGGGTGTGTCTTTATAAAGAATAAAGGCCGTGCTGAGAATCCCCTTTTGAAGAGATGGGCTACTCCAAAGCCTGTCAGTTCTGTCAGATTTCTACTACCTACTGTAAGTGACAGCAACATAGGAGGAAAGTAATGTATGGCTCATTTTACTCTGGAAGAAACATACTTCTTATTTGTATGTAATTACATGTATTTTACATTTTACAATGTTTCGCAACAGTGGTCCTTTAAGTTAAAATAAAGAAGAAAAAAAAAGCAGTTTAACTTGCCTCTGGCCTCTTATACTGCCCCCCGGAGTCCTCCTGTGGCCGTGCCATCCTGCCGCGTCCCTCCAGCAAGGATCGGCGACCCCCCCACAAAGCTGGCCGGCCACGCGCAGCTGGGAGTGTTCCGTGCATGGGCAGTATTGGAAAATTGCTACTGCGCATGTTCAGAATGTTCCTGGCGTCGGGAGCACGATCAGGTTGTGTGCGGCTTGGGGATCCATGATTGGCCAGCTTTGTGGGGGTCGCCGCTGCTGGCCGGAAGCACAGGCACAGGATGACTCCAGGGAGTTGCAAGAAGCCCCAGGTAAGTTAAACTGCTTTTTATTTTATTTTTTTTATTGGGGGGGGGGGTGTTAAATAACCCTTTATTAAGTCACGCTGTGTGTTATAGAGAAAGCACATTCCACTCCGATACAACTAAAGTGGGCCATACATACATCTGTTTCCCCCGGCAGGTTCCATCACTGAATCTATCGGAAATCTATAGCTCAGCATCAAGGGCTGTGGAGTCAGGGCAATTTTGGGTGCCTGGAGTCGGGAAAAAATACTCCTCCTAATAAATTTAAACTGTAATTAAAATAGAAAATATGATAAAATGTTCTATTTCTCAGGTAATCGTCATCATAAATAATTTCTACATACAGTAATAGCTGTGCTTAGTCCACAAAAATGAACTAAACCAATCAAAATTAGTTACTTGTGCTGCTTCAATAAAGCAGTCCCGTATTTTTAAAGTCAGATATACACATCTGATTGTGACTGTATATATGATGTGTACACAGGAATCTCTTATATATGTTACGGCCAGAACCCGAAGTTTGGCCACTTCTAGTTCTGGCCGGCCACTTCGGGTTCTGGCCGGCCAATGTGCGAAGTGGCCGCTGCGCTGTGGCCAATGTGAGGAATGGAATGATTCATGTAACATGAATGTATCTTCTGGCCGTAGCGCAGCGGCCAAATGTATCGCAACCTAGTTAATTTGATGACATTTAGCCGGCGGCAATGAAACAGATGAAGCAGCCGGCTTTTGCTCCGCCTCTCTCTCCTCCCCCCCGCCTCTCTCTCTCCTTTTCTTATGGGCAGCCGAGGGGGGACACGCGTGTCCCCGAGAGTCGTTCGTCGCGCCAGGGAAAGCAGAGCGGGGAGGCTGCAGACATTGCTTCTGCCAGCACCCGCTCTGCAAGAACGGCAGGGAAGCCTGCAGCGACGAATGACTCCGGAGGGGACACGCGTGTCCCCACCGGCTGCCAATAGTAAGAGAAGGAGAGAGAGGCGGGGGGAGGAGAGAGAGGCAGAGCAAAAGCCGGCGGCTTCATCTGTTTAATTGCCGCCGGCTTAATGTCATCAAATTAACTAGGTTGCAATACATTTGGCTGCTGCGCTGCGGCCAGAAGATACATTCATGTTACATGAATCATTCCATTCCTCACATTGGCCACAGCGCAGCGGCCACTTCGCACATTGGCCGGCCAGAACTAGAAGTGGCCAAACTTCGGGTTCTGGCCGTAACATATATACGAAACAACCTGCTGTAAGTATAAAGCCTGATGTGTAGCTGTGTCACTAATAGAGATGGTCAATGAGATGGAAATAATTCTGTGTTTATTCTGATTTATGCAAATGTATGCACTCTTTGCTCATGAAATCAAATAATTTGATATGTTGTTAAAATTTGGTTTGGTGACTACGAATTAAATGGTACCTGAGAAGGATGAAAAGAAAAGTGTTATACATACCTGGGGCTTCTTCCAGCCCCCTTCAGGCTAATCAGTCCCTCGCTGTCCACCTCCACCACCTGGATCTTCTGCTATGAGTCCTGGTAATTCAGCCAGTCAGCGCTGTCCGGCCGCATGCCGCTCCCACAGCCAGGAACATTCTGCACCTGCGCAATAGTGCTGCGCAGGTGTAGTACGCTCCCGGCGGCGGAGTGTGTGCATGCGCACTACGCCAGACTGGCTCAAGTACCTGGACTCATAGCAGAAGATCCAGGTGGCAGAGGAGGACAGCAACGAGGGACTGATTAGCCTGAAGGGGGCTGGAGGAAGCCCCAGGTATGTATAAAACTTTAATTTCATCTGTCTCAGGTTTACTTTGTTGCACAGTAGTACTATACTCTACGTATGCACTCCCCACAAAGCTGCAGGGAAACCACTGAGAATGTTGTGCACATTGAACACAGAGGTGTTGTCTGTCACCCATAAACCTGGTTCAGATTGTGCATGAAGAATGTGTAATAGAGGAAGAATCTCCTCATTCCCCTGCAGAGTACCTGCACATCACTCTTACATGTACCCACATAGGGCCTGATAGATGTTCTTTGTTCCGGTCTGTACCTTTTACAAGTACTTTTACCAAGGACTAGTTTTAGTCTATGACTAAGGGGAATAAATATGACAGTCTCCATATCCTTCTCACTTCAGTTGTCTTTTAAAATTCCTAAGCGTTGGCAGTTGAGAGACGAATTTGATGTTACAAACTTTCAATCAACAAGATTGTAATATGCGAATTAGAGGAGTCGGAGTCGAGGAGTCTGAGTCGGTGGAATCCTAAACTGAGGAGTCGGTGGATTTTTGTACCAACTCCACAGCCCTGCCCGCATCGATTGTAATTTCAATCAGTTTTCAGCCAAACATCGATCAAAATTGTAATCTGTCCACATGTAAAATTTTGGTTGGGCATAGCGTTGGATTGACAGCCCAAAGCATCGCACGGTACTGAATAGTGTAGTGTTGTGGTTTGCTAGATTTCATGGGGAAATCTACTGAAAATCTGTGTGCCCGTGTATGGGGGTTGTTCGATCCTTCTGTGATCAGATTCACTTCAGAGAGGGAGGGATCTGTTTCACACATAGAAATCTGTGTGTGTGTATGGGTAGTTGATTGTAGTTCATTCCCAATCAGTCTTATTCTTAAAGGGGGAAAAAATGTGTTTTGCCCAAAAATCGATTGAAAGGATCAGTTGGACAGGGCAGAAAGTGAAGGTAGATTGGTGGTCCATAGCATTGCAGTGGATTGAACAGTGCAGCGCTGTGGTTTGATCGATTTTCAATAGATTTCCTACTGGAGGTTGCTGAAATCGATGTTTGTGTGTGGCAGGAATCGATTCCTTTCTGAGATGAATCAATTGATTTGGTTGGAAATCTGTATGTGTATGGCCAGACACTCAGACGCTACTAATAATTGCTGGCATGCAATTTGTAGCTGGATCAATCCAAATCTGCAGGGAGTGTATGGGATTTGTTCCAAGTTGCATTAACCTCTTGACGACCAGCTAACGCCGATTGGTGTAAACTTTCGAGCGGCCTTTCCATGTCCGTTCACGGAGGCTGTCTGCGTGAACAGCCGGAGAGCCGCCGATCGCGGCTCGCCGGCAAAATGTAAACACGCGGGGAAGAAATCCCCGCTGTTTACATCATACGGCGCTGCTGCGCAGCAGCGCCGTAAGGCAGATCGGCGATCCCCGGCCTCTGATTGGCCGTGGATCGCCGTCATTTGATAGGCCGAAGCCTATCCTACAATGCGCAGGACGGAAATCAGTCCTGCGCAGCTCAGAGAGGGAGGGGGACGGAGCGCCGAAAACGCTGCGGAGGGGAGCTTTGAAGAGGCCCCCCCCCCCGCAAAGTGCAGAGAGCCGGCGGCGATCAGACCCCCCCCCCCAGCAGGACATCCCCCTAGTGGGGAAAAAAGGGGGTAAGTCTGATCGCCCTGGCTCTATCCCGATCTGTGCTGCGGGCTGGAGAGCCCACGCAGCACAGATCAGACCGAACTCCACTGGTTGGCAAGTGGTTAAATAGGCATGCAAGTCACCTGTATTTGCATCTCATTAACTGTCACCCCCTTGGGACTCCCGCCCTGCACTATTTATCCTAATGTTTATTTATTGCACCATTTGTTGAATTGAGCATTTTATTTTTCTTTTGTTTGTAGACGACTCTTATAAATAAAGATTTCTTTTCAACGTTTAACTTATTATTTGTGATCCCAGTCATGTGTTTCCATCAGTTAGTCTTTCAGCTGACCAATGCCAGGTGTTTTTACTACTTGTTCATTAAATTTGGCCTTAACTCGAAACTTCCTCTCTGCACTCCAAGATGAGCAACAGCATAAACCTTTAACCTCCCTGGTGGTAAGCCCGGGCTGAGCATGGGCTAAGCAACCTGGCCAATCAGTGCTAGGCAGCGCTGAGGGGTGGATCGGGACTCCCTCTGACGTCGATGACGTCATCCCGATCGTCGCCATGGCGATGGGAGAAGCCAAACCGGAAATCCCGTTCTGAACGGGATTTCCTGTTTGCGCTGATCGCTGGAGGTGATCGGAGGGGGTGGGGGGATGCCGCTGTGCAGCAGCTATCATGTAGCTAGCGCTAGGCTAGCTACATGATTAAAAAAAAATAAAATGTAAAGTGCTGCGCTGCCCCCTGGCGGTTTTAATAGATCGCCAGGGAGGTTAAGTCAGGAGGATTAGCCATACTATGCCAGAAACACACACACACACACACACACACACACACACACACACACACACACACACACACACACACACACACACACACACACACACACACACACACACACACACACACACACACACACACACACACACACACACACACACACACACACACACACACACACACACACACACACACACACACACACACACACACACACACACACACACAGATAAATACTTGATCTACTTACATAACAGATGTATTGTACTGTCCACGTTTTGATTTCAGTGAATGTTATATAGTAAATGAAGAGAATTCTGTTCCTGGTGGGAACCATGTCTTTTGCTCACAGTTTAGGCTAAAGCCTTATGTCATTTCTGCCCTTTACTTTTTTCTTTTCTCCTCCAATCCCTGAGTCACCTCATACCTTGCTTGTAAACACAAGTGAGCAGAGGATTATGTTTCAGCTAGGCAGGGAAATAAAGGGTAGGAGGAATATATTATAGATAAAAAGAACCCCCAGCATGCAACTGAATGGCAATGGCTATTAAAGGGCCAGTGCTCTTAAGGTATGTGATAACTCCAAACCATAACAGCAGAAAAAGTTTTGAATGCAGGATTCAGGGGCGGACATACGGCCGTGCAGGCCGTGCCGCCGCACGAGGGCCCCTGAAGTTCCGTTTTCTTCAGGGGCCCATTAAGTTTTTTTTTTTTTTTTTTTTTTTTTTTAATATTTTTTTTTTTTATTATTTTATTCCCGGGGGGCCCCCCGACTCCTATCCTCCCTCCCTCCCTCACCTCGGGGGGCCCCCTCCCGATATGCGCGGCGGGAGAGCGAGCGAGCGGCAAATGCAGGAAGGGCTCTCCAGGCATCCGCTAGAGGCCCAGCCGCTTGGTCTCCAATATGTCTCCAGTTGGAGACATATTGGAGACTCAGCGGCTGGGCCTCTAGCGGATGCCTGGAGAGCCCTGAAGACTTCCTGCATTTGCCGCTCGCTCTCCCGCCGCGCATATCGGGAGGGGGCCCCCCGAGGTGAGGAAGGAAGGGAGGGAGGGAGGATAGGAGTCTGGCCCCCCACCCGGATAGCTACCCACCCGGCTACCTAACCACCTACCCACCCGGCTACCTACCTACCCACCCACCAGGCTTCCTACCTACCCACCCGACTACCTAACCACCCACCAGGCTTCCTACCTACCTACCCACCCGGCTACCTACCCACCCACCAGGCTAACTACCTAACCACCCACCCGGCTACCTACCCATCCGGCTACCTACCCACCCACCAGGCTTCCTACCTAACCACCCACCCAACTACCTAACCACCCACCCGGCTACCTACCCACCCGGCTACCTACCTAACCACCCACCCGGCTACCTACCTAACCACCCACCCGGCTACCTACCGGGCTAGTTACCAACCCACCCACCAGGCTACCTACCCACCCACCAGGCTACCTACCTACCCACCCACCAGGCTACCTACCCACCCACCAGGCTTCCTACCTACCCACCCGGCTACCTACCTACCCACCAGGCTACCTACCTACCCACCCACCAGGCTACCTACCCACCCACCAGGCTTCCTACCTACCCACCCGGCTACCTACCTACCCACCTGGCTACCTACCCACCCACCAGGCTTCCTACCTACCCACCCGGCTACCTACCTAACCACCCACCCGGCTACCTACCTACCCACCCACCCGGCTACCCACCCACCAGGCTTCCTACCTAACCACCCACCCGGCTACCTACCTAACTACCCACCCGGCTACCTACCGGGCTAGTTACCAACCCACCCACCAGGCTACCTACCCACCCACCCGGCTACCCACGCACCCACCAGGCTACCTACCTACCCACCCACCGGGCTACCTACCTACCTACCGGGCTACCTACCCACCCACCCACCAGGCTACCTACCCACCCACCCACCAGGCTACCAACCCACCCACTCACCCACCCACCAGGCTACCAACCCACCCACCCACTCACCCACCCACTAGGCTACCTATCCACCCAACCACCCATGGGAGCTGCGCGCCGGATGGAGGCTGGGACAGGAGGTCTGCTGCTGCAGGTGAGTAAATGTTTTTGTTTTATTTATATTAGCAGGTGTATGTTCTGGGCAGGTCTGCCACATGATTGCATGTATTTTCTTCGCAAATCTGCCGACATGATTGCATGTATTTTCTGGGCATATCTGCCGACATGATTGCACGTATTTTCTGGGCATATCTGCCGACTTGTTTGCACGTATTTTCTGGGCATATCTGCCGACTTGTTTGCACGTATTTTCTGGGCATATCTGCCGACTTGATTGCATGTATTTTCTGGGCATATCTGCCGACTTGATTGCACGTATTTTCTGGGCATATCTGCCGACATGATTGCACGTATTTTCTGGGCATATCTGCCGACATGATTGCACGTATTTTCTGGGCATATATGTGTATTTTCTTGAGAAAACCTGCACAATTATGTGAATTTTCTGGGGAAAGGGTCACCAAAACTTGGGCCCACTGTCTTTGCGTTGCACTTTTCAAGGGAACCTGAGGTGAGAATAATATTGAGGCTGCCATATTTCTCTCCTTTTAAGCAATACCAGTTGCCTGGCTGCCGTGCTGGTCCTCTGCCTCTTATTCTTTCAACCATAGACCCTGAACAAGCATGCAGCAGGTCAGGGGTTTCTGACAATATTGTCAGAACTGACAAGATTAGCTGCATGCTTGTTGCTGGTGTAATTCAGTTTATTACTGCAGCCAAATAGATCAGCAGGGCCGCCAGGCAACTAGTATTGTTTAAAAGGAAATAAACCCTCACCCCGGGTTCGCTTTAAGTTACAGTTAGCTCCGCCCTCATCCGGTCATTGCCACGCCCATTTTTTTGCCGCGGCGCTACACGCCGCAGGTTCTATCCACTAATTTTTGCCGCGGCGCGCGAATATTTTGCCATAGGGGGCCCACAATTACAATTTTGCACAGGGGCCCACTGCTGGCTGTGTCCGCCACTGGCAGGATTAGCATCTTTATCAATTAACCTGCCTGGCGTTCTATTAAGATCGCCAGGCAGGCTGCGGGAGGGTTTTTTTTTAATAAAAAAAAAACTATTTCATGCAGCCAACTGAAAGTTGGCTGCATGAAAGCCCACTAGAGGGCGCTCCGGAGGCGATCTTCCGATCGCCTCCGGCGCCCAGAATAAACAAGGAAGGCCGCAATGAGCGGCCTTCCTTGTTTTGCTTATATCGTCGCCATAGCGACGAGCGGAGTGACGTCATCGACGTCAGCCGACGTCGTGACGTCAGCCGCCTCCGATCCAGCCCTTAGCGCTGGCCGGAACTTTTTGTTCCGGCTGCGCAGGGCTCAGGCGGCTAGGGGGGCCCTCTTTCGCCGCTGCTCGCGGCGAATCGCCGCAGAGCGGCGGCGATCAGGCAGCACACGCGGCTGGCAAAGTGCCGGCTGCGTGTGCTGCTTTTTATTTCAGCCAAATCGGCCCAGCAGGGCCTGAGCGGCAGCCTCCGGCGGTACTGGACGAGCTGTGCTCGTCCAGACCGCCCAGCAGGTTAATACACCAGATGCTGTTGAAATTTGATTTTTATGGTGACCATCCCGCTTTAAAGAAAAACCTATTTCTTTGTTACAGCTGATAGAAATCATGCAGTGTGTCTACCTCCTGCTTTCATGGAAGCAGATCTAGGTTTAACATCCCGTGTTTACAAATTTGGCTGCTCTGCCGAGGCAGCCAGCTGACACGGCTGGGGGATCAAATTACAACTTGTGATTAGCCACAGATGAGGAGGAGGAATTATGCTTCATACACACTTGAGATAAAAGTCTTTGGATAATGCAAGATCACAGACCAATTTTACCCCCTTCCATGTAGTATGAGAGCCATACCTACACAGTCTATTCTATGGAGCTGCACTCCCCATCAAATAAAATCTTTGCAAGATGCTGCACACAAAGATGCTGTAGACATTCAAAAGATCATTATCTGCAAAAGATCTGTTCCTGCAAAAAATCCATTCCTGCCAAATGCATTCATAGTCTATGATATCTGCAGATCCTCATACACACTTGGTTTAACAGACTTCATCTGCATATCTGGCAATCATCTGAAGATCCATCCTGGTGGATCTGATCTGCAGATCTCATAGACTATGAATGCATTTTGCAGGAACAGATCTTTTGCAGATACTGATCTGTTGCATGTGTACAACATCTTTGTGTGCAGCATCTTGCAAAGATTTTATTTGATGGGGAGTGCAGCTCCATAGAATAGACTGTGTAGAGTATGGCTCTCATACTACATGGAAGGGGGTAACATTGGTCTGTGATCTTTCATTTTCCAAAGACTTTTATCTCAAGTGTGTATGAAGCATTAGTCCGGTTAAACTCTCTAAATACATACAGGGTGCATTTATCGTTTTCCTTCTGTCCTGTGCACTTAAGAGATCAGGTCCACTTTAAACACAATTTGCTTTGATAATACAGGTAGACTTGGAAAAGGAAGGTTATAATGTTCCGTTGTTTTTTTTTTTTTTTTTAATTACATTTGCATATTTGGAAGCTTTTCCAGTGAACCTGAGGCAAACCTTGTGTCAAAAAATAGATACTTGCCTAAAAATACAGCCTATGGATCCTGTACACTTCCCATGTCTTCCTCGCCCGTGCTGGTGCTTGCTGGGACCCTCTGGAAGATCTGGGCTGCCCCTTTATGCAGGAGGGCTGCACCGCTATGCAGTAGCAGGGAGGGGCGGTCCTGTACATAATGCAGAGCAGCAGGGGAGTGAGGTGTCATACATTACCTGCTCCGACGATACAGATGTCTCTTCACTTCCAATTCAGTTTACATGTGCCGTGCAGCCAGCCAATCACCATGCAGCTTCCTTTCCAATGTCATGTGACGGACAGAAGCCGCAAGGTGATTGGTTGGCTGCACACTACTTGTAAATTAAACAGGAAGTGAAGAGCACCATGGGACTTACGGCTATAGTGGCGCTCAGAAAGTAATTTGGGCGCTTGCAAAAGACGGTGACCAAATTACTATGAAAACTGTAATTCAGAAGGCAGCCAGAATAGGAATGAATGCCGCCGGGACTTTTGCAGGAGCAGGATGAGCCGTTCTTTGGCTTTTCCCTGCGCCCAAATGTCCCGCCATTTATGCAATGTATAACTCGGTACAGTGCCGCCTGGCTTTTCCCTGCGCCCAAATGTCCCGCCGTTTATGCAATGTATAACTCGGTACAGTGCCGCGCCCCCCCCCCCCCCAATTACCAGTAACAGGTTTGTGCCACTTTAATCTGCAGCCAAAACTGTCCATGAGCTTAGATTGCTTGGTTTTGTACAGCACTCTTGGCTATGTTTAGAGAATAGTTGCAATGAGACTGTGTAGACGCCGTCAACTTGCTGCAAGAGTGATAAGTTGGATATAGCTAGAGTCCTTGTTACTCCTTTCTGCACCTAGGCTAATCTACTAACTGGTAGCAGCCTTACCCACCCATCAGCCATAAACGAAATAAAACTGTACAAGGCCTGGAACCCACGAGCGGTTTGTAAGCGATTTCATTTTCGGTAGTGATATTAAAAAGTGTAATCCATTTTCCAGCGGTTGTGTAGCGATCAGCGGTTTTAATTCTGATTGGTCCTTTCAATTTTAATTTTTTACAGTGTGCAGTAATGTAAAAACGCCAGCAAATTCGCTCTGTGTAGGTTTTGATGAGCGATTACGCCAGTGTTTGTATACTTTACATTGCAGAAACACTAACGCTCAAATGTGCTGCGTTCGTGATTTTGGTAATGGCAATCGCTCCAGTGTAATTTAAAACATCCATTAACATTAGCTGAGTGTTTAGGGAAATCGCTAGTAGTTTGAATCGCTCCCTAAACTTCTATTATAACCTTGATTGCCGCCGGCGCTTTTACCCTGCAGGGAATCCCGTTCTGAGCGGGATTCTCTGTATGGGCTTCCCCGTCGCCATGGCGACGATCGCGTTGACGTCGTGACGTCAGCAGGTGTTCCGATCCACTCCTCAGCGCTGCCTGGCACTGATTGGCCAGGCAGCGAAAGGGGTCTTAGGCGGCGCGGCGAATCGGCGCGTAGTGGCGGTGATCGTTATGCACACGCAGCTAGCAAAGTGTTAGCTGCGTGTAGCAAAAAAAAAATTTATGTAAATCTGCCCAGCAGGGCCTGAGTGGCACCCTCCGGCGGCTTACCCCGTGTGACACACACGGGGTTACCGCCAAGGAGGTTAAGCAAGTGTTACCCCTGGGACATCTATGTAAGCAGGAATCTGTACTTTTCCGTTAGCTGGGCGCATCCAGCAGGTGGTGCTAATTACATTAAAACTTCACATTAACACAAAAATGTTAATGTAACCGCTTGTCGGCAGGTGGCGCTAATTAAATAAATACTTCACGTAACCTAAAAGGTTAATGTCACCGAATGTATTGTGTTTGAAGTGGCCGGCTTACTGCGGCCAAATGTATATTAAAAGGTGAGTGAATTGAATTAAATGAAGCCGGAGGCAATGTAACAGATCAAGCCGCCGGCTTCGGCTCTCGCTCTCCTCCCCCCTTGCCCTCTCTCTTCTATACAATACTGGCAGCCGGCGGGGACATGTTTTCTGCCTCTCTCCTATAGAACACTGGCAGCCCTGGGGGGGGGGGGGGGGCACGCGTGTCCCCCCAGAGTCATTTGTCGCAATAAAACGAGGATTCCCTGCCGCGATGAATGACTCTGGGGGGACACACATGTCCCCACTGGCTGCCAGTATTGTATAGGGGAGAGAGAGGGCAAGGGGGGAGGAGAGCGAGAGCCGAAGCCGGCGGCTTCATCTGTTACATTGCCGCCGGCTTATTTTTAATTCAATTCACTCACTTTTTGATATACATTTGGCCGCAGCGAGCCGGCCACTTCAAACACAATACATTCGGTGACATTACTTCACGTAACCTAAAAGGTTATTCATTTAATTAGTGCCACCTGCCGGCAAGCGGTTATATTAACACTTTGGTGTTAATGTGAAGTTTTAAAGTAATTAGCGCCACCTGCCAGATGTGCCCGGCTAACGGAAAAGTACCCAGGAATCAAATGGAAAGCAAAGTTTGTAGATCTCTGATGAATCCTGTTAAGACGTGGTGAGCTCTGTGCTGCAGTTAGTGAAGCGCACCACTAGGGGTCAGTATGGTTCTGCGGAGAGTCATGGCTGCAGTGTGTTGGTTGAGCAGGCTGATTGGCAGTGACAGGCAGTGATGAGACACCTGTAGGAACAGTTCTGGCTGCTGGTGAATTGGATGGAGTGTAATCAGTGGCCCAGCTGTCACCGAGCAACAGACAGAATGAAGGAGAGCCGTAGTTCTCTCCACACAGATAGGATTGCTTAATTCACTTTTCCTCATATCAGGGAGGGCTGATGCATGCATCAGGAGAGACGCTGCAGAATCCCAGGCCGCAGGCATTAGTCAGATGGGATGGGGGTGATGCATGCATCAGGGGCGACACTGCAGCATCCCAGGTCGCAGGCATTAGTCAGGATGGGGGTGACATATGGATCAGGGGAGAGACTGCAGAATCCCAGTCTGTGCAGAATTTGGATTCTGTTTAGATTACAAAGGCCTCAATTCACGGAGCATTATCAAACGTTTATCAAACACTTTATCAAACATTTGATAATTTACCTCATGGGTAAAATCTCATTTTGAACTCACTAAGGTGTTATATATTTGTTGAACGTTTCATCGGTAAAACATTCGATAAATATATAACGCCTTAGTGAATTTAAAATGAGATTTTACCCATGAGGTAAATTATCAAACGTTTGATAAAGTGTTTGATAAACGTTTGATAATGCTCCGTGAATTGAGGCCACAGCAGCTGATTAGAAATAGGGGAGGGCTTAGGGAATACAGGAACCTACAGGCTGGCGAGGGGGGTGCAGGGAGGAGCGGGGAAAGGAGATGAGGAACCTGCAGGAAGGGGAGAAGGGGGGGGGGATACAGGGAGCTGCAGGGGTAGTGGAAAAAGGTGAGGAACCTGCAGGCTTGGTGGTGTAGCTAAGAAGCCATGGGCCCCGGTGCAAGTTTAGCATCGGGGCCCCCCAAGCATGCTATAGAAAACAATTGATACAACACCCCAAAACCAATCAAGGACAACCACCGTGCAAGAAGGGGATGGGAAACCGTGTCTTAGTGATCACTACTATTCAAATCAACTATAGAAGTGAAAATTATCAGCACAGGACCAATAAAGAGCTAATACTGGTTTTGAGGAGTGGGCCCCTTTAGCCCAAGGGCCCTGATGCGGTTACTACCTCTGCACCCCCTATTGCTACGCCACTACTTGGGGGTACAGGGAGCTGCAGCGGGGAAAGGAGATAAGGAATCTTCAGGAAGGGCAGGGGGAGTACAGGGAGTTGCAGAGGTAGTGGAGAAAGGTGAGGAACCTGCAGGTTGTGGGGGTACAGGGAGCTGCAGGGGGAGCGGAGATAGCAGATGAGGAAGCTCTGGGGGGGGGGGGGGGGGATGGTGAGGAACCTGCATGCTGGGGTTGGTGGGGGGTACAGGGAGCTGCAGGGGGAGCGGAGATAGCAGATGAGAAAGCTCTGGGGGGGGGGGGGGGGGGGAATGGAGCTGCAGGGGGAGTGGGGAAAGGTGAGGAACCTGCATGCTGGGGTTGGTGGGGGGTACAGGGAGCTGCAGGGGGAGCGAAGACAGTAGATGAGAAATCTGGGGAGGGAGGTGTACAGAGCCGCAGGAGCGTGACTGCCCCAAATCCATGCTGCTTGCGATACCCAACAAATGTTGCACATAGTCCAAAAATTAGGCTGTCAATGATATTCCGTCATCTCTGGGCATTGTTTTAGATATACCGCCTGACAACTTCTTAAAGTGAACCTGAGGTGAGAGTGATATGGAGGCTGCCATATTTATTTCCTTTAAAACAATACCATTTGCCTGGCAGCCCTGCTGATCTATTTGGCTGCAGTAGTGAACTGAATTACAGTAGAAACAAGCATGCAGCTAATCTTGTCAGATCTGACAATAATGTCAGAAACCCCTGACCTGCTGCATGCTTGTTCAGGGTCTAGGGTTGAAAGTATTAGAGGCTGAGGACCAGCAGGGCTGCTAGGCAACTGGTATTGCTTAGAAAAAAATTAATATGGCAGCCTCCATATTATTCTCACCGCAGGTTCCCTTTAAGTAGAGCCGAAATGTTGCCTTTTTGTGATACATGACACCTAAAAGTCCCGTAAGGATGCGGGTCACATGTCCTGAAGCTGCAAGCTGAAGGAGTTCACAGCAGTCTTTTTTTTGTTTTTCACTAGAGACTGCTCTGGTCCTTAACCACTTCAGCCTTCAGTGTTTTTTTCCCCTTATGCATCAGAGCAATTTTCACCTCCCATTCATTCGCCAATAACTTTATCACTACTTATCACAATTAAATGATCTATACCTTGTTTTTTGTGCCACCAATTAGGCTTTCTTTGGGTGGTACATTTTGTTAAGAATTATTTTTTTTCTAAGTGCATTTTAACTGGAATATTAAAGGACTTACGAGGCCAAAATGGCTAAAAAAGCCAAGTTGGAAGATGTTTAAATGCACGGAGGACGCCGTCCACGCCCTCAGTGCAGTTCCGCCGGGTCCCCTTCCTGAAATCGCCCCCCGTGCCGATCGCGACCCCACAGGCCGGGTCAGGCTCTCATGCCGCTTCTAACGTGGCCGCCGGAGCTGGCCGCGGCTGTGCAGTCCGCATTGCCGCGAGTGCGGCTGCGCAGCTCTAGGGCCAACCGCTCCGATCCACGCTACAGTGCATGGTTCGGGGGGTTAGCCCTAGAGCTGCGCAGCCGAACTTGCGGCAATGCGGACTGCACAGCCGCGGCCAGCTCCGGCGGCCATATTAGGAGCAGCATGAGAGCCCGACCCGGCCTGTGGGGTCGCGATCGGCACGGGGGGCGATTTCAGGAAGGGGACCCGGCGGAACTGCACTGAGGGCGCGGACGGCGTCCTCCGTGCATTTAAACATCTTCCAGGTACTTGGCTTTTTTAGCCATTTTGGCCTCGTAAGTCCTTTAAGGAAAAAAAATGAAAAAAAAACATTTCTCAGTTTTCGGCGATTTATAGCTTTAAAATAATACATACTACCATAATTAAAACCCACACATTTTATTTGCCCATTTGTCCCAGTTATTACACCATTCAAATTATGTCCCTATGACAATGTATGGCGCCAATATTTTATCTGGAAATGAACGTGCATTTTTTGAGTTTTGCGTCCATCACTATTTACAAGCTTATAATTTAAAAAAATAATAGTAATATAACCTGACATGCATATTAAAAAAAGTTCAGACCCTAAGGTAACTATTTTTTTTTTTATTGTAATTTTTTTTTTAAATTAAACATTTTATTTTGGTGTTTTTGAGGGAGGGTGGGAGGTAAACAGTTAATTTTAAATGTAATGTAAATCTGTACATTAAAAAAAAAAAAATGTATGTAGATGTTGTTTTACTATTTGGCCACAAGATGGCCTCAGTTTTTTTTTTTTTTTATAGGTTTCCTATAAGCGTACTATGTACGCTTGCAGGAAGTGAAGAGGGAATGTGTCACTTAGAACGATTGTGGCTTCTCATAGAAGCCAGCGATCGTTCTAACGGGGACTTAGATCAATGAATGGGAACTGCGTTCCCATTCATTGATCTCTGGGCTAACGGGCAGCGGCGCGGGAGTGAGCGCAATTGGCCGTGGGAACGTGCAGCAGCAGGAAAGCAGCCTGTTGGATGTAGCAGCTACGTCCAAAAGGCTTAAATGGTTAAGGGGGCCAGAGTGGTCAGTTCTGAAGGGGTTAAAAAGGTTATTTACTTACAAATATAGGTGCTTCTCCACAGATTAAAACAAGTTCCGCCTCTGAGCCCGGCACAGGGGTAACGGAACATTTCTGGGAAACATCTTATCTCAAAGTGATGCCGATTATCTGGAGCCAAAAGTAGACCGATGTATTTCAGGGGCCTGAAGCACGTCGGCATTACTCTGTCGTTATGTAACTTGCATAAGTGGAGGGGGCTATTGAGATGCAAATCATTCTGAGATGATTATGCACATTTTCTGCAAATGTATGCAGCTTGGTAATGAACCAATCAGATGAAGATGAGGTGGGATCTGATTGGTCCATTTTCAACCTGCATAAATTTGCATAATTCAGCATCACTTCAGAATCCTTTGCATTTCCGTGACCACCCCTAATCTGCATCATGTTGAATTAAGCTCCAACAAGGAATATCCAAGCGAGTGGATAATTACGTGTGTGAGCCTATGTTGGACATAAAGTACTATGCGTAATTCTCCTCCCAGAGTATTCTATTTTTTTTTATATTTTGTACCAGCTTCAGCACTCTTCCGCTGAGATCACCCGACAGTAAATTATAATAATAAGTAGCTAGAGGTGCTCCCAAGTATTAGGTAGTTAGAGGAACCTCAGATTTAAAGGCTACCTGAGGTGACATGTGACATGATGAGATAGACATGTGTATGTACAGTGCCTAGCATCAAATAACTATGCTGTGTTCCTTTGTTTTCTTTCTCTGTCTGAAAGAGTTAAATATCAGGTATGTAAGTGGCTGACTCAGTCAACGAGTGGCTGTTTCCGTGGAAATCCACTTATCACCAGCCGGCGGTCGTTAAGTGGTTAAGTAACTAGACTGAAGGGAGATCTTGTCAGTGGAATGCAGGGAGCAGGGATAGTAACTTCCCATTCACACTCTCAACAGAACTCTGCATAAGGAAGGAGGGAAACACTTGGGGAGAGGAGCCTTTCCTTCATCAGGCGCTTGTAGGCCCATGCCTACAATGCCTTATGATAAATCCGGCCCTGACTCACTAAATAACCTATAAATGAATAATGTAAAAAAATAAATAAATGATTCATTGGGTTATTTTCACTACAGGTCCCCTTTATGAAACGTCTGGAGGCCGTCAGATGTTGTTCTGTGCTTTATTTGATACGCCAGAACTAATGTACGTCTAGCTTTGGACGTGTGTGTGTGTGTGTGTGTGTGTGTGTGTGTGTGTGAGTGTGTGTGTGTGTGTGTGTGTGTGTGTGTGTGTGTACAGTGTGTGAGTGTGTGTGTGTGTGTGTGTGTGTGTGTGTACAGTGTGTGAGTGTGTGTGTGTACAGTGTGTGTGTGTACAGTGTGTGTGTGTGTGTGTGTGTATACAGTGTGTGTGTGTGTATACAGTGTGTGTGTGTGTATACAGTGTGTGTGTGTGTATACAGTGTGTGTGTGTGTGTGTGTGTGTGTGTGTGTGTGTGTGTGTGTATACAGTGTGTGTGTGTGTGTGTGTATACAGTGTGTGTGTGTGTGTGTTTGTGTGTACAGTGTGTGTGTACAGTGTGTGTGTGTGTTTGTGTGTGTGTGTATACAGTGTGTGTGTGTGTGTATACAGTGTGTGTGTGTGTGTATACAGTGTGTGTGTGTGTATACAGTGTGTGTGTGTGTATACAGTGTGTGTGTGTGTGTGTGTGTGTGTGTGTGTGTGTGTGTATACAGTGTGTGTGTATACAGTGTGTGTGTATACTGTGTGTGTGTGTGTATACTGTGTGTGTGTATACTGTGTGTGTGTATACTGTGTGTGTGTGTGTGTGTGTGTGTGTGTGTGTGTTATCTGATATCAGGACATATCCCGGCCTGTGCACAGACGCTCTCCTGCCTGATTGTGGCCGGAGGAAAATTGCCATCGTCTTCTTTTCATCCCATCGCGCAGAGAAGTAGCGCCATTATATTCCTCCTTTAATCTCCCCGGCCTGTGCAATAAGGTTTCAAAGGCTTGGGCAGAATGGCGGCCCCCGGTAATGGAGGGATGATGAGATGACGCAGGCTTTGTTCTGAGACCTCCGCGGACGGGCGCAGCGCATCTCGGCTATCCAGCGAGTGACAACGCAGCCACAGCACCGGCGCTGCAAGATAGCGGGAGCGTGGTCCTGAGCATGTGTATGTGTATGCCCTTAGAATAGTTTGTTGATTACATGAACTTAAAGGACACCTGAAGTGAGAGGGATATGGAGGCTGCCATATTTATTTCCCTTTTAAACAATACCAGTTGCCTGGTATCCTGCTGATTTATTTGGCTGCAGCAGTATCTGAATCACACACGCATGTGGCTAATCTTGTCAGACTTCAGTCAGAAATATCTGATCTATTGCATGCTTGTTCAGGGTCTATAGCAAAAAGTATTACATGCAGAAGATCAGCAGGACAGCCAGGCAACTGGTATTGTTTAAAAGGAAATAAATATGTCGGCATCCATATCCCTCTAACCTCGAGAGTGCTTTAACCTCCCTGGCTGTATTATTTTTTTCAGATTTTACGGTCTAAAAGCAGGAAAAAAAATCATACCGCTACATAGATCCGCAGCAGCCCTGCACATCACTCTCCTCCCCTGCGCTGCAATTCTCCCTCTGCCCACTGGGTGGTGCTCTACCCCTATAGTGAGATCGCTGCCTGTCCTACAATGTGGCCGTACTCTGCTGATCACGCAGCACTGCAAATCCAATTTCGCCATTCAAGAACTTTGTCAATTACAATGGTAATAATGAATGAATGAAAGGCATTGGTCCAACTGCCAGGCAACTAGCATCATTTCATCACCCCTGCGACCCCCGCCATCGCAGGGGGCCCCGAGATTTTGGGGGCCCCTACTCCTCCTGCTCCACAATTGCAACCGCAGCCAATTAGCAAAAAAAACCCCTGTTTGCTAGCGTAGTGGGAAACGCTGCGTTTCATGCAGGAATGTTAGCCTATGGGACACAGAAGGACCAGCGTTGCACTGCGTTTGTACAGTATGCGTTCTGCAGGCGCCGGTAGTGTTGCATAATATGCAGGCTGGCTGCCAAAGCACACATGATGAAAGTCTATGCGGTTTTCATGCGTTTTTATTTAAAAAGTAAAGATCTCTGATGTGTTTTTCGCTTCCTGTTGTCTTCCTAGTGATTTGCTTAAATAAAAAAAAAACACATACAAAAAGCAATGTGTTTTCCATTAACGAACTGCAAACACATTAAAACGCACACAAAACGCATAAAAAACGCATCTGCGTAGAAAAACAAACGCAAAATGCAGTAAAAACGCAATAGTAAATCGCAAACGCACCCTCCTAAAACACTACTTTTTCACGCTATGCCATATGTGAACCCAGCCTAAAGGATAGTTCTGGGGATAATACAGAAATCAGATTTAGTTACATGGGGCCTCCTCCAGCTCCTAGAAGCCTATGTGTCCCTCATCGCAGCTCCGCTCTCTGCCAGACTCCGTACTGGGCACTGACCGCTCGCCCACGCGTGTGCAGAAGCCTATGTGTCCCTCGTCGCAGCTCCGCTCTCTGCCAGACTCCGTACTGGACACTGACCGCTCACCCGCGTGTGTGCAGAAGCCTATGTGTCCCTCGTCGCAGCTCCGCTCTCTGCCAGACTCCGTACTGGACACTGACCGCTCGCCCATGTGTGTGCAGAAGCCTATGTGTCCCTCGTCGCAGCTCCGCTCTCTGCCAGACTCCGTACTGGACACTGACCGCTCGCCCATGCGTGTGCAGAAGCCTATGTGTCCCTCATCGCAGCTCCGCTCTCTGCCAGACTCCGTACTGGACACCGACCGCTCACCCGCGTGTGTGCAGAAGCCTATGTGTCCCTCGTCCCAGCTCCGCTCTCTGCCAGACTCCGTACTGGACACCGACCGCTCACCCGCGTGTGTGCAGAAGCCTATGTGTCCCTCGTCCCAGCTCCGCTCTCTGCCAGACTCCGTACTGGACACTGACCGCTCACCCGCGTGTGTGCAGAAGCCTATGTGTCCCTCGTCGCAGCTCCGCTCTCTGCCAGACTCCGTACCGGACACTGACCGCTCACCCGTGTGTGTGCAGAAGCTTATGTGTCCCTCGTCGCAGCTCCGCTCTCTGCCAGACTCCGTACCGGACACCGGCCGCTCACCCGCGTGTGTGCAGAAGCCTATGTGTCTCTCGTCGCAGCTCCGCTCTCTGCCAGACTCCGTACTGGACACTGACCGCTCACCCGCGTGTGTGCAGAAGCCTATGTGTCCCTCGTTGCAGCTCCGCTCTCTGCCAGACTCCGTACCGGACACTGACCGCTCACGCATCTGCGTAGAAAAACAAACGCAAAATGCAGTAAAAACGCAATAGTAAATCGCAAACGCACCCTCCTAAAACACTACTTTTTCATGCTATGTCATATGTGAACACAGAAATCAGATTTAGTTACCTGGGGCCTCCTCCAGCTCCTAGAAGCCTATGGGCTTGATTCACAAAGCGGTGCTAACCTACTTAGCACGTCTAAAGTCTTTAGACGCGCTAACCAGGGTGCTAAGTGGGTTACCACCGAATTTCTCAATCAGATCGCGCGCTAACTTTGCGCGCGCAAAGTTTTACGCGCGCAAAGTTTTATGCGCGCTAAGTCCCATAGGCTTTAATGGGCACTTCGCGCGGAGCGCCCTGTGCTCTGTGCAGTACGCGCGTAAAGTTTTGCGCGCGTAAAGTTTTATGCGCGAAAAGCTTGTTTAGACGTGCTAAGGGGGTTTTCACAGGCGTGCTAACAGTTAGCACCGCTTTGTGAATCAAGCCCTATGTGTCCCTCGTCGCAGCTCCGCTCTCTGCCAGACTCCGTACTGGACACCGACCGCTCGCCCACGCGTGTGCAGAAGCCTATGTGTCCCTCGTCGCAGCTCCGCTCTCTGCCAGACTCCGTACTGGACACTGACCGCTCGCCCACACGTGTGCAGAAGCCTATGTGTCCCTCGTCGCAGCTCCGCTCTCTGCCAGACTCCGTACCGGACACCGACCGCTCGCCCACGCGTGTGCAGAAGCCTATGTGTCTCTCGTCGCAGCTCCGCTCTCTGCCAGACTCCGTACTGGACACTGACCGCTCACCCGCGTGTGTGCAGAAGCCTATGTGTCCCTCGTCGCAGCTCCGCTCTCTGCCAGACTCCGTACTGGACACCGACTGCTCGCCCACGCGTGTGCAGAAGCCTATGTGTCACTCGTCGCAGCTCCGCTCTCTGCCAGACTCCGTACCGGACACTGACCGCTCACCCGCGTGTGTGCAGAAGCCTAGGTGTCCCTCGTTGCAGCTCCGCTCTCTGCCAGACTCCGTACCGGACACTGACCGCTCACCCGCGTGTGTGCAGAAGCCTATGTGTCCCTCGTCGCAGCTCCGCTCTCTGCCAGACTCCGTACCGGACACTAACCGCTCGCCCATGTGTGTGCAGAAGCCTATGTATCCCTCGTCGCAGCTCCGCTCTCTGCCAGACTCCGTACCGGACACTGACCGCTCGCCCACGCGTGTGCAGAAGCCTATGTGTCCCTCGTCGCAGCTCCGCTCTCTGCCAGACTCCATACTGGACACCGACCGCTCGCTCACGCGTGTGCAGAAGCCTATGTGTCCCTCGTCCAGGTCTCGACCAGGTCTCTGGCCACTGTTTCAAATCCTCCCCTTTATCCTTTTATCATCTGCATGAGGTCATCATCAGGGCGGAGCTGGGAGCAGAAAGAGTCATATGTCCCTTTCCCCGCGCACATAAAATACATTTTGATTTCAGTGAATTTTATATAGTAAATAAAGAGAAAACGGTTTCAGGCATTTTACATTTTTACTGCTTTTGACTGCAGCCAATCCTGATGTCATTTTCTCCCTTACGCTTTTTTTTCTCCTAGTAACTGCACTGTCATATCTAGCTTGCTTTGTAAACTCATGTGAGCATAGCATAGATTATATTTCAGCAGCTTCACAGTGAACTATCCTTAGCCAACCAGTGAGGAGCAGTAATGTGGGAGGGGAGATAACAAGCTTCCCACTCCTCAGCAATGCACCAAAGAGAGCCAGGCTGACTGAGATAAGATTCATTACAGCAGAAACATTTATGATTATATTGGAATGCTTGCAATACAGGGTCAGGTTGAAGACTGCATAATAAACACAGAGCAGTGGGTAAATGGAATTTGATTTTGTGGCTGACGATCCCGCTTTAAAGAACAGGAGCAAGGCTTTCCTTACAGGGAACTCCCAGATACAACTTATTCTCTGGCTGTTACTGCTGTCTTTGTCCCCCGGGGGAGACTCCACCCATTTCCTGTACTTGGAGGAGAAGTTTGGCTTCTTTATATTCTTTATATACATGAGCAGTCCTGCATTCGGCGGCACACACTCGGCGTAGCCGGTGAGCCCCCCGGGTCCCTGCGCTGGCATCTGTTCCTATCCGGGGCGTAGGCGTGAGCCGGCTGTCAGCTCGGTGATAAGTTTGTTGTACTTGTCTTAGTTTCATGTTCGCCCGATGCTCTTTTTGTGTCTGCCGCCTCCCCGGAGATGTAAATCACTCTTGTAGCAGCTGTCAGTCCTCTCGTCTGATTGACGGCTAGTGTATCGCAAACACAGCGGGCCAGATGGAGCCTGGCGATGACACTAATTAATGAGTGAGCGTGTCACTTTGATTCACGGCGTCATTTGACAAACATATTTCATCTCGTAGGAAGGGAACACTATTATAACTGTGCCGCCAACTTCTGAGACTTCTCTCTGATGTCAGGTGCCATTTTTGTCCTTCAGGCCTCCATCTTGTTTCCAGGCCCCTGTTATATGTCAATCGCTTCCAGAAGCCCAAATCCAGCCAAGTCTACTTTCCAGTTTTGGAAGGAATTGAGAAGAGTTAAAGGATACCCGAAGTGACACGTGACATGATGAGATAGACATGTGTATGTACAGTGCCTAGCACACAAATAACTATGCTGTGTTTCTTTTTTTCTTTCTCTGCCTCAAAGAGTTAAATATCAGGTATGTAATTGGCTGACTCAGTCCTGACTCAGACAGGAAGTGACTACAGTGTGACCCTCACTGACTTTTTATCTCTTTCTTGCTCTCAGAAGCCATTTTCTGCTTGGAAAGTGTTTTATAGTTGGAATTTCTTATCAGTGAGGATCACACTGTAGTCACTTCCTGTCTGAGTCAGGACTGAGGCTGCATTCACAGTGCGACATTACAGCCGCACGTTACAGTGGCCTGTAATGCAGCTCAACTCACAGTAATGTAAAATCAATGGGCTGTTCACAGTGCCACGTTGCGTTGGAGTATGAGTAGGAGTATTGCGTTAAATGAAAGTGCAGCGTGCTGTGCGTTATACTCATATTTGGCTGCGTTAGACTGTTTGCACATGCTCAGTAATGTATTTTTTTTAAATGTGCCGCATGCGTCGTTTTCGTTCGATCCGTATGCGTCAAAAAGTACGCATCACATACGTGTCAAGAGACGCATAACGCAGTGCAATGTAACGTCCAACTTCAAAGCTAACATGCGTTGCATTAGGGGCACGTTATGCGACCTTAACATCGCATCAAACGCAACGTCTTAGTGTGAAAGAGCCCTGAGTCAGCCACTTGCATCACAAACACTGGTCCACATGACAGCCCAGGGGCCCCAGGTCTCTCTCACTCACTGGGGCCCCCAAACCACCATGCGACACCTAGAGGGAAGTGCGGGCAAGCCCTGGACCTCTCACCTCCAGGGAACTCACCCCACCACCTCTAAACTGAATGCCAAGTGCAACAAACACAATTGCTAACTTCCAGTCAGAGCAATATCCTGCCTCTATCTGGCCAGCAGACGCTTGTCAGCCGGCTGACAAGCGTCTGCTGGCCAGATAGAGGCAGGATATTGCTCTGACTGGAAGTTAGCAATTGTGTCAGCCACTTGCATACCTGATATTTAACTCTTTCAGGCAGAGAAAGAAAAAAAGGAACACAGCCAAGTTATTTGCGTGCTAAGCACTGTACATACACAGGTCTATCTCATCATGTCACATGTCACCTCGGGTATCCTTTAAAGTGTACCTGAGATGAGGGTGGGGGAAAAATTCAGCTCCAGCTCCCTTCAGACCTTTGGATCTCGCCATCCTCCTGGGCCACCTCGATCCTCTGCTAGGGTCCTCTGAAGTTTCTCCACTGTGCTCTCGGTGCCACAGGAGCGCGATAGGGGTGCAAGTACGTGGCCGAGCCGCACATGCACAGAATGCCCTGACCAGCTTCAGAGGACCCTAGCAGTGATCGAGATGGCCCTGAAGACGGCGAGGGAGCCAAAACGTCTGAGGGGGCAGGAGGAAGCCAAAGGTATGTAAGAATCCCCCTCCATCTCAGGTTTCCTTTAAGGTGGCCATACACTTGTAGATCTTCCAGGTTTTTGTACTGTACAGGGAGCTGGCTTATCTAATTACCCTCCAGGTGTCTGGTTCTGCCATTTGTGGGAGGAGTTATCTGTATATATGTCACTTCCTGTCTTGTCTCTGGTAAGCTATGACTAAGGACCTGTGTGTCTGAAATGTACCAGCTGACAGCCAAGGCCCGTTTTCGATTTATACTTTTTATGCCCATAGACCAACTTCCTTGCAGCTCCCCTTCCATGTGCAGCAACCCCATCCCCTCCCCCCCCCCCCCCCCATTCCCTGTGCAGCACCATCTTCCATGTCTAAACTTCATGTACAGCAGCCGTCTTGAATTAAATACAAATCCCTTGGGCTGCAGCTCCCTATTTCTATCTGTTGCTCCTTATGTGTCACCTCTGTATTCCATTTGCAGCAGCCTTTTTTCCATGTCCAGCCGCCCCTCAGCCAGCTGTCGCCCAAGGCCATACCCTTTGTGGCCTTTCCAGAAATCCGTCCCTACTGCCAGACTGTCTTTTGGATGTACCAATAAAGATATCTGAATTTTATCAATATCATCTGGTGTGTTGCGGGCATTTGTTGATGTTCCCGTGGTGCTGCCCAGTGGAGGGATTTCCTGGCACTGCCAGTATGTTGGAGAGGTTTTTGTAGCGGTCTGTTTGCTGCTCTTGTGTCTGATAGATTTCAGCCCCCACCTGCTGGGCTGCCCCCCAAAGAGTATGGATCCCTCCGCTCCTAGCCCCATTACCCTCCGTCCCCTACTTCATGTGTTGTGTGGAGTGTTGAAGGCTCACCCGTAATGTGGTTGGTGCCTGTACCATGTGACATCAGCGCATGTTGTGATTTCACTACATGTGGCAGTGTCACATGGTACAGACGTCGTAGTTACATAGTTATTTGGGTTGAAAAAAGACATACGTCCATAGAGTTCAACCAGAAAACAAAGTACAACACCAGCCTGCTCCCTCACATATCCCTGTTGATCCAGAGGAAGGTGAAAAACCCTTACAAGTCATGGTCCAATTAGTCCCAAAAGGAAAAAAATTCCTTCCCGACTCCAGATGGCAATCAGATAAAATCCCTGGATCGAAACCACTGGGCATTACCTAGTAATTGTAGCCATGGATGTCTTTCAATGCAAGGAAAGCATCTAAGCCCCCTTTAAAACCAGATATAGAATTTGCCATAACTACTTCCTGTGGCAATGCATTCCACATCTTAATCACTCTTACTGTAAACAACCCTAAAGAAATCACTATTTTCCTCCATGCGCAGATCATGTCCTCTAGTCCTTTGTGAAGGCCTAGGGACAAAAAGCTCATCTGCCAAGCTTTTATATTGCCCTCTGATGTATTTATACGTTAATTAGATCCCCTCTAACGCGTCTTTTCTCTAGTCGAGATAAACCCAGTTTATCTAACCTTTCTTGGTAAGGCTCCCTGCACACTGCAAATCCGTTTTCCGATTCCGATTCCGATTCCGTTTCCGATTTTCCTTGAATACATTCAACAGAAAAACGGATCAAAAAACGCAGCATGCAGTTAAGATTAAAAATCTGAATCGGAATCGGATGTAAAAACAGATTAAAAAGCGGAATCGGAATCTGAAATGCATGCAGTGTGCAAGAGGCAGACCTTCCACCTCTCGTTAGAGATGGCTCGAACCTCTGATTTTAGGTTCGCGAACCTTGAACGCGAACTTGCGAAAAAGTTCACGAACCGGCAAACATCTCGAACCTCAATAGACTTCAATGGGCAGGCGAACTTTCAAAACTACAAACACTAATTCTGGCCACAAAAGTGATGGAAAAGATGTTTCAAGGGGTCTAACACCTGGACCCCCTCCAGGTGTTAGACCCCTTGAAACATGGGGGCATGGCGGAGTGGGATATACGCTAAAAGTCCCGGGGAAAATTACGGATTTGACGCACAGCAGGGTTATAATATATAAAGGGCAGAAATCACATTGCATTCCTAAATTGGAGGGATAAAGTGCTTGAAAACATCTTGCGTGTGTAGACATGGATCAGCAGTTAGTGTAAGTAGTGTACTGCTTCACATTGACAGACCAAAATCGCTGTGTAACGAACCACAAACAGCTGTTTGTGTACTGATGGCCTTGCTGGACTGGTGTGCACCATGGTGAGAGTGCAAGCGATGGCGGTTTTCAAGCCCATATGGTCGGGCTGAGGTAGCTCAATGACAGAACAACAGTGACAGTGCAGTGAAAGGTATGCAGTGACTGGTATATAAAACAGCGTGCGGTCACACAGGTGGAGTGAAAAGGTATGCAGTGACTGCTGGTATAACAATGTGCAGTCACACGGGTGCAGTGAAAGGTATGCAGTGACTGCTGGTATAACAATGTGCAGTCACACAGCTGCATTGAAAGGTATGCAGTGACTGCTGGTATAACAATGTGCAGTCACACATATACAGTAAAAGGTATGCAGTGACTGCTGGTATAACAATGTGCAGTCACACAGATACAGTGAAAGGTATGCAGTGACTGCTGGTATAACAATGTGCAGTCACACGGGTGCAGTGAAAGGTATGCAGTGACTGCTGGTATAACAATGTGCAGTCACACAGATGCATTGAAAGGTATGCAGTGACTGCTGGTATAACAATGTGCAGTCACACAGATACAGTGAAAGGTATGCAGTGACTGCTGGTATAACAATGTGCAGTCACACAGGTGCAGTGAAAGGTATGCAGTGATTGGTATTATAATACAACATGCAGTAGTCACACAGGTGCGGTGAAAAGGTAGGCATTGAATGTGCTGGGCCTGGCACAGTATAGCAATTAGCAAGGGCAAGCTGCGACAGACAGGGCTGTGTATGCAGTGTCAGTGGGCCACAGAAAAAAAAAACACATCACAAGAACATTAGCTCTCAAAAGAGCTATTTTGGGGTGCTTTTCAGCAATAAATATCAGCAAGGAGCAAGCTAACAGACCTCCTAACTATCGCTTTCCCCATCTCTCTAATGTCTCTACCTTCTTTCACTAATATCAGCAGCAGACAGAGTGAGAACATGCTTATAATACTAGGGGAGCGTTGGACATATGTCTTAGAAAATACCAATTTTATTGTAAAGGAATATATGCTCTCACATAGAGAACTGGTAAAATATTAAAACATTATATATGCATCAACCAACCATACACTCAATTCCACACACGCTACTCTGAGCCTGCTGGTGACCCTTTAAAAAATAAGGGAAAAGGCAAAAAATTAAAAAAGCAAAAAATGACAACAAAAGATGGAACCAGACTGCTAACTCTGGTTTATTACGGTGGCGATCTTGCTTTTTTGGAAAGTTTCCTTACCTAGAAGTCTTTTTTTGGTAATAAACATCTGGCATTTGCTGTAGGCACTAAATGGTTATTTTTGCCTCTAACCAAGGATTTTGTTTACACTGAATAAAGGTCAAACAGTGAATCTGTGCTGTGACAGTGGAAAGACAGTTATTGCCTAAAAGCAGAATGAATAGAGCAAACAAATTAGAAGGAATCAATTTATCTGTATCCTTTTCTCTTCTTCTGTATACTTTTCTTCATCTGTATCCTTTCTTCCCCTGTATACCTCTTTCTTTATCTATGTCCTCTCTTCCTCTGTATAACACTTTCTTTATCTGTATGCTTCTTTCTTCTTCTGTATACTTTTCTTCATCTGTATCCTTTCTTTCTTCATCTGTATCCTTTCTTTCTTCTTCTGTATACCTCTTTCTTTATCTGTATCCTTTTCTCTTCTTCTGTATACTTTTCTTCATCTGTATCCTTTTCTCTTCTTCTGTATACTTTTCTTCATCTGTATCCTTTTCTCTTCTTCTGTATACTTTTCTTCATCTGTATCCTCTCTTCCTCTGTATACCTCTTTCTTTATCTATATCCTCTCTTCCTCTGTATACCGCTTTCTTTATCTGTATGCTTCTTTCTTCTTCTGTATACTGTTCTTCATCTGTATCCTTTCTTTCTTCTTCTTTATACCTTTATTTATTTGTTTTATTTCTTCCTCTGTATACCTCTTTCTTTATCTGTATCCTTCATTCTTCTTCTGTATACTGTTCTTCATCTATATCCTTTCTTCCTCTGATTACCTCTTTCTTTCTTTATCTGTAACTTTCTTCCTCTGTATACCTCTTTCTTCTTCTGTATACTTGTAGGTAGCGAGATTATCTTCTGTATGATTCTGTTTTTTTCTCTTTTCTACTGTCTTAAAAGAAACAAGAGCACAGCAATCTTCTGAAGCCAGACAAAAGAACAACAACTGATGTTATAATCGTTGCTATTCATTATCCTCAGCACTTGTGAAAATTCACACCTTGTATATGTCATTTCTATATGTGTTCCATCACAATATGCTCCCCACTCTTCTTCATCACATGTGGGCAAGGTTTTTCCATAAAAACACAGCACAACTTGTAAACGCAAAACTTGACTGAATTCTGATATCTGTTGGGAGAGGAGGATTTCACCATGCTGCCTTAATCTTAAGTGTGTGTGTACAGTGTGTGTGTGTACAGTGTGTGTGTGTACAGTGTGTGTGTACAGTGTGTGTGTGTGTATAGTGTGTGTGTGTACTGTGTGTGTGTGTGTGTGTGTGTGTGTGTACTGTGTGTGTGTGTGTGTGTGTACAGTGTGTGTGTGTACAGTGTGTGTGTGTGTGTGTGTGTGTGTGTGTACAGTGTGTGTGTGTACAGTGTGTGTGTGTGTGTGTGTGTGTATAGTGTGTGTGTGTACTGTGTGTGTGTGTGTGTGTGTGTGTGTGTGTACAGTGTGTGTGTGTACAGTGTGTGTGTGTGTGTGTGTACAGTGTGTGTGTGTGTGTGTGTGTGTGTGTGTGTGTACACAGTGTGAGTGTGTACATTGTGTGTGTGTGTGTGTGTGTGTGTGTGTGTGTGTGTGTGTGTGTGTACAGTGTGTGTGTGTGTGTGTGTGTACAGTGTGTGTGTGTGTGTGTGTGTACAGTGTGAGTGTGTACAGTGTGTGTGTGTGTGTGTGTGTATTGTGTGTGTGTGTACAGTGTGTGTGTACAGTGTGTGTGTGTGTGTACAGTGTGTGTGTGTGTGTGTGTGTGTGTGTGTGTGTACAGTGTGTGTATGTGTGTGTACAGTGTGTGTACAGTGTGTGCGTGTACAGTGTGTGTGTGTACTGTGTGTGTGTGTGTTTGTACAGTGTGTGTACAGTGTGTGTGTGTACAGTGTGTGTGTGTGTTTGTACAGTGCGTGTACAGTGTGTGTGTGTGTGTGTGTGTGTACATTGTGTGTGTGTACAGTGTGTGTGTGTACAGTGTGTGTGTGTGTGTGTGTGTGTGTACAGTGTGTGTGTGTGTGTGTACAGTGTGTACAGTGTGTGTGTGTGTGTACAGTGTGTGTATGTGTGTGTACAGTGTGTGCGTGTACAGTGTGTGTGTGTGTACAGTGTGTGTGTGTTTGTACAGTGTGTGTACAGTGTGTGCGTGTACAGTGTGTGTGTGTACAGTGTGTGTGTGTGTGTTTGTACAGTGTGTGCGTCTGTGTACAGTGTGTGTGTGTGTGCCAGGTGGCAATGCATTATACAGAAATACATGGCCCCTGCATTGCTCTAGGTTGCAGTGCTGATAACATTCACCAACATTGAACTGCAGCTGCACGATGCACAAGTGTGCTGTGTATGCTGTCTGATGTCTCTGCATATCTCACAGATATGGGCTGCTGGAATTAGCACAGCATTGTTGCAAAGTGCCTGAGTTGGGGAAGGGGGAAGTTTGTACATCATGCAAACACTGCATATTTGCTGCAACCACCCACACACAGCTACAGTGTACTCTATATACAGTACATTCCTAAACAACCCTGTTCCTTATCCACCCAGTACCTTCTGGTGTGTCGGCCTGACCTCAGGATACCATTCTCACTGTACACTGATAAAAGTTGTATTTCAGGAATGGGATACAAAAGATGGGCAAGTGTTGCACACAGGGCCGAATTTACCATAGGCACCGTAGGCGCGTGTCTATAGGTGCCTGATGATGGAAAGGCGGCCCACTCCCCTCCCCCAGTGCCTCACACCCTCCTTTCTTATGCAGAATCCTGAGCAGAGTGTAAATGAGAGGTCACTCACCCAGCTCTGGGCATTCCACTGATGAGATCTCTCTTGGGGGGGGGGGGGGGGGGCACCACTAGCTACTTAATACTGAGGATAGTTCTGGCTACCTAATGCTAATGGTGCCCATACACGATACAATGAAAACGTTTGAGTTAAGTGGTTTGCGCCCACACATCGCGCACAGCCCCGGGCAGTGCACGCGCAGCTGTTATTAGTGCGCGGTGCAACGATAACGTCACACCCACTGCCCTGTAAATGTTGCACCCCATGCGATGAAAACGGCACATCTGGTGCTCCCCGAAGCGGTACAGTGATGCGCCATTTTGGGGGCACCCAATGCGTCGGTTTCTTTGCATGGGGGTGCGACGTTATCGTCGCACCGTGCACTAATTACAGCTGCGCGCGCTGTGGGTGGTATTGTGCGCGATGTAGCTTTGCGGGACTATTAGTGCCCACAAAGCTACTTATGGGGCACTAAGTGGCTGTTCACTCCGGCGCTATGACTTAGCGCCGGTTAGTGAATCAAGCCCCATGCGTTTATGTTAAATAATTTTACACAGCTCAGGTTGGGTGTTTTGAGGAGGTTGAGAATGGCGAGGCTAGTGGCACCAGCCGACAGTGAAGTGGATCGCGGAGTGGAGTTTCAGTACGTTTTGTTCTTCTCTGTAGACGCCGCATACAATGTCGGGGTCACCTCGATGCAGCCGTGACGACGACGACTCCTCATCAATACATCATTAGTTTCCTTTCAGTGCCTTCCAGGAATTGCCACCCTGGATGCCTCTAATTACGGAGCCCGGGCGTGATTGGAAGACAATTTGCAGGAATCCCAACAATAACAGCCCGTGCCTCTTGATGAGCATTTTCCCCCGCGCGGCGCAGAGATTGGCGATGGCAGCTTTTATGGGTTTACCGGTGTTAATTTCCGCCATTGTGAAGATAAACAACAAAGTGACTCAGAGAGGTGGCGTATCATTAAACTAGAACGCCTAGGCAGTCGCCTGCGCGCGTCCCGTGCTCATTGTTCTTTCATTGATGATTGCGCCTGTTTAACGTTGTTCCCGCGGTCGGTTGCCTTCCATTATTCCACCTATTTTTATTTTTCAGTACTTATATTATTTTACTGAGCACAGAACCACGAAGCAATCACCGATGTATGGAGGAAAATACTCCAGAGGTCACCCGATAGCGCCAATTTCCTCTCCTTGTCGGAATACGAAAACCACACAGAATATCAGAGTAATTATTTCAGTGAAGTCATGCGGTGCTTCTGGGTAGATCTATTGAAGGAAATGTATAGCGAATAAAATATATTGCCGCGTTCATTTATTATATTTTCTATAATGATTTTTTTTTCTTTCTGAAATATTTTTTTTTTATATGAAAATATGAAACGTTACAAATGACTATTTCTCAGCATGTTTGACTGGCGATCAATGCTTTATCACTGTGTAGTCAATAGGAGATGACCCCGTGCTGTATAAAGTAACATGTATTGTCAGACACAGAAATAGGACATTATCGCTTTCCATGTGGTCAGGGTGAAATCTATATTTTCAATAAGTAAGGAACTGGCTAATTGACAGAAAGCAAAGAGTTGAGGTCAATGGATCATATTCAAAATGGGTGACTGTTATCAGTGGAGTCCCACAGGGGTCGGTCATGTGACCAGCACTCTTCAATTTATTTATTAATGATCTAGTAGATGAAGTAGAAAGTAATGTTGCTATTTTTGCAGATCACACAAAATTGTGCAGAATTATTAACACAAACAGTGGCGTAGCAATAGGGGGTACAGACGTAGCGACCGCATCAGGGCCCTTGGGCCAGAGGGGCCCTCTCTAAAGTACAATATTAGCTCTCTATTGGTCCTGTGCTGGTAATAATCACTTCTATACTCAAAAACACATTTACTGGCCAAGGCTACTGTCAGCAGCTGCCCCCAGGGGTGCCTCTAGTCATTTTGTCACTCCAGGCGAGAAAACCTGTGGCGCCCTCCCCCCCAGGAAAATAATTCTAATGCAGAATCGTTTAACCAGAAAATAATCATAATGCGGCAGTGTTTCATCAGAAAATAATAGTAATTATCGTAATTCAGAATCGTAATTCACCAGAAAATAATCGTAATGTGGCAGTGTTTCACCAGAAAATACACTTATTGCAGCAACAGTTCACCAGAAAATATTCGTAAGGTGGCAGCGTTTCACCAGAAAATATACTTATTGCAGCAGCATTTCACCAGAAATTAATCATAGGGCAGCAGCGTTTCACCAGAAAATAATCGTAATGGGGCAGCGTTGTCAGAAAATAATCGTAATGTGGAAGCGTTTCACCAGAAAATACACGTAATCCGAGCAGAGGGAAAGAGTAGAGAGGGAGAGGCAGCATAAGATGTAAGAGGGGGGTAGAGGAACAGAGAGGGGGAGGGATAGACAGCATAAGATGGAAGAGGGTGCAGAGGAACAGAGAGGGGTAGAGACAGCATAAGATGGAAGAGGGGGCAGAGGAACAGAGAGGGGAGAGGGAGAGACAGCATAAGATGGAAGAGGGGGCAGAGGAACAGAGAGGGGAGAGGGAGAGACAGCACAGCACTAAAGCACAGGTTTACAGCTTTACCAGCCTACAGCCTAACCAGCTTTCAAAGAAAACTCTAGTATCAAAAGAGCAGGGCACATTCTAGCAGTTATAACAGTACTGGGAGTCTGCACACAGGACAGGAAGTGTTCTTAGCAGCCTGCCTGCATACCTTCTCTTCTGCCTGTGCATGCAGCTTATCATCTCTAGAGTAGTGATGGGTCGTTCGTGAACGAGCCGGCTCTAAGAGTCGGCTCTTTGCTGCGAACGACAAGAGCCGGTTCTCAGTTTTAAAAGAGCCGATGCCTCAGCCGCCCCACAGAGCTCTGCTTTGCTCTGCAATAAAGGGCGCTGAGGCATGTTGGGAGATGTAGTCCTCCTCTTGCAGCTTGTAGGAGTGTATGGGGCGGAGCAGAGCAGTAGCAGGAGGGATTGCCCCAGTCAGAGAAGCAGTCTGGAATTGTCATGGAGACGGGGACGGGGCTTTTACTCCGATTCGGAGTTGTGTTTAGTGATATTTAATGAAGAGCCGATTCAGAGCCGTAAGAGCAAGCTCTTTAATGGGAGCCGATTCAGAAGAGTCGATTCTCTGAAAAGAGCCGGAATTCCCATCACTACTCTGGAGCAGAAACTTCCCTTCTCCCGGGCTGTGTTGCTGTCTTGTGCGGGGGCGGGGCTCCAACACGAACACATCACATTCTTCTCTCTGTGACTGCATCTGTCCCCTGGCTGTCTCGCTCCAGTGTCTGTGTGCAGCCAGTGACACAGGTGGGGGGTCAGACTGTCAGGGGCATAAGCTGGCTGGCCGCTGGCTCCTGGTTTGACTGGCGTGGGGCGGAGTTAAAGGCTGGGCCACACAGGATAAACACTTTACCTGTGTGGCTACTGAGAAGAAGGGGCACGGCTTTAAAGAAGGAGCCTGGCAGAGAAGAGCAGTATTGATTGCTCTATTGGCTGGGGAGAAGTGGAGGTGGAGGCACTGCTGAGCACATGGTAGCGTGCTGAGCATCGGGGACTGAGTCTGGAGGTAATATAATATATAAAAAAAGAAAAACATGGTCACAGTAGCAGCGGTGGGGGAATGCGCCTCACCACCTCATGGCGCCTCACCACCTCATGGCGCCCCAGGCAACCGCCTATACTTGCCTGGTGGGTGAGACGCCCCTGGCTGCCCCTCTTCAGTATAGATAGCCAGATGAACCCCCCCCCCCCCCCCCCCAGTATAGGTAGCCAGATGAGCCTGCCCCCTCCCTGGGGCAAACCTGGGATTTTCAAGGGGGGAGATTCCTGAAAGGTCTCTCTCAGCCACGCACAATGCAGTATAATAATAAGGTAGGACATCATGCTGGGTACACATAATGCAATTTCTTATCCGCCTGACAGGATCTAATGATTATTTAGGACATGTCCTATCTGCTCCGAGTCCCGCTCGACAATGGGATCGTTCGGGAGCAGTTTGGATACAGATAATAATAAGGACAGCCGATATTGGTAATGAAGGGGAAAGTGAAGCACTCACACAGCAGGGCACAGGGCTGTGCTCATACCTGACTCTGTTAAGTCCCTCAGAGCTGCTCCATGCTCTGTACACACGCTGCTGCTCCATGCTCTTTACACACGCTGCTGCTCCATGCTCTGTACACACACTGCTGCTACATTCAAAGTCTACTGTATCAGGGAAAGAAATGGGGCAGTGCTGTGAGCTGCAGGATACCTGCAAATATTCTGGAGTCGCAACTTGTGCCTGTCCCCAGACACTGCACCGGCCCTGGTCTGAGGGGGGATTCTGGGCAGCTGTAATCCCCCTCTGCATTTGCCTATGCCTCCCTCCAGTACAAGTAGCCCTTTGACCCTTCTATCCAGTATAGGTAGCTAGTTGACCATAACTAGCCCCCTCCAGTTCAGCCTGATGACCCCTCCTTCCCTCCAGGATAGGTATCCTGAAGACTCCTCTCCCCCTTCCTTCTAGTATAAGAAGCCAGATGACACTCCCCCCTTCTCCCATATAGATAGCCTGATGACCCCCTTCCCTCCAGTATAGGTAGCCAGGTGATCCTTCCCTTCACCCAAGTATAGCCTGTTGCCCACCCACCCTTAATCCTGTGGTGCCCTAGGCCATGGCCTATTGGCCTTGTCTTAAATCCAGCCCTGGATGTGTGGATACCTTTAGAGGAGATCTAATGAACTGGCTGGGTCCCTAGTTTTATCTACAGTACTTGTGCCCAACACATGAGACACAGCACTAAAGGAGTAACAGTAGCAAAAACTACTCATCAAACTTTATTTTTGTCTGAATATAATTTACAGTGTTTGTTTTTTAACGTTAATTTATTGTCACACAACTCTGTCTTCTATTCTCGTTTTTCTCTTCTCCATCTGCGCTTCCAAATACCAACTCTTAGAGTTACAGTTTTTCACTGTCTGTTTTAGAGGGAACTGAGAATAATTCTGAGAATAATTAAGACTAATCACCTACCCATAATGCCTCACTCTCCTGCACATTTACAGCTGAATTACATATGTGAGAAAATACTGCTATTTATTGCTGTAAAGCTACCAAGCAATCAATAGAACATAGAAGGAAGGGTCACAGCATCAGGGTGCACATGCAATTTTACCTCCTCTTCATTCATATAGTGTTTTGTTTGATCTTCGCTTCTGTATCTCTCTCAAAATGGGATACAGGCTGGAGAGATGTAACGTAAAGGCCTCAAAGGACAACCTTGTGTCACACCAGATGCAACTCCGAATAGCTCTACAAAATGACCATCAACCATTGGCATGCTTACCGTATCATTCTAAAGGATCCATGCTTTTGCCTTTTTTTTCCCCTGAGATAAATGCCAGAGCCGTTATATTAAATCATTTATTTAAGAATTTATTATGTTTTAATTTGCTTTATTTACGTAGCAAGTAATGTATCATATATTATTTTTTGCTTTGTTTACCCATTTATTTATTATAAATTATTGTATATACTCGCATATAAGCCTAATTTTTTAGCATAAAAAAAAGTGCTGAAAAGTGACCCCCCTCTGCTTGTATGCGAGTCAGTGGAGCAAAACAGATGGTGGAGCAGGTTTTGTTACTGGCAGAGGAGCATAGGGATCTTGCACTAGTGATCCTGCTCTTGCCAGCTGGATCCCTGCTGTGTCCGTGCCCCTCCATCCCCTGCAACATGGTGTGCTGAGCGCACTGCTCAAGACTCCCCTGGCTTGTGGAGCAGAGTGTGTCAGCAACGTGTCAGAGACACAATGATCGGGGATTCTTCCTGTGTGACGATTGCTGTGTCTCATTTCTATGACACCATCTAGTGGCTTCTTGAGACACAGCTGTATGATCCTGGGGCACATCTGGCTATGGGGAGGGGACTTTATTGGAAAGGGGGCGTCAATCAGTTTTTTCTGGTTTCTGAGGGAAAAGTGGGTACCTCGGCTTATACGTGGGTCGGCTTATATGCGAGTATATACAGTATTTTTACTTTCTTTACCTAGTTATTTATTTTATATAATTTTTTTTCTTTATTAACCCAGTTATTTATATATTATTTGTGCAAAGTATTGGATCTGGGGCTAAGGTAACCGATACAACACCCCAAAAATAAACCAAGACAGAGTCCAGGAAAACAAGGCCAAAGTGCATAATCAGATGGTCTGATGACTTATATATCCGAGAGTTATGCAAACTCTAAGGCTGGGAACAAACTTAGTAGAAACGCAAGCGGTGCGTAAAACGCAGCGTTAACTCGTATAATATTAGTCAATGGGCCGCAATAAAAAACACATGTTTCTGCGTTTTGGATTATGTGTTTTCAAAAACGCTGGTTTTGTTGCATGTTTTTCAAAAACGCATGAAAAACGCACCTAATGAAAGTCAATCGTGACGCATGTGTATTGCGTTTTAATGCATTTTCAATGTGGGTTGTTTTTGCTTTTTTTAAATGTAAATTTTGATGACATATTTCCGCTTCCTGCTTACTTCCTATTTTATTTGCATAAAACACAACAAAAAATGCAGGTAAAACGCATACAAAACGTACAAAAACACACAAGTTAAACGCATATACACACACACATACGCGCATACAAACGCATGTGCGAATCGCATATGCAAAATGCAAACGCATACAAACGCATTAAAACGCACCTGCGAATTGCATCTGTAAAACACAAACGCATTTAAAACGCTACAAAAAAAAAACGCACAAACACATACGACCTAAAACTCACCGTTTCACAGACTGCCAAGTGTGCACCCAGTGTGTCAGGAACCAGATGGAGAATCAACAATGCAGAGTAGTTCACCAGCCTCAGGATATTACCATGCAGATCAAGGGGAGTCCTACTGGGACACCTCTCAATTTCAAAGTCCACAATCATAAAAATTTCCCATCCAGGACTCGACCCACAAACGGATGTGATATGAATCACTAGTATTTATTCCATTATTGCAGAAATGTGTACGGTACTGTACACATTTCTGCAATAATGGAATAAATACTAGTGATTCATATCACATCTGTTTGTGGGTCGAGTCCTGGATGGGAAATTTTTATGATTAGGAACCAGATGGAGGCTATACATGGAGGATCAGGTATACAGGGGGATAAACCAGGGGATGAGACGGAAGCGTAGACAGTAGGGATGACCACAGATATGCAAATTGTTCTGAGTTGATGCAAATTTATATGCAAATATATGCAGCTTGAAAATGGACCAATCAATTTAAACCTGGGTTTAAATTGATTGGTCTGAATTCAAACTGCATAAATTTGCATAATTTCGTAACAATTTGCATCTCATTGATCATCCCTAGTAGACAGTATGAAGCATAGGTCGGTAACTAGGAAGGTCAAACAAGCTGAGGTCAATTACCAAACAGAGCAATCCAAAGCACACCCTAAACTGAACAGGCAACCGGATGCTATAACAGGCGTGGAGACTTTTAGGAGCTGGAAATTCCAGAATGCAGGTGGAAGCCAGGTGAGCTAACCCCACATATCCTGCTCTTACCTCCAGCACTCTGCAGTATGTATACAGCATGAGGAGATGGCAGTGCTTTCAAAGACAGACTGTATCTGATTGACCAACTGCATGGATGTGCAGAGCCTAACTGTAGGCAGGTTACACAACTTGCATTCAAAACAGATGCAACCAAATAAAGGATGTTGGCTTCCAAAAACAGTTTGCGCACAGAGTGTCCTAGATTCTTCCACCGCGTTGAGGTATCCTCATGAAAGAGACTTTAACCTTTAGTTAACAAAGACATAGTGTGGACCTGTTGGCAGATGGCCATAAAATGGCGTGCAGATTGTCCTAGACTCTTCCACCACGGTGAGGTATCCTCGTGGAAGAGACCCTAAACTCTAATTAACAAAAACATAGTGTGGACCTGGGGGCAGCTTGCCATAAAATGGTTTACACAGTTTTTGTTTCGGGGACAGGGAGTAATTGGCAGCGCTCCTAATCAGGCTGCACCTGAAATGACAACCAACAGAGGCTTGCAGAGTCCCCTAGAGGCTAAACACACACCTTGTATTCAAAACAAATGCAAACTATGCACTAAACCCTAAACTCAGATTGACACAGAATGTAAACTGACACAGCACATGGATGCAGCTAGCCAAAAGTTAACTTACATTTCTATACAGCAGGAGGAGGTGGCAGCGCTTCCCAAGACAGGCTGCATCTAATTGACCAACTGCATGGATGTGCAGAGCCTAATTATAGGCAAGTTATACAACTTACATTCAAAACAAATGCAACCAAATGGAGGATGTTGGCTTCCAAAAACAGTTTGCGTGCAGAGTGTCCTAGACTCTTCCACCATGGTGAGGTATCCTCGTGGAAGATACCCTAAACTCTAATTAACAGAAACATAGTGTGGACCTGGGGGCAGCGGGTCATAAAATGGTTTACACATTTTTTGTTTCTGGGAACAGAGTAATTGGCAGCACTCCTAATCAGGCTGCATCTGAAATGACTACCAACAGGCGTGCAGAGCCCCCTAGAGGCTGAATACACACCTTGTATTCAAAAAAATGAAAACTATGCACTAAACCCTAAAGGAGGTGGTAGTGCTTCCCAAGGTAAGCTGCATCTGATTGACCAAGTGAATGGATGTGCAGAGACTAAATATAGGAAGGTTTCAAAACAGATACAACAAATTTCAGTATGTACCCGCTTTTGCGAGAGCGTTCTCGCTTATCCCTATTGCTGAAAGCCAGGCAAGTGCAGATCTCGTCCTCTCCTCAGTTTTGCAATCTCCTGTGTATGGGGGATTTTGCCTGCGTAACCGTTTGACAGGAAAGCCAGAGACAAAGACATCATTGTTTCTGTTTATTATTCGGGAATGTGAAAACGGCAGCTGTCAGCTCATTCCAGCCTGATAAAATGTAACCGGGAACAGCTGTCTGCATACATTGTACCAAACAAATCACCGAATTATAATCCAACTCCGGCTGACACCAGCAATATCCGCGCCGTGGCCCAGCCGCTCTGCTGAGAGAGGCCCATCCCTCATCTCACAGCACAATTCCCCATACTCTGCATGGACATAGCTTCTGTGCTATGGTTTCTTCCCCACTACCCTCTAGATCAGTGTTGTCAAACTCAAATACAGAGTGGGCCAACATTGAACACTGAGACCAAGTCGCGGGCCAATCTCAATGTTTTATGGCCTCCCCCCTCCCTTAAAATGTATCTGGTGTCTAACAGCCCCCCTCCCTCCCCTATACAGTTCCCTGGTATCTAGTGCTCCTCCACCTTCCCCTATACAGTTCCCTGGTGTCTAGTGGCTCCCCTGCTTCCCATATACAGTTTCCTAGTGGCCCCCCTCCCTCATACAGTTCCCTGGTGTTTAGTGGCCCCTCCCTCCCCTATACAATTCCCTGGTGTCTAGTGGCCCTCCCTCTCTTATACAGTTCACTTTTGTCTAGAAGCCCCCTCCCTCCCCTCACTACAGTTTCCTGAGGTCAAGTGCTTTCCCCCTCCCTCCTCATATGGCTTTCCTGGTGATCTAGGGCTTCACCTCCAATATAGCTTCCCTGGTAGTCTAGAGTGGGCCAAACATAATGCAAAGTGGGGAAACCACTTGGGGGCCAAATTTGATGGCTCAGAGGGCCAGATTTGGCCCGTGGGCCGGAGTTTGACATGTATGGTCTAGATTGTAAGCTCGCAAGGTCAGGGACCTCCTCCTAGTGTTTCTCATACTGCTGTCATTTACCATATGCACATGTCCCAACTGTAGAGATATCTCAAACTACACATTAACTATGTATGTATTTGTATTTCTACATTTGAATGTTATGACTGCACAGTGTCTTGAATTTCTCATGTATATTATCTGTTTTATACTATGAACAGCGCTATGGAATATGTTAGCGCCATATAAATAAAAAAAAAAAATAATAATAATATGGTGACTATCAAGGTAATGCTGTACTTCCAGTGGCAATAGAATAAGAAGACCAGGGCCAGTTCTAGACTTTTTTGCTTCCTGAGGCAAACTTGTGAGGATGCGCCGCCCGATTTGGAATGACATCTGGAATGACATTTGGAATTTGCACAACACCCAACAATTTACTCTGCTTCATTCAGTGTTCTCACATGACATGCTGCAGCTCAGCACAATAGCACACGGGCTGTAGGTGAGTCTGTGATAAAAAAACTGCTCACCCACAGTCACTCCATTCCTCCTCAGTCAGGACAGCAGTGCCACCTCCTCCCTTCTGCTGTGCAAGCCAAATGAAACTCTGCTGCTCTCCTGCCTCCCCCCCCTCCTCACTCACTGTCAGACTCCTCACACAGCACAACAAGCTGCTTTTCCCCAGTGATGATCTCTTCACCTCACTCTCCTCTCGCTTCTCCTCCTACTCTGACTGCATGCTATTGGTGTAAACACACAGTACAAACATGCTGCCCCTGTAATCTCTGCACCTGATGCAAATGTTTCACCTTGTTTCATGAGCGAACTGGCCCCGAAGAATACCCCCTGCCCTGACACCTTTGCACTTAAAGGACAACTGAAGTGAATTTTTTTTTGATATAACGAATTGTATGTGTAGTACAGGTAATGAATCGAACATTTGTAGCAAAGAAAAGTGTCATATTTTTATTTTCATTTATATAGCGCCTACAGGTCCACATCTTTACTGCTGGCTGGCATAAAAAAAAAATGGAGATCACTATAAACATAAACACACCCACTAACTATAATATATATATATATATATATATATATATGTATATATATATATATATATATATATATATATATATATATATATATACTAGCCGTCCCGCGTCGTAGCATACGCCGCATCTTCTATCTATCTATCTATCTATCTATCTAATAGAGTACGTGCCTCAACCTTGAAGCAAGAAGAATAAAGATGGGTACACACATCAGATAAAAGTCTTTGGAAAAATCAAAGATCACAGACCAATTTTACCCCCTTCCATGTAGTATGAGAGCCACACCTACACAGTCTGTTCTATTGAGCTGCACTCCCCATCAGATAGAAATCTTTGCAAGATGATGCACACAAAGATGCTGCACACATGCAACAGATCAGTATCTGCAAAAGATCCGTTCCTGCAAAAGTTCAGTACCTACAAAATACATTCATAGTCTATATTTCCATGCGGATTATTGTGGACATTTTTCCACATAAGGGCATAAGCATCCGCATACAATGAATTTTCGATGCTGGTCGAAAACGCAAATATTTCTGAAGATTTTCGTGAAAATTCTCCAAAAAACGAAAACAGGATTTTCGATGCGAAAATGACTTAGGCGAAAATTCGCAAGCAACACTGCTACATGCTACATTAGCACTATCCAGGAGCGCCACAGGGAGGATTCCCAATGCCCCCTTTTTATACAACCGGAGGGACCGCGGGGTCCCAGGCTCTCTCACTGCCTGGGAACCACAGCGGCACCCCGGAGGGGGAGGCTAGGTGCCGCAGGCGACACTTCCGCGTACATTTGAATACGGCGCTGGTAGACTTGGGCGCAGGATCCAGCTGTTAAATGGCTGGTCCTGCTTCTGCACAAGTCCGGGGCGTTTTAATTACTATTCCCCCTCCAGGCCGACATGGATAGTGGGGGAATGAAATAATTCGGCTTCCAGCGATTGCTGGAGGCCGAATTATTGTGTTTTTTAAACAACTTCGGCTCCGTCTTCTGACGGAGCCGACCTTCCTCACTGAGCGCCGCTATAGACTGATTCCCATTACAGTCTATGGCGGCGCTGGCTGCGCCCAAAGCTAGCAGCGCTGAAAAGCACTGCTCCGACACTTCCCCCTCCCAGCCCCCCCCAAGCGTGGCCAGCACAGGGGAGAGCCGTCTGCACCCACCTCCAAATATTAAAAACAGGCACTTACCTTAACGCCCATTGCATTCTGCTACATGCGCATTACTTTTCTCATGGAAAGCATTTTTTGCAGTTTGTATCCTTTGGAGGCAGGTGGTGGACGGCTTGCTCCGATGGTGTGAGCCCTGGAGTGAGTTGTCTGCACCTGTCCTCCCCCCCTCTGGAGTGCTGTATGTGAGCCAGTCCTGAGCTCTAAAGCTCGGGGTGACCCATGCTTCACTCCTTTCTCATGTGGTGCCCCCAAGTTAATGCGTATGTAGCAGAACGCAATGGACGTTAAGGTAAGTGCCTGTTTTTAATATTGGGAGGTGGGTGTGGACGGCTCTCCCCGACGCTGGCCACGCTTGGGGGGGGGGGGGGGGGGGTGTCGCTGTGGTTCCCAGGCAGTGAGAGAGCCTGGGACCCTGTGGTCCCCCCGGTTGTATAAAAAGGGGGCATTGGGTATCCTCCCTGTGGCGCTCCTGGATAGTGCTAATGTAGCATGTAGCAATGTTGCTTGCAAATTTTCGCCTCGAAAATCCCGTTTTCGTTTTTTGGCGAATTTTCATGAAAATCTTCAGAAATATTTGCGTTTTCGACCAGCATCGAAAATTCATTGTATGCGGATGCTTATGCCCTTATGCGGAAAAATGTCCACAATAATCCGCATGGAAATTCAATCTATGCGGACGTTTATACGGAAAAATGCCCGCAATAATGCGCAAGAAACTTCTCTGAATGCGGGCGCTAATGCCCTTATGTGGAAAATGTCCGCAATCATACGCAAGTAATGCGAAAATGACTGGCATTAGGCGAAAATTAACGTGAAAAAATAAGATGGAAAATTTGCCTGTCAAAACAAAATTAGGCGAAAATTCGGTAAAAATGTATTGAAACAAATTTTTGCATTTTCGCTCATCACTGGCATGTAGAAGGGCGACCGCTTTGCGGTATTGTTTTTTTTGACCCTGCATAGTTTGGCATGCAAAAGCAAATTTGCATGAGCATTGCCTCATGAATAGCCAATTAAGCCAGATTTGCAAAGCCAGATTTGCTAGGGTAGGCCTCTTTTCCACGGACAGTTGATAGGCAGTAAAATGCCTCTCAAACTCTTACAACTGCTTGCTGCTGCCTGGAAACTGCTTGCTGCTGCCTGGAAACTGCTTGCTGCTGCCTGGAAACTGCTTGCTGCTGCCTGGTAACAGCTTGCTGCTGCCTGGAAACTGCTTGTTGCTGCCTGGAAACTGCTTGTTGCTGCCTGGTATCTGCTCACTGCTGCCTGGTAACTGCTTGTTGCTGCCTGGTAACTGCTTGCTGCTGCCTGGTAACTGCTCGCTGCTGCCTGGTAACTGCTTGCTGCTGCCTGGTAACTGCTTGCTGAGCACACAGCTCAACAGTCCGTGGAAAAGAGGCCTTAAACTTGGTTTTTGAGCACGCATAAATTTTCTCATGCAAAGTACTTCTTCTTCTTGCTTGAAGGTTGAGGCACTGAAGGTGCGTACACACATGCGACTATAGTCGTTTGTAACGATCGTTCCCCGATCTTTACCAACGACGATCGTTACAAAAAACGAACCAACGACTATTAAGGCAAACGACGAACGAGGCAAATCGCTACAAAACAAAGTTCTGTCTTGGCGGATTTTTACCACCGACGATCGTTAGCAAAAGTGGCACATCGTTGGAAACGATCGTTCGTACCAGGCTGGACATGCGCATTTCACTTTTTCTCCAAGGAACTTTACAATTTTATGCGCAGGCGCATTAAGTGCTTTTACGTGGTGTAACGTTCGTTCTAACGATGTGATCGTTACATACTTTTTACAACTAACTTTACTTCGGTCGTTCTTTCGTCAATTAAAAGATCGTTCGTCGTTGACAACGAACGATCGTTGTCGCATGTGTGTACGTAGCATGAGTCTATTATATATATAGATATATATATACACATACACATACAGTATATATACCGTATATGCACAGAGGGAGATGTTGCTTGCTTGGCAGTTGGAAAAGGCCAATATTTCCCACAATGCAACGAGGTTCACAGACAGAAAACTGTCAGAACCATCACACTATGGGAGGGGTTTCACCACAATATCACCCCTACAGACCCCCTATGATCTGTTTGAGAAAAGGGAAATATTTCTCATGGGAGAGGGTGTATCAGCTACTGATTGGGATAAAGTTCAATCCTGGGTTACAGTTCCTCTTTGAAGAAGTGGACTGTGTGCTGTTACATAGTTACATAGTCATTTGGGTTGAAAAAAGACATACGTCCATCGAGTTCAACCAAAGAACAAAGTACAACACCAGCCTGCTCCCTCACATACCACTGTTGATCCAGAGGAAGGCGATAAACCCTTACAAGGCATGGTCCAATTAGCCCCAAAAGGGAAAAATTCCTTCCCGACTCCAGATGGCAATCAGATAAATTCCCTGGATCAACATCATTAGGCATTACCTAGTAATTGTAGCCATGGATGTCTTTCAACGCAAGGAAAGCATCTAAGCCCCCTTTAAATGCAGATATAGAATTTGCCATAACGACTTCCTGTGGCAATGCATTCCACATCTTAATCACTCTTACTGTAAAGAACCCTTTCCTAAATAAATGGCTAAAACATTTTTCCTCCATGCACAGATTATGTCCTCTAGTCCTTTGAGAAGGCCTAGGGACAAAAAGCTCATCCGCCAAGCTATTATATTGCCCTCTGATGTATTTATACATGTTAATTAGATCCCCCTCTAAGGCGTCTTTTCTCTAGACGAAATAAACCCAGTTTATCTAACCTTTCTTGGTAAGTGAGACCTTCCATCCCACGTATCAATTTTGTTGCTCGTCTCTGCACCTGCTCTAAAACTGCAATATCTTTCCTGTAATGTGGTTCCTAGAACTAAATTCCATATTCCAGATGTGGCCTTACTAGAGAGTTAGTGAAATGCATGTGTGTGTGTGTGTGTGGTGTGTGTGTGTGTGTGTGTGTGTGTGTGTGTGTGTGTGTGTGTGTGTGTGTGTGTGTGTGTGTGTGTGTGTGTGTGTGTGTGTGTGTGTGTGTGTGTGTGTGTGTGTGTGTGTGTGTGTGTGTGTGTGTGGTGTGTGTGTCTGTGTGTGTGTGTGTGTGTGTGTGTGAGTGCGTACATGTATGTGTGTGTGTGTGTGTACAGTGTGTGTGTGTGTGTACAGTGTGTGTGTGTGTGTGTGTGTGTGTGTGTGTGTGAGAGTGCGTGCATGTATGTGTGTGTGTGTGTTTTAGGGGGAGGGTGTCTGCTCTTTCCCAGTTTCTGCAGAAACACTTCATTGCATATGAAATCGAAAGATGAGTATTACTCTTTTCTGACCTTGATGTAAGGCATCTACTAAACTTCCTCCTCCATAAGGGGCTCCAGGGGGCTCTGTGCTTTCCCCAGTCTCCCTTGGAAGGTTCCCTCAGGAGTGCAGCACAACCCTGGTTTCTGCAGAAGCACAATTTGTCCACATTTTCACCCGTCACCCCACAGATGCATCGGGAAAGGAAGCATTGCTTTATATTACTTGATATTCCTACAGTTTGACCCCCCCCCCCATATCTATGCATGCATTTATCTCACCGTATATTTATAAACGAGGTGCAACTACAGGAGAGCAGCCTCTGCGACAGCCGGGGGAGGGGGGGGGGGCAGAGCTGTAAGGGGGCACCAAGTATTACTTCACTCCCTAAAATAAAAGGGTCCATCCTTCAGATCAGGTGTCTTTGTGGCTGCACTTGTTTTGGGTGTGAAGATTACTATGTACACACTTGTTTTATGACCCGTGCAAGATGGACCCCCAGTCTGTGAGGGTCACAAGGGGAAGGGCGTGGACATTGAGGGGGAGGGGAGGAACCAATATTCACACACTTTCCCTTGACAGCCCCTTTGAAAGGGTAGTAGTGTAGCTTTATATTGCAGTGGGCTGCAGAGCAGGATCATCCACCAGGCAACCTAGGCAGTTGCTTGGGGAGATAGTGGGTGTAAAGGGGCCCACCAGCGACCCTCTCTGACCTATCTCCACTTCTGCTTACCAAAAAGACCACAAGGGGCCCCAAATCTACCTTGCCTAGGGCCTTCCCTTACATCTTAATCCATCTCTGGTGGACAGTATTAAGCAATGCAAGTTGGAATTATTAATACCAGGGCTGAGGCAGAGGAGAGAGAGGCTCCAGCCTCAGGGCGCAGTGTAGGAGGGGGGCGCACTACTCACTCAGCTATCATTCCCCTATTGTGTTTAAAGCAGAGAGAAATAAGAAAAGGGGATACATGGCAGTGATTGCAAGCCAGATAACTAGAGATGAAGGTGTTGGGGGAGGGGCCTCTTAGTCTAATAGCAATCAGTGTGTGACAGGTGGGGTGGGAGGGATGAAGGGGCACTTTGGTGTCTCAGCCTTGGGTGCGGGAGGACCTTGTCTGGCTCTGATTACTACTGATAACCTCCAGTGATCACTGAGTGTTGTACAGGAAAGAAGTCTGCAGAGTCTGAAGAAGGCTTACATTAGCCCGAAAGCTTGCTCTGTATTTTTTTTAAAGTTAGTCAACGAATGGTATCAATCGATTATTCAAATCGTCTTGCTTTTACTGATGGCTAACATGGCACATAAAAGAATATCTCACCATTGACCAGCAGATGGCAGCAGAGCTCCACTGACAAGCATGAGGCATAATTTCATGATTTCATGCACTATAGTTCCTTTCTGTTGAGCAGAGCTGTGGACATATCAAATAACATCCATGGTCTAAAGAGTGCGGTGGGTCCAGAATCCCAAAAAACCTTCTCCTGAGCCCCCCCCCCCCCCCCCCCCCCACACACACACACACACTAGTCAATCTCAACCTTGGATTATATTTATTTTCCAGGGCGGCGTAATATGTTGGCGCTTTATAAATACAATAAATAATATCAAATTCACACTGAAGCGAACTATTTTGCCTATTTTACCTTATGGTTCGCTTCAGTGCTCCCATTACAAGTAATCCACCATGTCCCCGACGCAAAACGAGGGCTGCAGAGCCCCCAAATCGCCCGGGGTGCAATCCGCCGGCATTTCCTGGAAGGGGCAAAGCTTTCAGCTTCAGCTCTGCCCCTCCTGACGTCAATCGCGGCGGATCGCCGCCTCTCCCCACCCCTCTGTGAAGGAAGAGTGAGAGGGGCGGGCAGAGGCGGCAATGCACCGCGATTGACGTCAGGAGTGGCAGAGCTGAAGCTGAAAGCTCTGCCCCTTCCAGGAAATGCCGGCGGATTGCCCCCCGGGCGATTTGGGGGCTCTGCAGCCCTCGTTTAGCGGCGGGGATGCGGCGGATTACTTGGGAGCACTGAAGCGAACTATAAGGAAGCTTTTGCTGGAGCGGGCCACAAAATATTGTATCGAGGGCCGCAAATGGCCCGCGGGCCGCGAGTTTGAGACCCCTGGTCTAAAGAGTGCGATGGGTCCAGAATCCCAAAAACCTTCTCCTGGCATCCCACCTGAGCCCCCCCCCCCCCACACACACACACACACTAGTCAATCTCAACCTTGGATTATATTTATTTTCCGGCGTTGTGTAATATGTCGGCGCTTTATAAATACAATAAATAATAATAAAAATAGCTTGGGTGATGTGTGAATAGTTGTGTTGTTTAAAGGGACTCCGAGCACCTCTCATGGGTATGCCTTTAAGACTCTGACCAGTACTGCAAAGTACTTAAAGATGCATACCTTTCTGTAGCTTGTGCTCTCCTCTTTCATTAGATGCCTTTCTACACCAAATAGTTTTCGTTTGATTTCAATTAAAAAATCGCGGCTGCCATCTTGCCTATGTTATAACTTCCGGGTCATCCCTGTCTTCTCTGTTAGAGAAGTGCATCACTGACTGAAGCAGGAAGAGGAAGTGACACACGTGGACATTGCAAGAGGCTCCTCCAGAGGGGTCATAGCACGACTTTGTTGAACGTCGTCTGGCTTAAAGGCATGCCCATGAGAGGTGCTCGGAGTTCCTTTGAAATTGGGATGTGGATTTTGTAAACCCAAATTCTCTGAATGCCACACGTCAGCGCCCAGTGAGCAGACAGGGTCACAGAGAGTTAATTTACTTGCATGGCACGGCGTGCATCATGTGACTGATGCTTCCTCCTCCCAAGCTGGAACAAGAAAGCGGCGGAGGCATATGAAGAACGCCGTGAAGTGCATGAAAGTGAACTCCCCTTGACCCTCCCCCCTTGCTTGGGCGATAATGTGTGGCGTCCGGGAGAAATTGGGTTTCCGAAATGTTCCAAATATAAACAGCAGCGCTGTGGCCTCAATTCACTAAGTGCCGTTCAGTAAAATAATTCAGGTCAGTAATATACCGCATTCGGTATTTTATACTTTTTTTCCCAAATTTACAAAGATTTCCCACATACAGTAGGAGTTTGGTAATATACAAAAAAAAAAATGCTTCAATTCACTAAGCCCTGCTTGGTAGGTCTCACCAGCTGTGGAGAAGGTGTCAGGCTGGAAGCTGTGGGGGAGATTTATCAATGCGTTACCGCCAGTTTTTTCTTCTTAAACTGGTGCAGATAAGAAGTGCTTGATAGCAGTTCTACAAATGTAGAACTGCAGGCTAGAAATGATTGCAGAGTGCAGGCTACACATGATTTGTGATGTGCTCCTCCCCCCTGCTGAATTCCTCCTCAGAGCCTGCTGCTATCAATACAGCAGGTGTGTTGGTTACCTCAGCAACAGCAATTGCCCTCACACACTGCACTGAGAGATCTTCCTAGCTCCTCCTATTTTACAACAGTTTTAGAAGGAATCTGCACTATCTAATGATTTCTTAAGATGTCTGAGACAATTCTGCAGATTTCTAAAAACCTACCAATATTTTGTCTCAGACACTCTTGGTAAATGTCTGTGAGTCTTCCCACAAGTGGTGTGCAGGAGTTTTTGTTCTGTCCGGTGCATCCCTTTAGATGTGCTGCAGCCTCTAAAGGGAGCTCCTCTGTATTCCAATATACAGATATGCACATCTAAAGGGATAAAGAAAAGCCCTCTCTCCTGCTCTGACGTTCTGAAGTTCCACCCTCCAGAGCATTGGATCAAATGGGGTGAGAAGCAGGGCTGTGTTTCTCTCCCGGTTGTCTGTCTGTCTCTCCCTATTGGCTGTCTGCTACGTCTGTCAATGTTACCACATGGAGAGTGTGAGCTACTGGCTGGTCAGAGCTGGAGGTAAATGCCAAACACGTTTTACTTGATCTACTGGATGCTTTAGTCTTAGTGAATTGCAGAGTCTTGACATTTCTTGAGGTATTTACTGCACAAGTCAGTAATTTTACTTTCAGTGCGGTTATAGGTTTAGTAAATTGGCATTGTCAAGGTGATTGGTAAAATCAGCTGCTTTCTGCATTACCGAATGCGGTGATGCTTAGTGAATTGAGGCCTATGTGTGAGCGGAAACTCTCGACTCCATTAAAGCGACACTGAAGCAGAAAAAAATATATGATATAATGAATTGGTTGTGTACTATGAATAATTACTAGAAGATTAGCAGCAAAGAAAATATTCTCATATTTTTATTTTCAGGTATATAGTGTTTTTTCTAACATTGCATCATTCTCTAATATGTGCAGATTACACAACATTCAGCATTCAAAATGATTCTTTCAGAGCAGTCTGTGACCTAATGACCTCTCCTCTGCTAGAGGAAAAGCAAAAAATTAACTAACAGTTGAGATAATAAAAGTCAGAAAACAGCCCTCTCTACCAAGACTTTGAAAGTTGTAGAGCTTAATGGCTTGTTTGCATAGAGATAACAACTGGAGTTTCTTAAGTCTTCCTGTACTGGAAACAATTAGACTGATGTATCTGATCTTAATGTTTTATTTCTTAGCTGTACTACACATACAAATAATAATATCATAATTTTTTTTCGCTTCAGTGTCTCTTTAAGGGTAAAGAACTGATCAGGAATGATGTCCTTCTGTGTAACAAGGTTAGGACTGACCAAGGTGACATCTGCTCCTGTATCTTGGAAGCCAAGGACAGTCTGGTCATCACTTTGACAAGCTGATGATTGCTGGAGCTGTGGTGGACCTCTTCTCCACCGGTGGGCAGCAGAAACGATGATACAGATGATGAAGAGTTTCTAGCCTGCCGAGGATTAGGTGATGGTGTTGTCTTCCTCAGCTCTGGGCAAGCAGTCTTCATATGTCCTGATTTGCCGCAGTGGCGGTGACACCAGCGGTCATCAGGTGCCTGTGGCTTGGGAGAAGCAGTGGCAGTTGTCGTCAACTGTGAGCCACAGGCGCAGGAGGAGAAATTGGTGTAGGTGTCCCTCCTTTTCAGCCAGGGGCGTAACTAGAAATCCCTGGGACCCCCTGCAAAACTTTGGATAAGGCCCCCCTGCTGTCATTGCTGGAGGGGGGAGCACTGGTGGTAGCCCGAGGAGAGGGAGGGGAGAAGTCGGGCCCCACTCCCCGCTGCTGTTTGTGCCTGCTGCTCCCCCTTCCTGCACAACAAGCCCTCCTTCCCCTAAAAATGGCCCTGAAGTGCCCAGAGCCAAGAGCCCTCCTCAGGCTTCTCCCCCGAAGGGCCCCCCTGCGGCTGCACACCTTGCAGGGGTATTGTTACGCCCCTGTTTCCAGCCTTGGGAGGGAGTTCTACGGCTGTCAGTAGGCACCCGAGTAGCAGCAAAGGTGCCTGGAAGCTCAGAGCCACCTTTCATTGACTCAGGCTTTGGCTCCAACACTAACTGTTCAAACTGTCAAACATCTACAGGACAAATGCATAGGAGCTAGTCTTGTACCATAAGGTCCTCAAGCAGGGCCATTTCTGGCCTTTTCGTCAAAAAGCATACAACCAATATATACACACACACAAACACGGTTAAAGCCCCTCACACTTAACCACTTGAGGACCGCCCCCAGCCGATGGGCGGCGGCAAAGTCCGGGCCCAAACGACCGCAATACGCCCATCGGCGGGGGCGGCTGCGTGGGTGGCTATGCGGCGATCGCGTCATTCGTGACGCGATCAGCCGCCGGGGACTGGCTCCGCCCACCGCTCGTAGTAACCCGCCGGCCGTTCGGAAGCGCCGGCAGGTTACTAGCACCCGGATCGCCGCATGGAAATAGTATAATAGGCTTTGTAATGTATACAAAGCCTATTATACTGGCTGCCTCCTGCCCTGGTGGTCCCAGTGTCCGAGGGACCACCAGGGCAGGCTGCAGTCACCCTAGTCTGCACCCAAGCACACTGATTTCCCCCCCCCTGCCCCCTGATCGCCCACAGCACCCCTCAGACCCCCCCCTGCCCACCCCCCAGACCACTGTTTGCACCCAGTCACCCCCCTAATCACCCATCAATCACTCCCTGTCACTATCTGTCAACGCTATTTTTTTTTTATCCCCCCCCCTGCCCACTGCCCCCTCCTGATCACCCCCCCCCACCCCTCAGATTCTCCCCAGACCCCCCCCCAGACCCCTCCCCCCGTGTACTGTATGCATCTATCCCCCCTGATCACCTGTCAATCACCTGTCAATCACCCGTCAATCACCAGTCAATCACCCCCTGTCTCTGCTACCCATCAATCAGCCCCTAACCTGCCCCTTGCGGGCAATCTGATCACCCACCCACACCAATAGATCGCCCGCAGATCCGACATCAGATCACCTCCCAAATCCATTGTTTACATCTATTCTCTCCTCTAAACACCCACTAATTACCCATCAATCACCTATCAATCACCCCCTATCACCACCTGTCACTGTTACCCATCAGATTAGACCCTAATCTACCCCTTGCGGGCACCCAATCACCCGCCCACACGCTCAGATTGCCCTCAGACCCCCCTTTATCAATTCGCCAGTGCAATATTTACATCTGTTATTCCCTGTAATAACCCACTGATCACCTGTCAATCACCTATCAATCACCCCCTGTCACTGCCACCCATCAATCACCCCCTGTCACTGCCACCCATCAATCAGCCCCTAACCTGCCCCTTGCGGGCAATCTGATCACCCACCCACACCAATAGATCGCCCGCAGATCCGACATCAGATCACCTCCCAAATCCATTGTTTACATCTATTCTCTCCTCTAAACACCCACTAATTACCCATCAATCACCTATCAATCACCACCTGTCACTGTTACCCATCAGATTAGACCCTAATCTACCCCTTGCGGGCACCCAATCACCCGCCCACACGCTCAGATTGCCCTCAGACCCCCCTTTATCAATTCGCCAGTGCAATATTTACATCTGTTATTCCCTGTAATAACCCACTGATCTCCTGTCAATCACCCATCAATCACCCCCTGTCACTGCCACCCATCAATCACCCCCTGTCACTGCCACCCATCAATCAGCCCCTAACCTGCCCCTTGCGGGCAATCTGATCACCCACCCACACCAATAGATCGCCCGCAGATCCGACATCAGATCACCTCCCAAATCCATTGTTTACATCTATTCTCTCCTCTAAACACCCACTAATTACCCATCAATCACCTATCAATCACCACCTGTCACTGTTACCCATCAGATTAGACCCTAATCTACCCCTTGCGGGCACCCAATCACCCGCCCACACGCTCAGATTGCCCTCAGACCCCCCTTTATCAATTCGCCAGTGCAATATTTACATCTGTTATTCCCTGTAATAACCCACTGATCTCCTGTCAATCACCTATCAATCACCCCCTGTCACTGCCACCCATCAATCACCCCCTGTCACTGCCACCCATCAATCAGCCCCTAACCTGCCCCTTGCGGGCAATCTGATCACCCACCCACACCAATAGATCGCCCGCAGATCCGACATCAGATCACCTCCCAAATCCATTGTTTACATCTATTCTCTCCTCTAAACACCCACTAATTACCCATCAATCACCTATCAATTACCCCCTATCACCACCTGTCACTGTTACCCATCAGATTAGACCCTAATCTACCCCTTGCGGGCACCCAATCACCCGCCCACACGCTCAGATTGCCCTCAGACCCCCCTTTATCAATTCGCCAGTGCGATATTTACATCTGTTATTCCCTGTAATAACCCACTGATCACCTGTCAATCACCTATCAATCACCCCCTGTCACTGCCACCCATCAATCACCCCCTGTCACTGCCACCCATCAATCAGCCCCTAACCTGCCCCTTGCGGGCAATCTGATCACCCACCCACACCAATAGATCGCCCGCAGATCCGACATCAGATCACCTCCCAAGTGCAGTGTTTACATCTCTTCTCTCCTCTAAACACCCACTAATTACCCATCAATCACCCCCTATCACCACCTGTCACGGTTACCCATCAGATTAGACCCTAATCTGCCCCTTGCGGGCACCCAATCACCCGCCCACACCTCAGAACGTCCTCAGACCCCAGCCCTGATCACCTCGCTAGTGCATTGCTTGCATCTATTTCCCCCCTCTAATCACACCTTGAGACATCTATCAATCACCTCCTGTCACCCCCTAGCACACCTACCCATCAGATCAGGCCCTAATTTGCCCCGTGTGGGCTCCTGATCACTCGGCCAAACCCTCAGGTCCCCCTCAGACCCCCTTCCGATCACCTCCCCAGTGCATTGATTGCATCTATTTTCCCCTCTAACCGCCCCCTGAGACACCCATCAATCACCTCCTGTCACCCCCTAGCACTCCTATCCATCAGATCAGGCCCAAAACATCCTGTCATCTAAGAGGCCACCCTGCTTATGACCGGTTCCACAAAATTTGCCCCCTCATAGACCACCTGTCATCAAAATTTGCAGATGCTTATACCCCTGATCAGTCATTTTGAGAAATTTGGTTTCCAGACTACTCACAGTTTTGGGCCCGTAAAATGCCAGGGCAGTATAGGAACCCCACAAGTGACCCCATTTTAGAAAGAAGACACCCCAAGGTATTCTGTTAGGTGTATGATGAGTTCATAGAAGATTTTATTTTTTGTCACAAGTTAGCGAAAATTGATATGTATTGTTTTTTTTTTCACAAAATGTCATTTTCCGCTAACTTGTGACAAAAAAAAAATCTTCTATGAACTCACCATACTCCTAACAGAATACCTTGGGGTGTCTTCTTTCTAAAATGGGGTCACTTGTGGGGTTCCTATACTGCCCTGGCCTTTAAGGGGCCCTAAACCGTGAGCAGTAGTCTAGAATCCAAAGGCCTCAAAATGACCTGTGAATAGGACGTTAGGCCCCTTAGCGCACCTAGGTTGCAAAAAAGTGTCACACATGTGGTATCGCCGTACTCAGAAGAAGTAGTATATTGTGTTTTGGGGTGTATTTTTACACCTACCCATGCTGGGTGGGAGAAATCTCTCTGTAAAAGGACAATTGTGTGTAAAAAAAAATCAAACAATTGTCATTTACAGAGATATTTCTCCCACCCAGCATGGGTATGTGTAAAAATACACCCCAAAACACATTATACTACTTCTCCTGAGTACGGCGGTACCACATGTGTGGCACTTTTTTGCACCCTAAGTGCGCTAAGAGGCCCAAAGTCCAATGAGTACCTTTAGGATTTCACAGGTCATTTTGCGACATTTGGTTTCAAGACTACTCCTCACGGTTTAGGGCCCCTAAAATGCCAGGGCAGTATAGGAACCCCACAAATGACCCCATTTTAGAAAGAAGACACCCCAAGGTATTCCGTTAGGAGTATGGTGAGTTCATAGAAGATTTTATTTTTTGTCATAAGTTAGCGGAAAATGACACTTTGTGAAAAAAAACAATTAAAATCAATTTCCGCTAACTTGTGACAAAAAAAAAATAATCTTCTATGAACTCACCATCCTCCTAACGGAATACCTTGGGGTGTCTTCTTTCTAAAATGGGGTAATTTGTGGGGTTCCTATACTGTCCTGGCATTTTAGGGGCCCTAAACCGCGAGGAGTAGTCTTGAAACGAAATTTCTCAAAATGACCTGTGAAATCCTAAAGGTACTCATTGAACTTTGGGCCCCTTAGCGCAGTTAGGGTGCAAAAAAGTGCCACACATGTGGTATCGCCGTACTCAGGAGAAGTAGTATAATGTGTTTTGGGGTGTATTTTTCCACATACCCATGCTGAGTGGCAGAAATATCTCTATAAATAGACAATTGTGTGTAAAAAAAATAAAACAATTGTCATTTATGGAGATATTTCTCCCACCCAGCATGGGTATGTGTAAAAATACACCCCAAAACACATTATACTACTTCTCCTGAGTACGGCAATACCACATGTGTGGCACTTTTTTGCAGCCTAACTGCGCTAAGGGGCCAAAAGTCCAATGAGCATCTTTAGGCTTTACAGGGGTGCTTACAATTAGGCACCCCCCAAAATGCCAGGACAGTGAACACACCCCACAAATGACCCCATTTTGGAAAGTAGACACTTCAAGGTATTCAGAGAGGAGCATAGTGAGTCCGTGGCAGATTTCATTTTTTTTTGTTGCAAGTTAGAAGAAATGGAAACTTTTTTTTTTCTTTTTTTTGTCAGAAAGTGTCAATTTCCGCTAACTTGTGACAAAAAATAAAATCTTCTATGAACTCACCATGCCTCTCACTGAATACTTTGGGATGTCTTCTTTCCAAAATGGGGTCATTTGGGGGTATTTGTACTATCCTGGAATTTTAGCCCCTCATGAAACCTGACAGGTGCGCAGAAAAGTCAGAGATGCTTGAAAATGGGAAAATTCACTTTTGGCACCATAGTTTGTAAACGCTATAACTTTTACCCAAACCAATAAATATACACTGAATGGGTTTTTTTTTATCAAAAACATGTTTGTCCACATTTTTCGCGCTGCATGTATACAGAAATTTTACTTTATTTGAAAAATGTCAGCACAGAAAGTTAAAAAAATCATTTTTTTGCCAAAATTCATGTCTTTTTTGATGAATATAATAAAAAGTAAAACTCGCAGGAGCAATCAAATAGCATCAAAAGAAAGCTGTATTAGTGACAAGAAAAGGAGGTAAAATTCATTTAGGTGGTAGTATGACCGAGCATTAAACCATGAAAGCTGCAGTGGTCTGAATGGAGAAAAAGGCTCTGGTCCTTAAGGGGCGAAAAGACTGTGGTCCTGAAGTGGTTAAAGGACCACTGTCGCAACAAACAAAAATACACGTAAACACATACAAATAAGAAGTATGTTTCTCACAGAGTAAAATGAACTATAAGGGCCCGTTTCCACTAGTGCGGTGCGAATCGCTGGGATTCCACCGCTGACAAAATCGCATGCGGATGCGATTCCGCATGCGATTTTTGCCGCGATTTCGCATGCGATTTCGCATAGGCAGGCTATCAGCGATTTTAACCATGTCACTGCCTGGCTCAATGTACATTAGTTTTAGTGCGAATTCGCACGCGAAATCGCGGCAAAAAACGCATGTGCGATTTCCCCTATTAAATACATTGCCTGCGAATCGCCTGCATTCCACATGCAGGCGAATTCTGCAGGCCCTACCGTGCAGAAAAATCCTGCACAGAAAAATGCACCAAAAAACTGACAAGTGGAAACAGTCTCATCCACTTGTATTGGTTATGCGAATCCGCATGCAGACAACGCATGCGGATTCGCTCTAGTGGAAACGGGCCCTAAATTACTTTTCTCCTATGTTGTTGCCACTTACAGTAGGTTGTAGAAATCTGACAGAACTGACAGGTTTTGGACTAGTCCATATCTTTATGGGGGATTCTAAGCATGGCCTATTTTTTATAAAGACCCTCCCTGTAAAGGATTTATACAAAGATGCTGGCCAGCCTTTTTTGGCAGTTGGACAGAGCAACTGCCATTCACTAAGTGCTTTTGAAAATAAAGAAAACACTGAGATCCCCTTCTGGGGAGGTGGGCTATTCCAAAACCTGCCAATTTTGTCAGATTTCTACTACCTACTGTAAGTGACAGCAACATAGGAGAAAATTAATTTATGGCTCATTTTACTCTGGAATAAACGTATTTCTTATTTGTGTGTGTTTACATGTATTTTAAATTCAACGATAGTCACTAGAGTGGTCCTTTAAAATGTAGATAATATGTTCCCAGAAGGTCAGACAAAATTTTCCCCACATGGGCTCCCCCCTTGTTGCACCTCTCTGCTCTGCTCCTTGTTTGTGGCTCCAAATGGAGGTAGTCGAACAGAAGCCAAAATAGCGGTGAATTATCTGACCGCTCCTGACTGACAGCACTGCTGCCCGGCTGGGCATAACAGCCGCTACAGGGAGCGCTGTGGCCATACATACTTCAGAAGCAGCACAGAATGCTCCCTGTAAGGTGCTATGCACACCCGGGAAGCAGCGCTGACATCGGGGAGTGGACAGTGCAGATCACGGCATGTGGCACAGAGTGAAAGGAGGCAGGAGAAGGATTGCACGGCAGTGCTAACAGCAGTAGAGAGCTCAGGAGAGCGGTCTCCTGTCTGTACTGACCTGGGATCTGGGCGCCAGGGTTGTGGGGGCGGGGCACACTTAGCTAGCTGCCTCTCTCCGTTCATTAGCTGAAGAAAACCACCAGCTGGAAAATGAAGGCTGTTGACTGAAAGGAGAGAGGGAGGAGGAAGCGGCGCCATGATGCTTCTGCTGCGGTCATTCAGGACTCTCCTAACCGCAGTCACGGTGTGCGCCGTGCATGCGCACAAGAGAATGTGCCATTTAACAAGCACCCAAATTTGCCCGCTGCGCTCCAATTAGCTGTTCCGTAGACATAAGGTTGATTTAAAGTGGAACCCCTAGCCCTCAGACCCTGTTTTCAATTGCATTACTGAGATGCACACCGCCGCTTGTTCTGATGCGAGTACGCATCCCAGTCCTTCTAGCCGTGTCATCTATCGGTCTACTCTATAGACAACCAACAGCGTCACAAATGTACATTGCTGTCTTGTTTGTTTCTGTCTTATTCATTTAGAGGAAGGTTGCCTCAGGAGTTTAGCTCAGCCTCGCCCTGTAACATGACATAACTAACACATGATTCCAAGCATCTTTCACTTTCGCTTCCCTTCTTCTGCTGCCAGCAATGGCGTCTGCTGTTCTGAGTATGGAGTCAAAGTGTCCTCTCTGTCTGGAGATTCATGAAGATCCTGTGAGCCTGAGATGTGGTCACAACTTCTGCCGGGTCTGTATTGATCGAGTGCTGGACTCACAGGAGGGATCTGCAGGTTATTCCTGTCCTGAATGTAGAGAGAAGTACAAGGAGCGGCCTGGACTACTCAGGAACGTTGCTCTGAGGAACGTCGAAGAGTATTTCCTGTCTTCTCAGCCAGATCAGGAGGAGGTAGGAGTTCACTGTACTTACTGTGTGGACTCTCCTGTTCCTGCTGTTATGTCCTGTTTGCACTGTGACGCTTCTCTGTGTGATAAACACCTGAGATTCCACAGCAGGGCACCACAACACATTTTATGTGCCCCCACCACCTCCCCAGAGAACAGGAAATGCTCTATCCATAAGAAGATCCTGGAGTATTACGGTACTGAAGAAGCTGCCTGTGTCAATGTGTCCTACACTTTGCCTGGAGAACATCAAGGACACCAGGTGGAGACACTACAGGAGGCCACTGAGAAGAAGAAGCAGAATCTGAGAAATCATCTGCAGAAAATAATGTCAGAGACAGAGAAAAGAGTCCAAAGTCTGGAGAAACGCAAGAGACAAGCACAAGAAAAAGCAGATGGTGAAATAGAGAGAGTCACTGTCCTGTTTAGAGACCTCAGGAGACGGCTGGAGGAACTGGAGAAGAAAGTCCTGAGTGATATCATGAGGCGGGTACAATGCTATAATGATGTCATCAGACACCTGGAGATAAAGAAGGTAGAGCTGTCCGGGAAGATGCATCACATTGAGGAGCTGTGTAACACGACAGATCCACTGACTGCCTTACAGGAATCAGATACAGGTGACTTGTGTGACACAAAGGACAGACATGATAAGCAGTTCCATGATGGAGGGGATCTGGACTTGGCCGGCATCTCACACACGTTACACGTAGGACTATCTGATATCATGTCCGGGGTAACTGGGGGGATCTATATAAAGCCTGCAGACATATTACTAGATGTAAGAACAGCTGGCAATGGGCTGCATATATCAGATGACAGGAAAACTGTGTGTGAGTCAGATGTATGGCAGAATCATTCAGGAACACTTGAGAGATTTCAGTATATTCCTCAGGTGTTGAGCAGCCAGAGATTCTCCTCAGGGCGACATTACTGGGAAGTGGATGTTGGGGGATCAGATAGATGGATAGTCGGGATGTGTTACCCCAGTATAGCCAGGAGAGGAGGTAGGTCACTGATTGGGGATAATAACAGGTCCTGGAGCTTGTGCAGGATGAGCAATCAGTACTCAGTGATACATGACAGTAAAGTGATCCGGTTACCTGACGAGATTCCCACTGATAGACTCCGGATATATCTGGATTGTGAGGTCGGTTGGATCTCCTTTTATGCCCTGTGTGACCAGATCAGACACCTCCACACTTTCACTGCAACCTTCACTGAGCCCCTCCATGCTGTGTTATGTGTATGGGGAGGCTGTATAAAGATATCTGGGGCGAATCAGGGGAGGTGAGAAATCCGCGCACATTTAGAAAGGGCATCAAGAAAAAAGGGCGCCCGGTGTAAACTTCAATCTGAAATATCGTTTATAAAAAAATTATATTTCAATATTGTTTACTATAGTGTTTTACAAATTCAAATCATTAAATAATGTATATGAAATGTATTGGCAAAACGCTATTCTCTGTAATTATAGACAGAAACTTGCAATAACGTTTGTATATTCACAATGATGATTATAATTATTATGATTTAAAACTGATTTCACATAAACGATGCTTAAGTACTGTTTGTTATTTTTTTTTTTTTATGATTTAACCAGATCAGAATCCAAAAACATATCTTTACATTTTATACTACTATAAAGTTTCTAAACGATATTTTGTAACAATTTTTATTATAAAATTGATAAACCTTTAAAAAGTCATTTAGTACAGATTAAAACTTCACATATTTTAAAAAATCAAATCATAAAAAATATAAGTATGTTCGTAATAACTGTAGTAAAACATTAGTAAATATTACTAACATTTTACTACAACCTAACCCTACTCTCACACAGAACCCTCCTCTTACCTAACCCTTAGACCCCCCTGGTGGTGCCTAACCCTAAGACCCTGCTGGTGGTGACTAACCCTATATCCCCCTGGTGGTGCCTAACCCTAAGACCCCCCTGGTGGTGACTAACCCTAAATCCCCCCTGGTGGTGCCTAACCCTAAGACCCTCCGAGTGGTACCTAACCCTAAGACCCCCCTGGTTGTGCCTAACCCTAAATCCCCCTGGTGGTGCCTAACCCTAAATCCCCCCTGGTGGTGCCTAACCCTAAGACCTCCCTGATGGTGCCTAACCCTATATCCCCCCTGATGGTGCCTAACCCTATATCCCCCCTGGTTGTGCCTAACCCTAAATCCCCCTGGTGGTGCCTAACCTTAAATCCCCCCTGGTGGTGCCTAACCCTATATCCCCCCTGGTGGTGCCTAACCCTATATCCCCCCTGGTGGTGCCTAACCCTAAGACCCCCCTGGTGGTACCTAACCCTAAGACCCCCCTGGCGGTGCCTAACCCTAATTCCCCCCTGGTGGTGCCTAACCCTAAATCCCCCCTGGTGGTGCCTAACCCTAAATCCTCCCTTAGTGATTGCTTTATTGTGTGAATAAGTGAAATATATAAGTACGTTCATAATAACTGTAGTAAAACATTAGTAAATATTACTACAACTAAACCTAACCCTACTCTAACACAGAACCCTCCTTCTACCTATCCCTAACCCTTAGATCCCCCTGGTGGTGCCTAACCCTAAGACCCCCCTGGTGGTGCCTAACCCTAAGACCCCTCTGGTGGTGCCTAACCCTTAGATCCCCCTGGTGGTGCCTAACCCTAAGACCCCTCTGGTGGTGCCTAACCCTAAATCTCCCCTGGTGGTGCCTAACCCTAAATCTCCCCTGGTGGTGCCTAGCCCTAAGACCCCCTTGGTGGTGCTTAACCCTATGACCCCCCTCTTGGTGCCTAACCCTAAGACCCCTCTGGTGGTGCCTAACCCTAAATCCCCCCTGGTGGTGCCTTACCCTAAATCTCCCCTGGTGGTGCCTAACCCTAAGACCCCCTTGGTGGTGCTTAACCCTATGACCCCCCTCTTGGTGCCTAACCCTAAGACCCCTCTGGTGGTGCCTAACCCTAAATCCCCCCTGGTGGTGCCTTACCCTTAGACCCCTCTGGAGGTGCCTAACCTTAAATCCCCCCTTAATAGTGATCGCTTTATTGTGTGAATAATAATGTTTTACAAATAGTGACTGTAAAAAATATATTACAATGTACTTTTGCGTGCGCAAACGTGAATTTTCACATGAAAACGGTTGCATTTTGCACGAAAATTTGCGGTTGTGCGCGAAAACCGTTACGCGCGTTATAGCGCATGCAAAACGCTAGCGTGACCGTGATAAGAATTATCACAGCTTTGTGAATCAAGCCAACTAAGTGCTAACATTTTAAATAATGTTTTAGTTAAATGCGATAGATATGTTTAGTATGTTTGTAACTAATTTCGTCAGATTTAGCTATTACTCAGTTTATCAGAAGGATAATAGCGTTTTATAAGTATTAAGTGTGAAAAACGATATATTATGATTTTGTTGTTACGCAGTTTATTTGGTGGATAATAATGTTTTACAGAGTGTTAATAAAAAAAAAAGTATATTACGATTTATTTGTTGACGGCTTTATATGTTGAAAATAATGATTTATGAAAAGTGATTATTTAAATATTACATTACGATTTAACTCAAAACTATAATAAGTATTATTTTATGTGTAAACGTTACTGGTCGCTGGTTAGGTTGGGAAACAAATTATCATGGATACAGTTTGAAAACGTAAATTATCACGGGCGCCCTTTTTTTTCCTGTTCGGCGCCCGTCAAACGATATTTAATATTGGAGTCAATGGCGGCGCCCTTTTTGTCCACCTGCCTCATGCGCCCAAATTTCCTGTCACCGAGAAACTGGTGTCATCACAGGGAGAGAATTTGTGTCTTATGGTCCTGCCAGCATTTACTACCTGTCTGTTATTTCCAGGGCCTTCCCATCATCAGCTCTGGATATTCCTCTATAGCTTTATACAAAGTTTATTAGCTTTTCCTATTACACTGCACTGCAGCCTGACTCACACACCCCTCCCCTAGCACATAGGCAAACGCAGGGGGGGATTACAGCTGCCCAGAATCCCCCCTCAGACAAGGACCGGTGCAGTGTCTGGGGACAGGCACAAGTTGGGACACCAGTACATCTGCAGGTATCCTGCAGCTCACAGCACTGCCCTCTTTCTTTCCCTGCTGCAGTTGACTTTGGATTGAGCAGCAGTGTGTGTACAGAGCATGGAGCAGCAATGTGTGTACAGAGCATGGAGCAGCAATGTGTGTACAGAGCATGGAGCAGGAATGTGTGTACAGAGCATGGAGCAACTCTGGTGAACTTAACAGAGTCAGGTATGAGCACAGCCCTGTGCCCTGCTGTGTGAATGCTTCACTTTCCCCTTCATTACCCATTTTGGCTGTCCTCATTATTATCTGTATCCAAACGATCCAGTTGTTGGTTGGTCAGTTGGATGGGAAATTGCATTATGTGTACCCAGCATGATGTCCTACGATATTATTATACTGTATTGGGCGTGGCTGAGGGAGACCTTTCAGGAATCCCCCCCTTGAAAATCCTGGGTTTGCCCCTGCAGCAAAGTAATCTAGATGGCCCTACTGTGCTGACTTTTAAGAGTTAAAGAGGAGCCTCCTGCTGGGAAACTCAGAGTGCTTTATAGACTGTCATGGCTGCAACCTATCGTTTATCTGTAACATTTCTTTAATTAACCTCTTCAGTATGAGCAGTCTCTGGCCCCTTTAAGCACACCCGAGGTGAAAATAAAATAATGAAATAAACAATTGTATCTATCCTCCTTCTCCTAAAAATGACTTTGAACTTATGAAATATTGACCCTTATTATCTCTTTCCTCCTCTCAGAAGCCATTATCTGCTAGGAGAGTGTTTTATAGTTCTAATTTCTTATCAGTGAGGGTCACACTGTAGTCTGACCCAGTCCTGATTTAGACAGAGACTGCAACTTACATACCTGATGTTTAACTTTTTCAGGAAGAAAAAAAAAGGAACACAGCGTAGTTATTTGTGTGCTAGCAGCTAGGCACTGTACATACCCATGTCTATCTCATCATGTCACATGTCACCTCGGGTATCCTTTAAAGAGAACCCGAGGTGGGTTCTAACAATGCTATCAGCACACAAAGGCTGTGTCTGCTTATACTGCCCAGCCTCTGTTGCTATCCTGATCCCCCCTAAGTTCCCCCTGCGCTTTGCTATGCCCCCATAAATCATCAGCCGAGCTGTCGACACACAGCATGTCGCAGCCGGCTGTTTACATCTGCAGCTGTCAGTCTCGGCACTCCCCCGCCTCCTCCATAGCTCCGGTCCCTGCACGCGTCCCTTCCCTCCAATCAGCTCGGCTGATGATTTTTGGGGGCATAGCAGAGCGCAGGGTGAACTTAGGGGGGATCGGGATAGCAACAGAGACTGGGCAGTATAAGCAGACCCATTGCAGCCGCTGCAAATTTGGGGCAGCACTCCTATCCATGGCTACACCCGCTGCTGTGAGTTCCTGCAGCCCTATGGTAGGTACACCACTGCCGTTTACCCAAAGTGTACTAAAGTGAATAAAAGACACCAGTTTTAGGGCTCTTTCAGACAAACTGCTAAACAGTGCATTAAATATTAAAGGATACCAGAGCCCAACTGGCTCTGGTTAAAAAACATATTGTGCTGATGGGAGGGAGTTTGTGTTCGCCGCTGCGTGCCTCCATTCTCCTCATTCCCGGGCCTGACCTGGCTCCTGACCCAGAGCGACGAGTATGGAAACACTGCGCCGAGCGTGCACCGTATTTTCTTTCTGCTCCCCTGTGACCGCTCTCCTCTGTCTTCCCTAGACGTGCACACTTTTGCTCCCGTCTCGCTGGCGTCCTGGCATACGCGCTCCACAGCCCACTATGTGTCTGTGATGCATTCCTCCAGCCTCCTTTGGTACTCAGCCAGCCAGCACGTCTCCACAGCATGAACTTCAGAGGGCTGTGGAGCGCGCACGCCGGGACGCCAGCAAGACAGGAGCAAGCGTGTGCATGTCTAGGGAAGACAGAGGAGCGCGGTCACAGGGGAGCAGAAAGGAGATACTGCGCATGCGCGGCGCAATATTAACATACTCTGGGTCGGGAGCCAGAACGGGCTCAGGAACGAGGAGAACAGAGGCGTGCAGTGGTGAACAGAGGGAGTGGTAAGTGAACACGAACCCCTCCCACCAGCACAATATGTTTACTAACCAGAGCCAGTTGGGCTCTGTTATATTTAAAGAGGAACTGTCGCGAAAATCTTAAAATTTAAAACACATACAAATAAGAAGTACTTTTCTCCCAGAGTAAAATGCGCCATACATTACTTCTCTCCTATGTTCCTGTCACTTACAGCAGGTAGTAGAAATCTGACATTAATTACCGATTGGGTTAGCTCATCTCTTCATAGGGGATTCTCAGCATGGCCTTTATTCTTTAAAAAAACATTCCCAGAAAAAGATTTATACAGGGAGCTGGCCAACCTCCCTGCTTAGGGATGCTCAAATTCGGCTTCGGGAGATATCCGGATTTTTGCTATCCGGATATCTCCCAGTAATGCTGTGCGGGCTGGGCGGGGGGTCAAGCTTACCTCTCTGACGTCTTCTTCGGTCGTCCCTCGCCGCCTCCCACGATGCGCTCCATGCGCGTCACGTGATTACAAACACTTCCTCCTTCAACCCGGAAGGAGGAAGTGTTTGTAATCAGGTGACTGCCGCTTGGAGCGCATCGTGGGAGGCGCTGAGGGACGACCGAAGAAGACGTCAGAGAGGTAAGCTTGACCCCCCCGCCCAGCCCGCACAGCATTACTGGGAGATATCCGGATAGCAAAAATCCGGATATCTCCCGAAGCCGAATTTGAGCATCCCTGTCCCTCCTCACCGTACACTTTTTTGGCAGTTGGACAGAGCAACTGCCATTCACTAAGTGCTTTTGAAAATAAAGAAAACCCTAAAAACCCCCTATGAGAAGATGGGCTCGTCCAAAATCTGTCGGTAATGTCAGATTTCTACTACTTACTGTAAGTGACAGCAACATAGGAGAAAAGTAATTTATGGCTCATTTAACTCCGGAAGAAACATACTTCTTATTTGTATGTGTTAACATGTATTTTAAATTTTAAAGATTTTCGCGACAGAGGTCCTTTCAATGTGACGTTTAGCCGCTGATTGCCGGGGTCAAGCAAACTTCGGACAAAATAATGCAACCGAATGGGAGATTTCGTAAACCACAATTGTGTCAGAGGTTGGCCTGTCGGTACAAAAGAAGAAGCCCCTGGTAAGTTAAACTGGCCACTTTTATTTCACTTTCGGTTCCCTTTAAAGGATACCCAAGGTGACATGTAACATGAGATAGACATGGGTATGTATAGTGCCTAGCACACAAATAACTATGTTGTGTTGTTTCATTTGTCTTTATCTGTCTGAAAGAGTTAAATATCAGGTATGTAAGTGGCTGACTCAGACAGGAAGTGACTACAGTGTGACCCTCACTGATAAGAAATTCCCCTTTTTACCTCTTTACTGCTCTCAGAATCCATTTTCTGCTAGAAAAGTGTTTTATAGTTGGAATTTCTTATGAGTGAGGGTCACACTGTAGTCACTTCCTGTCTGAGTCAGCCACTTACATACCTGATATTTAACTCATTCAGACAGAGAAAGAAAAAAAGGAACACAGCAACAGCATAGTTATTTGTGTGCTAGTCACTGTACATACACATGTCTATCTCATCATGTCACTTTGGGTATCCTTTAAATCTTCATGGAGAGATAGATGATTTGCATATTTAGCCATAATGCACTATGGGGTAACTTCCTGCTCATGTGAAGCTAACTAATGTGAAATAATCTGGAAGGCTAAACTGCATGTTTGATAATTTGCTGAATTAACATTACACTCAAAATAATTTTATTTACTGCATCCGAACCATGCACATGTTAAGTGTACCTGAGACTTTGCAAGGAGAAGCATTTATACTCTGGGGCTTCCTCCAGCCCAACACAGTCTGTCAGCTCCCTCACCGTCCTCCCGGGTCGCTCCGTACCTCCACCGGCTGTCTGGTAAATTCCCCTAATCGCGCATGTGTGGCCTGGATCACGCTCCCTTACCTGGCCACAGGAGATTTTCAGGCTGAACGGAGACAGCAGGTAAATATAACTTTTGACCTTTGGAGACAGAGCCATCTGTCATGCTGCTCCTACACTTCGGAACTCCCTGCCACACCCAATCAGGACATCTCTATCCCTGGAAACATTTAAGTCCAAACTGAAAAGCTACCTATTTAGTCTGGCATTTATGAACCCCTGACTGTTTCCTCTGTAACACAGTCCAGCCTGCAACCCTGTATTGATCTGAGACAAATCTATGCTCTTGGAGTCCTCTGGGAGAATAGCGCTTTACAAATGTTATTGTTGTATTGTTTAACTTTTAAAGAGAACCTGAGAGAACTTAAAAGTAAAAATGTATATATATATATATATATATATATATATATATATATATATATATATATATATATATATATATCAGTATATGGCTTCCTCCAGCACCCTTCGGCCTGACTGCTCCCTCGGCGCCTTCCCCCGCCTTCTGCATTCTCCGCTATAGTTCCCAGTAACTTTGGGAGTCGGGGCTTACTGCGCATGCCCCGCTGTGCTTCCGTGGCAGGGAGTATTTTGCGCCTGTGCAGTACTGCGCAGGAACAGAACGGACGTGGGAGCTTGACGGGGAGAGTGCGCGGATGCGTCGAGCCTGCGCTGACTGGCCGAAGTTAACGGGAGGATTGCGGGGGATCCGGAAGGCGGAGGACGGCACAAAGGGAGCTGGAGGAAGCCCCAGGTATGTATGAATTTTTACTTTTAAGTCAACTCAGGTACACTTTAATTAAATTTTAATACAATAGCAGCATAAAGCCTCATTAAGGGCCCATTCACACTTAGAACCGCAGAACGCCGGCGATTACCGCCGGCGTTTTGCGGGAGTGATTTTCCTGCGAGTATCGCGGAAAAATCACTGGACACTGCAGCGGTTTTGGAGCGATCGCGATTAGCGTGCTTTGCACGCTAATCCCGATCGCAAATCGCGAAACGCTCGTCGCCGGCAAACCGCTGCATGCAGCGCGGTTGCGGTTATCGCTAACCGCAACCGCGGCAGTGAGAACACTGCCATTCGCTACATTGTGTAGCGGTTCTTGCAGAACCGCTAGCGGTTTGCCGTGAGCGGGAATCGTGTGATTCCCGCTCAAGTGTGAATGGGCCCTAAAGTGTACCAGAGATCATTAAATACAAAGAATCGATACTTACCCGGGGTTTCCTCCAGCCCCTGTAACTGGCTCAGTCGGGCCCAGTCTGGGTCTTCTGTGCATGCAGACAGACAGATATGTAATTGCAGACATACAGACAGACATTTACCTGCAGACAGACAGACATACAAATTCCTGCAAACACATATCTGCAGACAGACATCTGCAGACAGATATTTACCTGCAGGTAGACATATAACTGCGGACAGGCAGACAGATAGTTGCAGACAGACATATACCTGCAGAGAGACAGACACATACTTGCACACATACAGTACACATTCCTGTCCTGCAGACAAACAGATACCGTACAGACATACCTGCAGACAGGCACAAATATGACTGCAGACAAACAGACACAGACATACAGACAGACATACATACAGTATACCTACCTACAGAAATAAAGATACCCGCAGACATACATATACCTGCAGACAGACAGAATTATGCTTGCAGACAGGCATATACTCACAGATAGACAGACAACTGCAAACAGACAGACATCTGCAGACAGACACACAAATACTTACAGGCAGACAGATACAGTGGTTTGCAAAAGTATTCGGCCCCCTTGCAGTTTTCCACATTTTGTCATATTACTGCCGCAAACATGAATCAATTTTATTGGAATTCCACGTGAAAGACCAACACAAAGTGGTGTACACGTGAGAAGTGGTACGAAAATCATACATGATTCCAAACATTTTTTACAAATCAATTACTGCAGAGTCAATACTTTGTAGAACCACATTTTGCTGCAATTAGGGTATGTCTTTACCAGCTTTGCACATCTAGAGACTGAAATCTTTGCCCATTCTTCTTTGCAAAACAGCTCCAGCTCAGTCAGATTAGATGGACAGCGTTTGTGAACAGCAGTTTTCAGATCTTGCCACAGATTCTCGAATGGATTTAGATCTGGACTTTGACTGGGCCATTCTAACACATATGTTTTGTTTTGAACTATTCCATTGTTGCCCTGGCTTTATGTTTAGGGTCGTTGTCCTACTGGAAGGTGAACCTCCACCCCAGTCTCAAGTCTTTTGCAGACTCCAACAGGTTTTCTTCCAAGATTGCCCTGTATTTGGCTCCATCCATTTTCCCATCAACTCTGACCAGCTTCCCTGTCCCTGCTGAAGAGAAGAACCCCCAAAGCATGATGCTGCCAACCCCCATATTTGACAGTGGGGATGGTGTGTTCTGGGTGATGTGCAGTGTTAGTTTTCCGCCACACATAGCGTTTTGCATTTTGGCCAAAAAGTTCCATTTTGGTCTCATCTGACCAGAGCACCTTCTTCCACATGTTTGCTGTGTCCCCTACATGGCTTGTGGCAAACTGCAAACAGGACTTCTTATACTTTTCTGGCTTTCTTCTTGCCACTCTTCCATAAAGGCCAACTTTGTGCAGTGCACGACTAATAGTTGTCCTATAAACAGATTCCCCCACCTGAGCTGTAGATCTCTGCAGCTCGTCCAGAGTCACCATGGGCCTCTTGACTGCATTTCTGATCAGCGCTCTCCTTGTTCGGCCTGTGAGTTTAGGTACACGGCCTTGTCTTGGTAGGTTTACAGTTGTGCCATACTCCTTCCATTTCTGAATGATCGCTTGAACAGTGCTCCGTGGGATGTTCAAGGCTTTGGAAATCTTTTTGTAGCCTAAGCCTGCTTTAAATTTCTCAATAACTTTATCCCTGACCTGTCTGGTGTGTTCTTTGGACTACATTGTGTTGTTGCTCCCAATATTCTCTTAGACAACCTCTGAGGCCGTCACAGAGCAGCTGTATTTGTACTGACATTAGATTACACACAGGTGCACTCTATTTAGTCATTGGCACTCATCAGGCAATGTCTATGGGCAACTGATTGCACTCAGACCAAAGGGGCTGAATAATTACGCACACACCACTTTGCAGATTTATTGATTTGTAAAAAAATGTTTGGAATCATGTATGATTTTAGTTCCACTTTTTACGTGTACACCACTTTGTATTGGTCTTTCACGTGGAATTTCAATAAAATTGATACATATTTGCGGCAGTAATGTGACAAAATGTGGAAAACTACAAGGGGGCCGAATACTTTTGCAAACCACTGTATTTGCTTACAAACAGACAGACGTAAACCTGCAAACAGACAGACACCTGCAGGCATACACATACCTGCAGACAGATACTTGCAGACAGACATATACCTGCAGACAGACAGACAGAGAAATACCCACAGACAGACAGACATACAGACAAATACCTACAAACAAATATACACCAGCAGAAAGAAAGACATATATATATATCTACATACAGACATATACCTGCAGACTGACAGACATACTATATTCCCTCAGACATACAGACATATACCCACGCCTACAGACAGACATATACATCTGCTTGACAGACAGACACCTGCAGACATATAGACCGGCATATACATATACTTACAGACAGACTGATACTTGCAGACATACAGACAGACATACACCTGAAAAACAGACAGAAAAATACTTGAAGGCAGGCACATACCTGCAGAAATACATATACCTGCAGACAGACAGACATATACCTGCAGTTATACATATGCCTGCAGACAGGCAGACATATACCTGCAGATATACATATACCTGCAGATAGACAAATACCTGCAGACAGACATAAGACGTACTTGCAGACTGGCCTATACCTGCAGACAGACAGACAGACATATACCTACAGACAGATGTAATTCTACCTATGGACAGGCACATTTAGAATGCCTGAGAAATAACAGGCAGCGTCCCCCCCCCCCCCCCCCCCCATGCACACACACTGACATATGTAAGGGCGTTAGTTGTGGGCAGACAAGTGCTATGTATTTCCCAGCTGTATCTGTTGATGTTATGGAAATGAATCTCCCTCAATGTATAGGCTGTATATGATGGCAGAGAGATGCGATAACCTCATTATCTGGAGATGTCGCACACTCTGGATGCGGCTGCTAATGCCAGTGAGTCACTGATATGTGATACTCCGGTAAACGCCATGTTAATGTGTGATGTTTACATGGAATTTCTGATAAACATCACTTAACAATGTCTCCGACACATTAAATCTAATAACAGCGCACATTGCATTTCCCGGACGTGTAAAAATATCATCTCTGCATCACCGATTTCTATAAATGCCTTCCGGATCTTTCCGGTCATACCCTGTAGCGGACCCCTGAACCAACGCTCAGGCTTCTGACATCACAGCTTACACCATCCAGCGACATCTTACGCCTCTGACATCACAGCTTACATCATCCAGTGACATCTTACGCCTCTGACATCTCAGCTTACATCATCCAGCGACATCTTACGCCTCTGACATCACAGCTTACATCATCCAGCGACATCTTACACCTCTGACATCACAGCTTACATCATCCAGCGACATCTTACACCTCCGACATCACAGCTTACATCATTCAGTGACATCTTGCACCCCTGACATCACAGCTTTCATCATCCAGTGACCTCTTACGCCTCTGACATCACAGCTTACATCATTCAGTGACATCTTGCACCCCTGACATCACAGCTTACATCATCCAGCGACATCTTACACCTCCGACATCACAGCTTACATCATCCAGCGACATCTTACACCTCCGACATCACAGCTTACATCATTCAGTGACATCTTACGCCTCTGACATCACAGCTTACATCATCCAGCGACATCTTATGCCTCTGACATCACAGCTTACATCATCCAGCGACATCTTACACCTCCGACATCACAGCTTACATCATTCAGTGACATCTTGCACCCCTGACATCACAGCTTTCATTATCCAGTGACATCTTACGCCTCTGACATCACAGCTTACATCATTCAGTGACATCTTGCACCCCTGACATCACAGCTTACAACATCCAGTGACATCTTATGCCTCTGACATCACAGCTTACATCATCCAGCAACATCTTACACCCCTGACATCACAGCTTACATCATCCAGTGACATCTTACGCCTCTGACATCACAGCTTACGTCATCCAGCGACATCTTACGCCTCTGACATCACAGCTTACATCATCCAGCGACATCTTACACCCCTGACATCACAGCTTACATCATCTAACGACATTTTATGCCTCTGACATCACAGCTTACAACATCCAGCGACATCTTACGCCTCTGACATCACAGCTTATGTCATCCAGCGACGTCTTGCCTCTGACATCACAGCTTACAACATCCAGTGACATCTTATGCCTCTGACATCACAGCTTACATCATCCAGCGACAATTTACGCCTCTGACATCACAGCTTACATCATCCAGCGACAACTTATGCCTCTGACATCACAGCATACAACATCCAGCCACATCTTACGCCTGGTACACAGCGGCAGGAAAATTGGATACATATAAGTGGGCAAATCGGGCTCCTCCATTCACTCTAATGTTAAATATCGCTTACTGGATGCAAAACTGGACAATTTGGGCGCCCGGCAAACCAAACATTTTTGTTTTCAGAATTAGTGATTTGAAAAATATCTTTATGAAATTTGTTTTGACAATTATCATTTTTGTAAATGATCATTTTCCATTTTCAACATTTTGATATTATACTTTTTATCATTTTTACATTCATTTTGAGAATTATAATTTCATTAATTATTTTGAAATGTAATTCTACTTTTTTAATCATTTTTACATTCATTTTGTGAATTATCATGGGGTCTTAGGGTTAGGCAACCACCAAGGGGTCTTAGGGTTACACACCACCAGTGGTGATCTTAGGTTTAGGTACCACCAGGGAGGGGGGGGGGGGTCTTAGGGTTACACACCACCAGTGGTGGTTTTAGGTTTAGGTACCACCAGGGGGGGGGGGGTCCTAGGGTTAGGCATTGTTAGAGGGAGGGTTCTGTGTGAGAGTAGAATTAGGTTTAGTAGCAGGTCCGGATTTATACTTTTTACCGCCCAAGGCCCACTATCACCAGCTCCCCCCAGACAGCATCCTAAACTCCCCCACAACACACCAGGGATTAGATTGTAGGCTCCTCAGAGAACAGTTAGTGAAATGATGGCACAGATTAAATTGTAAGCTCCTTGGCGAGTGGCACATTTGGTGAGTGATAGGCAGCTCAGAGATCACTGTAAGTGCCTGTTCCCTGCCCCTTCATCCTCCAAGTGCCAGATCCGGCTGTAGCGCCCCACCACTATGTGTGTAATCACTGTGTAGCAGGATGAATGTTTGGCAGGCTAACTGCTTCCGCCACCCTGCTGCCCGACAGTCCGCCCCTTGCTTTCCTGGTGCCCTAGGCCATGGCCTATGCGGCCTTGCCTAAAATCCGGCCGTGTTTGGTAGTAGTAAAATACTGGCAATATTTTTCGGCTACATGTAAAACGTACACTCGAATACACCTAAAATATATGGCTTTAGAATCATGTTAGAAACAATTACTAAATTTAAGACATATTCCTTTGTAAACTTATATTTTAGTACTCCTTACTGAAAAATAATAATTTTTGGCTTTATCCTGTTCCTGCACCCTTTTTTTCACAGAACCTCTATTTCATGCATGCTGGTACACACAAGCCACACAATCTGTACAGCACCGCTGTATCGTATATCTACGCCCCTGTAGACTTCACTACAGCAGCGGCGCGCGTACATGTGCATGCGCCTGCAACCCCCCATGGCAGGGTACTGATTGATGAAGCCAATCAAAATTCCCGTGGTAAATGAGCACGGCATCAATGAGATGCCTGTGGTCATTTACAAAGTGAAAGTAAAAACACAGGTTTACACTACTTCTTGTATACTGTTCAGAACACAGGATAGTGTGGGACCATCTAGTGGCAAAAAAGTAAAACTACACCTAACATATATAAAAAAAAATAAAAATAAAAATATATGAATCCCCCATTAAGTTTAACCCCTCATTTCCCCTTTCCTTATAATTACCAAAATAAAACACTTGTTAAAAAAACAAGTGACAGCATTATAAAAAAGAATCCATTAATAGTTTCCTTAGGGCTTTTTTTTTTGATATGTATGTCATTAAGGTATATCACTATTGTTATTTTAAATTAGGGCTTGTATTTATTGCTATAGTATAAAGAAATATAAAACGGTTAAATCCACCTTTATTTCCAAATAAAATATGGTCGCCATACATTGTAGTAGGCCTTTCCCATTGAATTCTGATAGCGTGTCCATTTGCGTTGATTTTTTTTTTTGAGGCGTCTTTGTTTTGCGTTTCCCGGCGCTCGAGTGGGCAGTGCGTATTTTTAAAAGCGCTTTTCGAAGCGCTTTTCCCGAGCGGTTTTGTAATCCACTCCCTGACGCAAGTCAGGAAGTGAACTCTTTGAACCGGAAAAGAATAAATACAATGTATTTATTCTTAAAAAACGCAAATGCGATCACTGCACAAAGTGATTTTGTGAGCGTTTTGCGTTTTTCCTATACTTTCCATTGATGCGGAATTGCCTTAAAAATGGGACAGGCACCGCTTTTGTCAGCGGACAGCAAACAAAATGCCCCAATGAGAACTATCTTATTGGAAAGCATAGTGTAAGCGCTTTTAGGGCGATTTGGAAAAATCGCCAGCGCTTAAAAAATCCTAAATTGCCTCTAGTGTAAACGAGCCCTTAGGGACATCATTTAAATGTTGTAATTACTGGGACAAATGGGCAAATAAAATGTGTGGGTTATCTATCGTAGCACATTTTGTTTCATAACTATAATGGCTGAAAACTGAAAAATAATGTTTCTTTTTTTTTTTTTTCCATCTTTTTATTCCCTTTAAAATACATATAAAATACATTAATTCTTAGCAAAAAGTACCACCCAAAGAAAGTCTATTTTGGGGTGAAAAATATATTTATATAAACGGGAGATCATTTTGGTGGGATAAGTAGAGATAAAGTTATTGGCAAATTAATGGGAGGAGCATGATGTGTATAAATTGCTCTGGTTTTAAAGGGACACTTAAGTCAAACAAAAAAATGAGTTTTACTCACCTGGGGCTTCCAATAGCCCCCTGCAGCTGTCCGGTACCCTCGCCGTCTCCCTCCGATCCTCCTGGCCCCGCCGGCAGCCACGTCCTGTTTCGGTGACAGGAGCTGACAGGCTGGGGACGCAAGTGATTCTTTGCGTTCCTGGCCACAATAGCGCTATCTATGCTGCTATAGCATATATCATATACCATATAGCAGCATAGAGGGTGCTAATGTGTCTGGGAATGCGAAGAATCACTCGCGTCCCCAGCCTGTCAGCTCCTGTCACCGAAACAGGAAGTGGCTGCCGGCGGGGCCAGGAGGATCGGAGGCAGACGGCGAGGGTACCGGACAGCTGCAGGGGGCTATTGGAAGCCCTAGGTGAGTAAAACTCATTTTTTTTGTTTGACTTAAGTGTCCCTTTAAGGGGAAATAACCTGCGGTGGAGAATTGGTTAATGTCACAGTAACTAATATAAACAAAGCAAAAACATGCAGCAATTACAAGAAACAATAGGGAGAGAATCCTGCAACAACCTAAAGAACAAAGGAGAAAAGAAAAAGTAGGGCGAAATGTAAGCTATCTGGAAGTGGTGAGTTCCTGAGTCAGATTCTGCTTATAGCACAGCTCAGAGGATGAAGAGAAATGACCTAGGCATGATTCTCTCCTGAAGAGGTGAGTTTTAAGGTTCTCCAAAAAGTTCCAAAAGTTGGAGAGTGACGGATGTGTGTTGGAAGGAATCTCCGAAGGAGGGGAGAGGCTCGTGAGAATTTGGCATTGGGGATAGTAGCTGGCATTTTCACTTCACAACACTGTAGAAATGTATTTTCCCCTCTGTCACCTCCAATGTCACATGCACCTTGCTGAACACAACCTGCCCTCCCCCTGTCACCCCAGTGCGACTCGCTTTGCCTCAGGCTGCCATTCTGTGTGCTGAATGGTTCGGCTCTATTGTGTCATCTGTCTGTGGCTGACGGTTACTGACAGATCCATGTATAAATTCCCAGAGAATCTGCCGCGTGTCCGGTCATTACCCGCCTAATGGGACGTATTAATGTGGTGACATTGTAGCCGCGGGCTGATATATGAGGTGCGGGTGTGATTACAGCCAGTGTGTGGAGGGAGCTCAGCCTCTGTATGTTGCTCAGGAAACTCCGTATTCATGCAGTAGTCAGATGCAGACGGTGCTGGGCGGAGGGCGAGCCCAAGTGGGGGTTAATTATCCAGCGTTATCATCAATGCTGCTAGTGAAGAAATACAGCGAGGGCACCGCACCTTTAAGAGCCCTTTATTGTGGTATGGGTAAATACAGCAAAAGGGGTATGGGTCACTGATTTGTGACATTGTCATCCTAATGCAGGGGCGTAACAATAGACCCTGAAAGGGATGCAGCTGCAGGGGGGCTCAGAAGCCACGGGGGACTGACAACTATGGGCAAGGAGAGAAAAAACGTTCTGCTCTTTGCACAATTGTTCTAATGACTGCATCCACTTAGCCACTGATAATTAACTATACAAAGTTTTGTAGACAGTTCCTACTCAGTGTACAGAGGGCCCAATCCAAAGTTTTGCAGTGGGGCCCAGTGATTTCTAGTTACGTCCCTGTCCTAATGCCTCTGAGGAAGCGACAGGGTTGTGGAACAGCTGTAAGGCTTACTCTTTACCCCCCTTCCCGCTGTACCTGTATTTGCCCATTCTGCAATAAAGGGCTTTTAAAGGAGCAGTGCCCTCCCTGTCTTTCTTCTGGTGGTGGCATTCTAGTGGTGTTAATACATTCTGCATACAGTTATCCTCAATGCCACAGGAAGTGCGGAGTTCCTATTCACTCAGCAGCCGTTTTGTTTCCTTAATTAGAACAATTCAGAATACAACTGAACAGACTCCTCCTTCGTGTCATCACCTGCGCCCATAGCTGCAAACTTGCCACCTCTGATCCAATGGTTGCCATCTACATTTTGCAGGAGAATCCCAAATAAAAGTGATTTAGTTAATTTAAGTGATTTAGTTAAAAGTGATAAAGTTAATTTATAAATTGGTTCAAAGCTGTGCAGAACGGTTTGAATAAGGACAACAACTTTCTATATTGGTATGAGATTGATGATATTTGAACTTTCTCAGCCATTATAGCTGGACTTGTGAACTAAGAATTTACGATACCTCTGTGTCAGTCCAACTCCCAGGTCTGTGAGCAGGGAGTAAACAAGGATGCTTATCTTAGCTTACAACCTCTAACCCCAGGTCGATGGTCTGTGTGAATTAAGGCATCTTAATGACATGTATTTATGCTTGAAAAAATATCTGTTTTCCCTTTTGATGTTGCATGTATATAAGCTGTCTGTACCACCAGTTTGCAAACTAACAGGATATAAGCCAGACGAAGGCTGCAAGGCCGAAAGCTTGCTTATTTTTTATTCATTTTTAGTTAGCCAATAAATGGTATCATCCTGGTTTAAAACTTCTTGCTTTTACTGATGGCTAACACGGTACAATACCCTACTGCTACTAAATAAAAGTGAAGGTCGATTAGGTATTTGTATTTATTGTATTTAGAAAGCGCCAACATATTACGCAGCGCTGGACAATAAATAGGAATTATAGAATCACAATTTCCTGCAACCTGCTGAAAAAAGGCTCTGCGGTGATTTGGCATCAGAGGCAGTTGTCACGTACCTGGGATGCGTGAATCCCCTGTGTGGCCGGGTGGGCACAGCCCTGGAGTCCAGGTGGGTGTGCCGAAGGCGACTGCTGAGTGCAACTGGATAATCGGATGGGAGGTACAGGTACAACAGACAGTAGATGCAGTCAGGGATAAGCCAGAAGTCCGTCAACTGGAAATAAGTCCGAAACAGGTGAGGTACAAGTCAAAGGGATAGTCAAAGGATTGCCAAGGATCAAAGCCAGGATATCAGTTCATAAGGGTTTAAGTCTCTTGGGAACTCAGGAAACCTAATGTGATGCTCAGGCAACCAGCCTGAGACCAGGAAGTGCTTATAAAACATATGGCCTCAATTTACTAAGCACTTTAGACTAGTCTACTGATGGTTTTTAGTCTACTGATGGTTTGGTGTAAATCAGTTGCATCAAAAGGGAATTCACTAATAATTACCAAATGTTTTAGATCTGTTTTTAGACGTGGTCTAAACATTCGGTAATTAGGTCGGTAAAGCAGGGAAATTATCAAAAGATGCAATTCACAAACAAGTAGTTATGACTGACAGAAATCAGCTGACAGACATCTCTGTCAGAAAAAGTGGGCGTGGTTATTCCTTGCTTGCCTTTGTGAATTGCATTTTTTGATAATTTCCCCTAATTACCAAATGTTTTAGACCAGGTCTAAAAACAGGTCTAAAACATTACACTAAACCATCAGTAGACTAAAAACCATCAGTAGACTAGTCTAAACTGCTTAGTGAATTGAGGCCAATGCAGGAACAGAGCTCACCTGCTCACATGCAAACAGGAATGCAGATTCCAGCCACTAGATGGCGGGGGAACGTCTAAAGGTCCTGGAAGGGAAAACAGTTCTGTAGTCAAAGTCCTGAGCTGGTGGGTTGCCATGGGCAACCACTTGCTGAGGCGTGACAGTAGCCGCTGATAGAATACTGATACCATTGGGCAATGAGCAATACGATAGTAGAATATCAGTCATATTTACTGTATGTACAAAAATTACAAAGGCGCCAAAAGGATAAAAGCAGGTAATTGTAATGATCGGTAGTGATCAGCTCTTTCAGCACAATAGTCAGTATACTTTATTCAGTGTAAAAACAAGTGATTTGGTGCACAGTAATACTCAATAGCACAAGAGAGTAGTAGCCCTCCAGTGGCAAGGGCCCACTAGTGGGAGAGTGGTCAGACAGGCAGGGTCGGCAACAGATCAGATATATAAGGTACAAAATCGGCAGGCAAGATCAGAGTATATTTCAGGCAGAGGTCGGCAACAAATCAGAAAGGCGGAGGTACAGAATCGTTTAGACAAAATCAGAGTGAATATTCAGGCAGAGGTCGGTAACAGATCAGATAGGCAGAGGTACAGAATCGTAAGGCAAAAGAGTGGTAAGAGCAAGGCAGGTCAAACACAGTAATAATAAACAGTAATATTATATTCCTAAGCTAGTGTGAATCCCCGGGGTCCTGCCGGTTCACGCACACACGGATCTGACTAGGTCTGAGGGCTTTCACTGTGAAGTAACAGCAACAACAGACAACAGGCAACTGACAGCTCTGTTCTTAAATACAAGCTGTCAGATCAGAAGCCCAGCCCAGGAGCAAACAATCAATCAGCAGCGATAACAGGCAGGGCAAGTGTCAGTTGACCGCAAAGTCAGCTGACAACTCTTCTGAGTCCATAAATGTCCTGCTGCTCCGTGCGTGAGCATGAAGACCTGCCCCGACATGTAGCAGCCCTGCGCGATCTCCCCCGGCCGGCGAGAGACGGGCTGGAAGAAGTAGCTGCGGCTGCTGTGACGTCAGACCCGGAAGTTGCGCTGCCATCCGGAGCGGAGGTAAGCCCGCTGACACTGACAGTAATAAAAACGTTTAAAAAGCTTTCGAGGCAGTGATGGACTTACTTCATACAAGCAAACACTGAAACTGTGTATTCAAATAAATATAAATTTTATTGGCATACTCCGAGAAAAGGGGGGAATGCAGCGCGTTTCGCAGGTTTGGACCTGCTTCCTCAGGCAATAAGGATTGGGAGCATACAACGTCAGTGATCTCGGGTGACACCTGAAATCACTGACGTTGTATGCTCCCAATCCTTATTGCCTGAGGAAGCAGGTCCAAACCTGCAAAACGCCTTGCAGTCCCCCCATTTTCTCGGAGTATGCCAATAAAATTTACATTTATTTGAATACACAGTTTCAGTGTTTGCTTGTACGAGGTAAGTCTACCACTGCCTCGAAAGCTTTTTAAACGTTTTTATTACCTGCTTTTATTCTTTTGGCGCCTCTGTAATTTTTGCACATACTTACTATCCACCCTTGGTGGAGGGGGATACCCCTTTTTTCCTACCTACAGAGAGCGACTTCTTAATCCTGAGTGGGGACAGGACAATCTCCTCACCTGCCTAGACAGTGGTTGCCTTGCAGGTAACCCAGACTTGTGAGTATAATTATCGTACTCTTTCATAATCCTAATATTACAGTACATACTACACCATATTGGGCTCTCGGTTTCTCCCTTCTCTTCAGTCATATTTACTGATACTTTATCAACACTAAACCTAACCAAATTTTCACTTGAACCCTCCCTCTATCGATGCCTAACCCTGACTGCCCCCTCCCACTGCAATATCCACCAACATCTGTGTGCGCTGCCCAAAAAACTAAAATTTTTGGGCAATAATAAAAATGATTGCGCTCGCTGTCTATAAAAAGTCAAATGGGGTCCCTGGTGTGTATATACTGGGATATCCCACACTCAATCAGCAAAAACAACTTCTTCTGTGACAATATTCACGTGAGGCAACACTGTCTCTGGGTTATGACCAGTAATTCAAAAATAGCAACTTATGGAGTTGCGCTCATGAAACTTTAGCTGCCTTCATGCATCCTACATTCCCCCCTTCAGGAAACCACTCACCGGGTGTTGGGGTCTCAAAGGAGACCAGTCTGCGTGTTTGGGGTGTATGGCCACCAATCGCTACCCAGGCACACTCCTCCTCAATCAATGGTGGGTGTGGTGCAGCAGCACTATGATGGCCAATCCTTTGTCCGTCCTCTCAAGGAAGGGGTGATGCGTGAATAACTTGGCGGCTCCAACTCTGTACCTTTCCCTGTGTTATGATAGTTACCTTATAATACAGGGAATGTATGATGCACGAAGGCAGCTAAAGTTTCATGAGCGCAACTCCATAAGTTGCTATAAAATGATTGGGCGTCACTATAACACTTTGTTTGAATAATGTGAATGTATTGCCCTGTAGGAAATGACATCATTGGTTATCAAGCAGGAAGTGACATCACTGACCAAAAGACCCTGCAGGAGAGATACTGGTATTTTGTTTATTTTAAGGATAACTGAAATGAGAGGGATACGGAGGCTGCCATATTTATTTCATATTAAGCAATACCAGTTGCCTGGTTGTCCTGTGGATCCTCTGCCTCTAATACATTTAACCATAGACCCTGAACAAGCATATGCAGATCAGGTATTTATGACATTATTGTCAGATCTGACAAGAATATCCAATAGCCACTTGCTTGTATCAGGTGTGTGATTCAGACACTACTGCAGCCAAAGAAATCAACAGGACTTCTAGGCAATTGGTATTGTTTAAAAGGAAATGAAAATGGCAGCCTCCATATCCCCCTCACTTCAATTGTCCTTTAAGTATTTATAATCTTTTTACAAGGTTTTCAACCCCATTTGTTGTAGTAACATCACACCCCTCACCTATGGGTTGGACGAATTGAGGAGGTTCATGTTAACCTGAAACTGCTGTCTATTTACACTGTACTGGGACCCATAGGAGTGATCGGTTGTCATAGGTTTTGCAGTCACATGACAAGGGCTGCAGGGAGAGAAGAGGTTAACCTGATAGATGCAGGTTACATTACACAGAAAGAATACCTTGCATGGCGGATTACCTTCTGGACAACCCTGGTGTCAGGAACCGGCCCGCGGCACGCCTGCGTATACGGTTCCCGACTGCGGGTTTGACCAGATCAAGCATGGGGAGCAGCCTTATTCAAGCTACAAACAAGGCTGGGACCCCTCAAAAGCTCCTTACTGCCACCACTAGCGGTTTGCTAGACACGTTCACTCAGCTGTCGAGTGCTCAATACACAATCTGCGTTTTTGTATTTGGGTCAGCTTTGCGCTTAGGCCGAATACGAGAACGCCACGCACACACACACAGTTGCAATCTTACACTGTAGTGAAGCAAAACCACTAACAGTCGTTCCGAACGATACTGTTAGACTTCCCACTCGGCTGTCGAGCGCAGAAGTGCCCCATACACACAATGCAATTACAATTTCATATGGTAGTGTTGCTCAAGCATACAATTAGGCATGGACTTATACACAGCTACACTGCAGTCTCCTCTAGGCTATGAGTGTTAGTTTAGTACAGAAGAAGTCAAGCTTATTAAATAATAATTTAATATTCCAGGAAAAAAGTGGAACAATGCAGAACAGAATATATACAAAAGATTACAAAAAACAAAATAAAAGGTTACAAAATTAAGAGTTTACAAAGATACACACAAAGCGATTTGCTTACTAAATACAGGGATCCAGATAGAAGAACCTTGGACTTTTGTGGACGGACACAGCTCTGGCTTGACCAGGAGCCCCTTAGCTTGGGCCGGGAGTCCAGCTGCAGCTACCATCAGAAGAGGACTGATTTTAGGTATCTGTCCCCGGTTTTTTATAATGGAATATTTGCCTTGAGGCTGTAAGCGTGTTTGGACAGGGGGAACTAGATTTAATTACATCCTCAGACATAATTTGATTTCCAGAGATCTAACATCCACATGTGAAAAATGTACTATAGCCCACACACAACAAAAGACTTCCTTAACCTCCAATTTCCCCCAGGTTAAAGTGTATTTTAGTACATACATGAAAAGACTTCCCTAGTCCACGTTACAGGTGACAAACACATTGTTGACAGTATTGGCCTGAATAGCCATCTCCTAATTAGAGGCTAGGTAGACAGTTCCTAATTACTGTCCAGGTTCCTTTGCCTATTGAAGGTGACTGGTCTATTCCATGAAAACAATGGCAGTTCCCTTGATCTCTGCCCTCAATGCAAATTTAATCTACATACAGACATTATCCAGGTGACACCTTCCAAAAGCCAGACTGGCTGACATACAATCCCATATAATACAGTAGTACACAGCAGACATAAAAATGGGAAAATGAAAATATATTACTGTATTATCCTTAACAGCATCAGCAACCCAATATATCACCACACCTGGTACCTGTGTGTAGCACTCACCCCCCTAAGGAGCAGCTGAAGATAGATTTGGGTTCCCTACCGTACCAGCTGCAACTCACTTCAGAAACTGGACCCGACAATAATCATAGTAAAACCAATAACAGTGCAGCTTTAATAATAGCATATGAGGCCTTGTTAGAGCAGAATTTAGATAAACATCAAACATGCAATAATAAACTGAGTGTGGGATAAGTCTGTCTATCACTTTAAGTCGCTGTCTATCCACTAGCCAGTGGCTATATAAGTTCTATGATGGCCGGCGTTGGGGCCCTTTGAGAGCGCTCCGTCCCTTTAAAGAGGGCACTTGTAATCCACAGGGAATGCAGGCAAACTATATAACACGCATTCTGAAAGAGAGGAGAAAAAGTGGTTTCTAAATCCTGAGAGTCAACAATAAATCCAGGGGGGAAAAAGGGATATCTGTGATGGCTCCTATAGAAACTGTAATCAATTCTCTGCTGTCAGTCAGAAATAAACATGGCCGTGAGGCCCCTCACCTAATCACTGCTGTCCACAGTCTCAGATGAACCTGGGTCAGAATGCAGGCAAATGGTCCACTCTGTCCAGATGGATGTTCTCCTTCCCTCTCAGATGATGGAGATATTCTTACCAGCAGCAATGTTTTTGTCCTGTGCCAACAGTCTGGCTGGAGGGGTTCAGTTTTGTGTCCTTCTCGCACCACTCTCTTCCCTCTACACACTAGTGTTGTCCGGATCATGAACGATTCGGATCATTGATCCGAATCTATTTTGTGAGTCGAATCATCCGAATCATCAAATTGAGTGATTCAGATCGCAAAAGAAGCGGGGCCAGGAGCGACACGCCCCCTTTCAGCGGGCAGCGGGGTCCTGGAAGCAGAGCAGAGATGGATCGCTCTGTTGGAGGGGACTCAGGGGAGCCAGCCTTGCAGGGACAGGTAGAGAGGACATCGGTGCCACTGCCAGATATGTGTAGAGCACACATACTGGCTGAAATGTGCTGCTCATTATAGGCTGTCTGTTCAGTAGTGCTGCACAGTGAACACATTGGAAGCCTTTGGCTCAGCTCAGCACAGCTCAGCTCAGTAACTTTGCAGGCACTGTGATTGCAGCGCAATATGATCCTCCTGCACTCGGCACTAAACAGCTGCACTTATCTTTGGGGAATGCTTTCTTTCACTGTGTGACGTTTCCGTTCAAGGTATACAGATGAACGTGTAGGTGAAATATTTGTAAAGCATGATTGCAGCATGTGGGTATTGTGTGCAAACAAACATTTCTGCTCTCTGCTCGTCCCTCCTCCCTTCTCTGTCCACTCCCTGCCCTCTGTCCATCTTCTCCCCTTCTCTGTGTGTCCACCCCCCTCTCCTTCTCCTGTCCTGCTAGTCATTTCACCCCCCAATGCTTCCCTTGTAAAATGATCCGAGATTCGGATTAAAGATCCGGATCTTTTCAATGATCCGATTCGAATCATCCGGATCATTGAAAAGATCCGAACTTCCCATCTCTACTACACACACCCTGTTCCCCGTTCTCACTCCTCCCCCGGAACCAAAAATCAGCTCTATAAGTTCCACTGTGTTTAGGAGCAGACAGTGCATTTTGGAAAACAATGAAACAGCACCACCTAGGGGCTACATGGGGAACCAGAGTGCAGATTGGCATATGGAAAGAGGAGGTGGGGCTAGCAAAAAGCGGTGCATATTTAATTAAGGGGCATGCCAGCAGCACACACAGGCTCTGTGCTCAAAAAGTCAGGCAGAAGCAGCAGAGAATACGGGGACTGAAAAAGATCAGCTGAGTGTAAAGCTGATGCTGCCCCCCAGGGGCGTAACTAGGCCCCTCCGGCCCCCTGCAGATTTTTAGTGTGCCCCTCCCCCCCCCGTTTTGTGGGGGCTGGAGGGTTGGCAGCATGAGGGGAAAGCCGTGGCCACAGTCGGTGGGGGGGGGGACTTCCCCCCCTCTCCCTCACCTCGGGGCTCTCCCCTCTGCGCTCCCCTCCAGCTTAAAGAAGTGTCCGTGGGCAGCACAAACAGCGGCGAGCAGCAAGCAGATACATACCTTCCGTGCGCTCCAGCCAGTGCGTTCCTCTCGCTAGCCTGATGGGACTTCCTGTTATACCGGAAGTCGCGTCAGAGGCTAGCGAGAGGAACGCAGGCTGGAGCGCACGGAAGGTATGTATCTGTTTGCTGCCGCCGCTGCTCGCCGCTGCCCACGGACACACATTTAAGCTGGAGGGGAGAGCCCCGAGGTGAGGGAGAGGGGGGGAACTTCCCCTCTCCCCGTCGACTGTGGCCACGGCTTTCCCCTCATGCTGCCAACCCTCCAGCCCTTACAAAACGGCTCAGTGCGGGCCCCAGGGGGGGGGGGGGGGGGGGGCGGGCCGCCCCGCGGGAGCAGGGGCTGCAGGCCCTATTGTTACGCCAGTGCTGCCCCCTAAAGTTTGCTACTCTGAATCATGTCATTCAGTCTGCTTCATGGTAGTGCTGGCCCTGCCTGTGCTAAATGGACTGAGTGCAAGAAAAGGTCCCTATAAAAGCCCATGGAAGCTGAAATGGATTTCCGCAAATCTTGTGCCCATAGACATCAATACATTTGGTGAGGGTGAAAAGTAACTCATATTTACTTATATAAGTTGTATTTTTTCATTATTGGACATAATAAATGGAGGATAGAGTTAAGCGCTGCGCTGTGTAATGCCTGTCGTGAAGTGTTGCGGCTTTATTGTCACGCTGCTTTCCTCTCCGCCTCCCTCAGGCTTTCACTAGTACAATTTGCAATTTAAAAATGCAACAGAAAATAATTAAGCTATTCCCGGTGTGTCCCGCGTGTGAGGACGAGACAGATTGCCGTGACACGAGAAGCGTCTGCTTGTCTCCTGTGCGCGGCACGTGTCACGTCGGCTGGTACCGCCACTGATCCCGCCACCTCCAGGCAATCCCAGGAAATATGAAAATCAATCTTCTGCTTAATTCCTGCCATCGTATTCCTCACTGGAGATCACAGACAGAACACCAGGGGGCAGCGATGGGAGCAGCATAGATGAGTCATTATATGACGGGGATACTAACGGTACCCAGAACCACCCTGTGCTATAAGGGGCCACTGAAGGGGTCTTTGATGTAAATTACAGATATATTATTCAGCATCACCTTTATGCACTGACTTGCAGCATAACTTTACTTGGACAAGACCAACATTATTGAAGTTTCAAAAGCTTGCAAAGACATTTTGGTTAGTCATTAAAGGGGCACTATAGCGAAAAATTTTAAAATTTAAAATATGTGGAAACATATACAAATAAGTAGTACTTTTTTTTCCAGAGTACAATGAGCCATAAATTACTTTTCCCCTATGTTGCTGTCATTTACAGTAGGTAGTAGAAATCTGACAGAAGCGACTATCTCTGCATGGGGGATTCTAAGGGTTTTATTTATTTTCAAAAGCACTTAGTGAATAGCAGTTGCTCTTTCCAACTGCCAAAAAAATGTGTAGCGAGCAGGGAAGCTGGCAAGCATCATTGTTTAAATCCTTTTCAGGGAATATCTTAATAAAGAATAAAAACCTTGCTGAGAATCCCCCATGAAGACATGGACTAGTCCAAAACCTGTCGCTACTGTCAGATTTCTACTACTTACTCTAAGTGACAGCAATATAGGAGAAAAGTAATTTATGGCTCATTTTACTCTGGAGAAAACGTACCTCTTATTTGTCTATGTTTGTGCATATTTTAACCTGCTGGGCGTTTCCGCGGGAGGGTTTTTTTCACCCGATTTATTTTTCTTATCATGTAGCTAGCCTAGCGCTAGCTACATGATTCTCCCCTTCTTCCTCTCTCCCTCCCACCCTTCTGATCGCCGCCGGCGATCACGCCCATAAGGAGATTTCCTTTAGGGCTTGCCCCGTCGCCATGGCGACAAACGGAGTGACGTCATCGACGTCACTGGGACTCCCGATCCACCCCAAAGCGAGCCTGGCGGCGATTGGCCAGGCTGCGCACGGGGTCTGCCGGGGGGGGCCTCTTTCGCGTCGGGTAGCGGCGGATCGGTGGCGAGCGGCGGCGATCGGGGCAAAGACGTAGCTAGCAAAGTGCTAGCTGCGTGTTTGAAAAAAAAAATTATCAAAATCGGCCCAGCGGGGCCTGAGCGGTGCCCTCTAGCGTCTCTGGACGAGCTCAGCTCAGCTCGTCCAGAACGCTAGGGAGGTTACATTTTACAATTTTTCGCCACAGTGCCCCATTAACCTTCCTGGCGGTAAGCCCGAGCTGAGCTCGGGCTATGCCGCCGGAAGGCACCGGTCAGGCCCAGCTGGTCCGATTTGCATAAATTTTTTTTTGCTACACGCAGCTAGCACTTTGCTAGCTGCGTGTGCAATGCAACCACTACCCGCCTATCCGCCCCCCCCCCCCAGACCCCGTGCGCTGCCTGGCCAATCAGTGCCAGGCAGCGCTGTGGGGTGGATCGGAGTCCCCTTTGACGTCACGACGTCGATGACGTCGGTGACGTCATCCCGCCCGTCGCCATAGCGACGGGGGAAGCCCTCCAGGAGATCCCGTTCTGGCTGGGGGGATGCACCTTGTCTCGCTACATGAATTTTTTTTTTTTTTTAAATGGATTTGCTGCCCCCTGGCGGATTTTGATAAACCGCCAGGAGGGTTAAAGGTTTCACCTAAACAACTTTTGCTGTTAGGTCTTCAAAATTTTCTCCCTGTCTAAGACCGGACCACATGCAGCTGGCGTTAAAATGTATGAAGAGTTCACACTTACTTCGCTCTCCATTCACTTGTTGGTAGACTTTCAGTTACTGCAGGGCCGGCTCTAGCTACAACGAGACAAAATAAACCTGGGGTCAGTGGCGGCGCTACACTGGGGCTTACCCAGGCTTCAGCCCCAGCTGTCAACTAGCCAGCCCCCCCTAAAGCCACCCCGCGGGCTGCGGCCGCCGCAAGTCAGTACTCGCGGTTCAGAAGAAGGAAGGAAGAGGGCTGGCCTGGCTGTCAGAAGGAACCCCGCCCCTGCCCGGGTAATTATACAGTCTATCTGTATACAGAGGCGCCACGCACGGGCAAGGAAACGTTTGTGGCTCATTTGTGTCACGTGACGACGTCCGTCATGTGACACGCAGCAGTGTGCAGCGTGTTGCCTGGCCTGCCCGTCCACCCGCCCAGCTTCAGAGGCAGAGCAGAGAGGCTTGCTGCTATTCACTCCAACGGCGCCGGGGACTCATTCCAGCCACCAGACTGTCACTCACTACTAGTGACTCACTCACGGAGACGCAGGAGGACCTCCATCGACAGCTCAGCAGAAGGAGGAGGAATCAAGGTGGGTTACTGTGGGGTGGGCAGCCAAGCAAGCCAACTTGAATTATTATTTTTTTATATGTGATGCTGATGTGAGCCTGGGGCCCCCAGCCCACTACCACCAGCCAGACCTGAGCTGCCCCCCCTGAGGCCCCCAGCCCACCATCACCAGCCAGGCGCCTCCAGCCCAGCCCACCACCAGGCAGACCTGAGCTCCCCCCCCCCCCTGGGGCCCTCAGCCCACCACCAGCCAGGCCTGAGCTGCCCCCCCTGGGGTCCCCAGCCCACCACCACCAGCCAGGCGCCTCCAGCCCACCACCAGCCAGACCTGAGCTGCCCCCCCTGAGGCCCCCAACCCACCACCACAAGCCAGACCTGAGCCTGGGGCCTCCAGCCCACCATCACCCGCCAGGCACCTCCAGCCCAGCCCACCACCAGGACGACCTGAGCTCTCCCCCTGGGGCCCTCAGCCCACCACCAGCCAGGCCTGAGCTGCCCCCCCTGGGGTCCCCAGCCCACCACCACCAGCCAGGCGCCTCCAGCCCACCACCAGCCAGACCTGAGCTGCCCTCCCTGGGGCCCCCAACCCACCACCACAAGCCAGACCTGAGCCTGGGGCCTCCATCCCACCATCACCAGCCAGGCGCCTCCAGCTCAGCCCACCACCAGGACGACCTGAGCTGCCCCCCTGGGGCCCCCAGCCCACCACCAGCCAGGCCTGAGCCTGGGGCCTCCAGCCCAGCCCACCACTGCCTCTTATGTGCATTTACTGGTGAAACGCTGTCTCATTATGTGCATTTACTGGTGAAAGGCTGTCTCTCATTACATGCATTTACTAGGGAAACACTGTCTGTCAGTATGTGCATTAACTGGTGAAACACTGTCTCTCAATACCTACATTTACTGGTGAAAGGTTGTCTGTCATTACGTGCATTTACTGGTGAAACGCTGTCTCTTATGTGCATTTAGTGGTGAAACGCTGTCTCATTACGTGCATTTACTGGTGAAACGTTCTCTCATTATGTGCATTTACTGGGGAAATGCTGTTTGTCATTATGTGCATGAACTGGTGAAAAGTTGTCCCTTATGTGCATTTACTGCGGAAACGCAGTCTGTCATTATGTGCATTAACTGGTGAAAAGCTGTCCCTTATGAGCATTTACTGCGGAAACGCAGTCTGTCATTATGTGAATTACCTGGTGAAAAGCTGTCTCTTATATTCATTTAATGGGGAAACTGTCTGTCATTACATGCATTAACTGGTGAAAAGCAGGCTCTTATGTGCATTTACTGCAGAAACGCAGTCTGTCATTATGTGCATTAACTGGTGAAAAGCTGTCTCTTATGTGCATTTAATGGGGAAACGCTTTCTGTCATTACGTGCATTAACTGCTGAAAAGCTGATTCTTATGTGCATTTACTGGTGAAAGGCTACCTGTCATTATGTGCGTTTGCTTCATTTTTTTTCCCATGTAACTACGTTAGCTGGTACAACTACATTACAGTTAGCCCCGCCCACATGACATCATGACCACGCCCAATTTTTCGCCGCGGCGCGCAAATCCCCCCCCCCCCCCAAGCCCAGCCTGCCAGCCCTCGTGCCCCCTTTGAGCCCCCCCAAAAATCTGAAGCTGGAGCCGCCCCTGCCTGGGGTCCTCCCTGACACTCACCCCCCCCCACCCCCCAGTATAGTAGTCAGATGTGGCCCTAATGACCCTCCCCCCCTCCCTCGCAAGCATTACAGAGGCGGGGTGACAGGCAGAAACTCATCTCCTCTAAGTTCCAGGTGCTGGAATTCTCATCTGTCTTCTCTGTACTGTTGCTGCTCTGCACTTCCTGTTCCTCACAACAGGCACTAGAGTCCAAATGTAGAAGCAGGAAGTGCAGAGCAGCAGCACTACAGAGGAGACAGACGGACCTGCGACACCTGGAACTCAGAGGAGGCGAGTGTGTGCCTGTCACCACTGCCTCCGTAACGCTGCAGGGGGAGGGGGGGTTGAGGGCGTAGTGGCAGTGGCAGACACGTGCAGGCCCCTATGGATGCTGGATGACACGATAAGCGACAAACGGATTAGAAGCAACACCGTGCGCCATTATTTGCAGACGCCATTTTCAGATGGATGCCCTAGGGCCTCTCCCCCCCCCCCCCCACGGGTGCAGGGGTTGCATCCCCAATTGTTACGTCCCTGTGTAATTATGATTTTGCGAAATTCATGCTCATCACTATGGCGCTCTTTCATCTTTGAAAGCTGTATGTTGGGTGAAGGTGATTCGGGTTTCCATTCATTGCATAAGAAGCTTGGAGAAGAAGACAAAAAGATTCCACTAGTGTTTACATTTTTATTTATTTATAAAAGTAGCAGATTGACGGTAAGGACACCCTGCAATTTTGCTTAAAGGACAACCTAGGTGACATGTGACATGATGAGATAGTCATGTGTATGTACAGTGCCTAGCACACAAATAACTATGCTGTGTTCCTTTTTTTCTTTCTCTGGCTGAAAGCGTTAAACATCAGGTATGTAAGTGGCAGTTTCTGTCCAGGCCGGGACTGGGTCAGACTATAGCATAACCCTCACTGATAAGGAATTACAGCCATAAAACACTCTCCTGCCAATAAACGGCTACAGAAAGCAGAAAAGAGGTAAAAAGGTTCAGTAGTTCATAGATTTGAGCTCTGGCATACATCAATACATGTGTCATTGAGCAGAGACAATGTAACAGTAAAAACTATCTATATATATATAATAGAGTAAGTGCCTCAACCTTCGAGCAAGAAGAAGAAGTAGCGCCCTGCCCCCAGGGCGTGCCTCAACCTTCAAGCAAGAAGAAGTACTTTACATGAGAAAATGTATGCGTGCTCAAACACCAAGTTTAAGGCTTCTTTTCCACGGACTGTTGAGCTATGTGCTCAGCAAGCAGTTACCAGGCAGCAGTGAGCAGATACCAGGCAGCAGTAAGCAGTTACCAGGCAGCAGTAAGCAGTTACCAGGCAGCAGTAAGCAGTTACCAGGCAGCAGTAAGCAGTTACCAGGCAGCCGTAAGCTGTTACCAGGCAGTAGTGAGCAGTTGTAAGAGTTTGAGAGGCATTTTACTGCCTATCAACTGTCCGTGGAAAAGAGGCCTACCCTAGCAAGTCTGGCTTTGCAAATCTGGCCTAATTGGCTATTTATGAGGCAATGCTCATGCAAATTTGCTTTTGCATGCCAAACTATGCAGAGTCAAAAAACCAATACCGCAAAGCGGTCGCCCTGCTACATGCCAGTGATGAGCGAAAATGCAAAAATTTATTTCGACAAATTTTTACCGAATTTTCACCTAATTTCGTTTTGACAGGCAAATTTTCCATCTAATTTTTTTGCGTTAATTTTCGCCTAATGCCAGTCATTTTCGCGTTACTTGTGTATTATTGCGGACATTTTCGGCATAAGGGCATTAGCGTCCGCATTCAGAGAAGTTTCTTGCGCATTATTGTGGACATTTTTCCGTATTAACGTCCGCATAGACTGAATTTCCATGCGGATTATTGTGGACATTTTTCCGCATAAGGGCATAAGCATCCGCATACAATGAATTTTCGATGCTGGTCGAAAATGCTAATATTTCTGAAGATTTTCGTGAAAATTCGCCAAAAACGAAAACGGGATTTTTGATGCGAAAATGACTTAGGCGAAAATTCGCAAGCAACACTGCTACATGCTACATTAGCACTATCCAGGAGCGCCACGGGGAGGATTCCCAATGCCCCCTTTTTATACAACCGGGGGGACCGCGGGGTCCCAGGCTCTCTCACTGCCTGGGAACCACAGCGGCACCCCGGAGGGGGAGGCTAGGTGGTGCAGGCGACCCATGTGTGGCCAGCGCCGGGGAGAGCCGTCCGCACCCACCTCCCAATATTAAAAACAGGCACTTACCTTAATGTCCATTGCGTTCTGCTACATGCGCATTAACTTGGGGGCACCACATGAGAAAGGAGTGAAGCATGGGTCACCCCGAGCTTTAGAGCTCAGGGCTGGCTCACATACAACACTCCGGGGGGGGGGGGGGGGGGGGTTGAAGGACAAGCACAGACAACTAACTCCAGGGCTCACACCACCGCAGCAAGCCATCCACCACCTGCCTCCAATGGATACAAACAGCGGGGGATGCCGCTGTGGTTCCCAGGCAGTGAGAGAGCCTGGGACCCTGTGGTTCCCCCGGGTTATATAAAAAGGAGGTTTGGAAAACCTCCCCGTGGCGCTCCTGGATAGTGCTAATGTAGCATGAACTAATTCCCACAGGGCGACCGCTTTGTAGTATTAGTTTTTTGACCCTGCATAGTTTGGCATGCGAAAGCAAATGCATATTTGCATGAGCATTGCCTCATGAATAGCCAATTAGGCCAGATTTGGAAAGCCAGACTTGCTAGGGTTAAACTTGGTTTGAGCACGCATACATTTTCTAATGGAAAGCCTAAAGGTGGGTACACACATCAGATAAAAGTCTTTGGAAAATGAAAGATATCCAGACCAATTTTGCCCCCTTCCATGTAGTATGAGAGCCATACCTACACAGTCTATTCTATTGAGCTGAACTCCCCATCAGATACATTTTTTTGCAAGATGCTGCACACAAAGATGCTGTACACATGCAACAGATCAGTATCTGCAAAAGATCTGTTCCTGCAAAAAAAATCAGTTTCTGCAAAATGCATTCATAGTCCATGATATCTGCAGATCTCATGCTGGGTATACACGGTATGTTTTCTACCATGTAATCGAGCCGCTGATGGCTCGATTGATAATTTCCGACGTGTCCGATACCCCGCCGGATCGATTCTGCGCTCGATACCGGTGGGCAGGACAAAAGAAGAAACGAGTGGAAAATAAGAAAGCGCTCGCGGGGACGAGCGGGAATCGATCCGGGCGCCCGCGGGGATGAGCGGGAATCGAGCCAGCGGCTCGATTACACGGTAGAAAACTTACCATGTATGCCCAGCATAATACACACCTTGTTTGACAGACAATCATCTGCAGATCAGACAATCATCTGCAGATCCAAAGTTCCATCCTGGTTGATCTGATCTGCAGATGATTCTCCGTTAAACAAGGTGTGTATGAGATCTGCAGATATGGACTATGAATGCATTTTGCAGATACTGATCTGTTGCATGTGTACAACATCTTTGTGTGCAGCATGTTGCAAAGATTTCTGTCTGATGGGGAGTTCAGCTCAATAGAATAGACTGTGTAGGTGTGGCTCTCATACTACATGGAGGGTGGTAACATTGGTCTTTGATCTTTTATTTTCCAAAGACTTTTATCTGATGTGTGTACCCACCTTTATTCTTCTTGCTTCAAGGTTGAGGCACGTACTCTATTAGATAGATAGAAGATGCGGCGTATGCTACGACGCGGGTCGGCTAGTATATATATATTTTCGTATGTATGTATGTATATATTTTCGTATGTATGTATATATATGTTCCACAAATCCGCAATTGCTCGAAAACGCCTTGACCGATTTGAATGAAACTTGGTATACAGATCCCTTACTACTTGGGACTGCACACCTGGGTGGAGCTACAAACAGCAAATCAGATTTCACCCATTCATGTCAATGGAAAAAAAATGTAAAAGGATGCCATTCTCACAGTAATCAAGCCAGAGTCCCCAAACTTGGCACATTTGGTCACTTGGTGACCGAGGTTACAAATCCAGGAAATGTGGGTGGAGCATAAAACAGCCAATCAAATTTCAGCTATTTATATTAAATGGGAAACTGTAAACTGCAGCCATTCATACACTGTTAATGGCAGGGTTTTCAAACTTGGCACACTTGGTCACTGGGATTAATATTCAGTGGGTGGAACTTACAACAGCCAATCAAAATTCACCTATTGATTTTCAAGGGGAATATTTAAACTGCTGCCATTCTTACACTGTTAATGGCGGAGGCTTCTAACTTGCTACAGTCGGTTATTGGGTGACTAGGATTCAAATTCACTAAAGAGGGCGGATCCACAAACAGCCAATCAGATTTCTTTGGCGGATAAACTGCTTCCATTCACACATCTTTGATGCCAGGAACCTGAAAGCTCACAAACTTGGTCATTGCGTGACTGTGTGTCAAGGTTACAAAAAGTGGGCAGAGCCAAAAATAAATTTCACAGGGAAAATATAAATAGCAGCCATTCTTACACTGTTAATGGCAGGGTTCTCAAACTTTGCACAGTTGGTCACTAGGTGACTGGGATTAATAATCAGGAAAATGGGTGGAGCCTATAGCAGCCAATCAAAATTCACTTGTTGACGTTCAAGGGAAGTATTTAAATTGCTGCCATTTTTACACTGTAAATAGCTGATGCCTTTAAACCAGCTACAGTTGGTCACTACTGGGGTTTAAATCCAGAAAGGGTAAACAATTTTTTACAAGGGAAAATATAAACTGCAGCCATCCTTACACTGGGATTAATATTCAGAAAAAGTGGGTGGAGCCTACAACAGCCAATCAAAATTCACCTATTGATTTTCAAGGGAAATATTGAAACTGCTGCCATTCTTCTTCCACTGTTAATGGCAGAGGCTTCAAACCTGTTACTGTCGGTCATTAAAGAGGAACTCCAGTGAAAATAATTGTAATTAATTGCATGGAGATTGTGCGCTGCACATAAAGCAACGCATAAACCCACAACAAGGCAGAAATGTCACTGATAGGAAAGAACTGAAAAAAACAGGAAGAAAGAATAATGGAGATTGTATTAGTGATGAAACAAATAATATGCTGTGCATTAAACTCATGCACAGCAACAATGAATAATATTTAGCAGGCCAATGTATTCAATAGGCATACATGCACAACTACAATTATCAGGTATGAACAGAAAATGTCTTGCAAGCAAATGTATTCAATAGCATACACATAATTCAGGATATATACAAGGGCCTCCCTGCATAAGGTGATTTATGCAGAGCAAACCCAGTGTATATAATGTGTGCACACTGACCCTGGAATCTGATAAATACAACAATAAAACAATATATACACAAGAGATATATCGGGACACAAAGAGCAAGTAAGCGGAAGGTCAACAAGCATAAGGGCCCGTTCACACTTATAATCGCAAAACGTCGGCGATTACCGCCAGCGTTTTGCGGGAGTGATTTTCCTGCGATTGACGCGGAGAAATCACTGAACACTGCGGCGATTTTGAAGCGATCACGATTAGCGTGCTTTGCACGCTAATCACAATCGCTAAACGGGAACCGCTAATCGCCGGCAAACCGCTGCATGCAACGCGTTTGCGTTTAACGCTAACCGCAAACGTGGCAGTGAGAACACTGCCATTTGCTACAATGTGTAGCGGTTTTTACAAAACGCGTGATTCCTGCTCAGGTGTGAATGGGCCCTGAGTCATAACCAGGAGATCAAACAATACCAGTAATCGCTTAGGCAAATAATCGTCAAATAATATAAGCACAAGGTCATACACGGGAGGGCTACAGAGCATAGGGATACAGGATAACCAGGAACTTCTCCAGCACAAGGAACTCGGAACAGGATGGCTAGAACAAGGAGCAATGAGCTAGCAACTGGTGAATGTTCAGGTGTGTCTTAAAATTAGAGTGACCAGACGTCCCGGATTGCCCGGGACGCGTCCCGGATTCGGGGTCCGCTGTCCCAGGCTGCATGAGGTCCCGGGCAACGTCCCGCTTTCATCAGCGGGACGTCCCGGCCTCGGGACTCTGGTCACTCTATCCTCATGAACTGGCAGCGGCGTCTATAGACGCCGTGCCAGTTCATTGCCCGCAGCCCCGCTCCAGCCTAACTGTCTTCCGGTGTTCCAACACCGGCAGGCAGAGCAGGGCTACGGCAAGATGGCTGCCGAAGCCCTGTACTGGAGACTATTTGTGTCTCCAGTACAGGGCTTCGGGCGCCATCTTGCTGTAGCCCTGTCAGCGCGGGAGACGAGCAGGAGGAAGGTGGTCCCGGGAGCAGCGCGCCAGAGGCCGGAGACTTCTGCCAGGTGAGTAAATGCTTTCTTTTCTGGTGAAATGTTTGCCCGCATTGCGTTTCTTTCCCAGGTGAAATGTTTGCCCGCATTGCGTTTCTTTTCTGGTGAAATGTTTGCCCGCATTGCGTTTCTTTTCTGGTGAAATGTTTGCCTGCATTGCGTTTCTTTTCTGGTGAAATGTTTGCCCGCATTGCGTTTCTTTTCCAGGTGAAATATTTGCCCGCATTGCGTTAATTTTCTGGTGAAATGTTTGTTCGCATTGCGTTAATTTTCTGGTGAAATGTTTGCCCGCATTGCGTTTCTTTTCTGGTGAAATGTTTGCCCGCATTGCGTTTCTTTTCCAGGTGAAATGTTTACCCGCATTGTGTTTCTTTTCTGGTGAAATGTTTGCCCGCATTGTGTTTCTTTTCTGGTGAAATGTTTGCCCGCATTGCGTTTCTTTTCTGGTGAAATGTTTGCCCGCATTGCGTTTCTTTTTCAGGTGAAATCTTTGCCCGCATTGCGTTTCTTTTCTAGTGAAATGTTTGCCCGCATTGCGTTTCTTTTCTGGTGAAATGTTTGCCCGCATTGCGTTTCTTTTCCAGGTGAAACGTTTGCCCGCATTGCGTTTTTTTCCAGGTGAAATGTTTGCCCACATTGCGTTTCTTTTCCAGGTGAAATGTTTGCCCGCATTGCGTTTCTTTTCTGGTGAAATGTTTGCCCGCATTGCATTTCTTTTCTGGTGAAATTTTTGCCCGCATTGCATTTTTTTTTTCCAGGTGAAATGTTTGCCCCCATTGCGTTTTTTTTTCCAGGTGAAATGTTTGCCCGCATTGCATTTCTTTTCCAGGTGAAATGTTTGCCCGCATTGCGTTCTTTTCCCAGGTGAAATGTTTGCCCGCATTGCGTTTCTTTTCTGGTGAAATGTTTGCTCGCATTGCGTTTCTTTTCTGGTGAAATGTTTGCCCGCATTGCGTTTCTTTTCTGGTGAAATGTTTGCTTGCATTGCGTTCATTTTCTGGTGAAATGTTTGCCCGCATTGCGTTACTTTTCTGGTGAAATGTTTGCCCACATTGCGTTTATTTTGTACTGACATGTTGGCCGTATTGCGTTTATTTTGTACTGACATGTTGGCCGCATTGCGTTTATTTTGTGCTGACATGTTTGCCCGCATTGCGTCTATTTTGTACTGACATGTTTGCCCGCATTGCGTTTATTTTCTGGTGAAATGTTTGCCCACATTGCGTTTATTTTGTACTGACATGTTGGCCGTATTGCGTTTATTTTGTACTGACATGTTGGCCGCATTGCGTTTATTTTGTGCTGACATGTTTGCCCGCATTGTGTTTATTTTGTACTGACATGTTTGCCCGCATTGCGTTTATTTTCTGGTGAAATGTTTGCCCGCATTGCGTTTATTTTTTGGTGAAATGTTTGCCCGTATTGCGTTTATTTTGTACTGACATGTTTGCCCGCATTGCGTTTATTTTTTACTGACATGTTTGCCCGCATTGCGTTTATTTTGTACTGACATGTTGCCCGCAATGCATTTATTTTATACTGACATGTTGCCCGCATTGCATTTATTTTGTACTGACATGTTGCCCATTGCGTTTATTTTCTGGTGTCCGGGTTAACTGTTACTGCATTTATTATTTAATGGTCATAGATGGCTATGTTTGCTGCTTTGTGGTTACGGTATACTATTAGCATCACACAGTTTGTGCACACCCATGATGCAAAGTCTCGTTTGTCCACATCATGGCGTAAACACTGCTTTCTTATGCCTCGCTGTTACATCATTACGTTAGCTCCGCCCATACAATGTCATGGCCATACCCATTTTTCGGCACCGCGCACGCCGCAGCCCCCCCCCAGTCTTCGTCGCTGCGCGCTCCTCAGTCCTCCCCACTTTTCGCCGCGGCGCGCATAGCGTGCCGCCCCCCCCCCCGGTCCCAGGTTGGACCCACAAAAATCTGGTCACTCTACTTAAAGAGAACCAGAGATGAAGCACCCTCTTGTATTTTACCTTATAAATCAGTGGGAACATGACAGTAAACACCTAATCTGCCCTTTGTTTCATTGTTCTCTGTGTAATCTGACTGTTATCACCTCTGATAAGAATCCCCGACTGAGAAGTCAGGCTGCTCCGTCTAGCTTTGCTACAGAAAGATTATAGCTAAGTCTGTCTTCTGTGGTGTTATTTCAAGCCCAAGCCTGCCCCCTTGTGGCTTTGCTATAATGACTCAGCAATAATCATTCCCAGCAAAGCCAGATTTAATTGCTCAGTCTGGGATTCTTGTGACTGCTGATAACAGACACTTTTAGCAGTGAGGGTGAAACAGAGAGCATGGTAAGTGTTTTCTCTAATGTTCTTACTGATATACATGGTAAAATACACAAGGGTGCTTCGTCTCTGGTTCCCTTTAAATACCATGCTGGGAGATCATGTGACAGTCCAGACCTCCTCCTAGCAACAGTCTGTGGAGAAATACCATTCCTGGAGAAGTGAGCCCTCTGCTGGTGGGCATAGAGAAGTTCATGCTGCCAAATCTCTGAGGAGAACGATGACATCTGCTGGTGAAACAAAGGTAGTTCATTCATGACATCACCAGCAGATGCAGATTGTGACAATAAAAATGTAATAAAAAAAAGTGCTTCATTTTTACAATAATTATGTATAAATGATTTAGTCAGTGTTTGCCCATTGTAAAATCTTTTAAATCCCTGATTTACCTTCTGACATTTATTACATGGTGACATTTTTACTGTTGGCAGGTGATGTAGCTGCTGCATGTTTTTTTTTGGCAGTTGTAAACAGCTGTAAACAGCTATTTCCCACAATGCAGCAAGGTCCCCAGACAGGAAACTGCCAGGAGTACCACGGTACTCAGAGTTTCTTGTGGGAGGGGTTTCACCACAATATCAGTCATACAGCGCCTCCTGATGGTCTGTTTGTGAAAAGGAATAGATTTCTCATGTAAAAGGGGGTATCAGCTACTGATTGGGATATAGTTCAATTCTTGGTCGGAGTTTCTCTTTAAGTGATAGGGTTCAAATTCTCTAAAGAGACGTAGCCACAAACAACCAATCAGATTTATTTGCTGGATAAACTGCTTCCATTCACACATTTTTAATGCCAGGAACACGAAAGCTCACAAACTTGTTCACTGAGTGACTGTCTGTCAAGGTTACAAAAAGTGGGTGGAGTCATAAACAAATGTCCCTGGGAAAATGTAAACTGCAGCCCTTCTTCATTGTTAATGCAGGGTTCTCAAACTTTGCACAGCTGGTTACTGGTGGACTGAGATTAATATTGATAAAAGTGGGTGGAGCATAAAAAAGCCAATCAAAATTTGCCTGTTGATTTTAAAGGGGATTATTTGAATTGCTGCCATTCTTACACTGTTAATGGCACAAGCCACAAACCTGGTACAGTGGGTCATTGGGTCACTGGGGTTCAAGTTCAGAAAAGGGGTGGAGCCACAAACAGCCAATCAGGTTTGTTTAATTTCACTGGGAGAATACAAATGATTGATGTCAAGGACCCCAAAGCTCACAAACTTGGCCATTGAGTGACTGTGTGTCAAGGTTAGAAAAAGTGGGCGGAGCCAAAAACAAATTTCACTGGGAAAATATAAACTGAAGCCGTTGTTACACTGTTAATGGCAGGGTTCTCAAACTTTGCCCAGATGGTCACTGGGTGACTGAGATTAATATTCAGGGAGATGGTGGAGCCTATAATAGCCAATCAAAATTCACCTGTTGATTTTTAAATTGCTGCCATTTTTACACTGTTAAAGCTAATGTATAGCCTCCCATCTAAAGAAAAAAAGTCAGATACTCACCTAAGGAGAGGGATGGCTCTGAGTCCTAATGAGCCTTCCCTCTCCTCTCCTGGTCCCCGGTGGATGCTCTGTTCAAATCCGCTGCCACGGGGACTTCGGAAGTCTTCGGGAGCACTCGACCTCCCGAAGATCGGCGGATCCATACTGCGCACGCGCGAGTATGTCATAGAGGGCACTCGCACATGCGCAGTATCTGCACTCGGACTCCAGAAGACCTCCAAAACCTCCCTTCGGCGGCGGAAGTGGCAGTATTTGACCGAAACGGTCGAATACTGCTACGGGGGATCCTGAGCGGCACCGGGCACCGGGAGAGGAGAGGGGAGGCTCATTAGGACCGAGCCTTCACTCTCCTTAGGTGAGTATCTGACTTTTTTATTTTTTTAGGTGAGTTCCCATTGGCTTTAATAGCAGATACCTCAAACCTGCTACAGTTGGTCATTGGGTGACTGGGGTTGAAATGCTGGAGAGGGGCGAATCCAGCCAATCTGATTTGTTTAATTTCTATGGGAATATACAAATTATTGATGCCAAGGACCCCAAAGCTCACAAACTTGGTCATTGAGTGTTTGTGTGTTAGGGTAAGGAAAAGTTGGCGGAGCCAACACCAGCCAAATACATACCCGGGCAACGCCGGGTCATCAGCTAGTTTAAATATAAAATAAAGCCATGGGATATCTAAAAAAGTCATTTTTAGGAGAAGGAGGATAGATACAATTTTTTATCTCATTAGTTTATATTCATCTAGGATGTCCTTAGTTTAAAGTGAACCTAAGGTGAAAATAATCTGATGAGATAAACAATTGTATCTATCCTCCTACCACTATTTTATCCTTGCTGGCACCTCTGTTGACTAATTGTCTAAGGATTATGCTATAGTCTGACTATGTCCCAATTGGAGAGAAATTGTCACTTGCATACCTGAATGTAAACTCTTTGAGGCATATAATTAAACACAGCCTAGTTATTTACATGCATACCACAGTACATACTCATGTCTATCTTCTCATGTCAACCTTTAATTTTCTTCTGAATGGTGAATAGCAACCTAGGTATTTGGTTAGGTGAATCTGGAGCAGTCTGTGCTAGCAAAACTCAAGCAAAAAAAAAAAATGTCTGAGTTATTTGAACTTTTGACTTTTTCCCAGATATTTAAGGGAAGTTTTGCAGTCTTTTAAGAAAGCGTCTTCAGTAGCTTCTGGGCTGTCATAACTCTTCGCTAGTCTCTCCCAAGCGGCCTTGAGACCTGCAGAAGAATTGTTTATATGGACAGCTTTCAGTCTCTTGACACGCTCTGAAGATTGGGAACCCAGCCACACGACAAATAAATCACGTTCTTCTACAGCTGTGATGTCAAGGTCTCCTGAAGAGTCTCGAAATGTACATTTCCAGCCTTTGTAACTCTCAGGTGTGCTATCAGACTTCGTGAGGCCAGTTTTGGTGGGTTCCTGGCGTTCGATGCATCTTGAGAAGTCTGACATGCCGGTACTTTTAGCCTATGGTTGGGGAGTAGCTGACTGCCAAGAATGGATAATATCACCTGGGCCTGTAGAGTTGAGTTCAATAGGATAACACGGGGTTACAGCAGCAGTCCATCCAAGAACAGAATTAGTTAGACTTGGTGGCTGCGGCAAAAGGCGGTAGCAAAGTGATGGTCAAAACATAGATGGCTGACCTAACGTGATGCTATCATGGGACTGAGTTAGTAATGACGCAGTTCTATAGCGTGGAGAGATGGACCAGTGTGGTGGAAGGTGCATTGTCCTGACCTCGACTGCAGGGTGACAGCAATTTCTGGAAGCCTCCATAACATTGTAACTTCAGGCTTCTCCAGGGAAAGACATACACAGCCTCATAAGAGCCCTGTGATTCCTGGAACCCATGCAGGTAGCCATTATCCCACTACATGGAACTAAACACAGTCCCACTTATTTTTTGGCATTATTTCTTCTTGCCATCAGTAATCTCTTCATGTCATTGATATCTGCCTATCGTTGGTATTATGTCCATCTCATGGGTTTCCTCTTCATTTCTTTTATTTCTGCTAGCTTGCTGTCAGTACAATATATTTTTCATTGATATCTGCCTACAGTATCTTTGGTATTATCTTCTTGTTATTGGTAATCTTTGCATGTCATTGATATCTGCCCATTATTGGCCATAGTTGTTTGATCAGTAAATTATTATGTATGTCTATGTGGGGATCGTTTGATTTATAGTGATGGTGATCCACTGTGCGCGCGGGCCTCAAGTTACTACATTTTAGTATAAAGAGTGGTTCCGTCAGCCTAGGGGGAAGATGGGTTGTGCTGCTGGTGCCTGGAGAGTTGAGTGAACACCTTCTACTGCGCACTTCCTGTGCATAGGTTGGCTTCTCCTACCTCCCTCACTTCACCCCGGGTGGTGATCCACCTCGCTTATCCAAAGGGAGGGGAGAGAGATTATAAGGTCAGGCATTAGGTTCACCTTGGATACGTAGGTTAAAGGAAACGTGAGGCGAACCTACGAAAGAAAAGTTTTCCTCACATGGGGCTTCTTCCAGGTCCTAGAAGTCTATCAGGTTCCCTGCTAAAGTTCCGCTGTTGCACAGGCCACCGCTGCCCCCTCTATAAGTTTACAGCTGGGTCGTGGTCTTCTGAACGTGCACAGTAAAACTTCTCTTTCTTAGGTTCATGTATCCTCAGCACTGGCGTAACAATAGGGCCATTTTGTGGGGGCTGGAGGGGTGGCAGTATGAGGGGAAAGCCTTGGCCACAGTAGGCGGGGAGAGGGGAAGTTCCCCCCCTCTCCCTCACCTCGGGGCTCTCCCCTCTGCGCTCCCCTCCAGCTTAAGTTACAGTGTGGGCAGCGGGCAGCGGCGGGCAGATACATACCTTCCGTGCGTTCCACCGCATACTCCTCGCTGTAGCGTCTGACGTCACTTCCGAAAGTGACGTCAGACGCTAGAGTGAGGAGTATGCGGTGGAACGCACAGAAGGTATGTATCTGCCCGCCGCTGCCCACACTGTAACTTAAGCTGGAGAGGAGAGCCCCGAGGTGAGGGAGAGGGAGGGAACTTCCCCTCTCCCCGCCTACTGTGGCCAAGGCTTTCCCCTCATACTGCCACCCCTCCAGCCCCCACAAAACGGCCCCGAGCGGGCCCCAGGGAGGGGGGGGGGCCTGCTCTGAAATCCTGCAGGGGGGCCCGGTGGGGCCTAGTTATGCCCCTGATCCTCAGGGCAGTTTCTAGGCTACATTGCACCCGGTAGAGTATAGGTTAGCCAAGTCTAGTTGACTCCAGTATAGGTAGCCAAGTATAGGTTCCCCCAGTATAGGAACAGGGATAGGTGCCTCCAGCATAGGTAGCCAATACAGTTGCCCCAGTATAGGTTCGATAGGTTAGATGCCACCTCGGGCGGTCGCACTATTTGCCCGCCCATAGAAACAGCCTGTGTTTCTTTTAAGGTTGGATGGAAGAATGGCTTTACATTTGGGGGAGGAGAGGTTTTGCATCAGGACTGTATGTTGGGGGGGAGGCGAGTTTGGTGTCAGGAAGGAAAAGCCTATCCATGGCCAGAGGACCAATTAAAACTAAAAGGTGGCCATACACTTATAGAGGGCCACCAGATCAACCATCAGATAGATCCTTTTCCAGTGATTGAATCAATTAAGCAACAGCATAATAACCTTTAAAGAAAAAAAAATCCTTGTTACAGCTTATGCAAATCCTGCAATAAATCTGCAGTGTGTCTACTTCCTGCTTTGGTGCAAGCAGACATAAAGTTAATATCCTGTGTTTACCAATTAGCTGCTCTGCCATGGCAGCCAGCTGACCCAGCTGAGAGATCAAATTACAGTTGTGATAAATCACAGATGAGGGTGAACTAGACAGGCTAAATTCTCTAAATACAAACAGGGCAGATATCTCTATGGTTTCCTTCTGTCCTGTGCAAGAGTTCAGGTCCACTTTAAGACAAAGGAGCATTACTTAGTCAATAGTAGAGAGTCTATGCCTGCAGAATATGATCAGCGGAACCCAACACCCAAACTATGCAGCCTTAAAGTGAACCTCCGGACTAAAAATCTACTCAGCAGCACTGAAAAGGCTTGTTGTTTCTTTAACAGTTTCACAGCATCAGAACTTTGTTTCTCTTATACAAGCCTCATTTTTAGCTGCACAGAAAAAAACTGCCCAGGCTTTTTTCCCCTGATGCTGTGCAAAGCATGATGGGATTTCTGATGTTGTTGTTCTCGTTCTGCTGTTTTGTTGCAAATTTTTTTTTTTTTTTACATTTTGAATTTGACATTTGAAGCCTAGTGCGTGCAGCTGGAAGGGGTGATCAGGACACAGGACAGTTGGAACTGTGTCTCCTGCTCCTTGTCACCTCTTTTCAACCCAAAAGATGGCTGCCCCCATGACAAAGATGGCAGCCCCCATGAATCACAAACATTTGCCTGTTCTTTTAAAACAGGGTGGGTAAAAAAATTATATTACCTATCAATTCTAATTAACATAACTAATGTAACTTAATGACAGTATGTTTGTTTAGGCTGAAGTTCCCCTTTAAGATGATCCGTAGCCTTCATAATGGGGTAGATGACAGAATAATGTTCAACCTCTTAAAGACCACAGGTCTATACCCCGCTAGTGACCAGGCCATTTTTTACAATTCAGCACTTCCCAACTTTATTTCTTGGTCATACAACTTATCATCCAAATTAATTTTATCCTCTTCTCAAAAATAGAACTTTCTTTTGGTGATATTTGATGTGACATTTTTGCCAACAAAAATATATCCCCCCCCCCCCCCCTTAAATTGGCCCTACACTACGATACATATATAATGCCTACATAGACATGTGGCTATGGCAGGGATTAGACTATTGGGCCATACTCACGAGGGACTTTTGTCGCCTCAACACGTGGCGTGCGCATGTTGCAGCGACAGGTCGCCCGTGAGTATGGGCCGCGCGCACCCCGAACTGTCGCCTGCAACGGGCGTGCACCCCGAACTGTCGCCCGTCGCTGATGTCGCCAGGCGATTGAAAAGTTCAATCGCCTGGCGACAGTCGCCGCCGCAACTCCGCCGCAGCTGTCGCTAGTCCGCGTGAGTACGCGGACTAGCGACAGCAACCTCCATTGAGGTACACAGAGCTTCCGGCGAGCTTCCGGCGGGGGGAGGAGGAACGTCGGCGACAGCTTCCGTCATGCCGCTGGTCCCTCTTCCGCGTGTGTACGCGGAGGGACCTGCCGAGGAGCTGTCGCCGGCCTGTCGCCCACACGCTCACGTGTGCTGGCGACAGGCAACATTTGCTGCCCGTGAATATGGGCCATATGAGCCCCTCTGAGGGACAGTTCAAGGGAACCTTAAAGGGGAACTTCAGCCTAAACAAACATACTGTCATCAAGTTACATTAGTTATGTTAATTAGAATAGATAGGTAATATAATCTCTTACCCACCCTGTTTTAAAAGAACAGGCAAATGTTTGTGATTCATGGGCAGCCATCTTTTTGGTTGAAAGGAGGTGACAGGGAGCATGAGACACAGTTCCAACTGTCCTGTGTCCTGATTACCCCTCCCAGCTGCACACGCTAGGCTTCAAATGTCAAATTCAAAATGTAAAAAAAAATAAAAAATGCACCAAAACAGCAGAACGAGAACAACAACATCAGAAATCCCAACATGCTTTGCACAGCATCAGGGGAAAAAAGCCCGGGCAGTTTTCTTCTGTGCATCTAAAAATGAGGCTTGTATAAGAGAAACAAAGTTCTGATGCTGTGAAACTGTTAAAGAAACACCAAGCCTTTTCAGTGCTGCTGAGTCGATTTTTAGTCCGGAGGTTCACTTTAACTGAGCGGGATATGGATGTTTCCTTTTAAACAATACCAGTTGCTTGTCAGTCCTGCTGAACTCTTTGGCTGCAGTAGTGGCTGAATCACACACCTGAAACAAGCATGCAGCTAATCCAGTCTGACTTCAGTCAGAGCACCTGATCTGCATGCTTGTTCAGGGGCTGTGGCTAAGTATTAGAGACACAGGATCAGCAGGAGAGTCAGGCAACTAGTATTATTTTAAAAGGAAAAATCCACATCCCTCTCAGTTTAGGTTCCCTTTAAGTGACAAGCCAATATACTAGGGCTGCACGATTTTCCGGTTCTAAACCGAAACCGCGGTTCCTGTGAAGATGATCTGGTGATCGTCAGTATCCGTGGTTTTCGGTTTTTAGTGCCCGCTGTGCCCGTGCTTGGCCGCATGGTCCGCCTACCGCTACGCGCCGAGGAGAGCCTCAGAAGCAGTGCATATTCCAAGATGTTAATGAGCCAGGCAGCGGGGGAGGGAGGCGAGTCCAGTCCAGAGCGGCACACAGCTTCTACAACCGCTGGATAGCAATGGAATGACGGAGGCGGTAGGCGGAGCTGTATGCTCTGTACAGCTCCACCTACCGCTGCCGTCATACCATCGCCATCCAGCGATTGGTGAAGCTGTGTGTGCCGCTCAGACTGGACTCGCCGTTTCCCCCCCCCCTCCCGGCTCATTAGCAATCATAAATATGCACTGCTTCTGCCAGTAGATCCGCCCCCCGCTGTCCGGTTCATAAGCAGAGTCCAGTATGCCGCACATTGTTCAAGCCCAGGGGTCATCATAGAAGGCTTCAGGCTTCATAAATGTGCATTGCCTGAAATGCAATGCGAATGCACAGCAAAATTTTCGGACACAGAGCCCGCCATAGCTAGGCTCCACCCCCCTTCACCGCCCTCATACGAGCTAGACTAGGTCTTGTTGTTCAGCCCCCTGCCATCAACCTGACAGTGACAGACACTGACCCTGCCCCCCGCTAAAACTTGTTTTGAAAAAAAATCGAAATCGCAATTTCTGAGAGAAAAATTGCAATTTAAATTTTTACCTAAAATCGTGCAGCCCTACAATATACTCTGTACAGCGCTGCATAAGAGGTCAGCACTATTTAAATACTTGATTCCTTGATTGTAAAAAAAAACAAAACAGCCCACCAGCGCTGATTAGCAGCTGGCAGGCTGATCGCGATGGCCCGCTGTGTTTACTGTCGGGAGCTTGTGCAAGCTCAAATTTCGTTCCTTGCAAGATGCCGTCATATATCGTCGCTGAGACCTGAGAGAGACGCTCTCCTGCCGCCATCCTGCGTTAGGCAGACAGGAAGCGATTAAAATACTGTATTGAAAAAACAAATTAACTATACCAGAAGGGGCAAAACCAAAAGTTTCTTCCCCCCCCCTAGTATTATTTAAAACATGTTGCTCTTTGTTGAAGGACCCAACACCACAAGCTGTGACCGGACGCCGTATTGGGCTGCTCTGACTCATCAGCGGACGGTCACGTAAACACAACATTCTCTCCTAATGGATGCATTAATCCTAAATGTTCATTAAGAAGAGGACCTGTCATGACACCTCCTCTCATTGCCCTCCATCCTCTCAGCGAGAGAGGAAGAAAGAGGCCCATCCGGCATGACCTCGCCGGCGCAGAACGCGCAGTCCCGCCACCAGAGGTGTCAGATGCGCATTAAAGAGGAACCTTTGTGAACCGCACACTCATTAGTCCTCTCCTCTCAGCTGGATTCAGCGCTTTCATGTTGCGTCTGTGTTGTTTTTCTCTCCTTGTAAATTTGGAGACAAAGCTAATGAATATGGATGTGTTGGCGGCGATGCCCCCGGCGCATTCTATAGATGGAGACAGCGGGGGGCGGTCACTGGCCTCGTCTCTCTATAGGGGAACTTTGATGTAAATTAACTCCTTCATTACCAGAGGCTCTGCAGAATGTTCAGAATTCCAGTTCAGAGATATGCTGAGGCTCTGTAACAACAGCCGCGAAACCCGACAAATTCTCTTTCCTACCAGAAATGGGGTTATGTGTTCATTGCTGCTCAGGCAACTGTAGAAACCTGTGTGCAGCCGTGTCTATGCTGGCCACATTGGAAATACAGGTGCAGGGGCGTAACAATAGGCCCTGCAGCACCTGCGCCCGCGGGGGGGCCCGCTCGGGGCCGTTTTTTGGGGGCTGGAGGGGTGGCAGCATGAGGGGAAAGCCTTGCCCACAGTTGGCGGGGAGAGGGGAAGTTCCCCCCTCTCCCTCACCTCGGGGCTTTCCCCTCTGCGCTCCCCTCCAGCTAGTGAACGTGTGTGGGCAGCGAGCAGCAGCGGCGGCAGGATACATACCTTCTTCCTTGCGTTCCATCGCCGCCTTCTCGCTCTAGCGGCTGACGTCACTTCCGCTTCCGAAGTGACGTCAGCTGCTAGAGCGAGAAGGCGGCGATACAATAGGCATTGTAGGCTAGTGCCTTCAGGCGAAACATGTGTGAAAGGCGGCCACTGGCCACCCCAAGTGCTTCCCATCTTTTCCTCCCTCCCTCTGCAGAGGGCGAGAGGAGCATATATGAAGAGACTCACCAGCACTGTAGAGGGGAGGGAAGGCTAATTGTACTGGTTCGGGGGAGAGGGAAAGAGGGGTACATCTGGTTGGGGTAGACTGCTTAATGTAGCACAACAGGCTGGCCAGAGGGTGTGGCTTCAAGAGGTGTGGTCTGCTTTAAAGGGGCACTATGGCAAACATTTTTAAAATGTAAAATATGTGCAAACATAAACAAATAAGAAGTACATTTTTTTTCCACAGTAAAATGAGCCATAAATTACTTTTCTCCTATGTTGCTGTCACTTACAGTAGGTAGAAGAAATCTGACAGAAGCGACAGGTTTTGGACTAGTCCATCTCTTCATAGGGGATTCTCAGCAAGGCTTTTATTCTTTATAAAGATATTCCCTAAAAAGGATTTAAACAATGATGCTGGCCAGCTTCCCTGCTCGCTACACAGTTTTTTGGCAGTTGGACAGAACAACTGCTATTCACTAGGTGCTTTTGAAAATAAATAAATACTTGAGAATCCTCTATGAAGAGATGGACTAGTCCAAAACCTGTCGCTTCTGTCAGATTTCTTCTACCTACTGTAGGATTTCTTTTACCTACAGCAACATAGGAGAAAAGTAATTCATGGCTCATTTTACTCTGGAAAAAATGTACTTCTTGTTTGTATATGTTTGCACATATTTTACATTTTACAATTTTTCGCCATAGTGCCCCTTTAAGGGGTGGGTATTAGGGCTCCTGAGCTGTTAATCCCTGGGGTATGGTACAAGAGGCGGCTACATCTGGGAGACCAGGCTGCACTTGGAGAATGGAAGCTTTGTATGGGGGATGGTTGTGTCTGAACATGAAGAATGAAGCTGTCGGGAGGAAGGTCAGGGCTGGAAAGACAACAAAGGCCCAGACATTGGGCGGCTGCAGTCCAAGGGCGCGACTGGACATGAAAGAGGAGGTGCTACACATGAAAGAGGATACTAAAATAGGGAGCTCATGACAAAGGGAAACCGATGCTCAAGGGAGCTGTTCATGAAAGAGATACATGGATGATATACATGGAAGAGGGGGCTGCACATGGAACATTAGGGGTGCTGCACTGCTATCCATGGAAGGGGAACCGGAGCATACTTGGCTTAGGGGCACACAAGGTATAAGGGGAGCAGTAGTGGCTGGATTGTGTAATGGCGCTGCCATTAACCTGGGTTCAAATCTTAGCTCTCCCTATTATGTAAACCAGTACCTATTCAGTAAGGAGTTCTTGGGCAAGACTCCCTAACACTGCTACTGCCTACTGAGCATTCCCTAGTAGTAACCTCTTAAGTGCTTTGGGTCCGACAGGAGAACAGCGCTATAACTGGAATTATCATGATTATTATCTCTAGTTCCTTGTACTGGGGAAGGGGAGGGGTGGGGGTGTTGGGTGTCATTTATGGCACAAAGGTACTTTATCAGTTTTTGAGGAGCCCGATTAAAATTTGGCTATGGAGCCCTATGATTTCTAGCTACACTGCTGAGTGCTATACAAATCCCATATCGCCTGGCATTAATGGCTGCCCCCACATCCATCTTTCCTTAAAGGATACATCCAAGCAAACTAAAAATAAAAACATCCACTTACCTGTGTATTCCTCCAGTCCCTGCCAGCCGTCCTGTGCCCTCGCCGCAGCTCCGTTCACAGCCGGTGGCGCGGGGTCATCTCAGGCGCAAGATGCTCACTGCGCCTGCGGCTCTCAGACTCGCACTGACATCATTCGGACTGTACTGCGCAGGCACTGTAGTTCTGCGCCTGCGCAGTACAGTCTGGATGACATCAGTATGACCAGTGAGACGCATGCTGGGGCGCAGGAGAAGCCGACCCGGATGCTGACCTGGCGAGGTCGGCATCTGCACCGGAGCTGCGGTGAGGGCACAGGACAGCTGCCAGGGGCCGGAGAAAGCCGAGGTAAGTCGATTTTTTATTTTTACGGTGCTCGGATCTTCCCTTGAACCACTTGAAGACCCTGGGCTTACACTCCCTTAATGACCAGGCTATTTTTTGCAAATTAGGCCACTGCAGCTTTAAGGCCTCGCTGCAGCGCCTTACAACTCAGCACACAAGTGATTCCCCCCCTTTCTGCCCACCAGCATGTTTGTTTGTTTTATAAATATTTATTTCCATTTTTTTAACAATCATTTTTACTATTTATTTATTTTTTTAAAACCCCGCCCTAACTCCCCCCGTCAGCCAATCAGCGCGATCGTCTGTCATAGGCTTCAGCCTATGACAGCGGATCGCTTTCCTGCCTCCAGAGGGGACAGCCGTGTTACACGACTGTCCCCAGTACAGCGCTGCCATGTTACACGACTGTCCCCAATACAGCGCTGCCATGTTACACGACTGTCCCCAGTACAGCGCTGCCATGTTACACGACTGTCCCCAGTACAGCGCTGCCATGTTACACGACTGTCCCCAGTACAGCGCTGCCATGTTACACGACTGTCCCCAGTACAGCGCTGCCATGTTACACGACTGTCCCCAGTACAGCGCTGCCATGTTACACGACTGTCCCCAGTACAGCGCTGCGCTGTACACTGTAAATAGACGGCGGTTTCGCCATCTAACAGTCTCCTAGTGGTGATCACCGCTAGGAGACTGATGACGGAGCGGAGATGTGCACACATGCGCGATCAGCAAATCCCCGCCCCTGGATTTTATGCCAATTGGCATTAGGTGGTCCTGGGCATGCCGCCGCACTCACGCCCATTGGCGTGAGGCGGTCGTTTAGTAGTTAAACCTGAACACATTCCATGTGACAATATAATATTACTGTGCACAAAAAATGAACAATATTCTTTTAGCACTTTTCTGATGCACATATCCTATAGTAGTTCCTCAGCTGGTGAACAACAAGGATCAGCATGCCAGGTTTGTAGTCCTGTAACCACTGGAAGGCCCCAGATGACAGAGGCTTGTGACTGCGCACACAGCGGCATTCTCTTCTCAGCATTGTCACCGCAGGAGGGACGGGCGACATCTGAGCCTCCATCAGGCCTGAAATGCGGCAGCAATCTGCGGCGATAGGGAGGCGTGAGGCGCAACGATTAGTGTCCCACCAGCACGCCGATGACATTGTGATTTGTGGCGTTTGCCATGTGTGTCATTACCGGAGATGGGCTGAACAGTATGTCAGCCATTAGCTGAAATGTCTCCTCTTGCGGCGAGCCCAGCGGGGGGCGGGAACTTGTCAGCAGTCGCCTGGCACTGCAGAGCCATTTGTCATTCCCAGAATCCTCTCTGTTTCTTCTGCGCTGTATGGGTTCAGGTGTTAATATAGCAAGGAACTATAAAGTAATGGATTTAAAGAAAATTGCAAAGTGGAAGCAGCTATGGTGAGCTTGTGCGACCGGTGCAGAGATTTCAGAAGAGAATCCGCAGTCTGACAGCAACAAGCCGAAAGACCAGTTGACAAATCTGATGACAATCGGTGCTGCCAAAAACATGCTTTATCAACAATTCGACTAATTTTAGGAGGAAATTGGTCACATGTATCGAGCGGACATGCTGGGAAATCTTGAGTCGTCAGGCTCGATCCGGTGCATGGCGGTAACACTAACAGTATGTGAATGTGATGGAAAAGCCCAGTCACTGCCCCGCCCCAATGTTTTATGCCCCCGTGCAGTTCAATTTTACCTGTCCACCGTCCGGACTGAGAGTCCGTGGCCTATTTCCACATTCGGGCCCCACATGACTACCGGCATATACCATGTGCTATAACGCAGCACCATGTGGGGATGCAAATGTGGAAATACAATGAGCGGACAGGTAAAGTATAACTGCATGGGCACCGGGGTAGGGATGACATAAAAAAATTAAGGGAAAGTGGCCGAGGTGACGAAGCAACATCATAAAGCCGATTCCCAAAGGGCTTCATGCTGAAATTGATTGAGAATCGGCCTGTGGTATCTGGCAGCCAACAGATCTCTCGCCAATCAGAATTGATCTGTCTTGGTCGATTGGCCACCAAAGTCGCTAGATGTATGGCTACCTTAAAGGGAATCTGAAGTGAAAATAAACTTATGATATAATGAGTTGTATGTGTAGTACAGCTAAGAAATAGAACGTTAGTAGCACAGATAAGAGTCTAATATTGTTTCCAGTACAGGAAGAGTTAAGAAACTTCACTTGTTATCTATGCAAAAGAGCTTCTCTGAGCCCCACGACCCAACTTGGGTTGGCTGCAGCGCTGTTTCTCTCACTGTTTCTTGTTTGATTAAAGCGGAATATAACCCTGCATTTCAACTTTGCAACTTTTTTACTGGACCAGCATTGGAAGGGTTACACACAGAGGTTTAAAGTTCCGTGGAGAGATATGCAGACGCATCCGAAGTTCAGATAGATACATTTAACTAAACAGAATGTAACAAGTGAGGAATGTTACACACTCTTTGGCTGTCCTCCAGCTCCTGCACAGTCGGAGAGAGTGAGTCACCTTCAACACTTAGATACATTTAAGTAAACAAAATGTATCTATCTGAACTTCGGATGCGTCTGCATTTCTCTCCAGGAACTTTAAAGCTCTGTGTGTAACCCTTCCAATGCTGGTCTAGTAAAAAAAAATGCTGGTTGCATATAATATGCTGTAAATAATGTTTTAGAGCAAAGTTGAAATGCAAAGTTACAGTGCTGTGAAAAACTATTTGCCCCCTTCCTGATTTCTTATTCTTTTGCATGTTTGTCACACTTAAAGGTTTCTGCTCATCAAAAACCGTTAACTATTAGTCAAAGATAACATAATTGAACACAAAATGCAGTTTTAATCAATGGTTTTTATTATTTAGTGAGAAAAAAAACTCAAAACCTACATGGCCCTGTGTGAAAAAGAAATTGCCCCCTGAACCTAATAACTGGTTGGGCCACCCTTAGCAGCAATAACTGCAAACAAGTGTTTGCGATAACTTGCAGCGAGTCTTTTACAGAGCTCTGGAGGAATTTTGGCCCACTCATCTTTGCAGAATTGTTGTAATTCAGCTTTATTTGAGGGTTTTCTAGCATGAACCGCTTTTTTAAGGACATGCCACAACATCTCAATAGGATTCAGGTCAGGACTTTGACTAGGACACTCCAAAGTCTTCATTTTGTTTTTCTTCAGCCATTCAGAGGTGGATTTGCTGGTGTGTTTTTCGTCATTGTCCTGCTGCAGCACCCAAGATCGCTTCAGCTTGAGTTGACGAACAGATGGCTGGACATTCTCCTTCAGGATTTTTTGGTAGACAGTAGAATTCATGGTTCCATCTATCACAGCAAGCCTTCCAGGTCCTGAAGCAGCAAAACAACCCCAGACCATCACACTACCACCACCATATTTTACCGTTGGTATGATGTTCTTTTGCTGAAATGCTGTGTTACTTCTAGTGTTGGGCGAACAGTGTTCGCCACTGTTCGGGTTCTGCAGAACATCACCCTGTTCGGGTGATGTTCGAGTTCGGCCGAACACCTGGTGGTGTTCGGCCAAACTGTTCGGGGTTCGCCGAACTACTGAATGCATGGCCGAACAGGGCCCCTGTTCGGCCGAACAGGGCCCTGTTCGGCCGAATACTGCCCCCCATGGGGTCGCAGGCATAAGGGGGGAGCATGCCCCGATCGCGGGGGGGTCGGAAATTCCCCCCACCCCCTCCGCTAGCGCTCCCCCCTCTGCCCGCTTCCCCATACAAAAAGTTTGAAACAAGTTCAATAGTACCTGGGCTGGTGGCACTGGCTGGCAGTGGAGTGAGGAGGAGGAGGAGTCCGAGTAGCAGAGTGACGTTGAGGCCGGGCAGCGGGCGGTTCAGCGCTAGTACCCTTGTGGTACTTCCGCCCTTTCTCTGACCTCACATCCTCTGCATACGAGGGTACGCATCACGCGTACCCTCGTATGCGTCATCACGCAGAGGACGTGAGGTCAGAGAAAGGGCGGAAGTACCACAAGGGTACTAGCGCTGAACCGCCCGCTGCCCGGCCTCAACGTCACTCTGCTACTCGGACTCCTCCTCCTCCTCACTCCACTGCCAGCCAGTGCCACCAGCTCAGGTACTATTGAACTTGTTTCAAACTTTTTGTATGGGGAAGCGGGCAGAGGGGGGAGCGCTAGCGGAGGGGGTGGGGGAAATTTCCGACCCCCCCCGCGACCGGGGCATGCTCCCCCCTTATGCCTGCGACCCCATGGGGCCCCCAAAATGGGCATGTTCGGGGGTCCCATTGACTCCCATTGAGTTCGGCGTTCGGGCCGAACATGCCGAACATCTGGCCCATGTTCGGCCTGTTCGGCCCGAACCCGAACATCCAGGTGTTCGCCCAACACTAGTTACTTCTACGCCAGATGTACCGGGACACGCACCTTACAAAAAGTTCAACTTTTGTCTCGTCGGTCCACAAGGTATTTTCCCAAAAGTCTTGGCAATCATTGAGATGTTTTTTTTAGCAAAATTGAGACGAGCCTTAATGTTCTTTTTGCTTAAAAGTGGTTTGCGCCTTGGATATCTGCCATGCAGGCCGTTTTTGCCCAGTCTCTTTCTTATGGTGGAGTTGTGAACACTGACCTTAATTGAGACAAGTGAGGCCTGCAGTTCTTTAGATGTTGTCCTGGGGTCTTTTGTGGCTTCTCGGATGAGTTTTCTCTGCGCTCTTGGGGTAATTTTGGTCGGCCGGCCACTCCTGGGAAGGTTCATCACTGTTCCATGTTTTTGCCATTTGTGGATAATGGCTCTCACTGTGGTTCGCTGGAGTCCCAAAGCTTTAGAAATGGCTTTATAACCTTTACCAGACTGATAGATCTCAATTACAGTACTTTTGTTCTCATTTGTTTCTGAATTTGTTTGGATCCTGGCATGATGTCTAGCTTTTGAGGTGCTTTTGGTCTACTTCTCTATGTCAGATAGCTCCTAATTAAGTGATTTCTTGATTGAAACAGTTGTGGCAGTAATCAGACCTGGGGGTGACTACAGAAATTGAACTCAGGTGTGATAAACCACAGTTAAGTTCTTTTTTAACAAGGGGGGCAATCACTTTTTCACACAGGGTCATGTAGATTTGGAGTTTTTTTTCTCACTAAATAATAAAAAACCATCATTTAAAACTGCATTTTGTGTTCAATTATGTTATCTTTGACTAATAGTTAACGGTTTTTGATGAGCAGAAACATTTAAGTGTGACAAACATGCAAAAGAATAAGAAATCAGGAAGGGGGCAAATAGTTTTTCACACCACTGTATATTCCGCTTTAAGGTTTTACTGCCTGGAAGTTTCATCATTTAAAATACAGAGGGTAATTTGTAAACTGCAAATATTTGAGAATGATGCAATGTTCTAAAAAAGCTACAAAACAGAAAATAAAAACTATTTTCTTTGCTACTAATGTACTGCACATACAATTCATTAAATCATATGATTTTTTCGCTTCAGTGTTACTGTAAAGCGGACCTGAACTCAGAACTTCCTCTCTGCTCAAAAAAAACATTTCTTTGTTACAGCTGATACAAATCCTGCAATAAAAGTGCAGTGTGTCTACTTCCTGCTTTCATGGTGAGCAGACATAGGGTTAACATCCTGTGTTTACAAATGAGCAGCTCTGCCGAGTCAGCCAGCTGACACAGCTGAGAGATCAAATTACACTGGTGATTAATCACAGCTGAGGGGAAATTAGACAGGCTGAGGAGAGATCAATTTTGAGCTAATAAGTAAGGTGAAATAGTTCAACAGAAAAGCTTAGTGAATTACCATATTTTTTTCGGACTATAAGACACTCCTGACCATAAGACGCACCTAGGTTCAGAGAACAAAAACCAGAGGGAAAAACTGTATACTAAACCTGGTGCATCCATGGTAAAGGGGCATCTTGTGGATTATGCCCCCTTTGTACCTTATGCCCCTTGTACCTCTTGTATCTCCTCTGTCCCCCTTGTGTCCTCCTGTGTCCCCCTTGTACCTCTTGTGTCCTCCTCTGTTCTACTGTGTCTCCCATGTTTCCACCTCTGTCCTCATTGTGTCCTCCTCTGTCCCCTTGTGTCCTCCTGTGTCCCCCATATGTCTGCCTCTGTCTTCCTCTATGCCCCTTTGTGTCCTCCTTGTGTCCTCCTCTATGCTCCCCTTTTGTCCTCATCTATGCCCCTTTGTAACCCCCTTTGTCCCCGTGTCCTCCTCTGCATGGGCACAGTACAGGAAGTCCCCGACATTGCGGTGGGTTGGAGGCTTGTATTGGCAACGTTCACAAGTCAGGAACTCCCTGCATTTGGACTATAAGAGGGGACTTTTCCCCCACTTTTGGGGAGAAAAAGTGAGTCTTATAGCCTAAAAAATACAGTAACCCCTAGGAAAGATAAATTATGAGTTACATTAGAGTCTCGGTTTTCCAGCGGCTGGGAACGGCTGATGCCAGATAAGTGCTCTTTCTAGTTTCTAGTTCTTCCTGCATCCGGTCAGGTGACATGCCGGCCTGCGTGCACGGATGCCGTGGAGCTGCTAGGAGCCCGCTAGGTGCTGCAGGTAGGTTGCTAGACGTCGCTGGAGGCTCAGTAAGTATTTAAAAAGCCTCAAAACTGCCGAAAACAAAGTCCCGTTATCCCCTCAGGCATGCCGGTTAGTTGAGACTTATGGTTGTCTGAGTTCCAGATAATGGGGACTTTGCTGTATATAGTACAGTGTATTGCCGCAAAAAGTAATTTTTAACATTGTAATTGCACATTTTGATGCAAAATGACAATATGCAACATTTCAGATATGCAAAACACTAATCGTCGCGTTTTGTTCCTGTTAAAGGGAGTCTGAAGCGAGAATAAAAAACAAAAACAGATACTCACCTAAGGAGAAGGGAGGCTCTGGGTTCTATAGAGCCTTCCCGTTCTCCCCCCGGTCCCTGTGTTCCCCCGCAGGCTCTCCAGTTAGCGGTCTATGACCATTCGGGTCGTAGACTGCTCTCTTCCGCGTTGTGCTGGCTTCAGCAGAAGTTGGGCCGTTCCGTACTGCACACGCACGAGCACCCTCAACCTCGCACTTGCACGGGCCCAGGGCCGGTTCTCTCATGAAGCAAGGTGAAACATTTGCATCAGACGCAGAGATTACAGGGGCAGCATTTTGTGTGTTTACACTAACAGCATGCAGTCAGAGTAGGGGGAGGAGATTGAGGTGAATAGGTCATCATTGGGGAAAAGCAGCTTGTAGTGCTGTGTGAGGATTCTGACAGTGAGTGAGGAGCAGCATGCAGCATGTCACATAAGAACATTAAATGAAGCAGAGTAAATTGTCGGGTGCTGTGTGATTATTCTGAAGGGGGAGGAGGGGGCGCATCCTCACAAGTTTGCCTCAAGCAGCAAAAATTCTACAACCGGCCATTGCGCGTGCGCAGTACAGAGCCACCAGTCTTTGGGAGGTCAAGTGCTTCTGAAGACTTCCAAAGTCTCCCGTGACGGGAGATTCAAACAGAGGAGCCTGCGAGGGAACAAGGAGAACATGAGGAGAACGTAAAGGCTCCATTGAACCCACAGCCTTCCCCCTCAAGAGAAACTACGACCAAGAATTGAACTTTATCCAAATCAGTAGCCGATACCCCCTTTTACATGAGAAATCTATTCCTTTTCACAAACAGACCATCAGGGGGCGCTGTATGGCTGATATTGTGGTGAAACCCCTCCCACAAGAAACAAGTAAAGTACGTACTCTTGGCAGTTTCCTGTCTGTGAACCTTGCTGCATTGTGGGAAATAGCTGTTTACAGCTGTTTCCAACTGCCAAAAAGCCATGCAGCAGCTACATCACCTGCCAACAGTAAAAATGTCACCATGTAATGTCAGAATGTAAATCAGGGAGAGGAAAGATTTTACAATGGGCAAACACTGACTAAATCATTTATACATAATTATTGTAAAAATTAAGCACTTTTTTTATTACATTATTTTCACTGGAGTTCCTCTTTAAGTTAGTATCAGCTTTTTATTTTTAGTCTCACTTCAGTATCTCTTTAACATTTTACAAAGCGTCCCAGCACTTATGGATGTATGGTGTCTGGTGTGCAGAGAGGGCGGGAAAATCTGTCTTTAGATGGAGCGATTACACGGCGCAGAATAACTCTAGCTGTCCTTACTGCTGGGGTTATTTGTATAAGTGGTCGAAGAGCGGGCGCTATCACGTCAGGTGAGAGGCGGGGCTGATTTACATACAGAAATTCTGTTTAAATACTGATTGGCCCTGGCGTGGCAGCGAGCGACTGCGTTCAGGCATTGGGCAGCGGTAATAAAGAGCTGGCGTTGAGGGGCAGAAAGCGATGATTTCTGTAGGGAGACAGCCGGATAGCGACTTCTGATGAGGACTCCGCTTTCAAACGACTAAAGATTAGCGAACATAGCGCTGGAGCACGATCTGTTCCCGTTTAGGGAAGGCGATCAGAAGAGTGATAATTGTCAGGTAATGAGGTCAGATAGGAAGGATTATAGCACACGATGTGGGGATATTTTCTGCAATCTCTCTCATTTTCCCACTGGGATAATTTAACTCCTGTTTATGAGGTGGGAAAAATAGAAGATCATCTTTCTGATGGAAGATCATAATATTGTGCCGAAATCGGTGAACACAACTGTCACTCCCTGACCTGCTTCCCTGGGAATGAGAGAGCGAATAATGTGCTGTGCACTGCCTGGCACCCTGACTAATGTTGTGTCTCATTGGCCCCTTATTTTATTCACTTTTTTTTTCTTCACGAAGTTCTCTCCCAGGAGATAATTTTTCACCTTACAATATAAAGAAATGCTTAAAAAAATTGTACAGCTTTTGGTACAAAAATCACGCAGAAATTAAATGCCTGGGGGCGGGGGCAAGGGGCGTTAAAGAAAACTTGTACTGAGGAAAACCTCCCCTAGGGGTAGTCACCTGGGGTGGGGGAAGCCTCCGGATCCTATTGAGGCTTCCCCCGTCCTCCTCGGTCCCACGGCGGTGGAAATAAAGCTCCCCGAACAGCGAGGATGTAAATATTTACCTTCCCGGCTCCATCACAGGCGCAGTATCGGCTCTCCGCTCGGAGATAGGCGGAAATAGCCGATCGCTGCCGGGCCGCTCTACTGCGCAGGAGACTTGCGCAGTAGAACGGACCCGACTGAGATCAGTTATTTTCGCCTATCCATTCTCCATGTTGAGAGCCGCAACAGCGCCCCTGCTGGAGCCAAGGAAGGTAAACAAATCAACTTGTCTGCCTTGTTGAGGAAGGATTCCGGGACACTTCGGGGGAGCCAGTGCTGGACTGCCTGCAGCTACAGGGGAGGGGGAAGTCTCATTGGGACCCTGAGGCCTCCCCCTCCCGAGGTAAGTACCCCAGGGGAACTTTTTTTGTTACAGGGTCTCTTTAAAGGGAACCTAAGATGGGGCCACAGCATTAAAATATACATACCTGGGGCTTCCTCCTGCCCCCTCCAGCCTGATCCGTCCTCTTCTGACTCTCACCCTCCCCCGGGAGTTTAAAAGACAATACATAAATTGTTACCTCAGGGACTTAGCTTTTTAATATGTATGCCATGAGGGTGTATTATTATGATTTTTGCAAATAAGGGCTTGTAATTATTGATAGTGTACAATGAAAAAAACAAAAACACCAAGCACAAAATAGAAAAAATCCCCGACTGAGCATTAAGTCTGGCTTTGTTCAGGAATCTTTATAGCTGAGTCTGTCTCCTGTGCTGTCTTTTCAAGCCTTGTGGCTCTGCTCAGGAATCATTATAGCTGAGTCGTTATAGCAAAGCCAGACTGAATGCTCAGTCGGGGATTTTATCAGGGCTGATAAGAAACAAGCTGTGCAGTGCAGAATGAAACAGAAAGCAGGGTAGGTGTTTTCTGTAGTGTTCCCACTGATATATATGGTAAAATACATGAGTGTGCTTCATCTCTGGTTCACTTTTTAAAACTCTGCTCCCCATAAATATTGCTCAGAACATATGAATACAACCTATGTTTTGCTTTATTATCCCTTTGTTGTGCCTCCCTGTGGTGTAAGATGGTATTGCAGCCACCCTTGGCACATAGACTTGGCCTGATGTTGGCATTTCTCCTTCTCATCCTCTTCCCGCCCAAAGACAAAAGGATACATCTTGTTTATTAACTTTATCAGAAGTACTTTCCATGGTTCCCGTTAAATGTCTGGAATGATCAGAGCGGTGAGCCGGAGCCCCTCCCCCCTGCGGCGCATTCGGGAACGCATCACAATTACCATATAACAAGCTGGGATCTTCAGCATCTTCCTGAGGTTTAGCAGCGCTGTCACCAGCCTTTGTGACAGAGAATGTCACAGAAAGGCATTAATATTAATCGGGTACTTAAGCGCTAAATGAATCTGCTCCTTCCCTGCTGCCGGGCTTAAAGGGACACGCAGCGAGTGTTCGCCGCGAGACGTACAGCCGCATTTCTTTTATTTCTTTTCTTGAGAATGACACGTTAAAAGGTGTGTTAAAGGTAATGGGAACCGCTTTTAAAAAAAATTAGATAGATACTTACCCAAGGAGAGGGAAGGCTCTGGGTCCTATAGAGCCTTCCGGCTCCTCTCCTGGTTCCAGTGCTGGCTTTCTCCGGTAGCAGTATTTGACTAAATTAGTCAAATACTGCTTTACCCGGCCCAAGGAGGCTTCAGAAGTCTTCAGGGAGCCCGAGTGCTCCTGAAGAAGGGCGGCCCTGTACTGCGCCTGCGCAAGCACGCTCTCTTGCACGCTCACGCCTGTGCAGTATGGAGTCTTTGGGAAGACACGACTCCCGAAGACTTCCAGATACCCTTACGGCGGGGGATTGAAACGGGGGAGCCAGCACAGGATAGAGAGCACCGAGAGAGGAGATGGAAGGCTCTATACGACCCAGAGCCTTCCCTCTCCATAGGTAAGTATTTGCTTCATTTTTTTTAAAATGCGGTTCCCATTCACTTTAAGTCAAGAGACAATCCAATGCAGGAATTCACTCGTCTGTGCAACGCAACGGAAGATGATGGCGATATATCCATCAATAATAATGAGGGTTCACCCCTAGTTACGGCAATAATGAAACTAGCAATGTATGGAACGGGGTACGCAAAATCCAGACATATTGCCGCTGGTGCTGGGTGTCAGTTACTGTAAGTGACTTTTCTACGGTGGTCTCATTGGGGTGTATTCAGCAAAATATGGTAAAGTTGGTGTGTGCAGGGATTGCATGGCAATTTTACTGGTATTCCCGACAGTATGGGGGGGGGGGGGAAGCGGTGTTGTAGTGTGGGAAATAGACTATTAGAAGAAGGTTAAAGAATCTGGATTATATAAGAATGAATAAATAAAGCAGGGCTTACTCAGGGCCGTTTCTAGACTTTTTGCTGCCTGAGGCAAACTTGTGAGGATGCGTACAGCACCCAACAATTTATTCTGCTTTATTCAATGTTCTCACATGATGTGCTGCAGCTCAACACAATAGCACACTGGCTGGCTGTGAGTCTGTGACTCTCCTGCCTCTCCCCTCCTCACTCACTGTCAGACACCTCACACAGCACAACAAGCTGCGTTTCTCCAATGATGACCTCAAGCCCCTGATGAGTCATTGATGACGAAACCGGTAGGGCGGAGCCTCAAGCGCATTAGCTGTGGAGACGCTGAACAGAGCAGCGGCGGTGAGGAAGTCCTATGATTTTAGATATGTGCATATGATCTTATACAAATGTGAGTGCAATACTTTATTTTATTGTGATAATAAAACAGAATTACGCTATGGTGGCCTATGTTCTGAGTTTTTAAGGCAAAAACCTTGGAATATCTGCAAGGAAGTGGACAAGTTTTGGATATAAACACTGAGCGCTGTAAGCTGGTCTTCATAGGGTCAGCCACAATATCTTGTGAGCCTGCATTTAGCTCATTTCACACTGAAGAGAAAGCACAACAGGGAAGTGTTGCACGGTGTGTGTTGAACTGGTGGAGGAGAAACGTATACATTATCTTAAAGAGGAACTCCAGCCTAAACAAACATACTGTCATTAAGTTACATTAGTTATGTTAATGAAAATAGATAGGTAATATAATCTCTTACTCACCCTGTTTTAAAAGAACAGGCAAATGTTTGTGATTTCATGAGGGCAGCCATCTTTTTGGTTGAAAGGAGGTGACAGGGAGCATGAGACACAGTTCCAACTGTCCTCTGTCCTGAGCACCTCTCCCAGTTGCTAGGTAACGTGAACAACAACATAGGAAATCCCATCATGCTCTGCACAGCATCAGGGAAAAATGCCCGGGCTTTTTTTCTTTGATGGGTGGAGCTTAGCTAAAAATGCAGCTAAAAATGATGCTTCGGTAAGAAAAACAAAGTTCTGATGCTGTGAAACTGTTAAAGAATCACCAAGCCTTTTCAGTGCTGCTGAGTAGATTTTTAGTCCGGAGGTTCACTTTAAGCAGGATCACGCTCTGTTTATTTCCCTTTTCATTGAGCCAAACTTCGGAAGAAGTGCAAGTGCTCGGAGGGACCTTGTGTGATTGAGCCCGTTTGCTGATCTGTAATTCAATCAGCCAGTCAGTGAGCATATTCTATGCTACCATATGGTCTATGAGTGGATACTGCAATTATTGTGGGACTTTTGAATTGGACTTACTGGGACTTTCTTATTCATGTTTTATTATAATATAATTTTTCCCTTAGGATTTTTACAATTTTCTTTTATGGTCTGTTGATGCTTGATTATTCTCTGCTGTAAGGTGTGAGCGTTGTGCTATACTTTGTAATTTGATCCAGTTAGGGTGGGTGACAGGGCCGGGCCGAGGCATAGGCTGGAGAGGCTCCAGCCTCAGGGCGCAGTGTAGAAGGGGGCGCAGAATTCATTCTGCTGTCATTCTTAATTGTGTTTGAAGCAGAAAGAAATAAGAAAAGGGGATACATGGCAGTGACTGCAAGCCAGATAACTAGAGATTAAGGTGTTGGGGAGGTTGGGGGCCCTGTGGCGCCTCTTAGTCTAATAGCAATCAGTGTGTGATGACTGGGGTGGCAGGGATGGGGGGGCGCACTTTGGTGTCTCAGCCTCGGGTGCTGGAGGACCTTGTCCCGGCTCTGGTGGGTGATACCCCCCATTGTGCAGCGATCCATCTGATCAGTGTGAACCAGGAACATACTCAGTATAGCCGTGTGAGGAGCGCATATACCTCTATCATTACAAACAAAATAATATGATAAAAACTATGCTAAAACGATAACATACTTCAAAAACTTTAATGTTCTAATGTTATTAACGATATTTATCGGGCGTCCGGTTTTCTTTTTTTTAATTGCCGTATTAACGATAAATGCATTAGATTTTATGGCGCCACCCTTTTCGGCCACTAGCCGCCGGCACTTTTTTTTCATGCTACCCAATACGGTCGTTCTTCAGCCCCTCAAAGCCGGCCGTTCTCCCGTCTCCTCGCCGCAGACTCCTCGCTGTCACCTTGACCCGCACAGCACAACACAAAATCCTCATTTAAATAGAATTCATTCTGCTGTCATATTAGTTCCGCTCGGAGGCGTTATTTGCAGTCGCGACGCTCGGGGCCGTTGTGTTCTCAGAAAACGGATGAGATTTACACGGACAGATGAGTGGCGCTGCGCGGGGTGCGTAACTTCACCTCCAAGTGTGACCTTCACAGCAATCTACAAAACAAACAGCGATATTGTGCAGCGCGGCCGTCATTAGACCGCATGTTTTACTCTCGTCTTAACGGGATAAACAGATCATCAACAGTCAACAGGCGAGGCTTGACAAGGATTTTAATCAGCAGACAGAAATAGTCTCCAGGTTGAATATCTTTTCTTGTGTACAGTTCTCTGTTTAAAGGGAACCGGTGACATCACCAAATGCAATGAAATTACCAATACCGTGACGGCAGCAAATGGCGGTATTTGTGTGCCCATAGCAATCTGCACAATGATGCCCATAAAGTGATGAGTGAAAATGCCGATATTCTTTTCGCATTAATTTTTGCAAAAATGATGTTCAATTTGACTTTCGAGCGAAAATGGCATCGAAAATAATTTTGTAATAAGATTGTGATTTTTCACCTCTTCACCTCTTTGTGAATTTTCGCGCTTAAAAATAAACGATTTCATTTTATTTATAAAATGTATTATATTTCTAAAATGTATTTTCACTAATATTTTCTCGAGTCTGAATATATATATATATATATATATATATATATATATATATATATATATATATATATATACTGTGCTGTCCATAATTATTCATACCCCTGGCAAATTTTGACTTAAAGTTACTTTTATTCAACCAGCAAGTAATTTTTTGAGGGGAAATGACATAGGTGTCTCTCAAAAGATAATAAGACGATGTGTAACAAGAGGCATTATTGTGGAAAAAAAATAATTCTCAGCTTTTATTTACATGGTGCCGTTTATTGTGATTAGGTTCCCTGGTCCATTGGCTGAAAAACCCCCCCAAAGCATTAGGTTCCCACCACCATGTTTGACAGTGGGGATGGTGTTCTTTGGGTTGAAGGCTTCTCCTTTTTACACCAAATGCAGGAAACATCATTGTGATCACACAATTAAATTTTTGTTTCATCTGACCATAACACAGAGGACCAGAAGTCTTCTTCTTTGTCCAGATGAGCATGTGCAAGAGCCAAGCGAGTTTTTGTGTGCCTTATCAGAGAAGTGGCGTCCTCCTTGGTCTGCATCCATGGAACCCAGCAGTATGCAGTGTTCCTTCGGATTGTCTGCCTTAAGCCCAGATTCACCAGGATGGCCTTGGTGAGGATTCTTGGATTCTTTTTTACCTCTCTCACTATCCTCCTGGCTAGCACAGGTGTCACTTTTGACTTCTGACCACATCCTCTGAGGTTCTCAACAGTGTGGAACATCTTGTATTTTTTAATAATACTTTGCATTGTAGCCGCTGGAACTTGAAAACATTTAGAAATCACCTTGTAGCCCTTTCCTGACTTGTGTGAGCAGCCAAAATTCAGGTCCTCACTGAGCTTCTTTGACTTAGCCATGACTGTCCACATACCAACTGCAGAGAGCTGCTGTTATTCATGTTATGGATGGTGTCATCCATAACTTTAAAAAAAAAAAGGGGAAAAAAGATGGCGGTCTCCATATGCATCTCACTCTCTGTCTGTTGTCGAGCGGCGGTGTGATTAGTGAGAGGTGTATCCTGCTGTCCTTTCCTCACCTGCCGCCATCCGAGGAGTGGAGCGTGAGAACGGCCTGAACTTTTTACGGCCGGCATAAATCCTGCGGGTGGGATGAAGACTTATATTCCACCTCCTACCAGCATTTTATTGTCGCTGCATGACGGAAACGCCGCCGCCTCTCGATGGCTCCTGTGTACAGTACAAATTTAAATCTACGACAATTCTCCCCGCCGCGGCAGAAGAATAACACTCGTATATTCCGGAGCCGGATATTTATTGTCCATTCAAACTCTGTCAGCTCGACTGGAAAATAAAATATCCGCAAAACTTTATTTACCCCATCGCCAGTTTTCTTTTTTTTCCCCCCGTTTTCCTCTTTGAAGGCTTCGCGGGGCCGGCAAAGATTTTTTTATGCGCCATATAATAATTTGAGCGCGATTTCAGAATCCATCCTGAGTTGTGGCAGAGATTTTATTGCTTTTGCTCCCCTTCTTCAGCCCATAAAACTGCAACTAATTCCAATGATTCAAATATTTGTATTTCCACATCGGCGGCGGCGGCTGCCGCGCTTTGTCTACAGAATTACTTTGCTTTTCCCCCGACTTTTTATTTGGCGTTGTGAGGACACATTTCTCCAATAAATTCACAGCAAGATGCTTTATGGTTCTTTGTTTGTCAGAGTAACGCTCTGGAAGGAAAACTGTTAAAAAGACGGCACGAGCGGACGTGGATGATTGAGGAAAAAGCTGGCGAATTTACGGAGGTTTAACTTGTCGGAAAGAGTCTGGCACGCTCGTACACCGACTGTTTTACAGTAGAAATCGAGGGGCTTATTTGCAGAGTTCAGGTGGGTCGGAAAAGAGAGGTGGGACAGGTGGTGGCGGGATGGTAGTCAAGCAGGAAAGTATAATGAGAGAAGTTGCAGATGGTGCTGTAATTTAGAAAGCTGATAAGATTTTAGATATTTTAAAAAATATAGACGGGAATCTAAGCCTGCATCGTAAAGCATTGATGATCATGATAATGATTAACAGCTGAGCTGAAAGTAGTTAGGGGTATGCTTTGCAGGCAAGCAGCAGTGCTGCCCAATGACTGGTGCAATATGCTGCAATAGATCCTACCAGTATAACATAAGAAAGAATATTCTGTATAGCCACAGCAGATCCTGATCCCTTTTTAGAAATTTGTGACATCCATGTCTGCTCATATTTACTTCATGCAGGCACTTTGCACTTTTGTTTCTTATTGCTGTATTATTTCACTATGGACTCTTTTCCTACATTATTAATACTTTGGGCTGCACTCTATACATACACTTGGTCCCATTTGGTGACTTGTTTAACTTGTGACAATCTTAGGCCATGGTCTTGGGCTTCCTTGTGGACTTACAGCACCCTGGATACAGCATCGCAGATACGGTGCACAGTGTAGGATCAGGGGACTTTTTTCTTGTTAATGGTTTAAGTAATATGTGTTTTGTGCTTTGACTAAATAAAGTTAAACTGAACTGATGGTGCAGCCCCTTTATAAGGAATACCGTGAGATAGTCAGTAACAAAATTCCAGTAATTTTCCAGGAATGAGAACACGGAACAGCAGGGCCCAATATGGTGACGTCATTATGGTACTCAAGGAGGGGAAAGGGAAAGGGGGGGGGGGGGGGGTAAAGAAGGCAGAGAATAGGGGAAGGGGGTTTTCTTACAAATCTAGGTTGCCCCAAAGCAATTGCCATCAGCACATGTGGTAAAAACCAATTCCTACTTGGGCAGGTGAGTCCTCTTTTGTCCAGTTGCTCTGAAAAAATATATTTATTTATTTGAGACTGCAGGACTTCTCTAGAGTTTTTCCTGCTCTCTGGAACTCTCTTCTACCACCTCCAGACTCACAATCTCCTTCAACACCTTTTAACAAGCCCAAAAATGTACCTCTTCAAGATTGCCTACACTCACATTTATGCCCTGACTCTCTCCGCCGAGAACCTATTTTGCAGCCCCCTAGCTATCGTATCCTCCTCCCCTTAAACTGTAAGCCTCTGACAGCCCTTCCGCCAAGTGTATCCAAATTGATTGTTTCCCCTCATCATCATGCCCCCATGGACTGAGGCCCAGTGCACACCAAAAACCTCTAGAAGATCTGCAAGCAGATTTTCAGAGTGATTCTAGGCATGAGAGATTTTCTAAACATGCCTAGCGTTTTTTTGGAGCGTTTGTGTAGCAGATTTCATATATTGTTACAGTAAAGCTGTTACTGAACAGCTTCTGTAACAAAAACGCCTGGAAAACCGCTCTGATCTAGCATTTTCCAGAGCGGTTTGAGCTTTTCCTATACTTTACATTGAGACAGAAACGCATCTGCAAACCGCAAAAAGTCGCCACGTTTGCGGTTTGCTAAAAACCTCAAACCGCTGGTGTGCACCATCCCATTGAGATACATTAGCCAAGCGTTTTCACAGGTGGCAGTGGTTTTGAAAACACTACCAAAAATGCTTGGTGTGCACCAGGCCTGACTTGGACTTGAATTATTTGGTCTCCATGACTATCACTCCATCGCGTGATCTTGTATCTTATATCTTGTGTGACCAAGTGCTGTTGTTCACACCTATTTATAATTGTTTGTAACCCTATTTATTGTCTAGTGCTTTGACCCATTTCAACGAAACTTGGTATACAGATCACTTACTACCTGGGATGTTATGTTCTGGGGGCCTCGCGTATCCTGCACACAGCCAACCACAAACATCAGATTTCACCCATTCACGTCAATGGGAAAACTGTCAAAGGCTGCCATTCTCCCAGTAATAAAGCCGGAGTCCACAAACTTGGCACAGCTGGTCACTGGCTGACTGAAAAACTGAAACTGACTGAAAATATCAGGGAAAGTGAGAAGAGCGTAAAATAGTCAATCAAATTTCAACCATTCATTTTAAATGGGAAAATGAAAACTGAAGCCATTCTTAGACTGTTAATAGCAGGATTCCTAAACTTGGCACAGTTGGCTACTGGGTGACTGGGATTAATATTCAGGAAAGTGGGTGGAGCCTACAACATCCAATCAAAATTCACCTATTGATTTTCAAGGGGAATATTTAAATTGCTGCCATTCTTCCACTGATAATGGCAGAGGCCTCAATACTGGAACAGTCAGTTATTGGGTGGCTGAGGTTCAAATTCGGAAAAGGAGGCATAGCCACAAACAGCCAATCAGATTTGTTTTGATTTCAGCCATTCTTACACTGTTAATGGCACGGTTCTCAAACCAGGGACAGTTGGTCACTGGGTGATTGGGATTAATATTCAGAAAAGTGGATGGAGCTGCAAATAGCCAATCACATTTGTTTGATTGATAAAGCTCACAAAATTGGCTAGAAAAAGCACTAGAAAGGCTAGAAAAAGCGGGTGGAGCCAACAGCAACCACATTTTTAAATGGGGAAATTTAAACTGCAGCTATTCTTACACTGTTAATTGCAGGGTTCTCAAACTTGGCACAGTTAGTCACTGGGTGACTGAGATTTATATTCAGAAAAGTGAGTGGAGCCTAAAACAGCCAATCGAAATTTTTGAAATATATTGATTTTCAAGGGCAATATTTAAATTGCTGCTATTCTTACGCTGTTGATGGCAGAGGTCTCAAATCAGTTACAGTCGGTCATTAAGTGACTGGGGTTCAAATTCAGAAAAGGGGACGGACCCACAAACAGCCAATCAGATTTGTTTGATTTCAATGGGGAAAATAAACTGCTTTCATTCTCACATTATTGATGCCAAGGACTCCAAAGTGTGAGAGAATGCGGAAAAGCCGCCGCGTCTGTTGGTGAGGAGGTGGCTGTTTCCGCGTCCAATGCGGCGGTTTGCACGCGGACGCGTGTGTCGGGTGGCAGGACAGAACGCGGAAGAGCCGCCGCTTGTGACAGCAGTAGGGCGGCGGATTCCACGTCCAGCGCGGCGGTTTGTGCGGAGCAGCATGGGTCTGGTGTGGCTGGATCTGTTAGTGCACACAGGCTTAGGAACACGCGCGCGCGCGCTGAGAGGCAGAACTCCAGAGGCGTAGCTAGATCTTTCAGCGCCCGGTGACAAAGACTATTAATGCGCCCTCTAAGGGGGGAACTACGCGCACCGCGCCAAAAAAGGGGCGTGACCACGCAACAGAATGTGGGTGTGGTAATGGGTGGAGCCAAATATAAATGACCTTAGCAGTGGTGTAAAAGGTCTGCCAGGGAAGTTTAAGCTCTGCCATAGTGTTTCTCCCCAAAATACATGTAATCTGACAGCATTCACCAAAAATACATGTAATTAGGCAGAGGTTCCTCCAGAATACAGATAATATGGCAATGGTTCCCCCAAAATAGACATAATCTGGCAGCAGTGGTTACCCCAACATACATATAAACTGGCAGCTGTTCCCCAAAATACACTTAATCTGGCAGCAGCGGTTCCCCAAAAATACAATTAATCTGGCAGCAGTTCCCCCAAAATAGGTGCCCCCCAGTATAGGTAACCAGGTCTATAGGTGTCCCCAGTGGAAGTAACCAGGCCTATAGGTGTCCTCGGAATAGGTAACCAGGTGTATATGTTCCCCCAGTATATGTAGCCAGGTGTATATGTCCCCAGTATATGTAGCTGGGGTATATGTCCCCAGTATATGTAGCCAGGGGTATATGTGCCCAGTATATGTAGTCAGGGGTATATGTGCCCAGCATGAACCCAGCTTGGCTTTTGCTGAGTACGTCCTGCTGTGTGAGGAAGGAGAGGATCCTTTTATTGATGATGCTGTTAAACAGTTTCCCCAGTGTGCTGCTGACACAGATTCCTATGCAGTTTGCTGGATCATATCTGTCCCCATTCTTGTAGATGGGTGTTATGAGGCCTTCGCTCCAGGCCTGAGGAAAGGAGTCAGCACTCAGGATGAGGTTGAATAGTCTTACGAGTGTGCCCAGTATATGTAGCCAGGGGTATACGTGCCCAGTATATGTAGCCAGGGGTATATGTGCCCAGTATATGTAGCCAGGGGTATACGTGCCCAGTATATGTAGCTAGGGGTATATGTGTCCAGTATATGTAGCCAGGGGTATATGTCCCAGTATATGTAGCTAGGGGTATACGTGCCCTGTATATGTAGCCAGGGGTATATGTGCCCAGTATATGTAGCCAGGGGTATATGTGCCCAGTATATGTAGCCAGGGGTATATGTGCCCAGTATATGTAGCCAGGGGTATATGTGCTCAGTATATGTAGCCAGGGTTATATGTGCCCAGTATATGTAGCCAGGGGTATATGTCCCAGTATATGTAGCCAGGGGTATAGTAATCCCCAGTATATGTAGTCAGGGGTATATGTCCCAGTATATGTAGCCAGGGGTATATGTCCCAGTATATGTAGCCAGGGGTATAGTAATCCCCAGTATATGTATCAAGGGGTATATGTGCCCAGTATATGAAGCCAGGGGTATATGTGCCCAGTATATGTAGCCAGGGGTATATGTGCCCAGTATATGTAGCCAGGGGTATATGTGCCCAGTATATGTAGCCAGGGGTATATGTGCCCTGTATATGTAGCCAGGGGTGTATGTGCCCTGTATATGTAGCCAGGGGTATATGTGGCCAGTATATGTAGCCAGGGGTATATGTGCCCTGTATTTGTAGCCAGGGGTATATGTGCCCTGTATATGTAGCCTGGGGTACATGTGGCCAGTATATGTAGCCAGGGGTATATGTGGCCAGTATATGTAGCCAGGGGTATATGTGCCCAGTATATGTAGCCAGGGGTATATGTGCCCAGTATATGTAGCCAGGGGTATAGTAATCCCCAGAATAGGTAGCCATGTGTCCCCCCCAGCGGGTACGCAGAGAAGAGGGAGAGCAGTGGGCACAGTGGTGGGGAAGGGCGGCCCCCCCCCCCCCCCTTACCTCACCTTGGGGCTCCCCCTCTCTCTCGGTTCCCCCTCCAGGTATGTGCGGTGGGCGACAGAACACTTACCCTATTCCCGGAGGAGTAGACCGATCTGTGCTCCGCTACTCTGATCTAGACTAGACCAGAGTAGCGGAGCACAGATGTTTCTATGCGCCGTGAATAGGGTAAGTGTTCTGTCGCCCGCCACTCATATCTGGAGGGGGGAGCAAGAGAGAGGGGAGCCCCAAGGTGAGGTAAGGGGGGGGGGGCGTCTGCCCTTCACCACCGCTGTGCCCACTGCTCTCCCTCTTCTCTGTACTTCCGCTATAATTAAATAAATATATATAAAAAAAACACCTCAGGTCACAGCTGGGCGCCCCTAGGGCCCCAGCGCCCGGGGGCACATGTCCTACCCCGCCCACCCCTAGCTACGCCCCTGCAGAACTCTTATGCTAAACAGAAGAGGGTCAGCTGATCACGCTGATCAGCTGACGCCAGGGCAAGATTCTATTGGTTGATCAATTAGGGGTGGTGCTGGAGAGCACTGCTCCATATATACTTGCTGCTGGCCATTCTCGGGTTGTCTGCCGTTGCGATCACTACGTGGAAGCACTCAGACCTTAGCTAGATCCCGCAGTGTGTTTGAACCAGGAGGACCTGGGAATTCACACTGAGCCAGGAACCTTGTATAGTTATTTTGCTTATGCTCAGACTAGTTCCAGGGTGCTGAGACCACGGACCTCGCACCCAAGATTAGGGAACTGTATTGTCATCTGTATTGTTCTTCAGACTAGTTCCGGGGTGCTGAGACCAAGGACCTCACACCCAGACTAGGCATTATTTGATATCTGTTATGACTTATTGCTTGCCTGACTACTCCTCTGTCATCTGATTCGGTACCTTGCATATCTGATACTCTGTTGCCAAACCCCTGCTTGCCTTGAATACCGAATCAGCCTTCTGTCTATGTACTTTATCTGACCGTGTGTTGCCGACCTGGCTTGCCCGACCTCGAGAGCTATCTCTCCCCTTAAGAGATAGTCTCTAGATCAGATTGTGACATCCACCTTCTGGTGTCACTCACCTTCTGATCCTTCCGACCTTAAGCCTGACTCCACCCCTTGGGGAGCTTCAGGCTGCTGGAAGGCTCTGTGTTCTTCAGAGCAGTATTTCCTTACTGCTTATGATCGCCTGCGTGCAGGTGCACTACTCAAAGTATTACTGTTACACCAAACACTCACATACTTTAGGTGTCCAGAGGTAAGCTATATATCTGTATTATCGGTGATTCTGCAGATCATCAATAATCAGGTATATATCTGCATTCTTGGTGATACTGCAGATCACCAATAATCAGATTCTCTCTGTGTGCTGATACCGATCGTTACACAAAGCTTTTAAACTTGGTCGTTGAGGGACTGTGTGTCAAGGTTAGAAAAATGGGCAGATCCAACAACAACCAAATACATGCCCAGGCAACGACGGGTCTTCAGCTAGTAAATAATACAAAATAACACTTAGGGCTTGATTCACTGAGACAAATAGCATGCCTTATGAAAGTTAACATGCATTATCAAAGTTAACATGCCTTATCAGAGTAGCATAGCGAGTGCTACAAACCCGCAGGGGCTCAGGGCAGGACGAGTGGAATTGCCAATTAGCAGGCATAAGTTTGTAGCGCTCGCTATGCTACTCTGACAAGGCGCGTTAACTTTGATAAGGCGTGTTAATAGATTCTGCTGTATTATATTGTAACTAGCCCAGAAGCCCGGTAAATAACAGGCACCAGAGAACTTCATCTCAGCACGGGCACATCCGTGGCCCCACGCGAGCGACCGACCAGTGGTCTGCAGTGCTGCGGATCTACAGTAAGGCAATCTGTGTCTCTCTTCCAACACCAGTACTGATTGCAGCAGACACAACATCCCACTTAGCCATTCCTCCCTGTGATGTCTTATCTCAGATCTGCAGGACAGGATTAGGTGAGTATCCCCAGTAACGCCGGTCGCGGTCCTTTTGGTGAGCGGAGAAAACTTGGAGGGTGTTTTTCTCACAGTGAAGAGAAGGAGTTTCACTCCCAGAGATATTCGCAGAGAGAGTTCTCCCATCACCCACAAGTCATTCTCTGCGATTACCGCACATAACTTTTATCGGCCGCAGGGCGGGTACTTTTCACGCCGCCCGCTGGTGTATTTATATTTTACGAAGTCTGCAACCATCAATCTTGTTGGCCAACAGCAGAGCGCCGGCTATTAAAAGGACTAATTTAAGACCTGGAGTAATTCTCTGACGTCTTTGTTTACTGCGTCCCATAAAATTATATGACACGCGGATAGCTTTCGGCGCAAGAGACTTCCATGGCTGCAGCGTCTGAGGAGGAGAATCGCCCCGGTCATTAAAGGAAAAGTCTTCTCTTTTCCTGCTTTCATGTCTAATATCCCAAACTTCTGCTAGCGAAATCCCAACTAAGCAAATTGTGAAAGCAATCACGGCGATTTACGTAAACTGGATGCGTTACTTTGGGAAATGGCGAATTTAAAAATCCCTTGTGAAGCTTTGCTAACTGTGCAACTATCCAGATAGGTTCAAAGAGGTGAGGCAGGCAGAAAGGGCGCCGCCACAGGCTGTAATGTGAATTACAGCTATAGCAGCTCTCAGAGGGTAATTTGGGCGCCAGCAAAAGATGGAGCACAAATTACAAAAAAAAAGTGCAATTTGGAAGCTAGCAATAGCTGGCAACCGAATTGCATCTTACACCTGAATCCATGGTGGCCTATAAGGGGAATAGTAATTAATGCTGCCAGGAAATTTCTAATAGCAAGGTGAACTGCTTTTCAGCTTCACCTTGCACCCAAATATCCCGGCAATGTTTCCGCCCAAAGAGGAATTTTATTCTGCACAATTTAACCATTCCTGCCACTTGGACGTGATTGTCACGTCCAGACGGCTGCTGCTGGGCTGCTGCGCGATCCTGTGCCGCCCCCCATTAGCCCTGAGATCAATGAATGGGAATATAGTTGCCATTCATCGATCTAAGTCCCTGGCAGAAAAAAACGGTGGCTTCCTATCAGAGGCCTCGGTCTTTCTGAAAAAAAAAAGTTTTCCGTTCTCCTATTGCTTCCAGGACTAAAAACTAAAAAAATCTCATTGTGGCCATCTTGTGGCCAAATAGTAAAACTACATCTACATACATTTTTTAATAAAATAAACCCACATTATTACATTTAAAATTAACTGTTTACCTCCCACACCAAAAATTACCCAAATAAAAATTTTCATGGCGAAAAAAAAATGCAATTAAAAAAAAAAAAAAAAGTTACCTAAGGGTCTGAACTTTTTAGATATGTGAAGAGGGTATATTACAAACATTTTTTAATGTATAAGCTTGTAAATAGTGATGGACGCAAAACTGAAAAAAAGGCACCTTTATTTTCAAATAAAATATTGGCGCCATACATTGTGATAGGGACATAATTTAAATGGTGTCATAACCAAGACAAATGGGCAAATAAAATACATAGGTCTTAATTATGATAGCATGCATTATTTTAAGGCTATAATGGCCGAAAACTGAGAAATAATGAATTTTTTCAATTTTTTTCTTAATATTCCTGTTAAAATGCATTTAGAAAAAAATAATTCTTAGCAAAATGTACCACCCAAAGAAAGTCTAATTGGTGGCGGGAAAAACAAGATATAGATCAATTCATTGCGATAAGTAGTGATAAAGTTATTGGCGAATGAATGGGAGGTGAAAATTGCTCTGCTGCATAAGGTGAAAAATTCCTGTGGGCTGAAATGGTTAATCATTTCTAAAGAAATAGTATAAATAATAAGACAACTTTTTCACTGTGCCCACTGTAAAATTTTCACCCTGATTTACATTTTGAAATGTATCTCAGGTGGTGACATTCACTGCTGGAAGGTTCATCACTGCAGAATGTTTGCTGTATATACTCGTGAATAAGCCAAGGTACCCACTTTTCCCTGAGAAACCAGGATGAGTGATTGACTCGCGTATAAGCCCCTCCACAGTAAAGCCATCTCCGCAGTAGCCAGATGTCCCCCAGTACAAGTCAGCGCCCCTCACCATAACTAGATGTGCCCCAAGGATGATACAGCTGTGTCTCAAGACGCCACTAGATGGTGTCACAGACATGAGACACCGTGATTGCCACATAGGAAGTATCCCCGATTTCTGCACCGCTGACATGTTTCTTGAAAGAAACACTGAAGCGGAAAAAAAAATGATGATATCATGAATTGGTTGTGTAGTACAGATAATTACTAGAACATTAGTAGCAAAGAAAATATTCTAAAATTTTTATTTTCAGTTATATTGTGTTTTTTTATAACATTGCATCATTCTCTATATATTTGCAGTTTACACACTACTCGGCATTATAAATGATTTTACAGAGCAGGCTAGTGAACTATTGACCTGTCCTCTGGCAGAGAAAAAGAAAATACACTGACTGACAGTTGAGATAACAAGCTTCAGCAGACAGAGCTCTCTGTGACTTTGAAAGTCCTGGAGCCAATGGCTCTTTTGCACAGATAACAACTCGAGTTTCTTAACTCTTCCTGTACTAAAACCATATTAGACTATGTCTCTGCTACTAATGTTTTATTTCTTAGCTGTACTACACATACAAATCATTATATCATAATTTTATTTTTGCTTCAGTGTCTCTTGAACGCTCTGCTCCACAAGCCAGGGGACACAGTTAGTCTTGAGCACCACACTATGCACAACATGTTAGGGAGCATGGGGGCCGGGGGGGGGGGGGGGGGGGCACGGACACAGCAGGGAGCCAGCTGGCAAGACCAGGATCACTAGTGCACAATCCTTACGCTCCTCCGCCAATAACAAACCCTGCTCCACCATGTGTTCTGCTCCACTGACTCGCATATAAGCAGAGGGGGTAACTTTCCAGGATATTTTTTGGGCTGAAAAATTAGGCTTATACACGAGTATATAAGGTATTTGTTGTGTATTCTGAAAGTGAGCAGAAACAATGTCTACCAGAATGCTCTGGAGCAGAAGGCTGCATGACTAAATAGCCTAGGCTAAACATCCTTTCGGAAAAGGGGGAGATACATACCCATATTCAGCAATATGCAGACAGAGGAAGAAATTCTAATGCTGATATTTTTTTCTGCTTTCAGGCCTGATTTAATTGCATTTCATTTTATTTTAAACAATGCTGTAAATGTAATTCACAGTTAAATTGAAATGACTGAAATGTAAATTCCTGAATCCGCTTTGGAGCTGATAGGTGCAGAGGAACGCAAGCCAGAACTCGGAGCGATAAGCCGCGGAATGAGCGACTATCTCAGAATAAAGTTTCTTCCTGTCTTCTCACTGGCTGAGAGTTTGGCGGCTGTAAATTGCATCTCCAGCTCTGTCTTGTGCGCAACGTGTCAATGTCAGAACGCGGTAATGTACTCGCAGAGAGGGCAAGGAATTACGCCAGACAAAGAACAACGGGAATATGAAATGAGGGTCACGGCGGGGTCACCGCGGCCTGATGAGAGGACATTTTCTGCCGGAGGATTCGTGGGATTACACGTCCAGGCCTGATTGGCGAAATCGGTACAATAAAGAAAAAACAGGGGTCTGTAAATGAGGTGACGTGCAGACGATGACCCCGCAAACGCTGCTTAAACACCAATCAGACGTCCGCTGTTTTAGATAATGGACCGACCGCTCACAGGGCTAGATCTTTAATGCAGATATTCATGCGCAGGCGATCGTCCCACGTGGGTACAGAATAATTTATTATTGCGAGGAACTCGTGGCGTCACCAGCATCCCACGCCGCCTTATTACCGAGCGCGGAGAGGACGCGCCGTCATCAGCTTTCCAATTTACATGAGCGTCCTACGATGACGTGTTTACTCGCATATTCCATCGCTAGAAGTTGCCCGTTTCCACCTCAATAAGCGGAGCGACAGCGATAGGCGCTGCTTCCAGGGATTCAACGCTTGTTAAAATACAAATGATATGACATTTGTCAGAATTATAGAAGTCATTTTGCAATTTAACATTAATAAAAACGACCTTTCTTACTTCGATTTTTCAGGCAGCTGTGATTTCCCAAAATTGCAGATAGAGATGGATGAAATGGCCTTATTTAGTCTTGTGGGGCTTTTTGTGTGAAAATGATCTTTAGAAAATCACCAAAAAATGGAAGACCATTGAAGTCAGGGAGGGATTTTATTCTTAAAGTGATTATATCAGTTGTTTCACAGCAAACTCGTGCAGTAGAGAGGGGCTTGGTGATTATAAGGCATCAGGTCGGGTGCGGGGTGGGGGATGCATGTGTTAGGGCGAGGGGGCGGTTAGGGGTCAAATACAGGTCAAATATAGGTGAAATTTAGAATATCATGCAAAACTCGATTTATTTGAGTAATTCAACTTTAAGACTAATATATGAAATAGAAACCCTTTGCAGGTGTTTTGGATTGATTAGCTGGTATAAGGAACTTGCCTTTGAATACGGACCCTTGTGCTGAGAACCAGGCGGAATCCGCTGCTTCCGGGTCTCGGCGCTTGTTCCCCGCTGATGACGTGAAGGCTGGGACATAGGCAGCTCTTCCTGATAGGCGGAGGGCGCTTTCTCAGTACGCCCTACGCAAAGGTAAACAATAGTCAGCTGACTGCGGTCAGCTGACAGCTCAAACGTCAGATGACTGTGCGGCTGGCACTTGACAGGTGCGTCTGCTGTGATTGGATGTGCGGAGAGTGGTCAGCCACTGATTGGATGAAAGTTGTACTTAAACGTGCAGAGTGCTCCCAGTCATCGCCCGTGATAAGCATAGCTGTGGCAAGTTGCTGGGTGCGCAGCCATATTATCTGAACTATCTGGAATTGACCTTGGCTTGTATTTGACCATTCTTGTATGCTGTTATTAACCCTTGCTTGTTACCTGGATACTCTTGCCTGCTGCCTGGTCTGACCTCTGCTTGGTAACTGGATACTCTTGCCTGCTGCCTGGACCGACCTCTGCTTGTTACCTGGACATTCTTGCTTGCTGCCTGGACCGACTATTGCTTGATTCCTGGATATTCTTGCACACTACCTGAATCAACTCCTGCTTATTACCTGGATACTGTTGCATGTTGACCTTGCTTGCTGCTAGGATGGACTACTACCTATCCCCTGAACTATCTGTCATTACTGGCAATCGACGCTCAGGGCCTCATCCTCCTAAATCAAAGGTACTAGTCCTGTGTGATACTTATGAACTATTGAACTGTGTTATACTTGCCTCAGTGGGGTTCTGGCGGGTTATTGTCCTCTCTACTTTAGTCTGTATGCCTTGCACGTTAAGACCTGGGGGTAGCCGTAGTCAGGAGACAAATAAAGTGTCCTGTTCACGTGGGGGCTTGTCTATAGGTAAAGACCGTGGGCCGGGCTCAGAGCCATGGCACTAGATTGGGGCATAGAGACTGATTGGGGTTATAATTTGTCAAGCCTTACAGCTGGTTAGAGTCTGACACTTTTTTGATTCTATTCAACATTTTCACAATATTATAATGGACTGACATTTTTGGGTTTTCATAAGCTGTAAGCCATAAACAGTGGTGGCTCCTGCTTCAAATGTATTCTTTTTTTTTGGGGGGGGGGGGGGGGGGGGCACAAAAGGGGCATGGTGGATGGCTGGTGGGGTCCACTTGGGTGCTCAAAATTGACATTTGTATGGGGAGCTTTTAACATTTTTTTTTGCCTAACTCAAGTGACAAAATTAAGGCTAACTAGTTCAGCAATGATGGGAACCAAATGTGAACATCACAAACAAAACTCAGAGGCTTTTGATCAGAGCAGATTGTCCAAATGATGGTGCTGTTATTAAAGAAAAGTTACCTACAGATGTACCTGACTGGCAAGCATTAATCCTTACTTTCTAGCAAGCCGCTCCTGTGTGGACAGATCACAGACAAATCATTCAAGCCCCCAGGTTTTGATTCATGACTCTACAAGCAAGGGGAGGGGGAAGAGGTAGGAGGGAGAGAAACACTGTGTGTGTAATTGCTTATCTAGCTCAGCATTGCTGCAGACTAGAGTTTGCATTTTACAGACAGAGAATTTTGAATCTGATTCAAATGTTTCTATCTGTAAAATACAAGCTCTAGTTTATTGGCAGTTTAAAAGAAAAACAGTAATATTTCAGCTTGTAAGCCTTCTTCAGATTCTATTCATGTTGACTGACAGTGTTAGAACATACAATTAGGAGGAGTTATGGTGGCCATACATGGTACAATTTTTTTCATACAATCTTACCATTTCTATGTAATATAAGGGAACTGCCTAAATTATCCTTTCAGAATGTTCACTTAATTTACCCTTATACTACATAGAAATGGTAAGATTGGATGAAAAAATTGTACCATGTATGGCCACCATTAGAGAGATTTTTTTTTTGGAAAATATAAGCTTCATCCAGATACATCATTACAAGGGATCTTGTAAGGATTGTGAGGTATTTATGGCAAATAGATAAGACCCTTGGTTTACTTAACACCTACATAGACTCAGGCTGACATGGAGAGTTTTCACAGACCCTATCCTGTTCTCTGTACGCTATACGCTGCTGGAGCCTGGAAACATTTAACTGTATATTACTGAGTGTGAGGGGGGGGGGGGGGGGGGAACTCAGGGGGGCATAGTTATTCCCGGGGGAGGGGTGTCAGTGCCCCAGTATAGTGTCCCCTATGATTATAATAGTTAAAGGCTTGAAATGTCTGGCTTCCTATGTTAGTTATACCTTCCGAGATGAAAAAATAACTATAAGGCCTAGTGCACACCAGAGCGGTTCGGCTGCGGTTTGCGATCCGCTTGCGGGTGCGGATCCGCTAGGGTAATGTATTTCAATGGGCTGGTGCACACCAGAGCAGGAGGCGTTTTGCAAAAACGCATACTCCCGGGCTGCTGCAGATTTTGGATTGCGGATGCGTTTCTGCCTCAATGTTAAGTATAGGAAAAACGCAAACCGCTCTGAAAAACGGCACTTCAGAGCGGTTTGCCAGGCGTTTTTTGTTACAGTAGCTGGTCAGTAACAGCTTTACTGTAACAATACATGAAATCTACTACACCAAAAACGCTTCACAAAACCGCAAAATGCTAGCTGAAACGCTACAGAACAAGAAGAAAAAGCGTTTCAAAATCTGCTAGCATTTTGCGGATCTGCTAGCAGTTTTTGGTGTGCACCAGGCCTATCAAGTAACTTGTCTATATATCTTATCTAAAGTTTAGATAGTTTACACAGCAAATCTATCTGCAAACAGCTTTAATAGAACATGATTATTTTTTCCTGTGATACAATGAGGGCAGCCATGTTGTTTTTAAACATTATACAGAGGCAGGCTTATCTGCATCTTGAGCAAAAAAAACCTAATCCCCCTCCTCCTCCCTCCTCCCCTCTGCCTCTGAAATATCTGGCTAGTAATATCTCCCCCTCCTCCTGCCCAGACTGAGCTCCCATGATCCCTTGCTACTGTCTGAAAGTGCCTTTGCTGTGGGCGTGTGGGCGTGGCTTGTTTAGTTTTTAGAGAATTAGAGTATTAAAACAAAAACAAAAAAAGTGTTTGGCTTGAAGAATGCCCTATAAACAATAGGAAAGGAACACAATTATGCAATGAGTAAAAGTTCATCTCGGATCCACTTTAAGTTGAATTACTGTAATAAATTAACTTTTGCACGATATTCTAATTTTTGCATTTCACCTGTAGGTTGTTTGTGCGTGGGTGTGTGGAAGGGGCGGGGGGGGGGGGGGAGGGGGTCTTTACCTATAGTAAAATATTATATTTTAACTAGTTAGTGCAAAACAGACATTAGCCACGTGCTATTGTTTTTTGGTGTGATTCAGACACTACTTCAGCCAAATATATCAGCAGGTTCGCCAGGCAACCTGTATTGTTTAAAAGGAAATACATATGGCAGCCTTCATATTCTTCTCACTTCAGGTTCCCTTTAAGGTGGAATTTTCACAGAACATATTTTGCTTTGAACCCATTTCAATAGTTATTATCATTGCCTCTGTGTTATATATAATTATCACCACGGCAAGTCCGGTATCGTTAAATTACCAGCTTTCACTCCTCCGTGGCTCTGGCCCGGGTCCGCCGTGGGCCATATCCATAAGAGGAGGCTGCATTTATATAGTAAAATATTAAACGCTATAGCGAGAGCAGCGCCACTTTCTCCAATAATTGAAAAACACTTTGTCTGCCGTTATCGGTCCCTTAGCAGCCTTCAGAGTTTATGCTTAATGCCGGCGTTGCCAGGGCGGGGGAGGGGGGAGATGATGCCGGGCATGAGGGGGATAATTAAGTTGTGAATTTACCGGCGTACCAAGGTACATGGAGCTGCAGTCTCTTCATCAAATGTCTCCCCTGGTGCCGCGAGTGCGGCCTCCGTTATTAGCCGCGATCACCGAGTGCCAACATATTCTACGACGTAGTACAAGGTGCGGCCATACAGCGAGTATGACAATAAAACGATAGCAGTTTTATGTACGTCTGCTGTATAGATGGAGCCGAGCTCTCGTCTTCTGGGCAAACGCTAATGGGGGGGATCCAGGTACTTCCCCCACCTCTCCCCTCCGGACCAGCAATGACAAGCTACCTTCTCTTTTAGGCCCGGTTCACATTAGCGGTTGTTTGCCAAACGGACCGGATGACCTGACCGGATCCGGATCGGAACCGTACGGTTCTGATCCGGATCCGATCCGGATCCGGTCAGGTTGCATCAGGTGGTAATCAGGATGCGATCCGGATCCGTTTGGCAAAGTTAACGTAAAAAAAAAAAAAAATGTTGGGGTCTGGGAGGTCAGCAGAAGGGGGACCTGTGGAATCAGGCCCTCTGCTGTTTAGCACTCACCTCCACCTCCGACATGCTGCCAACATCCTGCCAACACCTCCAGCTCGTGCTGCTCCACTCCGAAATGCTTGCCCATGTGTCCCCAGCCAATATCGCCGCAACAATCCGCATAGGAAGTGGGGTAGAAGATCCGGATTTCTCAGCCAGTGTGTTGTGCGGCCTCCGGTTCCCATTTGTTTGTATTGGCCGGATGGTGCAGTCCGGCTCCGCCCCGGATACGGCTGCCGGAGGGGCCGGATGAAAAAATAGCGCATGTTGGAACGGAGGCCGGAGTCCGGATCCGGCCCGGATCCGGTCCGGCTCCAGTTCTGCAGAACGGACCCATGTGAACGGACGCATAGGCTTTAATTGCTATGCCGTGCGTCCGTTACGTCCGTTCTGCAGGCGGTGCGGCTCCGGCACGGCGATTCCGGAGGGCCACCGCAAGTGTGAACCGGGCCTTAGTCAAACTCACCCCTTCTATTGTCTTTGCAGCTGTCAATCAAACTTTTCACTCCATCTGACATTTTTTTGGGAGAAGCAGCTAGAAGGATGAACAGGCAAACAGGCAGTTGGGGTGAGATTAAAAACTTCTGCAGTTAATAACTTCTGAAGGTCAAAACTTTACCAAGCTGTGTAAATGATGGACGTTATTCAGCGCCTGATGTAGTGGGACAGCTTGATGCGGAGATGCCGCTACTGTGCTCCTTCTCTACGGTATATATGTCCCCAGACGCCACTCTGCTCTGCTTTACCCCTTCCTCACTCTGATGCAGGTGTCAGGTATGGGTACAGGTAGCGGCACACACCCTGCAACCTGCTAGCAGCAGCAAGGCCGGGCCGAGGCTCCAGCCTCAGGGCGCAGTGTAGGAGGGGACGCCGAATTCATTCAGCTGTCATTCCTAATTGTGCATGAAGCAGAAAGAAATAAGAAAAGGGGATACATAGCAGTGACTGCAAGCCAGATAACTAGATATTAAGGTGTTGAGGAGGTTGTGGGCCCTGTGGCGCCTCTTAGTCTAATAGCAATCAGTGTGTGACGGCTGGGGTGGGAGGGATGGAGGGGCGCACTTTGGTGTCTCAGCCTCGGGTGCTGGAGGACCTTGTCCCAGCTCTGAGCAGCAGTTATGCATTATACCGGCGGTGTTCTTCTGTGTTTGTACAAAAAAAATGGCACTGGTATAATAGGCTCTTTAGGATCCTTAGGATTTTACACTCTAATCACTGTCTTATATCACCCTTAGTGACATGACACAGTGATTAGACTGTAATGTATGAACCTAAGGACAGTTAGTGACATGATGCAAGGATAAGAGTTCAAAATATTGTTTTAATTGGGGGTGTGGCCTGTGTTGAGGGGTGGAGTTTAGGGTGGCAGAACACCTGTGCCTGAGTTGTAAATCCGGCCCTGACCCTGGGCCATCGCAGCTCTGAATATTGTCTTGGAAATGCAGAAGAGTTGCAACTATCAATACAGAACACATCTAATCCAGTTAAGGCTTAATTAGCTTATTAATAGCACCTCGCGTATCATTGTTATGTAATTTAGGCCTCCATTGTTAGGTTAATCAGCAGTGCCTGTTTAGAGGTTAAAAGTATCATCCATCCCTTTCTTAAAGGATACCCGAGGTGACATGTGACATGATGAGATAGACATGTGTATGTACAGTGCCTAGCACACCAATAACTATGCTGTGTTCCTTTTTTTCTTTCTCTGCCTGAAAGAGTTAAATATCAGGTATGTAAGTGGCTGACTCAGACAGGAAGTGACTACAGTGTGACCTTCACTGATAAGAAATTACAACTATAAAACACTTTCCTAGCAGAAAATGGCTTCTGAAAGCAGGAAAGAGATAAAAAGGGTCAATGGTTCATCGATTTTAGCTCTGGCATACTTCAATGAATGTGTAATTGAGCAAAAACAATAAAACAGTTAAAACTTAAAAAATAGATTTCAACATAAAATAAAACCGTGCAATACCTTAAAAAGTCATTTTTAGGAGAAGGAAGATAGATACAATTGTTGATTTCATTAGTTTATTTTCACCTTGGATGTTCTTTAACCACTTTGTCCTCCTTGACGTATGAAAACGTCAAGGAGGACAGGCGCTCTCCCACGCGCTCCCGCAGCCGATCGCGCGCGTGCACGCGCACTCCCGGCCGCGGATTCGGTAGCCACGGAATCAATGTATCGGGCAATGGAGCCCGATCACTGATTCCTCTCCCCCGCTGAAAAAGCGACAGCTTCTCTCGGAAGCTTCGCTTTTTCTGAAGCTATGTCCCTCTAAGCGTACATTGTACGCTTAGAGTGACGTCATGTAAACAAACTCAAGATTGCCATCTTGTGGCCAAAAAGTAAAACTACAAGTAAAAGTAAAAAAACATTACAATCTATATATATAATAGAGTAAGTGCCTCAACCTTCGAGCAAGAAGAAGAAGTAGCGCCCTGCCCCCAGGGCGTGCCTCAACCTTCAAGCAAGAAGAAGTACTTTGCATGAGAAAATGTATGCGTGCTCAAACACCAAGTTTAAGGCTTCTTTTCCACGGACTGTTGAGCTGTGTGCTCAGCAAGCTGTTACCAGGCAGCAGCAAGCTGTTACCAGGCAGCAGTAAGCAGTTACCAGGCAGCAGCAAGCTGTTACTAGGCAGCAGTTACCAGGCAGCAGTAAGCAGTTACCAGGCAGCAGCAAGCTGTTACCAGGCAGCAGCAAGCTGTTACCAGGCAGTAATGAGCAGTTGTAAGAGTTTGAGAGGCATTTTACTGCCTATCAACTGTTTGTGGAAAAGAGGCCTACCCTTGCAAGTCTGGCTTTGCAAATCTGGCCTAATTGGCTATTCGTGAGGCAATGCTCATGCAAATTTGTTTTTGCATGCCAAACTATGCAGGGTCAAAAAACCAATAAAGCGGCCGGTCGCCCTGCTGCATGCCAGTGATGAGCGAAAATGTAAACATTTGTTTCGACAAATTTTTACAGAATTTTCGCCTAATTTCGTTTTGACAGGCAAATTCTCCATATAATTGTTTCGCGTAAATTTTCGCCTAATGCCAGTCATTTTCGTGTTACTTGCGTATCATTGCGGACATTTTCCGCATAAGGGCATTAGCGTCCGCATTCAGAGAAGTTTCTTGCGCATTATTGCTGACATTTTTCCGTATAAACGTCTTCATAGACTGAATTTCCCTGCGGATTATTGTGGACACATAAGGGCATAAGCATCCGCATACAATGAATTTTCGAAAACGCAAATATTTCTGAAGATTTTCGTGAAAATTCGCCAAAAACGAAAACGGAATTTTTGATGCGAAAATGACTTAGGAGAGAATTCGCAAGCAACACTGCGAATTTTGTATAAAAATGTTGTATAAAAAGGGGGGCATTGGGAATCCCCCCTGTGGCGCTCCTGGATAGTGCTAATGTAGCATGAACTTATTCCCGCAGGGCGACCACTTTGCAGTATTGGTTTTTTGACCCTGCATAGTTTGGCATGCAAAAGCAAATGCATATTTGCATGAGCATTGCCTCATGAATAGCCAATTAGGCCAGATTTGGAAAGCCAGACTTGCTAGAGTTAAACTTGGTGTTTGAGCATGGAAAGCATTTTTTGCAGTTGTATTCTTTGGAGGCAGGTTGTGAATGACTTGCTCCGGTGGTGTGAGCCCTGCAGTGAGTTGTCTGCGCCTGTCCTCCCCCCCCCCTGGAGTGTTGTATGTGAGCCAGCCCTGAGCTCTAAAGCTCGGGGTGACCCATGCTTCACTCCTTTCTCATGTGGGGGGCCCAAGTTAGTGCGCATGAAGCAGAACGCAATGGACGTTAAAGTAAGTGCCTGTTTTTAATATTGGTAGGTGGGTGCGGACGGCTCTCCCCGGCGCTGGCCATGTTTGGGGGGGGCGCCTACGGCACCTAGCCTCCCCCTCCGAGGTGCCGCTGTGGTTCCCAGGCAGTGAGAGAGCCTGGGAACCCGTGGTTCCCCTGGGTTGTATAAAAAGGGGGTATTGGGAAGCCTCCCCGTGGCGCTCCTGGATACTGCTAATGTAGCATGAACTAATTCCCGCAGGGGGACCGCTTTGTGGTATTAGTTTTTTGACCCTGCATAGTTTGGCATGCGAAAGCAAATGCATATTTGCATGAGTATTGCCTCATGAATAGCCAATTAGGCCAGATTTGGAAAGCCAGACTTGCTAGGGTTAAACTTGGTGTTTGAGCACACATACATTTTCTAATGGAAAGCCTAAAGTTGGGAACACACATCAGATAAAAGTCTTTGGAAAATGAAAGATCACAGACCAATTTTACCACCTTCCATGTAGTATGAGAGCCATACCTACACAGTTTATTCTATTGAGCTGAACTCCCCATCAGATAAAAATGTTTGCAAGATGCTGCACACAAAGATGCTATACACATGCAACAGATCAGTATCTGCAAAAGATCTGTTCCTGCAAAAAAATCAGTTTCTGCAAAATGCATTCATAGTCTGATATCTGCAGATCTCATGCTGGGCATACACGGTATGTTTTCTACCATGTAATCGAGCCGTGTCCGATACCCCGCCGGATCGATTCTGCGCTCGATACTGGCGGGCAGGACAAAAGAAGAAACGAGTGGAAAATAAGAAAGCGCTCGCGGGGACGAGCGGGAATCGATCCGGGCGCCCGCGGGGACGAGCGGGAATTGAGCCAGCGGCTCGATTACACGGTAGAAAACATACCATGTATGCCCAGCATAATACACACCTTGTTTGATGGACATTCATCTGCAGATCAGACAATCATCTGCAGATCCAAAGATCCATCCTGGTTGATCTGATCTGCAGATGATTGTCCGTTAAACAAGGTGTGTATGAGATCTTCAGATATAGACTATGAATGTATTTTGCAGGAACAGATCTTTTGCAGGAACAGATCTTTTGCAGGAACAGATCTTTTGCAGATACTGATCTGTTGCATGTGTACAGCATCTTTGTGTGCAGCATCTTGCAGAGATTTCTGATGGGGAGTTCAGCTCCATAGAATAGACTGTGTAGAGTATGGCTCTCATACTACATGGAAGGGGGTAACAGTGGTCTGTGATCTTTCATTTTCCAAAGACTTTTATCTGATGTGTGTACCCACCTTTATTCTTCTTGCTTCAAGGTTGAGGCACGTACTCTATTAGATCGAAGATGCGGCTTATGCTACGACGTGGGTCGGCTAGTACACAAATATTTCCCCAAATAAAACACTTTTATATCCCACCCTTCCAAAAATGCCCACATAAAATGTTAAATAAAAAAACAAAAAACATTACTATATAAAAAAAAAAAACCACAAATATTTACCTAAGGGTCTAAACTTTTTAAATATCTATGTAAAGATGAAATATTTCTCTCTATTTTTTTTTTATAAGCTTGTAAATAGTGGTGAATGCAAAACGGAAAAAATGCTCTTTTATTTCCAAATAAAATATTGTCGCGATACATTGTGATAGGGACATAATAACTGACAAATAATGAATTTTTTCATTTTTTTTCTTATTCTTACTGTTAAAATGCATTTACAGTAAGGTAGCGCTTAGCAAAATGTACCCCCCAAAGAAAGCCTAATTGGTGGCGGAAAAAACAAGATATAGATCAGTTCATCGTGATAAGTAGTGATAAAGTTATAGGCTAATGAATGGGAGGTGAACATTGCTCGGACGCTTAAAGTGAAAACGACTGAGAGCTTAAGTGGTTAATGGAGCTAACAGTTGAGTATTAGAATTCTATAAAGAATAGCTCTCTGGCTCCCCCTCGTGCGGGTATCACCCTAGGCACCTGCCTGGCTTGACTATGCCTAAAAACAGGCCTGCACAAAAATATGGACCTGGAGCCGAAGAAAAGATGATCTTTGCCAGCGTTTGATCGGAGTTCTGCCTTAAGTAGAAACTTTTGTGTGCGCTCTTCTCCTGGCTGTTACAGATCGCTTTTGGTAAATGTCGGAATCATGAAAGTCATTACGGAGATTATACCTGTCACCGAACACGCTGCACTCTCCCGGCTTCATAAACTTGTTTTATCTTTCTGGGATTTTGGGCAACATAAATGCAAATGAGGCTTTGCTTTCTTTAATTGAAAAACAACTTTAAGCTATGTAATTAGCATCTGTAAAGAGGCCGGGAATCTGCCGCACGTGCAGCGGCCGGCGCCACCCCTGATACGTCTCAGTAAGTGCGGGGTGCGGGATGGGGAGTTCGGGGTTAACTTTCAGGGAAGGGGGAGAGCGGTGGTGGGAAATATCCTGACCTCTATCATATTACAGAGGCGTATGTCCTTTATAAACGTAATGGGCGTTACTGGATGTATTCAGACAGAACAGATCGCCTGTGATCAATCCCCCCCCCCCCCCCCAACTCTCTGATTTAAAGTGAGCCAAGCACTATTTTTAGCACCCAGGGCATTTCAATAGCACATTAAACATGCATGCCAACAATGTGGCTCGTTATTAAAAATAATTTTACCTCTTCCTTTCGCATTTAAAAGTTTATCGAAGACCTCTTTTATTGTACTTCCTCCTACTTCATAGGCTTGCCCAGACTGCAGACATTTCAGACAAATAAGGACTGCTGCAATTATTTTATTGCACACATTAGCAGACAACAGACAAACAAGTTTTCATCACCTAAGGGGAAAGGGGGGAGGGGGGGGGGGGGTAGGATAAAACACTGTGCTTCAAAGAGTTTAGAGAAGCCACAGATGCTATCTTCACCTCTTCCCCTGGATAAATAATGGGCTAGAAGGGGAGGAGGGAACATGGCAGCTCCTATAACTATTTAGAAATGTTGCGAACCTCCGATTTTCGGTTCGCAAACCTTCGCGGAAGGTTCGGTTCGCGTAAAAGTTTGCAAACCGCAATAGACTTCAATGGGGAGGCGAACTTTGAAAAATAGAAAAAATTATGCTGGCCAGAAAAGTGATGGAAAACATGTTTCAAGGGGTCTAACACCTGGACCCCCAGGTGGCGGAGTGGGATAGACACCAAAAGTCCTGGGGAAAAATCTGGATTTGACGCAAAGCAGCGTTTTATGGGCAGAAATCACATTGAATGCTAAATTGCAGGCCTAAAGTGCTTTCAAACATCTTGCATGTATACATCAATCAGGGAGTGTAATTAGAGTTCTGCTTCACACTGACACACCAAACTCACTGTGTAACGCACCGCAAACAGCTGTTTGCGTAGTGATGGCCGTGCTGGACTGGTGCGCAACATGGCGAGAGTGCAGGCCGTGGCAGTTTTCCAGCCCATATGGTCGCCGGGCTGTGGTAGCTCAATGATAGAACAACAGTGACTGTCCAGCTGATCAAATTTGGTCTGTTCACAATGAAGCAATGACCTTATTATCTTATTGTATGTAGGTAGGAGTCCCAGTATAGGTAGGTAGGCATAGGTAGGTGCGTCAGTAGTTAGCTAGGCATAGGTAGGAAACCCAGTATAGGTAGGTAGGCATAGGTAGGTGTCCCAATAGTTAGCTAGGTATAGGTAGGAGACCCAGTATAGGTAGGTAAGCATAGGTAGGAGTCCCAGTATAGGTAGGTAGGTGCCTCAATAGTTAGCTAGGCATAGGTAGGAGACCCAGTATAGGCAGGTAGGCATAGGTAGGTGTCCCAGTAGTTAGCTAGGCATAGGTAGGAGACCCAGTATAGGTAGGTAGGTGTCCCAGTAGTTAGCTGGGCATAGGTAGGAGACCCAGTATAGGTAGGTAGGCATAGGTAGGAGTCCCAGTATAGGTAGGTAGGCATAGGTAGGTGCCTCAGTAGTTAGCTAGGCATAGGTAGGAGTCCCAGTATAGGTAGGTAGGCATAGGTAGGTCCCCTAGTATAGGTAGGTAGGTAGGTGTCCCCGTATAGGTAAGTAAGTGCCTCAGTAGTTAGGTAGGCATAGGTAGGGTTCCCAGTATAGATAGTTAGGCAGGGCCTAACTGGCACAGTAATAACAATTACCAAGGTCCAGCTGCAACAGATAGGGCTGTATAATGTCAGTGTCAGTGAGCAACACACACAAAAAAAAAAAAAAACACATCAGGAAAACATTAGCTCTCAAAAGAGCTATTGAGGGGTGCTATTTTAGCAATAACAATCAGTCAGGAGCAAGCCAAGAGCCTAACTAATCTTTCTCTAGGAGAAAAAATCTGCAGAAGCTCTCCCTAGTCTGTCTATTTGCAGCAGGCACACGAGTGAGTGTCATGGCCAGCGAGCCTGCCTTATATGAGGGGGGGGGGGGGGGGGGGGGCTCCAGGGCTTAGTGTAGCGTGAATGGCTACAATGTGCCTGCTGACTGTGATGCAGAGGGTCAAAGTTGACCCTCATAGTGCATTATGGGGCGAATCAAACTTCCGCAAAAGTTCGTCTGGTCCAGGCAAACGCGAATCACCAAAGTTCGCCTGGAACCGTTCGCAGGCGAACCGTTCGCTACATCTCTATTAGAAACCAGGACACACTGCAGAAAGCAAAAGTGGCACTTGGTTCCCTTTGAAGTGTACCTGAGATGTAATTAACATAAGCATTTATACTTACCTGGGGCATCCTCCACCTCCTGTAGGCTGTGGGCTCCTGCCCCGTCCTCTTTGGCTCCTCCCTTCCTCCGCTGTTTCTTAGGCTATACGGTAAAGTCCCCAAGTGGGACAGTCTTGCTCCACTGCGTGCGCACCACTAGCTGCGCCCATCTTAGTCATGCTCCTGTGGCCGGGAGCGTTCTGCACCTGCCCAGATAAAAACCTTAAGGTCCTGTTCACACCGGACCCCACCGCCGGGCAATGAAAGCCTATGAAGACTTTCGTACTGGCACGTTACGGCGCAATGCGGCAGAAGTGGTTCATTATTGCTGCTGCCCCTTATTTCCTGCCCCAGTGACACCCTGAGCTCACAATTAAACCGTATGATATCCCCTGGTGTCACCGCAACAGGGAGTAAGGGGTGTCTTCCCTAGTGAGGAGAGTGACAGCAGCGACACACCAATCACCAATCTCACCTTTCCCTGAGGGCCTTTTCACACTGAGGCAGCGTGGTGCGGTACATTTACTGCACCCCACCACCGTGCAATGAAAGTCAATGGGGACGTTACGACGCGAAGCGATGGAAGTGAAGTTTTCGCCGCATCCCTGGCGCAGGGACAGAACTACGTTACCACACGGATTCTGCGGCGAGCTGCGTCAGCCCGGAAGTTATGTTAGCCTATGGGAATGCGTAGATTAAAAAAAAAAAAAACAACCAACCAACCAACCTCATTTCCTTCAAAGCTGCAAAAGCTTACTCCTGCCTCAGATGTGGTTCTAGTCCTGCGCAGGCAGTAAAGGCAAATATTAATAAGTACTATCTGCCTGTGAATTCCTGCAGCACAGATTTCCAGAGCTCCAGGCTGCATTTTTTTTAAATACCATTGACTGTGCTCCACCCCTTGCAGTCTGAACAGTGTGCTGTGCATCAGCCAGATTTGCCCCACTTTTTCTGTTGCTAATGCTCCTGCACTCCCCTGCAGGGGGAGGGAGAGAAGCAGGGGCACTTTGGGCAGCCAGCGAGCCGCCTCTCATGCATGTGGGTGTGCAGCGGTCATGCTGAGGGCCCTCACAGTGCTGCGCCCGGGGACATATGTCTCCCCTGTCCCCCCATAGCTACGCCTCTGGGTGGTACTCAGAATTAAAGGATTCAATCTGGAAGATTATGGGGCAGTAACAGTGGCATAGCTAAGGAGCTGTGGGCCCCGATGCAAGTTTTACAATGGGGCCCCCCAAGCACTCTATACATAACAATTGATACGGCGCACCAAAACCTGCCAATGGCAACCACAGTTTCAGAGGTGCAAGAAGGGGATGGGGATCAGTTTATTAAAGGATACCCGAACTGAAATGTGACACAATGAGATAGACGTGTATGTACAGTGCCTAGCACACAAATAACTAGGGTGTGTTCCTTTTTTTCTTTCTCTGTCTGAAAGAGTTAAATATCAGGTATGTAAGTGGCTGACTCAGTTCTGACCCTCAATGATAAGAAATTCCAACTATAAAGCACTTTCCTAGCAGAAAATGGCTTCTGAGAGCAGGAAAGAGATAAAAATGGGAATTTCTTATCAGTGAGGGTCACACTGTAGTTACTTCCTGTCTGAGTCAGAACTGAGTCAGCCACTTACATACCTGATATTTAACTCTTTCAGACAGAGAAAGAAAAAAAGGAACACTGCTTAGTTATTTGTGTGCTAGGCACTGTACATACCCATGTCTATCTCATCATGTCACATGTCAGTTGTGGTATCCTTTAATGATTACTACTATTCAAAGTATCTATAGAAGTGATTATTATGATCACAGGACCAATAGAGAGCTAATACTGTAGTTGAGGGTGGGCCCTTCTGGGCCCCTCTGGCCCAAGGGCCCCGATGCGGTCGCTACCGCTGCACCCCCTATTGCTACGCCCCTGGGCAGTAACCCCAACAATATGTACAGCCAACCAGAAGAGATTGCACCTTTCTAAACAAAGGTGGAGTGTCACTTCTAACTTTCCTGAAAACTACAGTATGTAAAACGTTTGGTAGCTGGCTGGCTGAGAACGGGCTGAGTTTTTTGTGAGGGGGAGGGTGAGACATAAAGCAGGGTTTTTTGTCCTGCCCGCTGTGCTGTCACCCCAGGGGGCTTAGAATTTGCACGACTTGTTGGCGGTTGTCGGACGGGATGGGGGATGAGTGGATCCCGCGGGCAGATGTATCACGTAGTTCTCTGCCGCCGCCGGGATGAGAGATGGAGTTGATAAATAGAGTTTATGTTGCACCTTATGTTCTTTACCTCCGGCGTCAGCGGTGAAATATCTCCGCGCTTCTGGCGAGGCCGGGAAAAGCCACAGACGGGAAACTTCCGCCGTGGATATAACAGAGCCTCTCCGGAGATAATAAGACTCCGGCGTGTAATCTTCACGGCGAACAGATGATTCGACTCCTCGTCGCACAAAAACGCGGACATTAAATCTCCTCCGAGTCTGCAGACGTCTCCGCCAACACCGCTAACCCGTTACCTGCTGCTGGATGACACAAAAGGTTCATAATAATCTGCAAAAAATATAAAATGCAAAAATGACGTTCTGTGATCTTTTATGTGACCTCACTGCCTGAGGAGTAACTCCTAGGCGGGGAGGAAGGGGGGCAGTGTCACGGAGCCCAGGCTTATGGGGGTTCCCAACCACTCACCTTTTCTCTGATACAAGGTCCCCTCTCTTTCATATGAGGTGTTGTAGCCACGCTTGTCCTGGGGCCATGGTGGACACTAGGGGCATTCACTGGTTGATGAGTGGCTCATGATTCTAGCTGGTGGAATTTTTAGATGGACTTATATTAGGACTTGTAATCTTCAGTATTTGATTGGTCTGTTTCTAAACCGCTTAAATTTGCATAAAAGGCACATTTTCCACAGAGGCGTAGCTATGTGGGGGCAAGGGGGGAACATATGTCTCTGGGCGTAACAATGTGAAGGGGTTCAGCACAGTCGCTGCACCCCCACATGGGTGAGAGGTGGCTTGCTGGCTGCGCGAAGTGTCCCTGCTTCTCTGCCTACCTCTGCAGAGGAGTGCAGGAGCGTTAACAGCAGCAGAAAAAGTGGGTACATTTGGCTGTCTAAAGGAGGGCACATTTGGCGATTTAAAGGGGGTACATCTGGCTATGTGAACAGAGAAGGGGGGCACATTTGGCTATCTATGGGGGGAAGGGGGCTCTAGCTATCGTTTATACATTTGACTCCACCCGTGACCACATTCTGATGAGTGGCCTGATGCGTGGCCACGCCCATTTTGTCCCTGGGCGCTGAAAACCATAGCTACGCCTCTCATGTTCCACTGTAGAGACTAAGTACATGGAATAATTTATGGTGCAATCTACCAAATGGCTCACACTCTAATGTTCCTACCATAATATTGGGCTCATTTTGGGGGAGTCCAATTAGTTAGCAGCATGTCTTTGGGAGGAAACTGGAGAAACCTGGAGTCCCTGAAGGAAACCCACACTGGTGGGGAGAGGGATACCCCTGATTATGGGAAATGATTGCAGACAATGGAGGTCTGCATCTACCACGATGTGATGTCACAGACACGGGCTGCCTTTAGGTAAAGTTTGTTTTAGCGACCGGCGTTGCCGGCGGCCTCCGGCGCACACACAGGATGCTTAATTAAAAAACCAGCAGGTAACACCAACTAATTACTCGGTAAGAGGAGCAGAAGAGCGCTCTGCAGGGGGAAAGTGTGGGAACCGGCATCATATACAGCGAGATGGAAGATTAATAGATATAATTATCTCACCAGCGCTGACTCACAGGAGAGAGAACTACTGGCTCTATTACTTATCCCTGGATTCCCTCATACTGATCCTGTGATCACTGCATCCTCTCATACTGATCCTGTGATCACTGCATCCTCTCATACTGATCCTGTGAACACTGCATCCCCTCATACTGATCCTGTGATCACTGCAGACCTCTGCCACTGCATTCCCTCATACTGATCCTGTGATCACTGCACCCTCTGCCACTGCATCCCCTCATCCTGATCCTGTGATCACTGCACCATCTGCCACTGCATCCTCTCATACTGATCCTGTGATAACTGCAGACCTCTGCCACTGCATCCCCTCATACTGATCCTGTGATCACTGCATCCTCTCATACTGATCCTGTGAACACTGCATCCCCTCATACTGATCCTGTGATCGTTGCAGACCTCTGCCACTGCATCCCCTCATACTGACCCTGTGATCACTGCATTCCCTCATACTGATCCTGTGATCACTGCACTCTCTCATAATGATGCTGTGATCACTGCACCCTCTCATACTGATCCTGTGATCACTGCACCCTCTCATACTGACCCTGTGATCACAGCACCCTCTCATACTGATCCTGTGATCACTGCACTCTCTCATACTGATCCTGTGATCACTGCATCCTCTCATACTGATCCTGTGATCACTGCATCCTCTGCCACTGCATCCTGTTATACTGATCCTGTGATCACAGCACCCTCTCATACTGATCCTGTGATCACAGCACCCTCTCATACTGATCCTGTGATCACTGCACTCTCTCATACTGATCCTGTGATCACTGCAGCCCCTCATACTGATCCTGTGATCACTGCATCCTCTGCCACTGCATCCTGTTATACTGATCCTGTGATCACTGCACCCTCTCATACTGATCCTGTGATCACTGCACCCTCTCATACTGATCCTGTGATCACTGCACTCTCTCATACTGATCCTGTGATCACTGCATTCCCTCATACTGATCCTGTGATCACTGCACTCTCTCATACTGATGCTGTGATCACTGCACCCTCTTATACCGATCCTGTGATCACTGCACTCTCTCATACTGATCCTGTGATCACTGCACCCCTCTCATACTGATCCTGTGATCACTGCACCCTCTCATACTGTTCCTGTGATCACTGCACTCTCTCATACTGATCCTGTGATCACTGCATTCCCTCATACTGATCCTGTGATCACTGCATTCCCTCATACTGATCCTGTGATCACTGCACTCTCTCATACTGATGCTGTGATCACTGCACCCTCTCATACTGATCCTGTGATCACTGCACTCTCTCATACTGATCCTGTGATCACTGCACCCTCTCATACTGATCCTGTGATCACTGCACTCTCTCATACTGATCCTGTGATCACTGCATCCCCTCATACTGATCCTGTGATCACTGCATCCTCTGCCACTGCATCCTGTTATACTGATCCTGTGATCACTGCACCCTCTCATACTGATCCTGTGATCACTGCACCCTCTCATACTGATCCTGTGATCACTGCACTCTCTCATATCACTGCATCCTGTCATACTGGTCCTTTGATCACTGCACCCTCTGCCACTTCATCCCCTCATACTGATCCTGTGATCACTGCATCCTCTCATACTGATCCTGTGATCACTGCACTCTCTCATACTGATCCTGTGATCACTGCACCCTCTGCCACTGCATCCCCTCATACTGATCCTGTGATCACTGCACCCTCTGCCACTGCATCCTCTCATACTGAACCTGTGATCACTGCATGTCCTCAAACTGATCCTCTGCCACTGCATGCTCTCATACTGATCCTGTAATCAGTGCATGTCCTCATACTGTGATCACTGCATGTCCTCTGCCACTGCATGTCCTCATACTGATCCTGTGATCACTGCATTCTCTGCCACTGCATTCTGTCGCGATCACTGTATTCTTTGCCACTGCATCCTATTGTCATGATCACTGCATCTTCTGCCACTGCTTCCGGGTGTAATCACTGCAACTTCTGACACTGCAACCGGGTGTAATCACTGCATCTTCTGCCACTGCATCTGGGTGTGATCACTGGATCCATAGCAAACAGGAGCCTGATGGGAATAAATATGTGCTCTTTATACAGTGCTATGGATTATGTCAGAGCTTTATAAATGCATAATAATAATAATAGTGTGTGGCTGTGGTGAGGACATTAGAGTGTAAGCTCCTCTGGTGCAGAGACTGATATGAATGGATCAGTGATCTCTGTACAGCACTGTGGTATATGTAAGACCTATATAAATGTATAATAATAATAGTGTGTGTGGCTGTGGGGAGGACATTAGAGTGTAAGCTCCTCTGGTGGAAATGGAGTGCTGTGTTAGAGATCAGGTGTGCCTGGTAATGGACCAGTAGCTGGGGAATGAGTTGTTGGTCACTCATTGGAAACTCGTGTGACAGAGTGGAATGAGGATTGATGAGTCGCGTTGTAGATTAGCGATGCTCAGCTCAGCCGATGGAACTCTCTGGCCTCTCTCCCTTCTTCCCCTCATATAACCCCTCTGCCCCACATGAGAATGGATTCTGCTCCAAGTACCACCAGTCAAAATGAGTTAAAATATTCAGTAATCAACTCCTGAAGCATTACCTTCGCGATGGCTGGAGGGGCTGCGGAACCCAATCCCTCCGCCAGAACCACCAACTGCTGCAGTCTTATTAGAGCAGAACTCGGATTAGCGCTATTTGCATCACAAATGGCCACATCATGATATTAATATCTCAACATTTCAACTGAATGACTGAGTGGCCTGGTGTCAGGTTGCAGAATAAGCTTACGAAATCATATAAAAGGCTCAGCATGTTACTTTCACTTTTGTACGGCTCTCATCCAGTTCTGTATCATGTCTGAGGAAGAAACTTAGTTTCCAAAATTTGCAAGAAAACTTTGTAGAGGTAACCATTACAATGTATTACGTGAATCAGCATTGGTTGGTTTGATGTTTTTAGATCTGGTTGATGACTTACAACTGACCATATCTCATTCATTTAAAGGGACACTGAACAGACGCATTACAGCAAATCTAAACTTACCTGGGGCTCCCATGTGCCCGTCGCCGTAAGCGTCCTGCACACGCGGGATTCAGTCTTTTGAGTTGCTGCTTTAGCAGGCCACCAGCGGGGCCACAGAGGGAACACAGAGGACGACGAGGGACCTCGAAGTCTACGGGGGGCTGGAGGAAGCCCCAGGTAAGTTAAGATTTGCTTTTAATGCATCTTCTCAGGGTCCCTTTAAATAGGGACCATCCTTCATGACATCTCTTGTACAGATCTTATGGCTGATGAGTAACATGTAGCAAATGTGCAGTAAAGAAGGATCTGGACCCCAGTCAATACATCCAATATTGTCACCTTTATTTCCTCCTCAAAGCCACTGACATACAATGCAATAAAAAATGGCCTGACACTGACAGCTGTTTTGCCGGGAAACCCTGCTTCCTCAGAGGCAGCAAATTACATATGTAATCTGCTGCCTCTGACGAAGCAGCATTCCCCGACAAAACAGCTGTCAGGCCATTTTTATTGCATTGCATGTCAGTGGCTTTGAGGAGGAAATAAAGGTGACAATATTGGATGTATTGACTGGTGTCCGGACAGGGCCGGCCTTTGACCTGAGCGACCGGTGCGATCGCTCAGGGCGCCGGCTTCCAGGGGGCGCTCCTGTCCCCTGGCCGAATGTTTTATTAAAGATTGCTCCCGCTGCTGGGGGTGATGGGGGCTGCTGGGGGTGAAGGGGACAAACATGTCCGTGAGCCGTGATGGAGGGGGGAGCCGCAGCGCGGGGAGGGCAGCCCGACCTCTCCCTCCCTTCCTCTCCCAGGGCTGCCCTCCGTGCTCCCCCCTCAGACTGCAGCAGAGATAACTCACCTCCCTCGTTCCGATCGCCGGCGCCTCTCACTTGCAGTTGCCGCTGGTCTACTCTCTTCTACATAGTTACTGATGCACACTAAACTTCCTGCTTAACAGGAAGTTTAGTGTGCATCAGTAACTATGTAGAAGAGAGTAGACCAGCGGCAACTGCAAGTGAGAGGCGCCGGTGCTCCAACACTTTATCCTACACGTCGAAATAACCTACATCCCATAGACTTTTACTATCCCTTCCCCTCCCCCAACCCTAACCCCTAACCCTCCTGCTATACGTTTGATAGTGGATGTAGGCAAATTCGACGTGTAGGTTATCACGTCGGAACACCGGCGATCGGAACGAGGGAGGTGAGTTATCTCTGCTGCAGTCTGAGGGGGGAGCACGGAGGGCAGCCCTGGGAGAGGAAGGGAGGGAGAGGTCGGGCTGCCCTCCCCGCGCTGCGGCTCCCCCCTCCACTATGAGGGGGGGCGGGCACCTACCTACCTACCTACCTACCTACCTTATACTGGGGGCAGCTACCTATCTAACCTATACTGGGGGGCAGCTACCTATCTAACCTATACTGGGGGGGCAGCTACCTATCTAACCTATACTGGGGGGCAGCTACCTATCTAACCTATACTGGGGGGCACCTACCTAATCTAACCTATACTGGGGGGCAGCTACCTATCTAACCTATACTGGGGGGCACCTACCTAATCTAACCTATACTGGGGGGCAGCTACCTATCTAACCTATACTGGGGGGCAGCTACCTATCTAACCTATACTGGGGGGCAGCTACCTATCTAACCTATACTGGGGGTCGGCTACCTATCTAACATATCCTGGGGGGCACCTACCTAATCTAACCTATACTGGGGGGCAGCTACCTATCTAACCTATCCTGGGGGGCACCTACCTAATCTAACCTATACTGGGGGGCAGCTACCTAATCTAACCTATACTGGGGGGAAGCTACCTATCTCACCTATCCTGGGGGATACCTACCTAATCTAACCTATACTGGGGGGCAGCTACCTATCTAACCTATACTGGGGGCGGCTACCTATCTAGCCAATACTGGGGGCACCTACCTATACTGGGGGGCACCTACCTATCTAACCTATACTGGGGGGCAGCTACCTATCTAACCTATACTGGGGGGCACCTACCTAATCTAACCTATACTGGGGGGCAGCTACCTATCTAACCTATACTGGGGGCACCTACCTAATCTAACCTATACTGGGGGGCAGCTACCTATCTAACCTATACTGGGGGGCAGCTACCTATCTAACCTATACTGGGGGGCAGCTACCTATCTAACCTATACTGGGGGTCGGCTACCTATCTAACATATCCTGGGGGGCACCTACCTAATCTAACCTATACTGGGGGGCAGCTATCTATCTAACCTATCCTGGGGGGCACCTACCTAATCTAACCTATACTGGGGGGCAGCTACCTAATCTAACCTATACTGGGGGGAAGCTACCTATCTCACCTATCCTGGGGGATACCTACCTAATCTAACCTATACTGGGGGGCAGCTACCTATCTAACCTATACTGGGGGCGGCTACCTATCTAGCCAATACTGGGGGCACCTACCTATACTGGGGGGCACCGACCTATCTAACCTATACTGGGGGCACCTACCTATCTAACCTATACTGGGGGCACCTACCTATCTAACCTATACTGGGGGCAGCTACCTATCTAACCTATACTGGGGGCAGCTACCTATCTAGCCTATACTGGGGGGAGCTACCTATCTAACCTATACTGGGGGGTAGCTACCTATCTAACCTATACTGGGGGCACCTACCTATCTAACCTATACTGGGGGCACCTACCTATCTAACCTATACTGGGGGCAGCTACCTATCTAACCTATACTGGGGGGCAGCTACCTATCTAACCTATACTGGGGGGCAGCTACCTATCTAACCTATACTGGGGGGCAGCTACCTATCTAACCTATACTGGGGGGCAGCTACCTATCTAATCTATACTGGGGGCACCTACCTATCTAACCTATACTGGGGGCAGCTGCCTAACTAATCTATACTGGGGGCAGCTACCTAACTAATCTATACTGGGAGCATCTACCTATCTAATCTATACTGGGGCAGCTACCTATCTAACCTATATTGCAGGTACCTACCTATCTAACCTGTACTGGGGGCACCTACCTTTCTACCTACGCACTACTAAGCCCCCCCCCCCATTAGTGTATGTGTGTGGTGCGCTCACACGTGAAGAGGATGAATGGGGGGGGGGGGGGGGGCGCCAAAGTTTGGTTACGCTCAGGGCGCTGTGAAACCTAAGGCCGGCCCTGTGTCCGGATCAGGCCTGGATTTACTTCACAGAAGCCTATAGGCAAAGATGACCTGGAACCTTAGTTTCTCTAGCCGTCATACGGGACACTGGAGATGTGGCTCCGCCCATCCAATTAGTGGAAACCACCTGAAAGAGTAAAAAAAGAGTATTAATAGCCCCCACCCTCCCCTGGCTCCTCAGTTTAATTTGGTTTCCGTCCCGGAAACACCGAAGAGGAGTAGCTCCCTTAATTTTTATTATTTTTATTTAGCTTCACTAGGTGGTGAGGCCAAGAGAAAACGAAGTGGCTTGGGTGATCGTTGTGAACGCTAAGTTGGCGTCTCTTTATGCACCCGGTTTTCTGCCGAACGCGGGGTTCGGATGTCGATCCCTCTGCCCTCCGTATGCATTTGTGCGGGCAAGGATCGTGGGACTCTCCCACAGCTGCCGAGTTTCTTTTGCCGAATTGGCATCCTCTTGGCAGCGCTGTGCATGCAGGAAATCCCTGGGCCACAAGCAATGGTTGGGAAGCTGGAGCTGGTGGGGGAGTCCAATACAGGAGAACTAGGCAGCATAAGAAATGGAACTGCTCCTGTTGTTCTCCCCATGCTGGAAAGATGGGATCACAGGCAAGAGGCTTCCCAGTCTGTTCCAGCAGCAGAGGTGACTGCATTGACCATACTGGAGAGATGGGATCACAGGCAAGAGGCTTCCCAGTCTGTCCAGCAGCAGAGGTGAGTGCATTGACCATACTGGAGAGATGGGATCACAGGCAAGAGGCTTCCCAGTCTGTCCAGCAGCAGAGGTGAGTGCATTGACCATACTGGAGAGATGGGATCACAGGCATGAGGCTTCCCAGTCTGTCCAGCAGCAGAGGTGAGTGCATTGACCATACTGGAGAGATGGGATCACAGGCAAGAGGCTTCCCAGTCTGTCCAGCAGCAGAGGTGAGTGCATTGACCATACTGGAGAGATGGGATCACAGGCATGAGGCTTCCCAGTCTATAATCCAGCAGAAGAGGTGTGTGCACTGATAGTGCTTTTTTGCAGGGATATACACTCATATTATGCAGTTTAGAGTGTGATTTCACCTGTGTTTTATCCTTTTCCTCTCTCTATATCAGAGCAAGCTAAAAGTAAAAGCGGGGGAGGTATAGGATAGTGTTTGGAGTAGCCAAAAACTAAAAAGGTTGCTATTGCAACATTAAGCTTCCCCAGTATTATAACGAGAGGATTTGTCAAGCCTGCACTAGATCTATGAGAGCTGTAGTGATTGACAATTTATACAAAGAGGTAATGGAGTCTTTCAGGGTAAGGAAATCCCTGAGCAGTCTTAAGGAGTCATTTGTTTCCTATGCTAGATGCAGAAACTAACATTTGTTTGCAGGGATGTGCACTCATATGATTAAGATTAAAGAGTGATTTTCCCTGTATCTATTTTTTCTTTTCTCCTATCCTCTGTGTCCATGTGATCTAGCTGTGAATGTTAAGCAGCAGGTGGGGCAGCAATTGGCTTCCCCAATATTAGAACATGATGATTTGTCAAACCTGCACTGAAGCGATGGTGATTGACAATTAACGGGTAATGGAAACTTTCAAGAAATAAATCTCTGGTTAGTTTTCATGGAGTCCCTTGTTTCGAATTTGACTTCGAATCTGTTTCGATTACGACTGCGAGTTTTTCGATTACGACTGCGAGTCTTTCGATTACGACTGCGAGTCTTTCGATTACGACTGCGAGTCTTTCGATTACGACTGCGAGTCTTTCGATTACGACTGCGAGTCTTTCGATTACGACTGCGAGTCTTTCGATTACGACTGCGAGTCTTTCGATTACGACTGCGAGTCTTTCGATTACGACTGCGAGTCTTTCGATTACGACTGCGAGTCTTTCGATTACGACTGCGAGTCTTTCGATTACGACTGCGAGTCTTTCGATTATGACTTCGAGTCTCTTTCGATTGTGACTTTCAGTCTTTCGATTATGACCGATTATGACTTTCAGTCTTTCGATTATGACTTTCAGTCTTTCGATTATGACTTTCAGTCTTTCGATTATGACTTTCAGTCTTTCGATTATGACCGATTATGACTTTCAGTCTTTCGATTATGACTTTCAGTCTTTCGATTATGACTTTCAGTCTTTCGATTATGACCGATTATGACTTTCAGTCTTTCGATTATGACTTTCAGTCTTTCGATTATGACTTTCAGTCTTTCGATTATGACTTTCAGTCTTGCGATTATGACTTTCTATCGGTTTTGACTTTGTCGGTTTTGATTTTGACTTCGAGCCTCTTTCGAATTGGTCTGCGAACCTGTTTTGAAATTAGTCTGATGTACAGGCCGGCACTTTACCTATGCTGGCTGTGGAGATTGAAAATCTTGTAGAGAAGATAAACGTGGATACTGGATATGGTACTGTACTGTCTAGCCCAGCTGTCACTACTTCCTTATTTCTCTGGCCCATCATAGGTACTGTAGCTACAGGTGCCCCTTAGTATTAGTTAGCCAGAAGAAACCTCAATATTAAGTAGCTAGAGGTGCCCCCCAAGCAATAGAGGAACCTCAGTATTAATTTCTAGAGGTGCCCCTGACTGAAGGGAGATCTTGTTAGTGGAATGCCAAGAGCAGTGTGATTAACCTCTCATTTACACTCCAATCAGGACTCTGCATAAGGAAGGAGGGATAGAGGCGCTCGGGGAGGGGAGAGAGCTGCATTTTCATCATCAGGCACCTGTAGGCACGAGCCTACAGGGCCTTATGGTAAATCCAGCCCTGGCCCGGATCCTTCTTTACTGCACATTTGCTACCTGAATCTGTTTTCTGGAGGCATGGCCACCATACCTGCCACTCCTCAAATGCCAGTCAGACTTCAAGTGCTGATTCTTTTCCTTTCTCTACATCACGATTAAATGTACCCAAGGCAAACCTCAGGTCAAAAGACAAATACTTACCTAGGAAGAGGAAAGCCTCTTCCTATAGAGACTTCCCAAGGTGTCCTCCGGTCCACCGTTGCCAGACGTGAACCTCCCCTTCTGGCACGAGCCATACGGCATCTGCTCATACATGAAGAGGAGCATGGTCACGATGTGCAGGAGGGTCCCGGACAGTGGCAGAAGTCTGGAGGACGGTGTGGGAAGCCTCTGGAGCACTTGATTTTTGGCCTGAGTTTTACCTCGGGTTATCTTTAAAGTAATACTAGAGTGAACCTGAAAAATAACCTCACCAATGGCGAGGAAAGCCTCTGGATCCCACAGAACCTTCCCGGACCTTTCTCCATGCCCTCGGTCTACCACTATCTCCCTTTGAAGGCTTCAGAAGTACTTGCGTCCGTCCAAAGATCAGCATGTCCATAATGCGCATACACAAGGGCACGCCCGCGCATGCACAAAATGGATGCACCCCTCTTTGGAAGCACTCATGGATGCATGTACTTCCCAAGCCTTTCCAAAGACTCTTGAAGGTACATAGTAAAGTAGAGATCCACACCACTTCCGCATAAAATACAGTACGTCTCTTTACTGAAGATCCATAAAATCTGCTGTTAACCTGCTGTTTCAGGTCAGGTGCCATTTTACAAGCTGCTCAGCAATAGATCTTCAATAAAGAGACGTATTTTATGTGGAAGTGGTGCAGATTTCTACTTCACTTCGAAGCCATCTCTACCCACTTGGTACACGGAGTGGGTCATCGCACACCCATTTGAAGAAAGCAGGAATGCTGTTCCAACCCCTGAATCTGGACTCTTGAAGGTACAGATTTTCACAGGGTGGGACAGCGGGGGACTGAGGGAACAGAGAGAGTACCTGGAAGGCACTATGGGATCCTGAGCTTCCCTCTCCATAGGTCAGCATTTACAGTAACTATTTTAATGTGAATGGGTATCTTAATTTTGCCATTTAGCTCGGAGTGTTTTTATTGGTTTTAAGCACAGTTAAAGCATTCAACCACAATTTCCCTAATGCAGAACATATTTCTCAAACATATTATTTTAAGAACAAACAATGTTCAGTTGGTGTGTCAGGTCAATATTCTAAATAGCCATGTTTAGCCGCATTACAAAACGACTGTTACACTGCAACACATTGTTTTTAATTGACTGGAATCAGGGCAGTTTCTAGGATAAATTGCTCCCAAGCGAGGGTGTAAAAATTGCGCCCCCCCATAGAGCCAGGAATAGGTGCCCGCAATATAGGTTAGCCATGTCTAGTTGCCCCCAGTATGGGTAGTCAGCTATATGTGTCCCCAGTATAGGTCGCCAAGCATAGGTCCCCCCAGTATAGGTAGCCAGTATAGTTGTCCCAGGCGTCCTTAGCGTTGGTAAGCACCCCCTGCAGTGATGACATGTGGTTACGTCATCTCAGGAGGCGCTGTTACCAACACGATGGACACCTGGGACAGGAAGAAGACAGAGGCTGCATAAGGGGATCACCGAAGGTGAGTTGTTAAGCTATGCCCGCTCTCCCCCACCACTGCAGCCCCCTCCCACCCTGCCGCCCGCCCGGTGCTTCAGACGGTCGCACCGTTCGCATGCCCATAGAAACAGGCCTCATTAGAATCTCTGCGGTCTCTAATAATAGAGAGAAAACCTTCATGAAGTTTTTTTTCCTCCCCTTTATCACACAGATTTGGATTCTCATTAGTTGCCATTAGCGGTTTTTTGTTTCTCTCCTCTGATTTGTTGTTTTGCTGATAACTGACAGTTCCAGGAGGTCGTCCCCTAACTCACCCTCCCCTCTCATGGTTAATAGTTATGCCGGATAATAAAGGGATTTAATGAACACATATTACGCACTCCTGTAACAGCTTTGGATTATCTGCCATTTCAAATCAAATAAAACTTTTAATCGCTCTATGAAATTTTATTTAAGATTTTATCTGCCGCAGCGAGATGTGGTCTCTCCTGGCGTTTCTCTGTATGCTGATCCGCCGTGATGTCCAATTCGCTCCTCCTCACCCCGATGCTGACATGAGGGCTGGTGTTCTAGTGTTAGCAGATGAAATACACAACAATGCCTTTGTACTGATAAGAGTCCACACTGTAGAGGGGCGGGGCACAGACTGACAAGAGTCCAGACTGTAGAGGGGCGGGGCGCAGACTGACAAGAATCCAGACTGTAGAGGGGTGGGGTGCAGACTGACAACACTCCAGACTGTAGAGGGGCGTGGCCCCTAGTGGGCCCCTCTGGTCTAGGAGACAAGCAGCACTGGAAATATTACACAGGTAATTTTACACTTGCTATCTGTTCCAGTGCTGCTGGTCTCCTCCATGCATCACAGCACCCTCTCTCTTCTGCCATTCACTGGCTCCCTATCATATGACCGATGTGAGTCATGTGATCGGGAGTTTGGCCAAGGGCAGCAGAGAGAGTGCGCTGCTGTGATGCACAGAGATCCGTGGTGCTGGAAGCGGGTAAATATGGTATAATGCTCCCTGGGTGGGTGGGAGGAAGTGGCAGGGATGCTTGTTTACTGCCTGCTTACACGTGGAGTGTAGCATTATGTCCATGGTGTAGCGGCAGCGTTGCACACCGTGCACAGTGTGAACCTAGCCTCAGGGTCTTTTCACACCGTGTCCATTGTGTCATGGCGCAACAGACAAAATAAATGCATCAAAACGTGATACACGTGTATTTCAGCCTTTCACACTGGTCGCTTTGCAGTGCGGTGTAACGAGCCCCGACACAGCAGCGCAGTGCAATGCCAGGCAGGGTAAATGGTTCAGGGTGCGGTGCAGGCATAAGTCTATGGAATCTATGCTGCAGAGTACGTCGCATCACATTGAAATCATGCAGTACTACTGTAATATCGCTGCGGTGCAATCCTATTTCTGGGGATAAAGACAGGGACAACAAGAGCCAAATATAGTGTAGTATGTTCTGGTAATATGGGATGAAGTTGGCAGAGTAAATACGAATATACTCACAAAGCAGGGTTGCCTCAAAGGCAACCACTGTAATAGCAGGTGGGGAGATTAGACCTGACCCCACTCAGGATTAAGAAGTCGCTCTCAGTAGATTAAGAAAAAAGGGGATGACACCCCTCCACCAAGGGTGGACTTAGAACAATGTGACAGGGATACAAAGGCTCCAGAAGAATACAAATGTCTAAAAAGTTTAACATTTGTGGAGGCAGCGGTGGACTTCCCTCCTCCAAACAGGCACAAGATATGCCAAACAAAGTTTAGCAGAACAAATTTCTTTACATACTCCAGGGGAAAATGCAAGGCGTTTCGCAGGTATGATCCCACTTCATCAGGCAATAGGTAGGAGTACGTACAGTGCGGGTCTCTAGCTGGGCCAAGTGCCTCAGAGGTGGAGACTTAAAGGTACCCATACATCAGATGAGCATCAACCAAGAGACAGATGTCTCTCTGATCAGAGAAAAATCTGTTACCTGCCCATACACTGCAGGCCAATTCCAATGATCCCACGATTCAGCATGAAATCTCAGGAATCAGCCTTGTGATGCAGCCTCCACCGCCTTGCCATCTCCCCAGCACTGTCCCCCCAGTGCAATATGTGCTCTCCAGTTCTCCATGCAGTATACTTTACCTGTCAGTGTCTGCCACTGACTCCGTGGTCCATCCTCTGTGCCCATACACACGCCCCACGTGGTTGCCCATGTATACGCCTGCAACCACGTAGGTGTATGTGCACGGAAGACGGAGCGCCGAGCCAGCGGCAGACACTGACAGGTATAGCATAGTGCATACTGCATGGAAAACTGGAGGGCACATTTTACACTGGGGGAACAGTGCTCGCTGCTTGTCCCAATATAGCACGCCGCTACCGCCGCACACCCAATCAAACGCGTCAGCCCTACTTCTTGCAGCATGTACGATCGATACATGCAACCGATTTCGGCCCTAAATTGGTCACATCATCAATCATGCATGCTCTTAGCGGCACCAATTTTAATCTGATCCAATTATAATCATCGAATCAGCTGGTCAATCGGTCACCAAGTCACCTGATGTATTTCCACCTTACGTAGAGTGACCTCATTCATATGATAATTTTTTGAATTAATCCCATCAATAAAAACCCTTTCAGCCCTCCGGAAGAAAAATGTGCTCAGTTGAATTTAAAAGTGACATGATTATTTTTTAAATTCATTTTTAGCACTTTTTTTTTGTAGAAAAGATGAGAAAACATCTAGAGGAAATCTCAAAAGAATGGTTTATTGAATCAGGGCAACAGAGTAACCAAGACGCTCGGGGTGACCAAAACCACTAGGAAATTATAGGGGGCTAAAAGAGACCGAAAAGCCCTCCTACTAAAAAGCAATGCTTGGTGTATTTTGCCTTCTTAAAACAGAAGGAAACTTGCAATAATTCAGCTTTAAAGAGACTCCGTAACAAAAATTGCATCCTGTTTTTTATCATCCTACAAGTTCCAAAATCTATTCTAATGTGCTCTGGCTTACTGCAGCACGTTCTACTATCACCATCTCTGTAATAAATCAACTTATCTCTCTCTTGTCAGACTTGTCAGGCCTGTGTCTGGAAGGCTGCCAAGTTCTTCAGTGTTGTGGTTCTGTGATGCATCTCCCCCCTCCAGGCCTCTCTTTGCACACTGCCTGTGTATTATTTAGATTAGTGCAGCTTCTCTCTGCTCTCTTATCTTTTACAAGCTGGATAAATCGTCCTCTGAGCTGGCTGGGCTTTCACATACAGAGGAATTACATACAGGCAGAGCTGTCTGCACACTGCAGGAAGAAACACTCTGACACTTCAGTGGAAGATAGCTGCAGGGGGAAAGAAACACACAAATGATCTCTTGAGATTCAAAAGGAAGGGTGTATACAGCCTGCTTGTGTATGAATGTATTTTCTATGTGTGGACATACTGTACATCAACCTACTTCCTGTTTTGGTGGCCATTTTGTTTGTTTATAAACAAACTTTTTAAAACTGTTTTTAACCACTTTTAATGCGGCGAGGAGCGGCGAAATTGTGACAGAGGGTAATAGGAGATGTCCCCTAACGCACTGGTATGTTTACTTTTGTGCGATTTTAACAATACAGATTCTCTTTAAGTAAACATTTGTGGTTACCCACAATGCACCACTACTGAATCTATTTTTACCCCTGTAAGCCAGGCTAGCATCCAGAACCGCTGGTGTATAGCAAGCCTATAGCTTTATATTTTACACAGCCATATCAAACCCACATGTAGACAGCCTGTTTCGGACTTTTGGTCCTCATCAGTACATGGCAGGGATTGATATGGCTGTATGGGATAGGGATGGACCAGTACAACAGAGTAACCAAGCAGCTTGGGGTGACACAAGTGCTACCTCCTCCCCCCTTCCCCTCGGCCCTAAAAGACAACTGTAGTGAGAGGTATATGGAGGCTGCCATATTTATTTCCCATTAAACAATACTAGATGCCTGGCAGACCTGCTGATGTATTTGGCCCAGAAACAAGCATGTAGCTAATCTTGTCAGATCTGACAATAATGTCAGAAACACTTGAGCTACTGCATGCTTGTTCAGAGTCTATGGCTAAAAGTTTTAGAGGCAGAGGATCAGCAGAACAGCCAGGCAACTAGCATTGCTTAAAAGTAAAAAAAAATATGGCAGCCTCCATATCCCTCTCACTACAGTTCTCCTTTAAGTCCCACCCAGAGTCAGATCCTCCACAAGGCAAACCTAGGCAGCTTCCTAGGGCCTGGAGAGAGTCTAGGGGCCTGATGGATGCTAGTGTCCACCAAAGCTTACTAAAAAAGCCAGTTGATCATCAGCGGTGGGCAAAAACTGCTATCTTGCCCAGGGCTGCCTTTCATCTTAATCCTTTTCTGCTCCCACCACCACATTGTTCAGCAAATGTGAAACAGCGATGCTGATCCATACTGCACATAGGAAAGACAAAAAAGTATAAAAAAACAAAATCAAAATTGCAGTAAACTTGGCCAAATTTCATTTCATCCATGTTTCAATCAAAATGCTAAATTTACTGTGAAATTGATTTAGCAAAAATTGCCAGCTCATCCTTACTCTGCATACATATTTTTGTTACAGCTTACCATTATGTTGCAATAAATCGGAATTATGCGGATATAAAAATTCCTGTTTTTATTTGCGTTCAGTTTATGAGCAAAATTGTTCTACAGCTGAGTCTTAGTCTGTCAGTTCGGTGATGTTATTATGCCTGTTGCTGCTTTCATACTTGTTTTAACTGCTTAAGGACCGTAGGCTTATACCCCCTAGTGACCAGGCTATTTTTCTTACAAATTAGGCCACTGCAGCTTTAAGGGATAGCTGCAGGGCCGTACAACTCAGCACACAAGTGAATCCCCCCCCCCTTTTCTGGCCCTCTCTGGCCGCCCCATCTCTGTATGACGCGTATGTACTCACACGCCATACAAGGAAGCCAGAAGAAGAAAGGAGATGGCTGCCAGCGGGGGACACGTGGCATGGAGCGAAGCCTATGACATCCAAAAATAAATAAATATATAGGAAAATGTATTTTAAAAAAATGTATAAACAAATAAAAAAAAATAAACAAACATGCTTGCAGCGATCAGAGCCCACCAACACAAAGCTCTGATCAAACCAATTTGATCAGATGAATGGAATTGATCCGAAAAATGTATTGATGTGATTGTTTTTATGATCAAATGGGAGAATCGCTCGTCCAAAGAATTGTATTGTTAATGACTAGTTAACACTTAAAGTGAACCTTAAGCCAGAAAAAAAATAAGTTTTACTCACTTGGGGCTTCTACCAGCCCCCTGCAGCAGTCCTGTGCCCTCGCAGCCACTCACTAATCCTCTGGTCCCCCGCTGCCAGCTAGTTTCGTTTTTGCCGACAGGCCCATCAGGACTGGCCACGCGTAGCTTTTTCCGCATTCCCGGAATATACGCGTTGCCGCATATCTATGCGTGCGTAATGCGGCAACGCGTTGCAATAGCGCTAATTACAGTCGGGAATGCGGAAAAAGCTACGCGTGGCCAGTCCTGACGGGCCTGTCGGCAAAAACGAAACTAGCTGGCAGCGGAGGACCAGAGTATTAGTGAGTGGCTGCGAGGGCACAGGGCGGCTGCAGGGGGCTGGTAGAAGCCCCAGGTGAGTAAAACTCATTTTTTTTTCTGGCTTAAGTGTCCCTTTAAGTAAAATGTGGGCGCTCAAACTTTCAATAGTTGTAGCCAATTGTCTATGATTGGCTTCAACAATGAAATTCTGTTCAACTTCTACTTGCACTGGGTGCCCGAATGACTGGCGGTGGCCCAATTGCTGAAATTTAACACAGGCGTTTATGAGACAATTGCCGGTCACAATGCTGAAACAATCTGATCCACAGAGCTTCTCCCTCCCTTCTTCTAATTGAGGACAATATTGTGGCCCGTATTCAATTCATTTCTCTCCTGGGTGATATTTTCACAGCTTATCAATAAAATTCATTTTGAGCCACCAGCAAGCCAGAAAACACACCAGCAAGCCAGAATCATTTTGACAGTACTTTGTCGCATACTTTTTGCTTCTTTTTGAGTCTGAAGCCTAATATAATACTTCTTTTTACCTTCTATTTATGTTCAGCAATATCAACAGTCCTGAAAAGCTGATGTCCCGTGGCAGAGCGAGGGCTTTATACCCCCGAAATCTCCGGGGCAAAAATCGGGGAGCGCTTTCTGAAAGAGGCAGAGCTTTGCGCTGTAGCTCTGCCTCTGCTGGAGTCAATCTCCGCCGATCGCCACCTCTTCCCGCCCCTCTCAGTCTTCCTTCTCAGAGAGGGGCGGGGAGAGGCGGAGATCCGCACGGATATTTACTTCATTAGAGGCAGAGCTACAGCACAAAGCTCTGCCTCCCCGGGCAGCAAAATCCATGACTTTGCAAGTCGTGGATTTTGCCCCGGGATTTGGGGGGTGTAAAGCCCTCGTTCTACCGCTGGAATGCAGCGTTTCATGACTGCTGATATTGCTGAACATAAGTAGAAGGTAAAAAGAAGTATTTTATTAGGCTTCAGATTCTCTTTAAAGAGAATCTGTACTCTAATATTCTTACACTAAAAAGCATACCATTCTATTCCTTATTTTCTCCTGGGCCCCTCTGTGCTGTTTCTGCCACTCTCTGCTGCAATCCTGGCTTGTAATTAACAGTTTTAGGCAGTGTTTACAAACAAACTAACCGGCTTGTGATAGGCTCACATAAACAGTGTGTGAGTCATACAGAGTGTGCAGGGGGCCTGCAGAGGGTGTGTATCGCTTCTATCCAATCACAAGCAGCCCTGCACATTCCACACATTCAAGCCTTAGCCCGACAGCCACGACAGAGGAAAGGAGATAAGATTTGTTACAGAGACAGTGCAATTAGGAAAGGCTGCAGTAAGCCAGAGCACATTAGAACAGGCATAGGAACTTATAGGATAGAAGAACTATGGCTGGAAATTTTGTTACAGAGTCTCTTTAACCACCCTGGCGTTCTGATTAAATCGCCAGGGTGGCTGCGGGAGGGTTTTTTTTAAATAAAAAAAAAACTATTTCATGCAGCCAACTGAAAGTTGGCTGCATGAAAGCCCACTAGAGGGCGCTCCGGAGGCGATCTTCCGATCGCCTCCGGCGCCCAGAATAAACAAGGAAGGCCGCAATGAGCGGCCTTCCTTGTTTTACTTATATCGTCGCCATAGCGACGAGCGGAGTGACGTCATCGACGTCAGCCGACGTCCTGACGTCAGCCGCCTCCGATCCAGCCCTTAGCGCTGGCCGGAACTTTTTGTTCCGGCTGCGCAGGGCTCAGGCGGCTAGGGGGGCCCTCTTTCGCCGCTGCTCGCGGCGAATCGCCGCAGAGCGGCGGCGATCAGGCAGCACACGCGGCTGGCAAAGTGCCGGCTGCGTGTGCTGCACTTTATTTGATAAAAATCGGCCCAGCAGGGCCTGAGCGGCAGCCTCCGGCGGTGATGGACGAGCTGAGCTCGTCCAGACCGCTCAGGAGGTTAAGTTGCAGAGTCCTGAAAAAATGTAAAAAGAAGATGAAAATGTACAGGTGAAACTCAAAATATTGTAGCAAAAGTCAATTTATTTCAGAAATTGAAATAGACTCATTACAAGCAAAGTGAGATATGTCAAGCTCAAGCCTTTATTTGTTATAATTTGGATAATTATTGTTTACAGCTTATGAGAACCCCAAAATCAAAATCTCAGACCATTGGAATATTGTGAAAATGTTCAACATTCTAGACTCAGACTCTAATCAGCTAATTAATCCAAAAGACCTACAAAGGGTTACGTCAAATTAGGAGTGGGGAACGAAGCATTGGCTGGCACTGCTGTGAAATAGAGGAGGGTTGCAGTTCAGCCACTCGGGGCCGGCTGGTCAGTCAAAACCAGTGGTGCTCATCCAATATTCGGGTATCCAAACTACCCAGATAATCCGAACTTTTTGCACTATCCGAACTTTGAATAGCAATTCGGATATTTTTTAAAATCCGAATAGGCTATCCGAGCAAACTCGGATTTCCCATCTAAAATCCGGGCGGATAGTTAGCTCAGAGGCAAAAATCCCTTTCGGAGAGAGAGAGAGAGAGAGAGAGAGAGAGAGAGAGAGAGAGAGAGAGAGAGAGAGAGAGAGAGAGAGAGAGAGAGAGAGAGAGAGAGAGAGAGAGAGAGAGAGAGATGGGGTGATTGTTACGCCCATACTTCTAGGAGAAAACTTAGGAGAATAAGCGAATTGAATAAGGCCTTTTGCGTTAGCCATGATGAGAAACGTCAGATTTTGTAGCTAGAAACAGGCCTTGGAAGTGTAATGGATTTCATTGCAATCTTATTAAAGTAGAGAAAGTAAGTTTTTTCCCCAGAAGACCCCCCAAGCACAGCCTCAACCAATGATAATTAAGGAGAGGATATTACCGTGGAGGGAAATGGGATTGTTAATATGGGACAGGCATGAATTCCGACACTCAATCTAAAACCTAATTAAGTTTAATTCAAATTAATTCAAAACGTTATAAAACATAAGTGGTGAAATGAGGAATGAAGGGGCGGGAAACGCCAGATTTACGGCCCGGGCATGGGCGATTACTCTTTATATAGGAGAAGATGTTTTCAGTCTCTTAAGTCTAAACATACAGCTATATGTCTGACAGTCTCCGCGTGACGCAGGCGGGAATGGGCGATTTATTGGCCGGTCTTCGGCTTTACGGTCTTGTGATATATGACTTTATTACGTTTTATAGCCACTTGTATACAAAGGAGAAGAGATGTCCTGATACTGACAATTACAATGAAAATGGCCCCCCTCCCCCCCCCCACCACCATCGCCTCCCTCACCTCCCCCCACCCTGTCCCCATAGGAAACACATCACACAAATTAATCTTTTGTTCTCCACAGCAGAACCAAGAGAAGCTCAGTGCCTTCCAAAGATCATATGTTTTTTAAGTGTAGATTTTATAAGTTGAACGGAAACTGAAATGTTATTTGATACATTGCTCTGACCACACCCACAATGATGCTATACCTGTCCTCATCATAACCACGCCCACAACAATATGACCTTGGTTTCCTTTTAACCCAAGCTGCAATGGCATTGTGCCATGTTCTACCCTTGCTACACCTACAATGACATCACATATTGTAATGCATTTATCCAGAGCAGGATCATCCACCAGGCAACCTGGGCAGGTGTCTGGGGTCCAGTTTGTGTCAAAGGGCCCACCAGCCACCTTCTCTGATCTCTCTCCACTTCAGATTACCAAAAAGACCGGAAGAGGGGCCCTTCAATCTATTGCTTTGTCTAGGAGAACCCCATTACATCTTATTCCATCTCTGCACTTATCACACCCTTTGTGACAACACATCTTGGACTGTCCTGACCACACCCATACTGACACCACTTACTGACAGCACATCTTGTAATGCCATTCAATGACATCAAGTGTTCTGTCCTCACCACACCCATACAGACATCAAATCTTGCATTGCCATCAACGTGGGATTTATACTTTTTGTGCTCCTAGGCCAAGTAAGTTGTAGCTCCCCTTTCTTGCCGCAGCTCCCCTCCCATTCCATGTGCAACCCCCTCTTCCATGTGTATCATCCATGTACAGCAGCCCCTCCCATTCCATGTGCAGCCCCTTCTCCATGTGTAACATCCATGTACAGCAGCCCCTCCCATTCCATGTGCAGCCCCCTCTTCCATGTGTAACATCCATGTACAGCAGCCCCTCCCATTCCATGTGCCGCCCCCTTCTCCATGTGTATCGTCCATGTACAGCAGCCCCTCCCATTCCATGTGCAGCCCCCTCTCCCATGTGTAACATCCATGTACAGCAGCCCCTCCCATTCCATGTGCAGCCCCCTCTCCCATGTGTAACATCCATGTACAGCAGCTCCTCCCATTCCATGTGCAGCCCCCTTCTCCATGTGTAACTTCCATGTACAGCAGCCTTTCTATTCCATGTGCAGCCCCCTCTTCCATGTGTATCATCCATGTACATTAGCCCCTCCCATTCCATGTGCAGCCCCCTCTCCCATGTGTATCATTCATGAACAGCAGCCCCTCTCTTTCATGAACAGCTCCCTTGAGTATCAGTTTCCTTTTTCATGTGTTGCTCCCCATTTTTACCCTCCTCTTTCCTATGCAGTAACCCCTCTTACATGTCCAGGTGCCCCAAGGCCTGCAGCCATCCTAGGCCCAGGCCTTTGTGGCCTTTCCAGAAATCTTGCTCTGACTGCCATACAATGACATCACATCTTATACTTTACTGACCACACTCATAGCTACATCACATTTTGTGCTACTCTAAAATGACACCACATCTCACACTGCTTTGACAACACTCTTAGTAACCAGGGCCGGAATTGCTCTTTTTACAGCCCAAGCCCACTGTCACCAGCCGCCCCCTTCAGTATAGGTAGCGAGATGACCCCTCCCTCTTCCCTCTAATATAGGTAGCCTGATGACCACTCCCCTCTCCAGTATAGGTAGCCAGATGTTCCCCTCCCCCTTTCCCTCCAGTATAGGTAGCCAGATGACTCCTTCCCCCTTTCCCTCTAGTATAGGTAGCCAGATGACTCCCTTAATCCCTCCTTTTCCCTCCCCCCCTCAGTATAGGATAGCCAGCTCACCTTCACGCTGCAGCAGCCATCAGTGTCACTCATTTCTCCACTCGTCTCCAGTGCAGAAGCTTCCTCTTCCTTTCCGTCTCCAATGCTGCCCAAGTCCATCGCCACCAGGCACAATGCAAACGTGCACAGGAAGCATGGTGGCTGCTGCAATGGCGGCTGGCAGCAAAGTACCATGGTCAGGCACTCGCCTGACCTCCCTGCATTGCAGCATTTGCAAGCTTACAAATGCTGTACCAGTTTTGCCTACTGCTTTGGTGCCCTTGCTCCTGTGGTGCCCTAGGCCATGGCCTAGGCGGCCTTGGCCTAAATCTGGCCCTGTAAGTGACATTACATCTTGTGCTACTATATAATGGCATCACAACTTGTATCGCCATACAATGATGTCATAAGCTGTATTACACTGACCACACCCATAATAATGTCACAACTTTTGCTATCTTAGTTTAGACACAATAACATCACTTGTAGCCACATCCTTAGTGATGTCACTGCCCAGATAACAATCACTTTAAGAGTCATACATCCTTCATTTCCAAGGACAGCCACAACGAGATCACACTTTATACGGCCTAGCCCAGGCATAGGCAAACTTGGCCTTACAGCTGTTAAGGAACTACAAATCCCACAATGCATTTGCCTTTATGAGTCATGACTGTGGCTGTCAGACTCCTGCAATGCATTGTGGGACTTGTTGAGGAAATCCTCAACAGCTGGAGGGCCAAGTTTGCCCATGCCTGGCCTAGCCCCACCCATAATTACACCTTTTTCTGTCCTAGTGCTTCCACAATGACTCCATTCCTAGTACTACTGTAGCCCCACCCAGAATGACATTGCGCTTCCTATTTCACTGTCATGTGACGCCTTTTCACCTATCTAAGCACAGCCATGGTGACTGGCACTGGCCTGGCCACAAGTGGCACTAACCACGCCCACAACGATAACATATTTTCACTTCCTGTGACTGACAGCTTGCACTTCTGTGGCTTTCAGATGCTGGTGTTGGCATACGAGGCATCCGGAAACAGTTGGCTTTAACTCAAATAAAGAGTGGTGAAGTCACGGAGTAGTCTATGGATTAGACATGACATTAAAGGGACACTGAAGGAAAAAAAAAACCTTCTAATATAATGAATTGTATGTGTAATACGGATAATTAATAGAACAATAGTAGCAAAGAAAATAAGTCTCATGTTTTTATTTTCAGGTATATAGCTTTTTTTTTTATAGCATTGCGTCATTTTGTCATATTTGCAATTTACAAACCACACCCTGCATTTTAAACTAACAGAGCAGAGCTAATGACCCTTTGAACTTTCCTGCAGTAACAATCTTATCTGAAGCGGTCTCTCACTGTTTCTTTGAAGTATAAGGGCCACAGAAAGTGGCACTGTAGGTGACTAAACTGGTCAAGAGCTTAGAGAAGCTCTTTTGCAAAGATAACAACTGAAGTTTCTTAACTCCTCCTGTGCTGGAAACAACATGAGACTCTGTTCTTTACTACTAATGTTCTATTTCTTAGCTGTGCTACACATACAATTCATTATATCATAGGTTTATTTTCACTTCAGACTTCCTTTAACTCTGACTTGCATGCAGATTTCATGCAAATTCTATACAGCCTAGAAATGGCCCAATGAAAACTGTCAGGAGGTGCAGTTGTTTGGCCCATTTCTAAGCAGCACACAATTTGCATTGCGTTTGCAAGCAAGTCCGATTTATTTGCATCTCATTACGGCAGCAAGGACAGCCATACTTTCAGGGCCCGTTTCCAGTTGTGCGGTGGGAATCGCCGCGGTAAAAATCCGCATGCGTATGCGAATTTCGCATGCGGTTATATGCAAATTTTCATGCGATTCGCATACGATTTCCCATGGATGACGATGTATTCGAATTTAACCATGGCAGTGCCTGTGTGCTTTTCCATTGATTCCATGCAAAATCGTATGCGAAAAAAGGAAAAAAATACATATATAAGTAGATAACTACTTGTTCTACTTGCATAACACATGTATTGTACTGTCCATGTCTTGATTTCAGCGAATTTTATAAAGCAAATAAAGAGAAAACTGTGTCAGGCATTTTCCATCTTTAATGCCTTTGACTGAAGCCAATCCTGATGTCATTTCCTCCCTTACTCTTTTTTTTTTGCCTAGAAATTGCACTGTCATATCTAGCTGGCTTTATAATCACATATGAGCACAGCATAAGTCGTATTTCAGCAGCTTCGCATTGAGCTGCCCTCAGCCAATCAGTGAGGAGCAGGCATGTGAGAGGGTAGATAACAAGCTTTCCTCTTCCCGACAATGTACCAGAATAGAGCTAGGCTGGCTGAGATCATATTCATTACAGCAGAAACATTTATAATTATATTGGAATGTTTGTAATGCAAGGGTCAGGTTTTAGACTGCATAATAAACACAGAGCTGTGGGTAAATGGAATTTGATTTTACGGCTGGCAATCCTGCGTAAACCATCTCCACTATAGATGAATGTTTTAGCTTTCCTCCCCAGCTTGTAGAGCACCCTCTTCTGCCATCCGTCTGCATTGCGCTCGCCCCACTCTCATGGCGTTTTCATCCATTTCCGAGGCTTACGGTGGCGATTATTGCTGCCATCTGTCACACGTCGTAATGAGGGGATGCTGCAGCTCTGATGACGATTATTAAACACTTTCATCACGGCTAATAATGATATTTTTTATTCTATAGGCTGAGCTGTTGTCACCGCGATTTTCCCCGACGGGACGCCGCGAGCAGCGGAGTGGCGAAGGCATTAGGGAAAGCGTGGTGTTGTATTGAGCATGTCAGCAGAATGTGGGCCCGGCAAATGAAGCGGAGTGTTACCTGATGTGCAGAGCTGTTAAAATTGCGCACAAATATGTAAATCACCCACCTAGCGGATGACAGATCGGCGCTGAAATTCACCGGAAACTGCTCTTTAGCTGAGAAATAGGCAATCAGCTCTCAGTTCAGCGCACTGTACACCCAGGATTGATGGCAAACATTATGTCAAATCACTTGCCTTGTTTTTTGCGCATATAAAACACCATCACTCCGCAGTGGGCCTCATGCACTAAAAATCCTTACTGGCTTTATTGCCTATATTAGCTCATTTTCTTTTTCTAGGATTCTGCTAACTTTCTTTTATGTCACAATTCACAAACATTAAAGGAACAGTGTCAATTAACATGTTTTTTTTTTTTTACCTGGCATTGAGAGAGTTCCTGAGGTGCTGCTAAATGATGATGTATACAATTCACTTGCTTATCTCTATTGTTTACTGTATTCAATTCCTTTCACTCTAAACTGATGGAAAGTCTGCTCTAATCTGACCGCAGAGTGAGCCATGAGAGGAGGAGGAATGCCCTCACAGTGCATCTGTTAACCCTGTGTGTGAGAGAAAGTTATCAGCAGCTGCAACTGCCCGTGTCCTGTGTCTCTGACTAAAGTGTCTGCAGAGAGCAGAGGGGAAATGTAACTTGCTATAAACATTTGCTCCTGGAATATGGGCCCACCAAGTTTAGTATACATACATTTTTCCCAGTTTTTTGCCCTCTAAACCTATTTGCATCTTATATTCCGGAGCGTCTTATACAGCATGTCATGACCAGGGCAGTTTCTAGGCTAAATTGCACACAGTGCGAGGGTGTAAAAATTGCGCCCCCTTCCCCCCCCACTCCGTGGACTCACAAACCCTTACTCTTTAGGGACAGTCACTCAGCCACAGGTCACAAGTAGATCTTCCTACTTACCAGTGACCAGCCGCTCATCCAGGAGGAAGCACAGACCAGGAAAACACACAGGCGAAAAGAGCCCGGAAAGCCGACTCCTCCATGGGCGCCACGCACTGACAGCCTGCAGTACCGCTGCAGGACATCGGGTGTCATCATACAGTGGTGATGTGATGATGACTTGACATCTGACGCAGGCAGCCCAGGAGAAGTCAAGGAAGGTCGCGCTGGTAAACTTCTTCCATTTGTCTGCACTGCGCGTCACAAGCTCCCTACCAGTTATATGTAAAAAGAGAACCGAGAGCCCAATATAGTGTATTAAGTCAAGGCAATTGATTGAATGAAACGAGTATAGAGTGATACTCACAAACCTGGGTTACCTCCAGGCAACCACTGAATAGGCAGATGAGGAGATTGTCCTGTCCCCACTCAAGATTAAGAAGTTGCTCTCTGTTGACGTGAAGAAAAAAAGGGGTATCCCCCTCCACCAAGGGTGGATATTAAATATATTGTAAAGGAGAACAGAGGCGCCAAAAGGCTAAAATCAATACTTAAAATGTTTAAAAATTGCTTAGGAGGCAGTGGTGGACTTACCTCCTACAAGCAGACACAATAGGCTGAATAGGCTGTGTATTCAAGACAAGGTATGTTTATTGGTACACTCCAAGGGTTAATCGCAACGTGTTTCGCAGGCTAAAATCCGCTTCATCAGGTAAATAAAGAATAGGAGTACACGACAGCAGTATGTCGGGGTAACACCTGGCACCTCAGTGCCTAGCGGTTATGTCCTTCTGCCTGCTCCCCCATTCTTCTACTTGCCGGTCTGCACCCAGTGTGGTCGCCCTGCCCACATTGCCCAAGAAACAGCCTTGTTCACGACCATAAAAGGTCACTTCTTCAGAGACATATAGTGCGGCGAATATAAATCTCTGTGAGTATATAAGGACATACACATATCCCTGTGTATAGAGGATCACGACAAGTCCACTTCATAGAAATCATTCCAAGAGGACCATTCCATAGGGCAAATACCTTAGGAAATAGTATTATTTAAGGCAACATGTTGCGTAGAATGGATGTCAGCACTCTGCAGGTCTAATGCTTTTTTTTATGGGATTCATTTAAAGGAATATTTCATTAGATGGAACTGGATGCATTGTAAACCCTTATTTTCTTGCTGTTTCTCTGGAACGCCTTAGGTAAGGACAGAGGTATGTTGGATCCCTGTACCTCTGTGCACTTTCCAGCGAGTTTTTGAATCTAAAGAGGAGGGAGAAATATAGGGAGAAGTCCCGGGTTAAGTTGAGGAGAAGCTTTCTGCTCACAGGATTCCACACCAGACCCTCACCTATTATACAGATACTTAACAGGAACCTAAGGTGTGAGACCTGTGGAAGCTGCCATATAATAACCACTTAATGACAAGCGGACTTATAAAAACGTCCTACTAGAGCCTCTTAATGGCTCCAGGACGTTTTTATAAGTCAAACAGTGCTTCTGCCGCTGTGCGCATGCACGTGCGCGTTCCTGCTCATGCGCACTCTCGCGTGTGCATGTGCGTTCCTGCTTGCGGGCACATGAGATTACTGAAAAAAAAAAAACCGTAGAAAAAATTCACCTTAATTTCCAAATAATATATTGTCACCATACTTTGTACTAGGGACGTAATTAAAATCTTGTGATAACCAGGACAAATAGGCAGATAAAATGTGTGGGTTTGATGTACAGTAGCAGTGTTTATAGTAAAACTATAGGGGATGAAATTGGAGAAATAGTGTATTTTTTAATTTTTTTCCTTGTTTTTTCCTTTAAAATGCATAGAAAATAAAGTAATTACTGAAAACAAATATCAACCCCAAAAAGCCCAATTGGTGGTGAAAAAAACAAGATATAGATCATTTAATTGTGATTAGTAGTGAGTAAGCTATTGGCAAATGAAAGGGATGAACACTGAAAGGTGAAAATCGCGCTTGTCTGTTAGGGTAAAAACCGCTTTGGGGTGAAGTGGTTAATTTCCCTTTAAACAGTACCAGTTGCCTGCCTGGCTCTCCTGCTGATCTCTCTGGTCAGTAGGGCCTAAAAAAACACACTGAAACAAGATGAGTTTCTGATGAGTTTCATTCGGATTTCATCCAGGTAATTAAAGCACCTGGGCGGGTGTGCGAGAGGGGGTTAAACTTACCAGCAGTTATCTTCTTTAACCCGTTCCACTCTGTGTTCCAAGCTGCTTCACGTGACTACTGTGCTTTCTCCTTCAACCCGGAAGGAGGAAGTGTTTGTAATCACGTGAGCGCGGCTTGGAACGCAGAGTGGAACGGATTAAAGAAGATGACTGCTGGGTAAGTTTAACCCCCTCTCGCACACCCGCCCAGGTGCTTTAAAGGGAACCAGAGATGAAGGATAGCTGAAAAATGGAAAAAGATCTTATACATACCTGGATCGCTCTCCCACGCCGCCATCCTCCGCTGCCTCTATCGCCGGTACCGGGTCCTGTCACTTCCACCGGATGTGACCAGTTGTATGCATGCGCAGGGGCTCCCTCCGGATTTGTACGCATGCGCCTGCGCAGTACGGAGGGAGCACACTGCGCTTGCGTCGACTGGCTCGACTGGTTGAAATTATGGGACCTGGTACCGGCGGACAGAGGCAGTGGAGAAAGGCGACGTGGGAGCGATCCCGGCTTATGGGGCTGGAGGAAGCCCCGGGTATGTATACATCTATTTCCTCTTCGTATCTGGTTCTCTTTAATTACCTGGATGAAATGCGAATGAAACTCATTCGGATGTCATCTGGTGAGCATCCCTGGCAGCTAATCCTGTCAAATTAGTCATAGACCTCTTATCTGCATGCTTGTACATGGTCTATGGCTTAAAGGTAAAAAAAAATGTATATAAACAATTGCATTTATACATTCTACTTTTTTTTTTTTTTTTTTAGATATCCCAGGGTTTTATATTTAAACATTTACAAAGTAGATTGAATGTTTTATTGTCTCTGCTAAATGACATTCTATTAAGTGTCCCAGAGTTAAAATACATTAACTATTGACCTCATTCTATCTCTCCCCTGCCTTCATAAGTTGTATTTTGCCAGGAAAACTGTAATTTGTTTAGCAGTGATGTTTACTATTTTCCAAGACAGAAGCTGTCACTTCCATGCCTAGAAATTAACTCTTTTAGGCAGCAAAAGAAAAAGAGGAAAACCAGCCTAGTTATTATTTTGTTTTGCACTGTACATAGACACGTTTATCTCATCATGTCACGTGTCGCCTAGGGTACACTTCAAAGTATTAGAGACAGAGGATCAGCAGGACAGCCAGGCAATGCGTATTATTTAAAAGGAAATAAACTTGTTAGCCTCCAACTCCTAAGGATATCATAAGATTAGAGATCTTGGGTTCCCTTTAAACACGAAGGTTGCTTTGAATTTGGCAGCAGGCCAACGCTACGCCAATGTACTGTAAGTCTATTAGGCATTTCACACCTAGTGCAGTGAGATGTGTTCCACCGGAAGTGCCTTATTCAATGCAAGAGCAACAGCTCGTTGTCAGGCAACTTGCACGGCAATGTGCAACAAATCGGAAGTCATGTAAGTCTGTAGCATCGCAGTTCTTTCTTACATTTTTCGTGTCCGCGTTGCCGATGCACAGAAATGCATTTTTTTCAGATCACTTCCGCACAATTCTTATTTTGGCCACAGGAAGTGAGCACTAGAGATCCTCACTTCCTGCTTGGCCTGGAGCCAGAATGCAGATTACCGCACACTGCCGCAGTATTCTCCAAAGCCTTTTTTTGGGACATTGCGGTACAATTAGCCAATCGCACTGCAATAGCAGGATAGCAGTGTGAAGCTGGCGGGAGCATACAGCAGTCACACTCACTATCTGTTCTGCTTTTAGTATCACTCTCAATCTGGGACGATTCTTTCAGTGGTAAATTTGTCAGCAATCAATACAGTTGGTAGATGTGATGTTTACGTAGAGCTATCCGCAGACGGTAAGGATCGAGTCCTCTCGTGGCCCTTCCTCTCTGCGCAGATGATGAATATGCCGCTGTCCTGTCGCAGCGATAATTGTGTTGATTTTATGGCCGTACTCTTAAACGCTTGTCCATTTGTATCGCATTACTGGAACAGCTTTAAAGTGTCATCGTGTTATATGTCCCATCGAGGAACAAAGGAGCGTGGCCCGCTGTGGCGTAATGAGACGCTTTGGATTCACACTCGGGGACATAAACACAACAGTGTCAAATAAAGAGAGACAATTAGTTTTTATTAAGAATGTGAGCGTTGCTGTAAATATGGCGGTGTTACCAGAACGCACGTCCTCCGCGGTTCCTCCCGATGCCTCGCCGGGGCTCCTAATGAAAGCAAATACAGATAAATATTCATAAGTCGGCTTCCATCACTGTATAAATCACAGCTTTATTGCTGCTCCTGTGGACAAGGCCGAGGACAGGATTGCATTGCGGAATGGAGAAGAAAGTAAATTACTGGCGATCCGAGATGGATTGGGGGGTTTAACTGATGTCAAACAAATAACTTTTAGCTGCTCAGGAGCCCCTTCCCCAGCCACTTCATGGAGCGCAGACTTCTAGGGCCGCAGGCGGTAATCTTCTCAGAAAGATCTGTCTGCACCAATTGCCAACTGTGTCCCTAGATGGACAGTGTACTGGTTAAGGTCTCTGACACAGGAGACCAGGGTTTGAATCTTGGCTCTTCCTATTCAGTAAGCCAGCACATCAGTAGGAGACCTTGGGCAAGACTCCTTAACACTGCTACTGCCTATAGAGTGTGCTCTAGTGGCTGCAGCTCTGGTACTTTGAGTCCGCCAGGAGAAAAGCACAATATAAAATGTTCTGTGTCTTGTCCCACTGAAGAGCAGGATGATATTAAAAAGGTAGATGGTAGTAAGGGAAAAATAAATGAATACACTGCAAAGTGAGAAGTCGCTAAAGAAGAAGATAGATCAAGAAATCATTGATATTCGCCGTGTAATGCAGGTCATCATCTTTACTAATGGCAGACTTAAAAAAAAAAGGGACAGCACCAACTGCCATTATCGATAAACATACCCACCAACAATTTGATAGGTCAAAAAGGTTTTTTTTTTTATTATATGCATATATGTGGGAGTTTCTGCAGTTGGCAGTTGGAAACAGCTGTTATTTCCCTCAATGCAATGAGGTTCACAGATAGGAAATTTAACCTCCTGGGCGATAATCCCGAGCTGAGCTCGGGGTATATCGCGCAGGAGGATTTCTCAGGCCCTGGTGGCCCGATTTGCATAATTTTTTTTGTTACATGCAGCTAGCACTTTGCTAGCTGTGTGTAACTTCTGATCGCTGCCGCTCGTCGCCGATCCATCGCTACCCGCCGTGCCGTGCAGCCCCCCTCCCCCCAGACCCCTTGCACAGCCTGGCCAATCAGTGCCAGGCAGCGCTGAGGGGTGGATCTGGACTCCCTCTGACGTCACGACGTCGGTGACGTCATCCCACCCTGTCGCCATGGCGACTGGGGAAGCCCAGCAGGAAATCCCGTTCTAAACGGGATTTCCTGCTTACTCTGATCGCCGAAGGTGATCGGAGTGGGTGGGGGGATGCCGCTGCATAGCGGCTATCATGTAGCGAGCCCAGGGCCTCCTGGGCGATGTAATTGTATCGCCCAGAGGGTTAAAGAGTAACTCCAGTGAAAAAAAAAAGTAGTAAAAAAAGTGCTTAATTTTTTACAATAATTATGTATAAATGATTTAGTCAGTGTTTGTCCATTGTAAAATCTTTCCTCTCCCTGATTTACATTCTGACATTTATCACATGGTGACATTTTTACTGCGGGCAGGTGTTGTCAGTGGAAGGAGATGCTGCTTTTTGGCAGTTGGAAACAGCTGTTATTTCCCACAATACAACAAGGCTCACAGACAGTTTCTCTTTAAAGGGACACTTAAGTCAAACAAAAAAAATGAGTTTTACTCACCTAGGGCTTCCAATAGCCCCCTGCAGCTGTCCGGTGCCATCGCTGTCTCCCTCCGATCCTCCTGGCCCCGCCGGCAGCCACTTCCTGTTTCGGTGACAGGAGCTGACAGGCTGGGGACACGAGTGATTCTTCGCGTTCCCAGACACATTAGCACCCTCTATGCTGCTATATGGTATATAATATATGCTATAGCAGCATAAATGGCGCTATTGTGGCCAGGAACGCGAAGAATCACTCGTGTCCCCAGCCTGTCAGCTCCTGTCACCGAAACAGGAAGTGGCTGCCAGCGGGGCCAGGAGGATCGGAGGGAGACGGCGAGGGCACTGGACAGCTGCAGGGGGCTATTGGAAGCCCTAGGTGAGTAAAACTCATTTTTTTTGTTTGACTTAAGTGTCCCTTTAAAGAGGAACTCCAGTGAAATAGATTTAATAAAAGGGTGCTTAATTTTTTCAATAATTATGCATAAATGATTTAGTCAGTATTTGCCCATTGTAAAATCTTTCCTCTCCCTGATTTACATTCTGACATTTATCACATGTAGGGCTTGATTCACAAAGCGGTGCTAACTGTTAGCACGCTTGTGAAAAGCCCCTCTTCACGTCTAAACTGAGTTTAAGCATGTAAAAATGAACTTGCGCGCAAAGTATTGCGTGCAAAACTTTGCGTGCGCACAGCGCAAGGCGCACAAAAGTCGCATTGTGGTGCGATGAAAATGGCGCACCCGATGCACCTATAAAGTTGCACCGCAATACGATGTCTTGCGCGCACCGCGCTGTGCGCGCGCGCAAAGTGTTGCGCGTGAGTTCATTTCATTTTAGTTAGCACCCTACTTTACATGCCCAAAGTCTTTAGGCGTGCTAACTAGGTTAGCACCGATTTGTGAATCAAGCCTGGTGACATTTTTACTGCTGGCAGGTGATGTCACTAGAAGGAGATGCTGCTTGCTTTTTTGGAAGTTGGGAACAGCTGTTATTTCTCACAATGCAACAAGGCTCCCACAGTGTGATGTCAGTACCTCCGTGCTGTGAGGTGTTTACATCACACTGTGGGATGGGTTTCACCACAAAATCAGCCATACAGAGCCCCCTGATGATCCGTTTGAGAAAAGGAATAGATTTCTCATGGGAAAGGGGGCTATCAGCTACTGATTGGGATGAAGTTCAATTCTTGGTTATGGCTTCTCTTTAACGGGCCATGGCCCTGACATCACACTGTGGGAGGGGTTTCACCAAAATATCAGCTACACAGACATCCCTGATGATCTATTAGAGAAATGGTAAAGTCTTCCTGAGGGAAAGGGGGTATCGGATGCTGATGGAGATAACATTTAGTCCTGGGTTAAAGTTCCTCTTTAAGGCAGACAGCAGTTCCTCCTCCCCATAGCCTTCTTGTTTATAAAGGATAGATTCACATTAGTGGTAAAAGCCAGAGGGAAAGGACGCCACTTCCGCATTGCTATGCATTAACAGATGTTGGTGTCAGTTTTGCAGGGTAATTATCCATAGGTAAGTTTCCACTGGACACTTTAAAAACCAAATTCTGGTAAATAGAGGAGGTAGTGGTGGACTTACCTCCTCCAAGTAAACAAACAACGACTGTAGTAAAGACAGTCAATATATTTTATTTATGAACTCCAAATATGCAACGCGTTTCGCAGGTTAGATCCCGCTTCATCAGGCAATAACAACGGAGCAATAGCATATGTGGTCAGTAGAAGAGCCAGGCATCTGTCTCTGTCTCTTGTTTTTATCCACTGGGCATCTGATGCTGTCCAAGGTGCTGAGTCTGTGTGTATCACTGACCTGAGGAGAGACCAGCAGCTCTATATGAGAGGCAGACAATGCCGCTGTCCAGAGTGCGGATTCTGTGTGTATCACTGACCTGAGGGGAGACCAGCAGCTCTATATGAGAGGCAGACAATGCTGCTGTCCAGAGTGCTGAATCTGTGTGTATTACTGACCTGAGGAGAGACCAGCAGCTCTATATGAGAGGCAGACAATGCCGCTGTCCAGGGTGCTGAATCTGTGTGTATCACTGACCTGAGGGGAGATCAGCAGCTCTATATGAGAGGCAGACAATGCTGCTGTCCAGAGTGCTGAATCTGTGTGTATCACTGACCTGAGGAGAGACCAGCAGCTCTATATGAGAGGCAGACAATGCCGCTGTCCAGAGTGCTGAATCTGTGTGTATCACTGACCTGAGGGGAGATCAGCAGCTCTATATGAGAGGCAGACAATGCTGCTGTCCGGGGTGCTGAATCTGTGTATCACTGACCTGAGGAGAGATCAGCAGCTCTATATGAGAGGCAGACAATGCCGCTGTCCAGGGTGCTGAATCTGTGTGTATCACTGACCTGAGGAGAGATCAGCAGCTCTATATGAGAGGCAGACAATGCTGCTGTCCAGAGTGCTGAATCTGTGTGTATCACTGACCTGAGGAGAGATCAGCAGCTCTATATGAGAGGCAGACAATGCCGCTGTCCAGGGTGCTGAATCTGTGTGTATCACTGACCTGAGGGGAGATCAGCAGCTTTATATGAGAGGCAGACAATGCCGCTGTCCAGAGTGCTGAATCTGTGTGTATCACTGACCTGAGGAGAGATCAGCAGCTCTATATGAGAGGCAGACAATGCCGCTGTCCAGGGTGCTGAATCTGTGTGTATCACTGACCTGAGGAGAGATCAGCAGCTCTATATGAGAGGCAGACAATGCCGCTGTCCAGGGTGCTGAATCTGTGTGTATCACTGACCTGAGGAGAGACCAGCAGCTCGATATGAGAGGCAGACAATGCCGCTGTCCGGGGTGCTGAATCTGTGTGTATCACTGACCTGAGGGGAGATCAGCAGCTCTATATGAGAGGCAGACAATGCTGCTGTCCAGAGTGCTGAATCTGTGTATCACTGACCTGAGGAGAGACCAGCAGCTCTATATGAGAGGCAGACAATGCCGCTGTCCAGGGTGCTGAATCTGTGTGTATCACTGACCTGAGGGGAGATCAGCAGCTCTATTATTATTATTATTTATATAGCGCCGACATATTACGCAGCGCTGTACAGTGTATATATATATATATATATATCTTGTCACTAACTGTCCCTCAAAGGAGCTCACAATCAAATCCCTACCATTGCCATATGTCTATATTTTGTATTGTAAGTACTGTAGTGTAGGGCCAATTTTTTAGGGGGAGCCAATTAACTTATCTGTATGTTTTTTGGAAAGTGAGAGGAAACCAGAGTGCCCGGAGGAAACCCACGCAGACACGGAGAGAACATACAAACTCTTTGCAGATAGTGCCCTGGCTGGGATTCGAACCGGGGACCCAGCGCTGCAAGGCGAGAGAGCTAACCACTACGCCACCGTGCTGCCCTATATGAGCTCTATATGAGAAGCAGATGGAAAACTGAAATAGTATTTTTAAAATATCCATCCTTTTAGTCCATAGATCTGGACTGACAGCATTGTTTTTTCTACAATCTGTAAAAGTATATTATCTGTATAAATTCCACCACTCTTGACTCTTATGATGGCTTCTGAATAATATTTGTGACCCCGGGGGCTTCTGTTTCTGCAAACAGAGGCCATGGGGGCAGACTTGCATGCCAAGCAGGAGTGACAGTGCAAGACTGCTCAGTGGGGAGTACTGATAATCACTCAGCATGCAGTTCAGATATTTCCTGAACCCTGCAACCTATACGACAGTACAAAGAGCAGACTAAATTTCACTGAGCTGGAACTCTGCCTAAAAGATGATTCTTGCAGCTTTGATTGAATGAGGAAGGCTTAGGACTTCTTCTAGGTGGGACTACCTGACTGCGTCCCTTTTGCGGAGATGCCTCCTCACTTCCTGTCTAGCAACCAAAGCAGCAAGCGAGAGAGTATCTTTGTAATGGAATATGTTGGCTCTTTATAAATTAATAATAAAATAATGAGTCATAAGGGAGAACACAGACTCATTCCTAGTAAGAAAGGCTCATTAGAAGTCTTGTATAAGTGAATGTAAGGAAGTGACTCTTGTAGAGGGAAGAGGAAGGTTGTGTGGAGAACAGAGAATGGGGTGGTTCCTGGACGTTATTGAAGACAAATATGGAGGAGACAGAATGTGCAGAGTGTTGTAGGTTAGTTAGGAGTTTGCTGTGGAACCTCAGGTGAAATTAGCAGCCAGTGGAGAACAGAAGAAGGTTGTGTGCAGAGCGGATTCTGAGGCTGGGGTGGTATCTGGAAATTATTGAGGTGTTTGGAGGAGAAATATTGTGGAGAGCTTCGTGTGATATAGTTAGTGGCTGGATGTGGATCCTCAGGGGAAATTAGCAGCCAGTGGAGGACAGAAAAAGGTAGTATGGGGAGCAAAGGCTTCATGTGATAAAGTTACAAGTTTGATATGGATCCTTGGAAGAAGGTTTTGTGCAGAGCAGAGGTTAAGGGTGGTTTCTGGAAATTAGTGAGGACATGTTTAGAGGAGACAGATTGTGGAGAGCTTTATAGACTAGATAGGAGTGTGATGTGGAATGTTGGGGGAAATTGGCAGCCAGTAGAGGACAGAGGAAGGTTATGTGTAGAGCGGAGGCTGAGGTTGGGGTGATATCTGGAAATTAGAGACAAAATGTTTGGCTGAAACAGACTGTGGAGAGCTTCATGTGTTATAGTTAGATGTCTGAAGTGGATGTTGTGCATAGATGGCCTTCAGCAGAGAGACGGGAAGAAGGGAACTGTAGCTTTGCACTGACATTGGTGATGTCTCTTCCTCAACGTACTTGTAATAAGGAAGGGTCGGATCCTCAGGCTGACTCTGGAATTCTGTGCCCTGAAGGGTTAAAGCCATTGAGGTAATATTGAGTTCTCCTCTCACACAAGAGATCTAATTAACTTTATTAATAAGACAATTAACGGGCTGCCTGATTGTGCTTTCCAGAGGACATTAATTACCCTCCAGCTGGTTCCATTGGAACAATGGTGTCTCGTGTACAGATAAGGCTGCTTTGCATATGGAAGTCTGTGGAGAGGAGATTTAGAGGAATTGGACAAATCCCGTTATTTATTAAACAAGGCAGCTGCCAAAGGCCGCAGACAGGGGGGTCAGTCGCCACACATGCGGGAGAGCAACTCTAGAGTTCTACTTATCTGTGCCAGCATTGAGTGTGAGGAGTGTGGATAAGTTGAAGTGGAGTGTAGCCAGTGAGGACTGGTTTACACTGGGCACTTGGTAGCATTTTTCTGATCGCCAGTGATACTTATGGATATATTCTCAATGCAACGTCTGCGATTTTAATCAATTGCAAATGCGCTGCATGGAGTGCTTTGGGGGCAATTGCATTGTTATTTTCGTTCTATTGAACAGGAATCACTATCCAAAATTGCTGTAAAAACACAAAATTTTGAGCCGCACAATTGCGCTTCGAATGTGAACTGGGTCTTAGGCCCTAAAGGTAGCCATACATCTAGCAATATTGGGAAGATTTGACCAAGCGACAAATATGTCTCTGATCGAATCTGATTAGAGAGAGATCTGTCGGTTGCCCATGCACCGCAGACCAATTCCCAGATTGATCTCATGCCTTGTAACACTGCATACGCCACCTTGCTGTCCGCTGGGAGAAAAGTGCTTTACAAATGTTTTGTTGTTGTTGTTGTAAAGGGGAGATTTTCACGTTTATGTTCAGCTCTGTCATCTGCGCAGTGATTTTACTTTGTGGTTTTGGATTAATTATGTCCTGTGTTGTTTTTCATTTAAGTTGTAATTTTCCGCTTTAGTCCTGAGCCAGACAGTGAAAATAAGTCATGGTGGAACAACCTTCAGAGTTCATCAAGGAGAAGAGAGAGAGATGATAGCAAAGGACAAGTCTGTGAGAGATGGAGAGAGACCACATCTACACACCTTGCACACCCTTGAAGTGAACAAAAAACTTATGATACAATGAATGGGTTGTGTAATATGGATAATTAATAGAACATTAGTAGAAAAGAAAATAGTGTCATTTATTTTTAACGGGTATATACCTTTATTTATAACATTGCATCATTCTATAAAAATTGCAGTTCCCACAACACACTCAGCATTTTAAATGATTTCACAGAGCAGGCTAATTTGAAATTTTCTCTGCAGAAAACCGTAAACAAAGAAGAAACAACGAGAGACAGTTGAGATAAGAGCTTCAAAAGACAGTGCTGTCCACACTTTATAAAGTCACAGAGCTCACAGAAGCTCTTTTGCGTAGATAACAACTGAAGTTTATTAACTCTTCCTGTACTGGAAACAATACGGGACTCCTATCTTTGCTACTAATGTTGTATTTCTTAAGGTGGCCATACACTGGTCGATTTGCCATCAGATCGACCAACAGATAGAACCCTCTCTGATCGAATCTGATCAGAGAGGGATCGTATGGCTGCCTTTACTGCAAACAGATTGTGAATCGATTTCAGCATGAAACCGATCACAATCTGTGAAGCTGCCGCCGCCCCCCTGCATATATTACCTGTTCCGCCGGCGCGTGTCCCCGCTGCTCCTTGTCCGCTGGGTTCCGGCAGGCTTCACTTCTTCCTGTCTGGGGAAGTTTAAACAGTAGAGGGCGCTCTACTGTTTAAACTTCCTGTTGGGACAGGAAGAAGTGAAGCCTGCTGGAGCTCATTGGAGAAGGAACAGCGGGGACACGCGCCGGCGGAACAGATAATGTATTGCCGCTAGTGTTGGTCGAACGCTGCTATCGACGCACTCCCGACCCACCGGCGATCAAGCGAATTGAACGATCGATTTTGGATGGAAATCGATAGTTCGGTCAGAGTTTGCGCAACGATTTCACAGCAGATTCGATCACAGTGATTGAATCTGCTGTATATCGGCGGGAAAATCTTAAGGTGTATAATGTACTACACATACAACTCATTATATCATAAGTTTATTTTCACTTCAGATTCCCTTAATTAAGCAACATGCACACATGCCAAGGAATGGAAAAATATTTGCCTGTTTTTTTGGACTTTAAATAGGCATTTGATTCAGTGTGGCATGCTGGTCGTGAGACTCCTATAGAGCAGAATCGGATGAAAAACATACAATGGGTCTGATTCACAAAGCGCGTAAATGCAATTTTTGTGCACAAAAAAACCCAAACAGGAGTTTTTGCGCAAAAACAGACTGGATTTTGCGCGCAAATTCGCGTTTGTGCGCAAAATCACGTCCGTTTTTGCATAAAAAATTCTGTACATTTTTGTGCAAAAATTGTGTGTGAAAATTCGCATTTGCGTGCAAAAACGCCCACGATTTTGAGCGCAAATTCGCGTTTGCGTGTGAAAAACATTACACGCGTTGTAGCTTTGTGGCCATTCTCAGCCTGTTGGGATTGTATTTTGCCGAAAGAACAAAGGCCAGGACTTGAGTGGGTCGCTGGGTTTTAAACCACTCTGTAGCTGGGAGTGGCTATGACGAGCAACGTCCAGCCCTGTAGCAATTGGAGCTGGGGGCAGTCTCCCCTTCAGGGTGAGAGATCTTGGCAGAATTCCTAGCAAGCTGATCTCTCTGTGCCCATCAGTCATGTCAAGAAATGGATTGCATATGGGCATTCGGTAAGGCATCTTCACAAATATAAAACATGAGTATCAAGCTGGAAAGTACGGCTGACAATTTGTATTGCTCAGCCACTGTATATGCGATTTGTGTTAAAGGAGAACTGTAGTGAGAGGTATATGGAGGCTGCCATATTTATTTCATTTTAAGCAATACCAGTTGCCTGGCAGCCCTGCTGGTCTATTTGGCTGCAGTAGTGTGTGAATAACACCAGAAACAAGCATGCAGCTAATCTTGTCATATCTGTCAAAATTGTCAGAAAAACCTGATCTGCTGCATGCCTGTTCAGGGTCTATGGCTGAAAGTATTAGAGGCAGAGGATCAGCAGGATAGCCAGGTAACTGGTATTGCTTAAATGGAAATAAATATGGCAGCCTCCATACACCTCTCTCTACAGTTCTCCTTTAAAGAGACACTTAAGCCAGAAAAAAAATGAGTTTTACTCACCTAGGGCTTCTACCAGCCCCCTGCAGCAGTCCTGTGCCCTCGCAGCCACTCACTAATCCTCTGGTCCACCGCTGCCAGCTAGTTTCGTTTTTTCCGACCGGCCCGTCAGGACTAGCTGCGCGTAGCTTTTTCCGCATTCCTGACTGTAATTAGCGATATTGCGGGCCGTAACGCATACAGAAATACGCGTTGCCACATATCTATGCATTCGTAATGCGGCAACGCATATTTTTGTACACTAATTACAGTCGGGGATGCGGAAAAAGCTACGCGTGGCCAATCCTGACGGGACTGTTGACAAAAACAAAGCTAGCTGGCAGCAGGGGACCAGAGGATTAGTGAGTGGCTGCGAGGGCACAGGACTGCTGCAGGGGGCTGGTAGAAGCCCTAGGTGAGTAAAACTTATTTTTTTTTTCTGACTTAAGGTTCACTTTAAAATCGGTCAATCAGTGTGTGCATCAAATTGACCTTCATAACTTCTGTAAACATCGTTCTGCTAGAAAACCCATCATATATGCTACTGAGTGGTTACCTGACAATCTAGTGAACATTGTGTGCACTGCAGAAGTAGATAAGAATCTTTTTGAAGCTGGTAGATCTTCTAGAGGTGTTAGCACCCCTAGTGGTTTGGAGTCTGTCAGGCTGGTACGGGTCTGCCTAAATGAGTTTTGTCAACGTTAAAGGAAGATGGATGCAGTGTTAATCAGCTGGGACAAGTGTTAATTGCACTTGGGAAAGGCCCCCTTTTGATGTGATGCAAAAAACTAAGCTAATTAATTCTGTACTGGAAAAGTAACTACTTTGCAGCTGTGGCTCTGTTGTGATCCTATAATTGAAGTATGACTGTATGAGGTTATGAAGCATTCGATATTCAATATACTGTATCTAAGGCTGTCAGGACAATGGGAGAATGGACAGGAAGGAGGGAGCGCATGGTCTACAGGGAGCTGGAGGAAGCCCCAGGTACAGTAAGTGAATGTTTGTGTATCAATTATCTTATGGATCAGTGCATGATTGACTTTTGTGTATAGAGAGCTGGGTGAGGACAAATAGATAGAGATGTCCTTAACATTAAATTTTGGGTTCGCGAACAGCGAACATGAACTTCCACAAATGTTCGTGAACAGGCCAACCCAGCCTACCGCCATAGACTTCAATGAGCAGGCAAATTTTAAAACTTACAGGGACTGTTTTTGGCCACAAAAGTGATGGAAAAGTTGTTTCAAGGGGTCTAACACCTGGACTGTGGCATGCCGGAGGGGGATCCGTGCCAAAAGTCCCACCAAAAATTACGGAGTTGACGTAGAGTTGGGTTTTAATCCCTAAAGGGCAGAAATCACAGTACACTCCTACAAATAATGCACTGGAGTGGTACTGTGCCTGTAACTTAATGTGGCCACAATAGCAGTAGTGTGCACAGCTCTCGGTGTCAGTGGGCCGTGGAGTGTCACACAAAGTAAAAAACAGGAGACCGATGTACTAGCCCTGAAAAAGGGCTATTTGGGGTACATCCAGCAAGTAGTCAGTGAGGAAAAAGAACACAGGCCTAGCTAATGCTTTCGCTACCTATCTGCAGCAAGTCTGGCCCTGCTCTCACCAACAGCAGCCATCAGAGTATGAATCCAATATGGCCATACAACTTCTATTTAATAGGGGGGGTCCAGGAGGGGGTGCTAACCCATTGGCTGCCATGTGTCTGCAGACTGAGAGGCAAGGGGTAAAAATTTGGCTCCATGATGATGTATAGGGGGGCGGTCGATCACGCCAAATGCCGAGAACGCAAACAGCGGAAATTCGCTGGTAACTGTCTGCCAGCAAACAGTTCGGGCCACCTCTATTAATAGGTAGTACAATTTATTTTCAATTGAGAACTAATAAAAACTTGTTTCCATTTTTCTAAAAAATGACATGGTCTTTTCGAAAAATGGTGATGAGAATGTGTAAAGGGACTTTACTATTAACCGCAAAATTCAACGCTATTGATTTCAATGAAAAAAGCCTTCGGGACACTAAAATTGGAGCGTAAAATTCTGTACTTACGCTACCATTCAGAGTCTTGACAAATTCAGAATTCAGCTGGAACGACCATCCCTAATGAAGAGGTCAGTGTACATAACCAGTAACTAGTAAGCACTGCAAAGTGGATAGCAAAGCCAGCATATGTAATGAGCACATTTGGCTGGAGCAACTCGTTTTTAAAGGGCAACTGAGAGGGATATGGAGGCTGGCATATTTATTTCCTTTTAAGCAATACCTGGCTGCCCTGCTGATCCTCTGCCTCTTATACTTTCAGCCACAAACCCTGAACAAGCATGCAGCAGATCAGGTTTTTCTGACATTATTGTCAGATCTGACAAGATTAGTTGCATTCTTGTTTCTGGTGTGATTCAGACACTACTGCCGCCAAATAGACCAGCAGGGCTGCCAGGCAACTGTCATTGGTTAAAAGGAAAGAAATATGGTAGCCTCCATATTCTTCTCACTTCAATTGTCCTTTAAAGGACCACTCCAGCAAAAAAAGTAAGTAGTTAAAATCTGACAGAATCGACAGGTTTTGGGCCAGTCCATCTCCTCATGCGGGATTCTCAGGGTTTTCTTTGTTTTCAACAGCATTTCCTGAATGGCAGTTGCTATGTCAAACTGACAAAATAATGTGCAAGCAGGCAGGGAGGCTGGTGGGTATCTTACGATTTTGGCAGTTAAACTGCCGTTCTGGAAATGCTTTTAAAATCAAAGAAAACCCTGAGAATGGCCTCGTTCACATCAGGGCCGTTTCTGTGCGCTTTCCACAGCGCACTGCCCTGTGCGTTCAGCAAGGTATTGATTTTTCCATGTAACTAAATGTAGCTGGTTCACATCTATGCGCTGCGCTGAGCAGCGTTACAGAAACGTAGTGTTGCAGGCATTTCTGTGCGTTGAGCTGGAAAGCGCACAGCAATGCAAGTGAATGGGTCCGCTTTTTTAGCGCATAGAAGCGCGTACAAGCGCATAGAAGCGCATGCGTTTTTTACCCCTAATTGGAGAAAAAAATACATTTACATACAAAAACAAAGTTTTATTGACAACTGCTGCTGCTACAGTAAGCAAAACGTGCTTTAAAGAAGCGCAGCGCAACGCACAGAAACGCGGACTAAAGCGCGCACAAGCGCATGCGTTTTTTACCATGCGCTTTAACACGTTTTTCAGCGCAGCAGATGTGAACGAGGCCAATCCCCCATGAGAAGATGGACTAGTACAAATCGGTTCTATCAAATTTTAATTGCTTTCTTTTTTTTTGCTGGAGTAATCCTTTAAAGGGGAACTGAAGAGAGAGGTATATGGAGGCTGCCATGTTTATTTCCTTTTAGACAATACCAGTTGCCTGGCAGCCCTGCTGATCCTCTGCCTCTAATGCTATTAGCCATAGCCCCTGAACAAGCATGCAGCAGATCAGGTGTTTCGGTGGTTCAGACTTATAAGTCTGATCTGACAAGACTAGCTGCATGCTTGTTTCTGGTTTTAATCAGATACTACTGCAGAGAAATAGACCAGCAGGGCTGCCAGGCAACTGGTATTGATTAAAAGGAAATAAACATGACAGCCTCCATATACCTCTCTCTTCAGTTCCCCTTTAAAGATATGAAAGCTCCTTGTTGAGGTATTGTTTAGACTAAGAAGACGTCTTCCACAGGTGAGCATTCAAAAAAGTTTTATATTGCTTTGAAATACTGAGCTGGAGGAGGCGATAGTTGCCCTTTAAGGGTAAGAGCTGGGATAAGATGGGGATTGTTAAATAAACAGCTCTGGTTGGATAACTCACTCAGGAATTAATCTGCCTTCGGATTCTCTCTCCTGTCGCCCACCCATCACACGTCCTGCAGACCCCCGATGTGAAGATAAATGGGATTGTGTTTGGTTACAGCTTTGGGGCCCTGAGACTCTGCCATCTTTACGACTCGCGTGTTTTATGCGGTTTATGACTTATGGCGGCCCTGCCGCTCCCCCAATATATTCACTATCCCTATGGAAGCAATTAGATGGGAAATATCAACATGTATTTATTAAGTAGATGCAGCGCATATCGCCCCCCTGGGGGTGATCTGGGGAGCTGCAGGGCTGGCGCTGCTTGGAACGCGTTTTGTCTTCGTGGGAAGAGGATGAATAAAGACAGAAGAGGAAACAGGCAGAGCCAGAGATTTGTTACTTTTAGCGAGGGAAAGAAAAATCCGATAACATTCTCAAAGCGAACATTTATAAAAAGTAAGTTGGTAAAGTTTCCCTTCTGCGGAGATCTGCGGAGATTTCTGGTTACTTCTGACGTCTCTTAGGTCAGGCGAGATAGAATCCGTATTGGTGTTTATCGTTAGTGTATGTACAGGGACATTTTACCGCCCAAGACCCACTGCCACCAGCCTTGCTCTCCTCCCCGACCACCCCTGTGCACCACCCCACCCGTCCTTTGTGCTCCTCCTGTCCCATTTGTTCCCCTGGTCCTGTGCTTTTGTCTTTTGCTCCCCTCATTCTGTCTACTTCCTTGTGCCCTAGGCCATGGCCTTGGTGGCCTTGCCTCAAATCTGGCCATGCATACGTATAGTTATGCTGCCAGTGAGCTGGTCGCAGAGGGGTGAGCCGAATGACGGCTTTCCCTGCTGCTGCTTACATTCCCAGTAGCGTTAAATACTATTCCCCCTCTGTAGCAACTCGGGAGGAGAAGTAATTCAGGGTGCAGTGATCTCCGGAACCTTGAATTACTCTTGCCTTGCGTGTCCTGCAAGGGTATTGTTATTGTTAACCCTTCACTGCTCCCATAGTGGCAACACAAGACGTTCCACAATTAGACGTGTGACAGGACAGCTGCCAGTGGCGCCGCGTACCAATAGGGGCTGCAGGCCCTGCATCCGTGGGGGGGGGGGGGGGTAGGGCCGTTTTGGGGGGCAGGAGGGGTTGCAGCATGAGGGGAGAGCGTGGCCACCTACATTGGCGGGGAGGGGGGCTATTCCCCCCTCCCTCACCTCGGGCTCTCCCCTCAGCGCTCCCCTCCAGCATCGGCGGGCAGGAACACATACCTCTATGTTTTCCACGCGCCGGAGGTTCCGCTCTCTAAGTGTCTGATGCTACTTCCTGTTTATCAAGAAGTAGCATTAGGCACTTAGAGATCGGACCTCCATGGTGGAACACATAAAGGTGTACCTGCCTGCCGCTGCTGCTGCCAATGATTGATGTTGTAGTAGGAGGAGCGCTGAGGGGAGAGCCCGAGGTGAGGGAGGGGGGAATAGCCCCCCTCCCCGCCAATGTAGGTGGCCATTCTCTCCCCTCATGCTGCAACCCCTCCTGCCCTTCAAAATGGGGGCCCCGTGATTTCTAGTAACGCCCCAGACAGCTGCCTATGTACAGAGATCACATGGAGACAGTGTACATTCACAAATGGACCTGAGCGTGTTGGCGTCATTCGTATTGGGCTGGGCGCATATCATTTTGGCGCAGGGTGTGCTGAACGACAGGGTGGTGCACCGAGTGGTAGGAACTGGGAGGTAGAAGTAATTTGGGGTCTGCATCAAACTACTTAAAGTGTACCTGAACCTAGTAAAATTATTTAAAATAAAACATGATGTACCTGCCAATGAATATTACATACTTACCTCGCCGACAGTTCCTCTCAGAAGCTTACTATATTCTTCTAACAACGATTCCGTCTAGTACTGACAAGATCTTGTCAGACTTGTCTCTCAGGGAGCTGAAAGCCTTAGGGCCCTTTTTTCACTATATATCAGTTGCTGTCAGTTATAAATGAGAGGACCACTGATGTGCAAGGTAAAGTCCATGTTTCTATATGGCTCATGCAATATTACTGAATAACGGAGTGCTGACCCAGAAGCTGTTAGAGTATCACTTCTCTTGTCCTGTATGCCGGGTGTAATTCTCAGTATCTGCTCTTATTCTGTATGTATGGAGGCTGCACAGCATGGCTTCTCTCGTCCTGTATGCCGGGTGTAATTCTCAGTATCTGCTCTTATTCTGTGTGTATGGTGGCTGCACAGTATGGTTTCTCTTGTCCTGTATGCTGGGTGTAATTCTCAGTATCTGCTCTTATTCTGTATGTATGGAGGCTACACAGTATCACTTCTCTTGTCCTGTATGCCGGGTGTAATTCTCAGTATCTGCTCTTATTCTGTATGTATGGAGGCTGCACAGTGTGACTTCTCCTGTCCTGTATGCCGGGTGTAATTCTGAGTATCTGCTCTTATTCTGTATGTATGGGGCTGCACAGTGTGACTTCTCTTGTCCTGAGATACTGCTGCTATATAACAATACTACTACTATTAATTAATAATAGATATAGTAATATAGTGGCCTCCTGATCTGATGTTGTGTGAAGTCGGCTCCTGGTTTCTGGCCTCTCCTAACACAGTAAACATGCTGAACTGGGCAATAACATTATGTTGTTTTTTTCTCACTTCCTGCACCTCACAGATCATTAATAATGGGAGAAAGTGCTGAGGATCGGAGAGAGCTGACAACCTTCCAATTTGTTACAGCGCGCACCCCGATTTGTATATGGCCCGGGAACGCTGTGTGATAAATGCGCCATCACTGCTAACATAAATAAATGTACAGCCAGCAGCTGCTGTCTGTGAGTGCAGGCGAGTGTACAATGTACAGATCCTCCGTCTAATGTAATATACAGTCAATACACACAAACTGATATTTACTAGAAACAAGAAGAATGCTTGACTGAGCTTGAGAGCACAGCTCTCATTTTTTATTTTCTTTACTATGATTGCATTGTGAATTTCTATGCACTTAGCACCTTAGCACTTATTACTCTCTTTATCCCTGACGACGGCCCCATTTAGGGGGTTGAAACATGTTGGATGTGTGGTGGGGGGTTCTCTAATAGCACATAAGCAATCCTTTTTGGGGTATAGGTGTGATCAATTGTAAAATTATATATTGATCTAAAACATATCAGATGACACCAACCTCATATAAGAAAAATAAAAATAAAAATTAAATATAAACTTGATTTTATGATACCAACTTTGGATAATAAAATTATCTCAGTATGATTTTAATACAGATTATTAAAAGTTATATTTTATAAGTATATTCTCTTCCTTGGGAATCCACCTGTGTTTTCTAATGTAATATACAGTCCTAGCCACAGGACCAGTGCAACACGCTGCCCAGCTCTACAGAGCAACAGTCTGCAGAATATATACAATATGCACCGTAGGGCTGGCCGGTTTCCGTTACTGTGGTATACCGGCGGTAATATTATTTACGAAAACGTATTGGGTTTTTATGAAATTCAAAATATTTGGCGGATAGCTGCTATTTTTGCAGACATCCGCAAAATATTACATATTCCGTTGAAAATCAATAAAGTTAATTGGCTAAATACTTCCGAACACGGACGCATTCAACCAATCAGAGAATGCAAAATTTTTAAAGTGGAAATCGGCTTGTCGCAGTAATTATAGGCCAATAAAAAGACTCGGATACTACCGAGTATTTTCGAGTCTTCTGATTGGCCTAAAATTTCTGAGGTTTTCAGATTTTTGAGGTAAATCACCCCATTCTCTGATTGGTCCAATACTACCGAGTACTTACGATTTGCCGAATTTTCAGGGTAAATCGGAAATACCCGGTAGTGTTGGGCCAATTAGAGAATGCGGTGATTTACCGTGAAAATCTGAAAATCTCTGAAATTTTAGGCCAATTAGAAGACTGGAAAACACTCGGTAGTATCCAAATCTTTTGATTGGCCTATAATAACCACGGCAATCCAATTTCCGTTTTACAAATTCTTCATTCTCTGGTTGGATGTTTCCAAGGGCTGTGATTGGCCTAAAATTACTGAGCTGCAGTAAATCAGATTTTTCTTTTCATGGAACAACACTGAAGATATGACACTGTGATACAAAGTAATGTAGTCAATGTACAGCTTGTGTAATGGTGTAAATTTGCTGTCCCATCAAAATAACTCACCACACAACCATTAATGTCTAAACTAAAAGTAAGTACACCCTAAGTGAAGAATCTCAAAATTCTGCCTAATTGCCCCCCCCCCCCCTTCCCGGTGGTCATGTTACTCATTAGGGTTATAAGGTCACTCTCAGGTGTGGCAGGCAAATTTGGTGTTATCGCTCTCACATTCTCTCATACTGGTCACTGGGAGATCAGCATGGCTCCTCATGGAAGAGAACTGCATGGGGATCTTGAAAAATGAATTGTGCCTCTACAATAAAGATGGCCTAGGCCAGTGATCTGCAAACTTGGTTCTCCAGCTGTCAAGGAACTACAAGTCCCACAATGCATTTGCCCTTATGAATCATGACTGTGGCTGTCAGACTCCTGCAATGCATTGTGGGACTTGTAGTTCCTCAACAGCTGGAGAGCCAAGTTTGCAGATCACTGGCCTAGGCTAACACCCTGAAACTGAGCTGCAGCACGGTGGCCAAGACCATACAGCCGTCGTCTAATAGGACAGGTTCCAGTCAGTGCAGGCCTCACCCAGGGCCGGCTTAAGCAACAATGGGGCCCCAGGGCAAAATAAACCTGGGGGGCCCCCCCAACAGATACCCCGGAGCAAAAATTGGTATTAAGGGACCTTTTTTGCAGCTGGTATAGTCAGGGTTTGAAGCCCCAATTGGTCGGCGCTCCACATTCTGGCTATCCCAGCCTGCATGGGGGACAAGGGGTTAAAAAGTTTCAGGAGGGGGGACCCCACATAATTTAAAAAAAAACAAATTTTTTCTCAAAAACTATAAGGTCTTTTTGAAAAATTGTTTTTTCCTCTTATTCCCAATGATCTCCTTAACATATCCTGCAAATTTAGGGTTTCTAGAATTTAAGGTGGATTTGCTATTAACCATTAAAGTCGGCTGGTTTTTAAATGTGTATTTATTTTCCTTTGAAACTTTAAAATCGATTTTCTCAGGAACTATAAGGTCGATTTGAAATTTTTTTTCCTCTTGTAGCCACTGGGGGCCCCTACAAGCTCTGGGGCCCTAGGGCAGCTGCCTCCTTTGCCTTAATGGTAGCGCCGGCCCTGGCCACGGTCCACCAAAGACGTTTAGTGCACATGCTCAGCATCATATCCAGAGGTTGTCCTTTGCAAATAGACAATAGTTTGCTATCATGGGCAGCATGTTGGTGGTGTAGTGGATAGCACTCTTGCCTTGCAGCGATGGGTCTCTGGTTCAAATCCCAGCCAGGCACTATCTGCAAGGAGTTTGTATGTTCTTCCTGTGTCTGCGTAGGTCTCTTTTGGGCACCCCGGTTTCCTCCCACATCTTGAAAACAAACAGATTGACCCTAGACTACGATCCTCATAAATTGGCCCTAGACTATGATACATACATAGACATATAACTATGTAAGGGGTTAGATTGTGACCCCTTCTAAGGGACAGTTAGGGGAAAAGACCGTATAAACTGTACAGCACTGCGGAAAATGTTGGCGCTATATAAATGGTAAATAATAGTAATATTGTCACCACATCCTCATTGGCACCCCTCTGGCCTCAGGAGTCGGCCGTGGTTTGCGCAGGAGACTCATATAACGCCGCCATTGGATCTGCGCTCCTCACCGCCGCGTCGTGGTGTTGTCGCCTCTCACATACGGTGAATTATCGCCTCATTAACAGTCACCTCATTCCCAGTAACTAGCTGAAGAAAGATATTTTTACTGACACGTGGCATCATTAAGGCACTTGACTTGTAAATGTCACTGGGTCAGGCAAACATCTTCTATGGCGGATGTCTCATTACGCTCACACAAGACTGATACTCTACACAAGCCATTATTGCGGCACCTGCTGCCTTCCTGAATGCACATCATCCGTTATTCGGCTTAACCCCGCTTACTCTCCTATGTTTGGACCTGAGACAAATCTCTCATATTCAGAAGTCTCCACAGCAAAGCTAAACGAGTGGCACTCACTGAAGAGGGGGCTGGTATGCCCAAGCCTTGAAAGGCCCCCACACTCTGGGGTCCAAGGAACTGTAAACAAAGTGAAGGCTGGCACCGCCAGTAGTTATATTGGGCAGCACGGTGGCGTAGTAGTTAGCACTCTCGTCTTGCAGCGCTGGGTCCTGGTTCGAATCCCAGCCAAGTCAACATCTTAAGGAGTTTGTATGTTCTGCCCATGTCTGTGTGGGTTTCCTCTGGGTACTCTGGTTTCCTCCCACATCCAGATAAGTTACTTGGCTTCCCCCTAAAAAAATTGGCCTTAGACTTTGATACATGCACCACACGATACATACATAGACATATGACTATGGTAGGGACTAGATTGTGAGTTCCTCCGAGGGACGGTTAATGACAAGACAATAAATACTCTGTACAGTGCTGCGGAAGATGTCGGCGCTATATAAATACTAAATAATAATAATATAGTGCCAACATCTTCTGCAGCGCTGTACAGAGTATATATTGTCATGTCACTTAGTTGTCCTTCAGAGGGATTCACAATCTATTCCTCCCATAGTCCTATGTCTATGTATGTATCGTGTAGTGTATTTATTGTAGTCTAGGGCCAATTTAGGGGAAGCCAATTAACTTATTTGTATGTTTTTGGGATGTGGGAGGAAACCGGAGTGCTGGGAGGAAACCCATGGAGACACGGGGAGAACATAATAACTCCTTGCAGATGTTGACTTGGCTGGGATTCGAACCGGGACCCAGCGCTGCAAGGCTAGATAGAGCCCTAGCTGGGATTCCGAGTAGGGACCCAGCGCTGCAAGGCAAGAGCGCTAACCACTACGCAACTGTGCTTCCTGTAATAAGCTCTTTTATTTTAATCAAAAAAACATGCTGCGTAGCTTAGCAGCGGCAGCTCGTTGTTTCTGGCCTCAGCCCGTTATCAAGCTGAAGCCATATTGGTGGGCACTGCAGCTTGATAAGGGGCTGAGGCCAGAAACAGCAGGCTATTGCCACTAAGCCACGGAGCATGTTTTATTTCATGTGATCCAAATAAAAGAGCTTATTACTACTGCTAGTGCCAGCCTTCACTTTGTTTAAATGTTCAGAAGTCTCCGCATTGTGCGGAGGCTTCCAACAAATGCAGTCAGTCCTTTCTGCTGTGAGAACTGACTTATGGCTGCTGCAGTTTTGACAGTTGATTGAGAAGGAAAGCTTGGAGGAATAGACAGGAGACAGGAGCACTTTGCAATACAAGGAAACATTTTTGTAAAATTTTGACTTGATATACAAGCAACGTCTTGATTTATAAGCTGTTTTAATCAACTCAACAGGTAAAAAAACAGCAGTTTAGACATTAATGGCTTAGAAAAAGTAAACACAAGAAAGGTTTGGATCAGCACCCATCAAAATAGAGAGAAACGTGTGCCCAAGCTTATAGCATTCCACACCACTGGAGCCGTTGATTCAGTAAATCTACATGGAGCAGGCACCAGCGATGAAAGTAATCGTCTCTTTATTGATCACATCAGTTTTAAAAGCAGCAGTATAACAACGGCAGACCGCTGTTTCGAGCCACCATGCTCTTTATCAAGAGCAGTGGGAATGGTTTGGCCTAGGGGGTGTGAATTTTTGTGTATCACACAGTTCCCCATCAGGTCCTTCATGCTGTTTATACACTGTGATTGGATGATTCAAACGCTGACCACTGATTGGTGTTGATATGGTATATAAGGAGTGGTGGAAGGTGATTGTTTGTATTGCTGTCTTGGCAACTTGATAAAGAGCATGGTGGCTCGGAACAGCGGTCTGTCGATGTTATACTGCTGCTTTTAAAACTGATGTGATCAATAAAGAGACGATTACTTTCATCGCTGGTGCCTGCTCCATGTGGATTTACTGGCTTAGAAAAAGGAGCTCATTGAGGACCTGTGGCTGCGCATTGTAGCTGCTCACAAGTCAGGAAAGGGCTACAAGGCCATTTTTAATTGTTTTCAAGTTCCAGTGGCTACAGTGCAAAGTATTATTAAAAAATACAAGATGTTCCGCGCTGTGAAAAATCTCAGAGGATGTAGTCCGAAGCAAAAAGTGACTCGAGCTGGCCAGGAGGATAGTGAGAGAGGTGAAAAAGAATCCAAGGATCACCACCAAGGCCATCCTGGTGAATATGGGCTCTGCTGGTGTCAACGGACACAGCACGCTGCTGAGTTCCATGGATGCAGACCAAGGAGGACGCCACTTCTTCAGAAAAGGCACACAAAGCTTGCTTGGCCTTTGCAAATGCTCATCTAGACAAAGAAGAAGACTTCTGGTCTTCTGTGTTATGGTCAGATGAAACAAAAATTTAATTGTGTGGTCACAATGATGTTTACTTCATTTCACATAAAAAAGGAGAAGCCTTCAACCCAAAGAACACCATCCCCACTGTCACACATGATGGTGGGGACCTAATGCTTTGGGGGTGTTTTTCATCCAATGGACCAGGGAACATAAGCACAGTAAACAGCAACATGAAAAAAGAGCAATACATGAGGATTATCAATGACAACATCAGGCAGTCTGCAGAGCCCATTTCTAAAGATGAATGGGCAAAAATACCTGTGGAGACATGCAAAAAGCTGGTCTGCAATTATAGGAAGTGTTTGATTGCTGTAATAGCCAATAAAGGCTTTTCTATTGATTATTGAGAAGGGTATGAATAATTTTGGAATGGACACTTTTTGCTCAAATGTAAATAAACCTGAGAAATGTTTTTTTATCCACAATAATGCCTCTTGTACATCGTCTTATTATCTTTTAGGAGACATCTATGTCATTTCAATCAAAAAATGACTTGCTGGTTGAATGAAAGCAACTTTCAGTAAGAATTTGCCAGGGGTATGAATAATTATGGGCAGCACTGCATATGTGTCACGTCATCACAACTGAGCCGATAGTTCTTCTCCTTTTGGCGCTACAGGATTGTACTTAATCTGAGTGTAGAGACTGTGCAAAGTCACATTTCCATGAAATCCTCAAAAGTAATTGTCATTGGATAAGTTCTTTGTTAAAGCCACACACACATAAAAAAGATTGGGGCAAGCCAACAGATGGTTCTGTTATAGTGAGTCTTAAAGTGAACCTTAAGTGTCCAAAAAAAATTGAGTTTTACTCACCTGGGGCTTACCTCAGCCCCCTGCAGCTGATCGGTGCCCACGACGAGTCGCTCTGATGCTCCGGGTCCCGCTGGCGGCCACTTCCGGTTTCGCCGTCAGGACCCGTCAGGCTGGGGAACGCGGCTCATACTACGCGTTCCCAGCCAAAATAGCACCCCTATGCGGCCATATGTCCGCATACGGGTGCCTATGCGGACATATGGCCGCATAGGGGTGCTATTTTGGCTGGGAACGCGTAGTATCAGCCGCGTTCCCCAGCCTGACGGGTCCTGACGGCGAAACCGGAAGTGGCCGCCAGCGGGACCCGGAGCATCAGAGCGACTCGTCGTGGGCACCGATCAGCTGCAGGGGGCTGAGGTAAGCCCCAGGTGAGTAAAACTCAATTTTTTTTGGACACTTAAGGTTCACTTTAAGTCTTGCTTACATTTTTATTTTATACTATTTTACTATAACTGCTTTTGGATTGTGGAACCAATTAACTGGGTTTCCATTAATTCTTATAGGAAATTCTGCTTTGATATAAGAGCGCTTTGGATTGCAAGCATGTTTCCGGAACAAATTATGCTCGCAAACCAAGGTAGTACTCTATTTGATGCAATGGAGACACTCCGCACAAGGAGTTGGTGCTGTAGATGGCAACAATGTGGACAGAGTCTACGTGAGCTGAGCATACATCTGCTTAGCAGCAACAATGTAGTAAGCTTTAGGTGATGCTGAATGTGGGGCCATATATGTTCAGCTTTATGGAACGCAAGGGGAAAAAAACAGCATTATACCATGCATAACCCCCAGAAATTGTAGCTGGTATGACCAGAGCAAGACTGCTCTAATGTGTGTGGATTCACCCCTTAACTTACTTAAGAGCTCTCTACAGCCGCCAACGGTGTCTTGTAAAGGAGTGTCTCTCTCTCTCCTGTCAGCTCTTTGGACAACCTCCACTTGGTCCAGTGGGGTGGCAGATAATAAGGAGAAGGGTTTAACCTCCCTGGTGGTCTATTAAAACCGCCAGGGGGGCGGCGCAGCACTTTAATTTTTTTTTAAAATCATGTAGCTAGCCTAGCGCTACCTACATGATAGCCGCTGTGCAGTGGCATCCCCCCACCCCTTCCGATCGCCTGCGGCAATCAGAGCAAACAGGAAATCCCGTTCAGAACGGGATTTCTGGTTTGGCTTTCCCTGTCGCCATGGCAACGATCGGGATGACGTCATCGATGTCATGGCGTTGGAGGGAGTCCTGATCCACCCCTTAGTGCTGCCTGGCGGTGATTGACGCGGCGGGTAGCGGCAAATCGGCGCAGAGCAGCGGCAATCGTGTAGTACACGCAGCTAGAAAATGCTAGCTGCGTGTAACAAAAAAAAATGCAAATCAGCCCACCAGGGCCTGAGAATAAATCCTCCACGGCGGCTTAGCCCAAGCTCAGCTCGGGCTTACCGCCAGGGAGGTTAAGCCCTGTACACACAAGGTGATCATTTGGGGACCTCTGTCAACCAGAAGGTATTGGTACACACGATCCAACACTGTACAGACATGTCTTCAGCCTCCTCTCTAGCGACACATCTGTTGTGTTGTGTGTGTGTGTGTGTAGGGGGAGAACTCTCCTCTGGGTATCCCACTGTCATCTACCATTTTGATTGCAGTTTGACTCATGTTTGCTTCAAGTCTTCTGCCTGTGTTGCTTGCAGTCATCAGCTTTCTTGTTGAGCCTCCAAAGAGGTCCTTCCACCTCAAACTCCTCATCTCAAGTGAATTTTGCAAAAACACAAAATAGGACAACCAAAAATGCCCATCAGCCAGTGCCCATTGCTGGAGGAAATAGTGGTAGGATGCTTACCTGTGATGACTCTGGACACGTGTGGGATTGTCGGCCCTGAGGAAGGAATCGAGGTGCTGGCCTGACTATGATGACCATCCTTGAATACTGAATGCAGCAGATTCTTAGGTATGGTTTGCCGGTTTCTTTTATCTCATTCTAAGAGATACCATAATTTTATACTTTGTCGTATCTCTGTTTGCTTGTATTTTATATGCTGTTCACGGGGTGGACTTACTGGCCTTTTTAGGCACTTTACTTTACGCTCGTGCCTACACATTTTAATGACAAATCAACTTTTGATCAACTTCACATTAGCTTAATGCTAATTAGTGCCCTATATTTGCAGATATTCCCTTTAACTAGAGCCTCCTGGACAAACTAACGAGAGTTGCGATGAGGACAGGTTGGAGAATTGGGGCCAAATGTCCATTTAAATACATTTCTGAAGAGATTATTAAACAGGGATTTAGTTTTCGCTTAATTGTAGAAACTCTTCAGACAAAAAGTTCTTTTTTTTCCTTGAAACAGCCGCCTTTGGACACGTTTCTGCATTTTGTGTTCATTTATAATGGATGCGGAGAGTGTTAATTAATGCATGCCACTACTGGAGGGTCTGGCCAAGATAGCAGCTCATCTGTGGTGCCCAGTTTAGAGCGCGGCAGGAAGCAGGTCAAGCGCTTGGTCTTCTCTGCATTATTAATGGACACGTGTCCCTGGGAGAGGTAAGATAAGGCCATGCAGGATTTATTGAGGTGAACTGGGCAGGGGTGAGACTGTAATAGTGATCACTGGAGCATCGTAGAGATTAACAGTGAGGAAGAAGCTGATTGGTTATTAATCTCCATCCAAACTTTTCCTGTATCTTGAGCGATATGGGGCTTGAGCGATATGGTGGTTTGTTCTGCAGTGCAGAGGAAGCAACACATAAAAAAATGGGAAATGAAAGAAAAAACTTCACAACAGACAAAGACTTACCTGTGAAGGTGTCCTGTGGTTATTTTACTATATCTAGAATCAGAGTGGGATTTAGCATAAGGCATTGTAGGCTCATGCCAACAGGCGCCTGATGATGGAAAGGCGGCTCACTCCCCTTCCCGTCCCAGAGAGCCTCTTTCCCTTCTTCCCTATGCAGTCCCAATTGGAGCATAAATGAGAGGTTACTCACACAGCTCTCGGCATTCCACTGATGAGATCTCTCTTCAGTTGGGAGCACCTCAAGGTTCCTCTAGCTACCTAATACTTGGGGGCACCTCTACCTACTACCCTGGCATTCTATTACCTGTGCCAGGGTGGCGGCGCACCAGTTTTTAAATTTTTTTTTTAAATCATGCAGCTAGCCTAGCGCTAGCTACATGAAGCCCCCTCCCTGCGGCGTCCGGCGCGTAACTTCGATCGCCGCCGGTGCGTACCCACCATGACGACAATCGCGATGACGTCCACCCCTCAGCGCTGCCTGGCACTGATTGGCCAGGCTGCGCAGGAGTCTTGGCGGGAAGCGGGGGGGCAACGGTTACGCGGCGGGTAGCGGCGCATCGGTGGCGAGCGGCGGCGATCGGGACCAACACGCAGCAAGCAAAGTGCTTGCCGCGTGTTTTAAAAAAAATAATTGTGAAAATCGGCCCAGCGGGCCTGAGGGGCGCCCTCCAGCGGTCATGGACGCCAAGGAGGTTAATATTGAGGGTACTTTTGGCTACCTAATACTAAGTTGCACCTGTAGCTACCTATGATGGGCAAGGGAAGTAAGGGTGAAGTGACAGCTGGGACATTTAGCACACTTGCAGTGCAGTCTGAGCCTATAGGCTCCAGTGAGGTAAATACAGTCTTTTTTTATAATAAATACTAAGCCTATTATATAGTGCAGCTTCCCCCGGTGGTCAGGTCTGGACTCCACAAGGACTCCACAAGATGTGACGGTGCTCTGTGGCAGTGGTGCTCACCGCCAGGTCGTGATCACGCTAACGCGTGGATTCACGACCATTTTGACGCATTCCGCCTCGGACACGCTAAGCCGTGAATATATTTTCAACCACGAAAATCTGCTTCGGCTACGCGTGAATGCGGACAGAAATCCGCATTCACGCTCGTGAAACCCGGCGCTGAAGTCGTGGTTAGCGGAAATGTGTCAAACTATGTGGAAGTGACACATTGCAGGCCAATCAGAGTGCCCCAGCCAGGCCCTAGCAACCAATCACAGGAGGGGAGCTATGCCCTCCCCTCCTGAATATAAAGCGGCGGCCATGATGGAAAAGCTCTGTCCTTGCTAGACTGTGGTGCTGAGAGGATTATCTCCAGGCCATTGTTGTTTGAGCAAGTGCATTTATTGTGTTAAAAACAAAGCGTTTTTTTTTGCTAACACTGCTCTTATACTGTACACAGTTAGCTAGTCAGTGAGTGATTGCTGTAGTTAGTTGTAGTCAGTGTAGTGTAGTGGGAGTGTGGGAGTCTAGTGATTATTTAACTGTGTGTAGTGCTGTGCAGGCAGGTTCAGTGCTGCAGTGTAGTCAGTGTAGTGGGAGTGGGGATTATCTGTGTGTAGTGCAGGCAGGCAGGTTAGTGCAGCTGCAGTGTTCACTTGTATATTCCAGTGACAGTTATACACGTGTACTATTTGCAGGCAGCCAGTCACACCGCCGGCGCCGCCACTCTCTGCCAGCGCTGTTCATTCATTCTGTCAGTGACCTTGTGCCGTGCCCAGTGCCCACTGCTCGCTCGCATATAAGCATCTCATTACACAGTGTGACATCCTTGTGTGCCCACTGCATCCTTCAGTGACCTAGTTGTATATCCAGTGCCCACTGCTGTGCCCACTGCATCCTTCAGTGACCTTGTACTGTGCCCACTGCATCCTTCAGTGACCTAGTTGTATATCCAGTGCCCACTACTGTGCCCACTGCATCCTTCAGTGACCTTGTACTGTGCCCACTGCATCCTTCAGTGACCTAGTTGTATATCCAGTGCCCACTGCTGTGCCCACTGCATCCTTCAGTGACCTTGTACTGTGCCCACTGCATCCTTCAGTGACCTTGTACTGTGCCCACTGCATCCAGTGATTCATTACTAGCAACATGTCTGGCAGGGTTTCGCGGGGTGAGAGGAAAGGGAGTTCAATTGCCTCAGCCACTTCTGGGACTGCTCCACGTCCAGGGAGAGGACGCCCAGCTGTACGTGGTCGTGATGCAGCAGAAAAGGGGGCAGCAAAGCCTGGGCCGAGTCATTTACTACCTGCCTAGTGCCTACCTTGGTTAATTTTTTGGTGTTATGGTACTACTACCAGTAAGTTGCCATGGTCCTCCTTCTGAGCTGCTGAACTGACCGCCCGCTTTGTCCTCCTGACTCAGTCGCTACTACACTTTGCGTTCACACTGCCCGGGTCACCGGGTGCATTTAATTTTTTGGCCAGCACTATGACGCTGTGCTACTACTACTGTGCTGCTGCTGCTGAACTGACCGCCCGCTTTGTCCTCCTGACTCAGTCGCTACTACACTCTGCGTTCACACTGCCCGGGTCACCGGGTGCATTTAATTTTTTGGCCAGCACTATGACGCTGTGCTACTACTACTGTGCTGCTGCTGCTGAACTGACCGCCCGCTTTGTCCTCCTGACTCAGTCGCTACTACACTCTGCGTTCACACTGCCCGGGTCACCGGGTGCATTTAATTTTTTGGCCAGCACTATGACGCTGTGCTACTACTACTGTGCTGCTGCTGCTGAACTAACCGCCCGCGTTGTCCTCCTGACTCAGTCGCTACTACACTCTGCGTTCACACTGCCCGGGTCACCGGGTGCATTTAATTTTTTGGCCAGCACTATGACGCTGTGCTGCTACTACTACCACCAGTATTTACCGTGGTCCTTCTGTGCTGCTGAACTGACCGCCCGCATAGTCCTTCTCCTGACTCAGTCGCTACCACCACTGCACTCTGCATTCACACTGCCCGTGTCCACTGACAACTCTGCTGCGATGTCATTGCTAATTGCTGCAAAAAAAAAAAAAAAATTAACAAAACCTCTCTGGAGCCTTTTTGCCGTCAGCCACTCATCCTCCTCCAGCGGTACCTTCACCGCCAAGTGCCATTGGAACTCGCCTTCACCTCTTTGACTGCTTAACGCGTATATCCCTTTTTAAAACCACTTATTACCAATTAATAGCCCCATTTAAAGTGTTGATTTCACTTTAAAATCCATTTTCTCTAGAAAAAAAAAATTTTGGAATTTTTTATGTTGAAGTTATGTTGCCCCTTATCACCTCGATAATCCATGCTATTTGGGGGACTGTAGCATGTATGGGGGCTTTGTTATTAACGTTAAAAGAAAATCCGCCTCCGGGCGTGAATCCACCCGTGATTACGCCATTCACGGGAAAAAAATCCGCGTGGTTGCGTGGACGCGGGCGAAAATCCGCATGCGGCGGGGCCGAATGCGGATTTTTTTTTTGCAACCACGCGGATTGCCGAATTCGTGGATGAGGCACATCCGAGCATCCCTGCTCTGTGGTATCTGACTATATATCTATAATACAATACACCATGAGCCTATAATATAGTGTAGTTCCCCCTGGTGGTCAGGCCTGGATTCCACAAGTTCTGTGAAGGTGCCCTCTGGTATGTGGCACTAGTACCTTAGCAGTTGTGAGTTGGGACTTCCCAGAATCAGACATTATTTTACAGCACATCCCACAAATGACTGATCTGATTGACATCTGGGCATTTTGGAAGCCAAAGAAAGCATAACTCATCATACCAGGCCATCTTCTTCCATTGCTCTGTATTCCAGATCTGGCACTCACCTGCCCGCTGTAACTTAGAGGTGGACAGGGGTCACCATGAGCTGTCTTACTTGTCTTCAGCCACACCAAAATTGACTCTGCAATGTTGTCATGTGACCATTCACTGCAAGTGTAAGAAACTCTGAGGACCTGATGAGGTCATGTGACCGATGTAAGATATGAGAGATGGTCACATGATAGCCTTGCAATACCATTCATGGCCAGTTCATGCCATGTGGCTATCTCCCACCAAAGCAGTGTGCCATCATGTGATCTCTCAGAGCCAATGGCTGGCAAGTGTGACGATACCACTGAAACTCTCTGAGGGAAGTCAGTGAGCAGTCTGACAGCCGTGGCACGATGATTCCTTGTTGTATAATCATTATCAGCGTTATCATTGCGGTGAGACAGCGGAGGCTGGAGATGGAGAAGTGCCTGAGATTAACGTGAAATGATTCATAATAATCATCATCTTCAAGAGATGAAAGAGCGGTGAGGCTGATATGATGCACAAGAATCGTATGACGGACATAATTACACACCGCGCTCCATGGCGTTATCATAACAGCGCAGCAGGGAACCGTACACATTGCTTTACTAATTATACCTCAAACTCCAAATACTCATACTCTTAACCCTTTAGCAGCCAATTTATTTAGAGACTTGCAAGTACTACGGGCCAATTTACTTTAGCCCATTTTTTATATCTTATTTGTTACATTTCCTTGCTACTAATTAGTACTGCAGCAATGTGTATTTATGGCCGCTTGTCACTAGGGGGCATCGTGAGACAACATCAGAAGACTTTCAGTTTCTATATCTTCTGCTAGCAGAGAGACATCAAAGCATTCCAAGAATTTACAGCACAACGAGTTCTGCTGACTGAAGTCAAAAGCAACTCAAACAAGATAATGCCTATGAAGCTGCTAATGGGTTGATATATACAGTGTCTCACAAAAGTGAGTACACTTCTTGTCACATATTTTATTTTATCTTTTCATGGGATAGCACTGAAGATATGACACTGTGATACAATGGGCTTGATTCACAAAGCGGTGCTAACCCAGTTAGAGACTTTAGGCGTGATAACCATTGCACCACGCTGGTGAAAAGCCAGTTTAGCCGTGATAAGTTTAGGCGGGATAAGTTTAGGCATGCTAAGTTTAGGCATGATAAGTTTAGATAAGTGTAGATAGCGCGCAAAGTCCCGCATGCAAAACAGCGCCATTAAACTCTATGTGAAGTGCACCAGACTTTGCTAGTGCAAAACTTTTGATCAGCTGTGCACTGCGGTGCGCCGGTGCTAACCCAGTTGGTGCTTAAACTTATCACGTTTAAACTTATCACGCCTAAATTTATCATGTCTAAACTTATCACACCTAAACTTATCACACCTAAACGTATCATGCCTAAACTGAGTTTAGGCGTGATAAAGGGCTTTTCACCAGCGTGCTAACTGTTAGCACCACTTTGTGAATCAGGCCCAATGTATAGCAGTCAGTGTACAGCTTGTATAACTGTGTAAATGTTGCTCTCCCATCAAAATAACTCAACACATTGGCCATTAACCTCCTTGCCGGTTTTCCCGACCTGAGCTCAGGGTAGAAAAAAGAAGCTGCTAGCGGTGATCCCGAGCTCAGGTCGGGGTAGGGAGTGCAGCGCTTTACCTGCAAATGTGGAGTCCCACGCGCAATCACGCTGCGCAGCGGACCTCCAGCCTCTTTCCCTGGCAGTGTGGGGTCTTTCCCTGGCCGCCGGAATCCCCATGTCCCCGCTATTCTTCCAGGGACCCGGCGGCCAATCGGGGCGGCGGTGGCAGCGTGACGTCATCGGGGCAGGGCTAATATTTAAAACGAACTTCTCTATATTCGAGAAATATAGAGAAGTTTGTTTATATGTATATTAGCGCCATCCAGTGGACAAAGTGAAAACTGCAGGGCTGGAGCCCAGGAAGGTGAATTTTTTTATTCTGCTGCAGATCTCCCTGCCAGAATGATTTTTTTTCAGGTTTTAGGGTGTGAAAGATCTTTTAGATCCTAAAATCTGGAAAGAATCAGAACGGCAAGGGGGTTAACCATTTATGCCTCCTGGACGTAGTACCTACGTCCAGGAGGCCACGTGCGCGTCCGCGCGCTCCCGCGGCCAATCGCGCGCGTGCACGCGCACTCCCGGCCGCGGATTCGGTAGCCCAGGAATCAATGTATCGGGCTATGGTGCCCGATCACTGATTCCTCTCCCCCGCTGAAAAAGGGACAGCTTCTCTCGGAAGCTACGCTTTTTCTGAAGCTCTGTCCCTCTAAGCGTACATTGTACGCTTAGAGTGACGTCATGTAAACAAACTCAAGATTGCCATCTTGTGGCCAAAAAGTAAAACTACAAGTAACAGCAAAAAAACATTGCAATACACAAATATTTCCCCAAATAAAACACTATTTATATCCCACCCTCCCAAAAATGCCCACATAAAATGTTTAATAAAAAAAAAAAAAACATTACTATTAAAAAAACAAAAACACATAAATATTTACCTAAGGGTCTAAACTTTTTAAATATCTATGTAAAGATGAAATATTTCTCTCTATTTTTTTTATAAGCTTGTAAATAGTGATGGATGCAAAACGGAAAAAATGCTCTTTTATTTCCAAATAAAATTTTGTCGCGATACATTGTGATAGGGACATAATTTAAACGGTGAAATAACCGTGACATATGGGCAAATACAATACGTGGGTTTTAATTATGGAGGCATGTTTTATTTTAAAACTATAATGGCCGAAAACTGACAAATAATAAATTTTTTCATTTTTTTCTTATTCTTACTGTTAAAATGCATTTACAGTAAGGTAGCTCTTAGCAAAATGTACCCCCCAAAGAAAGCCTAATTGGTGGCGGGAAAAACAAGATATAGATCAGTTCATTGTGATAAGTAGTGATAAAGTTATAGGCTAATGAATGGGAGGTGAACATTGCTCGGATGCATAAAGTGAAAACGACTGAAGGCTGAACTGGTTAATATCTAAACTGCTGGCAACAAAAGTACATACCTAAATGAAAAAAATACAACATTCTGTCCAATTAGACATTTTGCCTCCCCAGGGTCACGTTACCCGTTGGTGTTACAAGGTCTCAGGTGTGAATGGGGAGCAGGTGAGGTAAATTTGGTGTCATAGCTCTCCCACTCTCTATTACTGGTCACTGGAAGTTCATGGCACCTCATGGCAGAGGTGTCAAGAAGAGTGTGGGGTGCCAATCAGGTGAGGAGTACAAAGAGTGGACAAGTATGTCTGGCCTACAGTCAGGTATAGTGGGCTGAGTGTCATGGTTTGGGGATGCAGGAGTGCTGCCGACACTGGGAAACTACAGTTCTTTGATGGAACTATGAATGCCAACATGTACTGCGCCATACTAAAGAAGGGCGTGATCCCATCTCCCTTCATAAACTGGGCCACAGGGCAGTATTCCAACCTGGTAATGACCCCAAACACACCTCCAAGCCGACCAATGCCTTGCTATAGAAACTGAGGGTGAAGGTGCCGGATTGGCCAAGTATGTGTCCAGACCTAAACCCTATTCAGCATCTGTGGGGCATCCTCATATGGAAGGTGGAGGAGCGCAAGGTCTCTAACATCCACCAGCTTCATCATGGTGGAGTGGAAAAGGATTCCAGTGGCAACCTGTGACGCTCTAGTGACCTCCATGCCCAAGAGAGAAAAGGCAGTGCTGGAAAATAATGGTGGGCACACAAAATATTGACACTTTGGGCATAATTTTGTCAATTTCTCCACTTAGGGGTATACTCACTTTTGTTGCCAACGGGTTAGTCATTAATGACCATGTTTTGAGTTATTTTGATGGGGCAGCTTATTTACACTGTCATACAAGCTGTACACTGACTACTCTACATTGTATCGCGGTGTCATATCTTCCAGCTGGTTTCAGACTGCAGATTGGCGGCGCCAAAAATAGGTCTTGCGGATTACCGCATTACTTCACGGTAATCTCCATCTGGCAGCAGGCCAAGCAGGAAGTGACGCTCTGTAGTGCTTACTTCCTGTGGCTGAATCAACAACGTGCGCGGGCAGGCGGAAAACTTGCGGCGTTCATTTGAAATCTCACGCATCGCCATAGACTTACTTGACTTCTGTTCCATCGCAGGCCTCCACACGGTAACGTAGGAATGCGCTCGCATTAGATCGGGTACTTCCGGCTCAGCGCACTACCGTGCGTAGTTTGAACTCCCCCATGGACTTTTATTGCCCTAGTGGTAGGCTGCGGCAAAATGCTGCACTGCACTAGTGTGAAAGGGCCCTCAGTGTTGGCCCATGAAAAAATAATAGAATATTTGCAAATATGTGAGAGGTGTACTCACTTTTGTGAGATATTGTCTATAAACATCCACGTCTGTCCCCGAGTGTGATATATAAACACCGGCCATTGTCCTATAGTGTCAGGCTACAGAAAAGCTCCTCTATAGGCTGCTCTGTTGCTTGTGTTGTTCAGTCTGCGCCTTCGATCGGAATAAAGCAGTGTAATTGTCTTTCCCATTACGGGCAGCATAAATTAGCGTGAGGCAATGCTGATCTGCACCAAGCACACAGACACAATTAATGAGTTTATTGATTGTCTTCTTTCTGGGTTTTATTTTGTGTCTTGTTGTATTTGGCATCTCAGCATTGGCACGGCCGTCTTCTCCTCCCCCAGCGCCGGGGTTGGTAACTTCAGCTCGTGCCAGAGGTCGGGCGTGAAGTGTAGCGGCTGGCAGGAAGGACAGAACCATGCAAAACTCTTTATAGAGACATTTCTGTGTGCACAGGACCGCAGCGAGAAATATAATGTACTAGAAATAAGCCTGCCCATTAAAAAACCGGCACTGGGGCTCGGACAAAGAACCCCATTCTCCCACCTTATCCATGCAAAACTGTTGCATCTGCCGTGCTCCTGCGCGTGCCCGCGCTCCCCCGACACGCATGCACAGCTGCCCGCCCCCTGCACTCGTCCTCCTGCTGTCCCAAGTCCGCACATGCGTACTGGCACAAACGCCCAGACACAGGGACATGAGAGGACGCAGGGGGTTTCTTATATAGGAATCTGCATTGATGCAAGACTGGCATGAGCAGGCGGACAAGGTGGGGAGGCTTGGCAGAAATTAATGTGGGGTCTTTTACATTTTAGAATGATAGTGACCATAATGTTTTTGTAAACTAGGAAAGCAAGCCACGCGTTCCCAAAGGGCCCCCAATGCCTTACCCTCCCCTCCCCCTAAAACAAGGCCCCCTCCTGAAGACACGTTGTTGTGGCCACAGTTGTTATGGGCATGTAAAAATAGCGCAGCAAAAAAATGGCAGAGGCTGATGCCGATAATGATATCTTGCTACTAAGGTTATTTAAAGGAGAACTATAGTGTGTAGCCCATAGCATTACATTGCATGTACGGCTATATGGGGTCAGCGCAAAGCAGGAAAACCAGCTGTGCTTTCATCACGTGTGTGCCCAACCTCCACATGTCAATACATCAGTAACAATGGACCATGTGATAATCCCCAGGCTGTGAGGGTCACCAGAGGTAGGCAGGGGAAAGGGTGGGAACACTGGGGGCCCACATCAAAGTTTTGCAAGGAAGCCCCATGATTTGTAGTTACGCCACTGCTTGGGAGGGTCACATGACATGACTGCTGACTTGGGAGAGTCACATGACACGATTGATGACTTGGGAGGGTCATATGACACGACTGATGATTTGGGAGGGTCACATGACATAATTGCTGACTTGGAAGGGTCACATGACACGATTGATGACTTGGGAGGGTCACAACATGACATGATTGCTGACTTGGGAGGGTCACATGACACGATTGATGACTTGGGAGGGTCACATGACATGATTGCTGGCAACACATGGTCACGTGATGTCAGTTCTCACAGCTTTCATTACCTTTGTCTTTCCTGGTCACATGATGAAGCTTTCACCTCATTGGCTGCACAGGCTTTGAATGCTACCCATAGACATAATCAACTCTATGCTAACTGTTGGTTTTTAGAGACATTTGGTTGACATTTTGTCTAGCCAGGACACAAATAAACCATTCTTTATTTTATATATTTTATAAGTAATTTTGATCCCGTGATGTTACGCAGCGGCCCTGTAGTGGTTGCGTTCTGGGCGGTTGTGTCCCCCCTTCCTCTGGCTCATTTCTCAGCTTGTAATTATAAAGGGACCTTCTGCCAGATTGGTATAATTTTCAAAACAATTACAGAAATTGAAACTTTCATTTAGCGAGGGAGATGTGCGATACCTGAAATTACAATGAAGAGTTTTTTTTACGAAGCCGTGAAAACTTGCGTGGGATAAATCGCACCCCTCCCTCCTCCAGGCAGCCAGCCCCTCCCCTCTCCTCCAGGCAGTCAGCCCCTCCCCTCTCCTCCAGGCAGTCAGCCCCTCCCCTCTCCCCCAGGCAGCCAGCTCCTCCCTCCCACCATTAAGTGTTACAGATGAAAGCAATATTCAATGTGCCGGTATTCAGACATTCCGCTCCATCCTTTAAATGTCACCTTTTTACGGCTCCTCCTGATGAGATGAGAGCTCGCCGAGCCCCTCCTGATGAACATTGTGCTGGAGATTGATTGCGGGGATTCGTATTGTTTTGCTGGCGCTGGAAATCTCCGCATTATCTGTGCAGACAATGCGATGAAGAGTCGTTACGTCGCATCAAGCGAGGCCTATTATTTCCTCTACTTTACTGTCATTGTCACAACATCTTGCATTATTCAAGTGGCGGGCGCCGCATTGCTCTCTCTGCTCCCTCCGCCATCGCGCACGCTGAATTCTTATTAAACCTCTGCTTTGTGTCACTCTGATCTCTACCATCTTCCCACATTGCTCAGAACTACAGGATATTTAATCCCCTAACTGTCGCCATTTAACAGACCAGGGTGCCTGCCCTACAGACATTCAATATTGATTGACCAATTTTACCACCTCCATATAGTATGGGGGCCAAAAGATTTTCTTTGTTTTTGATTTTAAATCCTTTTGTTGCGGCTCAGATAAAACATATCAGTCATATACATCAAGACCAATACATTACTGGCCACATTTGAACAATAAATATAAAGTGAGCATAGTACATTCGATAGATGATATATGGTCAGCGCTGCGTAATATGTTGGCGCTTTATAAATACAATAAATAAATAATTGGTGTTATCAGAAGATTTTACCAGTCTGTGACAATATAAACATATATACGTATCTCAGTGCATAAGTCTATAGTGCTACAGGATAAACCGTATTTTTTGGCATATAAGACGCACTTTTTCACACTCCAAAAAAATTCCCTGCGACTTAAAGGCCAAATACAGGGAGTCCTCGACTTACAAACGCCCACAGATACAATCCGCCGCAATGTCAGGGGCTCCCTGTTTTATCCCCCGTCGTCTATCCTCTGCGCACTCCCCCCCCCCGTGTGTCCTCCTCTGCCCCATGTATAACTATCACAAGCGGAAGCACGGCTCACCTAATCCACAGCTCCAGCAGTGATCACAGACCTCTCCACTCCTTCACTGTTCACCTAGTGCCGACTTCTGCTGAGGATGTGATCGGGAGCCGACACTAGGGGAGCCGTGTGAGAGAGAGAGAGGAGAGGTCTCTGATCATCGCTGGAACCATGGATTAGGTGAGCCGTGCTGCCACTTCTTACAGTTATGCATGGTGCAGAGGAGCACAGGAGGACACATGGAGGAGCTGAGTGACAATGGAGGGCAGAGGAGGACACATGGAGGAGTAGAGTGAAAATGGGGTGCTGAGTAGGACACATGGGGTGTGGACAGAGGAGAACAAACTGGGGCAGAGGAGGACACCCGGGAGGGGGGGGGGGGTGGCAGAAGGGGACACATGGGGGATAGAAGGCAGGCAGGCATATGGGGACAGAAGTGGACACATGGGGGACACACAGAAGGACACATGGGGGATGCAGGAGGACACAGTAATTGGGGGAGAACATCAAGACCCTTCTGGATCATGGATGCACCAAGTTTAGTATATTTTTTTCCCCTTGGTTTTTGCCTTCTAAACCCGGAAGCCTCTTTTAGTCTGGAGTGTCTTATATGCCGAAAAATGTGTTCTTACACAATGAACCCACATAGTGCTTTCACATTTTCAATCATGTTGCCTCCTCTAACACGCTCGCCTTACACGCTTTTAGATTCCAACTCCCTTGCAGAGTATAACCAGCAAATCCCAGCAGACATGTCCTTGTAATACCACCGGATCTTTTGTATGCAACCCCCAATCTCTAATAATCTTTTTGGTTACGCCCACAGCTTTGGCAAATGTCATCTCATATTTGAAGTTTAAGTTTATACTAAGAATAGATTGTGCAGGTAAGTTTGCATACTAACCCAATATCAACATATACCACAGACGAGCAGACAAATATTGGCATAATCAAAATGTATTTACAGTAGTGTCTCGGTAAACCGGCACTGACGGGGATCGGCTGATACATGTGCTTTCTGGTTGCTTGAGACTCAATGTTAATAATAGCCCTAGCTAATAAAGAACTATACCTGACTCTTTATACTGTACATACCGTGAACTCTGTATAAATGTTAAAATACAGTCATTGAAAGTATATTACCTTTGGGGAATGGTGGTACCCAGTCTTTAAAGGACTTCCGAGGCCAAAATGAAGAAAATTACACTTTACCTTTTTCTTAGCAGAATCCACGGAGGACGCCCTGTGCGTCCTCCGCTCCGTTCCGCCGTCAATGTAGGCCTTTCCGTTCCCCCAGGGCTTGCCCCGACCCCACCGAACGGGTCGCATCGATTCCACCCCTAAGATGGCTGCCGCCTTGATCCGCGGCTGCGCAGTACGCTTTGCCGCGATTGCGACTGCGCAGCCTTTAGCCCGCCTTCCGCCGGGTAGTGGGTCCCGGCATCCTCCTGAAGCGTACGTCGGACGCGGCGGGCTAAAGGCTGCGCAGTCGCAATCGCTGCAAAGCGTACTGCACAGCCGCGGATCAAGGCGGCGGCCATCTTAGGGGTGGAATCGATGCGACCCGTTCGGTGGGGTCGGGGCAAGCCCTGGGGGAACGGAAAGGCCTACATTGACGGCGGAACGGAGCGGAGGACGCACAGGGCGTCCTCCGTGGATTCTGCTAAGAAAAAGGTAAAGTGTAATTTTCTTCATTTTGGCCTCGGAGTCCTTTAAAGAGAAACCATAACCAAGAATTGAGCTTCATCCCAATCAGTAGTTGATGCCCCCTTTCCCATGAGAAATCATTTCCTTTTCCTTAAACGGGTCATCACGGGGCTCTGTATGGCTGATATTGTGGTGAAACCCCTCCCACAGTGTGATGTCATCAGCTAGAGCTCTGTCATGGCCTTGTTGCATTGTGGGAAATAACCGCTCTTTCCAACTGCCAAAAAAGCAAGCAGCATCTAATTCCAGTGACATCACCTGCCAGCAGTAAAAAAGTCACCATGTGGTAAATGTCTGAATGTAAATCAGGGAGAGGAAAATTTTTGCCAATGGGCAAACACTGACTAAATCATTTATACATAATTATTGTAAAAATTAAGCACTTTTTTATTACATTATTTTCACTGGAGTTCCTCTTTAAGCACAACAGAGCCCACAAACAGCCTAAGAATTTGGCCTTCCCCACTGTGAGTACTGCTGGTGCAGGAGCGTAACTAGAGGGAAGCAGCCCCTGCAATAGCAGGGGGGCCCAAAGATGTGGGGGGCTCCAACTACTAACCTTCCCTTCCTCCGATACAGGGGACTGTACTTCAGATCAGGTAACACACTTGTTATGGGCTGTAGAGCTCCTGATGGCCACACTTGTTTTATGACCCTTGTGAGATGGGCCCCCAGGCTGTAAAAGGCCCCAGGGGTAGGCAAGGGAAGGGGGGTGACCATTGTGGGGCCCTATCAATGCTTTGCTGGGGGCCCCATGAATTTTAGTTACGCCCCTGTGCCGGGGCACAGGGGCGTAACTAAGTTGAGTTCCGGACATTTTTGTATTAAACCCCAAAGACCAACATAACTCCTCCCCTTCACATTCACACAAACCACTCTTATGCATAAAGTGCATTGTGAACGTTTAAAACAGATGAACCCAATCATCAAATTTGAATTTGTTGTATGATTAGAAGTCAGTGTAGAGAATGGATGAGTGTATTGTAAGAGGAGCTTGAGGAGAGGTGGGAGTGATGTAGAGTGGAACCATTTGTTACTCAGGTGGGCCGCATAGTAGGGTGTTGCAATAATCTTGCTGGGATATGTTGAGAGAGAACAGAATCTAGAGTGACTCCTAAGCAGCGAACATGAGGAGGAGGAGATATGGGTGTGTTGCTCACATCCAGTGTTATTTGAGGAAGAGCAATTCCTTTAGAAGGCAATCTAAATCACTTGTTCAACTTGCTGTTTGTTAGGTTTCAGGAGGACCTGAAGAAGGAGCTAAAAGCTGGTATAAAGTTAGTCATGGACTCATGGCCAAATGGAGAAGAACAGAAACTTGATAATAAAAGGGCGGATAATGATGGTCTAAAGTAGACCATCAAAGATAGAAATGAGAATGGGACCAAGGACTGAGCCTTGTGGCTGGCACTCCAGCTGGAATGGACTGATGCTATGTGAAGTTCTCTCTGTTTATGAACTCTCATGATTTCATTGGGTGATATCTGTTTGGGTCATGGGAATTTGCTCTTCTACAAGGTGGTGCTAAAATGTTAGCCCCTCCCTTACCCCGCCTGTACCATGTCAGTCCAAGCCCCTCCCTTACCCCGCCTGTACCATGTCAGTCCATAGTAACAATATGAACTCTGTGCAGAGAAATGGAACACATTTTTTTTATCTTCGCCACAATGACATAAAAAAAAAATCTTGTGTTATTCTATCTCCCTGAACGGGCACGAAGGATTCTTGTAAAAATGGCAGCTTAGATTGCAGCGTTGTCAGGCGCATAGGGAGCGAGTCACAGATAATTCTAGAAATGTCTCTCCCGCCTCCATTTCTGTGTTCTATCCTCAGCGGCGGTTCATGCGCTGCTCCTTCTTTATTGCGCTTTTGTTTGTGATAGAGCCGGTATTATATTCCCGTCTCGGTAAATTACCAGTGTCTGCTTTTATCTGTCAAATGTAGAAATGTACGAAAATTGGCCAAACAAACTGCTGGTTATTAATGTGACTGGCGAGAGGCGGCTTCCTGTCTGCCGGGAGCGGGAATGTGACGCTGTAAATATGAAGACAGAAAAAAATATATTCATCCGATAGTAAAAATGTAGCTGGGTGTCTGCCATCCATTCCAGCGTCTCCTAGAATTGGGGAGAGCAGCATTGTACAGACCAGCTTTCTGTGTGTGTGCTGAAACATAAACACATTATTATTTCTCATCCAACTTTTCCTCTACCGGCAAAATCATGCAGTCTACGCAGGAAGCAGAAGTGACATCATAAGGTCATGTGATTGATGGGAAACGCCCTAATGACATGGGACAGTAAAATAAATCATCAGAAATAGGGATGAACTTCCGATTTCCACAGAAGTGGAAATGCTGCATTACCGCAACTCATACATTTTAGCCCAACCACAGAACTCAGAAGCATTGGCCCAATCAGAGAATGCAGAATTTTTCTGCAGAAATCGGATTAACGTGTTTACAGAATGAAGAAAAGAATACGTAATACGCTACGCACCACTGTGCCACATTCACAGTAGTGCGTAGCTGATTACATTTGGTTATTTTTTTTTGTTTTTTTTACAATTAAGTAACTTTATTAACAAAAGACTAAAAAAATGAACATTCTATGGAACAGTGGTGCTCTGATAATTTCCGTGATCATGGAATAGCCGTGATTCACTAGCATTTCTCCACTATTCGACTGCCGAATCTGAATTTGTGATCGATTCTGGATCACGGAAACCGGATATGGAAATTCCGTGATTGCAAGTATTGGGAATTCAGTAACGGCCGTGATCGCGGTGGAAATCCGAGATTAGGTCGTGATTGGCGGAAATGGGCAGAATTGACATCCCTGGGCCATTCAGAGGCCCCCCAGTAGTGTTGGGCGAACAGTGTTCGCCACTGTTCGGGTTCTGCAGAACATCACCCTGTTCGGGTGATGTTCGAGTTCGGCCGAACACCTGACGGTGCTCGGCCAAACCGTTCGGCCATATGGCCGAACTAAGAGCGCATGGCCGAACGTTCCCCGAACGTTCGGCTAGCGCTGTGATTGGCCGAACGGGTCACGTGGTTCGGACCCGAACGCGCTCTGATTGGCCGAACTGTCACGTGGTTCGGGTAAATAAATACCCGAACCACGTCATATCTCCGCCATTTGTCTGTGGGTTTAGCTTTGGGTAGGCAGGCAGGGTAGTTCGCGCTCCAGCCACGCTAGCCAGGGTCCCCCCCAGTCATTGTGTGTCACTGCTGGGAACAGTAGTACACCGCTCGTTCAGCCACACTATATAGCATTCTGTGTACTGTTCTGTGTCTGCTGGGAACAGTGGTACACCGCTCGTTCAGCCACACTATATAGCATTCTGTGTACTGTTCTGTGTCTGCTGGGAACAGTAGTACACCGCTCGTTCAGCCACACTATATAGCATTCTGTGTACTGTTCTGTGTCTGCTGGGAACAGTAGTACACCGCTCGTTCAGCCACACTATATAGCATTCTGTGTACTGTTCTGTGTCTGCTGGGAACAGTAGTACACCGCTCGTTCAGCCACACTATATAGCATTCTGTGTACTGTTCTGTGTCTGCTGGGAACAGTGGTACACCGCTCGTTCAGCCACACTATATAGCATTCTGTGTACTGTTCTGTGTCTGCTGGGAACAGTAGTACACCGCTCGTTCAGCCACACTATATAGCATTCTGTGTACTGTTCTGTGTCTGCTGGGAACAGTAGTACACCGCTCGTTCAGCCACACTATATAGCATTCTGTGTACTGTTCTGTGTCTGCTGGGAACAGTAGTACACCGCTCGTTCAGCCACACTATATAGCATTCTGTGTACTGTTCTGTGTCTGCTGGGAACAGTAGTACACCGCTCGTTCAGCCACACTATATAGCATTCTGTGTACTGTTCTGTGTCTGCTGGGAACAGTAGTACACCGCTCGTTCAGCCACACTATATAGCATTCTGTGTACTGTTCTGTGTCTGCTGGGAACAGTAGTACACCGCTCGTTCAGCCACACTATATAGCATTCTGTGTACTGTTCTGTGTCTGCTGGGAATAGTGGTACACCGCTCGTTCAGCCACACTATATAGCATTCTGTGTACTGTTCTGTGTCTGCTGGGAATAGTGGTACACCACTCGTTCAGCCACACTATATAGCATTCTGTGTACTGTTCTGTGTCTGCTGGGAACAGTGGTACACCGCTCGTTCAGCCACACTATATAGCATTCTGTGTACTGTTCTGTGTCTGCTGGGAACAGTAGTACACCGCTCGTTCAGCCACACTATATAGCATTCTGTGTACTGTTCTGTGTCTGCTGGGAACAGTAGTACACCGCTCGTTCAGCCACACTATATAGCATTCTGTGTACTGTTCTGTGTCTGCTGGGAATAGTGGTACACCGCTCGTTCGCCACTGTATAGCATTGTGCTCTGTGTCGCTGCTGGGAATAGTGGTACACCGCTCACCCGTCACTGTATAGCATTGTGCTCTGTGTCGCTGCTGGGAATAGTGGTACACCGCTCACCCGTCACTGTATAGCATTGTGCTCTGTGTCGCTGCTGGGAATAGTGGTACACCGCTCACCCGTCACTGTATAGCATTGTGCTCTGTGTCGCTGCTGGGAATAGTGGTACTGTATAGCATTTCTGTACTGCCACTGTACTGCTGCCAGTCAGCGTGTACTGTAAGGATAAGTGAAATGAGGAAGAAATCCGGTGAAAGAGGGAGGGGCAAGGGAAGAGGTGTTTCCCCTGACGGTTCACGTACAGGCCACAGGGGAGCACCCAAGAAAACCCACTCAATACCGCCCATGTTGTCCAGGACAACAACCCTCACAAATCCAAAAGAACAGGACCAGATAATTACTTGGATGACCTCTCAAGCGTCCAGCAGTGGGTTAAGCAGCACCAGCACATCACGCACGAGGTCCGAGTCCTCAGCCAGTTACAAGGAGCCAGTGGGCACAAAGCTGACACAACCGGCAGCGACACCACGCACACAACTGCCAGATAACCAGTCCGATGAATTACCTCAGGACACAATGGGGTATTCGCAGGAGCTATTCCCAGCCCAACAAACTTCCACCTTTCAAAGGTCAATGGAGGAACAGCCAGAAATGTTGTGCCTGGATTCACAACCGTTAACTGTGGGAAATGCACCGCGCACTGAAATACAAGGCGAGTCCGAAGAGGACTCGGAAACCCAAATCCCAGAGCAATTTGGGCAGGAGGGGTTGCAATTGCAGGAGGTCGGCCGACAAGATCTGGAAGACGACGTTGGAGTGTGCTGCGCAGAGGTTGTTGTGGGGAGCTCTACTCCACGGCGGTGGCCCACAATGACATATGACGAGTTTGAGGAGATGGAAGAGGAGGGTATGGACAATGTGGACAGAGACCCAGATTTTGTTTGTGAACGAGAACATCGCCGTCGTAGCAGCAGCACAGATGAGTCTGTTGAAGAACACACTGCTGCACGAGTTCGCCTTGTGCCACAAGGTAGGCGGCGCGCAATTTCAGGCACCACAAGCGTGGAAGTTCAAGTGAGAGGCAAAAGAGGAGCAAACAGAAATCGCCAGCAAGGAGGCAGGTGCTCCAAAGTCTGGGCTTTCTTTGAAGACTGCACTGAGGATGTTACCATGGCGATTTGCAAGGTGTGCAAGACCCGCCTGAGCAGGGGAAAAAATATTAACAACCTCTCCACCACCAGCATGAGCCGTCACATGCTATCCAAACATCCCACTCTTTGGGCAAACGCGTCAGGACAGGGTACCAGAAACAACACTGCCTCCCTTGGGTTCACCAGACCCGCCTCAGCAGCAGCAGTAGCCCAGCCATTGCGTGGTTCACAACATTCACAAACATCAGACGACGCTGACACTGTCACTTTCCGGAGTAGTGCTCTTGAGGTCTCCCAGTGTTCATCAAACACAACAACCAACAGCCCTTCCGTGTGCAGCGCTACGGTTCAGTTGTCTGTGTCGGAGATGTTTGAGCGCAAGAGGAAATTGCCAGCAAATGACCCCCGGGCCGTGGCAGTAACAGCCAGCATAGCCAAGCTTCTGGCCTGCGAAATGCTGCCATATCGATTGGTGGAGACAAACAGCTTCAAGGGCATGATGTCAGTGGCCATCCCACGTTACGTGGTTCCCAGCCGCTACCACTTTGCACGCTCTGCAGTGCCTGAGTTGCATGAGCACGTGGTCAGCAAAATAACCCGAAGCTTGAAGAATGCCGTTGCCTGCAAGGTTCACCTCACCACTGACACCTGGACGAGTGCGTTCGGCCAGGGTCGATACATCTCCCTTACCGCGCACTGGGTGAACCTTGTGGAGCCTGGCAGCGATTCCTCACCTGCTACGGCACGGGTGTTGCCCACGCCACAAACAGCTGCACCGCCGTCCCTCCCACTGGATAACAGCAGCACCTACCTCTCTGACTCCTTCTCCTCCAACGCATCTCAAAGCTGTATCTCATCCGGAAACGCTAACCCAGCAGCAGTAGGATCGTGGAAGCAGTGCAGCACAGCTGTTGGCATGCGTCAGCAAGCGTTGCTGAAGCTAATCTGCCTTGGGGATAAGCAGCACACAGGGGAGGAAATTTGGAGGGGAATAAAGGAACAGACGGATTTGTGGCTGGCACCGCTGGACCTGAAACCGGGCATGGTTGTGTGTGATAATGGGAGTAATCTCATTCGCGCTTTAAGGTTGGCTAAGCTGACACACATCCCTTGCCTGGCGCACGTGATGAACCTAGTAGTTCAGCGGTTCCTGAGGACATGCCCAGGCGTGCCCGATCTGCTGTTGAAGGTGCGTCGAGTGTCCAAACATTGTAGAAATTCCAGTACTGCTTCGGGGGCACTCGCCAAGATGCAGGAGCGCTTCAATCTCCCCCACCATCGCTTGCTGTGTGATGTCCCTACGCGCTGGAATTCTACGCTGCACATGCTAGCCCGCTTTTGCGAGCAGAAGAGTGCAGTGGTCCAGTACATGACGGCGCAGTACCGAGGCGCATCCGGCCAGCTGCCAAGCTTCTGTGGATCCGATTGGGCCAACATGTTGGACCTCTGCCAAGTCCTCCAAAATTTTGAGCAATCCACGTTGCTTGTGAGCAGTGACAACTCTTCAGTCAGCATTACCATACCACTGCTGTGTTTACTGAAGAGGTCGATGTTAAAAATCAAGGAAACAGCTGTCATGATGCAACTGGGGGAATCTGAAGGAGAAAACGATCAGCGTGATGGTACCAACATCAGGCCATCCGCCTCAGGGAACGCTGGCCCCAGCAGCTATGACGAAGAAGAGGAGGAGGAACAGCTGGAGTTGGAGCAGGAATTTCATGCCACCACTGACGAGGGCCAGAGCGGTGCACGTTGGACTTCCACAATTCAACGCGAATGGTCAGCAGAAGCAGACCAGGAGGAAGGTGACGACTATGATGCATCACAACAACTATCACAACGCTCACAAGAGGATGATGAGGATTCTGGTAGGACTCTGGCACACATGGCTCAATTCATGCTAGACTGCATTGAACGTGACCCACGCATTGTGCGCATTCTGGACAACACCAATTACTGGGTTTATACCCTTCTGGATCCACGGTACAAACACAATGTTCCAAAACTGCTTGAAGAAAGAGTCAGACAGGTCAAAATGGAAGAATACCAGCAGGCCCTTGTGGAGACTTTAGAGAGGAGATTGACATCCTCCCCCTCCTCTAGCCAGTTGTACGCAGACAGACTGACTTCCGCAAACCCAGGACGACCAGGAGGGCAGCAAACAACGCAAGCCGCAGCTAGTACCCAAAAGGGAATGGTATCGGCAGTGTCCTTGGAGTGGGAAAATTTTCTGACACCCATGCAGCCGCAGCCCACTGAACAGCAAGCGTGCAGATCCACCTCCAACACCGATCGCCTGGAGAAGATGGTCAAGGACTACATGTCAGATGGCGTAGCTGTGTCGAACCATCCATCTGCACCCTTCAACTATTGGGTATCGAAGCTAGACACCTGGCACGAACTGGCAATGTACGCAATAGAGGTGCTGGCTTGCCCGGCAGCCAGCGTTATGTCGGAACGCTGTTTCAGTGCTGCCGGAGGCATCGTCACAGATCGGCGTATCCGCCTCTCTACAGAAAATGCAGACCGTCTGACTCAAATTAAAATGAATCAATCCTGGATTGGAAATGACTACGCAACACTCCAGGACCCCAACCAAGTAACATGACCAATGAACATCTGGGATGGTGTTGCGTTTCCGGGCCCTGTTTATTGAACCTCTCATCTGTATTACATTTATGACTGCATGGCGGCAAAAAGCATTGCTGCTATATCCGCACGCTTTTTGTCCACATGCAAGGCCTGGGTTGTTGTGTCTCACAAAGCGTGGCCTTCTCCTCCTGCGCCTGCTCCTGTTCCATCACGTCTGCTGCTGCTGGGTTAGCGTTGCCGCGTGGTCCCTGTTTATTGAACCACTTATCTTTATTACATTTATGACTGCATGGCGGTACAAAGCATGCTATCCGCACGCTTCTTGCCCTCATGCAAGGCCTGGGTTGTTGTGTCTCACAAAGCGTGGCCTTCTCCTCCTGCGCCTGCTCCTGTTCCATCACGTCTGCTGCTGCTGGGTTAGCGTTGCCGCGTGGTCCCTGTTTATTGAACCACTTATCTTTATTACATTTATGACTGCATGGCGGTACAAAGCATGCTATCCGCACGCTTCTTGCCCTCATGCAAGGCCGGGGTTGTTGTGTCTCACAAAGCGTGGCCTTCTTCTCCTCCTGCGCCACCCTCCTCCTGTTCCATCACGTGTGCTGCTGCTGGGTTAGCGTTACCGGTCCCTTTTCCTGGAACCTCTTATATGTATTACATTTATGACTGCATGCCGACAAAAAACATGTTACCTGTGCAAAGAAAACAGACATTTCCCGCATTTAAAAGACAGTTTTCCCTTTGAAACTTTAAAATCGATTTTCTCAAAAACTATAAGCTCTTTTTGCTAATTTTTTTTTCCTCTTGTACCCACTCCCAAGGTGCACATACCCTGTAAATTTGGGGTATGTAGCATGTAAGGAGGCTTTACAAACCACAAAAGTTCGGGTCCCCATTGACTTCCATTATGTTCGGAGTTCGGGTCGAACACCCGAACATCGCGGCCATGTTCGGCCTGTTCGGCCCGAACCCGAACATCTAGATGTTCGCCCAACACTACCCCCCAGCCAGGCCCTAGCAACCAATCATAGGAGGGGAGGCTCTGCCCTCCTCTCCTGTATATAAAGTGGGGGCCATTTCCAGAGCCCCGTCCTTGCTAGAGTCTGTGGCGCCGAGAGGATCATCTGCAGGCTATATTCATACATCAGCAAGAGCGTCTTCAGTCCTTACATTGCCCTTATACTGTATCTGATATTGTATTCAGCTATAGCCAGTGAGTGATTACTTAAGTCAGCTCCATGCTTGCTGTGACATCCACCCACGGACATCCACCCACCAGGTGCCTTTGGGACTCACCTTCACCTCTGTGATTGCTTAAAGTGTATTTCCCTGTTTAAAACCACTTATTACCAATTACTGTAATAGCCGCATTTTAGGTGTTGATTTAACTTTAAAATCCATTTTCTCAAAAACGAAAAGTTATTTTTGGAATTTTGTTGAAGTTGTGTATCCCCTTATCACCTTCGTAATCCATGCAATTTGGGGGATTGTAGCATGTATGGGGGCTTTAATAATAGCTTAAACACTTTTCCGTGATCATGGCCGTGAATTTCCGTGATTGCCTCATTCACGGAAAAAATCTGAGTCGAATTCGTAAGTCTGTTTCAACTCCAGAAATTAATCACGGAATTTCCGGATTTTTTTTTCAATCATGGCCGAATAGTCAAATCCATGTTTGGGGGGTATCCGAGCAGCACTGCTGAGGAAATCAGAAATTTTGGTTTTGGTGGAATTCCGCAGAAATTGGAAAGACATTGGAAAGCGGAAATTTTGTTGGAATCGGCAATCGCCATTTCTGTATCTCCCAATTGTCCCTCTTTGGGAGCCCTGTCCCCCTGTCCCTCTTTCTTCCTCATTTGTCCCTCTTTCAGGACTCGTGTACAGATCTATGTAAATATATGTATTTTACCTACTGAAAATGTGTTTAACTGACTCTAAACTTCATTTCCATCCTTTAAATTGATATATTTCTTATTTATAAATGTAAATACAGTATGAAGGAAAATGAACCAGGATAGTAAGGATCAGTGTGGTTTTAATTATAAAATAACATTTTTCTTATGAAATGTTTTCTGGCATGTATGACTAGGGGTGTGTCGAGGTGTGATTAGGGGTGTGCCAGGGGCGTGGCTAGGGGTGTGTCGAGGTGTGATTAGGGGTGTGGCATGGACGTGGCTTAAGTGCCCCTCTTTCTTATCTCAAAAAGTTGGGAGGTTTGCACAAAGTTATGAGGCACCACAGCTCCCAGCATGCCCCATAGAGGCTCCACAGCTCTGACTCTGCCTGGGTGACATTCAGGGCACCCCAGCATAGATCCGTGGCACGTGCCACTGATCTTTGGGGCTAGCAATGCCCCTGATTGTATGTCTGTTGGTAGCTGTAGACATTGCTGTGGTGTACGTGGTAGATGTTATGGGCCTAGCAGCATACAGACCCCTTGATCACGATTTGGCCAATATCATTGTACGCCTGTTGGTAGCTGTAGACATTGCTGTTTGTACATGGTAGGGGTTACTGGGCCTAGCAGCATACAGACCCCTGATCACGATTTGGCCAATATCGCTCACAGCTGCGGGGTGCGTTTCCAACCAGCTGCATTTAGCAATAGCACTTGGCTCCGCTAACACATGGAAATGGGTATAGCGGAATGCTGCATGGCACTGAAACCCGGCATGTTTCTGACTTTCTATACTGGCAGCCCGTTCAGAGGTGACATATCCCACAGCCACAGGGAGAAGAGACAAAACTGCTGGATTAGCAAAACTCCTAATTATTCCAACTTAATTTAAATTTAATAGATTCCAATTAAACAGGGATTTAGAAAATGGCCCCAGTAAGTGGGTCATAGATCAGGCTGCCACATTCTCCAATGTAGATTTCATAGTCTGTATTGGCTGAAAGTCTTCTCACTTTTGCATTTAAAGTGCCCTCTTGACTGCATGCCAGAGACCACGGGGCAATGTCTGGCCGCAGACAACGTGCACAGCATGTGTCCAACCTCAGACCACGTGGCCAGAATGTGGCCAACCTCAGACTGCATGCTCTGAATGTGTCTGACCTCAGACAACGTGCACACAATGGGCCTGATTCACAAAGCGGTGCTAACAGTTAGCACCGTGGTGAAAAGCCCTTTATCACGCCTAAACTCAGTTTAGGCATGATAAGTTTAGGTGTGATAAGTTTATAGGTGTGATAAGTTTAGGCATGATAAGTTTAGGTGTGATAAGTTTAGGCATGATGGGCTCGATTCACAAAGCGGTGCTAACCCAGTTAGAGACTTTAGGGCCTCGATTCACAAAGCGGTGATAACCCAGTTATCACGCCTAAAAGACTTTAGGCGTGATGACCTTTTCACCACTGAGTTATCACCGATTTTTCCTGCTCCCATAGGGCTTAATGGGAGCTTCGCGCGAAGCGTCGGGTGTTGCGCGCGCACTTACGCACGTACGCGCGTACGCGCGGCAACTTCGCGCGAGTTTCTTCTTATCATGCCTAAAGTGACTTTAGGCGTGATAAGGGCCTTTTCACCACGGTGCTAACACTTTGCACCGCTTGGTGAATCGAGCCCTAGGCATGATAACCATTGCACCAGGCTGGTGAAAAGCCAGTTTAGGCATGATAAGTTTAGGTGTGATAAGTTTAGGTGTGATAAGTTTAGGCATGATAAGTTTAGATAAGTTTAGCTCGCTTGCAAAGTCCCGCACGCAAAGCAGCGCCATTAAACTTTATACGAAGTGCACCAGACTTTGCTAGCGTAAAACTTTTGATCAGCTGTGCACTGCGTTGCTAACGTAGTTGGCGCTTAAACTTATCATGCCTAAACTTATCACACCTAAACTTATCATGCCTAAACTTATCACACCTAAACTTATCACACCTAAACTTATCATGCCTAAACTGAGTTTAGGCATGATAAAGGGCTTTTCACCAGCGTGCTAACTGTTAGCACCGCTTTGTGAATCAAGCCCCTAAACTTATCATGCCTAAACTGAGTTTAGGCATGATAAAGGGCTTTTCACCAGCGTGCTAACTGTTAGCACCGCTTTGTGAATCAGGCCCGATAAGTTTAGGGGCTCGATTCACCAAGCGGTGCTAACCCAGTTATCACGCCTAAAGGACTTTAGGCGTGATGACCTCTTCACCACTGAGTTAGCACCGTTTTTGCCTGCACTTCGCGCGAAGTTATCGCGCGCAAAGTTTTGCGCGCGCACCCGCACAGGCGCGCGCGCAAAGTCCCATAGGGTTTAATGGGCGCATCGCGCGAAGTGCGGGGCGCTTCGCGCGCACGCACGCGGGAGCGCGCGCAAAACTTTACGCGCGGAAACTTCGCGCGAAGCCCTTCTTATCATGCCTAAAGTGACTTTAGGCGTGAAGAGGGCCTTTTCACCACGGTGCTAACACTTTGCACCGCTTGGTGAATCGAGCCCTAGGTGTGATAAGTTTTTAGGCGTGATAAGTTTAAGCACCAACTGGGTTAGCACCGCAGTGCACAGCTGATCAAAAGTTTTGCGCTAGCAAAGTCTGGTGCACTTTGCATAGAGTTTAATGGTGCTGCTTTGCGTGTGGGACTTTGCGCGTGTAATAAACTTATCTAAACTTAGCATGCCTAAACTTATCACACCTAAACTTATCGGGCTCGATTCACAAAGCTGTGCTAACCCAGTTAGAGACTTTAGGCATGATAACCTTTGCACCACTCTGGTGAAAAGCCAGTTTAGGTGTGATAAGTTTAGGTGTGATAAGTTAAGGTGTGATAAGTTTAGGCATGCTAAGTTTAGATAAGTGTAGATCGCTTGCAAAGTCCCGCACGCAAAGCAGCGCCATTAAACTTTATACGAAGTGCACCAGTCTTTGCTAGCGTAAAACTTTTGATCAGCTGTGCACTGCGGTGCTAACGCAGTTGGAGCTTAAACTTATCATGCCTAAACTTATCACACCTAAACTTATCATGCCTAAACTTATCACACCTAAACTTATCACACCTAGGGCTCGATTCACCAAGCGGTGCTAACCCAGTTATCACGCCTAAAGGACTTTAGGCGTGATGACCTCTTCACCACTGAGTTAGCACCGTTTTTGCCTGCACTTCGCGCGAAGTTATCGCGCGCAAAGTTTTGCGCGCGCACCCGCACAGGCGCGCGCGCAAAGTCCCATAGGGTTTAATGGGCGCATCGCGCGAAGTGCGGGGCGCTTCGCGCGCACGCACGCGGGAGCGCGCGCAAAACTTTACGCGCGGAAACTTCGCGCGAAGCCCTTCTTATCATGCCTAAAGTGACTTTAGGCGTGAAGAGGGCCTTTTCACCACGGTGCTAACACTTTGCACCGCTTGGTGAATCGAGCCCCTAAACTTATCATGCCTAAACTGAGTTTAGGCATGATAAAGGGCTTTTCACCAGGGTGCTAACTGTTAGCACCGCTTTGTGAATCAGGCCCATCATGCCTAAACTGAGTTTAGGCATGATAAAAATGGTTATCACACCATGGGCTCGATTCACCAAGCGGTGCAAAGTGTTAGCACCGTGGTGAAAAGGCCCTCTTCACGCCTAAAGTCACTTTAGGCATGATAAGAAGGGCTTCGCGCGAAGTTTCCGCGCGTAAAGTTTTGCGCGCGCTCCCGCGTGCGTGCGCGCGAAGCGCCCCGCACTTCGCGCGATGCGCCCATTAAACCCTATGGGACTTTGCGCGCGCGCCTGTGCGGGTGCGCGCGCAAAACTTTGCGCGCGATAACTTCGCGCGAAGTGCAGGCAAAAACGGTGCTAACTCAGTGGTGAAGAGGTCATCACGCCTAAAGTCCTTTAGGCGTGATAACTGGGTTAGCACCGCTTGGTGAATCGAGCCCCATGGGCTCGATTCACCAAGCAGTGCAAACCCAGTTTTCGCGCGCCCTTGCGGTTGCGCGCGGACATGCGTACGCCGTGGCTCGCGATGTGCGGACTCGCGCGGAAAATGTGTGCTCGCGCGCTAAATTGAACACGCGCGAAGAGCGTTGTGTTTCGCGTGAACCGGGGCTCTTCACGCGAAGTACTGCTGTTCGCGCGATGCCTGCAAATTTGAAAATCTCGCCGGCGCGTGCTCGCGTGTTCGCGTGCTCCTGTGCGCGCGTTCGGCGGCTTCGCGCGAGCGGCTTCGCGCGAAAATGTGTGCAATTACATGTAATTAATGCTATTGTTGATTTCAATTGAGCTATGTAGTGTGTCTATTAAAGGATTAGTTGGAGGCTGCTTTGTTGTGGGTTGCCATGGATGGAAATAGGAGAAGAAGCGTGCGCCTTTCTGGCCAGGTGCAGTCGCCCACCCATGCTGCTCATGGCCGTAGTGGCCGATCTGATCGGCCTGACCGCGACCGCAACCGCAGCCGCAGTCCCCATCGCACCAGTCCCCGAGGTGCCAGTTACCGCCACCACCGCAGTCCTAGCCCCTATCCTGGCCCCTCCGGCTCTCGCCAGACCACCAGCCAAGAGCCCCGGAGAAGGGGGATCCGTTTTTCAGAGGCCGAAAACTTGGCACTGTGTGAGGAGGTTGTGCTGCGCTTCGATCAGCTGTACGGGCGCGATTCTGGAAAGACGGATGTGGCTACCAAAAACCGCCTTTGGCGCATTATTTGCGCTGAAGTGTGCGCTGTGGACCATCAGCAGCGGACCGAGCAGCAATGCCGCAAGCGGTTTGCTGACATCAAGCTGCGGCTTCGGAAAAAATTGACCAAGCTGCGTCAATACGCGTAAGTTTAGAAAGCATGTGTATTTTTGCCACCAATGTTAGTTAATTAACCCTGTGCTAAACTACAATAATGGTCAATGTAATTGGTGGCATGTATATTATTTGTCTTCCACAACGGAAGCAAGAAATATGTCATAGTGTAATTGCTGTTGGCCATCCATGGTTAAAGTAACTTTGATATAATCTCAACCGTTTATATGTAGTATAATGGGCAATGCAATGTAGTATAATGGGCAATGCAATGCATAAACACAATTTTATTTTTCTTTGCGGCCTGGCACATATCAAAACCAGATATCACATCCACTAAATGCTAGAATATGTTTCAAGGGAATCTGAGCTGTGCAAATTTGTGTGAAGTGTAAGCTTTGCGATATATTTGGTGTGTTAAAGGCCCATAAGCCAGGATTGCTATCACCAATATTGGAAACTCATCCCTTTAATTAGTCTCATATGTAAGTTATACCGGTTCAGGGGCTCTTTGGACATAATCAGTGCCTTAACTGCATCCTCCTAGCCCCAAAACCAGCATAATTCATGTGTCATTAATTAAAGGGATGAGTTGCCAACACTGGCTCCCACGCCGCCATCATCCACTTCCTGGATGGTCGTTACCGGCTCCAGTCACTTTTGGGGGCCTCGGCGGATCCAACCAACAAAGGACGGCGTTGTGGGAGTGATCCGTGTGTATGGGGCTGGAAGTTATGTATACAATCTTTTGCTATGGACTCTGGTTCCCTTTAATAGGTTTTGGTTATGTTTTGTGTAGCGCTTCACCTAGCGTTTATTGTTTTTCAGAACAGTCTTAAGGCTCATACACACATCAGACTATAGTGTTTGGGAAATGAAAGATCACAGACCAATCTTACCACCCTTCATGTAGTATGACAGCCATACTCTACACACTCTTTTCTATGGAGCAGAACTCCACATCAGATAAAAAACGTTGAAAGATGCTGCACACACAGATGCTGTACACGCCCAAAAGATCAGTATCTGCCAAAGAGGTGTTTTTGCCAAAATGCATTCCTGCAAATTGCAATGCTCGGCGATGAGATTGGCAGATCAGCATACACACGATTTAGCTGTCATTCATCTGCAGATCAAGCTATCTTCCGCAGATCTGAAAATCCATCCTGGTGGATCTGATCTGCAGATGAATGTCAGTGAAATCATGTGTGTATGGTGTTCTGCATATCTCATTGCCTATTTTTGCCATTTGCAGGAATGGATATTTTGCAGGAGCAGATCTTTGCCAGCTACTGTTCGTTTGAGTGTGTGCAGCATCTTGCAAAGATTTTGGTCTGATGGGGAGTTCAGCTCCATACAATAGACTGTCAAGGTATGGCTCTCATACTACATGAAGGGTGCTAAGATTGGTGTTTGATCTTTCATTTTCAAAAGACTATAGTGTGATGTGTGTACGCACCTTTAGTTGTTTGACATTTCCAACATTCTTAAAGGGCCAAATCTCTGCTCAGCATGAGTTGCACTATTTGCACTCAGGGAAAAAAGCTAGTGGTTTGACACAATCCGCTACCCAATGTAGCGAGTGGCAGTGGTCACACTGCTGCATTAGGCCTGGAACCCACTGCAAACCGCAAACGCAAAACGCAACCGCTAGCGTTTTGTCTGAGCGGTTTGCAAGCGGATTCATGCGCGTTTTGGGTTGTGTTTTGCAACATTGTATTTTTTTCCCCAGCGGGTGCCTAGCGTTTTGCGTTTTGCGTTTTTATCCTCATTGGTCCTGTGAATTATTTTTCATTTTGTTACAGTGTGCTGAACCGCAAAACGCTAGCAGAACCGCTCAGTTTAGGTTTTGCTGATTGTTTCTGCTAGCATTTCAATACTTTACATTGAAGCGCTAACGCTCCCAAAATGCTGCATGTCCTGCGTTTGCGTTTCTGGGAAACGCAAACGCTCCTGTGGAAGTTGCCCCATCCATTAACATCAGCTGAGCGTTTTGGCAAAACGCTAGCGTATCGCAGCGCTGCCAAAATGCTCAAAAAAACGCTCTTGTGGGTTCCAGCCCTAGGCATTTTGTGGAAAACGCTGTGGTTTGGTGGCGATGAGTGCTCCTCAAGTAGCGTTGTTGATTATTGTGGTTCGAATGCTAATTGCGCTTGGTCCTAAACCGTGTTAAGTGATGTTTTTGTGAGAATGGGCGCCAAAGCACTCCTGCGAAAGGCTACCGATAATGTGCGGCATTTTGCCATTATAAGTGTGAATGAGCCCAGCTTCTATATCCCTAAATTGTGTCAACCAGCTCACAAGTGTTTATTTTTCTGAGTGTTAGATTGGCAGAACATACTTTTTGTGCCTATTTGCAGGATGAAATGGGCTTGCAAATCCAAATTGCAATTGCTTTTCAATGTACAGTATGCTATTGTGTTTGAGCTACTATACTCATTATAGTACATCGCAATTGCATACAGCTCTATTGCATACAAAACGCTGCAGGATGACCATTGCAGGGTTACCAACATCGCATCGCTATTGGCTCACACAAAGGCCCTTTTGCCACTCGCCTGCACTGTGCATTTTTTTGGCCAAAGGCAAGGTACATGCATCAAATGGAAACTGCAGCAGCTATTTATTAGGGCCATTCTCCACTAGCAATCACTAGCGTTCACGCTGAACGCTAGCGATTGCTGTATCTCGAATGTTATAGAAAGTTCAGGCCATTGCGTTCCCGATGTGATGCTGTAGTGCCTCGCAAAATGGAGGTAAATTTGGATCCATGGCGCTATTGCGTTTGCTGCAAACGCAAACCACGCTAGTGGAAATAACCGACCGACATTCATATGTGATTTTGCAAACCGTAGTGATTGTACAATCAGTAGCGCTTTCCCATTTGGCACTTCACCTAGGGCAAATGCGCTAGCGGAAAAGGTCCACAAGTGCCATCCGCTTGACATGCAATGTTGGTAAAAGCACAATTGTTGGCCTGCCGCATTTGGTATGCCATTGAGCTGTACTCTAATGAGTAGAGTAGGTCACTTGCAATCGCATACTGACAATTGAAAGCCAATCGCTATTGCATTTAATTTGTAAAAACAGCCCTTGCAAATTGCTGCTGCAGTTTCCATTTGTTTAATGGTACATTAAACAAATGGAAACAGCAGCAGCAATTTGCAAGGGCTGTTTTTAACAATTAAATGCGATAGCAATTGGAAAGGCCTGTTTTTCACAATTAAATGCAATAGCGATTGGCTTCCAATTGCCATTTGCAATCACAAGCAAATTGCAGGGTAGTGGAAAAAGGACCTAAGTGTGGTGACCTACCCCAGTCAGATTCAGCCCTTTAGCAGTTCCCTTGTATACGACATGCAATTGTAAGCCACACATGTCAAGATGGATAACGAAGTTAATGGTATTTAGCAGTGTGAATTTGCAATTGTATTGTGGAAATGTTTGCTGTTTGACTGCCTGCACCAGCATGCATCCAGTTTTGCTGATATGTCATATAGTTGTGTTTAGTGTCTGCATGGCTGTTGGTGTTGGTGTTGTGATTGTTACATATGTACATAAGGCCAGTCTGTAATGTATGATTTGGTGCAAGGCACAACTCTCAGCTCTTCCTGAATCCGCACTTCCGTATGTTGGATGTGTCAAACCGCTAATTGATTGTTCAAGATGTGTAGTCGGCCATATGTGTAAGGTTTCATGCAATCCCATTTGGCTGCTTGTGCTGTTGATAATTTGACTATGGTCCTTGGACACAGGCCCTGAGCAAGCATGCATGAGTGCATGGATTTGTGTGACTAATTTGGTGTACCTTTATGTGTTTGTGTGTTGGAACAGTATAACTAATTCATACATATGCATCAGCAGGGCAGGTGTGCTGGTTTGTGTTTTTACTTGGTCTTACAAATGGCATTCAAAAAATCACTGTCAGTTGATGACTTCTCGATTTTAAAGTGACCCTGTACACTGAGTCATTGACATTGTTTAGGATTACCTCCAACCCATTGAAGCTACAGGGATATTGAGGCTGCCACAAGTGTTGCGATTAGAATAGCACAAAATGGCTGCATATCATGCTTTAGTCACTGTAAGTTTGGGAAACATAGGCCTAAACCACGGGGCCACATAACCCCTGGTATTGTGTTTGTTATTCTAATTGGATTACAGTTGTATTGTAGAAGTGGACAGACATCTCTGTTTGCTTATGGTATGTAGCAAACATGAATGTATCCCAAACGTTGCAACAACACTTTTCCCTTTCAGAACATAACAAGCAATGCTATGCTCCATTTTGTTTTCAGGTAACAAGGAGTCCTTTGCGCAGCCATTTTCTGATGACTCCTGCAGAACAGTAAAGGTGCCTACACATGTCAGATCAAAGTCTTTTTCAAATGACATTTCTCCTCGCAATTTGAACACCTTCCATGTAGTATTAGGGCCATACTCAACACGGTCTGATCTATGTAGCTGAACTACCCATCATTTAAAAATCTTTGCAAGATGATGCACACAAAGATGTAGGACACATTAGAAACATAATTAGCATCTAAATATCACTTCCTGCTATCCGTTGGTGCAAAATGCATTTCCAATTGATATCTGCACATCTCAGAGACACCTTGTTGAAGGGACAATTATCTGCAGTTCTAATCAACCAGGTTGTATATGCACATCTGCCTACAATTGTGTGATCTGCACATGATGGGCCATTAAACAACGTGTGTGTGAAATCAGCAGATATCATAGTCATTGAATGTATTTTGCATCAACTGCATTTAGCCACATACTGATCTGTTGCATGTGTCCATCCTCTTTCTAAGTTTTGTATGTGAGGTGGAGTTCAGCTCCATAGTCTAGACTCTGAAGGTATGTCTCTCATACTACATGGAAGGGGGTAATATTGGTCTGTGAGCTTTCATGTGGCCCACACTTTGAACGGACATGTGTGCACACATTAAAGGCTGCAGTAGTGTGTGAATTCGACATTACAAAGGTGCATGCAGTATGTGTCGGCTTTAAATACTAGCATGTGAAGTGTATGTTGAATGTTTGCCACTGGGTCACAGTCACACAGACAGGATTATCAGGATAGTGCAGACTGTTTAGTTGTAGTGGTCTAATTCTATGTTGTTGTTTTTTGTTTGCTCAACATAGCCTTGGTACCGGTGGTGGTCCCCCCGCATCCCTGGCATTGCTCGATTATGAGCAGGTGGTAGAGCCGCATTTGATGACGGCAGCCCTGCATGGCATCCAGGGTGGCTACGATGCCGACGCGCCAACTTCTGATGAGGGTAATTAATGATGCTGTTTTCTTGGAAAGTGAACACGTGTTTGAGTATGCGTATGACATTGATAATGCTTGGTTTCTCTATGTCAAAATTGTAGGTGAAGGTGGGTCTGGCCTTCAGGGTCCTGCTGGAGTGGCACCTAGCATCCCACAATCAGAGGGCCCATCACGTTCTGGCCAAATTCCTGGTGAGTTTCCAGTGTCTGTAGAAACTGCTGTTGAACAAGGCAGTGGAGGAGCAGCCTGTGTTGCCTAGTGTCCTAACCTGTGTGTTTTTCTTCCTTTGGTGTAGCTGTTGTTGCCTCTGATGCTGGCTTGGCCCCTGATGCTGGACTGGCTTTGGTCCCCGGACATTCTGTGCCGTTACCTCCCTCTGGCCAAATTCCTGGTGAGTTTCCAGTGTCTGTAGAAACTGCTGTTGAACAAGGCAGTGGAGGAGCAGCCTGTGTTGCCTAGTGTCCTAACCTGTGTGTTTTTCTTCCTTTGGTGTAGCTGTTGTTGCCTCTGATGCTGGCTTGGCCCCTGATGCTGGACTGGCTTTGGTCCCCGGACATTCTGTGCCGTTACCTCCCTCTGGCCAAATTCCTGGTGAGTTTCCAGTGTCTGTAGAAACTGCTGTTGAACAAGGCAGTGGAGGAGCAGCCTGTGTTGCCTAGTGTCCTAACCTGTGTGTTTCTCTTCCTTTCGTGTAGCTGTTGTTGCCTCTGATGCTGGCTTGGCCCCTGATGCTGGACTGGCTTTGGTCCCCGGACATTCTGTGCCGTTACCTCCCTCTGGCCAAATTCCTGGTGAGTTTCCAGTGTCTGTAGAAACTGCTGTTGAACAAGGCAGTGGAGGAGCAGCCTGTGTTGCCTAGTGTCCTAACCTGTGTGTTTTTCTTCCTTTGGTGTAGCTGTTGTTGCCTCTGATGCTGGCTTGGCCCCTGATGCTGGACTGGCTTTGGTCCCCGGACATTCTGTGCCGTTACCTCCCTCTGGCCAAATTCCTGGTGAGTTTCCAGTGTCTGTAGAAACTGCTGTTGAACAAGGCAGTGGAGGAGCAGCCTGTGTTGCCTAGTGTCCTAACCTGTGTGTTTTTCTTCCTTTCGTGTAGCTGTTGTTGCCTCTGATGCTGCTTTGGGGAGTGATGCTGCAGTGTTTGTGATGACCCTCCAATCTGGGGACTTATCTCCGGCACGGTCTGGTGAGTTTCCTGTGGATGTAGAAACTGCTGTTGAACAAGGCAGCCGAGGAGCTGGCTGTGTTGCCTAGTGTCCTAACCTTTCTATGTGTGCTCCTTTTTGTGTAGTTCATGTGATTTCTGGGTCCAGCATGGATGAGGGCCTGCAGTTGGACTCATGGCAACATGCGGAGGATTCCCATGGAGCAGCAAGTGGTGGTGAGTTTTATGTGTTAGTATATGTCCTTGAGGCAAAAGGATATGAAGAAGGTTTGGCTAGCTAACATATCTTCCTTGTGAAAACACTGTGACAGTGTAGCATGTGGCCGGTTGAGAGGTGTGTAGGTAATGTTCGGAGTCAATACATCTCAAAGCATGCAGCTAATCTGCCACAAAGGACCTTTCAATGGCTCTTGAATGGCAAGTGACACATGGGTTGGTGAGGTAGTGAGTGCACATGAGCATATACGCCTTTGTTAAGGATTTGCTAGTGCCTGACTTCATTTTTGTTCTTGTATGATCTACAATGCTCCATGTCCAACCACACCTACATGGCCTGGCATTTTGCAGGGACTCTCAATTTTGACCAATAGGAATGCTGCCATTGGAGGTTAGATGTTGTAATTCACATTGAAAGAAGGAATCTCAGAATGCAAACATTAATCCTCGACATGGCGTTTGATTTTGTGTAAGATATGTTGTTGGTATGGTGAAATAAACAGACCACATTCACTATTAAGTTTCTGCAATGCATTGGTACTGACCTTGGGTGTGTGAAGCCTCATCAGCCTTCAGAGGCTTCCCACCTTTTCCTCTGTGGTTGGTGGTGCAGGGCAGGGAACCCAGAGCTGACCATTTGTTGATATGGCCAATGTTACCCTTTTGCCCCTCCAGTGGGGGCACTTTCGTGACGATTAGAATTGTGATTGTTGTGATTAGGCATTTTCCGTGCTTCACACTGTAGTATGCTGGCCACTTGTGTCTGAGCATTACAGTTGCTGCATGGCGAATGCCTATTGTAGTCAATTTCTGTCTCGAGGACCCGTACTGTGCATGTAGTTGCGTGTGCTAGGTTGCGAGGTCAATAGCAGTTGGTTGAGGAGGATAGTGTCCACCACCATGGGACGGAGGAGGGGGGAAAGGGTCAATAGTATCCAAAGCCTTGATACACCACAGGTGGATCCCCCCCCCCCATGGTAATGTTTGTGCCAGACTGGTTCACTGTAACCACCATGGAGGTTGTGAGGTCCCGCCTGACAGCACAAGTCACCCTGTGTCCCCCCCCCCCCCCCAGCTTTTTGTGCTGCACTTGACTGCAGCTGCATCTAACTTCCTGGCACCGCACAAACTTGACACACTACACCACCCTCTGTTTAAAAGTAAAGCACCAATAAGTGCAGATGGAGTACAGTTTAGAGAAGAAGCAACAGGGACAGAGGGGGACTACCGCTTTACAGTTTACTTTACAGTGCAAAGCACATCCCAATGAGATATGTATTTTGTCTGTATGTGCTTCGCACTGTAAAGTCCATGGCCAGCCTCCATGGTGGTTACATTGAAGCAGTATATATGTATGTCGATGTCTCCAATCAAGCCAATTGTGAAGATAATAGTGCCATGTACCTGAGTCTGCAAACCTTACATTAAAGGGTGCCAAAAGGAACAGCTGCCATATACTGGTATTTTTGAGAGCACATCCAACCAACAGCTCACTCAGGCCAAACATTTGATTATACAGGGATTGTATGGCTGGCTTCACTGGCAACAGAATGTGATAGTATTTCACTATGAAAATGATCAATATCTGTGGAGATGCTGCCAATGCCTTGTGTTTTCCACAGACACCTCTCATACATTACCAGCTCTGCTGAGCAGTAGTCCCCCTCTGTCCCTGTTGCTTCTTCTCTGCGCTGGCCTCCATCTGCACTTATTGGTGCTTTACTTTTAAACAGAGGGTGGGGTGGTGTAGTGTGTCAAGTTTGTGCGGTGCCAGGAAGTTCGATGCAGCTGCAGTCAAATGCTGCACAAAAAGCTGGGGGGGGGGGGGGGGGGGCACAGGGTGACTTGTGCTGTCAGTAGGCGGGAATGTTTTGCTGCTACTGTCATCCATTTGAGTGCCACTATAGAGCCACTCCCAAAGGCCCCGTCCATGTTGGTAATTTTATGCATGGATTTATTTAAAGTAAAGATTTGACTCCAACAATGGTGTAGGCAGTGTTTGGGCACTGATTTCACAGCATATTCCATCACACTCAGGGATGCAGCTGTATCTAACCGGCACTCTAGTTTTGTGGCCTTCCAAAGTCAATAGCATTACCTTTTTAAAACAATAACAGTTGCATGACTGTGCTGTTTGTGTGTCCCTAATATTTAGTGCAACTGCCCCTGAAGAAGCATGTCGATCATGTGCTGTGGTCAAAGTTATCAAGGATTTCAGACATCTCATTTGACCATGAAGACAGGCAAATACATCATCAGCACTGTTAAGCAACTGTTATTGTTTACAAGGAAGCATCCATATTAGTCCATATCCGTCTCAATGTGGTTTTCATTTAAAGCCACATCACACGCTTTGCAATTTAATGCAGTACATGAACTTTCGGGCCAGGAAACTTATTTGTTTGTATTAAACATTGTGGGCCATTGTGACAGTATGTAAATGCAAAAGTGATGGTTTGTATTTTTTTTCCCATTCATTTTCAACTATACCTCACACTGACTCCAATCATGATGTTGTCATTGTGTTGGCGCCTGTGCATGCTGACCCTATTTTTTAATTTCTTGTATTTGCAAGGTGTTGTTTATTGTGAAAGGTTGTTTGGGTTGTTGCAAACTTCTACTTACAAACCATTTACTCTTCTCTTCCTAGGTGATGACATGTCACTGGGTAGTGGTCCCGATGGGATGGTTGAATGCCCAGGCCCAAACCTCAACCTTCACGTCTCTTCTGAAACAAACACCACTGTACATAATCAGTCACCAACATCTGACCAGGCCAACTCTGGCACCTCCTTCCATTCCAGAAACTACACTCGGGCAGACTATAACACCGACCGGTGGCATTCCCGGCATTTTCTCCAGGCCCAAGAGGACTATAGGGTCCTCATGGAGGAACACATGCGCCGCTTCCACCAAGACTTTGAGACCTTCAACCGTACTGCTACGGACCTGGCTGGAAATGTGCAGAGACTGGCCAATGCTGGAGTGGGCCAAGAGGCGAGCCACCAGCGTTTGGCAGAGGATGTTGATCGGAAAAAACTTAATTCTGAGCCGGATGGCTCGGGCTGCCGAAAGCCAAAATGCTCTCTTGGCACGGTTGGCTGATGGTGTTGAGCGGCAGAACCTCACTCAGGCCAGAATTAGTGTTGGGCGAACAGTGTTCGCCACTGTTCGGGTTCTGCAGAACATCACCCTGTTCGGGTGATGTTCGAGTTCGGCCGAACACCTGATGGTGCTCGGCCAAACCGTTCGGCCATATGGCCGAACTAAGAGCGCATGGCCGAACGTTCCCCGAACGTTCGGCTAGCGCTGTGATTGGCCGAACGGGTCACGTGGTTCGGACCCGAACGCGCTCTGATTGGCCGAACTGTCACGTGGTTCGGGTAAATAAATACCCGAACCACGTCATATCTCCGCCATTTGTCTGTGGGTTTAGCTTTGGGTAGGCAGGCAGGGTAGTTCGCGCTCCAGCCACGCTAGCCAGGGTCCCCCCCAGTCATTGTGTGTCGCTGCTGGGAATAGTAGTACACCGCTCGCTCAGCATTCTGTTTACTGCCACTCTGTGTACCTCGCTCAGCCACACTATATAGCATTCTGTTTACTGCCACTCTGTGTCTGCTGGGAATAGTAGTACACCGCTTGCACAGCCACACTATATAGCATTCTGTTTACTGCCACTCTGTGTACCTCGCTCAGCCACACTATATAGCATTCTGTTTACTGCCACTCTGTGTCTGCTGGGAATAGTGGTACACCGCTCGCTCAGCCACACTATATAGCATTCTGTTCACTGTTCTGTGTCTGCTTGGAATAGTGGTACACCGCTCGTTCAGCCACACTATATAGCATTCTGTGTACTGTTCTGTGTCTGCTGGGAACAGTAGTACACCGCTCGTTCAGCCACACTATATAGCATTCTGTGTACTGTTCTGTGTCTGCTGGGAACAGTAGTACACCGCTCGCTCAGCCACACTATATAGCATTCTGTTCACTGTTCTGTGTCTGCTGGGAATAGTGGTACACCGCTCGCTCAGCCACACTATATAGCATTCTGTTCACTGTTCTGTGTCTGCTGGGAATAGTGGTACACCGCTCGCTCAGCCACACTATATAGCATTCTGTTTACTGTTCTGTGTCTGCTGGGAATAGTGGTACACCGCTCGCTCATCCACACTATATAGCATTCTGTTCACTGTTCTGTGTCTGCTGGGAATAGTGGTACACCGCTCGCTCAGCCACACTATATAGCATTCTGTTCACTGTTCTGTGTCTGCTGGGAATAGTGGTACACCGCTCGCTCAGCCACACTATATAGCATTCTGTTTACTGCCACTCTGTGTACCTCGCTCAGCCACACTATATAGCATTCTGTTTACTGCCACTCTGTGTCTGCTGGGAATAGTGGTACACCGCTCGCTCAGCCACACTATATAGCATTCTGTTCACTGTTCTGTGTCTGCTTGGAATAGTGGTACACCGCTCGCTCAGCCACACTATATAGCATTCTGTTTACTGTTCTGTGTCTGCTGGGAATAGTGGTACACCGCTCGCTCAGCCACACTATATAGCATTCTGTTCACTGTTCTGTGTCTGCTGGGAATAGTGGTACACCGCTCGCTCAGCCACACTATATAGCATTCTGTTTACTGTTCTGTGTCTGCTGGGAACAGTAGTACACCGCTCGCTCAGCCAGAGTATATAGCATTGTGTTTACTGCCACTCTGTGTACACCGCTCAGCCAGACTATATACCATTGTTTACTGACACTCTGTGTACACCACTCAGCCACACTATATACCATTGTTTACTGACACTCTGTGTACACCGCTCAGCCAGACTATATACCATTGTTTACTGCCACTCTGATTCTGCTGGGAACAGTAGTACACCGCTCGCTCAGCCAGACTATATACCATTGTTTACTGACACTCTGTGTACACCGCTCAGCCAGACTATATACCATTGTTTACTGACACTCTGTGTACACCACTCAGCCACACTATATACCATTGTTTACTGACACTCTGTGTACACCGCTCAGCCAGACTATATACCATTGTTTACTGCCACTCTGATTCTGCTGGGAACAGTAGTACACCGCTCGCTCAGCCAGACTATATACCATTGTTTACTGACACTATATAGCAGACTATATAGCATTGTGTGTACACCGCTCAGCCAGACTATATACCATTGTTTACTGACACTCTGTGTACACCGCTCAGCCAGACTATATACCATTGTTTACTGCCACTCTGATTCTGCTGGGAACAGTAGTACACCGCTCGCTCAGCCAGACTATATACCATTGTTTACTGACACTCTGTGTACACCGCTCAGCCAGACTATATACCATTGTTTACTGACACTATATAGCAGACTATATAGCATTGTGTGTACACCGCTCAGCCAGACTATATACCATTGTTTACTGACACTCTGTGTACACCGCTCAGCCAGACTATATACCATTGTTTACTGCCACTCTGATTCTGCTGGGAACAGTAGTACACCGCTCGCTCAGCCAGACTATATACCATTGTTTACTGACACTCTATGTACACCGCTCAGCCAGACTATATACCATTGTTTACTGCCACTCTGATTCTGCTGGGAACAGTAGTACACCGCTCGCTCAGCCAGACTATATACCATTGTTTACTGACACTCTATGTACACCGCTCAGCCAGACTATATACCATTGTTTACTGCCACTCTGATTCTGCTGGGAACAGTAGTACACCGCTCGCTCAGCCAGACTATATAGCATTGTGTTTACTGCCACTCTGTGTACACCGCTCAGCCACACTATATAGCATTGCGTACTCTGCCAGTCAGTGTGTATATTGCTGGGATCAGTAATACTCCACTCACCGTCAACCACTATATGAGCTCAACATGAGTTCCCCAGAGACCTCCGCTGTGAGCAGCACTCCCAACAACAGCAACAGCCAACGCCCCACGCAAGCTATAACATCCACCCCAGCAGCCAGTGGTCAGCAGCAGCCCTCCCCGGAGGAGAACGTTGTGTCCATCAGTCCGTCGCCAGAGCGATTAATGAGGGCTGCCATTGAGGAGATGATGGGGCCTGATGTGGAGGAGGAGGTCTGGCTCAGGCCAGCATCCCAAGTTAATGTTGAGGACGATGAGGGGTCTGTGTCTGGGGATGTTGGGGTGGCAGAGGTGGTGGGTGGGTCAGACTCAGGAGAAGAGTTGTATGATGAGGATGATGATCGGGACCATCTGTATGTGCCTCAGAGTCCGACCCCGGAAAACATGTTGTATCGTGTGTTTAGGTACTAAAATCTGCGTTCCCTCCCAGTAGTGTTGGGCGAACAGTGTTTGCCACTGTTCGGGTTCTGCAGAACATCACCCTGTTCGGGGTGACTATATAGCAGACTATATAGCATTGTGTTTAATGCCACTCTGTGTACACGGCTCAGCCACACTATATAGCATTGTGTTTACTTCCACTCTGTGTCTGCTGGGAACAGTAGTACACCGCTCACCCGCCACTGTATAGCATTGTGCTCTGTGTCACTGCTGACAATAGTGGTACACCGCTCACCCACCACTGTATAGCATTTCTGTACTGCCACTGTACTGCTGCCAGTCAGCGTGTACTTTAAGGATAAGTGAAATGAGGAAGAAATCCGGTGAAAGAGGGAGGGGCAAGGGAAGAGGTGTTTCCCCTGACGGTTCACGTACAGGCCACAGGGGAGCACCCAAGAAAACCCACTCAATACTGCCCATGTTGTCCAGGACAACAACCCTCACAGATCCAAAAGAACAGGACCAGATAATTACTTGGATGACCTCTCAAGCGTCCAGCAGTGGGTTAAGCAGCACCAGCACATCACGCACGAGGTCCGAGTCCTCAGCCAGTTAAAGTCTGGGCTTTCTTTGAAGACTGCACTGAGGATGTTACCATGGCGATTTGCAAGGTGTGCAAGACCCGCCTGAGCAGGGGGAAAAGTATTAACAACCTCTCCACCACCAGCATGAGCCGCCACATTCTATCCAAACATCCCACTCTGTGGGCAAACGCGGCAGGACAGGGTACCACCAGCAACACTGCCTCCCTTGGGTTCACCAGACTCACCACCAGACCCGCCTCAGCAGCAGCAGTAGCCCAGCCATTGCGTGGTTCACAACATTCACAAACATCAGACGATGCTGACACTGTCACTTTCCGGACTAGTGCTCTTGAGGTCTCCCAGTGTTCATCAAACACAACAACCAACAGCCCTTCGGTGTGCAGCGCTACGGTTGAGTTGTCTGTTTCTGAGATGTTTGAGCACAAGAGGAAATTGCCAGCAAATGACCCCCGGGCCGTGGCAGTAACAGCCAGCCAGCATAGCCAAGCTTCTGGCCTGCGAAATGCTGCCATATCGAGTGGTGGAGACAAACAGCTTCAAGGGCATGATGTCAGTGGCCATCCCACGTTACGTGGTTCCCAGCCGCTACCACTTTGCGCGCTCTGCAGTGCCTGAGTTGCATGAGCACGTGGTCAGCTAAATAACCCGAAGCTTGAAGAATGCCGTTGCCTGCAAGGTTCACCTCACCACTGACACCTGGACGAGTGCGTTCGGCCAGGGTCGATACATCTCCCTTACCGCGCACTGGGTGAACCTTGTGGAGCCTGGCAGCGATTCCTCACCTGCTACGGCGCGGGTGTTGCCCACGCCGCAAACAGCTGGATAACAACAGCAGCACCTACCTCTCTGACTCCTTCTCCTCCAACGCATCTCAAAGCTGTACCTCATCCGGAAATGCTAACCCAGCACCAGCAGCAGTAGGATCGTGGAAGCAGTGCAGCACAGCTGTTGGCATGCGTCAGCAAGCGTTGCTGAAGCTGATCTGCCTTGGGGATAAGCAGCACACAGGGGAGGAAATTTGGAGGGGAATAAAGGAACAGACGGATTTGTGGCTGGCACCGCTGGACCTGAAACCGGGCATGAAGCTAGACACCTGGCACGAACTGGCAATGTACGCAATAGAGGTGCTGGCTTGCCCGGCAGCCAGCGTTATGTCGGAACGCTGTTTCAGTGCTGCCGGAGGCATCATCACAGATCGGCGTATCCGCCTCTCCACAGAAAATGCAGACCGTCTGACTCAAATTAAAATGAATCAATCCTGGATTGGAAACGACTACGCAACACTCCTGGACCCCAACCAAGTAACATGACCGATGAACATCTGGGATGGTTTAGCGTTTCCGGTCCCTGTTTATTGAACCTCTCATCTGTATTACATTTATGACTGCATGGCGGCAAAAAGCATTGCTGCTATATCCGCACGCTTTTTGTCCTCATGCAAGGCCTGGGTTGTTGTGTCTCACAAAGCGTGGCCTTCTCCTCCTGCGCCTCCTCCTGTTCCATCACGTGTGCTGCTGCTGCTGCTGGGTTACCGTTGCCGCGTGGTCCCTGTTTATTGAACCTCTTATCTTTATTACATTTATGACTACATGGCGGTACAAAGCATGCTATCCGCACGCTTTTTGTCCTCATGCAAGGCCTGGGTTGTTGTGTCTCACAAAGCGTGGCCTTCTCCTCCTGCGCCTCCTCCTGTTCCATCACGTGTGCTGCTGCTGCTGCTGCTGCTGGGTTAGCGTTGCCGCGTGGTCCCTGTTTATTGAACCTCTTATCTTTATTACATTTATGACTACATGGCGGTACAAAGCATGCTATCCGCACGCTTTTTGTCCTCATGCAAGGCCTGGGTTGTTGTGTCTCACAAAGCGTGGCCTTCTCCTCCTGCGCCTCCTCCTGTTCCATCACGTGTGCTGCTGCTGCTGCTGCTGCTGCTGGGTTACCGTTGCCGCGTGGTCCCTGTTTATTGAACCTCTTATCTTTATTACATTTATGACTACATGGCGGTACAAAGCATGCTATCCGCACGCTTTTTGTCCTCATGCAAGGCCTGGGTTGTTGTGTCTCACAAAGCGTGGCCTTCTCCTCCTGCGCCTCCTCCTGTTCCATCACGTGTGCTGCTGCTGCTGCTGGGTTACCGTTGCCGCGTGGTCACTGTTTATTGAACCTCTTATCTTTATTACATTTATGACTACATGGCGGTACAAAGCATGCTATCCGCACGCTTTTTGTCCTCATGCAAGGCCTGGGTTGTTGTGTCTCACAAAGCGTGGCCTTCTCCTCCTGCGCCTCCTCCTGTTCCATCACGTGTGCTGCTGCTGCTGCTGCTGCTGGGTTAGCGTTGCCGCGTGGTCCCTGTTTATTGAACCTCTTATCTTTATTACATTTATGACTACATGGCGGTACAAAGCATGCTATCCGCACGCTTTTTGTCCTCATGCAAGGCCTGGGTTGTTGTGTCTCACAAAGCGTGGCCTTCTCCTCCTGCGCCTCCTCCTGTTCCATCACGTGTGCTGCTGCTGGGTTAGCGTTGCCGCGTGGTCCCTGTTTATTGAACCACTTATCTTTATTACATTTATGACTGCATGGTGGTACAAAGCATGCTATCCGCACGCTTCTTGTCCTCATGCAAGGCCTGGGTTGTTGTGTCTCAAAGCGTGGCCTTCTCCTCCTGCGCCACCCTCCTCCTGTTCCATCACGTGTGCTGCTGCTGGGTTAGCATTACCGGTCCCTTTTCCTGGAACCTCTTATATGTATTACATTTATGACTGCATGCCGACAAAAAGCATGTTACCTGTGCAAAGAAAACAGACATTTCCCGCATTTAAAAGACAGTTTTCCCTTTGAAACTTTAAAATCGATTTTCTCAAAAACTATAAGCTCTTTTTGCTAAATTTTTTTTTCCTCTTGTACCCACTCCCAAGGTGCACATACCCTGTAAATTTGGGGTATGTAGCATATAAGGAGGCTTTACAAAGCACAAAAGTTCGGGTCCCCATTGACTTCCATTATGTTCGGAGTTCGGGTCGAACACCCGAACATCGCGGCCATGTTCGGCCTGTTCGGCCCGAACCCGAACATCTAGATGTTCGCCCAACACTAGCCAGAATGGCTGAAGCCCTTGAAAGGCAAAATGCCATTTCAGAACGCCAGAATGCTTTGATGAACCAGATTTTGAATAAATAATTTTTGGGGCCACACATTGCAGTTCCATTTTTTTACTTTTGGGGGTCTACCTTATTAAGAGTGCTAATCTTTACAAAAGATGCATCTTATTAGGTTCATACATTATAGTCCTTTGAAGAGTACTTTATTGTTCAAACCAAACAATTCATACTGAGGTATGGGCAGCAATAGATTAGTTGACATTGTGTAGGGCGACTTGTTTCCCCTAAATTTTTGGAGAAGATTCACTATGTCCTTAGTTACACATTGACTATTGGAATATTATAATGCTGTCTGAGTGTGAAGTTCTCAGCCATCATTGTAGTTGGGCGCTTGGTACTGTGACCATGCCAATAGGTTATGTATAACAAGTTGACCACACACTGCAGAAAGCATTGGCCTGAAGGGCCACAAACAGTGAAATGGATGTACACACTGTGAACTTGGCCACGGTCCTGGAACCCCTTCAGGAAAATTAATCCTTGAACTGCCGGTGCTACGCCTCACTCAGGTCACCCACCTGAGGGTAGAATCATGCAAACAGTGAAGAGGCGGCACACAAAAGGCTTGCTATTTAAAGCATATATTGATGGAGCAACACTACATGTTACGAACCATCACGGTTCTTCATCAGGTGTAAAATGAAACCAAATGCAGTCCACACATTTAGACGAATTCAAAACCACACCCCTTAGCTCCGGGGCGTGGTGATCTTAACTAGACACTGGCCACACCTAGCTGTCACAATTACATTCTATCTACATTTACAACTTCTCTGATAGAGAAATCGATCAAAGATTAACATTGTTTCAAATTAGCATACTCCCTATACTTCTAAACACAATACCACATTAGGGGAACTCCAAAATATGGCTACCCCATCTAATAAACAATTTAACTGACCGTAATCCCAGGGCACTCCACTAGGGCTACCCGTAAACTCCGACCTAAAAAAGAAAGGCAAAGGTTGTAACTGTAGTCACTACCACTAGATTCCATAATACATTGCACCGCTAACGTTGCCTGGCCTAATTGAAAAATGGCAATAAAAAGCACCTTAAACGGCACAGCAAAAATCACAGTTACTATAAATGCTCTGCAAAATGCTAATTAACTGCTATAGAAATGCTACCATAATGCCATAGAGCAGCCGAAAAAATGCTGAAAAAAAGCTGAAAAAAATGCTGCCATACTGCTATAAACCGCTGTGCAATAATGCTATATGCATGCTCTGCGAAATGCTAAATAACCGCTGTGAAAATGCTGCCATAATGCCATAAAGCTATCTCTTGCAGGTAACCATCTAAATACCCCGCTAGTGGGTACAGGACACTCCCCCGGCTCGCCACAATGGGGCGACCAGGAGGATCCTGTAGCCCCTTGTGGATCTTAGGAAGAAGATATAGTAACGGGACACTAGGATGGTCGGTGGTCAAACCTCTAGCTGTTTGTTGTGAGATTGTCCCATCCTCAACTGCACATGTTAATAGGAAGTCCACCTTGGCTTTGACTTTAATTGTTGGATCGTCATCACATAGTTCATAATGCTCAACGATTCCCACTTGCTTCAATCCTTCCTGTACATAACTGTCCTTGTCTTGCACAACTGTGGCACCCCCCTTATCGGCTTTAAGTATGATGATACTATCATTGTCCCGAATTGTACTGAGTGCCTGCTTTTCTGCCATAGAGAGATTGCTGTGTGCCTTTCTATTGTCCCATTTTGCTTTTATTTCGTTTTTCACTGCCTTTTCAAACGCATCAATTGCTGGACAACAGACATCAGGAATCCACTCTGATCTATTTAAATATTTTGTAACGTTCATATGCTGTTTCATAGCAGTATGTTAGCATCTTTTCAGCATTTTGCCAGCATTTTTTCAGCTGCTTTATGATATTATGGCAGTATTTTTACAGCAGTTATTTAGCATTTTGCAGAGCATTTATACAGCATTTTTGCACAGCTGTTTAGCAGTATGGTAGTATTTTTTCAGCATTTTTTTAGCATCTTTCCAGCATTTTTTTAGCTGCTTTATGGCATTATGGCAGCATTTTCACAGCGGTTATTTAGCATTTCGCAGAGCATGCATATAGCATTATTGCACAGCGGTTTATAGCAGTATGGCAGCATTTTTTTCAGCTTTTTTTCAGCATTTTTTCGGCTGCTCTATGGCATTATGGTAGCATTTCTATAGCAGTTAATTAGCATTTTGCAGAGCATTTATAGTAACTGTGATTTTTGCTGTGCCGTTTAAGGTGCTTTTTATTGCCATTTTTCAATTAGGCCAGGCAACGTTAGCGGTGCAATGTATTATGGAATCTAGTGGTAGTGACTACAGTTACAACCTTTGCCTTTCTTTTTTAGGTCGGAGTTTACGGGTAGCCCTAGTGGAGTGCCCTGGGATTACGGTCAGTTAAATTGTTTATTAGATGGGGTAGCCATATTTTGGAGTTCCCCTAATGTGGTATTGTGTTTAGAAGTATAGGGAGTATGCTAATTTGAAACAATGTTAATCTTTGATCGATTTCTCTATCAGAGAAGTTGTAAATGTAGATAGAATGTAATTGTGACAGCTAGGTGTGGCCAGTGTCTAGTTAAGATCACCACGCCCCGGAGCTAAGGGGTGTGGTTTTGAATTCGTATAAATGTGTGGACTGCATTTGGTTTCATTTTACACCTGATGAAGAACCGTGATGGTTCGTAACATGTAGTGTTGCTCCATCAATATATGCTTTAAATAGCAAGCCTTTTGTGTGCCGCCCCTTCACTGTTTGAGTGAAATGGATGTAATTTAAAATCACTCTCACTTTCATGCATATTGCCCATGTATGTTGCCTGAGAATACATGCACTGTTGGTGGGCCGTGTGGCGAGGGAGTTGGAACAGGGCATTATGCTGGATACACACGTTGCGTTTGCGCGTGCGATTTTCCCGTCAGTTTATTTTAGGCAAACATTTCCAAGGAGGAAAATCAAGCGCAAAGACGCACCGTGTGTATCCAGCATTAGGTGTTTGGAGAAAGATAATTAGGCCAGTAATGTAACCAGATTCTCCAAATCATGTGTAGTGAAGGAAGCCTAAGTTGTAGCAACTATACCACAACAAACACAATGCTAACCACAACTGTACGATTTGAAACATATTTATAAATTCAAGAGCAATAAAAAAACTATATACACAATATATACACACACAATATCAAAATATATACACAATATACAAATATCTACACAATATACAAATATATACACACACAATATCCAAATATAAACAAATATCTACATAACAATATATACAAATATATATATACACAGACAATACAAAACTATCTACACACAATCTCAAACTATATACATCAGCTCCACATAAAACAAATTAAACCAATAAAACTATTTACATCACTCCGAGTCGGAGAGGGCCCCCTGCAAAGTAGCAGCCATTTGGGCCAATTGTCTGGCTATGGCTGCCAATTGGGAACGTCCTTTAAAAAAAAAACACAACAAAACAAAAGTTAGCTTAAAAACAAGATGCATGAAAACTTGATTGAAGTAATAAGAATGGTTACACTTACTCTGCCGTCTTCGGCTAGGTTGTGGGGCTGCAGCTGGGGCTGGGGGGCCTTCCTGGCCCACAACATCCGGTGGGCCTCCCAGGGCTTCGGCCTCCAGAGCTGGGGGCCCAACATCAGCTGGGTCCTGGGATGGCCCACCTTCTTCACCCACATCCAACGGAGGGGCCTGGTCCAGAGCCTCATCCGAGTCCTCATGTGCCGGGTCCCCGCGGTGTCGGCGGGGTGGCATTGGTGCATCTATAGAGAGCAAAAGAAAAACATAGGTATTTAAGGCCCATGCAACATGAAAGGGGGTCATTTTTTTGGGGCCTAATGGTTACCAGCCATTATATAGTAGAGAGTCAGCAATACAGCCATTCAGAACGCTCCCTCCCTAATAGTGGCTCTGAAAGCAGACATGTGGCAGATATGTACATCTATTAGTAAGGATTCCATCAGCCTGTAGGTACCTTCTTGGATCATTAAGGGGGCTGTGACGGATGGTACTTAAGTGGTTCAGCCACTTAAGGGTGATCAGCACTGTTTCACACAACACAATTTGTATACCTCTGTATTGTGTAAAGAAGTATATTGCTAACTAGATGTAAGATTACACAATGCTTACCACATGTACTATGACATTGTGCACAATCGATGTCGTATAACGCAAGTTCATTCAATGAATTATGTAGCCATTTCCCTTATCTTCATTTGAAATAGTTTGACTGACAGAAACAGATTTCAACATCAGTGGGGCCCATTCCACTAATAAGCCATCAATCCAACCTCGCCTATAACGTTTCTCACTATTACTTTGCTTTACAAATACACATGGATGTGTGTGAAATAATGTGTAAATTCCCACAAACCAAGTTATGGTTTGACAATGATGGTGCAGAGAACACACCTGTAGTACTGGTGTATGGGCCATCACACAAACACTCGCTGCTATATCTGTAGTGGTATTTCATGGTTAAATGCAATGGTGTGTCCAAGGCATGAAGGGATCTGCTTGGCCTATAAGGAATATTCACACTCTTACACAACAGTGTACCAAACATAGGTTTCAAGATCACTGTAATGGTAATAGAGATGCATGCTCGTTCCTGTGCTCTAGGTAATGATCCCACATAAAACCAACTTAAGCTACCCCTGCAATATGCATTGAGGCTCCTTCAGTCCCCAATTTGGGCAACATAAACACAGAAAGCATGGCCCACACAATTACATAGGGACCTGTAAATTACATATTTAGCTTACCAGCGGCCAGCCATCATAATGCTGAACGTTCGTATACATTACTTACCAGGAACATGCTCCCGGCGGACCTCTCGGATGAAGCTCCGCTCCCGACGCTTCATGTCGGACCACCTCCGTTGGATCTGTGGAATGGTGTGTTGGCCCTGGAAGTGCTGGCGGAGCTCCCGCTGCAGCTCCACCATCACCCTCCTCTTCTCATACATGTCGGTCATCCCGTCATAGTTGGTACGGAGGAGGGTCTGTAAGAGAAACAAGATTGGGAAGAAATTATCTTTTCAAATGAAAGTATAGCTGAGATAGACATGTGTATGTACAGTGGGTAGCACACAAATAACCAACTATGCTGGGTTCCTTTTCACTTTCTGTGTCTGAAAGAGTGACATATGTGGTATTTTAGGTGGGTGACTCACTCCTGAGTCTGTAGTGACACTGATTGGATTGTTGTTAACTCTAATGTAATGTATTTTAATCGAACTCATTATCTGGATAGTAAGTAGTTAATATAACTTTGGTTGTTGCAGTGAGGCAACTCTCACTTGCTGTCTGAGTCTGAAATGAGTGAGCCACTTAACAAACAACAAATGTTTCAAGCACAGAATGACAACAAACACAGCATTGTTGTGTGTATGCTACACACTGTACATTACACATGTTTGACATGAGACTTTGGGGACCTTTATGTTGGCTATTGCAAATAATGTTAATTGGTGAAGTTAATACATACATTTCCTAAAATGTCACCACGTCTGTTTGCAAAAAGAGTGAAAGTTTGGTTAAGTTACACAAACATTACCCACACACAACCAATTCCTCAGATTTGATTGAGGACCTTTTCTCAGTGTCAGCTTGCCAGTGATACAGTAACCAAGATAAGGAGTTCTGTTGGCTGCTGCTAGCGTGCCATTACCAGCGGCCACACCCATTACATCCAAACTATTACTGCCTAAAGAACACTTCACAAATCCCACCCAAGTCAACACTACAAGGAGGGTAGAGTCATCTGTCGCCACAGTATTACTACGATCAGCCTACTAGGCACAAACATCATTTACAACACCAAACCCCACGGGAGAATAGATTTGTGGTGGGGGTGCCCTCAGTGACTTAATAGCCTAAGTGACCTCAAGCCATTCTCACACACACATACATTCCTCTAAAGCTCGCTACAGGAGCATGAGTATTAATGGAATGGGTTATAAACCCTTGCCTTCAGCAACTCCACATACCATGGTGTTGAAATTGTGTTGTCTGTGGCATTGACAAATGTTTCACCAAGTTGGTGACACAGCCTTACAGTGTGTGCCAAATCCCCAGCTACATTGCATTCGTGCATCAACAAGGTCAGCAGCAAACCCCCCCCCCCCCCCCCCGGTGTAGGTTTTTATCTGCCCATTTTTCGCTGTTTTCACTAACAGGGATGGCCAAATCCCTCATTCCCGCTGTCCCAAGCGCTCATGGGAACGCTCACATGCACACTGCCTGGTGAACTGGAGATCAATGAACGGGCAAAACTATTACCGGTCGTTGATATAACCCTTGCAATGATGCGCTGCTTCTATGAGAAGCAGTGCAATTATTGTGACGTTACAAATTTGGCCTCAGCATCGTACTACTTCCTGCAAGCGTACTTAAGAACGCTTGCAGGCCGCAACAACCAAAAGTTACTGGGGACATCTTGTGGGCAAATAGTCCAACCACACCCTAAAGCATTTTTCACATACCACTATTTTTTTGGCCCCACACAAACATTCCATAATTCCCGGCCACAGTTCCGCAAATGTTATGATTTCAGATGAGCAAAGACAACAATAAAAGATCCAAAATACCTTAGGGATTGAATGTGGCAAACTGGTCTGTCAATAGGGGATAACACTGTTACTTTCAAAACTATGCACTTGGAATTATGGATGGAGGCCAAATGGGAAAACATTCGCCTTAATTAGCACATGCAATATTGGGATCAATAAATGAGATCAAGACCCAAATATCATTGTTTGCTAGCCGGCACAAATGTGCACCTAAATTGCCCGGTCTTTAAAGGGACTCCAAACAGGGCCTAGCCTATGGAACCATGCAGCTAATTTGAAAGCTCTCTTTCTCCTCTTTGCAATTATATATAAACCAGCGCCCTACAACTTTTATTGTTGAGTAGTTTTGCTATAGTAATGTGCGCGGGCCACATTTTGGTTGCCAAGATAGAGGAAAAAAAAGGCGTAGAATGTGGATTGAGCTGTCGGCAGAAAGAGTCAAACAATTACTTTACAATTAAACCCATCTTTCCATACTTCAATAGGATTACACGCGGCCACATTTGTGGCTGAATGGAGCTGTTGACTTTCAGAAAATGTCGCCCTGTGTAATCCAAGATCACTATGGCAAGATGGGCATGATTGGAACGCTATCTTTCGTCGCTTTCATACAACACCTAATTTGTCATTCTACGCCTTTTATTTGTCTAGATATTTGCAAGCCAAATTGTTGCCGCGGCAATTACAATCATGAACATAGCAAAACTGAAAAGGCATAGGGCGGCGGTGTATATATAATTTTAACGAGGAGAAAGAGCTTTACATGATATTCATCTTTCCAGAGGTTATGCACTGCTCACAGTCCCTTTAAATACAGTACCAGGCTTGTTTTAACTACTATATTTGCCATAATCAGGCCAAAACTATTGGAACCCAAATTTTGGCCAAATTCACCATTACAAGATATGCAAATAAGCAAACAACAATTGCCATAATGTCACACCTCCAAAAACATGCTTTTGTGTGGGGAAAAAAAAGATGGAGTTCATTTCATTGCGAAAACTAAAGGTAACGTTCTAAACAATTGAATGGAAGTAGCACAGAAAGGTGAAAAATGCTCTGTTGCTCAAGGGGTAACATCACTCATGGGAACAAGCCATTTCACAAAGGACAAACCATTAACCACTGCCACATAATTAGCCTTACAATACAACACTTTTCCATCCCAAAAATATACTGTGCACTGGCCCTTTAAGTACTACTAATAATTAAAATCAGCTTCGGCTTCCACAATGCCACATAACAGCACCAGACATTTTCCAGCATTACCACATGACAACTTCATAAACCAACACATTTAGAATACTGTCCTAAAAAACATGCGGCTTAAATTGACACTGATCAACATGTATAATGTAGACAGTCAATATCATAAATCAGATCTGGAGACATGTCAACATTTACCAAAACAACAGTCTGTGATAGAGCCAGGTTGGAACCACACCCTGATATACAGTAATGAAGCAAAAAAAAAAAAAAAAAAAAAAACACTACATACAGACATATATACATACAGGCAAGACAACAGATCCATGTAAGACACAGCCCCAAACTCACATACTTACGGTGGCCAAATAAACGCGCTCACGCCTGGTGAAGTGCTGGACCATGCTTGCTTCCCAGTCTGCTTCCCTCTCACCAGATGAGTCACTTCCTGTCACTTCCTGTTTCCTAAGGGCGCCAACGCGCGCGTACCACGTAGCGCGCTATGCACATGTCACTGACCGCCGCGCGCACACGGTGCCCCGCGGCGTGCGCGCATACCACTTTGCGCTCTACGCGCATAGGACTCTGCGCTATACGCGCGTATTGCACACAACACAGGAGAGGCTGAAGTAAAAATTAAAGGGGAGCTTCAGCCTAAACAAACAGACTGTCATTCAGTTACATTAGTTAAGTTAATTAGAATAGATGGTTAATATAAATTTTTACCCACCCTGTTTTAAAATAACAGGCACATTTTTGTGATTCATGGGGGATGCCATCTTTGTCATGGGGGCCCCCATCTTTTTGTTTGAAAGGAGGTGACAAGGAGCAGGAGACACAGTTCCAACTGTCCTGTGTCCTGTTAAGCCCTCCCAGCTGCACACGCTAGGCTGCAAATGACAAATGTTACAAGTAAAAACATAAAAAAACATTTCACAAAAACAGCAGAACGAGATAAACCACATCTGAAATCCCATCATGCTTTGCGCAGCATTAGGGGAAAATAGCCCGGGCAGTTTTCTTCTGTGCAGCTAAAAATGAGGCTTGGATAACAGAAACAATGTTCTGATGCTGTGAAACTGGTAAAGAAACACCAGCCCTTTTCAGTGCTGAGTAGTCGATTTTTGGTCCGGAGGTTCACTTTAAAGGTAAACATACAGAGCTAATAATTAGCTACTTAGGGCCCATTTAGGCTGCTTGCACTCAGGGACGTTACTGGCGCACGTTAGGGCAACCTGTAAGTAAGGCACAACAATGTAACACGTGGCCTGTTCACACTGGCCACGTTGCATTACATGTAAGTCTGCACGTTGTAGTAAAAGTGCAGCCTGCAACGACATTTTTCGTGACACAAAATGCATTGGCAGCTGCCTTTTGCAATAACTATTGCGAGCAGATTCAATCCCAGTGATCACACAGTTGGACAGTGTCCAACTGTGCGATCACTGTGATTTATTCTGGTGCTAATAGTTTGTGCAAAAGGCACCTGGCAATCCATTTGGCCACAGAAATGATTTTGGGGGCGTCTATTGCGGCGTGCGTGATTTGTATGTGGATCGGCTGCGGCCAGGGAGCGCAACGCTAGTGGCGGTCATTCCAATACAGGTAGACATCACCTGACACTGCCCAATGGACACATGCAATGGCATGCAGTGTGCAAATGACATACATTATGCAGTAATTTGTGACAAATACACGTGTAGGCCACAATATACATGGACAACAGCATTGCAAGCCTATGTCCAGCGTACTATTGATATGCCAAATATTTACTCTACGCTGCAACAAAGGGAGCCAAAAATTAAAACAAAACAAAAAAAAAATCACTCAAAAAATTCTACAATTACTCTTCCACGCACTACATTGCCAGCCTCATCTGGCTCCTCCTCCTCATCTGGCTCCTCGTCCTCAAAGTCATCGGATTGCACTGATAAGGGTGTGTGTGGAAGCCTGTAGCCAGGGAGGTTTTGCTTAATGCAAATGTTATGTACCACACAGCAGGCCACTATAATGTCAATGACCTTCTGTGGTTTGTATAACAACGCACCTCCACTGTTGTCAATGCAGCGGAAACGCGTTTTCAAGTGCCCAAAACAACGCTCTATAACAGATCTGGTACGCACATGTGCTCTGTTATAGGCCTCTTCCGCATTATTGCTTGGATGGCCAAGAGGTGTCAGAAGCCAGGGCAGGCAAGGATATCCTGCATCACCTTGAATATAATACAAAGCAAACAAATTAGTAGGGCAACATTAGACATACCAATATATATCTGACAAATGCAAAACTCCCCAAGAAATAAAACCAACAAAGGATCAACTTACCAAGCAACCAGCCGCCTTCACGATAAAACGCATGAAAAAAATTAAAAAGGGCAGATTCACGCAAAATATGGGCATCATGACACGAACCAGGGAATTTAGCGACAACAGAGAATATTTCCATGTCAGGGCCACACACTACTTGGACATTCAACGAATGGCCAAGCTTCCGGTTCCGATACATGTATTCATCAGCACTTGGAGGAACAAGTGCAACATGGGTGCAGTCAATGGCCCCGATGACATTGGGCATTTGGGCAAGATGGTAAAATGCCACTTTGACTGCATCCCATTCGGCAGGGGACCGAGGAAAGTGGATCAACTCTCGGCTTATCCGCCGCATGCCTATCAGGAACTGGGATATAATCCTGCTCATGGTGGACTGGGACACCCCACAGGCAAAGCCACCCAGCCGTTGAAAGCTCCCATTGGCCAGGAACTGCAGGCAGGCAAACAACTTAGTTTGCCCACTCACAGCATGACTTCGAGATGTTAATGGCCTGAGATAGGTCTCCAAACGAGCATACAGCTCATCAAAGGCTGCCCTGTTCAGCCTTGTCAGCCTCAGCAGTTCTCTGTCTGAAAGCAACGCAACATCAATGCGTTCCCGGATGAGACGTGGAATCCGTCTCCTGCGCAGATTATAGCGGCTCATGCGGTCAACAGCCCGAGCCTCGCTCAACCAACTAGCATAAGGCTCCATCTGCAAATGAAATTGGAAAGGAAATAACAATAACAACTTTGTACTAAGTAACACTGCACATACAAGACATTTTTGACCTACCAAGGTTCAAGGCATTCACACTAGCAGGGGCCCATGAGCAGAGGGACCCCTCAGGACATCCTACTCAAGTCACTGCAAATCCTCATAAAAAGACACATTCATTCCAGTGTGGCCAACTCATCCCTTTAATTACTGGCACATATGAATTATACAGGTTTTGTGGCTAGGTAGATGCAGTTAAGGCAATGATTCTGTGCAAATAGCCCCAGAACCTGTATAACTTACAGTCAACTCACTGCAAATCCTCATAAAAAGACACATTCATTCCAGTGTGGCCAACTCATCCCTTTAATTACTGGCACATATGAATTATACAGGTTTTGTGGCTAGGTAGATGCAGTTAAGGCAATGATTCTGTGCAAATAGCCCCAGAACCTGTATAACTTACAGTCAACTCACTGCAAATCCTCATAAAAAGACACATTCATTCCAGTGTGGCCAACTCATCCCTTTAATTACTGGCACATATGAATTATACAGGTTTTGTGGCTAGGTAGATGCAGTTAAGGCAATGATTCTGTGCAAATAGCCCCTGAACCTGTATAACTTACAGTCAACTCACTGCAAATCCTCATAAAAAGACACATTCATTCCAGTGTGGCCAACTCATCCCTTTAATTACTGGCACATATGAATTATACAGGTTTTGTGGCTAGGTAGATGCAGTTAAGGCAATGATTCTGTGCAAATAGCCCCAGAACCTGTATAACTTACAGTCAACTCACTGCAAATCCTCATAAAAAGACACATTCATTCCAGTGTGGCCAACTCATCCCTTTAATTACTGGCACATATGAATTATACAGGTTTTGTGGCTAGGTAGATGCAGTTAAGGCAATGATTCTGTGCAAATAGCCCCTGAACCTGTATAACTTAGAGGTGTCAGTAATTAAAGGGATGAGTCGGCAACACTGATTCATTCACTCATTTGTAACAACAACAAGGGCTCGATTCACAAAGCGGTGCTAACCCAGTTAGAGACTTTAGGCATGATAACCATTGCACCATGCTGGTGAAAAGCCAGTTTAGGCATGATAAGTTTTGGTGTGATAAGTTTAGGTGTGATAAGTTTAGGCATGATAAGTTTAGATAAGTTTACATCGCTTGCAAAGTCCCACACGCAAAGCAGCGCCATTAAACTTTATACGAAGTGCAGCAGACTTTGCTAGCGTAAAACTTTTGATCAGCTGTGCACTGCGGTGCCAACGTAGTTGGCGCTCAAACTTATCATGCCTAAACTTATCACACCTAAACTTACCATGCCTAAACTTATCACACCTAGGGCTCGATTCACAAAGCGGTGCTAACCCAGTTAGAGACTTTAGGGGCTCGATTCACAAAGCGGTGCTAACCCAGTTAGCATGCCTAAAAGACTTTAGGCATGATAACCATTGCACCACGCTGGTGAAAAGCCAGTTTAGGTGTGATCAGTTTAGGCGTGATAAGTTTGGGTGTGATAAGTTTAGGCATGCTAAGTTTAGATATGTTTAGATCGCTTGCAAAGTTCTGCACGCAAAGCAGCACCATTAAACTCTATGCGAAGTGCACCAGACTTTGCTAGCGTAAAACTTTTGATCAGCTGTGCGCTACGGTGCTATCCCAGTTGCCGCTTAAACTTATCATGCCTAAACTTATCACACCTAAACTTATCATGCCTAAACTGAGTTTAGGCGTGATAAAGGGCTTTTCACCAGCGTGCTAACTGTTAGCACCGCTTTGTGAATCAGGCCCCAAATATGTTACAAAAGTAGCATTTCACCTTGAAAATACATGGAAGGCACAGCATCAAACAGAACTTACTTGCTCAATCACAAAATGATTCCTCACTCAATCCTCTCCTCATAAGCCAACCTTATAAAGGCCAAAAACACCTGTTACATGTTAACTACATTATTGCATTAACATCATTAATTGATTGGGCATGCGCGGCGCCTACTGCCCATCGCGCGAAGCAGCACGGGAGCGCGCGCGCGCACCGCCGAACGCGCGAAGTCAACGCTGAAACAGCTGTTATTTTTTTTCTAAGTTCACTTCGCGTGATATGGGCGCAGTACGCGCGATCGGAGGCATGTTCACGCGGAACCAGCTGCATCACGCGGAGTGCCTTTTTTTCGCGCGTACCGAGGTGCCGTTCGCGCGTACGCCGGTACGCCCAAACTTTGCGCGCGAGGCCTCCTTTATCATGCCTAAAGTGACTTTAGGCGTGAAGAGGGCCTTTTCACCACGGTGCTAACACTTTGCACCGCTTGGTGAATCGAGCCCCTAGGGCCTGATTCACAAAGTGGTGATAACTCAGTTATCACGCCTAAAAGACTTTAGGCATGATAACCTTTGCACCACACTGGTGAAAAGCCAGTTTAGGCGTGATGGGCTCGATTCACCAAGCGGTGCAAAGTGTTAGCACCGTGGTGAAAAGGCCCTCTTCACGCCTAAAGTCACTTTAGGCATGATAAGAAGGGCTTCGCGCGAAGTTTCCGCGCGTAAAGTTTTGCGCGCGCTCCCGCGTGCGTGCGCGCGAAGCGCCCCGCACTTCGCGCGATGCGCCCATTAAACCCTATGGGACTTTGCGCGCGCGCCTGTGCGGGTGCGCGCGCAAAACTTTGCGCGCGATAACTTCGCGCGAAGTGCAGCCAAAAACGGTGCTAACTCAGTGGTGAAGAGGTCATCACGCCTAAAGTCCTTTAGGCGTGATAACTGGGTTAGCACCGCTTGGTGAATCGAGCCCGATAAGTTTAGGGGCCTGATTCACAAAGCGGTGCTAACAGTTAGCATGCTGGTGAAAAGCCCTTTATCATGCCTAAACTCAGTTTAGGCATGATAAGTTTAGGGGCTCGATTCACAAAGCGGTGCTAACCCAGTTAGCATGCCTAAAAGACTTTAGGCATGATAACCATTGCACCATGCTGGTGAAAAGCCAGTTTAGGAGTGATAAGTTTAGGTGTGATAAGTTTAGGTGTGATAAGTTTAGGCATGCTAAGTTTAGATAAGTTTAGATCGCTTGCAAAGTCCCGCACGCAAAGCAGCGCCATTAAACTTTATACAAAGTGCACCAGTCTTTGCTAGAGTAAAACTTTTGATCAGCTGTGCACTGCGGTGCTAACGCAGTTGGCGCTTAAACTTAGCATGCCTAAACTTATCACACCTAAACTTATCATGCCTAAACTTATCACACCTAAACTTATCACACCTAAACTTATCGGGCTCGATTCACAAAGCGGTGCTAACCCAGTTAGAGACTTTAGGCATGATAACCATTGCACCACTCTGGTGAAAAGCCAGTTTAGGTGTGATAAGTTTAGGCATGATAAGTTTAGGTGTGATAAGTTTAGGCATGCTAAGTTTAGATAAGTTTAGATCGCTTGCAAAGTCCCGCACGCAAAGCAGCGCCATTAAACTTTATACGAAGTGCACCAGACTTTGCTAGCGTAAAACTTTTGATCAGCTGTGCACTGCGGTGCTAACGCAGTTGGCGCTTAAACTTATCATGCCTAAACTTATCACACCTAAACTTATCATGCCTAAACTTATCACACCTAAACTTATCACACCTAAACTTATCATGCCTAAACTGAGTTTAGGCATGATAAAGGGCTTTTCACCAGGGTGCTAACTGTTAGCACCGCTTTGTGAATCAGGCCCATCATGCCTAAACTGAGTTTAGTCATGATAAAGGGCTTTTCACCAGGGTGCTAACTGTTAGCACCGCTTTGTGAATCAGGCCCTAGGTGTGATAAGTTTAGGCATGATAAGTTTAGGTGTGATAAGTTTAGGCATGATAAGTTTAAGCACCAACTGCGTTAGCACCGCAGTGCACAGCTGATCAAAAGTTTTGCGCTAGCAAAGTCTGGTGCACTTCGCATAGAGTTTAATGGCGCTGCTTTGTGTGCGGCACTTTGCACGCTATCTACACTTATCTAAACTTAGCATGCCTAAACTTATCACACCAAACTTATCACGCCTAAACTGGCTTTTCACCAGCATGGTGCAATGGTTATCATGCCTAAAGTCTTTTAGGCATGCTAACTGGGTTAGCACCGCTTTGTGAATCGAGCCCCTAAACTGGCTTTTCACCAGTGTAGTGCAAAGGTTATCATGCCTAAAGTCTTTTAGGCGTGATAACTGAGTTATCACCGCTTTGTGAATCAGGCCCTAGGGGCTCGATTCACAACGCGGTGCTAACCCAGTTAGAGACTTTAGACATGATAACCATTTCACCACGCTGGTGAAAAGCCAGTTTAGGCGTGATAAGTTTAGGGGCTCGATTCACCAAGCGGTGCAAAGTGTTAGCACCGTGGTGAAAAGGCCCTTATCACGCCTAAAGTCACTTTAGGCATGATAAGAAGAAACTCGCGCGAAGTTGCCGCGCGTACGCCCGACGCTTCGCGCGAAGCTCCCATTAAGCCCTATGGGACTTTGCGCGCGCTCTCACGCGCGTACGCGCTTACGCGCGGTAACTTCGCGCGAAGAGCAGGAAAAATCGGTGATAACTCAGTGGTGAAAAGGTCATCACGCCTAAAGTCTTTTAGGCGTGATAACTGGGTTATCACCGCTTTGTGAATCGAGGCCTAGGTGTGATAAAGGGGTACATCTGAAAATGGCGCAGGGAGAAAAATGGCGCACCGTTCTGCCGATAAATGTATCATAAAACGATATTTACCGTTTTAATGTAAATACAATAAAACGGTAAATTTCGTTTTATGCTACATTAATGATTGCAGAGCGGTGCGCCATGATAAACATGCGGGCTAGCATAGGCAGCGGGGGCTGGGGGAGAGAGGCAGCGGGAGACTAGAGGGTATAGGCAGCAGATGTATGCAGAAGCATACGTTACCTTATCCTGGGCCAGCGATCACTCCTTCCCTCTGCTCCTTCCATTCGTTTGCTGTAGTCCCGCAGCCGGCCAATCAGCATGCGGAGACTGAAGCCACATGGTGATTGGCCGGCTGCAGGACTACAGTAAACGAATGGAAGAAGTGAAGGAGCGGAGGGAAGGAGCGATCGGCGGCCCGGGACAAGGTAACGTATGCTTCTGCACACATCCTCCCCGCTGCCTATGCCCTCCAGTGTCCCGCTGACTCTCTCCTCCCCCGACCCCCGCTGCATTTTTGAACACTTATAACGCTATTTAGCGTTATAAGTGTAAGGAAAACTACCTGCGCCATTTTTTAACACTTATAACGCTAAATAGCGTTATATAATGTAAGTCTATGGGGCGCCCTTTGTATTCCCCTGGCGCTGTGCGCCATTATTAACTGTCACGGTGATAAAGGGCTTTTCACCAGCGTGCTAACTGTTAGCACCGCTTTGTGAATCAGGCCCAAGGTGTGATAAGTTTAGGTGTGATAAGTTTAGGCATGATAAGTTTAGGCATGATAAGTTTAGGCATGATAAGTTTAGATAAGTTTAGATCGCTTGCAAAGTCCCGCACGCAAAGCAGCGCCATTAAACTTTATACAAAGTGCACCAGACTTTGCTAGCGTAAAACTTTTGATCAGCTGTGTACTGCGGTGCTAACCCAGTTGGTGCTTAAACTTATCATGCCTAAACTTATCACACCTAAACTTATCATGCCTAAACTTATCACACCTAAACTTATCACACCTAAACTTATCATGCCTAAACTGAGTTTAGGCATGATAAAAAGCTTTTCACCAGCGTGCTAACTGTTAGCACCGCTTTGTGAATCAGGCCCAATGTGTCCAACCTCAGACCGCATGCGCAGGATGCTGGATAAGACCCCCCTGTTCATTCTTTATCATACCTTTCTGAACTTTTATGAGAACTCAATGGTTCAGGATGGATTGGCAATTTCTTGATTTTCTTTGATTTGACCCAAGCTAATTTTTCTGAATTTTCAATCATTTTCTCTTTTATCATTGGGGAAAAATTTGATTACACATTCTGGAATTCAAAAGAAATATATATACATATGTGTATGTTTCCACTTAGAAAACATGAATAAAATTGCTTATTGTTTACAACATTCATTTATAGATGATTTAGTCAGCGTTTGCCCGTTGTAAAATCTTTCCTCTCATTGGGCTCGATTCACAAAGCGGTGCTAACTCAGTTAGAGACTTTAGGGGCTCGATTCACAAAGCGGTGCAAAGTGTTTGCACGCCAGTGAAAAGCCCCTTATCACGCCTAAACTCACTTTAGGCGTGATAAGAAGAAACTCGCGCGAAGTTACCGCGCGTACGCGCGTAAGTGCGCGCGCAGCACCCGACGCTTCGCGCGAAGCTCCCATTAAACCCTATGGGACTTTGCGCGCGCTCTCACGCACGTACGCGCGGTAACTTCGCGCGAAGAGCAGGAAAAAGCGGTGATAACTCAGTGGTGAAAAGGTCATCACGCCTAAAGTCCTTTAGGCGTGATAACTGAGTTATCACCGCTTGGTGAATCGAGGCCTAGGCATGATAACCATTGCACCACTCTGGTGAAAAGCCAGTTTAGGTGTGATAAGTTTAGGCATGATAAGTTTAGATAAGTTTAGATCGCTTGCAAAGTCCCGCACGCAAAGCAGCGCCATTAAACTTTATACGAAGTGCACCAGTCTTTGCTAGCGCTAAACTTTTGATCAGCTGTGCACTGCGGTGCTAACGCAGTTGGGGCTCGATTCACAAAGCGGTGCTAACCCAGTTAGAGACTTTAGGCATGATAACCATTGCACCACGCTGGTGAAAAGCCAGTTTAGGCGTGATAAGTTTAGGCATGATAAGTTTAGGTGTGATAAGTTTAGGCATGCTAAGTTTAGATAAGTGTAGATAGCGTGCAAAGTCCCGCACGCAAACCAGCGCCATTAAACTCTATGCAAAGTGCACCAGACTTTGCTAGCGCAAAACTTTTGATCAGCTGTGCACTGCGGTGCTAACCCAGTTGGCACTTAAACTTATCACGCCTAAACTTATCACACCTAAACTTTTCATGCCTAAACTTATCACACCTAAACTTATCACACCTAAACTTATCATGCCTAAACTGAGTTTAGGCATGATAAAGGACTTTTCACCAGCGTGCTAACTGTTAGCACCGCTTTGTGAATCAGGCCCTTGGTGCTTAAACTTATCATGCCTAAACTTATCACACCTAAACTTATCACACCTAAACTTATCATGCCTAAACTGAGTTTAGGCATGATAAAGGGCTTTTCACCAGGGTGCTAACTGTTAGCACCGCTTTGTGAATCAAGCCCATTGATTTACATTTTGAAATTTATCACTGGTGGTGACATCTTTAGTTCTGCCAGGTGATCTGTACGGAATGTTCGTTACTGAGAGTTCTATGCACAGAGGGAGATACTTCATGCTTGGAAGTTGGTAAGCCATTATTTCCCACAATGCAAACTCTCAGGACCATGGTCATGACATCACACTCTGGGAGGGGTTTTACCACAATATCAGCCATACAGACCCCCCCCCCCCCCCACTGATGATCTATTTGAGAAAAGGTAAAGATTTGGGAAAGGAAGGGGGTATCTGCTACTGATTGGGATGAAGGTAAATCCTGGGTTAAAGCCCCTTTTTTAGGTAAGTATATGATTTTTGACTCGGGTGCAACAAGATTTTAGCTGCTGAAGTCTCATATTACAGTAACTGGGATCATGTGTGTCTCTGCTTGTGGAGTTATCATGTGACTTATTTAGAGTGTTTGGAGTTAGAGGTGTAATTAGTAAAGCAATGTGTACGGTTCCCTGTTGCGCTGTTATGATAACGCCATGGAGCGCGGTGTGTAATTATGTCCATCATACGATTCTTACGCATCATATCAGCCTCACCGCTCTTTCATCTCTTGAGGATGGTGATTATGAATCATTTCGCATTAATCTCAAGCACTTCTCCATCTCCAGCCTCCGCCGTCTCACCGCAATGATAACTCATCTGATAGGGATCGCCTGATGCTGGACGACTGTGCTTTCTGGTTGCTTGAGACTCAATCAGGGCCGGCCCGCCCATGAGGCGGGGTGAAACTTTTGCCTCAGGCGGCACTTCTGGGGGGGGGGGGGGGAGGGGGGCAGCACCCGCCCGTCTGTGGGTGTGGGGGGCTGCCCGAGCTGGAGGGGATAGCGGGCAGGAAGGGGGTATTGGGCCTAGCGGCGGGGAGGGGGGTCGGACCCCCCCCTCCGTCGCCTGGGTCCCCCATCCTCCGCTCCCCTCCAGCTTTAAAAAGTTACGTTGCTGCAGCTATTGTAAGAGGCAACGGGCAGGGATCACTCACCTCTTCCTCGTTCCAGCGTGCGCTCCACTGATGTCACTTCCTGCTACGCCGCCCTCCCCGCAGCAAGGCCCAATACCTCCTTCCTGCCCGCTATCCCCTCCAGCTCGGGTGGCCCCCCACACCCACGGTTTGGGGGGGGGGGGGGGGGGGCGGTGATTTCTTTAAAGATTGCCTCAGGCAGCAAAAAGTCTAGGGCCGAGCGTGGACTCGATGTTAAAAATAGGTGTAGCTAATACTGTACTATACTCATATCTCCTAACTTACTGAGATAAGAAAGAGGAACACCTTAAGACACACCCCTTTCACACCTCCAGCCACCCTCCTGCCACACCCCCAGTCATGCATACCACAAAGAATCCACAAGCAAACGTTTTATTACCCTATCATCATCAGGTTTCCTTAATATTAATATTTGGAAATAATAAACGCATCAATTTAAAGGATAGGAGTAACTTTTCAAGTCAATTAAAACACAGTTTTAAGTAGAAAAAGATCTGACATCAAGGGACAAATAAGGAAGAAAGAGGGGCAATGGGATTTAGTTCCCAAAGAGGGACTGTCCCTCCAAAACAGGGACATTTGGGAGCTATGGATACCCCACTCTATATACAGTACATACTATGAACATAGCTCCCAACTTTCCTTTTTCAGGGGGACGGTCCCTCTTTGGGAACTAAATCCTTCTGTCCCTCTATCTTTTTCATTTGTCCCTCTTTCAGGTCCGATGTACAGATCAATGTAAATATATGTATATTTCTACTGAAAACAATGGCTTCAATTCATCAAAGGGCGTTCGATAACAAAATCCCAGTCCTTAAAATACCGCATTCGGTATTTTACACTTCACTGTGCTAATTCATCAATATTTTCCCATGTGTGGTAGAGGTTCCTTAAGTTACCGAAGTACTAGGCTTCAATTCATCAAAGGCTGTTAGATAACAGCAGAGTGGTGCAGAGCAGCTTGGAATGTCCGTGTGTTGTTACAAGCTGATAACAATAGAAGGCATCCAGACATCCCTTTACATGTAAACGTGTGTTATATTTACTGTTACTTATACTGCCTCTGCTGCTCTGAATCTGTCCATCAGTGTTTCTTAACATTTGACTTATTTGCCACAACGTAGATGAACTTCCTGGAGACATTACAAATGCCATGCTTGGTGATTTCACCACTTGCATCTTTGCATATTCAAACAGGGACTCAAAGGGTTAAACCACCGAAGGACATCTGGGGATATCTTTTGTCCCGTTCTCTCTGCTCACTGCTTGGGGGGTCTGAAAGCTTGTGTGGAGAAGCCTGTGTGACCTATCAGCGGCACTTGCAGGAGAACAGGGGCTGTTTCTATTGGCTGCCTGCTCCTGTTAATCATGAAAACATTCACACAGAAGGCTTTGGAAGCCTGTAACGACAGGGGAGAGCTGGAGATAAACACCGAATGTGCTAGCGAATGTGGGAACCTTGATGAATTAACATTTACTGACATTTGCTGACATGTGTTGAGCACATGTCGGTAATTTATCTCATTGCTCTGTCATTTCAGCTTCTCATTCGGTAACAGCTTTGATGAATTAACATTTTCTTAAGTGCTCCGTTAACTCAGCTGTTTTCAGCATTACCGAATGCGGTAATGCTTGATGAATTGAAGCCATTATAATTGTGTTTAATAGACTCTAAATGTTATTTCTATCAATTAAATTTATATATTGTCTAACCTTAACACAATGTCACTCAATGACTAAGTTTGTGAGCTTTGGGGTCCTTGGCATTAGTATTGTGAGAATGGAAGCAGTTTATGAATCAAACCTGATTGGCTCCGGCACTTTTCTGAATTTGAACCCCAGTCATTCACTGACCGACTGTAGCAGGTTTGAGGCCTCTGCCATTAACAGTGTAAGAACGGGAGCAATTTAAATATTCCCCCTGTAAATCAATAGGTGAATTTGAATTGGCTGTTGTAGGCTCCATCCACCCAATATTAATCCCAGTTATCCAGTGAGCAAGGGTGCCAAGTCTGAAAACCCTGCCATTAACAGTCTAAGGCCTTTTTTCCACCAACTGTTTACAGGCAGTGAAATGCCTCTCAAACTCTCACAACTGCTTGCTGCTGCCTGGTAACTGCTTGCTGCTGCCTGGTAACTGCTGACTGCTGCCTGGTAACTGCTGACTGCTGCCTGGCAACTGCTTGCTGAGCACACAGCTCAACAGTTCGTGGAAAAGAGGCCTTAGGACCCATTTAAAATGAATGGCTGAAATTTGGCGCTTTTATGCCATGCCCACTTCCCCTTAATTTTTAACCATGGTCACCAAATTACCAACTGTTCCAAGCTTGGGGGCTTTATTACTGTGAGAATGCCAATCTTTTATGTTTTCCCATTAACATTAATGGTTGAAATCCCAGGTGTGCAGGGGGTTGGTGAGATCCCAGAACATACCTTCCCAGGTAGTAAGGGCCGGGCCGAGGCAGAGGCAGGAGAGGCTCCAGCCTCAGGGCGCAGTGTAAGAAGGGCGCACAACTCACTCAGATATCATTCCCTTATTGTATTTGATGTTTATACCAAGTTTTGTTGATATCGGTCATGTCATTTTTGAGTGATGGCGACACATACACACATACATATGCACACACATACGTCCGATTATATAGACAGGTTTACTTTAAAGGACCACTCGAAAAAAGTAGGCAGTTAAAATCTGACAGAACTGACAAGTTTTGGGCCAGCCCATCTGCTCATGGGGATTGTCAGGGTTTTCTACAGCGTTTCCGGAACATTTCGCGATAGTGGTCCTTTAAATGAGTCTGCCCGTTATTCAACACGGGTTGGGGATGTTCTGTTCTTGGTGGAGATATTTTTGGTAGCATAAATCTACAGAAATATAGGAGTCCGATATCTGCATACTTATTTTGGGATGGAATAATCAGTCTCTAATGGGAGGAAAGAAGATTTAATTTGGTAGCACAGAAATCAGGACACACAGTGGAATATGTTTACACATGTATCTGGGTCATAAGTTGTTCTAAAACTCCTTGCATGACACCCCCATGCTTATTCTGCACAATTTCAGAGATTTTACCTAAATAAACAGCATCAATTATAATTATTGTTAACAAACCTATATAACCTATACATAATACCGTATTTTTCAGACTATAAGGTGCTCCTAACCATAAGACGCACCAAGGTTTAGGGGATAAAACCAGGGGAAAAAATGTATATGTTACGGCCAGAACCCGTAGTGTGACCACTTCACGTTCTGGCCAGCCACTTCGGGTTCTGGCCGGCCAATGTGCGAAGTGGCCGCAGCGGAGCGGCCAATGTCAGAAATGTAATTACTACACTAAGCTACAATGTATTTTACGGCCGTCTCGCTGCGGCCAAATGTATAACAACTTGCTTAATTTCATTAAAATATAACCGGCGGCAATGTAATAGATGAAGCCGCCGGTTTTTGCACTGCCTCCTCTCCTCCTCCCCGTGCCTCCTATACGATACGGAGCAGTCGGCGGGGACACGCGTGTCCCCGAGAGTCGTTCATCGCGGCAGGGGAATCAGAGCACCCGTTCTGCAGGAACGGCAGGATTCCCCTGCCGCGACGAACGACACGCGTGTCCCCGCCGGCTGCTCCGTATCGTATAGGAGGCAGGGGAGAGGCGGGGGGGGGGGGGGGGAGGGAGGAGGAGAGGAGGCAGTGCGAAAGCCGGCGGCTTCATCTATTACATTGCCGCCAGCTATATTTAATGAAATTAAGCAAGTTGTTATACATTTGGCCGCAGCGAGACGGCCGTAAAATACATTGTAGCTTAGTGTAGTAATTACATTTCTGACATTGGCTGCTCCGCTGCGGCCACTTCGCACATTGGCCGGCCAGAACCCAAAGTGGCCACACTTCGGGTTCTGGCGTAACATATATATATATACTTAACGTGGTGCATCCATCTTGTGGATTATGCCCCCTTTGTCCCTCATGCCACCTTGTACCACTTGTTTCTCCATGTCCTCCTCTGACCCCCATATGTCCGCCTCTGTCCTCCTTGTATCCCCCTCTATGCCCCTTTTGTGTCCCCTGTGTCCTCCTCTGCATGGGCACAGTACAGGGCGTCCCCGACATTGCGGTGGGTTGGAGGTTTGTATTGGCAGACGTTCACAAGTCAAGAACTCTCTGTATTTGGACTATAAGACGCAGTGACTCCCCCCCCCCCCCCCCCCACACACACACACACTTTTGGGGGAGAAAAAGTGAGTCTTATAGTCCAAAAAATACAGTATATCCATTGGCTATTGACAGAAAGGAGGCTAATTAATCATTCAGTTAATGTCGAGTTGATGCAAATGTTATCTTAATGTAATGCAAATGTATGCAACATGCAACTGTTAGATTTGATGGGTCCATTTTGAATCGGCATAAGCATGCATGAAATCATTTTGAAATGACTAACATCTCATTGATTACCTCTAATAGTCCCTGTTTACCAGTGTTCTGTACAGACCTCTGTCTGACGTTAAGGCATTATTAAGAGAATTATTTATCTCATCTAGGCATGTCTGTCTGTCTGAGAAGCAGCCCCCTCCCATTCCATGTCCAGCCTTCTCTTCCATGTATAACACCCATACACAGCAGGATCCATCTGAAAATGGCGCCTGCGAAAAATGGTGCACGGTGTTGCCGCTAATCCGTTTGTCGCTTATCACTATTTAACCAGTTCGCATTCAGTCGTTTTTCACTTTATGCATCCGAGCTATGTGCACCTCCCATTCATTAGCCTATAATTTTATTACTACTTATCACAATGAACTGATCTATATCTTGTTTTTTCCGCCACCAATTAGGCTTTCTTTGGGGGGTACATTATGCTAAGAGCCACTTTACTGTAAATGCATTTTAAAAGGAAGAATAAGAAAAAAATGGAAAAAAATCATTATTTCTCACTTTTCGGCAATTATAGTTTTAAAATAATACATGCCTCCATAATTAAAACCCACGTATTGTATATGCCTATTTGTCCCGGTTATTAAACCGTTTAAATTATGTCCCTATCATAATGTATGGCGACAATATTTTATTTGGAAATAAAAGTGCATTTTTTCCGTTTTGCATTCATCACTATTTACAAGCTTATAATAAAAAAAAAATAGAAATATTTCACCTTTACATAGATATTAAAAAAGTTTAGACCCTTAGGTAAATATTTGTGGTTTTTTTTTTTTTTTTTTTTTTATTGTAATGTTTTTTTTTTTTTGATTAAACATTTTATGTGGATATTTTTGGGAGGGTGGGATTGAAATTGTATTTTTTTTTGTAAATATGTGTATTTTTATTTCTATTTAACATTTAGCTGTAGTTTACTTTTTGGCCACAAGATGGCAGCCATGAGTTTGTTTACAGTGACGTCACTCTAAGCGTAACACGTACGCTTAGAGCGACGTAGGGGAACATAGGAAGCAGAAAAAGCAAAGCTTCCGAGAGAAGCAGTCGCTTTTTCTGCGGGGGAGAGGAATCAGTGATCAGGCACCGTTGCCCGATTCACTGATTCGCTGGCTAACAAACCGCGGGCCGGGAGCGCGTGTGCACGCGCGCGATCGGCCGCGTGAACGCGCAGGAGCGCACATGGCTTCCTGGACGTGAGTTTCACGTCCAGGAATGTCAAATAGTTAACTTTACTTAAAGCCTTATCGTTATTTAGCTCTGTTTATTTTATTGAAAATTAGCGTTAACACACAGAACCCTCTCTGTACTTATCCCTAACTCCTAGACCACCCCTGGTGGTCCCTAACCCTAACCACTTCCCTAACGGTGCCTAACCCTAACCACCCCCTGGTGGTGCCTAACCCTAAGCACCCCCCTGGTGGTGCCTAACCCTAAGCACCCCCCTGTTGGTACCTAACCCTAACCAACCTCCTGGAGGTGCCTAACCCTAAGCACCCCCCTGGAGGTACCTAACCCTAAGCACCTCCCTGGTGGTGCCTAACCCTAACCACTTCCCTGGTTGTGCCTAACCCTAATCACTTCCCTGGTGGTGCCTAACCCTAACCACTTCCCTGGTGGTGCCTAACCCTAATCACTTCCCTGGTGGTGCCTGACCCTAACCACTTCCCTGGTGGTGCCTAACCCTAACCACTTCCCTGGAGGTACCTAACCCTAAGCACCCCCCTGGTGGTGCCTAACCCTAACCACTTCCCTGGTGGTGCCTAACCCTAAGTCCCCCCTGGCGGTGCCTAACCCTAACCACCCCCTGGTGGTGCCTAACCCTAAGCAACCCCCTGGTGGTGCCTAACCCTAAGCACCTCCCTGGTGGTGCCTAACTCTAAGCACCCCCCTGGTGGTGCCTAACCCTAAGCACCCCCCTGGTGGTGCCTAACCCTAAGACCCCCTGGTGGTGCCTAACTCTAACCATCCCCCTGGGGGTGCTGGTGCCTAACGACCCCCTGGTGGTGCCTAACCCTATACCCCCCTGGTGGTACCTAACCCTAACCAACCCCCTGGAGGTGCCTAACCCTAAGCACCCCCCTGGAGGTGCCTAACCCTAAGCACCCCCCTGGTGGTGCCTAACCCTAAGACCTCCCTGGTGGTGCCTAACCCTAAATCTTCCCTGGTGGTGCCTAACCCTTAGACCTCCCTGGTGGTGCCTAACCCTAAATCTCCCCTGGTGGTGCCTAACCCTAACCTTGACAGTGTCACATTAAATACATTCACCGTTTTGCAGTTAAATAACATCTGCAGTTTGGCTTATGTAGGGCGCTATTGATAAATAACGTTACTGTGTGCTATTTTTCTTCTTTTTTCCCTGTGCGCCATTATTATGTGTTAGAATCCGCTCTGCTGGCCTTGATTCCCTGGACTGTTTTGTTTCCTATGCAGCTTGCAAAGTTCAGTCCAGGGAAAAGAGGCCTTTCTGTCAGTTTGCAAGGCTGACTGATTTGCATCCACTTATCTTGCAAATCTGCTTGTCTGCTTCCTTTGAAGTTTTCTAGTATAAATGTCACTTCCTTCCAGAATTCCTCGCTCGACATAGTTCCTGATTAGGGAAACTTACCTTGGAGCCTCAACCTATTTTGTATCTTGTTGCGAATATTCTAGTGTAGTTTATACTTGGGGAGTACACCTTGCACTCCCTATAGTGCAGTCAGGTTCTGTATTATTTGTACTGTGTATTCCTGTTCTGTTTTGTCCTGTCCTTGCGATTGTACTGTCACCTGCGGTGGCTGACAGTGAATCGTTTGGTCTCGCTCCTAGATTGCATTCGCCCTAGCGGTGGATCTCCCTTGTCTGACTCTTGGAGTATAACCTTAGCTGCGGTTGCTTCTGGTTACTCTTTCAGTCTGTCTTGTCTAGCACGAACGCTTGCTGTTGTCTGGGGTGAGGCAACCGATTAGCAAGCGTTCGTGTTATTTGTCTGTCGTCATTTTCTGTATTCATCTGTTAGTCAGGGTAGTGCTGGGCGTAATGGAAAAAACTACGCTTACGGATCATTACGCGTAATTTTACGCTATTACGCATTACGGAATTACGCTTACGGCGCAGACATTTATCTACGGTTTATGTCTGTAATTACGCATGGCCCTTACGCAATTACGTGTAAGAATACCGTAAGGCAGGTTGTTACGTTATTGCCTTACGCATAATTTCCTACTAGCAATTAATGCGTAAGGCTCCCAAGCGGAAAAGTTGACGCATGGATCAATGTTGGTAGCCGCCGACTTTAAAGAGAACCCGAGGTGGCCTTGTATTACGTTAGTGGGGCACAGAGGCTGGTTGGGCACACTAACACCAGCCTCTGTTGCCCCATCGTGTGTCTCAAAGACCCCCCTGCTCGCCGCTATACTCCCCGCAGTGCTGGCGACACGCAGCGCGTTGCCAGCACAATGTTTACTCTAGCGCTGTCTGTCAGCGCCGCTCCCACGCCTCCTCCGCATCGCCGCTACCCGCCCTCGTCCCTTCCCTCCAATCAGCGGGAGGGAAGGGACGAGGGTGGGTAGCGGCGATGCGGAGGAGGCGGCGGAGCGGCGCTGACAGACAGCGCTAGAGTAAACATTGTGCTGGCGACACGCTGCGTGTCGCCAGCACTGCGGGGGTATAGCGGCGAGCAGGGGGGTCTTTGAGACACACGATGGGGCAACAAAGGCTGGTGTTAGTGTGACCAACCAGCCTCTGTGCCCCACTTACGTAATACAATGCCACCTCGGGTTCTCTTTAAGGGTTAATAGCAAAGCCCCCTTAATTGCTGAGAGCCTCAAATTTGGAGAATATATTAAGGAGATCAGAAGGAATAAGAGGAAAACATTTTTTTCAAAAAGACCTTATAGTTTTTGAGAAAATCGATGTTAAAGTTTCAAAGGAAAAATATATACATTTAAAAACCCGCCGACTTTAACGGTTAATAGCAAAGCCTGCTTAAAATTTAGGAACACCAAATTCCCAGAGTATATTAAGGGGATCAGTGGGAATAAGAGGAATTTTTTTTTTTCAAAAAGACCTTATAGTTTTTGAGAAAATCGATTTTTAAGTTTCAAGGGCAAAAATGTCTTTTAAATGCGGAAAATGTCAGGTTTGTTTGCACAGGTAACAATAGTGTATTATTTTCATAGATTCCCCCAAGTGGGAAGAGTTTTACTTACTTCGTTCTGAGTGTGGAAAATATAAAAAAAAAAACGACGTGGGGTCCCCCCTCCCAGACCTCTTTAACCCCTTGTCCCCCATGCAGGCTGGGATAGCCAGAATGCGGAGCACCGGCCGCGTGGGGCTCCACACCCTGACTATACCAGCCCGCATGGTCCATGGATTGGGGGGTCTCGGAAGGGGAGGGGCAGCCAAGCTTTCCCCCTCCGAGCCCTTGTCCAATCCAAGGACAAGGGGCTCTTCTCCACCTCCGATGGGCGGTGGAGGTGGAGGCCGCGATTTCCTGGGGGGGGGTTCATGGTGGCATCTGGGAGTCCCCTTTAAAAAGGGGTCCCCCAGATGCCCACCCCCCCTCCCAGGAGAAATGAGTATAGGGGTACTTGTACCTCTTACCCATTTCCTTTAAGAGTTAAAAGTAAATAAACACACAAACACTTAGAAAAAGTATTTTAATTGAACAAAAAACATAACCACGAAAAAAGTCCTTTAATATTCTTAATTAACCATTAATACTTACCTGTCCCTTTAAATAAATGATCCCTCGCAATAGCCTCGGAAATGTTCTATCAGTTACAATGTAACAAACTTATTACAATGTAACAACTTTGTTACATTGTAACTACGCTGCACCCGACATCACTCGCCCCTCAGCCGCCGCATACACTTACGCGTCCTTGCAGGACGCTAAGTCCCCGCCGGCTCCCGCTGTCCACCCCGCCCACATCTGTCACCCACATGTCATCCACATGTGGGTGACATGTGGGTGACATGTGGGAGAGGCGGAGAGGGCAGCGGGAGCCGGCGGGGATTTAGCGTCCTGCACGGACCCGACAGAGCTCTGAGCTATATAGCTCAGAGCTCTCTAAGCATCTTTGAATTTGGGCTCCAAGGAGCCCCATTGGTCCTTAGCAGACCAATGGGGTTCCTTCAAATCAGAAGGAACCCCATTGGTCTGCTAAGGACCAATGGGGCTCCTTGGAGCCCAAATTCAAAGATGCTTAGAGAGCTCTGAGCTATATAGCTCAGAGCTCTGTCGGGTCCGTGCAGGATGCTAAGTCTCCGCCGACTCCCGCTGCCCTCCCCGCCTCTCCCACATGTCACCCACATGTCACCCACATGTGGGTGACAGATGTGGGCGGGGTGGACAGCGGGAGCCGGCGGGGACTTAGCGTCCTGCAAGGACGCGTAAGTGTATGCGGCGGCTGAGCGGCGAGTGACGTCGGGTGCGGCGTAGTTACAATGTAACAAAGTTGTTACATTGTAATAACTTTGTTACATTGTAACTGATAGAACATTTCCGAGGCTATTGCGAGGGATCATTTATTTAAAGGGACAGGTAAGTATTAATGGTTAATTAAGAATATTAAAGGACTTTTTTCGTGGTTATGTTTTTTGTTCAATTAAAATACTTTTTCTAAGTGTTTGTGTGTTTATTTACTTTTAACTCTTAAAGGAAATGGGTAAGAGGTACAAGTACCCCTATACTCATTTCTCCTGGGAGGGGGGGTGGGCATCTGGGGGACCCCTTTTTAAAGGGGACTCCCAGATGCCACCATGAACCCCCCCCCCAGGAAATCGCAGCCTCCACCTCCACCGCCAATCGGAGGTGGAGAAGAGCCCCTTGTCCTTGGATTGGACAAGGGCTCGGAGGGGGAGGGGAAAGCTTTGCTGCTCCTCCCCTTCCGAGACCCCCCAATCCATGGACCATGCGGGCTGGTATAGTCAGGGTGCGGAGCCCCACGCGGCCGGTGCTCCGCATTCTGGCTATCCCAGCCTGCATGGGGGACAAGGGGTTAAAGAGGTCTGGGAGGGGGGACCCCATGTCTTTTTTTTATATTTCCCACACTCAGAACGAAGTAAGTAAAACTCTTCCCACTTGGGGGAATCTATAAAAATAATACACTATTGTTACCTGTGCAAAAAAAACTGACATTTTCCGCATTTAAAAGACATTTTTGCCCTTGAAACTTAAAAATCGATTTTCTCAAAAACTATAAGGTCTTTTTGAAAAAAAAATGTTCCTCTTATTCCCACTGATTCCCTTAATATACCCTGGGAATTTGGTGTTCCTAAATTTTAAGCAGGCTTTGCTATTAACCGTTAAAGTCGGCGGGTTTTTAAATGTATATATTTTTCCTTTGAAACTTTAACATCGATTTTCTCAAAAACTATAAGGTCTTTTTGAAAAAAATGTTTTTCCTCTTATTCCTTCTGATCTCCTTAATATATTCTCCAAATTTGAGTCTCTTAGCACTTAAGGGGGCTTTGCTATTAACCCTTAAAGTCGGCGGCTTTTTTATATTATACGGGTGCGTAATATTACGCGATTACGGCAGACTGTGTAATTTCAATAGGAGTTTACTGTCTTACGCGTAATTTGTTACACGTAATAACGTAACCTACGGTCTACGCGTAATTAATTACGTGTAATACCATAACCTTACACGTAACGCTTACGGTGCATTTGTAGTGAATTACGATGCGTAATTACGCTAATGCGTAATTTCGGCCCAGCACTGAGTCAGGGTTGGTACGTTTTGCCACTGTTGCGCTTAATGTGCGGTGGCCGTACTGTTAACGCGCTTGTCTCTGTTGCGCATATCGTGTGGGGACCGCGTTTAGTTAGTTCTTTTGTTTTCCTTGGCATTCAGATGGTGGTTATTTGCTGTGTCTTCTTTACTCAGTTCACGCTCTGTCTTTACTCAGTCTTGTGTTGCTGATAGCAATCGCCTCTCTTGCGATTGGCCTTCTCACTATGGTCTGTTCTTTTGTGATGTCTACCGTCGCTGGGTGGCGACTAGATTGGTAGACATTCACATAGTCCGTCTCTGTTCTTGCTTTCTTCTGAGTTGCTACTTTGTTGTCCAGTCTTGCTCAATCGTAGAATTTCAATCTGGCATCTGTGGTTGTACAGAGGACTTATCCCTCTGTACTCCACAGCTCCATCTGCTGGTTGGAATTCTCCTCTACAAATCTATACTGGGTACTTTGCTCCTGTGATTGCAGGAGCTCTGTAACAAAGAAATGTTATTATGCTGTTGATTATCTTTTAGAGCAGAGAGGAAGTTCTGAGTTCAGGTCTGCTTTAAAACAGAAGGTATTTGCGATAATTCAGCTTCAAGTGAACAACTGTGGTTACCCACAATGCATCACAACTGAATATGCAAATTATCTCTTTATGCCCCTGAAGCCAGGCGTACATCTAGAACCGCTGGTGTATTGCAAGCCTATATCTTATAAATTTTGCAGAGCCACATCAACCCAATTTCTTCTTCCAAATGCTGCAGCCCCTCCTCCATGTTTTACCGCCTGTGTGCATCATCTGCCCAACACTTGGGCCTTTGTGGCGTTTCCAGAACTCCGACCCTGCATGTACACCTTGTATGAGGCTGGGAGACATTTCCTGCATTCCGATAAAAGGACCTCGTCTCCTACTAAATACAAACATTATCTACAAATTGAATAAATAAATAATAATGTTAAAAAATCTGTAACATCCAAAACGTATAAATGTTTAAAACACATCAAAAATGACTTTGTAATAAACTTTATGATAACCTCAGAGTCCTTTTCTTATCATTTCGGAGTCTGCAGAGACGAAGCTGTCGGTGATTTGGCGCCCCCCGCCCCTCCTCCCACCCCAACGTGTTTCGGCTGTTGGCATCAGCGGCGGAACTCCAGGCTTGGCACCGTGTGGCCGGAACACAATTACAGTATGGCTTCATCCAGCGCACAGCACGGTTCCTGCATAAAGTCCACGCGAGGATCCAGAAACCGCAATAAAGTTCCTCCTATCGGGCCCGGCCCAAGGACAAACGCCCGTCACCTCGCCTAATTGTCTTTCCGCGATCGCAGTTTCCCGGGCCTGACTTATTTAGCTAATAAGATTGCTTCTACATAAATAAGCAGCGCGGCGCGGACACAGGTGTTTGGCAGGCGAGTTCCATAATAGCGGGGAAATGAATGAATTTTACACCGTGTAATTAGCAGCCGCAATGAAGTTTATATGCAAATTGACAACTGCGTCGGGGGGGAAGGAGGAGAGGCGGCCGAGTGTTTACAGCAGATCTGTGCCAGTGAGCCCCCCCGGCAGAGAAGGGGTTAAGGTCCGCACTAAGAAGGAAGGACAAAAACCCGTCCAGGACAAATATTAGTTGCTGGAAGGAGATTTCACCTGGAACATTTACAGTATATTCATTATAATCAGGTGATACATATGGTGTGCGGATATCTGTTACCGGGCTGCGATTCTAACCCGCTCCCCTCTGACCGACAAGCGCAGAACCGCAGAAGCTGGCCCGAACCAACAAAACTTCCCTGAGCTTAAAGAGAACCTGAAACGAGGGGAGTAAAAGAATGTATACTTACCTAGGGCTTCCTCCAGCCCCATGACCACCGTTCCTCCCTTGCCTTCCTTCCGGGTGCCTCCGTTCACCTGGGATTAAAGTTCAGAGTCAATCAAACACATTTTTCACCAGAAAAATACATATAGTTACATAACTCTGTACATGAGTTCTGAAAGAGGGACAAATGAGGAAGAAAGAGGGACGGGAGATTTGGTTCCTAAAGGGACTGTCCCTCCAATACAGGGACAGTTGGGAGCTATGCCTCTCCCTGTCTATATATGTCAAAATTCAAATAAGGAAACACTGGGTTTTAAAGGAACAGTTTCACTCTTTATTCTTCAGTCACAAATCTTCTAAGTTGTGGATACAGAGTGTAGAAACGATTCAGAAATCCAATTCACAAAAAACTGCCTGACATGTTTCACCGCCAAAGGCCGCTTCATCAGAGGCATACAGCATACATGAACATTGTGACGGATTGCAGAGAAACTGCTGCGCCTTCTGACAGTGAGGCGGCGGTGTCCGCGCACAGAGCGGCGGTTTCCCCGCAGCAACATGCGTCTGTTTTGGCTGAACCCAGTAGTGCACACAGATGGAGAGCTACGCGCGCGCGCGCCGCAAGACAGGCTCTTTATACCAATAGGAGAAGGATCAGCTGATCGAGGCAGTCAGCTGATCCCAGCTCAGTGGTTGATTGGTTGATGGGAGCTGGGTGGCGCTGGAGAGCGCTCCACTATATATATCTGGAAGTGGCTGGATGGTGTACTGGTTAAGGGCTCTGCCTCTGACACGGGAGACCAGGGTTCGAATCTTGGATCTGCCTGTTCAGTAAGCCAGTAATTCAGTAAGGAGTTCATTGGGCAAGACTCCCTAACACTGCTACTGCCTACTGAGTGCGCTCTAGTGGCTGCCTCGCAAGCGCTTTGAGTCCGACAGGAGAAAGGCGCTATACAAATACTGCCATTACTGCCATTATCTCTTGCTGTTCAGTTGCTGGTTGTCTGGCGTTGCGAATACCTATGTGTTAGCACTCAGACCCGTCAGTGTGGTGGAACCAGGAGGACCTGGGAATCCACACTTAGCCAGTTTACTGTGTATCATCTGTGTTATTCCTTAGACCAGTTCCAGGGTGTAGAGACCTCGGACCTCACACCCAGACTAGGCATTGTTTGTTACGTCTGTTATGACGTATTGCTTTCCTGACCACTCCTCTGATCTCTGATTCGGTACCTTGCACTTCTGATATTCCGTTGCCAAACCCTGCTTGCCTTGGATACCGAATCAGCTTACCGTTTGTGTACTTTATCTGTCAGTGTGTTGCCGACCCGACCTGCCCAACCTTTCTGGCTGTCACCCACCCCTTGGGTGCTCAGCCTCCCTGCAGGGGCCATCTGCTTCTCAGAGGGGGCACTGCTGCTAAACCAGTCAGGGTCTCCTTCTCCTGGAGTCCTTGACTGCAGTAGAGTCTGTCTCTACATATTGGACCACCTGCTACCCCGGTGGTCCAATTTCTACTGTTACACCAAACACTCACACACTTCAGGTGTGCAGAGGTTAGCAATATATCTGTATTATTGGTGATTCTGCAGATCATCAATAATCAGGTATATATCTGTATTCTTGGTGATACTGCAGATCACCAATAATCAGATTCTCTCTGCGTGCTGACACCAATCGTTACAGAACGCCAGACCAAACCAATATGGACGCACTTAGCAGTCGTCTTGACACACTTACCACCCCGGTGGAAAATCTCATCAGAGTGATGGAAGGCCAGCAGGCCCAGATCTCTGCTATATCTGGGTCACTACAAGTCCTTCAGACGACTGTAAATTCAGTGCGATCTCCTCCGGTTACAGACTTGAGAATGTCTGTACCAGAAAAGTTTTCTGGCCATAGATCTGACTTTCAGAATTTTAAGAATCGTGTGATGTCGTATTTTGAACTGAGGCCTAACCTGTCAGGAACAGAGGCACAGAGAATTGTCTTTATTAAAACCTTACTCTCAGGAGATGCTCAAACCTGGGCGTATAACTTAGAGTCAGGGCATGAAGCACTCAGGTCAGTTGAGGAGTTTTTTTTAAGTCCATGGCCATAATCTATGATGATCCAGACATTTCCTCTACCGCAGAGCGGAAGTTGAAAACCTTGCGCCAGGGCAAGGATCCTGTGGAGGTTTATGCAGCGGAGTTCAGGAAGGGGTCGGTATCGGCCAGGTGGGGGGCTTTTACATTGCTAGATTGTTTCCTATCGGGGTTATCAGACGTAGTCTCTGGTTTGATGTTGGGATATCCTGAACCTAAAACCATTGAGAAAGCAATCTCTTTGGCAGTACGGGTTGATCGTAGGTTACGATATCAAAGACAGACCTGTGGTAGGGACCAAGTCAGATATGTCTCCTATACCACTTCTCCACCGGCCTCACCGCCACCTGAGCCAATGCAAATTGGTCAGTCCAAATTAACGCGGGCAGAGCGGAATCGCAGGAAGACGGAGCAGCTCTGTTTATACTGTGCAGAGGAGGGTCATAGAGTGCAGAATTGTCCCAAGAAGTCGGGAAAAGCTGCCGCTTAGGAGTAGTCAGAGGTAATACCCTAGGCGTGCAGTCTTTACCTCTACATGACAATCGTCTGCTACTTCCCTGTTCTGTCACATGGGAGGGTCAGACTGTTTCCACTGAAGCTTTCATTGATTCTGGTTCAGCGGCTAATTTTATTGATTACGATTTTGCTAAAAGATTGGGAATACCCATGCTCCCTTTGCATCAACCGATCCGGGTCACTGCTGTGGATGACTCTCCTCTGCAGAGTAGGCACCCTTTATCTCGTACTCCTAATTTGCAACTCACAGTGGGGGTTTTACATGGGGAAAGTCTGCAATTTCTGGTTCTGCATATGGCAACCTCTACCATCATTCTTGCCATGCCCTGGTTACATATTCACTCGCCTCAGATCGACTGGGGTTCAGGTCAGCTAAGGAGCTGGTCATCCCATTGTTATCATCATTGTTTAGCGAAAGTAACCATGGGTAATACCAACATTCAGGTTGAAGGTGTACCAAAACAATACGCAGAATTTGCCGACGTCTTCTGTCCTAAGTCAGCGGACAAGCTTCCCCCCCACCGTACCTTCGGTTGTCCCATTGATCTGAGATCTGGTTGTATGCCGCCCTGGGGTCATCTTTATAACCTATCTGGGCCAGAGAAACTAGCTATGCAGGAATATATCAGGGAAAACTTGGCGAAAGGGTTCATCCGTCCCTCTCGCTCACCAGTAGGGGCAGGTTTCTTTTTTGTAAAGAAAAAAGACGGAGGCCTCCGTCCTTGTATCGATTATCGAGGCCTGAATAAGATCACAGTGAAAAACCGCTACCCTTTGCCATTGATTGACGATTTGTTCACGCAGGTGACCAATGCCAAGATTTTTTCCAAGCTAGATCTCAGGGGTGCATACAATCTAGTCCGTATCAGAGATGGTGACGAATGGAAGATGGCCTTCAACACGCCCGACGGGCATTACGAGTACTTGGTGATGCCCTTCGGGTTGTGCAACGCACCGGCCGTCTTCCAGGAGTTAATCAATGAGGTGTTCAGGGAGGTGTTGGGAAACTTTGTTCTTGGACGATATACTGATCTTTTCATCCAGTCTCTCGGAACATCGCCAGCATGTCAGATGGGTGTTGAAAAAGTTAAGACAGAATCAACTTTATGCCAAACTGGAGAAATGCCTCTTCGAGGTAGAGTCAGTAGCCTTTTTGGGGTACATTATCTCCACTTCTGGTCTCTCGATGGACCCAGGGAAAGTTTCTGCTGTTCTGGAGTGGCCTCAGCCTGTGGGACTGAAGGCACTTCAGAGATTCCTGGGGTTTGCTAATTACTACAGAGGTTCATTAATGGGTACTCTACCATAATTTCCCCCCTCACCAGTCTCACCAGGAAAGGGGCTGACACTCACCACTGGTCACCAGAAGCTCATGCGGCATTTTCAACTTTAAAGAAACTGTTTTGTTCTGCCCCGATACTGAGGCATGTTGATGTCGCCTTTCCCTTCATTGTAGAGGTTGATGCCTCAGAGGTGGGGGTGGGAGCTGTGTTGTCTCAGAGGTCAGATTTGCAAGGCAAGTTACACCCATGTGCCTACTTTTCTCACAGATTTTCACCCGCTGAGAAAAACTATGACATTGGCAACCGGGAGCTCCTGGACATGAAATTAGCGTTTGAAGAATGGCGACACTGGTTAGAGGGTGCAGAACATATCACAGTTTATACAGATCACAAGAATTTGGAGTATATTGAGGGGGCTAAGAGACTTAGTCCTCGCCAGGCCCGATGGTCTCTGTTTTTTGCCAGATTCAGATTTGTAATCACGTATACTCCCGGAAGCAAGAATGTTTAAACCGATGCTCTTTCCAGGTGTTTTTAGCCCGAGTCAGTGCAGCCTGCAGCCCCTGAAACCATCCTACCCCCAAAGGTAGTTCTGGCAGCCACTGAGACATGGACAGATTGGAAAGCCACATTGAGTCCCTACCAACAGGATGTTCCAGAGGGAAAACCTGAGGGGGTCATGTTTGTGCCACTGCCTTTCCGCTTACAAATCCTGCAATTCTTTCATTCTCACAAGAATGCTGGTCATCCTGGAGCCACCAGAACCCAGGATCTAGTAGGTAGATGTGCCTGGTGGCCTACTTTGGTTACAGATTGTAAGGAATTTGTAAGAGAGTGTACAGTATGTGCAAGGAGCAAACCCTCTCGTCAGGCCCCCGTTGGCACTTTACAGTCCTTGCCAGTCCCCAGTGAACCCTGGACTCATATTTCCATGGATTTTGTGGGTGAACTCCCTCGGTCTGAAGGCAATTCAAGTAGTAAAGAGGTCGGCACCACTCCAAGCATCAAGAAAAGCTCTTTTATTGCATCACCATTGTGGCTTAACAATGACAAACGTTGTTTCGGGCGTTGCCCTTTAGCAAATTGCAGCAGCCATATACAAACACACATGTGCAGTGCCTTAAATACCCCACCTCCACTAAAATCACCAATCGGTGACTTACTGGGCGGAGACCAGTGGTGGACCTGATGGGGAACTGCAAAGGCTAATATGTAAATCACAATTAACCATTTACCTGCTGACAAAAAGACCCAATACAGAGAGTAAAAGTGCCTCCATTGAACATAAGAACAGATCATGTGACATCCGCATCACTTCCTGGCCCTTTCTGGCCAATCAGGAAGATCCACGTCATAAAACAGAACCACGTGTCCAAAAATATGCATGCATGATCGTACGCATAGAACGCCAGCCAACCGCGGTGTAACCGCAACGTGAAAAAACGCGAAAGTATGCCAAAACAACGCGAAAAAACGTGAAAGAGACGCGAAAAAACCAACGGCAAAACCCGCTTCAGAACAATGCGTCACAAAATACGCATCCCAACATGGCGGTACGCATGGGACGCACCCCAAACGCGGAGTGCGATCCCAAACGCGTACGACTGATCCACAATGCGTCAAAAAATACGCAAAACATATGGCTATACGTGTAAAAACCGACTGTAAAACGCTTCAAAACAGTGCGTCACAAAGTACGCATCCCAATATGGCGGTACGCATGGAACGCACCCCAAATGCGGAGTGCGCTCACAAACGCGTACGGCCAATCCTCAACGCGTCAAAAAATACGCAAAACATATGGCTATACGCATATGAGCAAGATGCATGCATGCATAAGTACTAATATTTGACCAACCAAACAAATGTGATGTTCATGGAACCAGAATGTCAACTAGGCACTCATGTTCCCACACCAGACAAAATCCACAAATGTGGACAAGTCAATAGTGGCACTATAATAACACCAAGAAAATTACAGCAGGCAAATGATTCAATACGTCACCCTCAGCAAGTCCATCACAGTACAGCCCAGGGATATCTAAAACAAATACAAAGCAATAAAATAAATATAAGATCCAAAGTTAAATATCAATCAATCAGAAAAAGTAGTAGATTGCAGGCATTAAGAAAGACCCCGCCCATCAGACAGTATTTGACCTTCAATGAATACAAAACGCTAAGTCATATTCCCGATTGAGTCCATTAGGCTCCATCGTCCCCAACCGTCTTATCCAAAACGCCTCCCTCTTGCGTAATGCAATCTCCCTATTGCTTCCTCTCCAATCTATGGGCACCGAGTCAATAATCTTAACTTTAAGTTGTGTAACTGAATGTTTCATCTGTGCAAAGTGTTCAGAAACCGACTGGCCCTGTGTCTTATGTCGTATCGCCGACTGAAGGCAAGTCAGTCATTTGGGTGGTAGTGGACCGTTTCAGTAAGATGGCACACTTTGTCCCTCTGAAAGGACTCCCCTCGGCCCAGGAATTGGCTTATCTCTTCATCCTGCACATCTTTCGGTTGCATGGCATTCCGGAAAATGTAGTGTCAGATCGGGGAGTCCAATTTGTTTCAAAATTTTGGAGGGCCTTTTGCCATCAATTGGACATGGAACTCGCATTCTCATCAGGCTATCACCCACAGACCAACGGTCAGACCGAGATAGTTAACCAAGCGCTGGAACAATTCCTCAGGTGTTATGTTGCTGATGCGCAAACTGATTGGGTAAAGTTTTTGCCATTCGCAGAGTTTGCGCACAACAACCTGAAGAGCTCTTCTTCTGGGTTCTCTCCATTCCAGGTGTTGTCTGGGAGGTCACCTAAGTTTACTCCTTTGCCGGTCGCGTCTACTCCTTTCCCAGCTCTGGAGGACTGGCAAAGGGCTCTGAAAGAAATTTGGGGAATGATTAAGAGGAACTTAGGGAAAGCTTTCCCAACCCAGAAGAAGCAGGCCGATAAACATCGGTCAGTAGAGTGGAGATTCTCCCCAGGAGATTTGATGTGGGTGTCCACTCGTCACTTGGCCTTAAAGCAATTGTCACCCAAGCTGGGTCCTAAGTTTATAGGACCTTTTCCAGTGGCCAAGAAAATCAATAAAGTCACGTATGCCATTGATCTCCCACCCAGCATGAATGAAAGGTGTGAGATCATTCCATGTGTCCCTGTTGAAGCCAGCAGTGCAAGTGGACTCCTCCCCCCTCCCCCCTGTGTTGGTGGATGACCAACCATAGTATGAGATTGAAAAGATTCTGGATTCTCGCCTGGTGCAGAATTCTGTGCAGTATCTGGTCCACTGGAAGGGATATGGCATAGAGGAGAGATCTTGGGTGCCAGATTGCCGCATGCATGCGGAAGAATTAAAGAAAGAGTTCCATGACTTACATCCTAGGAAGCCTTGTAGAAAGTGTCCGAAGTACTGTGACGGATTGCGGAGAAACCGTCGCGCCTTCTGACAGTGAGGTGGCGGTGTCCGCGCACAGAGTGGCGTTTCCCTGCAGCAACATGCGTCTGGTTTTGCTGGACCCAGTAGTGCACACAGAGGGAGAGCTACGCGCGCGCGTGCGCCCCGCAAGACAGGCTCTTTATACCAATAGGAGAAGGATCAGCTGATCGAGGCGGTCAGCTGAGCCCAGCTCAGTGGTTGATTGGTTGATGGGAGCTGGGTGGCGCTGGAGAGCGCTCCACTATATATATCTCTTGCTGTTCAGTTGCTGGTTGTCTGGCGTTGCGAATACCTATGTGTTAGCACTCAGACCTAGTCAGATCTTTCAGTGTGGTGGAACCAGGAGGACCTGGGAATCCACACTTAGCCAGTTTTATGTGTATCATCTGTGTTATTCCTTAGACCAGTTCCAGGGTGTAGAGACCACGGACCTCACACCCCAGACTAGGAATACTGTGTATCATCTGTGTTATTCATTAGACCAGTTCCAGGGTATAGAGACCATGGACCTCACACCCCAGACTAGGAATACTGTGTATCATCTGTGTTATTCCTCACACCAGTTCCAGGGTGTAGAGACCACGGACCTCACACCCCAGTCTAGGGAACTTGTGTTATCATCCTGTTATACTTCAGACTAGTTCCAGGGTGTAGAGACCTCGGACCTCACACCCAGACTAGGCATTGTTTGATATCTGTTATGATGTATTGCTTTCCTGACCACTTCTCTGATCTCTGATTCGGTACCTTGCACTTCTGATATTCCGTTGCCAAACCTTGCTTGCCTTGGATACCGAATCAGCTTACCGTTTGTGTACTTTATCTGTCAGTGTGTTGCCGACCCGGCCTGCCCGACCTTTCTGGCTGTCACCCACCCCTTGGGTGCTCAGCCTCCCTGCAGGGGCCCTCTGCTTCTCAGAGGGGGCACTGCTGCAAAACCAGTCAGGGTCTCCTTCTCCTGGAGTCCTTGACTGCAGTAGAGTCTGTCTCTACATATTGGACCACCTGCTACCCCGGTGGTCCAATTTCTACTGTTACACCAAACACTCACACACTTCAGGTGTGCAGAGGTTAGCAATATATCTGTATTATTGGTGATTCTGCAGATCATCAATAATCAGGTATATATCTGTATTCTTGGTGATACTGCAGATCACCAATAATCAGATTCTCTCTGCGTGCTGACACCAATCGTTACAAACATCTGTTAAAAGCACATGATATACAATTGTATTCCTCAAAAGACTTATACAATTGTAAATCATGTTTTTAACAGATGTTCATGTATACTGTATGCCTCTGAGGAAGCGGCCTTTGGCCGTGAAACATGTCAGGCAGTCTTTTTGTGAATTGGATTTCTGAATCGTGTCTACACTCTGTATCCACAACTTAGAAGATTTGTGACTGAAGAATAAAGAGTGAAACTGTTCATTTAAAACCCAGTGTTTCCTTATTTGTGCTTTGGCATACTGTATATAGTGCATCATATTGGGGTGGAACTGCACTACTTGTTTTTTATTCTGGCTAATGTAGATCACCCTGTGGCAGTTTTCTCTCCCCCCCTCCCACAATGGTGTGATGCACCTGCAGTAGTTTGTGTCTCCTCCCGTCACACAATGGTGAGATTTCTCTTCAGTAGTTTGTCTCTTCCCCTCCCACAATGGTGAGATCTCCCTGCAGTAGTTTGTCTCCTCCCCTCCCACAATGGTGAGATCTCCCTGCAGTAGTTTGTGTCTCCTCCCCTCTTACAATGGTGAGATCTCCCTGCAGTAGTTTGTGTCTCCTCCTCTCCCACAATGGTGAGATCTCCCTGCAGTAGTTTGTGTCTTCTCCCCTCCCACAATGGTGAGATCTCCCTGCAGGAGTTTGTGTCTCCTCCTCTCCCACAGTGCTGATATTTCCCTGCAGTAGTTTCATACTTCCCAACTTTTTGAGATAAGAAAGAGGGACACTTAAGCCACACCCATGCCACACCCTGACACACGCCTAGTCACGCATACCATAACGATTTCATAAGAAAATTATGTTGTTTTATAATTCAAACCACACTGGTCTTTTCTATCCTGGTTCATTTTCCTTCATATTAACATTTGAAAATAAGAAATATATCAATTAAAAGGATTAGAATAAAGTTTAGAGTCAATAAAACACATTTTTTCAAGAGAAAAATACATATATTTATATAAATCTGTATATCAGTCCTGAAAGAGGGGCAAATATGGAAGAAAGAGGAACAGGGTTCCCATGGAGGGACTGTCCCTCCAAAAGAAGGACAGTTAGGAGCTATGTAGTTTGTGTCTCCTCCCCACACACAACGTTGAGATCTCCCTGCAGTAGTTTGTCTCCTCCCCTCCCACAATGGTGAAATCTCCCTACAGTAGCTTGTGTCTCCTCCCCTTACACAATGGTGAGATCTCGCTGCAGTAGTTTGTATGTCCCCCCTCCCACAATAGTGAGATCTTCCTGCAGTAGTTTGTCTCTCCTCCCCTCCCACAATAGTGAGATCTTCCTGCAGTACTTTGTGTCTCCTCCCCGTCCACAATGGTGAGATCTCCCTGCATTAGTTTGTGTCTCTTCCCCTCCCACAATGGTGAGATCTCCCTGCAGTAGTTTGTGTCTCCACGTCCACAATGGTGAGATCTCCTGCAGTAGGATGTGTCTCCTCCCCGTCCACAATGATGAGATCTCCCTGCAGTAGTTTGCGTCTCCTCCCCTCCCACAATAGTGAGATCTCCCTGCAGTAGTTAGTCTCCTCCCCTCCCACAATGGTGATATTTCCCTACAGTAGCTTGCATCTCCTCCCCTCCCACAATAGTGAGTTCTCCCTGCAGTAGTTTGTGTCTCTTCCCCTCCCACAATAGTGAGATCTCCCTGCAGTAGTTAGTCTCCTCCCCTCCCACAATGGTGATATTTCCCTACAGTAGATTGCGTCTCCTCCCCTCCCACAATGGTGAGATCTCCCTGCAGTAGTTTGTGTCTCTTCCCTGTCCACAATAGTGAGATCTCCTGCAGTAGGATGTGTCTCCTCCCCTCCTACAATGTGACGATCTCCCTGCAGTAATTTATATCTCCTCCCCTCCCAGGCTCCCACAATAGTGAGATTTCCCTGCAGTAGTTTGTGTCTCCTCCCCGTCCACAATGGTGAGATCTCCCTGCAGTAGTTTGTTTCTCCTCCCCTACCAGGCTCCCACAATAGTGAGATCTCCCTGCAGTAGTTTGTGTCTCCTCCCCTCACACAATAGTGAGATCTCCCTGCTGTAGTTTGTATCTCCTCCCCTCCCACAATAGTGAGATCTCCCTGCAGTAGTTTGTGTCTCTTCCCCTCCCAAAATGGTGAGATCTCCCTGCAGTAGTTTGTGTCTCTTCCCCTCCCACAATAGTGAGATCTCCCTGCAGTAGTTAGTCTCCTCCCCTCCCACAATGGTGATATTTCCCTTCAGTAGCTTGTGTCTCCTCCCCTCCCACATTAGTGAGATCTCCCTGCAGTAGTTTGTGTCTCTTCCCCATCCACAATAGTGAGATCTCCTGCAGTAGGATGTGTCTCCTCCCCTCCTACAATGTGACGATCTCCCTGCAGTAGTTTATATCTCCTCCCCTCCCAGGCTCCCACAATAGTTAGATCTCCCTGCAGTAGTTTGTGTCTCCTCCTCATCCACAATGGTGATATCTCCCTGCAGTAGTTTGTGTCTCCTCCCCTACCAGGCTCCCACAATAGTGAGATCTCCCTGCAGTAGTTTGTGTCTCCTCCCCTCCCACAATAGTGAGATTTCCCTGCAGTAGTTTGTATCTCCTCCCCTCCCACAATAGTGAGATCTCCCTGCAGTAGTTTGTGTCTCTTCCCCTCCCACAATGATGAGATCTCCCTGCAGTAGTTTGCGTCTCCTCCCCTCCCACAATGGTGAGATCTCCCTGCAGTAGTTTGTATCTCCTCCCCTCGCACAATAGTGAGATCTCCCGGCAGTAGTTAGTCTCCTCCCCTCCCACAATGGTGAGATTTCCCTGAAGTAATTTGTATAACCTCTCCTCCCACAATGATGAGATCTCCCTGCAGTGATTTGTATATCCTCTCCTCCCATAATACATTGCGGTGGTATACATATTATTCTAGGCAGCAGGGAATTTCTTTAATCCGGGGAGACTCCATAAGAAGGTAATCTCACATTCTGAGCTGTAACACAAGTGAAGTTTTCTCTGTATTTCTCTTTATTATGCGGCAATTATGGAAGCAGACGAGGGTCTCATTACCACGTGACACACTCAGAGGTGATTCCGCGTTACGCAATGCCGGCAGGAAGTAATGTGTTTACCTCTATTCAGTATTTTTGCGCTCCAGGGCACAGTTTAGTCTTTCTTCGGTTTCTGCAGTTTATACAGAGTTTTACGGCGGGCGGTGCGGGGCCAGAAGGGCCGTTTATCCCTGTGGTGATTTGCGGCATGGCGCTGAGCTCCGTGGCACAATCTATTCCAGAGAAAGTTAAACATTGCTAAACCCAGATGCCAGGGGCATAAAAAGCCGTTATTGATGTGCGTCCAGCCTGGCCGGCGAGCAAAGCCGCGATTGTTATGTTTTGTGGGATACTGTAGCTGTAGATTGTTCCGTGCGCTACAGAGATGTACAGCGTGTGAAGCGGGCTTTGTCGCTAGACGGGGAGGAAGAGCGTATATCTGAGATTAACATAAAAGGGGAGCTCCGCTTCAGCAGGGAACTCTATAGACCACATATCCCCCTCACACAAGTCTTTATTGAACAAAAGTTGTTGGGAACCATGGCAACAGCATACAGTTTGTTGTCAAGGATACCCAGAATCCTCCTCTGTCTCTCTCATTGGTTGATAAGTATGTAGAATGTGGGAAGTAAATTGTATTGCATCCCTCGTACACCCCACAGCTTGCCTCTGCCTATTGCTCCCAGTGGAGATATCGCTATTAACAATGGCCGCCAAAATGTCTGCCCTTCTGCAAAAACTCAGCCCAGGGCTGCCTCAAGGCTGGGAAGTCATCCAGCTTTATTAGTCCTCTGGCAGCAGGGGGATGAAATGGGGATCTAGGCAAGGCTCCCCCTGATGGTCCTTTTGGCAATCTGATGTGGGAGATGGGAGTGGGACAGAGAAAGTGGGAGTTGGGCCCCCTGAAACCCACCAGGCCCCAGGCCCAGAAGGGAGGAGGGGTCTGGACTTCTTCCTTCCTCCTCCACCAGGCCTCCTTCCTGTGCTCCCCTGTTCTTTCATCCAGACCTACAGATCAGCGTGGGGCACTGACTGGAGTAGCATCTTCCCTTGTCTGGTCTCTCTGGCGCTCCTGTTGCAGCCACTAGAGGTCACTGTCCTCTCTGCCGTTGTTCTCAGTCTGAAACCCATTACAAGAAGAGGAGTTGAGACGGAGAGGAATGCAAAGAGGACAGGTACACCTAGTGGCATACCTCCCAACATTTTAAAATGAGAAATCGGGACACAGGCCACACCCCTAGCCACACACCCCTAACCACACCCCAAGTCACGCCTACCATAAAGTTTTTTTGAAGATTTTTTTTTATATTGATGCCCTTATATATTTTAATAAATATATCCCTCATATACCCTGCCCGTGGGTGGGGCTAACTGTAATGTAGTTATTCCAGCTAATGTAGTTACATTAAAAAAAAATATGAAGTAAATGCACATAATGACAGACAGCGTTTCCCCAGTAAATGCATGTAATGAGAGACAGCGTTTCCCCACTAAATGCACATAAGAGACAGCGTTTCACCAGTAAATGCAGGTAATGACAGACAGCCTTTCACCAGTAAATGCACGTAATGAGAGACAGCGTTTTCCCAGTAAATGCACATAATAAGAGACAGCTTTTCACCAGTAAATGCACATAAGAGACAGCTTTTCACCAGTAAATGCACATAATGACAAACAGACAGTTGTCCCCAGTATATGTAGCCAGGGATATATGTGCCCAGTATATGTAGCCAGAGGTATATGTCCCCAGTATAAGTAGTCAGGGGTATATGTGCCCAGTATAAGTAGTCAGGGGTATATGTCCCAGTATATGTAGTCAGGGGTATATGTCCCAGTATATGTAGCCAGGGTGTATATGTGCCCAGTATATGTAGTCAGGGGTATATGTCCCAGTATATGCAGTCAGGGGTATATGTCCCAGTATATGTAGCCAGGGTGTATATGTCCCAGTATATGTAACCAGGGTGTATATGTCCCAGTATATGTAGGCAGGTGTATATGTGGCCAGTATAGGTAGCTAAGTGTCCCAACCCCCCCCCCCCCCCCCTCAGGAGGGGAGCAGCGCAGAGAAGAGGGAGAGCGGTGGGCAGCGGTGGAGAAGGGGGCCATCTGTCCCCTCCGGAACTAAGTGCGGTGGCTGGCAGAGGGGCGGAACTTACCTTCCGTGTCTCCGTCTGGTCTCGCCACTACTCTGGTCTGATCCAGGAAAAAGCAGCAACTGCAGCACCAGAACTTCCGGCGCTTGGAGCGACACGGAAGGTAAGTCCCGCCCGCTGCCAAACGCCGCCACACATGTTTCGGAGGAGAGAGCGAGGGAGGGAGAGCACCCTAAGGTGATGGAAGGGGGGGAGATGGCCCCCTTCTCTGCCGCTGCTCACAGCTTTCCCTCCACTGCGCTGCTCTCCTCCTGCTATGGGCGGCTGTCAATACAGACAGCCGCCCAGGACCTGGGGGGCTCATACCGGGATAGCCCCCCAAAATCTTGAGAATCCCGACGAAAGCGTGACGGTTGGGGACTATGCCTAGTGGCTACAGCGGGAGCGCCAGAGAGACCCGATGGGGGAAGAGGTAAGGCCGGGCCAGGGAGCACAGGAGGGGGGTCTTGGTGGAGGAGGAGGAAGGAAGAAGTCCAGACCCCTCCTCCTCGCTGATCACAGAGGTGGGGGAATAGTCAGATTGTAGGAAGGGGGCTCCCCCATAGGTTTTGCAAGTGGCCCCGTCAAGCGTAGATTTAGGCCTCTTTTACACGTGCCTTGCAAGTGTGTTTTGCATTACCCTGTTTTACTGCAGGGAAAACACAACCGCAAAGCAATGGGACCTAGCACACTCACTGCGTTGCGTTGGGCCGGTAGTGCCCAATTGGCCGCTGAGCTGCAACAAAGTCAACAGCAGGTCACCATTGGACTTTCACGGCAAGGCAGCAAAAGTAATGAAATTCAATGGGTGACGCAGAAATTATAAATATGTAGGCAGCAGTGGTGCGCTGCGCATGCGCGGACTGGCAGGAATATGATGGGGAGCCTGGGAATCCCAGTGACGTACTTCCTGTTCAGCAGGGAGCGAGGGGCGTTCCGGGGGCGCTGCTATGCATATGACGCTATTAGCGCACTCTTGATGCAGGGTCATACAAATGTCATTTTGTGGTGCGATGTGTTGGGGGCAGAGCATTGTACTGCAAATGCAATGCCCGGGTGTAAAACCGGCCTTAATAACTATCAGCTTTCTCTGAGGATTTTCTGTCCAAGGCTTTTGGCTGCTTCTGGGAAGTGTAGCTGGGTGGCGAGGGGTCTCAGATCTCAGCACAAAGGCCAGAGACCACCCTGCCCCCGGCTAAGTGGCCTCACGTTGCTGTGTTTATGATGCTCCCCGCATCTGATGCCCCCTCCTGGAACCAGGCCAGGCAGACATAATGAGCTCATTAGGACGCTGACTTCAGCCAGTAGCACGATTATCTCCGGACGTTCGGACGCTTCTGAGTGTTGTCATCACAGCGGCTTTGTTTGCAAACATCACAGAAATGTTTTTTATCTCTGGGTGATCAATCCGGATCTGACCCCTGACTCACGCGGCGTCTGAAGGAAACGTGGAGAGCGCTTCGAACACACGACGAATACGCGATTCATCTTCCTTTGCATAGAGAGTCCAACATGCTGCTAATTATGTCAGTGTATTCCGCCAGTCCCATCCCCCGACCGCCAAGAAGAAGAAATCATACATAAGAAGTCCAGTGTGTTGTGGCATTTAAAGTGACCCTGTGGTGCATTCTTGCATATAAATCCACAGACCGATGTGTTCAAACAGAGATCAGCACACACTGCAGCAGGGCTGTGCAGAGGGTCCTTAAAGAAATCCTCTAATAAAAAAATACCCCTCTGGGGGATACTTACCTCGGGAGGGGGAAGCCTCTGGATCCTATCGAGGCTCTCCCCGTCCTCCGGTGTCCCTCCGTTAAGTGCCCGGGTCCCCCGAAGTGCGACGATGTAAATATTTACCTCTCCGCGATCCTGCGCAGGCGTAATAGTGGTTTTACATTCAGGTAAGGCGGAAATAGCCGAACCCGATCGATCTGCTCTACTGTGCAGGTGCGAGTCCTTTGCGCCTGTGCAGTAGAGCGTATATGATCAGGCTCGGCTATTTCTGCCTAGCCCGACGGAAGAGCCGCTACTGCGCTGAAACTAGCTGGCGGTAGGAAATCGGAGGATCCATGAGTGACTGCGAGGGCACGGGAGAGCTGCAGGGGGCTGGTAGAAGCTCCAAGTAAGTAAAAATGATTTTTTTAAGCATGGCCTAAGTATCCCTTTAAGGTTAGATATCAGTAGTGGGAGGGTTCAGTGTAAGAATAGGCTTAGGTTTAGCTGTAGTAAAACATCGGTATATAATTCAGAAATTTTACAAACGTTTTTCCATTTTAATAGTAGAATGTCTGTAAATTTATCGTTACTCTCAGGGCCGGCCCTAGACTTTTTGCCTCCTGAGGCAAAGTTAGAAAAAAATCGCTGCCCCCCCTTCCTCCTCAAGCCGTGGGTGGGGGGCCGCCGAGCTGGAGGGGGTATTGGGCCTAGTGACGGGGAGGGGGACAGACCCCCCTCCCTCACCTGGGTCCCCCATCTGCGCTCCCCCTCCAGCTTTAAAAAGTTAAGTAGCAGCCGCTACTAGTAAGAGGCAACGGGCAGGGATCACTCACCTCTTCCGCGTTCCAGCGTGCGTTCCACTGTCTTCACTCCCTGCAACGCCGCCCACTGTATTGTAAGTGGACGGCGTTGCAGGAAGTGACGTCAGTGGAGCACACGCTGGAACGCGGAAGAGATGAGTGATCCCCGCCCGTTGCCTCTTACTAGTAGCGGCTGCTACTTAACTTTTTAAAGCTGGAGGGGGAGCGCAGATGGGGGATGCAGGTGAGGGAGGGGGGTCCGAAGCCCCTCCCCGCCGCTAAGCCCAATACCCCCTTACTGCCCACTACCCCTCCAGCTCGGCAAGATATCGGTCAATATATCGGTCCAGGATGCAAGATATCGGTCTATCGCACATGAATCGGCTACTGTTTACGTATCATTCGATCGATTCCGAATCGATTTTTGCATTTAGAGCATGGAGACACAACATCAGTCAGATTGATTAGTGAAGATGAATCGCATAGGAATCGTTTGTAGCCTGGTATAGCCTCTTGCCCACCCGCCCTTGATCCTGTGGTGCCCTAGGCCATGGCCTATGTGGCCTTGGCTTAAATCCGGCCCTGTTTGTAGTGTGTGGATCACTAGCTGATCAACTTTTGATCAACTATACTGAAGTTGACTCCCCAATAAGGTTGATTGCTTTGTTGATTGAATCGGAATCGCTAGATGTATGACTACCTTTAGCTTATTGTAAATGATGGCATTGCATTCTGTCTGTAAGAGGTGTAACTAGCTGGGCCAGGCCCCCCTGCAGAGACCTGACAACAGGCACCCCCCCCCTCCATCACAGGAGGGCAGGCCGGGAGCTAGGGGACCCGGTCCAGTACAATGCTGTGCAGAGCATTATGCGCAGCAGAAGCGTATACATCACCTGCTGTCGGCGTACGCGTCTCCTTCACTCACTTCCTGGTAAGTTTTCAACTGCCATGCCCTATGTACAGCCAGCCAATCATCATGCGGATTCAGTGCCCGCATGGTGATTGGCTGGCTGTGCGCAGGAAGTGAGTGGAAGTGACATGGGCGCTGGGAGCAGGTAAGTATAAACTTCTGCTCTGCAGGACTTTCTCCCGAGGCCCCTCCCAGCTCTGGGAGCCCTCCACCACTGAGGCGGTTGTTACGCCAGTGCTGTCTGTCGTCGATCAGGCTTTTTAACCTCTGCCTGGCCTATATCTGTGACAGGTTCTCTTTGCAGGCCTGTGGGGCACTACAATCTGCAGCATGGGGACGTGGGATCAGAGGAGGCCGCCTATAAAGCAGCCATTCATTATCCCCCATGCTTTACAGCATGCAGGAAACACAATTAAACCTCCTCTTCCATCCGGTAACGTTTGTTTGTCATTCGCTGGCCCTGCTGACCTTTCGTCGCTTTGTGTGCGCAATGAAAGGCGCTGAGAGGCTGGCGCAATACGCCGAGGCCTTGCGCACATACAGAACCCCCGTGGCCTATCAACCTCCATGATAAAAGCTCCCGGAGATGAAATACTTGCCCGGGATCAGATGGCGGGAGAAGGTAACAGGAGTCGCGGACGCCTTGGCGATACCACAAAGTACAAATACATAAATAAGCAATGTGTGCGATCGCTTGTCTCATCAGCCTGCACAATAATAGCTGCTGTTACAGATAAACAGAAGCCCGCAAAACATCTTCTCTAACAATAATCAGAAGAACGCAAAGAACGCTGACCCGCTCACCCGGGCGATGCAATTACCGCTGATTACCATCAGGATTCGCACCTGCCAAATTCAGGGCCGGAGAGCAACAAATCGGGAGAGCTTACTTCAAAAGTACAGCTAAAAAAAACACATAAATAAAATGATATTTTAATCTCTTTACCATATAAAAAGCCAATAATTTGCATTCTGTCGCCAAAGGACGCAAACTGGACGATCAGCGCGGCGGGGGTTGCTCGAAGGTTTTTCGCGAGGGTCACATTTATAATCTTTAACAAGATAGAACAACTTTAATAAGGAAGAAACTTTGCTGAAGTTTGAAGAAGAAACTACGATGTGTTTTTTTAATAAATAGTTTAAAAGTTTACTTATCTTCTGAAATAAAATATAGGTTTAACTGTTGTTTAATCTGACAAATATGAAATATGGCAGAACAACCACAACCCCAATGACTGAGCACCCCCAATCACATTCTTTTTTCACTACCACTCCTCCCCCCGCCCCGTTCCCGCTCCGTTGTGTGAAGTGATGATCACAATGGTCAATTTTGTAATTTTGCACAATTTTCTTGAGTTTTCTTTGAAGATACAGATGTACAGTTTCTTTTGTCTGTGCTCAGGTTACCGAAACACGACAAACTACAAGTTCCTCAGAAGAGATCAGCTTTAGCAACTTTGGAGGAACTTTATGATTGAAATCTGCTGGGGATTTCCATTCTTCCTTTAGTAATTGTCTGTATGCCAGCCATAGACTATGGGCTTGATTCACTAAGACAAATATCACGCCAAAGGTTAACGCGCCTTATCAGAGTAATATAGCAAATTTATGCCTGCTAATTGAAAATAACTAGAGCTCCACTCGTCCTGCCCTGAGCCCCTGCGGATTCGTAGTGCTCGCTATTCTACTCTGATAAGGCGTGTTAACTTTGAAAAGGCATGCTAATTTTGATAAGGCATGCTATTTGTCTTATTGAATCAAGACCAATAGATGATGCGCAGGATGGCATACATACAGGGATGGAGGTGTTGGTGGCAGCTTCCCACCACGAGTGTTGGTGGATTCAAGGACACGGCACGGGGGTTTAAACTGAGATGTTTCACTTGTGTATAATTCATCTTTGGGTGGAATTTGTTTATGAGAGTTGATGTCTTTCTTTCTTTTGTTTTCTTCTTGCGGTGATGGATGTCACTTGATGACTGGCGCAACTTGAGACATAAGTCAGAAAGGACGGGATGGGTTACATCAGTATTTCACACGCCAAATGCTGACCAGGCTATAGCGGAAATGCTACCCTTTGGATTTTATGATGCCAATTAGTCACCAGGGATCAGGAGCTTCAAGCTGATATTGTTTTGTTCCAAGGCGTCTGTGTACGAGGTCAAAAGCCAGAAAATAAATGACAACAAATTAGAGGCAGAACAACGTTTTTATACCAAGTCCTTTACCTACAGTCTATGGTTGGAACACGGCCGGTTACTAACAGAAGCTTTGAAATCCCCAGAAGATTTTAATCATGAAGTTCCTCCAATTTAAGTTGCTGAAGCTGATCTCTTCTGTGGACCTTGTAGTTCGTCGTGTTTCGGTAAGCTGGGTCACAGGCACAAGCAACTGCACATCTGTCTCTTCAATGAAAAATAACTTTCTTCTTATAACTTAAGCTGAGAGTAAAACTTGGGAACCTGTCTCCTCATTTCACAAATTCATGGGAAAAAATTGGAAACTTATGAAAAAATTTTCTTGTGTGATTTATCTCTCAACAAGTTATCATCTGTAACTCAAAGCTGCCATATCATGTGGAGAGGACCACAGTTTGGGCACATTGAACCATTTCCCAGGGTTTGTCATCCAGAGGAGCACACAGGCTGCACCTAGATCTGTGCCTGCAGAGTAATGTCCAAAGGTGTTGGAGGTTAGCAGCCTCCATCCATGAATATGTAATACACATTTCTCCTGGGGAGGGGGCAGGCATCTGTGGTTCCCTTAACTTCTAAGCAACCGCGGCATGCCAATACGCGTGAACGCGGTGGCTCCACAGGACCGCATAACGCCAATTGGCGTTAAGTCCTGAAGGCGGAAATTGCAGGGGACCTTGAATGGCGGAGCTCCACTCCACCGTCAGTCTCCCAGCGGCGATCACCGCTAGGAGACTGTTAGGCCTCTTGCACACTGCACGCGATTCCGATTTCGCTTTTTAATTGGTTTTTACATCCGATTCAGATTCCGATTTGCAGTGTGCAGGAAGCAAACTGCAAATCGGAATCGGATGTAAAAACTGATTAAAAAGCGGAATCTGAATCTGAATCGCTTGCAGTGTGCAAGAGGCCTTAGACAGCAAAACTATCTATTTACACAGTACAGCGCTGTGATCTTTGGCAACGATGTACCGGGGACAGCCGGGCAGAAAAGGGGGGAATCAGTGGCATAGCAATAGGGGTTGCTGAGGTTGCGACCGCATCGGGGCTCTTGGGCCTGAGGGGCCCAACCTCAACCACAGTATTAGCTCTTTATTGGTCCTGTGCTGATAATAATGACTTCTATAGGTGCTTTGAATAATAGTGATCATTAACACACTGTTCTTGCACCACTGATATCGTGCTTGTCCTTGATTGGATTTGGTGCGCCGTATCAATTGTTATGCATAGAGTACTTGGGGGGCCCCAATGCAAAACTTGCACTGGGGCCCACAGCTTCTTAGCTACGGAGGGAATAATTTGTGTGCTGCACTGTATGGCTATACCAGGGGGGGGGGGACACCCGCATCATTTTTTTCAAATTTCCCACACTCTGAACACATATTTGTTTTTGGTCCAAAAAATGGTAAAGTGGTCAGGGATCATTATACAGCCATATTGCTGCTGTATAGCACTTGTTAAACGGCTACTGAAATTTCGTTATAAGGTAATATTACTCTAAGTACTCGAAAAATGCAGACTTGTAATTGAAATTTAGAGTATGATTGTAATCAGCTAATTAAGATTACGCAAACTTTCGTGTAAATTTTTGCAATTACGCCTATATGTAATTACAATTTGTAAATTAAATTAATTTCATTCGTAATTTTGTGTAAAATTTAATGTAATTTTTGCGTAATTTCATGCCGACTTTAGCAGTGAATAGCAAAGACCCCATAGTTGCTATTGACACCAACATTGCTACATATGTTAACCCATTCAGGTTCCGTGGTTTTCACGTGAGAAATGTTCAGCTCCCATTCATTAGCCTATAACTTTATCACTACTTATCACAATGAACTGATCTATATCTTGTTTTTTCCGCCACCAATTAGGCTTTCTTTGGGGGGTACATTTTGCTAAGAGCCACTTTACTGTAAACGCATTTTAACAGGAAGAATAAGAAAAAAATGGAAAAATTCATTATTTCTCAGTTTTCAGCCATTATAGTTTTAAAATAATACATGCCTCCATAATTAAAACTCACGTATTGTATTTGCCCATATGTCCCGGTTATTACACCGTTAAAATTATGTCCCTATCACAATGTATGGCGACAATATTTTATTTGGAAATAAAGGTGCATTTTTTCCATTTTGCATCTATCACTATTAACAAGTTTAAAATAAAAAAAAATATAGAAATATTTCATCTTTACATTGATATTTTAAAAGTTTAGACCCTCAGGTAAATATTTACATGTTTTTTTTTTTTATTGTAATGGTTTTTTTTTTTTAATAGTAAAAATTTTATTTGGGTAGTTTTGGGAGGGTGGGAGGTAAACAATAGATTTATAATGTAAATGTGTGTCCATTTTAATTTTTTTTTGACTTTCAGTTGTAGTATTACTTTTTGGCCACAAGATGGCGGCCATGAGTTTGTTTACATGACGTCACTCTAAGCGTAACACACGCTTAGAGTGACGCATCGGGGAGGGAACGGCCAGAAAAGGCGCAGCTTCCGAGAGAAGATGTTGCTTTTTCAGCAGGGGAGAGGAATCAGTGATTGGGCACCATAGCCCGATACATTGATTCCCTGGCTACCGAATCCGCGGCCGGGAGTGAGCGTGCACGCGCGCGATCGGCCGCGGGAGCGCGCATGGTTTCTGGACGTAGTTTCTACGTCCAGGAACCAAAATAGGTTAAGGAGAATGATTGGTGGGTACAAGTAAACAAAAATAATTTTCCAAAAAGACCTTGTAGCTTTTGAGAAAATCGATTTTTTAAAAATGCAAAGAAAAAAATCATTTTTAAAACTGAAAAATAACAGTTGAAAAACCATTTTTCTTTGCATTTTTCAAATCGATTTTCTCAAAAACTACAAGATCTTTTGAAAAATTATTTTTTTTTGTACCCACTAATCTTCTTATCATATGTAGTAATTTTGGTAGCAATAGCATGTATGGGGGATTAGCTATTAACCGCCAAAGTCGGCACAAAATTTTGCGAAATTACGCGAAAAAATATGAAATTATGAATTATTATTATTACATACGAAATGAATTATGATTTTCTCTGAAATTTTGCATTACGATGCATAATTGTGAAGTTCAATGCAAATTTAGGCCCACCACTGCTCACAAGTCCAATTTCGTGTACACCCATAATTGCTGTTCGTTATTGTGCCCGATTATGAACGTCCATTTCCGCGTTCGTAACTGCCAATTACGGACTCGATAATTACGGAGACATAATTAAGAAGTCCTTACGAGTAATACTATTTATAAGTTAACCTGTGAGCCCTCCTCCTATATTGTTTGCCCCATCCATGCCACACAGGCACCCTTATTCAATTAACTTTTTCTCCTGAGTTTCTCCTTGGAGATAATTTTTCATCTTGTCTTTAAAATGTACAGTACCTGAGACGAGTGAGGGTAAAGGATTTTAACTTCCAGCCCCTTGTAGCACGTTGGCTTCCTTGGTGTCCATCCGGTCTCCTCGGTTCTCCTGCAGTCAGTCCCGGTAAAGTCCCCACAAAAAGCAGTTAGGGACTATTGTGCATGCTTGGCCCTGGTCGCGCACACCTTTGGTCATGCTCCCGTAACCGGGAGCGGTCTGCGCTTGCGGGGTTACAAGCCTTAACTAACTGCCCAGGCGCAGAACGCGCCCGGCTACAGGAGCACAATCGAAGGGGTGCGTGGTTGAGGCTGTGCATCGCTGTGCATGCGTAGTAGTCAGTGACCACCGGGGCCGACAGCAGGAGAACTGAGGGGACTAGATGGACATCAAACAGCTGATGTACTGAAGGGGGCTGGAAGAAGCCCCAGGTAAGCTGAAATCCAGCAGGGACAGGAAAAAAAACACAAATATAAGTAGATATATATACTTATTCTATTTACATAACATATGTACTGTAATGTCCACATTTTGATTTCAGTGAATTTTATACAGTAAATAAAGAGAAAACAGTTCCAGGAATTTTCCATCTTTACTACATCTGACTGAAGCCAATCCTGATGTCATTTCCTCCCTTACACTTTTTTTTTCTCCTAGAAACTGCACTGTCAAATCTAGCTATCTTTGTAAACACATGTGAGCACAGCATAGATTGGATTTCAGCAGCTTCTGCAGAGGGGTGAGTTGTATTTCCCTTCTCAGCCTCAGCCAATCAGTGAGGAGCAGTAATGTGGGAGGGGAGATAACAAGCTTCCCTTTCATCGGCAATGTACCAGAATAGAGCCTGGCTGACTGAGATAACATCCATTACAGCAGAAACATTTATGATTATATTGGAATGCTTGCAATGCAGGGTTAGGTTGTAGACCGCATAATAAACACAGAGCAGTGGGTATATGGAATTCTACTTTGTAGCTGACAATCCCGCTTTATAATACGTTTTTTAGCACTCTGCAATTGAGAAATTGCATTGTGCTGAAGTTCATGAATCCGCCTTTCTTACTACACTTTTAAAGCTTGCAAATGTGCACTTCCATAGTAGACACTAGACCAGGCATGGGCAAACTTGGCCCTCCAGCTGTTAAGGAACTACAAGTCCCACAATGCATTTGCCTTCATGAGTCATGACTGTGGCTGTAAGACTCCTGCAATGCATTGTGGGACTTGTAGTTCCTTAACAGCTGGAGGGCCAAGTTTGCACATGCCTGCACTAGACAGAAATTAACTACTGTTTATACTGTATACTGTATATACTGTATACTGGGAATGTAACACGACCCCCAGTGCTGGGCCGAAATTACGCATTAGCGTAATTACGCATCGTAATTCACTACAAATGCACCGTAAGCGTTACGTGTAAGGTTACGGTATTACGCGTAATTAATTACGCGTAGAACGTAGGGTTACGTTTTACGCGTAACAAATTACGCGTAAGACAGTAAACTCCCATTGAAATTACACAGTCTGCCGTAATCGCGTAATATTACGCTCCCGTATAATATAAAAAGCCGCCGACTTTAAGGGTTAATAGCAAAGCCCCCTTAAGTGCTAAGAGCCTCAAATTTGGAGAATATATTAAGGAGATCAGAAGGAATAAGAGGAAAAATTTTTTTTTCAAAAAGACCTTATAGTTTTTGAGAAAATCGATGTTAAAGTTTCAAAGGAAAAATATATACATTTAAAAACCCGCCGACTTTAACGGTTAATAGCAAAGCCTGCTTAAAATTTAGGAACACCAAATTCACAGGGTATATTAAGGGGATCAGTGGGAATAAGAGGAAAAATTTTTTTTTCAAAAAGACCTTATAGTTTTTGAGAAAATCGATTTTTAAGTTTCAAGGGCGAAAATGTCTTTTAAATGCGGAAAATGTCAGTTTTTTTTGCACAGGTAACAATAGTGTTTTATTTTCATAGATTCCCCCAAGTGGGAAGAGTTTTACTTACTTCGTTCTGAGTGTGGGAAATATAAAAAAAAAACGACGTGGGGTCCCCCCTCCCAGACCTCTTTAACCCCTTGTCCCCCATGCAGACTGGGATAGCCAGAATGCGGAGCACCGGCCGCGTGGGGCTCCGCACCCTGACTATACCAGCCCGCATGGTCCATGGATTGGGGGGTCTCGGAAGGGGAGGGGCAGCCAAGCTTTCCCCTCCCCCTCCGAGCCCTTGTCCAATCCAAGGACAAGGGGCTCTTCTCCACCTCCGATGGGCGGTGGAGGTGGAGGCCGCGATTTCCTGGGGAGGGGTTCATGGTGGCATCTGGGAGTCCCCTTTAAAAAGGGGTCCCCCAGATGCCCACCCCCCTCCCAGGAGAAATAAGTATAGAGGTACTTGTAGTACCCCTTACCCATTTCCTTTAAGAGTTAAAAGTAAATAAACACACAAACACATAGAAAAAGTATTTTAATTGAACAAAAAACATAACCACGAAAAAAGTCCTTTAATATTCTTAATTAACCATTAATACTTACCTGTCCCTTTAAAAGCCAGTTCCCACGCAATATCCTCGGAAATATACTAATCAGTTACAATGTAACAAAGTTATTACAATGTAACAACTTTGTTACATTGTAACTACGCCGCACCCGACGTCACTCACCGCCGCCGCCGCGTCTGTGCTGCAGGACCCGACAGAGCTCTGAGCTATATAGCTCAGAGCTCTCTAAGCATCTTTGTATTTGGGCTCCAAGGAGCCCCATTGGTCCTTAGCAGACCAATGGGGTTCCTTCTGATTTGAAGGAACCCCATCGGTCTGCTAAGGACCAATGGGGCTCCTTGGAGCCCAAATACAAAGATGCTTTCGAGAGCTCTGAGCTAATATAGCTCAGAGCTCTGTCGGGTGAAGGGACGCTAAGTCCCCGCCGGCTCCGCTGCCCTCCCCGCCTCTCCCACATGTCACCTATATACATGCTGGCACCCATGGGTGCCAGCATGTATATGAGTGACAGGTGTGGGCGGAGTGGACGGCGGGAGCCGGCGGGGACTTAGAGTGTATGCGGCGGCCAGCGGGTGAGCGGCAAGTGACGTCGGGTGCGGTGGTGTTACAAAGTAACAAAGTTGTTACATTGTAATAACTTTGTTACATTGTAACTGATTAGTATATTTCCGAGGATATTGCGTGGGAACTGGCTTTTAAAGGGACAGGTAAGTATTAATGGTTAATTAAGAATATTAAAGGACTTTTTTCGTGGTTATGTTTTTTGTTCAATTAAAATACTTTTTCTATGTGTTTGTGTGTTTATTTACTTTTAACTCTTAAAGGAAATGGGTAAGGGGTACTACAAGTACCTCTATACTCATTTCTCCTGGGAGGGGGGTGGGCATCTGGGGGACCCCTTTTTAAAGGGGACTCCCAGATGCCACCATGAACCCCTCCCCAGGAAATCGCGGCCTCCACCTCCACCGCCCATCGGAGGTGGAGAAGAGCCCCTTGTCCTTGGATTGGACAAGGGCTCGGAGGGGGAGGGGAAAGCTTGGCTGCCCCTCCCCTTCCGAGACCCCCCAATCCATGGACCATGCGGGCTGGTATAGTCAGGGTGCGGAGCCCCACGCGGCCGGTGCTCCGCATTCTGGCTATTCCAGTCTGCATGGGGGACAAGGGGTTAAAGAGGTCTGGGAGGGGGGACCCCACGTCGTTTTTTTTTTATATTTCCCACACTCAGAACGAAGTAAGTAAAACTCTTCCCACTTGGGGGAATCTATGAAAATAAAACACTATTGTTACCTGTGCAAAAAAAACTGACATTTTCCGCATTTAAAAGACATTTTCGCCCTTGAAACTTAAAAATCGATTTTCTCAAAAACTATAAGGTCTTTTTGAAAAAAAAATTTTTCCTCTTATTTCCACTGATCCCCTTAATATACCCTGTGAATTTGGTGTTCCTAAATTTTAAGCAGGCTTTGCTATTAACCGTTAAAGTCGGCGGGTTTTTAAATGTATATATTTTTCCTTTGAAACTTTAACATCTATTTTCTCAAAAACTATAAGGTCTTTTTGAAAAAAAAATTTTCCTCTTATTCCTTCTGATCTCCTTAATATATTCTCCAAATTTGAGGCTCTTAGCACTTAAGGGGGCTTTGCTATTAACCCTTAAAGTCGGCGGCTACCTAACATTGATCCATGCGTCAACTTTTCCGCTTGGCAGCATGACCTTACGCATTAATTGCTAGTAGGATTTTACGCGTAAGCCTATAACGTAATAACCTGAATTACGGTATACTTACGCGAAATTGAATGTCTATGCCGTAAGCGTAATTTCGTCATGCGCAATAGCGTAAAATTACGCGTAATGATCCGTAAGCGTAGCTTTCTCCATTACGACCAGCACTGACGACCCCCCAACTTTTCCAGTTAAAATATAGAGTTTGGGATATACTTGCCGTGTAAGACTACCCCTCTTCCAACACACACCAAATGAAAATGAAAAAAAAATCATATTACTGGTGCTATGTATGAACAGATACTGGTGCTGTACTGTATGTGGTACCCAGTATACAGTATATAGGAGATTGACTGGTTGGTTTGGTCAGCTCTCCCTGTCTCCCTGTTAATCAGAGCGGTATGGAAGAATAAATCGCGCTGTGCCCATAAAACACGCCTCTTTCACCCTTCTTGCCCACCCTCGTATCCCATTTACCTCCTTCTCTGCCTCCCAGATTTCGCACATGTGTGCCTGCGCTGCTACACTACAGTCCTCAGCAGCGAGATCTGAGAGTCGGTAACAGGATAGGGCGTATCACCCGGCAACAATGACACCCGGCGTATAAGACGACCACCAACTTTTCAGAAGATTTTCAAGGGTTAAAAAGTAGTCCTTTACGCCAGAATATACAGAACTAACTATGTCCAGCATCTTACAGCAACCAGTAACTAATCAGCAATGGCCTGTCATTGTTCTGGCTGCTCTGTGCCGACAGATGAACTTTTATTGCCATTGGTGACCCTTTACTTGGCACATGTAAGAGTGAACAGAGGCGCCAGCAGGATAAAAGGTTCTAAAAGGCTTAAAATCCCTCAGGAGGTGGTGGTGGACTCGCCTCCCCGAAGCAGACAAGATAAGTCTGTCAGTTTTATGACAACAGGTTTATTATTATACTTCAAAACAAACAGTGCAATGCGTTTCACCGGTATGTTCCCGCTTCCTCAGGCAATAAACAGATAGGAGTACACAGTATAGTCTCAAGGTCACGAATAGCGCTTCTGTACTTGGCGCAGTATGGCTGTCCTGTTCACGTCCGACCTCCCCTCTTACAACCATCGGATTTATCTGTGACTTACAAGGCTCAATTCCTGGCGGGTCCTGGAAAATCGAGTAATAAGCCATCCAGTTGACAGATAATTGCATTGTGTTAGGGACGCATCGAGAGAATTTAGCAGAAAATGACAAAACGACTCGTGGCGTCCTGAGATCAGGAGCGCCGGCGTCCTGCAGCCCCTCCGATGCGCCTCCCATCCTCTCAGCCATCTATTTTTGCCGGCCCCGGAGTGTGACAAACAGGAAACTGAGCAAGGTAACAATTTCTTACACTAATTGAAATTAGCAACCTCAATTTCATGTCCATTATGCGCTACCTGCCGCCCAGATGGGTCCAGCCGACAGAGACGCGCTATCGGCATTCAGAATCTCTTCACCTTTGTTTCTCGTAATCGCTTTTCAGTGCAGAGAGCTGAGCCAGGTGCTCTTGTTTAATTAGCAATATATTCAGCCGATAAAAAACAACAACAACAAAAAAACGCTTTTTAAAGACTGAGAAATGTGTTGGTGGGCGAATGAATATGGTAATGACGGCCTAAATTTGCACGCAGAAAACGCGGCGAGCAGGATTACGGCTTCACGTACGCCGAGAAGAATTAAATGTCATTTTTATTTTTAACAGCTCTTTAATTAACTTGCCATTTGTGCCTGGGAAAAAAAGGATGTTTTGTTCCGCTGTATTTCTGGAGAAACAAAAAGGTCATTAATTCACGTTCTCAATATTGTTTGAGTGACGGTCGTGTCAGGAAAGAGGAGAAAATAATTAAAGCAATATTTTCTCTGAAACAACAATGGAGGTTTATGACAGAGCTTTAAAGTTTAAAAAGTTTTTTCAGGTACTGTAAAAGTAAAAAAAACAAACAAACAACAACAACAAAAAACACTTTGTTGAGGGGAAAAAAATCCTTTACTGGTCAATATTTTGCAAGGATTGAAGCAAATCTAACTTCAGGCCTTCTGTGCATTTCCTATAGGAGAGAGACTAGAGCATATGTCATAAAAGGGTGCCTGGAAATTTGGGCAAATATTTATAGATATTCTTCTATTAAAGTGTAAAGAAGGATCATAAAATATCAGTATTAAATACAAATATTTTCCTAAAACTAAGCCTAACCCTACTCTCACACAGAACCCTCCCCCTGACATCTAACCCTAACCGCCCCCCTCACCTGACCCCTTACCCTACCCCCCCCCCCCCCCCACACACACACACACAAACACTTTACCTGATACCTAACCTTTACCACCCTCCCCCCCTCGCACAAACACCCTACATGATGCCTAACCTCAAACCACCAACCCCCCATGCCTAGCCTTAACCACCCCTGCCAACATTTCCTTGTTACTTGTTGTTAGCTTATAGAGAAGAGCTTATTGCTTATTGAAGAAGCTAATGTAGTTACTTCCTGGTTTGCTGGGAGTACAGAAAGGGTTAACCTCTTGTGTTTAAATATTAGCTCACAACTCGCCTGGGAGCTTAAATTACACTAGCTCATTACTTGCTGAGAAGGGAGAATTAGGTTGTTTTAAACACACTGACAGGGTGGGCACAGGGTGGATTTCTCTGTGTTCTTCTCTCCTGTGCAAGAGTTCGGGTCCGCTATAAAGAGGATCATAGCGCTGTATCAGTGGCATGTAGAAATATCTAGGCCCCCTCTAGATTATGCAGAAACTTTCCATTGAAAGGTATGTATTTAACTTTTGTGTCCTTGAAAACTTCTGGATTGTTTTAAAGTGGTGTGAAACTCAGCATTTCCTCTTTACGCTAAAAGATTATTTACCGCATAAAATCTACTACTACTAAAACATTTTTGTAGCAGAACAGCATCCAATCATTTAAACACAGCACTTTGACCTTCAGTGGAAAGCTCCTCGCTTCCTGGCTACGTCCGAAAAGGTGATAACATTATCTTTTGTTTACATTCCTTTTTTAGATACATTTAGTATACAGCCAGCAGTGTGCTGACACTGAACTGCACTGAGCTGAGAAGCAGAGAGACGTGAGAAATGAGCACTAGATAGATTTTAATATATAATTACAGCAGCTATGCAATAAAATACAATGGCAGCTTTCAGAGCAGATAAACTGTACTTTTGGAATTTGTAATTTGTAAACAGACAATATTACTTGTGCACAAAATCAAATATGGTAACTGAATGGTTTAATAAAAAGTAAAAAAAAAAACATTTTTATTAAATGTTATGTAAGGGCCCGTTTCCACTCTCGCGGAAACGGCCGCGAATCCGCAGAGTTTCCCCGCAGGCAAATCGCGCGGGGAAACTCTGCCATAGGGGATAACGGCGCCGCCGGCCGAATCGCTTGCAGTAGCGATTCAGCCGGAAACCCCCACAGAATTCGCGGCGGAGGCTGCGATTCCCATAGCCGTGCATGGCACGGCTGATGGGAATCGCCTGCGATCCCGCCCACCCGCTCAGTGCCGGCGTGCGTCTACGAGACGCACGCCGCACTAGTGGAAACGAGCCCTCAGAGTTTGATCATACTTTATCACGGTGTCAGATGTGAGGGAGAACCAAAGAACCAATTATATGAGCATGGAGACAAAAATTCTTGTAGGTGCTGATCGCATGAAAAATGCTTCTAATTTTTGTCTTACATTTTTAGAGAATACTAGCCGGCTGCAAATTAAAATACAAATACAATTTTTTTTAAATAAATTATTTTCTTCTGTAGTAACTATATCAACATCAATCTTTTAAAGAGTTTGAATGGCAATACATATATGTAGTCTATGCACTGTGTACGGTTTGATAAACATATAAAGTTTACATCTGGTACATCATATAGAATGGAACAGACTCACATCTATATCTGTAGTAGCACTTTCTTCTTTCTCCTCATGCTGAAGTCTTGCTAAAATACACCCTCATTGGGTCCTCTTCTCCAGCCTGGTTCCCTCCCCTGTCCCTCCCTCCCCTGCTCTCTGCCTGCCTGGATCAAGTTACTTCTCTTTTCACAGTGTGTAGGAGAGAGGAGAGACAGGAGAACAGCTGTAGCCTGTCTTATCCTGTCTGTTTGCTATAATTCTTATTTTAGATGTCTGTCTGCTTGCCTGGAGTAGATCACATGGACATGGAGGTGGAGTTATGACATCAATCCCCCAGCATCCTTTGCACCTATGGTTTGGAAAAAAAAAGAAATCACCCTGGCCCAATTTTACACTAGGGGTAGAAATTCAAGACCATGTGTGAAAAACGGACTCTGGGGGTGAGAAAATCACACTTGATTATGTGATTTTATATATCTTGGAAACTTATTAGGTTTAAAGCAAACTGTAATTTATAATTTAGATACTCTTGTATGGTAGTGTTGGTTGTAACCCCTTCTCTGCTGGGAGGCATCTTCAGTACGGCTGGCAGCCTTCGCCGTGACAAGGGTTAAGCAACCATTATTGCGTGCGTGAATTGTAATGCCTGCTGCCTCTTTGTGCCGCTCTCCTCCCTCCTCTCATCTCGCCGAACGCGGAGTCCTCCGCCTGAGTACATCCATCTTACACCCTTGAGAAGGTTCTTCGTGCATTATTAATTCTGCAGAATATTAGTCCATCAATCCCCCTATTAAGAAGTACTCACATCCCTGCCTGTGGATAAATGGAGGTCGCTAGCGGTGAAGCAGGGGGGCCGGGGGGGCCGCGCGCCACCCAGAATGTATTAAATCCTTTCAGCTATTGTCTGGTGCTGGGCGAGACAGACAGAGGTCTCATATGAGGTTCTGTGAATTCGACCCCATGTCTAATCCCCAAAATACACCCCAAAAACAGCCCCTTACACATCTAGGGGGCGGGACACATAACGAAAAATGTTTTATGGTAACTTACTGTATGCTGGGCACACACTGCTAGCCCCAAAGATCAGTGGCACGTGCCCCGGATCAATTCTGGGGTGACACGGATGTCCCCCAGGCAGAGTCAGCTATGGTGCCTCAAAGGTGAGCATGCTGGGAGATGTGGTTCATTAATGGGGGTATGCTGGGTGCTGTGGTGCCTCTATGTGGGCATACTGGGTGCTGTGGTGCCATGCTGGGCACTGTGATGCCTTTATGGGGGCATGCAGGGAGCTGTGGTTCTTCTATGGGGGCATGCTGGGAGTTGTGGTGCCTCAATGGGAGGCTCGTGGGAGCATCGGAGGGGGTCCACTAGACAGTCAGGGAATGCTATGGAGGAACTGCCAGACAACCTGGCATCAGGTCAGCCCGCCCAGCAGAAAGCCAGACCAGCTGCACAGAAGCCAGGTAACTCTGCCTAATTATGTTTAAGTGACACTGACTATTTATGTGATATGCTGTATTTCTAGGGTTTTTTTGTAATGGAGAGAGGGCTTCATCCAACATTTTGCTGGGCAGGCCTACTTAGACCACTGTTAAAGAGACACTGAAGCGAAAAAAAAATTATGATATTATGATTTGTATGTGTAGTACAGCTAAGAAATAAAACATTAAGATCAGATACCTTAGTCTAATTGTTTCCAGTACAGGAAGAGTTAAGAAACTCCAGTTGTTATCTCTATGCAAACAAGCCATTAACTCTCCGACTAAGTTTAGTCGTGGAGAGGGCTGTTATCTGACTTTTATTATCTCAACTGTTTTCTTTTTCTCTGCTAGAGGAGAGGTCATTAGTGCACAGACTGCTCTGAAAGACTCATTTTGAATGCTGAATGTTGTGTAATCTGCACATATTTATAGAATGATGCAATGTTAGAAAAAAAACACTATATACCTGAAAATAAAAATATGAGAATATTTTCTTTGCTGCTAATCTTCTAGTAATGATTCATAGTACACAACCAATTCACTATATCACATTTTTTTTTTCACTTCAGTGTCTCTTTAAGTTCATGTAAATTTAGTTCCATCTATGACCACACCCACAGTCTGTGCGTGGCCACACCCATTTTCTGGCTGGAGGGCCCAAAAGTGCCCTGGATCTCTTAAGATCCTAGCCACTCCCCTGACTGACAGACTTTACTGATATCTTACTACACAATCTATTTTAGGACAATTCCAAGAGAATCTATGGTGATTGTTCAACTTTCAAAACAATTCATACCTCCCAACATTTTAAAATTATAAATCGGGACACAGGCCACACCCCTAGCCACACCCCCAACACAACCCTAGCCACACCCCCTAAACAACCCCAAGTCACGCCTACCATAAAGTTTTTTTGAAGATTTTTTTTTTTTTTTTTTTATATTGATGCCCTTATATTTTTTAATAAATATATCCCTCATATACCCTGCCCGTGGGTGGGGCTAACTGTAATGTAGTTATACCAGCTAATGTAGTTACATAAATAAAATATGAAGTAAATGCACATGACAGACAGCGTTTCCCCAGTAAATGCATGAAATGAGAGACAGCGTTTCCCCACTAAATGCACATAAGAGACAGTGTTTCACCAGTAAATGCACGTAATGAGAGACAGCGTTTCCCCAGTAAATGCACATAATATGAGACAGCTTTTCACCAGTAAATGCACATAATGAGAGACAGCTTTTCACCAGTAATTGCAGGTGTATATGTGCCCAGTATATGTAGCCAGGGGTATATGTGCCCAGTATATGTAGCCAGAGGTATATGTCCCCAGTATATGTAGCCAGGTGTATATGTGCCCCAGTATATTGTAGCCAGGTGTATATGTGCCCCAGTATATTGTAGCCAGGTGTATATGTGCCCCAGTATATGTAGGCAGGGGTATATGTGCCCAGTATATGTAGCCAGAGGTATACGTCCCCAGTATATGTAGCCAGGTGTATATGTGCCCCAGTATATTGTAGCCAGGTGTATATGTGCCCCAGTATATTGTAAAGTGGGCAGCATTTCACTAGAAATTAATCATAAATTGAGCAGCATTTACCTATAAAATAATTGTAAAGTGGGCAGCATTTCACCATAAAATAATCGTAAAGTGGGCAGCAGTCACCAGAAAATCACAATGTGGACAGCAGGCACCAGAAAATCGCAATGTGAGCAGCAGACACCTGAAAATCTTAATGTGGGCAGCAGACACCAGAAAATCGCAATGTGGCTGGGCAGCAGTGACCAGAAAATCGTAATGTGGGCAGCAGACAACTGAAAATCGTAATGTGGGCAGCAGACACCTGAAAATCGCAATGTGGGCAGCAGTGACCAGAAAATCGTAATGTGGGCAGCAGACACCTGAAAATCGTAATGTGGGCAGCAGACACCAGAAAATCTTAATGTGGGCAGCAGACACCTGAAAATCGTAATGTGGGCAGCAGACACCTGAAAATCGTAATGTGGGCAGCAGACACCTAAAAATCGTAATGTGGGCAGCAGACACACCTGAAAATTGTAATGTGGGCAGCAGACACCTGAAAATCGTAATGTGGGCAGCAGACACCTGAAAATAACAATGTGGGCACTGGGCAGCAGTGACCAGAAAATCGTAATGTGGTCAGCAGACACCTGAAAATCGTAATGTGGGCAGCAGACACCTGAAAATCGTAATGTGGGCAGCAGACACCAGAAAATCATAATGTGGGCAGCAGACACCTGAAAATCGTAATGTTGGCAGCAGACACCTGAAAATCACAATGAAGGCAGCAGACACCTGAAAATCGTAATGTGGGCAGCAGACACCTGAAAATCACAATGTAGGCAGCAGACACTAGAAAAAAAATGCACCTGTGAAAGAAAAACAAACCACTTACCTGACAGAAGTCTTCTCCTCTCCCGGCATTTGGCGCGCAGCTCCCCGACGATCCTCCTGCAGCACATCTCCCGCGCTGACAGGCAGAGTGCAGGGCTATGACAAGATGGCTCCCGAAGCCCTGTACTGTAGACACAAATAGTCTCCAGAGCAGGGCTTCAGCAGCCATCTTGCCCTTGATTTTAGTCTCACTATTCATAATTAAGGGCGTGGTGCGCCCTTACTGGCGTGGTGCGGCAAATTACCGCACTGCTACTGAAGCCTAATGAAACCCTGTGCAGAAGTTTATACTTCCCACGTTGTCGTACGCTGTGCCGAAAGTGCCCAATTTAACGCTAGTGCAGGACTACCTGCGGTGATTTGCGTCGGCCTGGAAGTTATGTAAGTCTATGGCGTTGCAGATTTTTTTGTAAAAAGTTGGCATCGCGGCACGCATGCACTGAAGCGTATTTTTACAATATATTTCTGCATACCCGAAGCAGGAAGTGACCACAAGTGCATGTCACTTCTTGCTTGGACGATTGCCAGACAGGGAACAACGTGTACTAACGCGGTGTTCCCTGAAGGCCTGTTTTTGGCGTTGCGGCGGGGATGCCGCAACGCTACCGCCGGCTTGCAGTGTAAAACCAGCCTAAAGGAGCTTGAAGTGAGGCGAATATGGAGGCAGCCATATTTATTTCCATTTAAACACTGCACATTCCCTGGCTGCCCTACTCATCACCTGCCTCTAATACTTTCAGCCATAGACCCTGCACAAGCATGCAGCAGATCAGATGTTTCTGACTGAAGTCCGACTGGATTAGCCGCATGCTTGTTTCAGGTGTGTGATTCAGACACTACTGCAGCAGTAAACGGTACTAGGAGAAGAAACACAGGGACAACGGGAGCCCAAATTGTGCAGTATGTCACAGATGAATGGGTAGGTATAGGTGTTCAAAAAAGGGAATACTCACAAAGGTGGGATGCACACGGGGCAACTGACTACTTAAATCAGGTGGAGTGTCTTATACCTGACTCCACTAAGGTAAGCAAGTGATCCTGGAGACGGTCGCTCTCTTGTTGAAAAACCTCATGCACTCTAAAACTTTGAGGTGGTGTGGGTTCCACCTCAGGTTAGGTGTATGGGACTCCCCTCACCAACCCGTGTGTGTGTGCGGGGGGGGGGGGGAGGGGGGAGAGTATAACACAGAAGGGAGTAAAGAGGCACTCAGTAAAGTATAAAACGTTTAAAAACACACTTAAAACTAATGCTTGAGGTGGCTTACCTCATAGAAGACAACTCACTTAGAGTAGAAAATATTTATTAACAAGCACAGGCAACGCGTTTCGTGGGATCTCACCCACTTCCTCAGGCCAAATAAAGTGCTAATGAAATCTAACAGCCGTGTTGGGGGCGTTCCACGAAACGCATTGCCTGTGCTTGTTAATAAATATTTTCTACTCTAAGTGAGTTGTCTTCTATGAGGTAAGCCACCTCAAGCTTTAGTTTTAAGTGTGTTTTTAAACTTTTTATACTTCATGGGGTGCCTCTTTACCCACTAGTACTACTGCAGCAGGGCCACCAGGGAACTGTTTGTACATGAAGAGAAAGCAAATCTCATTAGTTACATTTTTGGGGGATTGACAACGTATTTTTTTTTCACAATCTATATCTACTACCTCTACTAATGAATATTAATATTACTGCAGAGTGCAATAACGCTGCACGGTTTAGCGAAACTCATCAATATAGCGTATTGAATCGTATTTATTTGCAAGCAATGTGTTTTCCTGTTGTGTTAAAATTAATAGACTGTATGAGGAAACAGTCACTACATCTATTTTTCTGTAATAAAATAAGTGATTCTAGTAAACGCGTCTCTGTATCGCACCCCCATAAACACGGGTCATGCCTTTGTGACGCCTTCGTCTGTGACCTGAACAGCTCAACAGCTTTGTAATCATTTGTGACAGACTGAACATCTAGCTTGTGATAGACTCTCACATGCCTCTGTCCAGTAATATTGTGTTAAAGGATACCCGAAGTGACATGATTGTGTTAAAGGATACCCAAAGTGACATGTGACATGATGAGATAGACATGGGTATGTACAGTGCCCAGCACACAAATAACTAGGCTGTGTTCCTTTTTTTCTTTCTCTACCTGAAAGAGTTAAATATCAGGTATGTAAGTGGCTAACTCAGTCCTGACTCATGCTGGGCATACACGGTACGTTTTTGCCCGTGTAATCAAGCCGCTGGCTCGATTCCGGCGCGTCCCCGCGGGCACCCGGATCGATTCCCGCTTATCTCCGTGGGCGCTTCTTATCTTCTTTTCGTTTTTTACCATTGTCCTGCCGAGCGGGGAATCGATCCGGCGGGTGATCGGACACATCGGAAATTATCAATTGAGCCATCAGCGGCTCGATTACATGGTATAAATACGTACCGTGAATTTCCAGAATTAGACAGGAAGTGACTAGTGTGACCCTCGCTGATAAGAAATTCCTCTTATTATCTCTTTCTTGCTCCCAGAAGCCATTTTCTGCTAGGCAAGTGTTTTATAGTTGGCAGTGAGGGTCACACTGTAGTCACTTCCTGTCTGAGTCAGGACTGAGTCAGCCACTTACATACCTGATATTTAACTCTTTCAGGCAGAGAAAGAAAAAAAAAATGAACACAGCAGTTATTTAGTTATTTGTGTGCTAGGCACTGTACATACGCATGTCTATCTCATCATGTCACATGTCACTTCGGATATCCTTTAAAAAGAAATCAGAGTGAATATACAGATTTCCAAACTAAGATTAGATGAGGTCCTGCGCAGAAGTAAATATCTAATTAGGATTTAAAGTCACTTCTTGTTTACAATACATCTATCTAGGATGCAATGATAGATACCTTAATACAATCTATATATATAAAATCGGATGTATGTATGTGTGTGTGTGTGTATGTGTGTGTATATGTGCCGCAATCACGCAAAAACGGCTTGACCGATTTGAACGAAACTTGGTACACAGATCCCTTACTACCTGGGATGATATGTTCTGGGGGTCTCGCGGCCCCCCTGCACACCTGGGCGGAGCTACAAACAGCAAATCAGATTCCACCCATTCAAGTCAATGGAAAAAATGTAAAAGGCTGCCATTCTCACAGTAATCGAGCCAGAGTCCCCACACGTGGCACAGTTGGTCACTTGGTGACTGAGGTTACAAATCCAGGAAAAGTGGGCGGAGAATAAAACAGCCAATCAAATTTCAGCCGTTCATTTTAAATGGGAAAATGTAAACTGCAGCCATTCTTAGACTGTTAATCGCAGGGTTCTCAAACTTGCCACAGTTAGTCACTGGGTGACTGGGATTAAGATTCAAGAAAGTGGGTGGAGCCTACAACAGCCAATCAAAATTCACCTATTGATTTTCAAGGGGAATATTTAAACTGCTGCTATTCTTACACTTTTAATGGCAGAGGCTTCAAACTTGCTACAGTCGGTCATTGGGTGACTGGGGTCAAAGTTCACTAAAGGGGCAGGGCCACATACAGCCAATCAGATTTCCTTGGTGGATACACTGCTTCCATTCACACATTTTTGATGCCTAGAACCTGACAGCTCACAAACTTGGTCATTGAGTGACTGTGTGTCAAGGTTACAAAAAGTGGGCGGAGCCAAAACAACTTTTACTGGGAAAATATAAACTGCAGCCATTCTTACACAGGTCATGGCAGGGTTCTCAAACTTTGCACAGTTGGTCATTGGGTCACAGATTAAGATTTTGGAAGGTGGGTGGAGCCTACAACAGCCAATAAAAGTTCCCCTTTTGATTTTCAAAGGGAATATTTCATCTGCTACCATTCTCTTATACTGGTAAAAGCAGATTCCTCAAACCTGGTACAGTTGGTCACTGGGTGACTAGGGTCCAAATTCAGGAAGGGGGCGGAGCCACAAACAGCCAGATTTGTTTATTTTTCAATGGGAATATACAAAGTATTGATACCAAGGATCCCAAAGCTGATAAACTTGATAATTGAGTGACTGTATGTCAAGGTTAGAAAAAGTGGCCGGTGCCAACAACTTCATTTTTTACATTGCAGGGTTCCCAAACTTTACACAATTGGCCACTGGGTGACTGGGATGAATATTAAGAAATGTGGGTGGAGCCTACAACAGCCAATCAAAATGTACCTATTAATTTTCAAGGGGAATATTCACATTGCTACCATTCTTACACTGTTAGTGGCAGAGGCCTCAAACCTTATACAGTCGGTCATTGGGTGACTGGGATCCAAATTCACTAAAGGGGTGGAGCCACAAACAGCCAATCAGATTTGTTAGATTGATTTCAGCCATTCTGTTATTGCCAGGGTTTTCAAACATGACACAGTTGGCCACTGGGTGACTGTGACTAATATTCAGAAAAGTGGGTGGAGCCTACAGCAGCCAATCAAAATTCACCTTTTGATTTTCAAGGGGAATATTTACTTTGCTGCCATTCATGCACTCTTAATGGCAGAGGCCTAACATCTGCTACAGTCAGTCACTGGGAGACTGAAATGTAAATTCTGAAGGGAGCGGGCCAAAAACAGCCAATCAGATTTGTTTAATTTCAATGGTAAAATGCAACTTATTGATGCCAAAGACCCCAAAGCTCATAAACTTGGTCATTAAGAGACTGTATGTCAAAATTAGAAATAGTGGGCAGAGCCAAAAACAACTAACTTTTTACATGGGGAAATGTAAACTGCAGCTTTTCTTACACTGTTAATGGCAGGGTTCTCAAACTTCACACAGTTGGTCACTGGGTGACTAGGATTAATATTCGGAAAAGTAGGTGATGCCTACAAGAGCCAATCAAAATTCACCTATTGATTTTCAAGGGGAATATTGAAACTGCAGCCATTCTCACACTGTTAATAGCAGAGGCCTCAAACCTGCTACAGTCAGTCGTTAAGTGTTTGGGGTTCAAATTCAGTAAAGGGGCGGAGCCAAAAACAGCCAGATTTCTTTGCTGGATAAACTGCTTCCATTAGCACAATTTTGATGCCAGGAACCCAAAAGCTCACAAACTTGGTCATTGAGTAGTGACTGTGTCAAGGTTACAAAAAAGTGGGTGGAGTTAAAAACAGATTTTTCTGGGAAATTGTAAACTGCAGCCCTTCTTCACTGTTAATGGCAGGGTTCTCAAACTTAGCATAGCTGGTTACTGGGTGACTGGGATTAATAATCAGAAAAGTGGGTGGGGCCTAAAAATGCCAAACAAAAATCACATGTCGCTTTTCAAGGAGAATATTAAAATTGCTGCCATTCTTGCACTGTTAATGGCACAAGCCTCAAACCTGGTACAGTTGGTCATTGGGTCACTGAGGTTCAAATTCAGAAAAGGGGACAGAGCCACAAACAGTGAATCAGATTTGTTTCATTTCATGGGAAAATACAAATTATTGATGCCAAGGACCCCAAAACTCACAAACTTGGGCATTGAATAGTGACTTTGTGTCCAGGTTACAAAAACTGGGCGGAGCCAAAAACAAATTTCACTGGGAAACTGTAAACTGCAGCTCTTCTTACACTCTTTTTATTTCAGGGTTCCCAATCTTTGCCCAGATGGACACTGAGTGACTGAGATATTCAGGGAAGTGGGTGGAGCCTATAATAGCCAATCAAAATTCACCTGTCGATTTTCAAGTGGAATATTTAAATTGCTGCCATTTTTACACTGTTAATAGCAGATGCCTCAAACCTGCTACAGTTGGTCATTGGGTGACTGGGGTTCAAATGCTGGAGAGGGGTGGAGCCACAAACAGGCTATCTGATTTGTTTAATTTCTATGGGAATATACAAATTATTGATGCCAAGGACTCCAAAGCTCACAAACTTGGTCATTGAGTGTTTGTGTGTTAGGGTTAGAAAGTGGGCGGAGCCAACACCAATCAAATACATACCCGGGCAACGCCGGGTCATCAGTGGGTGGAGACAAATACAAATTTCACTGGGAAAATGTACACTGCAGCCATTCTGTTAATGGCAGGGTTTTTAAACTTTGCACAGTTGGTCACTGGGTGACTGGGATTAATATTCAGAAAAGTGGGTGGAGCCTACAAAAGTGAATCAAACTTCACCTGTTGCTTTTCAAGGGGAATATTTAATTGCTGCCATTCTTGAACTGTTAAGGGCACAGGCCTCAAACCTGGTACAGTTAGTTATTGGGTGACTGGGGTTCAAATTCAGAAAAGGGGGTGGAGCCACGCACACTCAATCAGATTTGTTTCATTTCAATGCAGATTATTGATACCAAAGACCGCAAAGCTCACAAACTTGGTCAGTGAGTAATTGTGTGTTAGGGTTAGAAAAAGTAGGCGGAGCCAACACCAGCCAAATACATTCCCGGGCAACGCCGGGCAATCAGCTAGTACTCTATAATACAAGGCTATATTATAGTGCAGCTCCCCCTGGTGGTCAAGCCCTTGAACTGGGGCAGAGAGCAGGACAGAAGTGCTCAATCAGCCTGGCAGACTTAGTGACGCTATGATGTCACTGCACACTTGCACTGAATTTACTACAGTGGAGTCAGACTTGCTGCCGTCACATCGTAAAGCATGCTGGGAGCTGTGTATTTGGTGTCCATGGCACTTCCCCACCTCCGGTGTATTGTATAAAAATTGGTATACAGAACTTGGAACTCTATATTTATATATATTAAAGTGTACCACAGCAAAACGCAATTTTGCTCTGGATTTTTAAAAATCCATATTTTTCCCAAAACGTCAATGCATTTTATGAAAATGTTTTTACTCGTATTCCCTATCTCTGGTCCCTTTAACCCTCCCACGCTTAACGCCGATCAGTGGCAAAAGGGTGGCAGCCTAATCGGCATCAAGTCCTGGGGGTGGAGATTAGCAGGGAACATGCACACACACATGCGCGATCGTTCCCTGTTGAGTCGCGGAGCTTTGTGATCAGCCTGCTCAGGGGGGGGGGGGGGGGGGGGTTGGGTGTAAGCCTGTGGTATAACCCCTCTGGAGGAGCCTATTGCAATGTCCATGCGTGTCACTTCCTCTTCCTGCTTCATTCAGTGATGCACTTCTCTAACAGAAAAGACAGGGGTGACCCGGATGTTATAACATTGCCAAGATGGCAGCCGCAATTTTTACATTGAAATCGAACGAAAACTATTTGGTGTAGAATGGCGATTCAGGCATCAAATGAAAGAGGAGAGCACAAGCTACAGAAAGGTATGCTTTAAGCACTTAAGTCCCTTTAAGGAACAGAGTCTATTTCCCCCTTTTTTCACTTCATGATCACTGTAATTGTCTCACAGTGATCAGGAGGTTAGAAGCCAATGAAAACAGCTCCTGACCAAGGTACAGAACTCAGCTGTCTTCATACAGTGGAGTTCTGTGCTGGTGGGGGTGCACTTTTGCACACCTCCCAACTTTCTGAGAAAATAAAGAGACACTTAAGCCACACCCCTGCCACACCCCTAATGACGCCCTGACACACCCCTAGATACAGATACCATAAAAAATTCATAAGAAAAATATATTGTTTTGTAATTCAAGTCACACTGGTCCTTTCTATCCCTGTTCATTTTTCTTCATTGTAACATTTGCAAATAAGAAATGTATCAATTTAAAGGATAGATATAATGTTTAGTCATTTAAACACTTTTTCTGTAGAAAAATACACATATTTACACAGATCTGTACATCAGTCCTGAAAGAGAGACAAATAAGGGAGAAAGTTGGACAGAGGGACAGGGTTCCGAAAGAGGGACAGTTGGGAGCTGTGCTATTGCTCCCTGTGCTTGGGATCGGGCGGTGTTCAAACGTACACAGCCACAAGTGTGGAGTAGTGTTAAAGAGGAACTCCAGTGAAAATAATGTAATAAAAAAGTGCTTAATTTTTACAATAATTATGTATAAATGATTTAGTCAGTGTTTGCCCATTGTAAAACTTTCCTCTCCCTGATTTACATTCTGACATTTATCACATGGTGACATTTTTACTGCTGGCAGGTGATGTCAGTGGAAGGAGATGCTGCTTGCTTTTTTGGCAGCTGTAAACAGCTGTTATTTTCAACAATGCAACAAGGCTTCCACAGTGCGATGTCAGAACCATGGTCCTGACATCACACTGTGGGAGGGGTTTCACCACAATATCAGCCATACAGAGCCCCCTGATGATCTGTTTGGGAAAAGGGAAAGATTTCTCGTGGGAAAGGGGGTATCAGCTACTGATTGGGATGAAGTTCAATTCTTGGTTACGGTTTCTCTTTAACTACAGCTGGTCCCCAACCTGCTATGCCCCCTAACTATTGCTCAAACTTTTTTTTTTTTTTGCAATTTACAGGAACAATCATTTACGACTACCACATTTGTAATTTCAGGTAACATTTACAAATGGATTACATGAAATCAATTTCATTTCTAAATCGTAATTATGTGTAATTGTAAGCGAAATTAGCACATTACGATGTCTATCAGAAAGTATAATAACAACATGAACAGAGTTACCGCTCAAAATTCAGTCATTTCATGAGACATCCAGCGCTGGCAGCCTCCATGTTTCTCTTGTTCCCAGCTCACAAAATACGTAAGATCTGTAAAGAAATGAAAATAAATAAAATAAAAATAAATGCTGTTTCTCGTCAGCCGTATGCGGTGTCCTGTAATCTGCCCGGCGGAGGGATTTTGCGTTAATCCCGGCCGTGTTTAGTGTATTTCGCACAAGCGGCAGAAACGGCCGCCATCGGGGGGCTGGGGATGGCCGGAGGGCGTTTCAGCGATCAGCGCTGGGATCCTGGGAGGATTATTACCCATTAATTTCGTTTATCCGCATATTATACAGCTTTTATCACTCGGTTTAGGTTGTAAACGAAGGCGACGGCGGTATTGTTGGCGTTACTGGGAGGCCCGGAGGTCTTCGTACATCTTCTGCGGTTACCGGCTTACCTGGAGATAAGAGGACTTAGAAACTCAAACTGGCCTTCCTGATAGCGTCGCTTCTACATTCAAACGCAGCGCTACCGCCAACGGCGAATACGGCTCGCTTCTGCGCCTGGATTTATGTCTTTTTCTATGTAAATAAAGCATTCATTCTACTGAAATACTTTCACAAGTTCACAGCATTTCCTCAGATCATCCGAAGGGGATACTTAGCAAACAGAACGCCTGCGTTAAAGAGACACTGAAGCGAAAAAAAAAAAATGATATAATGAATTGGTTGTGTAGTGTAGCTAATTACTAGAACATCCTCATATTTTTATTTTCAGTTATATAGTGTTTTTTATAACATTGCATCATTCTCTAACATTTGCAGTTTACACACTACTCAGTATTCTAAATGATTTTACAGAGCAGGCCAGTGAACTTTTGACCTGTCCTCTGCAGAAGAAAAAACAATATAGTGCCTGACAGTTGAGATAACAAGCTTCAGAAGACAGAGCTCTCTGTGACTTTGAAAGTCCTGGAGCTCAATGGCTCTTTTGCATAGATAACAACTAAAGTTTCTTAACTGTTCCTGTACTGCAAACAATATTAGACTCATGTCTCTGCTCCTAATGTTTTATTTCTTATCTGTACTACACATACAAATCATGATATCATATTTTTTTTTCACTTCAGTGTCTCTTTAATTGTAGTGGGAAGAATACGGAGGCCGCCATATTTATTGCCTTTAAAAACATACCAGTTGCCTGGCAGCCTTGCTGATCTATTTGGCTGCAGTAGTGTCTGAATCACACCAGGAACAAGCATGCAGCTAATCTTCTCAGATTCGTGAGTGCATACCCACTTCCTCAGGCCAAATAGCTGCTATTTGGCCTTAGGAAATGGGTATGCACCCACGAAACACGTTGCCAGTGCAATAAAATTCTATTTAATACGTGAATTTGTCTTCATTAAGGTAAGCCACCTCACTTTTTCTCATTTTATTTGTTTTTAACGCACTTTATCTTCTCTGGGCGCCTCTTTCCCCTTTATCCTGCACCTTCACCCTCCTCTCCGAGGGGGAATCATCCCTCTTTGACCAATTTAGGTCATTTGAGATTTGCTTTTTATCAAGAGTGCGACCGACCATCTGGTCACCCGAGTGGAGTCGGGGTTATACATCTCCACCTGCTTCTAGTGGTCGGGTTTCCTCTCAGGCAACCTCCCTTTGTGAGTATAATCCATCCACATATTTTATATACTTCTATATACATACTGCACCATTTGGGCTCCTGTTGTCTCTGTGTTTTCTTTCTGCAGGGTGCAATTTTTATTATCCCTACTTTTCGTCTGTCCTCAGAGGAGCTCACAATCTAATTCCTATCATAATCATAGTCTAATGTCTTACCATATTATTATTATTATTACTATGTATTTACTGTATATCACACGGCATCTTCTGCAGCACTTTACAGACTACATAGTCATGTCACTGACTGTCTCTCAGAGAAGCTCACAATCTAATCCCACCATAGCCATATGTCCATTGTAGTGTAGGGCCAGTTTTAGGGGGAAGCCAATTAACCTTATCTGTATGTTGATCCAGCCATGTCCTGGATCATCTGGGATATGTGCAGGTTCAGGACAGTGTTTTTTTTTTTCTTTGTGGTTGAACTTGATTGAAGGATGTCTTTTGTGAATCAAACTAGCTATATTACTATGTATTTGCATCTATACCGGCAGCTTCAGAGACAACATGAGTGGTGGGTTCTGACTGGAAGTCATGGCTACTACACCTTCATTTCTCTAGCCATGGCCCTATAACAACTTAACCTATCTGGCCTTGCCTCTGCTACACCTCAACATCTTCAGCCACTCCCCATACCACGCCTCTACATCTGTAACCACCCCCCAAACCACATTTGCATATCTTCAGCCACAGCCCTTCCACACCTCCCCATCTCTGGCCATGCCCTGTACCACACATGTACATCTCCACTCCAGCTATGCCCCTGCCACACCGCTACATCTCCTGCCACACCCTGGCCACAACGCTACATCCCCAGTCATGATCTTGCCACGTGTCTACATCTCCAGCCATGCTCATACCACAACTACAAATATTTTTATCTCAGCGCGCTCCACACTCTGCCACTAAACCTATAACCCCCTGTGGGTATGCTGCCACATAGTCCACTAATAACAGAAGTCCCCAACCGCACAGACTGCAGGTTGTATCCACTTCAGTCTTCACATCGAGTGCACCTTGGGAGAGAAAAGACCAAAAAAGAGAAGAGTTCATCGCATAGGCTGTCAGACCAAAGAAAATCCTCCACCCACTATGGCCCGTGCAGGATCCTTTATGATGTCACCACTTTCCTGTGCTCCACCCACCTCTAGGGACCACTCTCATCTCTAGTTATGGCTGCCTAGACCCCACAGACAGCTCAAACAGCATGAGGTTCCAACTCAGATAGGCTTTCCACTTTATAATATCTTCCAATGCTCCTCTTATACATCATCCCATTAAAGAAAAGAATAAAATTATTGCATAGGCTGCTTTAAAAAAAAGCACACATGGAGGGATACCACTGCCAGGAAATAATCACCGTGCTCCGTTATTGGGGACCACCTTAACACAACTGTGCCCCAACACCACCAAGGACTGTGCTCACCTTCTATTTTGGCTGCCCCAGTCACAGACAGCTTCAAGCGCTTGTTATGCACGATCCTACTGTTACCCAGCAAATCCTCTGTTTGGTATTATATGCTCCCTCCACAGTACTCAAAAGACAGCCCACTGCAACTAAATAAAGCTTATATTGTGTAAAACCTTTAATTCGACCAGTAAAAAATGGTAGCACTACTCACAAATCCGAAGACGTCTCCTCCATGCACTGCCACGCTTCCTGACCGCTGTAGCCACTCCCTACGTGTTTCGTCAAATGACTCATCAGGGACTCTCTGCTTATGGTCATACCACACCTGTATATTCCCATCCACAGCTTAATCTTAGATCACACACCTGCCACAGGCCTACATCTCCAGCCACGCCCTTGCCACTCCTCTACATTCCCAGCCACTTCCCTGCCACAGCACTACATCTCCAGCCACAGCACTACATCTCCAGCCACAGCACTACATCTCCAGCCACTTCCCTGCCACACCACTACATCTCCAGCCACAGCACTACATCTCCAGCCACAGCACTACATCTCCAGCCACCTTCCTGCCACACCACTACATCTCCAGCCACAGCACTACATCTCCAGCCACAGCACTACATCTCCAGCCACTTCCCTGCCACACCACTACATCTCCAGCCACAGCACTACATCTCCAGCCACAGCACTACATCTCCAGCCACTTCCCTGCCACACCACTACATCTCCAGCCACAGCACTACATCTCCAGCCACAGCACTACATCTCCAGCCACTTCCCTGCCACACCGCTACATCTCCACCCACAGCACTATATCTCCAGCCACGCCTTTGCTGCAACTTTTAATATCCAGCTATGCCCTGTCACACCGCTCCTCTCCAGTCAGGTCCATGCCACCCCACTACGTCTCCAGCCACTCCCCTGCCACCCCACTACGTCTCCAGCCACTCCCCTGCCACCCCACTACGTCTCCAGCCATGCCCCTGCCACCCCACTACATCTCTAGTCACGCCCCTGCCACCCCACTACATCTCCAGCCACGCCCCAGCCACCCCACTATGTCTCCAGCTTCGCCCCTGCCACCCCACTACGTCTCCAGCCACGCCCCTGCCACCCCACTACATCTCCAGCCACGCCCTTGCCACCCCACTACGTCTCCAGCCATGCCCCTGCCACCCCACTACATCTCTAGTCACGCCCCAGCCACCCCACTACATCTCCAGCCATGCCCCAGCCACCCCACTATGTCTCCAGCCACGCCCCTGCCACCCCACTCTGTCTCCAGCCACGCTCCTGCCACCCCACTACATCTCCAGCCACGCCCTTGCCACCTCACTACATTTCCAGCCACGCCCTGCCATGTCAGTACATCTCCAGCCATGCCACTACTTCTCATTCCACACCCCTGCCATACCACTACATATCCATCCATGCCCTGCCACGTTGGTACATGTCCAGACTTCTAGCTTCCATGCTTCTAGCTAGCCACAATAGTAATAATAATTTGCATATCATTTACCATCTCCAGAGAATGACGTTTAATCACCCTGTGCACTTTATGCGCCCTTTCTATCACCTGATGCTATCACATTCTGTAATTCTAACACCTGATGAGATCACATGCTCTGTTTCTATCACCTGACGCAATCACATGTTCTGTGTCTATCAGCTGATGTCGTGATCACTTGTTGTGTGTCTATGACCTGGTATCTGCTCAGGGCTGCTTTAAGAAATAGATATGATATAGAATAAAGTAATCCTGTGTTCTCCTTCACGCTGCGCTTCACCTGCTTATGGGGCGGTGGATAAAATTGATAAGAAGCAGATTGCGTTGTCCGCCCGCCGCTATTGAGGTATCATTCATCCAGCATTGATGGTTTTATCTCGCCGTCTCCTCCTGATGCATTATTTCATCCTTGCTTAATTAATTATTGATAAGAGTTTGGCAGGAAAGTTGCTGTTTGCTTCTCTTTTATGACAAAGCCACCAAAAAGCTCTCGGCAGAGATAATTCACACTCATCGCTTTACTGCTAAAGGCGGGAGAGAGGAACAATAGTCACGGCTGGCAGAGTTCCCCTTCCTCGGCCCACCAACGGAATACCAAACTGTGAACGGCACTCCCAGCCCAACGATGCCAAACTGTGACCGGCTCTCCCAGCCCAACGATGCCGAACTAGGCAACGTCTCCTTCCTTAGCCCGCCACCGGAATATCAAACTGTGACCGGCACTCCCAGCCCAATGATGCCGAACAAGGCAACGTCTCCTCCTCAGCCCACCACCTGAAAATTAAACTGTGACCGGCTCACCCAGCCCAACAATGCCAAACTAAGTAACGTCTCCTCTTCAGTTCACCACCGGAATACCAAACTGTGACAGGCTCTCCCAATCAAGCGATGCCGAACTATGTAACGTCTCCTCTTCAATTCACCATCGGGATATCAAAATGTGACCGGCACTCCCAGCCCAGCAATGTCAAACGGAAATGCCTCATTCTTCAGCCCGCCACTGGAATATCAAACTGTGTCTGGCACTTCAAGCCAAACGATGCCGAATTAGGCAATGTCTCCTTCCTCGGCCCGCCACCGGAATATCAAACTGTGACTGGCACTCCCAGCCCAACGATGTTGAACTAGGCAACGTCTCCTTCCTTGGCCTGCCACAGCAATACCAAGCTGTGACTGGAACTCCCAGCCCAACGATGCATAACTAGGCAACAATGTCTCCTTCCTCGGGCCGGTCCTGGAATATCAAACTGTGACTGGTACTACCAGCCTACCGATGCCAAACTAGGCAACGTCTCCTTCCTCAGCCTGCCACTGGAATATCAAATTTTGACCGATACTCCAAGCCCAGCGACACTGAACAGGGAAATGTCTCATATTTCAATAAGCCACTAGAATACCAAACTGTGTCTAGCACTCCCAGACTGGTGATACCTGATACTGAATGGCGCAAAGTCTCCTTCCTCGGCCCGCCACCGGAATACCAAACAGTGACCGGCACTCCCAGCCCAGCGGTGCCGAACAGGAAAATGACTTATTTTTTCAGCTGCCAAACAGGGCAACATCTGATTCTTCAGCCTGCTGCCAGAATACCAAACTGTGTCTGACACTCCTAGCCCAGAGATACCTGTTGCCGAAAAGCACAAAGTCTCCTTCCTCAGCCTGCCACTGAAATACCAAACTGTGACTGGCACCTCAAGCCCAACGCTGCCAAATGGAGCAAAGTTTTATTCTTCAGCCCACCACCAGAATACCAAACTGTGACCAGTACCTCCAGCCCAGTGGCGCCAAACGAGCCAGTCTCCTTCCTGTGCCTACCACTAGAATCAGTGGCGTAGCTAAGGAGTTGTGGGCCCCGATGCAAGTTTTACAATGGGGCCCCCCAAGCACACTATACATAACAATTGATGTGGCACACCAAAACCTGCCAATGGCAACCCCAGTGTCAGAGGTGCAAGAAGGGGATGGGGAACAGTTTGTTAATAATTACCACTATGCAAAGTATCTATAGAAGTTATTATTATGAGCACAGGACCAATAGAGAGCTAATACTGTAGTTGAGAGAGGGCCCTTTGGGGCCCCTCTGGCCCAAGGGCCCCGATGCAGTCACTACCTCTGCACCCCCTATTGCTACGCCCCTGACTAGAATACCAAACTGTGACCAGTACCTCCAGCCCAGTGGTACCAAACGAGGCAGTCTCTTTCCTGTGCCTACCACTAGAATACCAAACTGTGATGGGCACTACCAGCTTAGCGACACCAAACGGGGCAAAGTCTCCTTCCTCTGCCCCCACCAGAACACCAAAACTTTGACCAGCACTCCCAGGCCAATGACAACAAATGGAGCAACGTCCCCTTTCTTGGGCCTGCCACCTAAATACCAAACTGTGACCAACAGTTCCAGACTGGCAACACAGAGCGCTGCACAGTCTCCTTCCTCTGTTCACTTTCCGAATACCATGTGCGTGGTGCCATTCTGTCTGGTGAATAACTTACTTTCCGTAGCTTCCAGTGGAGTTGGCTTCCTTGTCTTCCTTGGTGTAGGCAGCCCTTTGGTTTGAAAACAAGGCATTGTGAACTTTTCCCAGAGACTGCTAAAAAACAGATGCCTTCTGTTCTGACATGCAACATAAAGAACCCAGTCTATTATTGTTATTATTTTTTTTTTTTTATTTATACAGCTCCAACATCTACCCTTTTTAATATTGACTCGTTTAAAGCAACAGTCCATGAGCGTTTAACTCATGGTTGGTTCACTGTGATAGTCGCCCTCAACCCCACCCCCTTTCTCTTGCAGAGATCGGCAGCTAGAAAGCATGGCTTTAAAGAGAACCTGAACTGAAAAAAAAAAGTCAAAATAACCATACACAGGTCATACTTACCTTCTGTGTGTCTACTTCTCAATCTCTTTCTCCTCTCCTGCATCCCATTTGTCCGCTGTGATCAATGAAATTCTCCGTCCTCCATTTTAAAAAGGCCATTACCCCATAACAGATTCCTGGTCAGCACACTGTTAAACTGTAATATCACCCACTTGAGCCATACGGAAACATGGACATTACCTTGCACATTCAATTATAACTGACAGCTGCTGATATATAACTGACAGCAACTGGTATATTTCAGTTCTGACAAAATATTGTCAGAACTGGAAGGGATCACTGTAAGAAGAAAATGGTGAGCTTCTGGGAGGAACTGACATTGAGGTTAGTATGTAATATTCATTTGCAGCTATGCCATGTGTTTATTTTAAATAATTTTCCTTGCTTCAGGTTCCCTATAAGTATTTCTCATCCCTCTTGGTTTCCTCCTCCTCTCACTCAAACTACCAAACCTCTTGTGTCTGTAAATACCAAGTCCCAGCTGATGACATCATTAAGCCTGGACCAGGCACATGCCGATACAAGAGGCTGGCGGTACGAGCGAGAGGAGGATAGAGCCGAACATGGGGGGGAGGGGGGAAGGGGGGAGGTAGTTATACTTGGCCATCAGTGTTTCTAGAGAGTAATGATAGGAACTGTAGAAAAACGAGGAGAAAAACACAGGGACACCGGGAGCCCGTTCTGGTGTATTATCGTAGGTCAGTTGGCTACGGTAAGAGTAAAAATATACTCACAAGTAGTGGTTGCTCAATGAGGCAACCACTCGTCTGGGCATGTGAGGAAGTCCCGTCCTCACTCGGTCTTTCGAGGAATGGTCGCTGCTCCTTAAAAAAGGCTTTACTTCACAATGGTGAAGTTGGAAACTGCACGAAGTGGGGTGAAAATCAGGGTACTTGGAGGGTATGAGGCGCCCTTGGAGATAGTAGATGTGTATATGTGTTCATATAAACAAGGAGACATCCGTTGTAATAAAAGAATATAGGTATTTATTAATAACTAGTAAAAAGGCTTGGCCTCTAAACCCCGGGAACGCGCATACCGGCGCTTCCCGCTCACCCGTCTCCCACCACTGTCTGAAGTATATGCACACAGGAAGATGTTGCTTGTTTGGCAGTTGGAAAAAGCTGTTATTTCCCACAATGCAATGAGGTTCTCAGACAGCAAACTGTCAAGTCTGGAAGCCGGGACACACGGACACGATGACGCAGGGACACTTGACTATAAACTGCTTCCTCGGGTCAAACAGGGTGATCAGAAAGTAGAATCGTGTTCCTGGGCGCCAAAACATGTTTGGCTATATTCTTTTATTAAAATGGATGTTTAAGGTAGGCAAGATTTTTTTATTCTATAAATTGATCTAATCCTCACGAACAATGAGTAATGCTTCAGCACAAGCAGTTAAAACAAAATGAGGCTTATAAAGGAAGTTGAGTGTGGAACAGTCCTCTGAGCCCCCCAGAAAATGAGGGCCCATTCCAGCTGCCCAGAGTGGCTAGGCTGTATGACACGGATACTCATCCTCCATATGCACTCGCTATGCCAGAGATATGAACTTCCTGTGAAATATAAATGTAATTCCTCCCGCTTTGTAATGTTTCACAGGATTACACCACAACATAAATCTCGGTGACGAGTAGCTGCGCTGGTCCCGCTATGAGTATCTCGTATGTTGGTGATTTATCAGCACTGCACTGCTTTGTATTCACGGTGATAGGGAAATAGGATTCAAACAAACATGGTACATCCATCTTGTGCTATCTCCAGATATCCCACCAGCGACACCGCCGCAAACTCCCGATAACGCCGGAGATCATTTCTCACCGCCACCTCACACGGCATTACCCAATGCAGAGTGGACCACACATCATATCTTCTGCATTAGCCTGTCGCTTCTGTCTGTCTACCTAATGCACAGCAGACCGCACGTTACAACTTATACTGTCTGTCTGACTATCAGTAGGGAAAGTTAAACTTACATTTTTGTACACAGTAGGGAGAAATGGCAGTGCATCCAAAACCAGGCTGCATCTGAATGACTTAACAGCAAGACGCTGTACCCCTCATTCTAGATGATCCCAGGTAGTGTTGGGCGAACATCTAGATGTTCGGGTTCGGGCCGAACAGGCCGAACATGGCCGCGATGTTCGGGTGTTCGACCCGAACTCCGAACATAATGGAAGTCAATGGGGACCCGAACTTTTGTGCTCTGTAAAGCCTCCTTACATGCTACATACCCCAAATTTACAGGGTATGTGCACCTTGGGAGTGGGTACAAGAGGAAAAAAAAATTAGCAAAAAGAGCTTATAGTTTTTGAGAAAATCGATTTTAAAGTTTCAAAGGGAAAACTGTCTTTTAAATGCGGGAAATGTCTGTTTTCTTTGCACAGGTAACATGTTTTTTGTCGGCATGCAGTCATAAATGTAATACATATAAGAGGTTCCAGGAAAAGGGACCGGTAACGCTAACCCAGCAGCAGCACACGTGATGGAACAGGAGGAGGCGCAGGAGGAGAAGGCCACGCTTTGTGAGACACAACAACCCCGGCCTTGCATGAGGGCAAGAAGCGTGCGGATAGCATGCTTTGTACCGCCATGCAGTCATAAATGTAATAAAGATAAGAGGTTCCATAAACAGGGACCGGCAACGCTAACCCAGCAGCAGCAGCAGCAGCACACGTGATGGAACAGGAGGAGGCGCAGGAGGAGAAGGCCACGCTTTGTGAGACACAACAACCCAGGCCTTGCATGAGGACAAAAAGCGTGCGGATAGCATGCTTTTTACCGCCATGCAGTCATAAATGTAATAAAGATAAGTGGTTCAATAAACAGGGACCACGCGGCAACGCTAACCCAGCAGCAGCAGACGTGATGGAACAGGAGGAGGCGCAGGAGGAGAAGGCCACGCTTTGTGAGACACAACAACCCAGGCCTTGCATGAGGGCAAGAAGCGTGCGGATAGCATGCTTTGTACCGCCATGCAGTCATAAATGTAATAAAGATAAGTGGTTCAATAAACAGGGACCACGCGGCAACGCTAACCCAGCAGCAGCAGACGTGATGGAACAGGAGGAGGCGCAGGAGGAGAAGGCCACGCTTTGTGAGACACAACAACCCAGGCCTTGCATGAGGGCAAGAAGCGTGCGGATAGCATGCTTTGTACCGCCATGCAGTCATAAATGTAATAAAGATAAGTGGTTCAATAAACAGGGACCACGCGGCAACGCTAACCCAGCAGCAGCAGACGTGATGGAACAGGAGGAGGCGCAGGAGGAGAAGGCCACGCTTTGTGAGACACAACAACCCAGGCCTTGCATGAGGGCAAGAAGCATGCGGATAGCATGCTTTGTACCGCCATGCAGTCATAAATGTAATAAAGATAAGTGGTTCAATAAACAGGGACCACGCGGCAACACTAACCCAGCAGCAGCAGACGTGATGGAACAGGAGGAGGCGCAGGAGGAGAAGGCCACGCTTTGTGAGACACAACAACCCAGGCCTTGCATGAGGGCAAGAAGCGTGCGGATAGCATGCTTTGTACCGCCATGCAGTCATAAATGTAATAAAGATAAGTGGTTCAATAAACAGGGACCACGCGGCAACGCTAACCCAGCAGCAGCAGACGTGATGGAACAGGAGGAGGCGCAGGAGGAGAAGGCCACGCTTTGTGAGACACAACAACCCAGGCCTTGCATGAGGGCAAGAAGCGTGCGGATAGCATGATTTGTACCGCCATGCAGTCATAAATGTAATAAAGATAAGTGGTTCAATAAACAGGGACCACGCGGCAACGCTAACCCAGCAGCAGCAGATGTGATGGAACAGGAGCAGGCGCAGGAGGAGAAGGCCACGGTTTTTGAGACACAACAACCCAGGCCTTGCATGAGGACAAAAAGCGTGCGGATATAGCAGCAATGCTTTTTGCCGCCATGCAGTCATAAATGTAATACAGATGAGAGGTTCAATAAACAGGGACCGGAAACGCTACACCATCCCAGATGTTCATTGGTCATGTTACTTGGTTGGGGTCCTGGAGTGTTGCGTAGTCATTTCCAATCCAGGATTGATTCATTTTAATTTGAGTCAGACGGTCTGCATTTTCTGTAGAGAGGCGGATACGCCGATCTGTGACGATGCCTCCGGCAGCACTGAAACAGCGTTCCGACATAACGCTGGCTGCCGGGCAAGCCAGCACCTCTATTGCGTACATTGCCAGTTCGTGCCAGGTGTCTAGCTTCGATACCCAATAGTTGAAGGGTGCAGATGGATTGTTCGACACAGCTACGTCATCTGACATGTAGTCCTTGACCATCTTCTCCAGGCGATCGGTGTTGGAGGTGGATCTGCACGCTTGCTGTTCAGTGGGCTGCTGCTGCATGGGTGTCAGAAAATTTTCCCACTCCAAGGACACTGCCGATACCGTTCCCTTTTGGGTACTAGCTGCGGCTTGCGTTGTTTGCTGCCCTCCTGGTCGTCCTGGGTTTGCGGAAGTCAGTCTGTCTGCGTACAACTGGCTAGAGGAGGGGGAGGATGTCAATCTCCTCTCTAAAGTCTCCACAAGGGCCTGCTGGTATTCTTCCATTTTGACCTGTCTGACTCTTTCTTCAAGCAGTTTTGGAACATTGTGTTTGTACCGTGGATCCAGAAGGGTATAAACCCAGTAATTGGTGTTGTCCAGAATGCGCACAATGCGTGGGTCACGTTCAATGCAGTCTAGCATGAATTGAGCCATGTGTGCCAGAGTCCTACCAGAATCCTCATCATCCTCTTGTGAGCGTTGTGATAGTTGTTGTGATGCATCATAGTCGTCACCTTCCTCCTGGTCTGCTTCTGCTGACCATTCGCGTTGAATTGTGGAAGTCCAACGTGCACCTCTCTGGCCCTCGTCAGTGGTGGCATGAAATTCCTGCTCCAACTCCAGCTGTTCCTCCTCCTCTTCTTCGTCATAGCTGCTGGGGCCAGCGTTCCCTGAGGCGGATGGCCTGATGTTGGTACCGTCACGCTGATCGTTTTCTCCTTCAGATTCCCCCAGTTGCATCATGACAGCTGTTTCCTTGATTTTTAACATCGACCTCTTCAGTAAACACAGCAGTGGTATGGTAATGCTGACTGAAGAGTTGTCACTGCTCACAAGCAACGTGGATTGCTCAAAATTTTGGAGGACTTGGCAGAGGTCCAACATGTTGGCCCAATCGGATCCACAGAAGCTTGGCAGCTGGCCGGATGCGCCTCGGTACTGCGCCGTCATGTACTGGACCACTGCACTCCTCTGCTCGCAAAAGCGGGCTAGCATGTGCAGCGTAGAATTCCAGCGCGTAGGGACATCACACAGCAAGCGATGGTGGGGGAGATTGAAGCGCTCCTGCATCTTGGCGAGTGCCCCCGAAGCAGTACTGGAATTTCTACAATGTTTGGCCACTCGACGCACCTTCAACAGAAGATCGGCCACGCCTGGGTATGTCCTCAGGAACCGCTGAACTACTAGGTTCATCACGTGCGCCAGGCAAGGGATGTGTGTCAGCTTAGCCAACCTTAAAGCGCGAATGAGATTACTCCCATTATCACACACAACCATGCCCGGTTTCAGGTCCAGCGGTGCCAGCCACAAATCCGTCTGTTCCTTTATTCCCCTCCAAATTTCCTCCCCTGTGTGCTGCTTATCCCCAAGGCAGATTAGCTTCAGCAACGCTTGCTGACGCATACCAACAGCTGTGCTGCACTGCTTCCACGATCCTACTGCTGCTGGGTTAGCGTTTCCGGATGAGGTACAGCTTTGAGATGCGTTGGAGGAGAAGGAGTCAGAGAGGTAGGTGCTGCTGTTGTTATCCAGTGGGAGGGACGGCGGTGCAGCTGTTTGTGGCGTGGGCAACACCCGTGCCGTAGCAGGTGAGGAATCGCTGCCAGGCTCCACAAGGTTCACCCAGTGCGCGGTAAGGGAGATGTATCGACCCTGGCCGAACGCACTCGTCCAGGTGTCAGTGGTGAGGTGAACCTTGCAGGCAACGGCATTCTTCAAGCTTCGGGTTATTTTGCTGACCACGTGCTCATGCAACTCAGGCACTGCAGAGCGCGCAAAGTGGTAGCGGCTGGGAACCACGTAACGTGGGATGGCCACTGACATCATGCCCTTGAAGCTGTTTGTCTCCACCACTCGATATGGCAGCATTTCGCAGGCCAGAAGCTTGGCTATGCTGGCTGTTACTGCCACGGCCCGGGGGTCATTTGCTGGCAATTTCCTCTTGCGCTCAAACATCTCCGACACAGACAACTGAACCGTAGCGCTGCACACGGAAGGGCTGTTGGTTGTTGTGTTTGATGAACACTGGGAGACCTCAAGAGCACTACTCCGGAAAGTGACAGTGTCAGCGTCGTCTGATGTTTGTGAATGTTGTGAACCACGCAATGGCTGGGCTACTGCTGCTGCTGAGGCGGGTCTGGTGGTGAGTCTGGTGAACCCAAGGGAGGCAGTGTTGTTGCTGGTACCCTGTCCTGACGCGTTTGCCCACAGAGTGGGATGTTTGGATAGCATGTGACGGCTCATGCTGGTGGTGGAGAGGTTGTTAATACTTTTCCCCCTGCTCAGGCGGGTCTTGCACACCTTGCAAATCGCCATGGTAACATCCTCAGTGCAGTCTTCAAAGAAAGCCCAGACTTTGGAGCACCTGCCTCCTTGCTGGCGATTTCTGTTTGCTCCTCTTTTGCCTCTCACTTGAACTTCCACGCTTGTGGTGCCTGAAATTGCCGCCTACCTTGTGGCACAAGGCGAACTCGTGCAGCAGTGGGTTCTTCAACAGACTCATCTGTGCTGCTGCTACGACGGCGATGTTCTCGTTCACAAACAAAATCTGGGTCTCTGTCCACATTGTCCATACCCTCCTCTTCCATCTCCTCAAACTCGTCATATGTCATTGTGGGCCGCCGCCGTGGAGTAGAGCTCCCCATAACAACCTCTGCGCAGCACACTCCAACGTCGTCTTCCAGATCTTGTCGGCCGGCCTCCTGCAATTGCAACCCCTCCTGCCCAAATTGCTCTGGGATTTGGGTTTCCGAGTCCTCCTCGGACTCGCCTTGTATTTCAGTGCGCGGTGCATTTCCCACAGTTAACGGTTGTGAATCCAGGCACAACATTTCTGGCTGTTCCTCCATTGACCTTTGAAAGGTGGAAGTTTGTTGGGCTGGGAATAGCTCCTGCGAATACCCCATTGTGTCCTGAGGTAATTCATCGGACTGGTTATCTGGCAGTTGTGTGCGTGGTGTCGCTGCCGGTTGTGTCAGCTTTGTGCCCACTGGCTCCTTGTAACTGGCTGAGGACTCGGACCTCGTGCATGATGTGCTGGTGCTGCTTAACCCACTGCTGGACGCTTGAGAGGTCATCCAAGTAATTATCTGGTCCTGTTCTTTTGGATTTGTGAGGGTTGTTGTCCTGGACAACATGGGCGGTATTGAGTGGGTTTTCTTGGGTGCTCCCCTGTGGCCTGTACGTGAACCGTCAGGGGAAACACCTCTTCCCTTGCCCCTCCCTCTTTCACCGGATTTCTTCCTCATTTCACTTATCCTTACAGTACACGCTGACTGGCAGCAGTACAGTGGCAGTACAGAAATGCTATACAGTACCACTATTCCCAGCAGCGACACAGAGCACAATGCTAAACAGTGACGGGTGAGCGGTGTACCACTATTCCCAGCAGCGACACAGAGCACAATGCTATACAGTGTCGGGTGAGCGGTGTACTACTATTCCCAGCAGACACAGAACAGTAAACAGAATGCTATATAGTGTGGCTGAGCGAGCGGTGTACCACTATTCCCAGCAGACACAGAACAGTAAACAGAATGCTATATAGTGTGGCTGAGCGAGCGGTGTACCACTATTCCCAGCAGACACAGAACAGTAAACAGAATGCTATATAGTGTGGCTGAGCGAGCGGTGTACCACTATTCCCAGCAGACACAGAACAGTGAACAGAATGCTATATAATGTGGCTGAGCGAGGTACACAGAGTGGCAGTAAACAGAATGCTATATAGTGTGGCTGAGCGAGCGGTGTACCACTATTCCCAGCAGACACAGAACAGTGAACAGAATGCTATATAATGTGGCTGAGCGAGGTACACAGAGTGGCAGTAAACAGAATGCTATATAGTGTGGCTGAGCGAGCGGTGTACTACTATTCCCAGCAGACACAGAACAGTAAACAGAATGCTATATAGTGTGGCTGAGCGAGCGGTGTACCACTATTCCCAGCAGACACAGAACAGTGAACAGAATGCTATATAATGTGGCTGAGCGAGGTACACAGAGTGGCAGTAAACAGAATGCTATATAGTGTGGCTGAGCGAGTGGTGTACCACTATTCCCAGCAGACACAGAACAGTAAACAGAATGCTATATAGTGTGGCTGAGCGAGCGGTGTACCACTATTCCCAGCAGACACAGAACAGTGAACAGAATGCTATATAATGTGGCTGAGCGAGGTACACAGAGTGGCAGTAAACAGAATGCTATATAGTGTGGCTGAGCGAGCGGTGTACTACTATTCCCAGCAGACACAGAACAGTAAACAGAATGCTATATAGTGTGGCTGAGCGAGCGGTGTACCACTATTCCCAGCAGACACAGAACAGTAAACAGAATGCTATATAGTGTGGCTGAGCGAGCGGTGTACCACTATTCCCAGCAGACACAGAACAGTAAACAGAATGCTATATAGTGTGGCTGAGCGAGCGGTGTACCACTATTCCCAGCAGACACAGAACAGTAAACAGAATGCTATATAGTGTGGCTGAGCGAGCGGTGTACCACTATTCCCAGCAGACACAGAACAGTAAACAGAATGCTATATAGTGTGGCTGAGCGAGCGGTGTACCACTATTCCCAGCAGACACAGAACAGTGAACAGAATGCTATATAGTGTGGCTGAGCGAGTGGTGTACCACTATTCCCAGCAGACACAGAACAGTAAACAGAATGCTATATAGTGTGGCTGAGCGAGCGGTGTACCACTATTCCCAGCAGACACAGAACAGTGAACAGAATGCTATATAATGTGGCTGAGCGAGGTACACAGAGTGGCAGTAAACAGAATGCTATATAGTGTGGCTGAGCGAGCGGTGTACTACTATTCCCAGCAGACACAGAACAGTAAACAGAATGCTATATAGTGTGGCTGAGCGAGCGGTGTACCACTATTCCCAGCAGACACAGAACAGTAAACAGAATGCTATATAGTGTGGCTGAGCGAGCGGTGTACCACTATTCCCAGCAGACACAGAACAGTAAACAGAATGCTATATAGTGTGGCTGAGCGAGCGGTGTACCACTATTCCCAGCAGACACAGAACAGTGAACAGAATGCTATATAATGTGGCTGAGCGAGGTACACAGAGTGGCAGTAAACAGAATGCTATATAGTGTGGCTGAGCGAGTGGTGTACCACTATTCCCAGCAGACACAGAACAGTAAACAGAATGCTATATAGTGTGGCTGAGCGAGCGGTGTACCACTATTCCCAGCAGACACAGAACAGTGAACAGAATGCTATATAATGTGGCTGAGCGAGGTACACAGAGTGGCAGTAAACAGAATGCTATATAGTGTGGCTGAGCGAGCGGTGTACTACTATTCCCAGCAGACACAGAACAGTAAACAGAATGCTATATAGTGTGGCTGAGCGAGCGGTGTACCACTATTCCCAGCAGACACAGAACAGTAAACAGAATGCTATATAGTGTGGCTGAGCGAGCGGTGTACCACTATTCCCAGCAGACACAGAACAGTGAACAGAATGCTATATAGTGTGGCTGAGCGAGCGGTGTACCACTATTCCCAGCAGACACAGAACAGTAAACAGAATGCTATATAGTGTGGCTGAGCGAGCGGTGTACCACTATTCCCAGCAGACACAGAACAGTAAACAGAATGCTATATAGTGTGGCTGAGCGAGCGGTGTACCACTATTCCCAGCAGACACAGAACAGTAAACAGAATGCTATATAGTGTGGCTGAGCGAGCGGTGTACCACTATTCCCAGCAGACACAGAACAGTGAACAGAATGCTATATAATGTGGCTGAGCGAGGTACACAGAGTGGCAGTAAACAGAATGCTATATAGTGTGGCTGAGCGAGCGGTGTACTACTGTTCCCAGCAGCGACACAATGACAGGGGGGACCCTGGCTAGCGTGGCTGGAGCGCGAACTACCCTGCCTGCCTACCCAAAGCTAAACCCACAGACAAATGCCGGAGATATGACGTGGTTCGGGTATTTATTTACCCGAACCACGTGACAGTTCGGCCAATCAGAGCGCGTTCGGGTCCGAACCACGTGACCCGTTCGGCCAATCACAGCGCTAGCAGAACGTTCGGGGAACGTTCGGCCATGCGCTCTTAGTTCGGCCATGTGGCCGAACGGTTTGGCCGAGCACCGTCAGGTGTTCGGCCGAACTCGAACATCACCCGAACAGGGTGATGTTCTGCAGAACCCGAACAGTGGCGAACACTGTTCGCCCAACACTAATCCCAGGTCACACAGATATTTGCACATGGGCGTCCGCACATACGGCAAAACCGGGCATCTGCCCGAGCCTGGCCGCCCGCTGCCCCCCCCCCCCCCCCCCCGTGGCCGCGTGCCCGTGCAGCCAGCAGGAGGGAACAGCGCAGAGAAGAGAGAGAGCTATGGGCACAGTGGGGAAGGGCGGACGTCTCCCCCCCCTTCCCTCACCTTAGGTGGCTCTCTCTCCCTCGCTGTCCCCTCCGGAATGAAGTGTGCAGCGGCTGGGCAGCGGGCGGAACTTACCTCGTCTCGCTCCTGCGCCGGAAGTTCTGGTGCCGCACTCTGGTCTGGATCAGACCAGAGTAGCGGCTATTCCATCTGGCGCGTGCGACGAGAGGAGGTAAGTTCCGCCCGCTGCCCAGCCGCTGCACACTTCATTCCGGACTCCGCAGGGGAGAGCAAGAGAGGAAGGGAGAGCCCCCTAAGGTGAGTGCCCATAGCTCTCCCTCTTCTCTGCGCTGCTCCCCTCCTGCTGGGGCACACATGGTCACTTTTTCTGGAGACATATACCCCTGGCTACATATACTGGGACATATCCCCCTGGCTACATATACTGGGACATATACCCCCTGCCTACATATACTGGGCACATATACCCCCTGCCTACATATACTGGGACATATACCCCTGCCTACATATACTGGGACATATCCCCCTGGCTACATATACTGGGACATATCCCCCTGGCTACATATACTGGGACATATACCCCTGCCTACATATACTGGGACATATCCCCCTGGCTACATATACTGGGACATATCCCCCTGGCTACATATACTGGGACATATACCCCCTGCCTACATATACTGGGCACATATACCCCCTGCCTACATATACTGGGACATATACCCCTGCCTACATATACTGGGACATATACCCCTGCCTACATATACTGGGACATATCCCCCTGGCTACATATACTGGGACATATCCCCCTGGCTACATATACTGGGACATATACCCCTGCCTACAAATACTGGGACATATACCCTTGCCTACATATACTGGGACATATACCCCTGCCTACATATACTGGGGACATATACCCCTGCCTACATATACTGGGCACATATACCCCTGCCTACATATACTGGGCACATATACCCCTGACTACATATACTGGGCACATATACCCCTGGCTACCTGTTCTGGGGACATCTCTACCCCTGGCTACCAGTTCTGGGGACATCTATACCGCTGGCCACCTATTCTGGGGACACCTATAGACCTGGGGCTACCTATTTTTGGGGAACCACTGCTGTCAGATTGAGTGTATTTTGGGGAACTGCTGCCAGGTGAGAGGTGTCTACATATTAAGGGGGCATTCTGCCTATTTATGTGAAAATCTGTCTATTTATGTGCCTCATGACTGCTGAATATGTCTTGTTGCGGGCCTCATGGTTACTGACTTTGTCTTGTTGGGGGCCTCATGATTTGTTGGGGGCCTTTAAGATTGCTGAATTTGTCTAGTTGGGGGCCTCATGATTGCTGAATTTGTCTTGTTGGGGGCTTCATGATTGCTGAATTTGTCTTGTTGGGGGCCTCATGATTGCTGAGTTGGTCATGTTGGGGGCCTCATGATTACTGAATTTGTCTTGATGGGGGGGGGGGGGGCTCATGATTACTAAATTTGTCTTGTTGGGGGTCACATGATTGCTAACTGCGAGACTATGGAAAAAGCTGAATCATCATCATATGAGACAATAGCATTAAACCTACTTTTTTCCGCTTTTTAAAACAGAAAATAAAAACTGGGAGGTTCTAAAAAAAATGAATAATTTTTTCAGGAGTAGGATGGAAATTGTTTATCTTCACAGTTTATTTTCAACTTAATTTTCCATAATGTTCATGTATGAGTTAAAACGTTTGTATTTAGTTTAAATTGCTGTTGGCACTTTGTGATAGTAAAGTGACTTTGCAGTTTGGACACTCGACCTCCAAAAGGTTCGCCACCACTGTCCTAATCTAATGTCCCACCATTGCTTAGTTCATGTAAACTTGTCTCCACCCACGACCACACCCACATTCTGGTTCATGACCACACCCATTTTTTGGCGCGGCGCGCGTATGACGTAGCTCCATTTTTACGCGCGCCACATAACATTAACCCAGATTTGCGCGCTTTTTGCTCCCCACTTTTTGCCCAACCCCCCCCCCCCCCTGGAAAATTTTCTGCGGACGCCCATGTATTTGCATAGAGGTTATGGTCCCTTCCAATAGGACGACCTCATTGAGGTGAAAGGGTCTAGTAAATATTTTTTTGCATGCAAACTGTTTTGGAAGCTAACATCTTTCATTACTGTAAATTCTAGCACGTTTCATATGCAATTGGTTGCATTTATGGCTTTAAGAGGCTCCGTCTTCTTGCTGTTAAGTCATTCAGATGCAGACTGGTTTTGGATGCGCTGCCATTTCTCCCTACTGTGTACAAAAATGTCTCTTTAACTTTTCTGTTGTGTAAAATACCTGGAAGGGTGTGCAAGACCCACGCTGCATCTCTTCCTCCACTTTAAGGACTAGCTGCTCCCATGCTACACAGACGTGTGCATAGAGCTTAGGGTCCTTTCCAATAGGATGACCTCACTGTGGTGAAAGGGTCTAGTACATAATTATTTGCAGACAAACTGTTTTGGAAGGTAACATCTTCGTATAAAATGTAGCACTTGTTTCAGATGCAATTGGGTGCAATTATGCCTTTAAGAGGCTCTGCACGCCTTCTTGCTGTTAAGTTGAAGCAGCCTGGTTTTGGATGTGATGCTATTTCTCCCAACTGTGTATCTATGGGGAAAAGCAAAAACGAAACTTGCTTACGTTATTTGCTAAGCAGGCGATGCAAATTTGCATACTGTCTACAATTCTTATCTATCTATGTATCTATCTATTGATCTAAACGAAAGAAGACCGAGAGCCCAATATAGTGCAGTATGTATTGGAATTGGAGAAGAATGAACGTAAGTAATAGTAATACTCACAAACCAGGGTTACCACTCTGTGAGGCACTAGGCGTACACTAGACACTTTGCTGTGTGATACTCCTACTCTTTATTGCCTGAGGAAGCAAGAATATACCTGCGAAACGCGTTGCTTGTACTTTGGAGTATTGTGAATACATTTATTTTGATGAAAAATTGACAGCTTCATGTCTGCTTGGGGAAGGTGAGTCCACCGCTACCTCCTTGGCACTTTTTAACATTTTTAGTATATTTTATCCTTTTGGCGCCTCTGTTGACCTTCTACCTAACTATTGATCTATCCGTCTATGAATTAGTGTAATCTACCTCACCTGGACAACACCCGCTTTGCCACAGTAACACGGTTTGCACTACATCCATACAATGCATTACCGCTGTAGTACGAGTGTTACCCAAGTAACGTGGCTTGCTGTAATTGCGCAACGTATGCTGCTCTACTGACATGAGTATCGGTAAAGTTGACATGCCTGAATCACACACCTGAACCAAGCATGCAGATAATAATCCAGCCAGACATCAGTCAGAAACACTAGATCCGTGTGCTTGCTCTGGGTGTGTGGCTAAATGTACTAGACGCAGTGGATCAGCAGGAAAGCCAGGCAACTGGTATTGCTTAAAAGGAAATAAATATGGCAGCCTCCATATCCTTCTCACTTCAGGTGTCCTTTAAAGTGTACCCGAGGCGAAGCTCAGGCATGAAATTAGATATTTTACTTACCTAAAGAGAGGGAGGCCTCAGTTTACTGTTGAGTCTTCCCGCGCAGGTCTGAAGTCCCTCATCGCTGAGCACCCCCCCGAAGATTAGCAACAATGCCTTGTTGGTAATCATATTGGGGCCATGCAGCTCGTGTTCCTGTATCTTGGCCATGCAGTAGCTGCGCAAAACTGCCCACACATGCGATGTAAGCCAGAGCCGTGGGCTCTATGCTACTGCACATGCGCGGGCAGGCTCGCACAGCTACTGCGCGTCCATAATACAGGAGCTGCATGGCAACGGGGGGAGGGGAGGATTCAGACCAATGAGGGAAGCCTCAATAGGATACTGAGGCTGCCCTGTCTTTAGGGTAAGGTCTGATTTTGAACCTGAGCTTTGGCTCGGGTTAACTTTACGCTTAAGTGTATATGAAATCTTACTGTACATCTAATCTATCTAAAAATGTGTTCAATGCATAGCTACCTCTTCTCACTCTCTGTCTCTGTGTGTACATATATATTTATCTCTCCTCTGTCTTGTCTCTCTCTCTTTCCCATACTGTATCTTTCTCTCTTTCTCTCTCTCTCTCCGTGTTCCTCTCTCCCTCCCCTCTCTCTGGGCCATATGCAATTCACTTTTTCACCTGAGTTTTCTCCTAGGAGGTAATTTTTCATTTTCGATTTAAAAAACCTTCCAGCGCTTTTCAACTACAAAAGTACCAAAAAGTGGGTGAACAAGTACTAACAAAATTATTTTGAGTATTTTCTTGCTTTCTGGTGGCTTAAAAGGCATTTTGTTGACAAGTTTAAAAATATCACCTAGGAGAAAACTCAGGAGAAAAAGTGAATTGCATATGGGCCTTTGTCTCTGTTATGTCTCTCTGCCCTGTCTCACTCTGTCTCTCTCCCATATCTTTCTCTCTCTTTCTGCCCTGTGTTCCTCTCTCCCTCTCCTGTCTCTCTCCTTCTCTCTCTCTCTCTCTTTCTCCTCTCTCTCTCTCTTTCTCCTCTCTCTCTCTCTCTCTCTCCTGTCTCTCTCTCTATATATATCTCTCCTCTCTCTCTCCTTCTCTCTCTCTTTCTCCTGTCTCTCTCTCTCCTGTCTCTCTCTCTCATTCCTGTCTCTCTCTCTCTATATATATATATCTCCTCCCTCTCTCTTTCTCTCTCCTGTCTCTCTCTCCTGTCTCTCTATCTCCTCTCTCTCTCTCTCTCTCTCTCTCTCTCTCTCCTGTCTCTCTGTCTGCCCCCATTCCCAGGTGAGGCTGGTGCTCTCCATGCTGCAGCAATAAGCGCTGTATGTGGAATTTGGGCCGGAGTTGTCACTGATCCATGGTCGCCCTACAGCGGTTAATAAACTAGAAAGAAGTGCAATAAGTCCTCAAATATTGTTTACGGACAGAGAAGACAATTTCATGCTTGTCAGTTTACAAAGACTGTGGAAAATGTGAAATTCCTGCGCCGGCCTGCAGACGCTTTGATTTTTCGCCGCTGACCTTTCCAGGGGGGCCGTGCGATGAATGCGGCTCCGTCCGCTGATCCGGGCGCTGACTGGCATCTGATTGGGTGACCTGGTTTGGGCAAGGCGGAAGATATGCATGATATGCACAGCGAAGAAACCCCTTGATGTTCAGGATGAATGTCAGTCTGCAACAATCGCCGCGCCGAACTGTCGCGTCTGACGGATTCTCACAAAGGGGCAACACAGCAGACTGAAGGATGTCTACAGCAGTCTTTCGGGGGTAAAAATTGCCTTAAAAATCCTGCTAAACTCCGTGTAAAGGTGCACATTAACAGTATAATTTTTAGGGAAGGATTATATTTTCAATCAGATTATTCATATCACACTGTATGAAGACAGAGGAGCTAGTGGACCCAATCAATCCTGAAGGATCAAATTACTCTTAAAGGAGTCATCAGGGGATATGAGGACAATAAGCACTACTTACCCGGGGCTTACTCATTCCCCAAGCTCCCAGCATGCCCCTCGCTGCAGCTCCACGGTGAGCCGTTCGCCTGTGCAGCTTCCTGGCGATGACGTCAGGCCCGGACGGGGAGATTAAGCTGTCATATGACAGCTGACATCTCCCCTCAGTGATCAGCAGCCATTGCGTATGGCTGCTGATCACGTGATCACTATGATCGCCAGCGGATCGTAGTGATCACTTTGACAGCGGCAGGGGGGGGGGGGGGGAGAAGAGGATCCACTCAACTCCCTGCCGTTCCAGCGGCGATCGGCGCCCTCCTCTGCTCTAGCCAGCATCTCCGCTCCTAATGCCGCTCAGTTCCGGGTCCCGGCTTGATGACATCATCAAGCCGCGACCCGGAACTGAGCAGGATTAGGAGCAGAGATGCCGGCCGGAGAAGAGGGGGCTACTGCGGCTCATTGTTGGAGCCTGGAAGGTGAGTGATGGCTGCTGGCGAAAGGGGGGGGACCTGCAACCATGGGGGGACACTGTCCAGCCAGCCACAGAGGGGATCTGGCCGCCTGACCCCCCCAAAAACGCAACCAATCCCAAAATGGTTAAAGAAAACTGGGGATACCTACCTTGTGAGGAGGAAGCCTCTGGATCCAAATGCGGCTTCTCCGATCCTCCACCGTCCCGGCGATCCAGTGCTAGCAGCTCCCGGCGCAGTAGTGGCTTTCCAATTTGGCTCAGGCGGTAATAACCAAGCCCGATCGGGTCCGCTCTACTGCGCAGGCGACTCGCCTGAGGCCAATCAGAAAGCCGCTACTGCGCCTGAGCTGGAGCCGGGGAAAGCAGATATTGCAGTAGCTACTGCGCCACAACATCCTTGTTGTCTGTGGTTTGCTGTGGTTTCAGGGGCTTCCAGCGATGGATCACCGGGACAAAGGAGGATGGAGGAAGCCACATTAGGATCCAGAAGCTTTCTCCTCCTCAGGAAAAGGGGGGGGGGGGGGATTCTTACAGTGTCTCTTTAATAGAAATGGTCGATCGGCAAGGCAGATTTTTCAGAGATAAGATCGTGAATATGATCGTTGGATTTGATCATGTTGTGGATTAGTTAAAAGGAACCTGAGGTGTGACACTTATGGAAGCTGCCATATTTATTTCCTTTTAAACAATATTAGTTGCCTGGCTGTCCTGCTGATCTTTCCAGTGGGGTCTAAATAACACGCCTGAAACAAGCATGCAGCTAAGCTTGTCAGATTTGTCATCGACACCTGATCTGCTGCATGCTTGTTCAGGGTTATGGCTTAAAATATTATAGGCAGAGGATCAGCAGGACAGCCAGGCATGTTTAAAAGGAAATAAACAGTGGAGAGGACCAGTCCAGAGGTTCAGTATGAAGCTGTGTAGGCTGCTATGGAGCGGAACCTACAGGCGACACCTGTCTCCCCACACATGGCCTAGCACAGCCAGGGCAATATCTGCATGGAGTTTGTATGCTCTCCCCGTGTCTGTGTGGGTTTCCTCCGGGCACTCCGGTTTCCTCCCACATAAAAAAAACATACATATAAGTGAATTGGCTTCCCCCTAAATTGGCCCTAGACTGCGATACATACACTACACAATACATACATAGACATAGGACTATGGTAGGGATTAGATTGTGAGCCCCTCTGAGGGACAGTTAGTGACAAGACAACATACTGTGTACAGCGCTGCGGAACATGTCGGCGCTATGTAAATGCTAAATAATAATCTGCCAGCGGAGTGCCCCCTATTTACCCCTCATTACTGCTCCGGGCGGCTCTTCCCTTTAGTTTGTGTGAAGTTTACTTATTATGGAGAGCGGCGTAACGCAGCCAATGATTCGCTGACCTTCCTGCCAGGCAGGGGCCATTTGTAAGCAGCCGCTCTTCAGGATTAATGCCTCGATTTTGAGTCATTTAAGAGAAATTAACTGAACTTACATTAAAGCCGTTCGCATCCAGGTTTACAAAATGACTTTTCATTTCTCAGGAAGAAATATGCGAAGCGTTGGGAGCCGCAAGCTCATCGGACTCTGGAGGTCACGACTGGCAGTGGCGGCCAACATTACAATCCATACCAGCTACAAAGTGACATGTGCATCACTGGGGTACGGGGAGGGGGGGGGGGGGGTTCTAGAAACAGGAGCTGTGACATCTGTTGGTGCCATTGAATAATTCATAGGATCAAGGATGATTTTGATCATCAGGATGAGCTAACAAAGGCACTATCTCCCCGCAGTCACCTCACACATTAATGTTCAGGAATGAAACCCCCATAGCCATAATAACCCCCTTTAACAAGTGCAGCCATGATTTCCCCTATATAACAAGTGCAGCCATGATTTCCCCTATATAACAAGTGCAGCCATGATTTCTCCCCATATAACAAGTGCAGCCATGATTTCTCCCCATATAACAAGTGCAGCCATGATTTCCCCTATATAACAAATGCAGCAATCATGTACCCCCACATAACAAATGCAGCAATCATGTCCCCATATCATAAGTGCAGCCATCATTTCCCCCCATATAACAAGTACAGCAATAATTTCCCTCCACATAACAAATGCAGCAATCATGTCCCCATATCATAAGTGCAGCCATCATTTCTCCCCATATAACAAGTGCAGCAATCATCCCCCCCCTCCCCCCACATAACAAGTGCAGTTATTTCCACTCACACAAGTGCAGCCATCATTTCCCCCCACATAACAAGTGCAGCAATCATGTCCCCATATCATAAGTGCAGCCATCATTTCTCCCCATATAACAAGTGCAGCAATCACCACCCCCCCCCCCCCCCACATAACAAGTGCAGTTATTTCCCCCCAAACAAGTGCAGCCATCATTTCCCCCACATAACAAGTGCAGCAATCATGTCCCCATATAACAAGTGCAGCCATCATTTCCCCCATATAATCAAGTGCAGCCATTTCCCCCTATATAAAAAGTGCAGCCATAATTTTACAGCCTATTGGGCCAATCAAAATGTCCTTTAAAGTGATTGGACCTGCAGGGGCTCAGGGCAGGATGAGTGGAGCTCTCGTCATTGCCAATTAGAAGGTATACGTTTGTAGCACTTGCTATGCTACTCTGATAAGGCATGTTAACTCTAATAAGGCATGCTATTTGTTATAGTGAATCAACCCCAATGTATTTATATACTTCCAGGTCCTGATTGTCAGGAAGAAAAAAAAATCGCGGGACAAAAGCTCTTAGAAAAACGCTAAACAAAGCGCAAGTCGCTCTGAACACGCAGGGAAAAAGGCTTTAAAAAGCTCTCACGAAAGCGCTCATCGCTTGCGATGGCGATTTATAATGTTAACTAGGCCTTACAGTATTTCCTTCAGTTGCAGCTCTGCAGCCTCTGCGACCATCACCCGTAGTTGCACTATGATGTCACATGACAGGCACTTGGACTACACGCCTTCACAGGAACTAAACAAACGTTCTGGCAGTTTTCTGACTAAAATAAATAAATCAAATTCTCAAATTTCTTCCCCAGCAATGGTTTTTCTCTGTGCCAACATGTCCTCTTAATTGTGTCTTGTTATTATTGCAGTTGTAGTAAAGCGTGGCTTTAGGAGTGGTGGTTTGTGGATGGGAGATGGGAGGGGCCTCTTGTTCCTGGGTTAGGATGATCTGGTTCAGAATGGGACACGATGCTCTGAGCGCCTGGGATATAATGACGCTGATTCTGAACAATCTCATTTCAGGAGATGAGAAAACGCGACGTCCGCGGATTACGCGGGTTTCAGCTTATTGCCGGGCCTGTCGCGGCTAATTTTCTGTCTTCCGTTTTACAGAGATGCCATTATTACTTCTTGAGGAGGAGACTCTGCCAAACATTTACTGCATCAGGAAAAAGGGAAAAAAAAGAGAAATTCTAAAAGAACTCTTCTAAATAATATAAACCACAAATAATTCAGAATCCCATCACATCTAGCTGAGAAGATTTACTGGTGATGTGTAGAACAGTCAGGCCAGGTTCACAGTGGTGCATTGTGGTGCAGCCTAACGGTTGCTCTGTAACGCGTATCTCCGCTGGGGATGGTCGGAAATTTCTGCAGGAATTAAAATTTTGGATTTTTTGATTCAAACTCAGCTTTCCGGTTAGAAAATCATGAATCGGACATGGCATCGGTAAATCGGATTACCACGGAAATCGGATTTACCACAACTCGGTAATTTTAGGCCTTCTAAAGCATTCCACCAATCAAAGAATGCAAAAATTTGAAAATGGAAAATGGATTGCCAATGTATTTTTGAGTTCTCTGATTGGCCTAAAATTTCCATGGTTTTCAGATTTTCATTGCAAATCACTGCATTTTCTGATTGGTCCAATACTACAGAGTATTTCCGATTTTCCACTCTACCATGAAAATTAGAAAATAGCAAATATACAGTGCAAAAAGATGGCTGTCACCATGTGTTAGTTAAAGGAAACCTGAAGTATCTTTAAAGAAAAAAAAAGTTTCACTCACTGGGGCTTCACCCCTTGCAGTTGCCCTGTGCCCGTGCCATCACTCAACTATCCTCCGGTCATCCCCCACCCCCCCTCCCGCTAAGTTTCGTTATCTCCGACTTGTAAGTTGACAGCCTGTGGCCTCCGTTTGTGCGGCCCTGGCCACGTGCCTCCTCGTTTATGCTCCCGCCGCCAGGAGTGTCCTGCACAGGCGCAGTGGCCAGCGACAGCAGTCGCTGATAGCAAAACTGAGCTACGGTGCGGGACCGGAGGATTGTTGAGGACCGGCGTGGGCACAGGGAAGATGCAGGGGGCTGGTAAAGCCCCAGGTAAGTGAAAACATTTTTTTTTAAAGATATTTAAGTTTCCATTTATGGTGGCATTCGTACCATGTGTATTGTACAGCGTTTCCCATGATTTGACATTCTTTTAAATTATGTTCTTATTCTCTCAATAAAACTGACTTGTTTAAAAAAATATAAAAGACTCCTCCAGTAAGTGAAATAAATGGAGTTTGTGACATTTTGAAGAATTGACTAGGGAAGCCGTTCATTGCTTCCAAGGGGTAATTTCCAATTTACCAACCAAAAACACGGAACGTGGTATCTCCATGGCAACAACCCTCATGAATGGTCAGAGCCAGGAACAGTAAAACTTAGTGGTAAATACCATGAAGAACTGTAAGTATCTCCCGAAACACAGTTTAACGAGTGCTGTACCATTAAGTTTGCTAATATCAACTGTGTTATGCATTTTTGCAAAATCACTTTCATTGAACATCTAATGTATTTTAATGGCATCACTTTTGTTTGTGGGTGGGGTACTCCCTATCTCAATTTTTTTTCTATTTTAAAAGCAAGTCTTTTTCCGTGTGTTATTTGAATTTAAAGAGAACCCGAGGTGTGTTTAAAGAATGTTATCTGCATACAGAGGCTGGATCTGCCTATACAGCCCAGCCTCTGTTGCTATCCCAAACCCCACTAAGGTCCCCCTGCACTCTGCAATCCCTCATAAATCACAGCCGTGCTGTGAGGCTGTGTTTACATCTGTAGTGTCAGTCTCAGCTGCTCACCCACCTCCTGCATAGCTCCGGTCCCTGCCCCGTCCCTTCCCTCCAATCAGCAGGGAGGGAAGGGATGCAGGCGGGGACTGGAGTTCTGCAGGAGGCGGGGAGAGCAGCAGACTGACACTATAGAGATAAACACAGCCAGCTCTGACAAGCTGTTTGTCAGCAGCGTGACTGTGATTTATGAGGGATTGCAGAGTGCAGAGGGACCTTAGGGGGGTTTGGGATAGCAACAGAGGCTGGGCTGTATAGGCAGATCCAGCCTCTGTATGCAGATAATATTCTTCAAACCCACCTCGGGTTCTCTTTAATGCAAGTCAATGGCACCACAGAAAAAAATGTGTTTTGAAGTTACAGTAAATGTCAACCGGACAAAAAAAAAATTAAAATCAGATACACCACAGATCCATCCTATTCCTTCATACATACATGTCATGCTTCTTTGGTGCCTTTAACATCACCTGGTGCCCTAGGTATCTGCCTAGCTTACCTGTGCCTAGAAGCGGCCCTGATTTCGCGGTTGCTCTGTGGATCTGCTGGCTGCTGCTTGATCGGCATTAAATATCCGTAGGATGCAGAAATGACTTCTTTACACAATTGCTGCCCCCCCACTGTGAACACTACAAGTAAAAATGAATTGGGATCTAAAGTATAAAGGAGAGCTGGAAGTTAAAGTTATATGAAATCCAGCATTTTCTCTTTGCTCTAAAATATATCTTACAGCATAAAATCTACTAGCACAAAAAAACTGTAGCAGAACAGCATTCAAACAATTAAACACAGCACTTTGTTCTTCAGTGGAAAGCTCCTGAAAGCTTCTGGCCTCATAAGGGGTGATAACATTATCTTTTGTTTACATTCCTTTGTTGCTAGCAGTGAGCTAAGACAGAACTGCACTGAGCTGAGAAGCAGAGACAGCTGAGAAGCGATCACTAGATACATTTTAATATATAAATACAGCAGCTATGAATAAAATGCAATGGCAGCTTTCAGAGCAGATAAACTGTACTTCGTGAACTTGTAATTTGTAAACAGCCAATATTACTTGTGCACAAAAGCAAATATGGTAACTGTATGGGTACTAAAAAGTAGAAGAAACACATTTTTATTGAATGTTATGTTGGAGTTTCAGACCACTGACAAGCCAGGAATCTCTGGCCCTGACCATCCTGCCATCTGCCTCCTGTGAATCCTTTGTATTGGCTCAGACTCTGCGCTTTCCTGGCGACAGCGCCATGTGCGACCCTGAGCTCTCATTGTGGGAGTTTGGCGCGGCGTGTCGTGGAGCCACGGGGGACACATTGCGGAGTCAAGCTGCGGGAACCTTTGGCTGGTAACATGTGAAATGTCTTTGCAGGTTTTGTAGCTGCAGCTCGGAGGTCGCAGGAGTAACGAGGAGGAGGAAGACGCATGACTGAAATGCAGGATGAGGCTGCGAGAGCTGCAATGTCGCTCATCTACAGTCCACCCTCTTCCTACAGACCCCATCAGTGATGCTGGAGAGCCTGCATCTCATACAGATAGAATGTAAACTGGCGATATCCGCACAATGTGTGTTCTCTTTACTTCATATCGTTCAAAATAGACAGATCAAAGAATTTGCAACATGAATTAATTCATAAATATGAACCCCACTTTTAAGCTACAAACTCATCTTAGATTTACTTCAGCTAGGAATTATTTGGGGTGAAAATCTGCATTGTATATAGATTAGGTGAGTTTGCGGCGGAGATGCGGTGTTTCAGTTAGGGTTAGGCATCAGTGGGGGGTCTGTTAGGGTTAGGTACTGGTGGTGGCAGTGAGGGGATTGGTTACAATTAGGTATCGGCTGGGGGAAGGGGGTCTGTTATGGTTAGGCATCAGTGGGGGTCAGATACAGTTAGGCATCAGTGTGTGTGGGGCGGTGTCTGTTAGGTTAGGTATTCATGGTGATGGTGATGGGGGTGGTTAAAGTTAGGCATCGGTGGGGGGGGGGGCAGGGGGGGGGGGTATCTGCTATTGTTAGGCATCGGTGCCGGGATGGTTAGAATTAGGCATTGGTGGGTATGGGGGGGGAGGGGTCAGTTATGGTTAGGCATCAATGGGGATGGTTAGAGTTAGGCATTGGTGGGTATGGGGGGGGGGAGGGGGGTCAGTTATGGTTAGGCATCGGTGGGGGGATGGTTAGAGTTCGGCATTGGTGGGTATGGGGGGGGGGGGTCAGTTATGGTTAGGCATCGGTGGAGGGATGGTTAGGTATCGGTGGGTATGAAGGGTTGGTTATGGTTAGGCATCGGTAGCAAACACGGTGCTGGAGACTTGGGCACAGCCAGCGCCACCATAGGCCGTAAAAGGAATTACGGCTATAGCAGCGCACAGGAAGTAACTTCGGTGCCAAATTATTTCATTCCCCACTATCAATGGCGGCCTGGAGGGGGAATAGTATTTAACATGGCCGTGAACATGTGCAGAAGCAGGATCAGCCATATCGGTAGGAGAGTCTGTTAGGGTTAGGCATCAGTGATGGTGGGGGGTCGGTCACAGTTAGGCACCGATGGGGGTGGTCTGTTAGGGTTAGGCATCGTGGGGGGGGGGATCAGTTACAGTTAGGCATCATGGGGGGGGGGGGGGGGTCAGTTACATCGATGGGGGTCCTGTTATGGTTAGGCATCGGTGGTGGGGTCGGTTAGGGTTAGACGTTAGTGAGTATGGGGAGGAGGGGTCAGTTATGTTTAGGTATTGGTGGGGGGTTGGTTAGGGTTAGGCAATGGTAGACAGAGTGCTCATGTGAGAATATGATTGTGTTTAGCGATAGTAAATTATTAGAAAATTTGCCAATATTTTAGTATCACAAATACCACTGCCCGCAGAATATCAGTCATTTTACAGAAATTTTACTAGTTGCTTTTTTTTAACGATGACCAAATTTCCATGGTGCCTATTTTATGTGCATGCTCCTCTGGGTCCTCGTCCACTCCACTTCTTGCTGCGGCTTTTATATTACAGGTTTTCTTGTCTCTGATGGTTGTTTTGCTTGTGCTTAGTGACGAGCGTAAATTTCACATAATTGTAATTTTGCATTAAAGGGACTCCGAGCTCTGGCTAAAATAAAAATTTTCACTTACCAGCAGCTTTCTGCAGCCCAGTGCTGGTCGGGACGTCCCACGCCGGCCTCCTGGCTCTTCTCCCCACGGCTGTCCATATAGGGCTGTCCGGCGGCTCCCCGGGCAACACTGGCTTAGTGTCGGGGCTCCTTTTTCCGCAAACCTCATCAATGACGTCGCACGCCGGCCGCCTCGCGTCATCACGGCGGCCGGTGTGACAGCACGGCGCATGCGTGCGTGATGATGCGAGGCGGCCGGCGTGCGACGTCATTGATGAGGTTTGCGGAAGAAGGAGCCCCGACACTCGGCCAGTGTCGCCCGGGGAGCCGCCGGACAGCCCTATATGGACAGCCGTGGGGAGAAGAGCCAGGAGGCCGGCGTGGGACGTCCCGACCAGCACTGGGCTGCAGAAAGCCGCTGGTAAGTGAACATTTTTATTTTAGCCAGAGCTCGGAGTCCCTTTAATTCCCAATTATGACACAAAATCATAATATGAAATTTAAAGGGAACCTAAACTGAGAAGGATATGGATTTTCCTTTTAAAATAATACCAGTTGCCTGACTCTCCTGCTGATCCTGTGTCTCTAATACTTTTCAGCCACAGCCCCTCAACAAGCATGCAGATCAGGTGCTCTGACTGAAGTCAGACTGGATTAGCTGCATGCTTGTTTCAGGCGTGCAATTCAGCCACTACTGCAGCCGAAGGCAGCAGCAGGACTGCCAGGCAACTAGTATTGTTTAAAAGGAAACATCCATATTCTTCTCAGTTTAGGTTCCCTTTAAGGAAAAATCGTAATTAATCTCGCATGTAAATGTAATCTGGAACTGTAATTTTGCAATTTCACGTAATATTTGTGCGATTTAGTGCCAATTTTAGCAGTTAATAGCAAAACCCGCATGCATGCTATTGTAATCAAATTTGCTACATATGTTAAAGGGAATAGTGGGAAATATACACATTTTTTTTAAAGAAATGCAAAGAAAAAATGTTTTTTTAATCTATTATTGATCGGAGTATAATAAACATTTTCCCTTTGTCTTTTTAAAATTGGTTTTCTCAAAAACTACAAACGCTACAAACGTGTAATTATGCAAAATTACAAATGGATTACACAAAATCAAATGAATGTCTAATTATAATTACTTAAATTACTTATAATTACTTAAAGGGGCACTATGGCAAAAAATTGTGACATTTTAAATATGTGCAAACATAAACAAATAAGAAGTATGTTTCTTCCAGAGTAAAATAAGCCATAAATGACTTTTCTCCTATGTTCCTGTCACTTACAGTAGGTAGTAGAAATCTGATAGAAGCGACAAGTTTTGGACTAGTCCATCTCTTCATAGGGGATTCTCAGCAAGGCTTTTATTCTTTATAAAGATATTTCCTAAAAAGGATTTAAACAATGATGCTGGCCAGCTTCCCTGCTCGCTACACAGTTTTTTGGCAGTTGGACAGAGCAACTGCCGTTCACTAAGGCCTAGTGCACACCGGAGCGTTTCCGCTGCGGTTTGCGATCTGCTTGCGGGTGCGGATCCGCTAGGGTAATGTATTTCAATGGGCTGGTGCACACCAGAGCGGGAGGCGTTTTGCAGAAACGCATACTCCCGGGCTGCTGCAGATTTTGGATTGCGGATGCGTTTCTGCCTCAATGTTAAGTATAGGAAAACCGCAAACCGCTCTGAAAAACGGCACTTCAGAGCGGTTTGCCAGGCGTTTTTTGTTACAGTAGCTGTTCAGTAACAGCTTTACTGTAACAATACATGAAATCTACTATACCAAAACCGCTACACAAAACCGCAAAACGCTAGCTGAAACGCTGCAGAAAAATAAGAAAAAGCGTTTCAAAATCTGCTAGCATTTTGCGGATCTGCTAGCGGTTTTTGGTGTGCACTAGGCCTAAGTGCTTTTGAAAATAAATAAAACCCTGAGAATCCCCCCTATGAAGAGATAGGCTGTCGCTTCTGTCAGATTTCTACTACCTACTGTAAGTGACAGCAACATAGGAGAAAAGAAATGTATAGCTCATTTTACTGTGGAAAAAATGTACTTCTTATTTGTATGTGTTTGCACATATTTTAAATTTTTTTGCTACAGTGCCCCTTTAAGGCTATAATTGCATAAAATTAAAAAACATTTTGCATAATTGCAATTACACATGCACATGACTGAAAAGGAGCAAAAACATTCAGTATTTTTTTTATATAGTGATCCTCCATATAGTCAGATATAACCCAGATAGGTTTGCCACTAAACAGATGTACCTTCACAAGTAGAAGATCATTCTAAACACAATCAGTTGAATATTGGACCTGCGCAGGGAGGGTCTTCCTGTCTAGAGAATTATCTGATGTCACCAGCTCATTACCAGGGCAACGGATGAACTGACAGCACGGGAAAGACTATCTGATCTAATCTCTCCTCACCTCTGATTAACCCGCGCAGCATCGCTGACACTCTCACCGCCTGACTAGTGCTCGGGTATCGATTATCAATCCTGAGTCACGCCACCCTAACTGGCTGCCATTAACCCCAATGATACACCTTGCCGGTCTGCTGACATGATCTGTTGCCGGTCGTTTGACTTTGGCATGTGTGGCGACCTGTTAGCTTCGGCCAGGGCAGGTGCTGGACTCGCATCAATAGGTCTCACGTAGAATTTAATTAATGAAAGCCGTACTGGCCCATTTCTGTGGCTGGAGACAAATTCTAAGGCGCGATCACACTTATGACCAAGGAAATGAGATGATTTTAATTTACAACAATGCGAGCTTTAGGCCCTTTTTGCACTAGGCCACATTTTTTGTGCTGCATTACCCTTTCTGCACTGCAGGGTAATGCAACAGCAAAGAAAGTCTATGGGACCTAGTATTCTAAGCCCATCGTGTCGCGTTATGCGGTAAGTTACTGACCAGCCACAAAGTCACCTTGCAGCATTACCGTGCAGCTTCCGCAGTGATGAAATGCATGGAAGTCAATTGGCAATGCAAAAAAATGTAAATTTGTTGGTGTTGGTGGTGTGGAGTTTATGCCTGAAACAACACATATGTGATGGGGAAGATGGGAATTCCTGTAGCACACTTTCTTTCCAGCAGGGGGTACATCACTGAGGGGGGCAGCGAAGGGCGTGTAGGGGGGGGGGGGGGCGTGCTAGGGGGGCGGTGATATGCTTATGCAGACCCGGAACACAAGGTCCTCCGGCACGCAAGGCTGAGACACCAAGGTGCTCCCCTCCATCCCCCCCACCCCAGCCATCACACACAGATTGCAATTAGACAGGGGCGTAACTAGGACCCACCGGGACCCCCTGCAGAAGTTCTAAGCGGGGCCCCGGCCCCCGCTCAGGGCCGTTTTGAGGGGCTGGAGTGGTTGCAGCATGAGGGGAAAGCTATGCTGTACATTGGCGGCGGGCAGCGGCAGATCCACATACCTTCCTTGTGTTCCAGCGCGGATGTTTCTCTCTCTAGTGTCTGACGCTACTTCCTGTTTATACAGGAAGTCACGTCAGAGGCTAGAGAGAGGAACATCCACGATGGAACGCAAGGAAGGTATGTGGATCTGCCGCTGCCCGCCGCCTAGACACACACACTTATTGATGCGGGAGGGGAACGCAGAGCCCAAGGTAAGGGAGGGGGGGGGGAACTGTCCCCCCTCCCCGCCGATGTGCAGCATGGCTTTCCCCTCATGCTGCGACCCCTCCAGCCCCCCAAAACGGCCCTGGGCAGGCCCTGGGGGGCTGGAGCCTCTCTGCCTCGGCCTGGCCCTGTGTATATGACTCTGCAACAAGGTCATATGAATCTAGTTTTTGGCGGTGCGATGGGGGCGGCACATCACACCGCGACACTTGCCTCAGCTGTAAAACCTGCCTCAACATGCGCATCATCCATGTCAGCTGATGATGGCTGAACCCCCAGCTGTTGGAATCGCACGCGGTGTGCAATATTATGCTGCAGGCTGATCTTTTTTTTCCTTTCACACCCAAAATCCCATCTAAAGTATGAGGCAGGAGACACACTTCTTCCCATGATTCCCCAGTTTCCACCATAGACTTGAAGTGGGTTCCTGTTTGCAATCGCGTTACCTTCACGCAATCTTTCCTGTTCGTTTCACAATTTTTCGGATGCAATAGAATGCCTAGAGCGTATAAATGCAGATTTAAAATTGAACGCTAACACCTAACAACGTGTATAAGCAGACAGCGTGCCAAAAGGATAAAATATTCTAAAAACTTTTAAAATGAGAGGAGGCAGAGGTGGACTTACCTCCCCCAAGCAGACACACATGAGTGTTGTGTATATTCAAAACAACTAAAATGTATTTACATACTCCAGAAAGTGTTAACACGTGTTTCTGAGAGGGGCCACTGACTTCAATGGCCAGTGCAGCCATGTGCATTTTGTCGACCACGGGAAAACATGCGCTATTTGAGTCAAAGGGATGACTAACTCAGTCATCCCATTGACTTACATTGCCTGAGACTAGATTGCATAGAACTCTGAGATGACTCCTCCTCCTAATTATTATTATTATTTTATGTTTGTACGTATGACATAACCATAGCTCCCAAATGTACCCTATTTTGGAGTGACAGTCCCTCAGATCACCGCTCTGGAATATGATCGCGCTTTTGTAAAAATCAAATCGCGTTTGTGGAAAATACCTACCACGATTCCTATGTTCAAGTGGCAACCCTAATGATTCAAAAATCGCTAGCATTCTGCCATTCTGCGATTCATCTTCGCAATCGCTGCTAGTGGAAAAGGGCCCTAAATCCGGCCTCAAGCTTCTTTTACATTGCAAATCACAATTCCGATTTACGATTCCTATTTTCACTGGATGCTAGCAACACAAGAACAAAAACGCAAAAAAAAAAAAATTTTTTAATCGCATCAAAAATCAGTATTGCGTGTAAAATCGCATCAAAATCGGAATCGTATGTGCTGTAAAAGAGCCCACCTGGTGCTTACACCAATCCAATTTTGATTGGCCAGTCACTGCCCAATTTTAGCACCTTCATGTATTATGAGGGCCAACAGATACTATGAGCAGATTATGAGCTCACATACTACATGACCGTGGTAAAATAGGCCAATACATGAAATAATGTATAGAGTAGACATGTCCCGCCTGTACTGCTCTCGTGCTGCTGGTCTGGCGGCGCCTCTTGTACAGTCCTGTAGCAGTGCACTGAGTGAGGAGATGAAAATCGGTCAGTAATTAATCGGCCCCTTCCACCAATCTCTGCAGCCGGCCTGAAGAGCCAACTGCGAGTGGATTACAGCGGCTGATCAATAAGCCATCAGTGGGCCATATCGGGCTCCCCGCATCTCTGGCAGTGCTGACTGGAGCTCTTATCTGTGGAGCGGGGACTTGGAGAGCGCTGACTGAGTGTGAGAATGAAGCACAATCACCATAACAAAAAGAAAGAGATATTAAAAGTACAAAAAAAAAACTCTTTTGCAAGTCAGATAATGTGGTGATTTTATCTGGCATGGGGTGTCAGTACGATGCCGCCAGTCAGTAATGAAAATACAGAAAGTGGAGAAAGCTAAATGCCAGAGTTTAAAGCTGGTTTCACACCAGAAACCAGTGTTAACAATGCCGCATCACTCAGTCAAAAGCAGGTCTTCAGGGAACACGGGGCTATTGTGCGGTGTTCCCTGTCTGGCCACAGGCCAAGCAGGAAGTGACACATGTGTGACGCGCGCTAGCCGTCACTTCCTGCTCTGAGTATGCGGAAGTGTATTGTTTAAATACACTTCCGCGCGTGTGCGGCCCTGGCCGCATCGTTAAAGAGGAACTTCAGCCTAAACAAACATACTGTCCTTAGATTGCGTTAGCTATGTTAATTAAAATAGATAGATAATATAATCTCTTACCCACCCTGTTTTAAAAGAACAGGCAAAGGTTTGATTTCATGAGGGTAGCCATCTTTTTGGTGACAGGGAGCATGAGAAACAGGTACAACTGTCCTGTGTGCTGATCACCCCTCCCAGTTGCTAGGCAACCTGAATAACAACATAGGAAATCCCATCATGCTTTGCACAGCATCAGGGAAAAAAAGCCCGGGCAGTTTTCTTTGATGGGTGGAGCTTAGCTAAAAATGCAGCTAAAAATGATGCTTTGGTAAAAAAAACAAAGTTCTGATGCTGTGAAACTGTTAAAGAAACAACGAGCCTTTTCAGTGCTGCTGAGTAGATTTTTAGTCCGGAGGTTCACTTTAACGTAGTTCTTGACCTGCGTCGGGGATACGGCGAAAACGTCACTTCTGTCACGTCACGCCGTAACGTTCCAGTATGAAAGTGTCTCTCTTCCTTTGAACCAGTTAATTAAAACAAAACATGCCTTATCAGAGAGCAATTTTTTTCAACACATTTTTTTCAATACAGAGTCTTTTTAACCACCCTGGCGTTCTGATTAAATCGCCAGGGTGGCTGCGGGAGGGTTTTTTTTAAATAAAAAAAAAACTATTTCATGCAGCCAACTGAAAGTTGGCTGCATGAAAGCCCACTAGAGGGCGCTCCGGAGGCGATCTTCCGATCGCCTCCGGCGCCCAGAATAAACAAGGAAGGCCGCAATGAGCGGCCTTCCTTGTTTTGCTTATATCGTCGCCATAGCGACGAGCGGAGTGACGTCATCGACGTCAGCCGACGTCCTGACGTCAGCCGCCTCCGATCCAGCCCTTAGCGCTGGCCGGAACTTTTTGTTCCGGCTGCGCAGGGCTCAGGCGGCTAGGGGGGCCCTCTTTCGCCGCTGCTCGCGGCGAATCGCCGCAGAGCGGCGGCGATCAGGCAGCACACGTGGCTGGCAAAGTGCCGGCTGCGTATGCTGCACTTTATTTGATAAAAATCGGCCCAGCAGGGCCTGAGCGGCAGCCTCCGGCGGTGATGGACGAGCTGAGCTCGTCCAGACCGCTCAGGAGGTTAAAGAGGAACTCCAGGGAAAATAATGTAGTAAAAAAGTGCTTCATTTTTTTTACCATAATTATGTATAAATGATTTAGTTTGCTCATTGTAAAATCTTTCCTCTCGCAGATTTACATTCTGACATTTATTACATGGTGACATTTTTACTGTGGGCAGGTTATGAAGCTGCTCCTAGCTGTTTTGGCTGTTAGAGACAGCTGTAAACAGCTAATTCCTGTCTGTGAACATTGTTACATTGTGGCAGTTTGCCCAGAGTACCACGGTAATCAGTCATACAGCGCCCCCTGATGGTCTGTTTGTAAAAATCATTATATTTCTCATGTAAAAGGGGGTATCAGCTACTGATTGGGATAAAGTTCAATTCTAGGTTGGAGTTTCTCTTTAAGGGCTCTTTTCTCCTAGCAATCACAAAAGCAAATCACAAACCTAAGCGGCTGCAATTTTTCATCAGTTTTGTTATGCAATTGCGATTTTTCAGTCGCACTGCATAATTGCTCTTAAAATCGCTCCAGAAAGTGATTGCAATTTGCAAATCGAATCCCTATAGTGAAAAATACTTTTCATGATTTCTATGTTAAAGTAGCAACCCTAGCGATTAAAAAAATCGCTAGAGATTTGTGATTGTGATTTGCTAATCACTCTCAGTGGAAAAGGGCCCTAAGTATGATCGCTTATTATCTTCCCCTTTATTGGTGGGCCGAACAATTGTTTTCAATCGGTCGCAATGATCGGACAATCTTATTCTATTTGAGCGAGTCATCAGATCGATATTCAGACCTGACATAGATTGGATTCAAAAGATTTTTCCAAATTCTGATCAGATTTCCATCATTTTTGCAATGGGTCATCAATCAAAAATGAATCCAAAGGACGTACACACAGAACAATAGGCACTATATATCGATATTTTTCAACATGCCAGAGAAACAGATACATTTTTAGCTTAGAATCAGTTGTTGGTAATCCATAGCATGTAGATTTCTTCCCAGATCCAATCATTTTCTCGATCGGAAACAGAATCTGAACTGAAAATTGCATAGCGTGCAAGAGGAGAATTGATGCCTCATAAGTCATTTATGGAGAGTCTCTAAACTCCGTGCTATACAGAATCTTCTATACGGATAAAAGAAGTGGGGGTGTCCCCAGGAAGATGGCGCCCAGGCCCGGGCCACCTGTGAGGCAGGGTGAGGCGGGTTCCTCAGGCGGCAAAGACGGGGCGGGAATGACTCACCTATTCCAGGGTGCTTTCCACTCTCATCATTTCCTGCAATGCCGCCCACTGTACAATAAGTGAACGGCATTGCAGGAAGTGACAAGAGTGAAACGTGGAAGAGGCGAGTCATCCCCCCCCCCCCCCCCCCCGCTGCCTGATCATCTATGCTGCTGCGCTTAATAGCTGGAGGGGGAGTGCAGATCGGGGGACCCAGGGCAGGGAGGGAGGGGGTCAGACTCCCTCTCTGCCACTGTGCCCAATACCCCCTTCCTGCCTGCTACCCCCTCCATGCTACCTATTCGGGGGGAGAGGGTTATTATACAGGGAAGGGGGGGGGGGCCGCATCTCACAAGTTTGCCTCAGGCGGCAAAAAGTCTAGAACCGGCCCTGATGGAGCCCTTTGCAGCTGCCCACGTGACCCACACATAAGATACATAAGTCCAGGCGGAAGGGACGTGAGTGTCCCCGGCCCACGGATCCTAAATGAGCAGGACATTCTGTCACAACTCCTCACATTTGATTGACAGACACGATAAGCCATCTCCCGTCTCCCATCCCCGCATGACCCTCTCCTCGCCTCGTCCTGCGGGATCATCCGCACGTGGAAACATTTATTTTCTCCTGATGAACAGAAAGTCGGGAAGGAAAATCAATCTCGCCGAGTCTGCGGCCCGGGTGTTTTATTACCCTTAAATGTGTCACATTTTCTCGCTGAGTGAATTGAAATAAAAATGAAAATGTAAATGGGGTGTTTTTTCTTCCTGTTTGGAATGAGGAATGGGGGATCAGCGAGCGACTCTCGCACCGCGATCATTGCTTGCATTTATATCAGACCTGCGAAAAGTGCTTCAATTGCCTTTATTACGTGTCAGTCCGCGGCCCCTCTTCACAATATACGAGAACGCTGTCCGGGGGTCGCCGTGTGATTCTAACTGATAAAAGACTCGTGGCACGCATGCGCCCTACCGCCCCGCACCGCCCACAAGCTACCAGATGAGTCCGTTGTGAAAATAACACTCTAGATGCTTGTCCATTTTCAAACACTCTTGGCTTGTTCAGGCCGGCTTCACACTGCAGTTTTGCGGCTGCGGTGCGGCCTGTGCACCGCACCGCACCGCCAAAAAACAGGCCTTCAGTGATTACCACGTAAGTACGTGGTAATCCCTGTCGGCATTCGGCCAACAGGAAGTGACTCTCACTTCCTGTTGAGCAATCGCTGACGTGCGTGAGAGCATATTTCAAAAATATGCTTCTGCGCATGCGCAACGCTGAAAACTACAGCGGGTTTGCCAAAGACTTACGTGACTTCCTGTCCGACGCAGGAGCCGCACGGTAATGTATGTTTGGAAGCGCGTTAGATAGGGCACTTCCAACGCAGAGTACCTCAATGTGGGGAGTGTGAACTCACCCATAGTATTTCATTGCCTGGGTGTGTGGTGCGCACCGCAATGCCCAAGTGTGAAGGGGCCCTCAAGCATTTGCTGAGTTGTCTTCAGCACCACTCGTCACTTATCGCCTCAGCGGATCACTATTCTTTTTTTTCTTTTTGTATTCTTTGTAAACATTTTGAATTTAATTTTCAAAGATCAAAATGTGCCCCCTTTGGAGCCACGCCTCTTTTTACCCTTTGTCCTCCATGCAGGCTAATATCATGGCTGAGTTGGCCAGCATGGAGCTGTGCATAGTCAGTGACACGGGGGGGGGGGGGGGGGGGGTTGTCCATATTAAGGAAAAGGGGCTCATCCTACATTGGTGGAGGTATGGTCTGAGACTTAAATCCACCTCGGGCATCGGGAGATAGAGGTGGCTACCAGTGGTGTTTAATAAGTAGCAGCCCCCACAATCACAGGGAAACCCGGTGGGGAGGAGAGGGCCAGACTCCTTCTTTCTTCCTCCTCATCCACCAGTGGCCAATAGAAGGAGGGGCTGCAGGAATGAGAGAGAAGGGGAGGAGCAAGGGTGACTGACACTGATAGAAGGAGGGGCTACAGGAATAAGAAAGAAGGGGAGGAGGAGGGGTGACTGACACTGACAGAACAAGGAGGGGCTGCAGGAATGAGAGAGAAGGGGAGGAGCAGGGGTGACTGACACTGACAGAACAAGGAGGGGCTGCAGGAATGAGAGATAAGGGGAGGAGCAGGGGTGACTGACGCTGACAGAACAAGGAGGGGCTGCAGTAATGAGAGAGAAGGGGAGGAGCAGGGGTGACTGACGCTGATAAAATGCAGGAGAGCTGTGCTCAGAATGAAATGTATATGTATAGATGCCATCACAAAAGTATTATCTTTCTGCAAGAAATACCTTACATATATTTGTTTTCTGCACAGTCTATCATGGTTCTCACAGCGTCCATTGCTGGTGCATCTTATCACGCTGGGGATCTTGATGGCTGTTTCTGTGAGGTTATATCTAAGGATTTGCGTGAATTCTACAATGGCTGCAGTCCCGGGAGAAAGAGTCTTTCGTATTCCATTAATGACTGGAGGACTCCTGGGGAACCAGAGGTGACGTGGAATAATCCTCATTAATACACAACAAAACACCAGAGGTGACTTCTACCTAACCTTTACCAAGCAAAACTTCCTCTACAGTGACTCTGTCTGCCTAACTCTAATGGCACCTCCAGCTACATTCATCCGATCCAGCAATACATAGTCCCTCCAGCTACACACAGCCTCTCCAGCTACACACATCCCCTCCAGCAACACACATCCCCTCCAGCAACACACATCCCCTCCAGCTACACACAGCCACTCCTGCTACACACATCCCCTCCAGCTACATATATCCTCTCCAGCTACACACAGCCCCTCCAGCTACACACAGCCCCTCCAGCTACACACAATCCTCTCCAGCTACACGCAGCCCCTCCAGCTACACTCATCCCCTCCAGCTACACACATCCTCTCCAGCTACACATAGCACCTCCAGCTACACACATCCCCTCCAGCTACACACATCCCCTCCAGCTACACACATTCCCTCCAGCTACACACATCCCCTCCAGCTACACACAGCCTCTCCAGCTACACACAGCCCCTTCAGCTACACACATCCCCTCCAGCTACACACAGCCTCTCCAGCTACACACAGCCTCTCCAGCTACACACAGCCCCTTCAGCTACACACATCCCCTCCAGCTACACACAGGCTCTCCAGCTACAGACAGCACTCCAGGTAGACACAGCTCCTGCGGATACAGTGTTTTTCTCATTGCTGGTTGTACAGTAATTCACCTTTATACACCATTTTTATTATAAAGTCCTCCTCATGCCGCTGGACTGCACTATCAGTGACGCTCTGCCCTGTGTTTTTGGCGGTGTAATAATAAAAGCATCATTAGAGGAGTCGGTATCGCCAGTGTGGCTCCCCTGACCTCTCCGTGTTTCCCAGCATGTCTAGAAGACAATTTACACTTCACACCAGACAAACAAGCTGCAATCTGTGACTTCCTCAGAGCCCCAATTAGGCCGCCGAAACTGGTTATTTTCACAAGATGTTCCTATATGTCTCACCGTCAGCTAATGAGCAGAAAACAAACACGAGCAGGTCCGCCAGAGCCCACCACCAACCGATACCTTCAGTGAACCCCTCATTACACACGCTCTGCCCTCCACTCCACAGCAGAGACTGAACTCCCGGGCCGGCGCTACCATAGGTGCCACCTGGGTAATTGCCCCAGGGCGCTGCCAGACCCAACCAGGTCTCCCCTGGCTTGTGCTCCCCATGGCCCTGCCCCCTGCACAGTGGTCTGAAGTTTGATTCTTTGGGAACAAAGTTAAAAAAAACAAAAAACAAAAAAAAAACCCTTGCAGTTTTTGAAAAAATCTATTTGGAAAAAGAATTGAAGAAATTTTTTTTTAAACTCAGTAGAATTACATTTTTCTGCTGTACACTTTAATATGTACAGAGTACCGAGCTCTGTATAAATATTTTATACATCTTAAGAAAACGGACAGCATGTGGTTCCCCCCTTCCAAGCCTCTTTAAAGGGAGGGTTCACGGAGAAAAAAAAACATTAATCCACTTTCCTGAGGCTTCCTCCAGCCCGTGGCAGGCAGGACGTGCCCTCGACGCCGCTCCAGAGGCTCCCGGTCTTCTCCCGTGGCTGACCCGACCTGGCCAGGCCGGCTTCCAGCTCAGGATCTTGTGCGCTCCAACGTGCGTCTCACACGGTCGCACTGACGTCATCGGACGTCCTCCCTAATAAAGGGAGGCTATACCCAGTATAAGTATAATGTTCCTAATAAAGGGAGGCCCTGCCCAGGATTAGTATAGGGCTCCTAATAAAGGGAAACTTTGCCCATTATTAGTATAGTGTTGCTAATAAAGGGAGGCCATGCAGTTGCCAGTTTATGTATAGTGGTGAGTGTGTTTAAAGCAAACCTGAAATTAAAAAATACCTGCAAGATATAATGAATTGTATGTGTAGTATGCATAACAAATGGAGTATTAGTAGCAAAAAAATAGTCTCATATTTTTATTTTCAGATATATAGCTTTTTTTTTATAACATTGGATCATTCTGTCATATTTCCAGTTTACAAATCACATTCACCAGTTTACAAACCACACTCACACTAGCAGAGATAATGACCCTTTGAACGTTCCTGCAGTAAAACCTTATCTAAAGCTGTCTCTTACTGTTTCTTGGCTGTTTAGGTGCTTCCGAAAACAGGACTGTATTAGACCCAGTGGGTTGAAGAGTTCAGAGAAGCTCTTTTGCAGCGATAACAACTGACTTTTTTTTTAACTCTTCCAGTTCTGGAAAACAATATGAGACTGTTTTCTTTGCTACTAATGTCCTATTTCTTAGCTGTACTACACATACAGTTCATGATCTCATAAGTATATTTACACTTCAGGTTTGCTCTAAGTATTTGTATAATAACCCCACCTCTCTTTTCGTTAGCTCAAAATTCAACTGCGGCTTTCCAAAAACTGTTAAAGGACAAAGTCACTACAAAGTGGGACATAAGTCTATGGATCCTTGTGTACTTGTTTTTTACTGCCCCCCCCCCCCCTCCCTCTCCCCTCCAGAATGCAGTGGATTGTCATTACTCTCTGTCTGCTTCAGCCAGCTGCTCAGTTCTTTGTCACCACAGCGATGTCACTATCTATTAATTACTTAATCAATAAGGTCTTTTAATGGCACGCATAAGATTCCCGTGAGATTTCAGCGCAGCCAGGACATAACTTCCACATTTACATCTAAATGAGCGAGGACAGGAGAGAACTGCAGCATCACACCTAACAGCCGCTAACCTGCCTCCCCCTCTAGAAATCACTCTCTCGTCCTTCTGCTAAGCTAACCGGTTGGCTACTAACAATCAACCTCTCTCAATAAAGCAAGCACAGGGGGCAGAAGGGCTGAGAGGACAAGACGTGGGCTGACAGGTAAGACATCAGGGGGGGTCTAAGGGGATTGTAGGAGAAGGAAAACAATCCAAGGGAGCAAAGGGCAGCAAAAGGCAGGCCAACGCATGGACAGGGTGGGAAAGAAGGGCAAAGGTGGACAAAGTACAACACAAGTGGGTCATACAAGTTGGATCAGGAGTGACATAAAGGGTTGAGAGATAGAGGATAGGACTTGAAGGGCTTGTAAAGCAGAGGACGTGGCTTGAAAGGCTCATAAGGCAGGCAATGTGGCTTGAAGAGCTTATAAGTCAGAGGGCATGGCATGAATGGCTAGTTAGGGCAGAGGGCATGGCATGAATGGCTAGTTAGTCAGAGGGTATGGCATGAATGGCTAGTTAGGGCAGAGGGCATGGCATGAATGGCTAGTTAGGCAGAGGGTATGGCATGAATGGCTAGTTAGTCAGAGGGCATGGCATGAATGGCTAGTTAGGCAGAGGGTATGGCATGAATGGCTAGTTAGTCAGAGGGCATGGCATGAATGGCTAGTTAGTCAGAGGGTATGGCATGAATGGCTAGTTAGTCAGAGGGTATGGCATGAATGGCTAGTTAGGCAGAGGGTATGGCATGAATGGCTAGTTAGGCAGAGGGTATGGCATGAATGGCTAGTTAGTCAGAGGGCATGGCATGAATGGCTAGTTAGGCAGAGGGTATGGCATGAATGGCTAGTTAGTCAGAGGGTATGGCATGAATGGCTAGTTAGGCAGAGGGTATGGCATAAATGGCTAGTTAGGCAGAGGGTATGGCATGAATGGCTCTTAGGGCAGAGGAAGTGGCTTGACAAGCTCATAAGGCAGAGGACATGGCATAAATAGCTCTTAAGGCAGAGTATGTGGCTTGAAGGGTTCATAAGGCAGATGACTTGGCATGAATGGCTCTTAAGGCAGAGGATGTGGCTTGAAGGGCTCGTAAAGCAGAGAATGTGGCTTGAAGGGCTTATAAGACAGAGGATTTGGCTTGTAAGCTTGAAAGGCAGAAGACGTGGCTTGAAAGGCTTGTAAGGCAGGCAATGTGGCTTGAAGGGCTCATAAGGCAGATGACGTGGCATAAATGGCTCTTAAAGCAGAAGATGTGGCTTGAAGGGCTCATAAGGCAGAAGATGTGGCTTGAAGGGCTCGTAAGGCAGAGGACATGGCTTGAAGGACTCATAAGGCAGAGGACATGGCTTGAAGGGCTTGTAAGGCAAGGGACGTGGCTTGAAAGGCTTGTAAGGCAGAGAACGTGGCTTCACATTGTGGGAGAAAAGCGCTTCACAAATGTTTTGTTGTTGTTGAAGGGCTCCTAATGCAGAGGATGTGGTTTGAAGGGCTCGGAGGATGTGTCTTGAAGGGCTCGTAAGGCAGAGGACGCAACTTGAGGGAAAAGAGAGCTGGGGACATCAGCTGAAGGAAACAAAAAAGCAATTCATGAAGTTAAAGGATTGAGAGCAGTGGACATGGCCTGCAGTGATTGAAGTGGGAGGAGTTGGCAGAGGGAAAAGGTATGAAAGGCGTGGAGGGAAAGAGGCATGTTTGGGTGAAATGGAAAACGGGGGATGTGGTCTAGAAGACTCAGAGGGCAGGAGACATGGCCTGAAAGGCTCAGACGACAGAGGACATAACCTGAGGTCGATAGGGAAGGGAACATGGACTAACAGACTCTAAAGGAAGTAAACATAGCCTGAAGAAAGAAACGAAGGACATGGGAAGTGGGCCACTGTGATAAAATGGAGATTGGGATGACCAGAAAGAGAGATTTCCCAAGGCCCGAGGGAGGGAAATTGAGATGGTGAGTCAAAGGGTAGAAAAAGTGAGGTTAGAAGTTTAAGAAGAAAAGTGAAATGGGGTTTAGGAGGCATGGTTTATGTGCAATGAAAAGGAGAAGGAAAGAAAAATGCGCCAAGGGCTAGGGCTACAATGGTAAGCTGAGCAATTTGCGGACAGTAGGGAAAGGTGAGTAAGAACAGGGCACCAGGGCAGAGGAAGTGGGACAAGTGATAAAAAGGTTTCTTCCTGGTGTTCTTCATGAGCTATGGGGTTTTACACATCTATGTTGTGCAGCACCTCTGCAGGGCCAGATTTGTACTTTTTACCACCCAAGGCCCACTATCACCTGCTCCCCCTGGACCGTCAGCATCCAACCTTCCCCCCCCCCCCCCCCAACACTTCAGTGATTAGATTTTAGGCTCCTCTGAGGACGGTTAGTGAAGTGATGGCAGATATGACATATAAGCTCCTCTGAGGATTGTTAGTGACATAATTCCTTTGAGGACAGTTAGTGAAGTGATGGCAGGGATTAGATTGTAAACTCCTTGGTGAGTGGCATGTTCGGTGAGTGAAAGGCAGCTCAGTGATCACTGTAAGCAGGGGCGTCTCTAGCCATTTTGTCACTCCAGGCGAGAAATCCTGTGGCACCCCCCCCCCCCCGTGATTGCCCCCAGTCCCATACCCCGCACCCCTCATGGTGAACACCACTCCTGTGGTGAACCCCACCCCCAAGACCCCCGAAAATCATAATGCAGCAGCGTTTCACCAGAAAATGTACTTATTGCGGCATGGGTTCACCAGAAAATAGTTGTTATGAAGCAGAGCGTTTCTCCATAAAATATACTTATTGCGGCATGCACTCACACACACCACACACAGTACACACACACACACTATACACACACACACAGTGTACACACACACACACACAGTACACACACTGCACACAACATACACACTATACACAGTACACACACACACACACACACACACACTTTAGACACGCACAGCACAGTACACACACTACACACACACACACACACACACACACACACACACACACACACACACACACACACACACACACACACACACACACACACACACACACACCACACAGTAGACATACACTATACACATACAGAGATAGGAGGAGTGGAGTGAGACTGAGAATAGCCTGAGATGGAGCAGTTTATCTGTATTGCAGTCTCACATTACACAGAGACTAGTTGCTGGTAATAGGACTGCTGTCCCTGCCAGTCTCTTACACAAGTCAGCAAGCAGCCCTCCTGGAGTCTAGGGACTGTCAAAACTTTTCAACCTGTTTAAGACCTTATCTGCACTTGCAGTCATTATAACAATGGGGAGAAACCAGACAGATTTTTTTCCCACTGACCCTCCAGACGAGTTCTACATCATGCTGTGTATATTTACCAGCTTGCCTGCCCTCTAATTGCACTTTTATCAGCTAGCCTAGTGTTTTACATTGCCTTACATCAACAAACCTGAATACAGCAGACACAGGACCAACCCTAAATCATTGAATGAAAGGCAGCCTGGGGGGAAGTCAATGCCTGGCTGCTACACAGTCTCTACATCCACGCAGTTAGCAGTAGCAGAGAGAGAGGGACTGAATTCTCAGGAGTCGGACTCAGGAGCTGATGATGCTGTACTCCTCGGATCCCTGACTAGGATGAGTGCCTTCTCTCACTGACTCATTCATTACTGTGGTTCTTTGAATCATTGAGCTGAAGTCCAGTCAGCCCCGCTGCTGCTGCTGCTGTGTAAACTGACACCTGAGTCAGCTGAGAGGCATTTCTTCTCTCACTACTCAGTGCAGAAGCGCCCTTGCCTCTTCCTGTCGCCTTAGGCGAAAATTTATAGCTGCCTAATGGCTCGGACGCCTCTGACTGTAAGTGCCCATTCATACCCAACTGCCACATCTGGCTGTTGATAGCCACCCACCGCTATGTGTAAACTCTGTGTAGCAGGACAAATGTTTGGCATGCTAACTGCTACTGTTGCCCAAAGCCCGCCCCTTGCTTTCCTGGTGCTATAGGCCATGGCCTTTGTGGCCTTGCCTGAAATCTGGCCATGCACCTCTGTATTATACAATTATGTTGTGCAGTGCCTCTGTATCTGTAACTTTGACTGCTAAGGACAGCAATACACCTTTTATTTAGAGCAGTCTCCACACCTTTCTTCTGTCAGAGTGAGACCTCTTTCAGACGGACGTTTGAACTGCATGCGCGCTTGCCCCATCTGAACTGCATGCGCACTTGCCCAGAAGTCCAGTCTTCCGTCTGCCGCCGGCCAGCAATTTAGATACAGCCGAATTGTAGCGTTTGTAAAACCATGCGTGGCAAGCGCTGACACGTGGTGGTGTTACATGGGGGCAGAGAATCCTGATTCCTGACATGTCGAGTTTGACTCCATGGGGGGGGGCTGCCTGTGCAGCACCAGTGGCGAGCACAGCCAAGGGCCCGGCTGGTGCAGGAGAGCAGCTGACAGGCAGTGAACTCACCACCTGTTAGCTGCCCGTGTGAAAGGGACCTTCATACAATAGCACTGGCAGAAATAACTGCAGGACAAGAACATGGAGTTTGCTGTGAACCCCTCCCCGCTAGAAGAAGCTGCACAGGAGATGTTACAGGTAGGTCAGGAGAAATTCCATGTGCGACCCATCACTCTCCCTCCGCATGGGAATCCACAGAGTCAATATTCTTAGAATGAAGCTCTGCAGGCTGATAAGAGCCATGTGATATCCATTAAAAGATGACCTGTGAGATCAGATAGACACAATTTATCGCACATTGTTCCTCTGGATCCTCACCCTCCTTCCACTGCCCCCCCTAAGTCCTCATTGCACCTATCTCACTCTCAATAAATTTCATTGACTTCCTCTCATCATCTCATCTCCCTAATGATATCTCTTGGCGGCTCTGATAATGAATCCAGATAATGTGGGGAGGTAGGGGTCGCGGCTGCGGACCCTGAACATTGTGCCACTTCCCACCACTCAGACGTGAGGGTTTTATTTATGGGGTTTGAAGGGATTCAAAACAAATATCTATGAGAAAAGATAACGATAATGGCGACCTTGAGGGGTCCTTCCGGAGAGGCTGCGACCTGAAGAGAGATGGTTTCTGCTGCAGAGAGCGCCGTAGAACGTCCTGAGCTGCCGCTGCCGACTGGGAAATGTGATCCATGCAGAGTTGCTGGAACAGGAATGATGAAACAAACACGACCGGAATTGATGTTAGTTTGTGGAGGTCGTATTAGATGCTCTGTCTCTTGTAGTTGCACTTAAAGAATTCTTCCTGCAATGGTTTTTCAAAGAGTCCCACGTGATCAATTTATGATGAAATTGTACTTCACTGATTGTCTAGAAGAAATAATAATCATCATGTGAGGAGAATATTGTGGTTCTCTCTTTAGCTGTCTCCTATCATGTGATTTATAGTGTTTGTGATCAAATTTAAGATCCTGCATTATGAAACCTGAATGGGGTTGGGGTCCATGTGACTCCAATTGTCACGCTCAGTTACCTGTCCAGAGTGGTTGTGCATGCGTGCATGCCGTGTTATGCGACTCGTGCCAAAGGACCTATTTAAAGGAATCATCAGACAAAACAAACCCTCCCCCCCGCTCTACTTACCCGGGGCTTCCACCAGCCCCTTGCAGCCGACATGTCCTACGCCGCATCTCCGCTCGCAGCCGCCGGCCCTTGATCCCCGCCGGTGCAGAGGCCGAATTCCTCTAGTGTGCCTGCGCGAGCGCCGCTGTCAATCAAGCCCATGTTGTCCGTGGTGTACTGCGCAGGAACAGTAGTTCTGCACCTGCACAGTACACTGCGGACAACGTAGGCTTGATTGACAGCGGCGCTCGCGTAGGTGCAGTAAGGATGACCTCGGCCTCTGCACTGGGGTGACCCTGGGTCGGTGGCTGCGAGCGAAGATGTGGCGTGGGACCTGTTGGCTGCAAGGGGCTGGAGGAAGCTGAGGGAAAGTAGAGCAGGGGGGGGGGGGGTTGGTGGAAGCGGAGGATTTTTTCGCTTGATGACTCTGGAGAGTGCCACTCTCCAGTACTGCAGTATTGCAGTTTGTTGTGAGTGAATGGTGCTCCCGTGCCTGAGGCTGCCCATTTGTGATTCCTGGATGTTGACCCTGGCCTGACTGACTACCTGATCCATGGCCAACTTCTGCTTTGTCCGACTTCCTGATTTGTTACCGACCTATGCCTGTCGGAGAACCCGCTTTGTTGCCAAACCCTTGCTTGTCCAAGAACCTGAGAGCCTGGTGGTCTTGCCATCGGTGGTGCAGTTATCCAATCGCAAGGATTGCTGTCCTCAGCTCATCAGTCTCCAGTATTCACAGTATGTTAGAGCTCGTTCTCACTACAAAAGCTTTTCTAAACGCTTTGTGATTTTAAAAGCTCTTGCTAATGTTATCCTATGTGTGTGTTCTCACAGGAGCGATGTGATTTTGTAAAAATCCTCCATAGCATTGCATTAGCAAGAGCTTTTAAAATCTCTAGCTTTTAAAAAGCTCTTGTAGCGTGAATCAACCCTAACGCCAATGCTTCCTGCTTCCAAGTTGGACGCATGAGTGAACTCCCCTTTACCTTGTCCACTAGCTTGGGTGCTGAAGTGCGATGTTATAATAATTTGAGTTTCTGAATACAGGTTTCCACATTTGAACACCACCACTAGTGCACTGATTAAGTGTTAATTTTGCTTCCTGTGAAAGATGATCATGACTAGTAAGGTTGGTGTTCAAATTCTGGACACCATTAGGTTGGAAGGAGACATCCATTGTTTGAGTCAGACCCAAAATACCCAAATATTGCCAGCATTTTGGCTTCTGTGTTCAGGAAGCCATTTAACCACCCGCCATCATCCATTTTCTTCAGTTAATATCTGCATTTTTGTCCATCCTAATGACACCAAAGGACACCAGTGGAATTTCCCTGGAATGTCAATGGAATTAGAAATCCCCTTACCAAATTAACTTTGAATATTGGGACTAATTTTGGTGAACATAGGCCAATTCATCACATTGTAACATGTAGTCACTTTCAGGGCAGCCATCAGGGGGGTACAAGAGGGACAGTAGTGTGGGGCCCAGGAACGGTCTGAGGCCCAAACAGTGACAGTGCCACTCGAGCCTGTGCTGGCAATTGTTCTACCGTGGCATAACAGGAGTTGTGTGGTCATCTTCCTCTTACCTGTTGTGTGATTGTTGAACATGCATCAATTGCAGGGGAGAGGGAGTTATGGGCAACAGGCAAGTTGCTTTTACTCTACCCCACATATCGTGGCTCTGCCCCCACACAATCTACCTATCAGATATTTATTTGGTGTGAGGGGGGCCCTGTAGGTTTGCCAAGTATGGGGCCCAGAAAATTCTGATGGCGGCTCTGGTCACTTTGTCCATGTACCTGGAATCAGAGTTCTTCGAAATTTCAAGCCTTGAGGGTCTTCTGTATCTTTGCACCAAAGTCAAGAGACCCACTGCTTCCTGGGACTGACCTTATAATCTCAACCTATATTCTCCAAACCAGTTGTGCATGTGTAATAGACTGATTTTTGTGTAGAAAAATCTGTAAAGCAGTAACTTCCCAATAAGCTATTTGAAAATAATCCTATTCTTTGAAATATCTATGTAAATAACAGGCTGAAATACAGAATCAGGATTTGGGCTATCTATTGCCTGAGTCTGTTTAAGTTTAGCAACTTGTTGACCTGGGGAAAGTACCTAAGGGGAGGCTCATGGCTTGGCTGCCTCATTCTCATCAGACATGATGCAGGCAGAGGAAGCATGCTCATGGAGTTCTTCTTTATAATTCCCTTTTTCAGGTATTTTATCCATACTTTGAGCTCAAAGTGAATTCAGTGATTGCTAGACAGTTATTGTGTGTTATATGAACAACTTATGAACATGTTAAATGTATGTGAAGCAGATATTTGCTGTGGTTAAACTGAGCAGTGCTGTATGTGTTATATATCAGGCAGCTAGCCATTCAGCCATGTTAGTGTATAGGTGTTATATATCAGGGAGTTATACTGTATATTAGAAAGCTAGCTAATTCAGTCATTTCAGTATTATATGTACTACATGTTAGGCAACCAGCGCTCAGCCATGTTAGTGATTTGTGCAGAAGAAGATCAGGCCTCACAGCCAGTATGCAATGTGTGTGTTCATATGAAGCCTTATAACTCACAGATCTGCAGGAATAATATGGTTATTGCAAATGCATCTGAGCTAGTGTGCAGTCACATGTGTGTTTAGTGACTCCCTGCAGTCAGCCATGCTGGAACCATGTGTCACAGGGAATCTATGCAGTTATGAAGATCAGCCAGCAAAGTTAATGCATCTTTATCTGTTCAGCAAGAAATGCTTTTGTATTTGCCCTTTTATATGACTGTTAAATGGACGAGAACTGGATGTTATTGTGGAAAAGTTCTTATTGAAAACCTTTTTCTATGCTATACAAGATTTTATTTGAATAAACATTCTCATCAGACATGATGCAGGCAGAGGAAGCATGCTCATGGAGTTCTTCTTTATAATTCCCTTTTTCAGGGTGTAACATTTTGGAGGTCCCACGGAGATGAATGTGATGAGGATTAGCTGCCCAGACAGACATCCCTAATCATCATTCAACTTCAAACACGCTGATTGCCAGAGAGAACAGAGAGGTCGTGGTGGTTCAACAGCTGTGGAAGGAGAGACTTGCATGTGATCTGAGGTAAAAGAATAGTGCCAGGAGAGCTGCGCTTTCTATCCTACAGGAAAAGGTTGAACATTAGACTAAACTTGTTCCAGGACTAGGAATCGAGATGGAATCATCGGGTGTTGAGGACTTGAAAGTACAAGTGGGCGGTGCCTTGTATGCATTATCCAAAGATGCTTTGCTGGAAATATGTGACTTTTTATCTATTGCTGGTCCATCATCTAAAAATGTGGCAGATAAAAGTCGGTCCTTTATAATCTTGCATATTATGAGGTATCTGGAGAGGGAAGAGTTATGTGAACTAGAGGATCAGGGCATGTCTGAGTTACTCATGCTACAGGATAAAGTGAAAGAGCTGCAACAATCTTGTAGGGATAGTGTACCGAAGCAGGCAGTTTCAGAGGAGACACAGGCAGGTGTAGTACAGGGACAGATAGTTCCTCTCTCAGAAGCTGAACAGTTGAAAAAAGAGATAGAAGCACTACAATTGAAATTAACGTTAGCACAGCAGGAGCAGACAAATCAGATCAGTGAAGCAAAAAAGTCAGTAAGGGGAGGAGATAAGCATTGGAATGAAGGCCGTGTTCCCGCTCTGCAGACTTTCCAGCATCATGTTCCTTTGCAGTGGGGTAGAGAATTTAAAATATCAGGTCAGATAGGTCAGCCAGGCCAAAAGGACAAACTGACTTTTTCTAGCTTAGCCCACCAAATTGAGCAGGGAATCAGCAAGGGGTTTCCTGAAATAGAAATTGTTGATGCAGTGATTAGGGCAATAGCACCAGATTTGCAGCTGCGCAGCTACCTGGAGGGTAAGACCAACCTTACTTTGCCCACTTTGAGGAGAATTCTCAGATCTCATTACCAAGAGAAGGGTGCAACAGAATTGTACAAGCAACTGACATCAGAGGTACAAAGTAGTAAAGAAGACCCACAGACTTTCTTGATCCGTGCCTTTGATTTAAGACAAAAAATCCTGTTTGCTTCCCAGGAGGCAGAATCTGGTCTAAGATATGATCCTGTACTGGTACAGAGTATGTTTCTTCATACTGTCTTAACAGGTTTGCAAAATGACAACATCAGAAGTGACCTTCAACCATTCCTGCAGCAAACAACAACAAGTGATGAACTGCTTCTGGAGAAACTCAACATTTCCTGTGCAAATGAAGCAGAGAGACAGAATAAAAAGAAGCTACTCACCCCACAACGACCAGCCACAGTGCACTCAGTCCATTCAGAGACATCTACAGCTACAAAAGGTAAAAGCACTCACCTGTGCCAAACTAGTAACACTCAATCTGAGGTACTGAATGAACTGAAAGAAATGCGTTCTGACCTAGCTTTATTAAAAAACCTGGGTGCGGAAGTTGCACAAATCAGAGAATCGATTCAACAACCTACCACTGTACAGACACAGTATCAGACACCACCTGCAGCAAAGGAGTGTATACCCCCTCAACAGTTACAGTATTCTCCAGAAAGTTGTGTGTTTCCCCAAGAACCGAGACAGATGTCCGCTACCCCCTATCAACAAAAGTTTAGACCTCAACGCCACTACCCTTCAGCATATGCCCCCCTGAGAAAGTGTATTTGGTGTCAGCAAAATGGAAATGAATATTGCAGCCATTGTTACCGATGTCGAAGTAGTGAGCACTTCCTTGCAGGATGCAAAGCGAGAGGTACAAGACTAAACAAAGATGATCCTTTAAATGGGAGATGGTTACTTCCACGGGACAGGGAGTAACCAATAGGAGAAGAATGTCCCAACCATATTGTTTCCACTGTGGTGTTCAGGGGAGAAATCAGAAGCTCAGCCGATGTACATCTTGTAAGAAAGCTACCTATTGTTCAAAAATCTGTCAAGCTGAACATTGGCCTAAACACAGGAAATCGTGTGGACAGTATCATGGTCCACCAGTGCATGCCAGCAGCCCTAGAAAAGAGGATAGTCATTCCCGCCTTGTCACTCTGGTAGGGAAACAGTGTATAGCTGAGTGCTACATACAGGGGCATAGAACACGAGCATTATGGGATACGGGCTCCCAAGTATCTATTGTTGATGAAAAGTGGAAAAAGAGATATTTGCCAGATGTGAAGTTAAGAGACATTTATGAGTTACTTGATGCTTCTGAGGATTTGAAGATCACAGCTGCTAATGGACAGAGCATCCCTTATTTAGGATTCATCGAAGTTACATTTGGATTAGCTACAGATAACGATGATCTCACTGAACTTGTTGTCCCCATCTTAGTGATGAAGGGTGGAAAGCTCTCCAAACCTATTATAGGCTTTAATGTTATTGAGCGAATAGTTAAATCTAGCGCCACAGCACAAGTATCGGCAACAAAAAGAGAGCAACTGCATGAGACACTAAGAGCCACCTTCCCAAACCTTGAGAGAGAAAGTGTCACTGCCTTCATAGATATGGTGACAACTGAGCAACCATGCGACTATGTAGTGAGAACGACCAAAGAGAAAGTCATCGTGCCAAGACACACCTCTGTTCAGATAGATTGTAAAGTGCAAACCCAATCATTAACTAAGGACACTACAGTTCTCTTTGAGCCAGATATCAGTCCCCAGTGGCCTGAAGGACTTGAGTTTTGTGAGACGTTAGTAACGCTGAGAAGTGGTGTGTTGCCTTATATTGTCCTTACTGTACAAAACCCAACTAACCATGACATTGAGTTATTAGGAAGAACTGTAATAGGTACTGTACAGCATGTTCAAGCTGTGTATCCAGATACCATCTTGGAGAAACCCAATAAAAGCCTTCCAGTGTCAGTGAGTCAAGTAAAAGCAGGAAGCGAGCAAGTTGCTGATACTCCATGGGATCCCCCAATTGACCTGAGCCACTTGGGTGAATTCGAAAAAGAGGTGGTACGGAAACTACTTCGTGAAGAATGTTCTTCTTTCTCCAAATCAGATGACGATATTGGAAGCATTGGGAAGCTAAAGTTAAGAATCTCCTTGAGTGATATGAATCCTGTAGCGCGCACATACATATCCACACCGAAGCCACTTTACAAAGAAATGAAAGACTATCTTCACAACCTTATTATGCAAGGATGGGTACAAAAATCCTGCTCATCTTATGCTTCACCAGTTGTCTGTGTAAGAAAAAAAGATGGTAGCCTACGCTTGTGCATAGATTTCAGAGAACTGAATAAGAAGACTCACCCTGATAGACAACCAATTCCTCGAGTACAAGACATCCTGGATAGCCTTGGTGGCCACTCATGGTTTTCATTACTGGATCAGGAAAAAGCCTACCATCAAGGGTTTATGGAAGAAGACAGCAGACACTTGACTGCATTTGTGACCCCATGGGGCCTGTATGAATGGATAAGAATTCCTTTCGGGTTAATGAATGCGCCTGCAGCTTTCCAACGTTGTATGGAAGAATGTTTGGAAGATGTACGAGACAACATATGTATACCCTACTTGGACGATACATTGGTGTACAGTCAGTCATTTGAGGAACATGTGAATCATGTCAGAGAAGTACTTCAGAGGTTGAGGAAGTATGGAATAAAGCTGAAGCCTAAGAAGTGTGAACTGTTTAAACGTGAGGTGCGCTATTTAGGAAGAATTGTTTCATCTGAAGGTAGCAAGATGGATCCAGCTGACACTATTGCAGTAAGAGCTTTAAAGGAGAAGAGACCAAGCACTGTGGGAGAATTACGTGCCATCATGGGCTTGTTAAGCTATTACAGACAGTATATACCAAACTTTTCTCGTATTGCTGGACCACTTTATGATTTGTTGAAAGGGACCACAGAAGACCAAATACCACAAAGTAGCATGAGTACACGAAAAGTTCCAACGAAGAGAAAAGGAGTGTCATCACATAAATTGATTAACTGGATGGAAAAACATCAATGTATCTTGGAAGAATTAATAGACTGTCTAGTTGAGCCACCAGTCCTTGGTTTTCCAGATTTTTCCCAGCCGTTTATCCTCCACACAGATGCCTCCAATCAAGGCCTCGGTGCAGTTCTATATCAACAACAAGAGGGAAGACTTCGTGTGATAGCCTATGGCTCCCGGACTTTAACTGCAGCTGAACGGAATTACCATCTTCACTCTGGAAAATTGGAATTCCTTGCTTTGAAGTGGGCCATTACAGAAAAATTTAGAGACTACCTGTATTATGCACCAACGTTCACAGTGTACAGTGATAACAATCCACTCACATATGTGCTATTGAGTGCCAAGCTAAACGCCACTGGATACAGATGGGTAGCAGAACTTGCAGATTTCCATTTCACCATTCGTTACCGACCTGGTAAAGAAAATGTGGATGCAGATTCGTTGTCAAGAATGCCATTAAATATTGAGAGGGTGATGGAACAATGTACTGAAGAACTGACATCTGATTGTGTGGCAGCAACAATCCAAGCTATTGAGGTTCAAGACTGTAACCTACCGTGGGTTTGCCTAGCAGTTACAGATACCCAAAGTACAGGAGTGATTGATGAAATAGGTAAACCATTTTCAGTTGATGAAATTCGACGAGCACAGCAAGATGACAAGCACATTGGCCCAATAATATAGTGCAAGGTGAAGAACCATAAGCCATCAGGTTATGAACTGAATACTCTTAGCAAGCAAAGCAAGTGTCTACTTCGCAACTGGGAAAGACTTTGTATTGATGAAAAAGGAATTCTCCAAAGAAGAACATTGAACAAGACACAACTTGTATTACCTGAAGAATACAAGGTTACCGTGTTAAAGGAATTACATGATGAGATGGGCCATCAAGATATTGACAGAACACTATCATTGATCCGGGATAGATTCTTTTGGCCTTACATGCAGAAGGAAGTTGAACATTATGTGGCAAGAACTTGTACCTGTTTGAAACAAAAGACGCCATGCAAAGAAACACGAGCACCTCTTACAAGTATTGTTACAACACAGCCATTTGAACTTGTGTCAATAGATTTTCTCCACTTAGATAAATGTAAAGGTGGATATGAATATATCCTGATAATCATTGATCACTTTACTCGTTTTGCTCAAGCTTATGCCACCACCTCAAAGTCTGCTAAAACAGTTGCTGATCGAATCTTCAACGATTATGCTCTAAAGTATGGAATGCCAATGCGAATACATCATGATCAAGGCGGTGAATTTGAAAATCAGCTTTTTGCTCAGTTGAAAAAGAACTGTGGTGTATTAGGATCAAGGACAACACCGTATCACCCCCAAGGAAATGGACAAGTGGAACGGTTCAACAGAACATTGTTACAGATGCTTAGGACTCTTACTGAGAAACAGAAGACAAATTGGAAAGACTCTTTGAATAAGCTTGTCTATGCATATAATTGCACACGATGTGAAGTAACAGGCTTTTCCCCTTTTTACCTCCTTTTTGGAAGATCTCCAAGATTGCCTATTGACCTCTTGTTTGGACTTACCTCAGAGACAGGAAAACCTGATCATCGAGCATACATGGAAAAATGGAAACAAGAAATGCAGGATGCATACGAAATAGTGCGAGAGAATATGAAAAAGTCAACAGAGAGAAGTAAGAAACATTATGATGGAAGAATAAGAAGCTCAGTATTGTGTCCAGGTGACCGTGTCCTAGTCAAAAACTTGACGCCTAGAGGAGGTACTGGAAAGCTCCGTAGTCATTGGGAAGAGAACATTCATGTTGTGATTCGTCAAGTTGGAAAAGATCTCCCAGTCTATGAAATCAAACCTGAGCAGGGTAGAGGAAGATCAAGGATCATGCATCGCAATCTCTTGTTACCATGTGATTATTTACCACTGGAAGTTCAACCAAAACCACCAGTTAAACAGAAGGAAAGAAAGAAAGAGCTAGATCACAAAGACACAAATCAAGAGGAAGAAGATGAGGAAGAAGAATATGTGTACTATTACCATCCGGTAACGCAGCCTCAAGAGCTCAATGATGATAGAATTAGTGAGACTACTAATGCACAAGTGGATAGTGAGCGAGAGACATCTGCATTTAACAATGAACTGAATGAACTAGATGAAGAAGCTCCTTTGACCAATACAAGTGAGCCTGAGATACTACAAGAGACTGTTGAGCAAGAAGATAATCCAAGGGAGGATGAACAATCAGTTGAGATGCAGGATGAGGTTCTAGTATCCCAATCTCCAAATTCAGTTGAAGATCACACACAAGTCCATAGCTTACCCAGGAGAGAAAGGCGAGCTCCTAAAGTCTTTACTTATGACCAACTGGGAAAGCCAACATGCTATAATGTAGTGAATGCCAATGAAATGCTTTACCAGTATTATCCCATGCCAATTAGAGGGGTTGAACCAATGACAATGTGGTCAAATCCATTTCAGATCTACCAACCAACATTTCTACAGGCATACTAGAAGTCAAACTGTGTTCGTTATGAAGCATAGTTAGAGATTTCAGACCCTAAAGAAGAGTTCTAAGAATATGTATGAGGCGTAGCTGTGTGCTGTTGATATAGCTAACCAAATTGATCACTGTATAGTGCAGATAAGTTACCAGAATGCCTGGGGTTGAGAAATTGTCTATTTAAAGTATGTGTAGATGTCGGGACGCCATCTAATTTTGCAGGGGAGAGTGTAATAGACTGATTTTTGTGTAGAAAAATCTGTAAAGCAGTAACTTCCCAATAAGCTATTTGAAAATAATCCTATTCTTTGAAATATCTATGTAAATAACAGGCTGAAATACAGAATCAGGATTTGGGCTATCTATTGCCTGAGTCTGTTTAAGTTTAGCAACTTGTTGACCTGGGGAAAGTACCTAAGGGGAGGCTCATGGCTTGGCTGCCTCATTCTCATCAGACATGATGCAGGCAGAGGAAGCATGCTCATGGAGTTCTTCTTTATAATTCCCTTTTTCAGGTATTTTATCCATACTTTGAGCTCAAAGTGAATTCAGTGATTGCTAGACAGTTATTGTGTGTTATATGAACAACTTATGAACATGTTAAATGTATGTGAAGCAGATATTTGCTGTGGTTAAACTGAGCAGTGCTGTATGTGTTATATATCAGGCAGCTAGCCATTCAGCCATGTTAGTGTATAGGTGTTATATATCAGGGAGTTATACTGTATATTAGAAAGCTAGCTAATTCAGTCATTTCAGTATTATATGTACTACATGTTAGGCAACCAGCGCTCAGCCATGTTAGTGATTTGTGCAGAAGAAGATCAGGCCTCACAGCCAGTATGCAATGTGTGTGTTCATATGAAGCCTTATAACTCACAGATCTGCAGGAATAATATGGTTATTGCAAATGCATCTGAGCTAGTGTGCAGTCACATGTGTGTTTAGTGACTCCCTGCAGTCAGCCATGCTGGAACCATGTGTCACAGGGAATCTATGCAGTTATGAAGATCAGCCAGCAAAGTTAATGCATCTTTATCTGTTCAGCAAGAAATGCTTTTGTATTTGCCCTTTTATATGACTGTTAAATGGACGAGAACTGGATGTTATTGTGGAAAAGTTCTTATTGAAAACCTTTTTCTATGCTATACAAGATTTTATTTGAATAAACATTCTCATCAGACATGATGCAGGCAGAGGAAGCATGCTCATGGAGTTCTTCTTTTTCAGGGTGTAACACATTCAACATCTTTCACATTTTACAACAGAATATTTTTACCCCCCCCCCCTTCTCTAATCAGGGTTCTTCTAACATAATTATCCTATACTAGATTCCTTACCCCCATGTAATACCGCCTTTCTACCTCCATGATTGAAGCATGAGTCCCCTCTACATTCAAATGCAATAAGAGTCGCTCAACACTCACTTGAAACCAAAGTCCCCCTAACTGTCAACACTGTCAACATCTGAAAGGAAGAGTCCCTTTGCCCTCATCATTTAGAATGAGGTCCCTCTACCCTCATCACCTGGAAGGAGAGTGTTTCTGTCCACATCATCTGAAAGGAAAGTGTAATGATCGCTGCTGCAGCAGGTGTTGCTGGAAGCAGTAGTGCTGCAGCTCAGGCAGTTCTGATGTCTTTCCATGCAAGCTGCATAGCTTTGTCTGTCTTTCCCTGCTGTCAGCTTGTGACTGATTATCATTCACCTGTGTGGGAATCTGCATGTCTGCTCCCATTGGATGACCTCAGTATAAAGATCTGCTTCCTGCAGGGTTTCCTTGGGTTTTCATAGCTTCAGCTTAAGCCTGCCTTGCTGTCGCTTTAGCCCCCGATCGTGTTTCTTGTTAAAGATACTTTGCTGGTCTTTGCATCATATATTGGTTCATTGCCAATATATATGCATACCAGCACGTTTATTATTTTCCTTGTATTTGTGTTACGTTGATATATCAGTGTCGCTGATGTATACGTACACAAACTGTTTATATCCTGTGTGCAGTTAGTCAGCTTTCCAGCACGTTTTGGTAGGTTGCGCGTACCGTGACCACCCGTGCTGAGGTAGTTACCCTACTCCTGGTTCTGTTGTGGATTGCGTTCATCTCTGCGAAGAGATAACGAATCCTTCTGAATCCTGTTCTGTTACTGTTTGTGGATTGCGTTCATCTCTGCGAAGAGATAACGAATCCTTCTGAATCCTGTTCTGTTACCGTTTGTGGATTGCGTTCATCTCTGCGAAGAGATAGCGAATCCTTCTGAGTCCTGTTCCCTGTATTACTCCAGTCCTAGTCAGCGTTCCTGCTTATGTCATATATCGGTTCATTGCCGATATATACATATGTTAGTCAGACGTTACAAATAGTTTCATTGATAGCTGTAATTGTAATACGCTAGGAAAACATACTTATTGTATATTTATCTGTGTTACGTTTATCTATCTTAATCCTGCTATTTTCTGACTATCCTGTCCTGTCTTTGTGAGGCACGCCATCGCTGCAATCGCATTGGCTGCCTCATTCCAGTCTGTCTGGTTTTGGACGCTTGCTGTCGCTAGGTAGCCGCTAGCTAGCAAGCGTTCATTCTGTCTACCTGTCCTGATCTCCTCAGTTCTGGTTTGTGCTCTCAGCGCTACTTTGCGCTGAGACGTTATAACGAAAGCATTGTTTGTGGCTGTCAGATCTGCACTGGCTCTGTGCGCCACAATCTCCTATTGGAGTCAGTCCTCCCCTCCACTATACTAGGGATAGCCTGTTTCCTTGTGCTAGTGTGTGTACCTCCTCCACGCCAGCTCATGCGTTGCATGCTGACTGTGGAGAATACACCACCAAGCCTTACATTATGAAAACCCCATTACCAATCCCCATTGTGGGGGGGATTCCCAGAAAGTATGACACTGTTAATTATGGTTCCTGTTCCTTTAAGAAATTTGAAGAACTTAGCTCTGAAACAGAAAATGAGTTTTTCTCTGAATGTGCCAGGTTCCTGACCAATCCTGATCTCCAAGCGACTCCTGTTTCAACCTGGGCACTCCAACTAAGTTATATTTTGTTTAAAGGGGAATTATTCCAGTGGGCATTTGATGTTCTCAATCATTCCGATTTGAAAGAGAGACCGCTGGAATTTCTAGCGTTTGTGATCCATAACTGGTTGCGCATAGATCCATTGCCTTTTCCTCTTAATGAACTCCTGGCAGCAGGTCAATCAGCTACTCCTTCAATTGCTTGCAAAAATGTTCAGCAAGCAGAAAGTGTTACTGATAATTTTCCTGCAGCCTTGAATAAATCACCAAGAACAGCAGGGAAAACAGCAGGGTCTAAGGCCAAACGCAAACGTTCTAAGAAACGTGTCCGATCTGCAGAGTCGTTATCCTTAAGGTCCGTACACACGCCGGACTGGAGGCAGCGACAGGTCCGTCGTTGCCTCCCGCTGGGTGGGCGTGCCAACGACAGTCCGGCGTGTGTACGCACTGTCGGCGGACTGATACGGCTGTTTCTGAGCGATCCGCCGGGCGGATCGCTCAGAAACAGCCGTATCAGTCCGCCGACAGTGCGTACACACGCCGGACTGTCGTTGGCACGCCCACCCAGCGGGAGGCAACGACGGACCCGTCGTTGCCTCCAGTCCGGCGTGTGTACGGACCTTTAGCGACTGAGACCTATAATGAGATTCTGCCATTAACAGATAATGAAATGCAATTGTCTTTCAGGGGAGTTAAATGGACTTATGAAACTACTAATGAACTTTCCTCCCTGGCTAGGGAAAATAAAGATTTTTGTTTAAAAGAATTATCTGAGTATGATTATGATGAGATATTACAGAGTATTGAACAAATCAACTTATTTGTGAACCAAGGGAAGTTTGCATACACTACAGTTCAACACTTGCTACAGGTATTGGAGATTCTTAAGAATAAGGAATCTGCCAATCACCTGCTAATTAACCCTATACATGTGCCTGCCACAATCATATCTGCAGACTGTGATCAGCCTAAATGTTTCGCTGTTAAGTATGCATGGGATCCTCCATTCGAGAGGGGAGAGATGGAAGCCCTGGTCTGTGAATGGAAGAATGATTCAAGTTCATTTTGTCAATTTTACAGTGCAAAAAGTGAAATGGTATTGAACGCATGCATTAAGTCAGCCTATAACCTAATAGAGGCTGGTGTGTGTAGGTATGACTGTGTGGCTCCTTTGATTGATGTGTGGGAACTGATTTTGGATGATTTTTATGTGACTCCGAATTCGCAAATTTGGCGTTCTGACCCGCCTGCTTCAGCACCTTTGGCTGATTCAGCAGGTGATTCGGAGCTCTTTTTGTGTGAAATTGAAGTTCCTGCAATTCCACCCTGTACCATGGATAACTCAGTGTTACTTCCCAGTAAAACAGAAGCCACTGATACATTCTTAACCTTGCCCTGCGCAAATTTCTCAGCAGAGAATCCAGAGGTCCTGCTGACTTCCGAGTCCAGCCTAGCCAGTACTCATGACTCTTTGTTTAGTGAAACAGACACCAGAAAAATCTTGCCTGTCTCTGCAAACACTTCTGCAGAAATTACCTGTGTTAATAAAGTTCAACTCCTGTCTGATCCAGCAGATGCCAATAGATGCACTACATCAGTTTCCGAGTCCCAGCAAATGAATGGTGATTCAGATGCGCAAATATTGTGTCTTGATCTTCCTGTTTCTACACCTCGCTCTAGTTTCGTGAATAGCTCAGAGCATCTGCTATGTGAACCTGAAATCGCAGAATTATTACCTTGTTCAGAAAATTTTCCAATAAATTTGCCCTGTACCATAAATTGTGCAGTAGATCTCTCCAATGAAACTCAGGTCACAGAATCATTATGCTGTCCAGCAGGTGCTTCCATGGTTTTGCCCTGCAATATGGACTGTTCAGTGATCCTGTCCAGTGAAGCTGTGGTCGCAGAGTCTTATGCTTCACCCAGTACTTTGGATACTTTAAACCCTCTAGCAGAGGAGGCTGAAGCACTGCTTACCTCAGTTGGTGTTGCAGTAATATTCACTTGTCTAGCAGCTGTTTTGGAATTACAGTCTGCTCTAATAAAACTTGATGAATTTCTGCCCAGCAAAGCAGAAGCCATTGAAATATTGTCCTCGTCAGCAAGTGTGTCAGATACCTTGCCCTGTACACAGTCTGATTTAACCAATGTTGTTGAGTCCCTCTCCAGTGTTGTAACAGCCGAGGAACTCCAGCCCTGTCCTCTGAATGTTTCAGAAGTCTTGCCCTGTAACATGGATAATTCTGATTCCCTGGTCAAAATAATAGAAATCTCAGAATTTCAGTCCGGTCTGATGAGTGTTCCTGAAACCCAGCCCTGTATCCTGAAAGATTCTGGTTCTCTGGCCGCTGTGGCAGAGGTTCCAGAGTCCCCTTCCTGTCCAGGGAATTCCTCAGTTTTGCCTAGTCCAGTGGGGGCTGCTGCAATACTGACTTGTTCTGCAGCGCCTCATGAGCTCCAATCCAGTGTATTAAATGAGTCTCTGTCCAGTCCAGAGGTAGTTGTGGAGTCCCTATCTGGTTCAGTGCATACATCAGAAGATTTGTCCTGTCTTGTTAGTGCCCCTGAATCTGATTTGTTACTGACTTTGCTGGAATCAGCGACATCTAAGTCTGATCCAGCATTCTCGTTTAAAAGTCCAGTAGTTGCGAAGTTTAGTCATGATGATTTTTTTTTGGCCAGTCCTAGTTTTGGTCCTGTCTTGGCTGACCCTGAGGCTCACAGTTCCTTGACATGCCCAGAGGTTTCTCTTGTGCCGGTGTGCCCAGATGTTCTTTGTGTGCCAGAATGCCAAGTGTGTCTAAGGTGTTAGCGTGCTCTGATGCTTCCTTAGTGGGAACACGTTCTGATATTGCCAGTCTGCCTGCATGCCCAGAGATGGTTCTGGTCCCTGAAAGCCCTGATATTGATGTTTGTCCTTGTGGCCCTGACTCGGGAATTACCCTAGGTTCCATAGGGGTTCTTGATGGTTCTCCATGTGAGCCTAAGGGGCATTCTGACCTATGGGGATCTCTTTGGAGCTTCAAGGTGTTCTGGGAGGTCTCTGAGAAAACTTGTCCTGGTGCCTTGGACTGGTTCAACAGTGGGTTTTGTGTTGGTAAAGACAGTACCGGTGGGCATTGCAAAGGCTTTGGCGTTTCTGAATGGTTCCTGGAAGGCGGTGGGTATCGCTCAGGGAGTTTCGGAGGGCTTTCTTCTGGAAATCATGGTTCTGATGGGTGTCACACTGGGGCTTGTAGTACTGATGGGCATGGTTCTGTAGGTTCTGGTTCTGATGGGTCCAGTCTTGTGGGGACTGATTCTGGAATTCGGTCTTGCCGGGCTGTCCCGGTCATCATGAATTATCAGTCAGACTGTTTTGTTGGGAATTTCAGTTTTGAAAAGCGTCTGGAATCCGCTTTTAAGGGCGGGGGTACTGTAATGATCGCTGCTGCAGCAGGTGTTGCTGGAAGCAGTAGTGCTGCAGCTCAGGCAGTTCTGATGTCTTTCCATGCAAGCTGCATAGCTTTGTCTGTCTTTCCCTGCTGTCAGCTTGTGACTGATTATCATTCACCTGTGTGGGAATCTGCATGTCTGCTCCCATTGGATGACCTCAGTATAAAGATCTGCTTCCTGCAGGGTTTCCTTGGGTTTTCATAGCTTCAGCTTAAGCCTGCCTTGCTGTCGCTTTAGCCCCCGATCGTGTTTCTTGTTAAAGATACTTTGCTGGTCTTTGCATCATATATTGGTTCATTGCCAATATATATGCATACCAGCACGTTTATTATTTTCCTTGTATTTGTGTTACGTTGATATATCAGTGTCGCTGATGTATACGTACACGAACTGTTTATATCCTCTGTGCAGTTAGTCTGCTTTCCAGCACGTTTTGGTAGGTTGCGCGTACCGTGACCACCCGTGCTGAGGTAGTTACCCTGCTCCTGGTTCTGTTGTGGATTGCGTTCATCTCTGCGAAGAGATAACGAATCCTTCTGAATCCTGTTCTGTTACTGTTTGTGGATTGCGTTCATCTCTGCGAAGAGATAACGAATCCTTCTGAATCCTGTTCTGTTACCGTTTGTGGATTGCGTTCATCTCTGCGAAGAGATAGCGAATCCTTCTGAGTCCTGTTCCCTGTATTACTCCAGTCCTAGTCAGCGTTCCTGCTTATGTCATATATCGGTTCATTGCCGATATATACATATGTTAGTCAGACGTTACAAATAGTTTCATTGATAGCTGTAATTGTAATACGCTAGGAAAACATACTTATTGTATATTTATCTGTGTTACGTTTATCTATCTTAATCCTGCTATTTTCTGACTATCCTGTCCTGTCTTTGTGAGGCACGCCATCGCTGCAATCGCATTGGCTGCCTCATTCCAGTCTGTCTGGTTTTGGACGCTTGCTGTCGCTAGGTAGCCGCTAGCTAGCAAGCGTTCATTCTGTCTACCTGTCCTGATCTCCTCAGTTCTGGTTTGTGCGCTCAGCGCTACTTTGCGCTGAGACGTTATAACGAAAGCATAGTTTGTGGCTGTCGGATCTGCACCGGCTCTGTGCGCCACAATCTCCTATTGGAGTCAGTCCTCCCCTCCACTATACTAGGGATAGCCTGTTTCCTTGTGCTAGTGTGTGTACCTCCTCCACGCCAGCTCATGCGTTGCATGCTGACTGTGGAGAATACACCACCAAGCCTAACAGAAAGTCCCTCTACACTCATCATCTGGAAAGAGAGTGGCTCTATCCTTATCATCTACAAAGATAGTCCCTCTGTCCTTATCATCTGTATGGAGGGTCAGTCTACCCTCATCATCTGTTAGGAGCGTCCCTCTCTCCTCATCATGTGGAGGGAGCGTCTCTCAACCCTCATCATCTGCAAAAGATATACCCTCTACCCTCATCATCCCAAAGGAGATTCCCTCTACCCTCATCATCTACGAAGAGTCCATCTACCCACATCACTTATAAGGAGAGTCCCCCTACCCTCATCACTTATAAGGAGAGTCCCCCTACCCTCATTTAGAAGGAGAGTCTCTCTGCCATCAACTAGAAGGAGATTTCCTCTACTCTCCTTGCAGTAAGACTCTTGCTTTCTTTTGGGTCTGGTCTTGAGGAATCTCTGGCTACTGTTGACCCTCCAGCCATTCTGTCCTCCTTTCTCACCTCTGACATGTTTTCTTGCCTGCATTGATGGACTTCGGGTCCTTTTGCCACTAAAAGGTTTCCACTACTATCCACAAAAGATTAGAAACTGCATATGCTATGTGTAGGAAATTGACAGAGATCGGAAATTTCGCAGAAAACTTTTGGGGAAACACGTCAGCTATAAACTATGAATCGCAGTAACGGCTCACAGAATATAACATTTTTTATGTTCAGCCACCCCCCCTCCCTCCCCAACCCACAATTTTTCTACAGTAATTAACAGATCTGGGGCACTCGGGTGGTGTATATTGTGTGACATGAGTCTGCTCCGCGGTTCCAGTGACATGAGTCTGTTGTTGTGATTTTTGTCTGTTTCAGAAACGTTTTTACATTATCCTCACGAGAGAGTGAGACGCCTAATTGTCCTCGCGTTCTTGGCTCGATGCTGCTGCTTCTATTAATCCATCAGAATAGCAGTGACAGATTGGTACAGAGAAGAAGCTACATAATTCATGACAGTCTCGGATTCCTGCAGTCTGCCAGGCCAATGGTTGCTGCCAGCAGATATCGTTAATGCTTGGTTGCCCCCTCACCAGGGCTTTACGCGGAGTGAGAACCTGTTGGTGAGTTACAGCCGGTCAGGAGCCGCTCACACCTGTCTTCCAGCAGATGTCCCGCTGATTCCTTGTAAGATCAGAGGAGGATAAATGCCAGTCAGAGCACGTTTAATTGGCTGTCACTGGAAGACGGCTGCTAATACCTGGGATAAAGGAGTTAACCAGGGCTGTACAGAGCAGCAGGAGCACTTTCTTACAAGAAATCTGGAGTGACAAAACTGTGGAGGCTGCCAGTGCAGATCTTCTTTTAAAAATGCTGCTTCCCTGGAACAAGCATGCAGCCAGTGGAGTCACTCCTGGAACAAGCTATGAGACAGTGGAGTCACACCTGGCACAAGCATGCTGCTAGTGCGGTCATACTTAGAACAAGCATACAACCAGCGAAGTCAAACCCAGAACAAGCATGCAGCCAGGGGTTTCACACCTGGAACAGGCATTAACCAGTAGGGTCACACAAGGAACAAGCATGCAGCCAGTGGAGCCATACCTAGAACAAGCATGCAGCCAGTGGAGTCACACCTGGAACAAGCATGCAGCCAGTGGAGTCACACCTGGAACAAGCATGCAACCAGTGGAGCCATACCATGAACAACCATGCAGCCAGTGTAGTCACAACTGGAACAAGCATGCAGCCAGCGGGGTCAAACCTGGAACAAGCACGCAGCCAGCGGAGTCACTCTTGGGACAAGCGTAGAGACAGTGTAGCCACAAATGGATAGCATGCAGTCAGTAGAGCCACACCTGGAACAAGAATGCAGCCAGCAGACGCACAACTGGAACACTCTGCAGCCAGTGGAGTAACACCTGGAACAAGCATGCAGCCAGTGCAGTCACATCGGGAACAAGCATGCATCCAGCTGAGTCACACCTGGAACAAGCATGCAGCCAGCGGGGTCGCTACTGGGACAAGCGTAGGGACAGTAGAGCCACAAATGGAATAAGCATGAAGCCAGAGGATAAAAAGTATAGACCGAGAGCCCAATATAGTGTAGTAAGTTTAGAAATTGGATGAAGAAATAGAAACGTAAGTAATATACTCACAAACCTGGGTTACCCTTAGGCAACCACTGAATAGGCAGGTGGGGAGATTAGGCCTTTCCCCACTCAGGGTTAAGATGTCGCTCTCTGTAGACGGAAGAAAGGAGGGTTGGTCACCCTTCCACCAAGGGTGGATAACTTGATATACGAAGGTACAGAGGCGCCAATAGGATAAAATTCGATAGAAAGTTTAAAATTGTTCAGGTGGCAGTGGTGGACCAGCTACACCAAAACAGACACAAAACTGTTGATTGAAGAAGCATACATTTATTCACATACTCCTGTTTAGGAGTATGTGAATACATTTATGCTTCTTTAATCAACAGTTTTGTGTCTGTTTTGGTGTAGCTGGTCCAACACTGCCACCTGAACAATTTTAAACTTTTTATCGAATTTTATCCTATTGGCGCCTCTGTACCTTCGTATATGAAGCCAGAGGAGTCACACCTGGAACAAGTATGCAGCCGTTGGGGTCGCACCTGGAACAAGCATGGTGAGCCAAACCACGAAAGAATCCTCAGTTTTGGCCAGACCGTCATTTTTTTTGCCTTGTTCCACAAAACTTCAATAAGTCATCCATTCCTAAGTGCTTGACAACAATGCAATACAACAGCTTATTGCTGGCTGATTATAGTTATTTGTGTTACGATTGATCAGATATTCACTAAATCTTTCACTGGCTAATTGCTGACACGGAGATTGTCTCCCACACAATAACGAGTGGGAGACAAACATCTGCTCTCTATTAAACAGGATGACATCATCACACCGAATGCATCTCCACGTATTGAAGCCGTCTCATTGTCATAAAACAAGTATCCCGCCATACGCCGTCTCTTCTAATGGATCTCAAAAGCTTTTCTCTATCTTTTCTTTTTAAATAAATCGCATTGTGAAATAATAATAATAATGAAAAATAAAATTGTCTGCACATTGAAATGTCAGTGTAATTGTTCGGTATTGGTGGTAAAAGGGAAATAATGAAGATGTAATGAAGGGAGAGGGTGGAGGAGTAGCAGGTGCTGGAGAATATCAGCCGATGTTCTTTGACTGCCAGGCCCAGGAAACTCGAAATGTGAGCTGTTTTTAGGAACCACAGAGTGTTTTTAGGAACCACCGAGGGGATGAATTGATTCATTGCATCTCCTCCAAAATTTTCAACTTCTTGCGTGAAATTGACGACTTACGGACTTCCCAAAAACGTTCACTAATGGTCTACTTTGACATACAGGCCACCCAGGTCTCTGTGGTGGAAACACATTTACTTATGGCCAGCTTATGTCTCTGTATTAGATGAATGTATTCTTGTAGGGCCCACTCTTGTCTCTCTAATCATGGATTTATTCATGTAGGGCCTACTCATGTTTCTTCTGGAAACTTATTATCCTATGGCCAGCTCGTGTCTCTGTAATGGTGGAATGTATTCATCAAACATCTCTGTAATGGTGGACCTTTTCATGTAGGGCCTACTCTTGTCTCTGTAATGGTGGAATCTATTCATGTAAGGACTACTCTTGTCTCTGTAATGGTAGAATCTATTCATGTAAGGACTACTCTTGTCTCTGTAATGGTGGAATCTATTCATGTAAGGACTACTCTTGTCTCTGTAATGGTGGAATCTATTCATGTAAGGACTACTCTTGTCTCTGTAATGATGGAATCTAATCATGTAAATAAATACTACTCTTGTCTCTGTAATGGTGGATCTACTCATGTAGGGCTTGCTCATGTTTCTTCTGGAAACTTATTATCCTGTGACCATCTCATGTCTCTGTAATAGTGAAATGTGAAGACTACTCTTGTTTCTGTAATGGTGGACCCCTTCATGTAAGGCCTACTCGTGTCTCTGTAATAGTGAAATGTAAAGACTACTCTTGTTTCTGTAATGGTGGACCTCTTCATGTAGGGCCTACTCGTGTCTCTCTAATAGTGAAATGTGAAGACTACTCTTGTTTCTGTAGTGGTGGATCTCTCCATGTAGGGCCTACTCGTGTCTCTCTAATAGTGAAATGTGAAGACTACTCTTGTTTCTGTAATGGTGGCCCTCTTCATGTAGGGCCTACTCGTGTCTCTCTAATAGTGAAATGTGAAGACTACTCTTGTTTCTGTAGTGGTGGATCTCTCCATGTAGGGCCTACTCGTGTCTCTCTAATAGTGAAATGTGAAGACTACTCTTGTTTCTGTAGTGGTGGATCTCTCCATGTAGGGCCTACTCGTGTCTCTGTAATAGTGAAATGAGAAGACTACTCTTGTTTCTGTAATGGTAGATCTCTCCATGTAGGGCCTACTCGTGTCTATGTAATGGAGGAATGTATTTATGTAGGGTCTACCAGTGGTGCTCACCGCCAGGTCGTGATCACGCTTACACGTGGATTCACGACCATTTTGACGCATTCCGCCTCGGACACGCTAAGCCGTGAATAGATTTTCAACCACGAAAATCTACTTCGGCTTCGCGTGAATGCGGACAGAAATCCGCATTCACGCTCGTGAAACCCGGTGCTGAAGTCGTGGTTTGCGGAAATGCGTCAAACTATGCGGAAGTGACACATTGCAGGCCAATCAGAGTGCCCCAGCCAGGCCCTAGCAACCAATCACAGGAGGGGAGCTATGCCCTCCCCTCCTGAATATAAAGCGGCGGCCATGATGGAAAAGCTCTGCCCTTGCTAGACTGTGGTGCTGAGAGGATTATCTCCAGGCCATTGTTGTTTGAGCAAGTGCATTTATTGTGTTAAAAACAAAGCGTTTTTTTTTGCTAACACTGCTCTTATACTCAGGACCGGTTTAAGCAACAATGGGGCCCCAGGGCAAAATAAACCTGGGGGCCTTACTGTACACAGTTAGCTAGTCAGTGAGTGATTGCTGTAGTTAGTTGTCGTCAGTGTAGTGTAGTGGGATTGTGGGAGTCTAGTGATTATTTAACTGTGTGTAGTGCAGGCAGGTTCAGTGCTGCAGTGTAGTCAGTGTAGTGGGAGTGGGGATTATCTGTGTGTAGTGCAGGCAGGCAGGTTAGTGCAGCTGCAGTGTTCACTTGTATATTCCAGTGACAGTTATACACTTGTACTATTTGCAGGCAGCCAGTCACACCGCCGGCGCCGCCACTCTCTGCCAGCGCTGTTCATTCATTCTGTCAGTGACCTTGTGCCGTGCCCAGTGCCTACTGCTCGCTCACTTGCATATAAGCATCTCATTACACAGTGTGACATCCTTGTGTGCCCACTGCATCCTTCAGTGACCTAGTTGTATATCCAGTGCCCACTGCTGTGCCCACTGCATCCTTCAGTGACCTTGTACTGTGCCCACTGCATCCTTCAGTGACCTAGTTGTATATCCAGTGCCCACTGCTGTGCCCACTGCATCCTTCAATGACCTTGTACTGTGCCCACTGCATCCTTCAGTGACCTAGTTGTATATCCAGTGCCCACTGCTGTGCCCACTGCATCCTTCAGTGACCTTGTACTGTGCCCACTGCATCCTTCAGTGACCTAGTTGTATATCCAGTGCCCACTGCTGTGCCCACTGCATCCTTCAATGACCTTGTACTGTGCCCACTGCATCCTTCAGTGACCTAGTTGTATATCCAGTGCCCACTGCTGTGCCCACTGCATCCTTCAGTGACCTTGTACTGTGCCCACTGCATCCTTCAGTGACCTAGTTGTATATCCAGTGCCCACTACTGTGCCCACTGCATCCTTCAATGACCTTGTACTGTGCCCACTGCATCCTTCAGTGACCTTGTACTGTGCCCACTGCATCCTTCAGTGACCTAGTTGTATATCCAGTGCCCACTGCTGTGCCCACTGCATCCTTCAGTGACCTTGTACTGTGCCCACTGCATCCTTCAGTGACCTAGTTGTATATCCAGTGCCCACTGCTGTGCCCACTGCATCCTTCAGTGACCTTGTACTGTGCCCACTGCATCCTTCAGTGACCTAGTTGTATATCCAGTGCCCACTACTGTGCCCACTGCATCCTTCAGTGACCTTGTACTGTGCCCACTGCATCCTTCAGTGACCTTGTACTGTGCCCACTGCATCCTTCAGTGACCTAGTTGTATATCCAGTGCCCACTGCTGTGCCCACTGCATCATTCAGTGACCTTGTACTGTGCCCACTGCATCCTTCAGTGACCTAGTTGTATATCCAGTGCCCACTGCTGTGCCCACTGCATCCTTCAGTGACCTTGTACTGTGCCCACTGCATCCTTCAGTGACCTAGTTGTATATCCAGTGCCCACTGCTGTGCCCACTGCATCCTTCAGTGACCTTGTACTGTGCCCACTGCATCCTTCAGTGACCTAGTTGTATATCCAGTGCCCACTGCTGTGCCCACTGCATCCTTCAGTGACCTTGTACTGTGCCCACTGCATCCTTCAGTGACCTAGTTGTATATCCAGTGCCCACTGCTGTGCCCACTGCATCCTTCAGTGACCTTGTACTGTGCCCACTGCATCCTTCAGTGACCTAGTTGTCCAGTGCCCACTGCATCCTTCAGTGACCTTGTACTGTGCCCACTGCATCCTTCAGTGACCTAGTTGTATATCCAGTGCCCACTGCTGTGCCCACTGCATCCTTCAGTGACCTTGTACTGTGCCCACTGCATCCTTCAGTGCCGTTGTACTGTGCCCACTGCATCCTTCAGTGACCTTGTACTGTGCCCACTGCATCCAGTGATTCATTACTAGCAACATGTCTGGCAGGGTTTCGCGGGGTGAGAGGAAAGGGAGTTCAATTGCCTCAGCCACTTCTGGGACTGCTCCACGTCCAGGGAGAGGACGCCCAGTTGTACGTGGTCGTGATGCAGCAGAAAGGGGGGCAGCAAAGCCTGGGCCGAGTCAGCGGACGCCATTGTCCAAATATTTTAAAGTTTCTGGTCCCCGTGTGGTGGTTGAGCAAATGGAACCTGACGTACTCATGGACATCATGACTTCCTCCCAGACCTCTACTGTGAGCACCACTCCAAGCAGCAGCAGCAGCAGCAGCCAATGTCCCACGCTTGTTGTGACATCCACCCCAGCACCCACTGGTCAGCAGCCCTCCCAGGATGACAGCGTTCTGTCCCTCAGTCCGGCTTCTGGGAACCTGCTGATGCAAGAAGCTCAGGACTTACTGGGGACTGATGTGGCAGAGATTGAGATCGGGCCACAATCACAAGCGTTGTTGAGTTCTGGTGATGAAGAAGAGGGGTCTGTGTCTGGGGATGTAGGGACAGAAGAGGAGGCAGGGGAGTCAGAGGAAGAGCTGGATTATGATGATGCGGCTGATGATGACGACGTTGTGGACCCTAACTATGTGCAGCCTGCTGAGTCCGTGGAAGAATGGTCAGAGGCAGAGCAGGATGACGAGTCACCTCGGCCTAGGCAAGGATATCGCCATATGTCAGGCAGGGGCAGGGGCATCAGCAGCAGTGGGCGTGGAGGAAGTAGAAAGGACACTGCTTCAGCCGGCACCACCACCATGCAACCCCCGGCAACTACTACCACACATTGTTCCGCTGCACCCTCTGCTAGTGGGGGCCGCAGTAAATTAAAGTCACCAGTGTGGGATTGCTTTGAGGAATGTACTGATGACAAAAGGTATGCGGTGTGCAGGTTATGCAGCAAAAGATTGAGCCGTGGGAAAAGTCTGAGCAAGATGGGTACCTCATCCCTCCAGGGCCACCTGAGAAGCCGCCATTGCCGCGAGTATGCGGACTTTAAGAGGAAGCAGGCACTGCTGGCAGGGGTTCCTGAGAGCAGAAGGCCCACCAGCATCATCCCTCCCTCAGGGTCGTGAATCCCCCACAGCAGCAGCAGTAGTAGCACGCAAGCGCTCTTCCACCTCGGCTACTCAGGACACAGACATTGAGGCTGGCAGCCAGTGTTCGTTTCTCTCCTCTGTCTCCCCTGCATCCCAGCATCGTCAGACCCTGCTGAGCGACACCTTTCAGGGTTTGACCAAGCCTCTGCCTCCAAGCCACAGGCGGATCCGCAAACTAAATGGCTTGCTGGCCCGGGCCATGGCATCACAGCTGCTTCCCTACTCCCTGGTGCAGGAGGGGAGCGCCATGCGGACGCTGCTCCAATTTGGCATCCCCGAGTGGCAAGTCCCCAGTCGCCACTATTTCAGCAGGAGCGCGATCCCAGCACTCCACAAGTTTGCGGTGGAAAACGTGGCCCGTTCCCTGGACTACTCTGTGGGCAAGCGGGTCCACGTGACCATGGACTCGTGGAGTAGCAGATTTGGGACAGGTCGCTACCTGTCCTTTACGGCCCACTGGGTGACACTGATGGAAGGGAGGGAGGACAAGAGCGCATCAGCCCAGCTAGTGGTACCACCACGCGGGATCAGGGGGGATGCAGAAGGGTCCTGTCACGACACTCCCTCAGCACCCGGAAAGCAAGCCCGCCTCGGCAGCAGCAGCGCCAAGCCTCGGCACTGCCAAGCCCTTTTAAAATTGGTGACCCTGGGGAAGGAGAGGCTTACGGCCACCAACGTCCTGGCCGCCCTCAGGAAGCAGGAGCGGAGGTGGCTGACCCCCAGAGGCCTGGAAGTGGGGTATGTGGCAGCCGATAACAGGGCCAACCTGGTGGCAGCAGTGCAGCAGGGAAACCTCCAGCACATCCCCTGCTTGGCCCACGTGCTCAATCTTGTGGTGCAGCGCTTCTTGTGCACCTACCAGGGGATGAGCGAGCTGCTGCAGGATGCCCGGGCGGTGGTACGCTTTTTCCGCCTGTCAGCCACTGCCTCTGCACTCTTGTCCACCTTACAGCAGCAGTATGGAAGGCCACAACACCAGATGATCATCGACATGCCAGTTCGCTGGAATTCGACTCTTGCCATGTTGGAGCGGCTGTGTCAGCACAGGCTGGCTCTTAGGGCCTACATGCTAGACCCAAGTGTCCCCAGCAACCAGCAAGTCCCCATGATTACTGCCACTCAGTGGACACTGATGCAGCAAGTATGCCTGGTGCTGAGTCCCTTCCTGGAGGCAACCAAGATGGTCAGTGAGGAGCGGGCCTCTGTGTGCCAGTGGGTGCCCTTGGTTTGTCTACTGGAGCAGGCAATGGACAATTTAATTGAGCGTGGGGATGAAGCCCTGAGGCAGTTGGAAGAACAGGAGCAGATGGCAGCACAGTCCAGCTCAGAGGAGGGCTCACAGCAGGTAGTGGAAGAGTTGGAGGTCCCTAACCTGAATGAGGAGGAGGAGGAGGAGCAGAGTGCAGCAGGCGTTGTACGTGGATGGCGGTTTGAGGAGGACAACGACATGGCACAGGAAGAGGACAGGCATGCGTTATGGGACAATGGCGAGGACGAGGAAGATCTTGCTGGCAGGGCCCACTTGTTTCCCATGGCTGTGCACATGTTGCGCTGCCTTCGCAGGGACCCCCGGGTGATCCAGATGCGTTCAAGGGAGGACATCTGGATTACCTTGATGCTTGATCCCCGTCTGAAGGGGAAGCTGGGAGACTTAATGACGCCATCCACCACCGAGCAACGCACAAGGGAGTTGAAGGAGGCCCTTGTGCGCAGACTACTGGAAGCATTCCCCCAGCCTTCCACCCCCACTGTAACTGCTCTGCCAAGCCAGCAAGAGGTGCCTGCCATTGCCACTAGCAGCACAACAACAACCACCAGCAGCAGCAGCAGCAACTGGCGCCCCGGAGACCTGAAGAGCCTAAGCAAGAGCCTGTATGCAGTGCAGCAGCCCAGAACAGAGGTGCCCGCCACAGCATCCACCACCAACCAGCACAAGCAACGACTGACCACCATGGTGTCTGACTATATGGGGTCATCCAGCGGGCTCAATGACACCGACAGCCCCGTGGACCCCTTGGAGTACTGGGTCAAGAGACTGGACATCTGGAGCGAGCTTTCCCAGTACGCCCTGGAACTCCTATCCTGCCCTCCTTCCAGTGTCCTCTCAGAGAGATGCTTTAGTGCGGCCGGTGGCGTGGTCACAGAGAAGCGTTCTCGGCTCTCCCACGCCTCTGTGGACAAACTCACCTTCCTGAAAATCAACCAGGCTTGGGTGGAAGGTGAGTTCCTGGCCCCTATTGTCGGACACAGGGGGACATGAAGTGGCTGCTGTTGTTAACTATGCCTGCCTTTATAAAGACAGTTACTACCTGCCTAGTGCCTACCTTGGTTAATTTTTTGGTGTTATGGTACTACTACCAGTAAGTTGCCATGGTCCTCCTTCTGAGCTGCTGAACTGACCGCCCGCTTTGTCCTCCTGACTCAGTCGCTACTACACTCTGCGTTCACACTGCCCAGGTCACTGGGTGCATTTAATTTTTTGGCCAGCACTATGACGCTGTGCTACTACTACTAACGCCAGTATGTTGCCATGGTCCTTCTGTGCTGCTGAACTGACCGCCCGCATTGTCCTCCTCCTCCTGACTCAGTCGCTTCCACTAATGCACTCTGTCCGCGTTATCACTGCCCGGGTCACCGGGTGCATTTAATTTTTTGGCCAGCACTATGACGCTGTGCTGCTGCTACTACCACCAGTATGTTGCCATGGTCCTTCTGTGCTGCTGCTGCTGCTGCTGAACTGAATGCCCGCTTTGTCCTCCTCCTCCTCCTGACTCAGTCGCTACCACGGTACCACCAATGCACTCTGTCTGCGTTATCACTGCCCGGGTCACCGAGTGCATTTAATTTTTTGGCCAGCACTATGACGCTGTGCTGCTACTACTACCACCAGTATGTTGCCATGGTCCTTCTGTGCTGCTGCTGCTGCTGAACTGAATGCCCGCTTTGTCCTCCTCCTCCTCCTGACTCAGTCGCTACCACGGTACCACCAATGTACTCTGTCTGCGGTATTACTGCCCGGGTCACCGGGTGCATTTAATTTTTTGGCCAGCACTATGACGCTGTGCTGCTACTACTACCACCAGTATGTTGCCATGGTCCTTCTGTGCTGCTGGAGCTGCTGAACTGAACGCCCGCTTTGTCCTCCTCCTCCTCCTGACTCAGTCGCTACCACAGTACCACCAATGTACTCTGTCTGCGTTATCACTGCCCGGGTCACCGGGTGCATTTAATTTTTTGGCCAGCACTATGACGCTGTGCTGCTACTACTACCACCAGTATGTTGCCATGGTCCTTCTGTGCTGCTGCTGCTGCTGAACTGAACGCCCGCTTTGTCCTCCTCCTCCTGACTCAGTCGCTACCACGGTACCACCAATGCACTCTGTCTGCGTTATCACTGCCCGGGTCACCGGGTGCATTTAATTTTTTGGCCAGCACTATGACGCTGTGCTGCTACTACTACCACCAGTATGTTGCCATGGTCCTTCTGTGCTGCTGCTGCTGCTGAACTGAACGCCCGCTTGGTCCTCCTCCTCCTCCTGACTCAGTCGCTACCACGGTACCACCAATGCACTCTGTCTGCGTTATCACTGCCCGGGTCACCGGGTGCATTTAATTTTTTGGCCAGCACTATGACGCTGTGCTGCTACTACTACCACCAGTATGTTGCCATGGTCCTTCTGTGCTGCTGCTGCTGATGAACTGAATGCCCGCTTTGTCCTCCTCCTCCTGACTCAGTCGCTTCCACCAATGTACTCTGTCTGCGTTATCACTGCCCGGGTCACCGGGTGCATTTAATTTTTTGGCCAGCACTATGACGCTGTGCTGCTACTACTACCACCAGTATGTTGCCATGGTCCTTCTGTGCTGCTGCTGCTGCTGCTGAACTGAACGCCCGCTTTGTCCTCCTCCTCCTCCTGACTCAGTCGCTACCACGGTACCACCAATGCACTCTGTCTGCGTTATCACTGCCCGGGTCACCGGGTGCATTTAATTTTTTGGCCAGCACTATGACGCTGTGCTGCTACTACTACCACCAGTATGTTGCCATGGTCCTTCTGTGCTGCTGAATTGACCGCCGGCATTGTCCTCCTCCTCCTGACTCACTCGCTTCCACCAATGTACTCTGTCTGCGTTCACACTGCCCGGGTCACCGGGTGCATTTCATTTTTTGGCCAGCACTATGACGCTGTGCTGCTACTACTACTACCAGTATGTTGCCGTGGTCCTTCTGTGCTGCTGAACTGACCGCCCGCATAGTCCTTCTCCTGACTCAGTCGCTACCACCACTGCACTCTGCGTTCACACTGCCCGTGTCCACTGACAACTCTGCTGCGATGTCATTGCTAATTGCTGCAAAAAAAACAAAACAAAAAAATTACAAAAACCTCTCTGGGGCCTTTTTGGCGTCAGCCACTCATCCTCCTCCAGCGGTACCTTCGCCGCCAAGTGCCATTGGAACTCGCCTTCACCTCTTTGACTGCTTAACGCGTATATCCCTTTTTAAACCACTTATTACCAATTAATAGCCCCATTTAAAGTGTTGATTTCACTTTAAAATCCATTTTCTCTAGAAAAAAAAATTTTGGTGGAATTTTTTATGTTGAAGTTATGTTGCCCCTTATCACCTCGATAATCCATGCAATTTGGGGGATTGTAGCATGTATGGGGGCTTTGTTATTAACGTTAAAAGAAAATCCGCCTCCGGGCGGGAATCCACGCGTGATTACGCCATTCACGGCAGAAAATCTGCGTGGTTGCGTGGATGCGGACGAAAATCCGCATGCGGCGGGGCCGAATGCGGATTTTTTTTTGCAACCACGCGGATTGCCGAATTCGTGGATGAGGCACATCCGAGCATCCCTGGGGTCTACTTATGTCTCGCTAAAGGTGTGTCTATTAATGTAGCAAGGCTTGGTGTACAGAGGCGCCAGAGTAGAATAAAAACGTTTAAAAACCGTCTAAAAGAGGGGGATGTTCAGGTGGACTTACCTCCCTCAAAAATATAAAACTCAATTGAGTCACAATATATCAATACAAAAATATTTTATTGAACTCCACTTAGTGCAACGCGTTTCGCAGGTGTGGTCCTGCTTCATCAGGCAAACAGGAGTATAACTCAATGGGTCTAGATGCAGAAGTGAGCGCCTCACTTCTGCATCTAGACCCATTGAGTTATACTCCTGTTTGCCTGATGAAGCAGGACCACACCTGCGAAACGCGTTGCACTAAGTGGAGTTCAATAAAATATTTTTGTATTGATATATTGTGACTCAATTGAGTTTTATATTTTTGAGGGAGGTAAGTCCACCTGAACATCCCCCTCTTTTAGACGGTTTTTAAACGTTTTTATTCTACTCTGGCGCCTCTGTACACCAAGCCTTGCTGAAATCTTGAGTCCACTCTCGGTGGAGGGGTGCTACCCCGTTTCCTATCTACAGAGAGCGACATCTTTAAAACCTGAGTTAAGTCAGGTTCTAATACTCGCCACCTGCACTTGAAGTGGTTGCCTATGGGTAACCCATGTTTGTGAGTATATCTAAATATTTTGCTTTTAACCACAACCAACTTAACAATACTACACCATATCGGGCTCTCGATTTCTCTTTGTTCTTCCAAGCCTATTAATGTAGGCCTACGCATGTCTCTAATGGAAACCTACTGTATTATGCTATGGTGCCGGTGAAACATTTCCCACACTCAGAACGAGAACTTTAAAATCGATTTTTATCAAAAACTATAAGGTCTTTTTTGAAAAATGTCCTCTTGTTCCCCTTGATGGGTGTAATGAATAGTGGAGATGCTGCCGCGCGTTCAGACCGGCGGTTTCCGCACAGCAACATGTGTCTGGTTTGCCTGGGCCTTCTGGTGCACACAGATGGAGAGCTACGAGCGCGCGCACCAGAAGACAGGACCTTTATACCAGCAGGAGAGGTATCAGCTGATCAGAACGATCAGCTGATCCCAGCGGAACTTCTGGTTGGCTGAGTGGCTGGGGGCGGCGCTGCGGAGCGCAATAGTTTATATAGATCTTGCTTGTCAGTTGCTGGTTGTCTGCTGTTGCGAATACTCACGTGTGAGCACTCAGACCTCAGTCAGATCTTACAGTGTGTTAGAACCAGTTGGAACTGGGAATTCACACTTAGCCAGATTCCGCTCTTGAAGTTTACTGTGTTATATCTTAGACCAGTTCCAGGGTGTTGAGACCAAGGACCTCACACCCAAGTATAGGATTACTGTGTTATTCTTTAGACTAGTTCCCGGGTGTCGAGACCAAGGACCTCACACCTCAGACTAGGATTGTGCTTATTGATATTTGTTATGACCTCTGGCTCTGTTGACCTCTTTCTTGCTTTCTGATTCGGTACCTCTGCCCATCTGTCTACTAGTTGCCAACCTTGCCTGTACCTGGTTTCCGAATCGGTCTTCGGTCTCTGTACCTTTCTGCTAGTGTGTTGCCGACCTGGCCTGTCTGACCCTCCTGGCTGTCACTCATCCCTTGAGTGATCAGTCTGACTGTACTACTCGTGACACTTATCCTCCAGGTGTCAATTAGCTGCAAGGGCTTCCTGCTCCTCAGGAAGTCCTTTCTGCAGTTCAGTCAGGGGTCTCTACTCCATAGAAGTCCACTGGTTGCAGTACAGTATGATTCCCAATCCATCAGGGAATCCTTGGCTGCAGTACAGTCTGATTCTCAATCCATCAGGGAATCCTTGGCTGCAGTACAGTCTGTCTCTCTTGCGCTCAGGAAGACAGCTGAAGTACAGCCAGTGGCCACCTGCACCTCAGGGGTCCACTGGCTGCAGTAGAGTCTGTATCTCCCACTCCTCAGGAGATCGCCTTTCTTACTGTTGCACCAAACACTTTATCACTTAGGTGTTCTGTGCTAGCTATACTGGTATTATTGGTGATTCTGCAGATCACACATAATCGGGTATAGCCAGATCAGCAATAATCAGAAATCCTCTGTGTGCTGACACCAATCGTTACAATGGGAAGATATTTTCCATGATCACGGAATACCCGTGATTCCCGAGAATTTTTTCACTATTCGACTGCCTAATCCGAAGCCGTGATGGATTTTCAATCACGGTATTCAACCACGAGGCAGCCGTGATTACAAATATTCAGGCGGTAGAAAGCCATGGTTGGTTAGGTCATGATTGGGCGGAAATGACGTCTCTGGGCCAATCAGAGGCCCCCCAGCCAGGCCCTAGCAACCAATGACAGGAGGGGAGGCTATGCCCTCCCCTCCTGTATATAAAGCGGTGGTCATCTTAATAAGCTCCGTCCTTGCTAGACTGTGGCACTGAGAGGATCATTTCCAGGCCATTTTTTTGCTTCAGCAAGTGCGTTTTTTTCCCCCAAAAACATAGCGTTTTTACTCCTAACATTGCTCTTATACTGTAGTATATACTTGTATTCAGCTAGCTAGCCAGTGAGTGATTACTAAAGTTAGTTGTAGTCAGTGTAGTTCAGTGAGAGAGTGCAGTGATTGCTGTGCTTAGTGCAGTGCAGGCAGGTTCACTAATTCTATCTACTACTGCTCTATTACTGGCTGTATACTTGTATTTACCTAGCCAGTGTAACGATCGGTGTAACACAGAGAGGATCTGATTACCGGTGATCTGCAGTATCACCGAGAATACAGATATATACCCGATTATTGATGATCTGCAGTATCACCGATAACCAGATATATCTCTAACCTCTGGACACCTGAGTAATATGAGTGTTTGGTGCAACAGTAATACTTTGAGGAGAGCCCCCGTATAGAGGGTGCAAGGCAGTAAGAAATACTGCCCAAAGAACAGGCTCCTTCCAAAAGCCTGAGGCTCCCCAAGGGGAGGAGTCAGGCTGAGAATGGGAAGGACCAGAGTGTGAGTGACACCAATGGTGGAGTGTCACTGACAGATCTGTGTACTATCTCTAAACAGAGGAGACAGTTCTCGAGGTCGGACAAGCCAGGTCGGCAACAGACAGACAGATTAGGTACAGAGGAAGGAGACAGACTCGGAATCTTAAGGCAAGCAAGGTTTGGCAACAGAGTATCAGATATAGCGAAGTACCAAATCAGAAATCAGAAAGAGGTCAGGAAAGCAGAAGGTCATAACAAATAATCAACAATGTCTAGTCTATAGGTGTGAGCTCCTTGATCATCAACACCCTGGAACTAGTCTGAAGTATAACAGGATGGTAAAGGTAATTCCTAGTCTTGGGTGTGAGCTCCGTAGTCATCAACACCCTGGAACTAGTCTGAATAATAACACAGATAATACACAGTATTCCTAGTCTTCGGTGTGAGCTCCGTAGTCATCAACACCCTGGAACTAGTCTAGAGAATAACACAGATTCTGACAAACAGGTCTGAGTGCTACCACGTAGTGATCGCAACGGCAGACAACCAGAGAATGACCAGCACCCAGTATATATAGCAAAGCGCTCTCCAGCGCCTCCCATAAGTGCTAGACCAATGGGAAGTGGTACTGCCATCAGCTGACCGGCTTGGTCAGCTGACTCCCTTCTGGCTGTCATATAAGTTCTGCCTCTCAGCACGCACGCGTCCTTCTGAACCTGTGTGGACTATCAGTCGCAGCCACACCAGACATGTGATGTAAAGCACCCACCGCGCTGGACGCGGAAACCGCCGCACCGCTATCAAGGCATGCGGCGGTTTCTCCGCGTTCGGCCATACTACTAGGTGTAGGCCTACGCGTGCCAACTGCCGCAATGGACGCGGAATCAGCAGCCTTGTTCTGAGTACACACGGCGGCTTTTCCGCGTTTTCTCACAGTACCACCCCCCCCCCCCCCCTGAGGAGTGGACTCCGGACAGCTCCTACCCGGCTTCTCAGGATGTAGGGTGTGGAATTCCTTCTTTAATTCATCCGCATGCATGCGGCAATCAGGTACCCATGTTCTTTCCTCTATGCCATAGCCCTTCCAGTGAACCAAATACTGTACCGAGTTCTGTACTATACGTGAGTCTAAAATCTTTTCCACTTCAAACTCAGGTTGGTCATCCACCATCACAGGAGGAGGAGGAGTGGAACCTACATGTACTGCTGGCTTAAGCAGGGATACATGGAACGATTTTACCCCACGCATGCTGGCAGGGAGATCAATGGCATAAGTAACATTGTTGATTTTCCTGGTTACAGGGAAAGGGCCCACAAATCTGGGTCCTAACTTTGGCGAAGGCTGTTTTAAAGTCAAATGACGAGTGGACACCCAGACCAAGTCTCCTGGCCGGAACTTCCACTCTATGGAACGTTGCTTGTCAGCTTGACCTTTCTGACTCTGAAAGGCCTTCTCTAGATTTCCTTTCACGATTCCCCAAATGTTCTTAAATGACTCTTGCCAAGCCTCCAAAGCTGGAAACGGAGTGGAAGCTACTGGCAGTGGGAACTTAGGCAACTTTCCAGTTACCACCTGAAATGGAGAGAATCCAGAGGAAGAGCTTTTCAAATTATTGTGTGCAAATTCTGCAAACGACAAGAACTTGACCCAATCATTTTGCGCATCCGCGACATAACACCTTAGAAACTGTTCCAGCGACTGTTTAATTCTCTCGGTCTGACCATTGGTCTGTGGGTGGTAGCTAGAGATGTAGCGAACGGTTCCCGAACTGTTCGCCGGCGAACCGCTCTGCTACTCTGGGCCTCTTACTACTTCCGGGTCGCAATGACCCGGAGTAGTACGCCTGCGCTGCCCGGCAGAGCGCGTCCTAGATCGCACTCCCGTTGCCGGGCACTCTCTGCGCATGAGCGTGACGTCACTTATGACGTCACGAACATGCGCAGAAAGTGCCCGGCAACGGTTGCTATGTAAAAGCTATCTTGGCGTGTTTAATACTGAGAGTGACCATGATCAAGACACCACGGGGAAGCCAGTGACGTTGGGTCACATGGTAAAGGGGGTCGATCCACAGGGAAATACAAATTCGGGCTGCGCATTGGCAACGCTAGCCCCTGATGAGTCTGATTGGAGGACGAAACGCGTAGGGCGGAGCCAGTGCGCGTGACGTCATCACGTACGGAAGTCCACGGCGGAAGCGCTGGAGTAGTTCGGGTGGAAGCCTAGCATTAACGGGGACCCTTGCTTAGCGGGACGCCGCCGGGAAGCCGCATGTAGGCGCACTACGGACCTCAGCATTACCGCCCAGATAAGCTTCTTTCTTCTTTTAGTCTGTAAGTAGGCAATCAGCGCGAGAAGCGCAGTTGTGGATACTGATTGTACTGACTTGCTGCGCAATGAGGATTTTATTGCTTTTTGTTTTAAAGTTTTTATGGAGAATAAATGCATTGTTCTACTAAATTGGAGGTTGTGAGTCACTGAAGGCCCTGGTGATACACAGGACTGAGTCTGAGACCCACCTGAAAAGCGAGGTGGCTGACATCCGGTGAGCCCCTTTTTTGTTGGTGGAGGATACACACTAGAGGATACATTGTTCACAGTGGTGATTGTGATTTGGAGGTCTCTGTGGAAACTGGATCATGCGATGTGGATTGTGTTCTTTTTATTTTAGGTCATCAAGGAGAGCGCAGTGGAACTTACACATATATATATTCATCATACTGAGGATACCCCCACAGCGAACTCTTGTTCAGTGTTTGAGCCATATAGACATTGGTATTTATGTTCCTTTTGAATGAGAGCGGCGCAGCCAGTCATATCACATAAATATATATACACTGATTGGCAGCGTACACAATGCTTTATATAGTAATGGAGTGACTGAGCGTTGGTGCACTACAGATCCCAGCTATATATACACTGATTGGCAGCGTACACAATGCTTTATATAGTAATGGAGTGACTGAGCGTTGGTGCACTACAGATCCCAGCTATATATACACTGATTGGCAGCGTACACAATGCTTTATATAGTAATGGAGTGACTGAGCGTTGGTGCACTACAGATCCCAGCTATATATACACTGATTGGCAGCGTACACAATGCTTTATATAGTAATGGAGTGACTGAGCGTTGGTGCACTACAGATCCCAGCTATATATACACTGATTGGCAGCATACACAATGCTTTATATAGTAATGGAGTGACTGAGCGTTGGTGTACTACAGATCCCAGTAATATATATACACTGATTGGCAGCGTACACAATGCTTTATATAGTAATGGAGTGACTGAGCGTTGGTGCACTACAGATCGCAGCAATATATACACTGATTGGCAGAGTACAGAATGCTAAATAGCAATGGGGTGACTGAGCGTTGGTGTACTACAGATCCCAGCTATATATACACTGATTGGCAGAGTACAGAATGCTAAATAGTAATGGGGTGACTGAGCGCCGGTGTACTACAGATCGCAGCAATATAACACTGATTGGCAGAGTACAGAATGCTAAATAGTAATGGGGTGACTGAGCGCCGGTGTACTACTGAACGCAGCAGCACACACACTGACTGGGGGGGACCCTGGCTAGCCTGGCTGGAGAGCGAGAGAGACTCTATCTAACCTGCCTGCCTACCCAAAGCTAATCCCACAGACAAATGACGGGGAAATGACGCGGATCGGGTATTTATTTACCCGACCCACGTGACCCGTTCGGCCAGTCAGAGCGTGTTCGGGCCAAACCACGTGACCCGTTCGGCCAATCACTGCGCTAGCCAAATGTTCGGGGGACCGTTCGGCCATGCGCTCGCAGTTCAGCAATATGGCCGAGCTTTTGCCCGAACACCATGAGGTGTTCGGCCGAGCCCGAACGGTGCCCGAACACCAAAATGTCCGTGCAAATCCGAACAGTGGCGAACACTGTTCGCCCAACACTAGTGGTAGCCAGACGAAAATGACGGTTCCATGCCTAATTGATGACAAAATGCCCTTCAAAATTTAGAAACAAATTGGACTCCCCGATCTGACACTATATTTTCCGGGATGCCATGTAGCCGGAAAATGTGCATTATGAAAAGACCGGCCAACTCCTGGGCCGAGGGGAGTCCTTTCAGGGGCACGAAATGGGCCATTTTACTGAATCTGTCGACTACCACCCAAATGACCAACATGCCTTCAGACCTCGGGAGCTCACCCACAAAATCCATGGACAAGTGGGTCCATGGTTCACTCGGGGTGGGCAAAGGCTGCAATGTTCCCACAGGTGCCAGACGGGAGGGTTTGCTTTTTGCACACACTGCACATTCTCTCACATACTCCTTGCAGTCAGTTGCCAATGAAGGCCACCAAGCACACCTAGCAACAAGGTCCTGTGTTCTGGCGGCCCCAGGATGTCCAGCATTTTTGTGGGAGTGGAACATCTGCAATATCTGGAGACGAAACGGCAATGGTACAAACATGACCCCTTCAGGCTTCCCCTCAGGAACATCCTGCTGGAAGGGACTTAAAGTCTCCATCCAGTTCTTCCAGGTCTCTGTGGCTGCCAATACCACTTTCTGTGGGATAATAGTCTCTGGGTCTGAGGGCTGTGCTGTCTCTGGCTCAAAGCATCTGGATAAAGCATCTGCTTTAATGTTTTTACTACCCGGAGTATACGTACCGTATTTTTCGGACTATAAGACGCTCCGGACCATAAGACGCACCTAGGTTTAGATGACAAAATCCAGGAAAAATATATATATATACTAAACCGGGTGTGTCCATGGTGCAGGGGCGCCTTGCGGATCTTCTCCCCCTTATTATGCCCCACTTGTACCTGGTTATGTCCCTCTTGTGTCTTCCTTGTACCTCTCTTGTCCCCTTGTGTTCCCCCATGCACCTTTTTGTCTCATGACAGGAGAAAAGTGCTATACTAATGTTAACATTATTATTGTTAACATTGTACCAAGCTAAACTGAAGTTCAGATAGGCAAACTGTAAATAATAGTCACACCTTGCTTGTTGTACTTTTTGGTCCTTTGTCTGTCTACTTGTATATAACAATCAGCTTCACAGGGAGTAGTGACAAGAAAACTTTAACCCTGTGATGACCAGAGCTAGTATTCCTTTTCTATTCCATTTCACCCACAGCCAAAGACATCTGGTGATTCAATCAGCCAGATAGATGTGACCTCTGATTTATGACTCCATGTGCCATTTTACTACCAGTAATGTAAACACCCTTATCTATTCCAACAACAGACATGGTCTAGGAGTCCCTGAGGAATGATAGCGTGATAGAAAGTGTTTTAAACACACTTTGTTCACGCTGACTGCTCAGAACAGGGCTGGTTAGCCCCTGTGCTGCAATCCTGTCACCTCACCTCTTATCGTCAAACAGCGATCTCTGCACAAGGACGCCAGAGATCAAACATCCAATTCAGAAGCTTACTCACTCCTACACTCTGGAATTCCTCCTGTTCCCTCACGTGGTGACCTGGCCTGTGACCCCTCTCACACCCGGAGCGCTGGTGAGTCTGCACAGTAGTCACGTCTCCTGTCTGCTTATACCGGCAAATGCGGGGATCTCTGCTTGAGGATGCCAGAGATCAGACCAGTTCAGGCATGGCAGCACGGTCACTCCTAACACGCTGGAATACGCTCTCACACTGTGACCTGACATGTGACCCCTCTCATACCCAGAGATCTAATGAGCCACGCACTGCAGTCATGTCACCTATCTCAGATACCGGCAAATGTGGGGAGCTTTGCTTGAGAACGTCTGAGATCAGACCAGGAGCAAGAATGGCTGCGTGTTCCCTTCTACATGCTGGAACTGCTGCTCTCTCGCGTAGTGACCCGGCACTCATGCAGAGGAAATGACGATAGAAGCTGAGAGGATTCATGACAGAGGAGGAGCGTGCTGACAGGAATGGTAAGGGCTTCCACTACGGTCCCAGTTTCAGCGGCAATCATCATCATGGGGAAGACTTAACACTGACCTGAATATCGTACATTCGGACTATAAGACGCACACACTTTTCACCCCCACTTTTGGGAGAGAAAAAGTGCGTCTTATAGTCCGAAAAATACGGTAATTACAAATCTGAATCTCGAGAAAAACAGTGACCATCGGGCCTGACGGGGACTCAATCTTTTAGCCCTCTCAATGTATTCCAAATTTTTGTGATCAGTGTAAACTGTAATTGTATGTTCTGCTCCTTCTAGCCAATGATGCCATTCTTCAAAGGCCAATTTAATGGCTAGGAGCTCCCTGTTGCCTATATCGTAGTTTTTCTCTGCTGGTGAAAACCTACGAGAAAAATAGGCACACGGGTGTAATCTTCCCTGCAACCCAGAACGCTGAGACAGCACAGCCCCCACCCCGACCTCTGAGGCATCCACCTCTGCGATAAAGGGATAGGATGTGTCGACGTGTCTCAAAATGGGTGCAGAACAAAATAGTTCTTTCAGAGTGGAGAAAGCAGCCAAAGCTTCGGGGGACCAGTGGTTGGTATTTGCCCCTTTCTTAGTGAGACTGGTGAGGGGTGCAATGACTGTGGAGTACCCCTTTATGAACCTTCTATAGTAATTTGCGAACCCTAAGAACCTTTGGAGAGCCTTCAGTCCCACTGGCCGAGGCCACTCCAGGACAGCAGAGACTTTGGCAGGGTCCATAGAAAGGCCCGAGGTGGAAATTATGTACCCCAGAAAGGCGACAGATGTTACCTCAAAAATGCATTTCTCCAATTTAGCATAAAACATGTTCTGTCTTAGCTTGTGCAGCACAAATCTGACATGAGCCTTGTGCTCTGAGAGGTTATCTGAGAAGATTAGTATATCATCCAGATATACCAGGACAAATTTACCCAAAACCTCCCTGAACACCTCATTAATGAGTTCCTGAAAGACGGCCGGAGCGTTACACAACCCGAAGGGCATCACCAGGTACTCGTAATGCCCATCGGGTGTGTTAAAGGCCGTCTTCCACTCATCGCCCTCTCTGATCCGCACCAAGTTGTATGCACCCCGCAAATCCAATTTTGAGAAAATCTTAGCATTGGTGATCTGAGTAAATAAATCGTCTATCAAAGGCAGAGGATAGCGATTTTTTACTGTGATTTTATTCAGACTCCGATAATCAATGCATGGCCGTAGGCCTCCGTCTTTTTTCTTTACAAAAAAGAAACCTGCTCCAGCAAGTGACCGGGAAGGGCGAATGAACCCTTTAGCTAAATTTTCAAGGATGTACTCCTGCATGGCCAACTTTTCCGGCCCAGACAAATTGTAGAGATGACCTCTAGGGGGCATACAACCAGACCGGAGATCGATGGGACAATCGAAAGGGCGATGTGGAGGTGTGAGGATCCGCTCGGCTGCCTGCGCAGGCAGGCAGCCTTTTGACCACTGTTCAGGTCTGCATTCTGCAGGTCTCTGGAAGAGAGACCTTTTGTCAGTTTTGCAGCTTGCTGCTGAGGAATTTGCATACGTTTGTCATGCAGATTGCCTAGCCACATCCTTTGTAGGCTTGCTCTATATATACCATGTGATATCACAGACCTGGGCTGGTCATAAGGGTTAGTCCTGTGAAAACACTCCTGGAGTGTCAGCCTTGCTCATTGTTTGAAGATTAGTCTAGAGTAATTCTTGGGAATGCACTAGGCAGGTTCCCTAGTGCAGTTAGGATTGCATATCTGTTTTGTTTGTCTGTTGCGATTGTCCTGTCCCAGCGGTGGTCGACAGGAAGTCGTTCTGATCTTTGTTCTTGGAGTATAGCTGGAGCAGCGGTTGCTACCAGCTATCTCATCTGATCTGTCTTGCCAGGATCGCACCCGCCTTGCGCTAGTGCTGTGGATCCGTCTGATCTCCATCTCTCTTTCTAAACTTGGATCGCACTCGCCTTGCGCTAGTGCTGTGGATTCTTCTGTTCTGTCTTCCTGGATCGCACTAGCCTCTTGCGCTAGTGCTGTGGATCCTATCTCTCGCTTATTCCTGTTTTCGTGTATCTGTCTTGTCTGCTACGAACGCTTGCTGGAGGCTCGGTGAGGTATCCGTTAAGCAAGCGCTCGCGTCCTCTGTTTCATGTTTGTCTGTCGGTGGTTAGTTAGGCGTGCTTGTCTCTGTTGTGCTTATCACGCGGAGACCGCGCATAAACGCGTGCACTGTTGCAAATGAGTGCGGTGTTCGCGTTTAGTTAGCGTTTGTAATTTTCCTTATCTTCTCATTGTATATTTGCTGTGCCTTTGCTACTCTCGTGCTCTGCCTTGCTGTAGCCTTGTGTCACCTCTGGCAATTGCCTCTCTCGCGATTGCGTTCCTACTTCATATCTGCTGTTGTGTATGCACCGTCGCGGGTTGGCGACTAGTTTGGTGCACACACATACAATCTGTCCCTGTGCTCATTCTCTTCCGCAATCGCTTCTCTTGCGATTGCGTTCTCACTTGGTTTCTTCTGTTGTGTGTCCACCATCGCAGGTTGGCGGCTAGATTGGTGGACATACATACATTCCTCATCTGTGCTTATTCGGTCTTGTGTCGCTGTTAGCAATCGCCATCTCTGGCGATTGCCTTCTCACTTTGTCTTCATGGTTGTGTGTTCATCGTCGCAGGGTGGCGACTAGTTTGGTGGACACACATACCCTCTGTCGCTTTGATCTCTCTCTTTCAGGGCTAACTTGCCCTGCGTTTCTTCCCTTCGTACAATTCCTGTCTGGCGTCTGTGGCAGGGCAGAGGAGCTGTTCCTCTGCACTCCACAGTTCCATCTGCCGACAGGAATTTCCCTCTACAGGTGCATTGCACCTTTTGCTGGGTTCCCTCAAATTACACGCTTGTGGAGGATTTCTGTAGTGTCAGCGCACGTCTTGTGCGCTGATCACGGAGAGAATTCCACAATCGTTACAGGAGGAAGTTTATCGGCTGATTTCGGACAAAACACATCTGAAAATTCAGAATACTGATCTGGCACTCCCTCCATGTGAATCTTGGTCTGGCCCAAGGTTACCTTTGCTAAACAATGATGAAAGCAATGGGACGACCAGCTCGTTAGCTGACCAGTGGCCCAATTAATCTGAGGGGAGTGAAGTTTTAACCAGGGCATGCCAAGAATGATCGTGGAGGTTGTCATGTGTAACACAAAAAAATGCAAACTCTCCCTATGCAGCACCCCTATAGTGACTGCCACCTCTGGAGTCTGCGACAAAGGACTGTTAGTCTGCAGAGGAGAATCATCCACTGCCGTAACTTGAATAGGTGGTTTTACCGGGGTGAGCGGAATACCCAATTTTTTTGCAAATTCATAATCCATAAAATTGGCCGCTGAGCCTGAGTCAACAAAGGCTTCGGTGACTTCAGATTTATCCTCCCATGAAATACTACAAGGAAGAAGCAATCGTTCATCTTCTAGGGGTAAAAATTGTACACCTAGGGTATTACCCCCAACTACTCCTAGGCAGTAGCGTTTCCAGATTTCTTAGGGCAATTCTGTACTCTATGACCCTCCTCTGCACAATAAAGACAAAGCTGCTCTGCTATCCTGCGTTTCCGCTCCACTTGAGACAACTTTGACCGGCCAATCTGCATTGGTTCAGGTGGAGGCGAAACGGGAGGAGGTGGAGTCACAGGGGGCGCAGCGTGGGACACCATTCTCACACAGTTTCTACCCCGGGTCTTTCTCTGATAGCGCAGCCGGCGATCTATTCTGATGGCCGATGAAATGGCCTCATCGATGGACTTAGGTTCAGGCTGACTTAACATAAGATCAGATACCTCATCTGACAACCCTGATAGGAAACAATCTAAAAGGGCAAAGGTATCCCACCTGGCTGATACTGACCACCTCCTAAATTCAGCAGCATACTTCTCAACCGGACTCTTGCCTTGACATAACAGTTTGAGCTTCCGCTCAGAAGTCGAGGCAATGTCTGGATCATCGTAAATTATAGCCATGGCTTTAAAAAATTCCTCCACAGAGGTCAGGGCTAAGTCTCCAGCGGGCAGACTGTACGCCCAGGTCTGGGAATCACCCGATAACAAAGTTTTAATAAATGTGACCCTTTGGGCCATAGTTCCTGAGGATCTAGGTCTCAACTCAAAGTATGATAACACTCTACTCCTAAAATTTCGGAAGTCAGATCTGTGACCAGAAAACTTTTCAGGTACAGGCATACGTATGTCTGTGCTAGGAGGAGATCGCACTTCATCCACAGCCGTCTGGAGGGTTTGTATAGACCCGGACAATGCGTTAATTAACGCCCGGTGACTACCCAGCACTTGGTTGATGTTATCCACCGAAGTGGTAAGTGTGCCCAGACGGCCGGTGAGTGCTTCCATTTGCATTTGGTCTGCCGTTCTGTAACGATCGGTGTAACACAGAGAGGATCTGATTAACGGTGATCTGCAATATCACCGAGAATACAGATATATACCCGATTATTGATGATCTGCAGTATCACCGATAACCAGATATATCTCTAACCTCTGGACACCTGAGTAATATGAGTGTTTGGTGCAACAGTAATACTTTGAGGAGAGCCCCCGTATAGAGGGTGCAAGGCAGTAAGAGATACTGCCCAAAGAACAGGCTCCTTCCAAAAGCCTGAGGCTCCCCAAGGGGAGGAGTCAGGCTGAGAATGGGAAGGACCAGAGTGTGAGTGACACCAATGGTGGAGTGTCACTGACAGATCTGTGAACTATCTCTAAACAGAGGAGATAGTTCTCGAGGTCGGACAAGCCAGGTCGGCAACAGACAGACAGATTAGGTACAGAGGAAGGAGACAGACTCGGAATCCTAAGGCAAGCAAGGTTTGGCAACGGAGTATCAGATATAGCGAAGTACCAAATCAGAAATCAGAAGAGAGGTCAGGAAAGCAGAAGGTCATAACAAATAATCAACAATGCCTAGTCTATAGGTGTGAGCTCCTTGATCATCAACACCCTGGAACTAGTCTGAAGTATAACAGGATGGTAAAGGTAATTCCTAGTCTTGGGTGTGAGCTCCGTAGTCATCAACACCCTGGAACTAGTCTGAATAATAACACAGATAATACACAGTATTCCTAGTCTTGGGTGTGACCTCCGTAGTCATCAACACCCTGGAACTAGTCTAGAGAATAACACAGATTCTGACAAACAGGTCTGAGTGCTACCACGTAGTGATCGCAACGGCAGACAACCAGAGAATGACCAGCACCCAGTATATATAGCAAAGCGCTCTCCAGCGCCTCCCCTAAGTGCTGGACCAATGGGAAGTGGTACTGCCGTCAGCTGACCGGCTTGGTCAGCTGACTCCCTTCTGGCTGTCATATAAGTTCTGCCTCTCAGCGCGCACGCGCGTCCTTCTGAACCTGTGTGGACTATCAGTCCCAGCCACACCAGACATGTGATGTAAAGCACCCGCCACGCAGGACGCGGAAACCGCCGCACCGCTATCAAGGCATGTGGCGGTTTCTCCGCGTTCGGCCATACTACTAGATGTAGGCCTACGCGTGCCAACCGCCGCGTTGGACGCGGAATCAGCCGCCTTGTTCTGCGTACACGCGGCGGCTTTTCCGCGTTTTCTCACAGCCAGTAAGTGATTACTTACGTTAGTTGTAGTCAGTGTAGTTCAGTGAGAGAGTGTAGTGATTGCTGTGCTTAGTGCATTGCAGGCAGGTTCACTGATTCTACTGCTACATTAGTGACTGTATATCCTTGTATTTAGCTAGCCAGTGAGTGATTACCTTCAGTTAGCTGTAGTGAGTGTCAGTGACAGTGTACTGATTGTTGTGCTTAGTGCAGGCATGTTCAAGTTCACACTGATTCCACTGCTATTTTACTGTATGCTTGTTAGCTAGCTAAGCCAGCCAGCCAGCGATCAACTTCAGTTAGTTGTAGACAGTCACTAAGTTTAGTCAGTGACATTGTACTGTTCTATCAGTGCACTGCAGGCAGACTGCTGTCCACTAGTTTTTGTGCCCTATATTTTACTGTATCTGACACTTGTATTCAGCTCATAGCTAGTAGTGATCAACTTCAGTTAGTTGCATTCACTGCCACTGGTCAGTCACTAAGTTTAGTCAGTGACATTGTACTGTTTTAGTAGTGCAGGCAGGCCGCTGTCCATTAAATGTTGTGCTCTTTGTTATTTTACTGTATCACTTGTAAGAAACCAAGATCAGCAGCACCACTCTTGAAGAAATAGCTCTTTAGACACGTACCGGTAATTAAAATCACATGCCAAAAAATGGGTTTAGACGCAGCGTCTAAACCCATTTTTTGGCATGTGATTTTAATTATGTGTCTGAAAAAAGAGCTATTTCTTCAAGAGTGGTGCTGCTGATCTTGGTTTCTTGAATTGGCGACCCTTGGGCATCAGGGTCATATCAGCTTTAACACACTTCCCTCTCTATTGGAGTGCTTGGTCTAACACTGTGTGAACTGTATCACTTGTATTCAATTCATTAGCCAGTCATCAACTTCAGTTAGTAATTGCACTAAGTTTAGTCAGTGACATTGTACTGTTCTATTAGTGCAGGCAGACCCCTGTCCACTAATTTTTGTGTTCTATATTTTACTGTATCTGACACTTGTATTCAGCTCATAGCCAGTGATCAACTTCAGTTAGTTGCAGTCACTGCCACTGTTCAGTCACTAAGTTTAGTCAGTGACATTGTACTGTGCTAGTAGCGTGCAGCCAGTTACTTTGCTGTGCGCATAGTGCAGTTAGACCATGGCGCTGTCCAGTGATTTTCGTGTTCTATTACTGTAGTCAGTATTTGCGCCATCTGCGCTTTTGTTTGTAATTTTTTTTGTTCTTTTCTGAATATTCAGTAAATGCCCCCTGTTATATTCCGTCTGTCCCCAGCCCCACACACGTATTGACTGTAAAAAGCAGCACGCTTTCTCCACCTTGAAATCTTGTGCATAGTATACATGTCTGGCAGGGGTGTGGCAGGAGAGGGGGTGCCATTGCCTTCACCACTTCTGGGACTGCTCCACGGCCAGGGAGAGGGTGCTCAGCTGTAGGGAGTGCGGCAGAAAGGTGTCTATCCGCATCACAGCCTGGGCCGAGTCAGCCAACACCAGTGTCAACCATTTTCAGCACCTTGCCTTGACGCCGTGTGGTTGTTCAGGAGCTTGACTCACAGGTATTGATGGACATGATAACGGAGGAGCAGCCTATCCTGAGTTTCTCACAGACCTCCACTGTGAGCAGCACTCCCAGCAGCAGCAGCAGCCAACTCCTCAAGCTTGTGATGAGAACGTTCTGTCCCTCAGTCCAGCGTCTGGGCGAGTATTGACGGCTGCCGTTAAGATGATGGGGCCTGATGTGGAGGAGGAGCTTGGGCTCGGGCCAGCATCCCAAGTTTATTTTAAGGGTGATGAGGGGTCTGTGTCTGGGGATGTTGGGGCGGAAGAGGTGGTGGGGGGGTCAGGCGAAGAGTTGTTTTATGATGAAGGTGATGATGATGATGATGATCGGGACTGTCTGTATGTGCCTGAGGCCGCAGAAGACAGCTCGGAAAAGGATAGTAGGCAATTGTCTCGCCAGATGTCAAGCAGGGGCAGGTCCAACAGTGGGCGTGAAAGACAGTTCGCTGCTTCAGCCGGCACCACCACCACCAGCACCACCACCACCATGCAACCCCCAACCAGAGGTACAGCTGCTGAACCCTCTGCGTGCCGTAGGGGCCGGGGAGCCTCTGCCTCCTGGTCACAGGAGAATCAGGAAATAAAATGGCTTGCTAGCCCGGGCCATTGCATCACAGCTCCTTCCCTACTCCCTAGTGCAGGAGGGGAGTGATCTTCGCACGCTGCTCCAGTTTGGCATCCCGGAATGGCAAATCCCAAGCCGCCATTACTTTTTTGAGGACAGCTATCCCAGCACTCCACAAGTTTGTGGTGGAAAACGTGGCCCGTTCACTTGACTACGCAGTGGGCGAGAGGGTCCACATCACCATGGACTCGTGGAGTAGCCGATTTTGGACAGGCCGCTACCTCCTTTATAGGGCACTTAGTGACATTGGTGGAAGGGGGGAGGACAAGAGCGCAGCACAGGGCCGCCTTCAGGGCCTCACAAGTGGGACTGCAGTATGGGGCCCGAGTGAGTCTGGGGCCCGACGAACAAGTGCCAAGCCCATGTGCTCCAGTTGCAATTCAGTCACAGAATGTACAGACTGTCAGTGGGTGTGGCTGTGTTCACCTCGGCTGGCTGTTTTTGCATTGCGGTTTTGTGTGATTTTGCCATGCTTGTGCTTTGCCAGTCTCATTCCAGTGAATGAGAATCGAATCGCGGAGAAAATGCTGCATGCAGCCCGTTTGGGATTGTCGCAAATCGCAAGCCCTGCTCAAGCACTGCAGTGAGAGTAATCCCATAGGATTACATGTGTCACAGCGTTTTGCTGATCGCTGCTGATCACCTTAAATATAGCGGCTTCTGCTTAAGGGGGCACTATGGCGAAAAATTGTAAAATTTAAAATATGTGCAAACATATACAAATAAGAAGTATGTTTCTTTCCAGAGTAAAATGAGCCATAAATTACTTTTCTCCTATGTTGCTGTCACTTACAGTAGGTAGTAGAAATCTGACAGAAGCGACAGGTTTTGGACTAGTCCATCTCTTCATGGGGGATTCTTAGGGATTTATTTATTTTCAAAAGCAGTTAGTGAAGGGCATTTGCTCCGTCCAACTGCCAAAAAACTGTGTAGGGAGCAGGGAAGCTGGCCAGCATCATTGTTTAAGTCCTCTTTAGGAAATATATTTATAAAGAATAAAAGCCTTGCTGAAAAGAGATGGACTAGTCCAAAACCTGTCACTTCTGTCAGATTTCTACTACCTACTGTAAGTGACAGCAACGTAGGAGAAAAGTAATTTATGGCTAACTTCGCTCTGGAAAAAACATACTTCTTATTTGTCTATGTTTGCACATATTTTAAATTTTACAATTTTTTGCCATAGCGCCCCTTTAAATTTATAGGGGGGGAGGGCTGGGAGTTAGGGGGGGTCCAGTAGGTTTTCCCAGGATGGGGCCCAGAAATTTCTGATGGCAGCCCTGGCACAGCAGCAGACCAGTTGGTGGTGCCACCACGCAGGATCAGGGGGGATGCAGCAGACTCCTCAGATCCCATTCCCTCCACACCCCGCAAGCAAGCCCGCCTCAGCAGCAGCGCCAAGCCTCGGCACTGCCAAGTGCTGCTGAAATTAGTCAGCCTGGGGATGAAAAACTTATGGCCGCCAATATCCTGGCCACCCTCAGGCTGTAGGAGCGGAGGTAGCTGACCCCCAAAGGCCTGGAAGTGGGGTATGTGGCGGCCGATAATGGAGCCAACCTGGTGGCCGCAGTGCAGCAGGGAAACCTCCAGCGCATCCCCTGCTTGGCCCATGTGCTTGATTTAATGGTGCAGTGCTTCCTGTGCACCTACCCCACAATGAACAAGGTGCTTCATGATGCCCGGAACGTGGTGCACCATTTCTGCCGCTCCACCGCTGCCTCTGCAAAAATTGGCACACCTGCAGCAGATCCTGGACCTGCCATCACTCCGGCTAATTATTGATGTCCCAACTCGCTGGAACTCAACTCTGGCGTTGTTGAAGCGGCTTTTGCAGCACAGGACGGCTCTTACCAAGTACATATGTAGTGAAGACAACCAGCCACTCCAAGTGATTATCACCGCAGCTCAGTGGAAACCGATACAGCAAGTGTGCCTGGTCCTGACTCCCTTCCTGCAGGAAACCAAGATAGTGAGCCAGGAGCGGGCATCCGTTTTTGAGTGGGTGCCCTAGGTTTGCCTGCTGGACAGGGCAATCTCTGATCTAATGGAAGAGGGGGAGGCAGCTAGATCAGGAGCAGGCAGCACAACCCACATCACAGGAGGAGGAGGACTTAGAGATAGTAGAGGAAGAGGAATTGGAGGTCCCTAACCTGAAAGCTGTGTGGGAACTGCAGAGCGCCGCTGGCATTGTACGGGGGTGGCGGACTGAGGTGGAGGACACTCCACAGGAAGAGGACAATGAGCATGTCCTCAGGGATGAAGATGTTGTTGCCAATGCCCACCTGTTCACCATGGCTGCGCACATGTTGTGCTGCCTTCGCAAGGACCACCGAGTGATCCAGATGCGTGAAAGGGAGGACATCTGGATCACCTTGATGCTGGACCCGCGTCTGAAGGGGATACTGGCAGAGTTTATGTCGCCATCCAAAGCACAAGGGAGTTGCAGGAGGCCCTTGTTCACAGACTCTTGGAAGCATTCCCCCAGCTTTCCACCCCCACTGTTGCTGTTCTGCCAATCCAGCAACAGGTGCCTGCGGCCACCAGCAGCAGCAGCCGATGCCCCGGAGACCTGCTGAGCCTAAGCCAGAGCCTTTATGCAGTGCAGCTGCCCAGAGCAGAGGTGCCAGACACAACATCCTTCTCCAACCAGCACCAGCAGCCACTGACCAGCATGGTGTCTGACTATACGGGGACATTCAGCGGGCTTGACACCAACAGCCCCGTGGACCCCATGGAGTACTGGGTCAAGAGACTGGACATCTGCAGGGAGCTTGCCCAGTATACCCTGGAAGTCCTGTCCTCCTGCCCCTCTTCCAGTGTCCTCTCAGAGAGATGCTTCAGTGCGGCCGGTGGCGTGGTCACCGAGAAGCGCTCTCAACTGACCAACGCCTCTGCATACAAAATTAACCAGGCTTGGGTGGAAGGTGAGTTCCTGGCCCCTGCTGTCGGCCACATGGGGATATGAAGTGGCTGCTGCCATTTTTTAACAATGCCTGCCTTTCCAAAGCAAGTCAGAACCTGCCTGGTACTCGTATTTAGCCTGATTCAGTTCATTTTTTGCTGTGGTGACACCAGTAAGGTGCCATGGTCGTTCTCTGCTGCCAAGCTGACTGCTTAGTGGTCATCCTGCTGCTGCTCATGTTCCTTGATTAAACCACTAAAGTCTGTGTTCCCACTGCCAGGGTCCACGGATACTTACAATTTTTGGGCACAGTTCTCATGCTGTAGTGCCACCAATGAGGGGCCATGCCTTTCTGTGCTGCTTCTGCTGAGTCCTTACTTCTCCTCTGTGGTGCCACTGAGGTGCCATATTCTTCTTCTATGCTGCAGCAGAGTGCTGCTTAGTCCTCCTGCTGCCGCCTCTCATGTCATATTGAACGACAACAGCAGACTGTGTACTCACCACCAGGGTCCAGGGCTAATACAATTTTTGGGCTGATTTATTGTGCTATGGTGCCACCAGTGAGGTGCCATACTCTTCTTCTGTGCTGCCGCAGAGTGCTGCTTAGTCCTGCTGCCGTTTTAAACGACAACAGCAGTCTGTGTACCCACCACCAGGGTCCATGGATGCTACACTTTTTGGGCTGATTTATTGGACAGCTTTGCTGCCGTGTCATTGCTATTGGTGCAAGAAAAAAAAGAAAATACAAAAACCTCTCTGGGTGTTTTTGTGGCGTCGCCCACTCATCCTCCTCCAGTGGTACCACCACCGCCAGGTGTCATTGGTACTCGCCATCACCTCTGCGATTGATTAAAGTGTATTTCCCTGTGTAAAACCAATTATTACCAATTAATAGCCTCATTTAAAGTGTTCATTTAACTTTAAAATCCATTTTCTTACAAAATAAAAGTTCTTTTTGGTATTTTTTGTTTTGTTTAAAATTGTAGCCCCTTATCACCTTTATAATTCATGCAATTTGGGGGATTGTAGCATGTATGGGGGCTTTAATAATAGCTTAACGCAATTCCGTGATCATGGCCGTGATTAGTCGTGATTGCCTCATTCACGGTAATTTGTGAGTCCGTCTCAAATCCGGAAATTAATCACGCCATAGAAAGGCTGAGGGTAGAACAGCACTGTACACAAGACCCTGCAGAACACTGAATAGGGACTATCTACAAATATTTGTCTGCAAAACTTTGTATGATTCCTTATCAGTGGCTCAGAAGATGCAGTCATTAGAACAATTGTGCAGAAAGCAGAAAGCTTTTTCTCTCTGTGCCCTTAGTTGTCAGTCTCTCAGGATGGGGTCCCCGTGTGGCTTCTGGGCCCCCCTGCAGCTGCATTCCTTGCAGGGTCTATTGTCACGCCCCCGCTATAGAGCCTGTCCTTAGAAATTCGGACAGCAGGAACTGCACAGATGACGCATCCCTCTCCATATTAGCAGTATTCGTTACCAGGTACAGGAAATGCGCACTCAGGGCAGGCAGAGCCACAGAAGAAGGATTAAAGGACGATTAAACAGTAAAACGTCAGACTGCTCCGAGATTGCCCATTAAGGGGGCTCGCTGGAGACATTGGGGAAGTTTGGGTTTTACAAATGTTAACAGATCATAAAGCTGCAGCGGGATTATGGGAGATGAGCCTCCCCATCCCCACTCCCTAATTAAAATCATTATAGCTCAGGTTCCTCCATAATCACTCGAAGAGGCCATTACGGCAGCATCTTACCATGATTAACAGCGCAGAAGAGCCAGGCGTCAGCACATTGTCTTAAAAAGCAAATGGATGGTAACAAATTAGCTTTAAAGTGCAAGTTTTCGTTTTATCGGTGTTAGGAATAAAACAAGACATCAGTGACCCAAATTGAATTACCTTTCTGTACATTATCTGTGTAAGGAGGGAAGCTGGAGTCCGTCAGGCCCCATCCACTGCCAGCGTGGAGAAATATTCTCCGTCCTGACAAATTTTGCAATTCTGCGCATGAGCGATGTACGTACTGCGCATGCACAACTTCTTTTACAAACCCAGCTGTGATTTTTAGCAACCGGGCACGTGACCCAACCAATATTTGTTGTTTTTTTCAGTGGGTTTGTGGCTTGGGAGGCAGGGGCATAACTAGGCCCCACCGGGCCCCCTGCAGAAATTCTGAGCGCCCTCCGGGGCCCGCTCAGGGACGTTTTGGGGGGCTGGAGGGGTCGCAGCATGAGGGGAAAGCCATGCCCACAATCGGCGGGGAGGGCGGACGGTTTATACAGGAAGTCGCGTCAGAGACTAGAGTGAGGAACGCACGCTGGAGCGCACGGAAGACGGGAGGTATGTATCAGCAGCTGCCCGGACACTCATTAAGCTGGAGGGGAGCACAGAGGGGAGAGCCCCGAGGTAAGGGAGGGGGGAGGGACCGTCCGTCCTCCCCGCCGACTGTGGGCATGGCCTTCCCCTCATGCTGCGACTCCTCCAGCCCCCCAAAACGGCCCCGAGCAGGCCCATGGGGGGGGGGGGGGGGCTATTGTTACGCCAGTGTTGGGAGGAGGTTAGGGTAGGAACACACTAGGCAGAAACACTAGCATTGCATAAAACACTAGCAATAAAACGTATAATGTAAATCATTGGGACGCATGAAAAAACGCATTTGTTCACGTTCTGCAATGTGCATTTTTAAAAACACTGAACTTGCTGCATATTTTTCCACAACGCATCTAAAACACACATAATGTATGGCAAAGGTGACGCAGAGGTATAGCGTTTTAATGCATTTTTAATGCGTTTTTTTATGCATTTAAATATAAAAATGATGTTTGATGATGTACTGTATTCCCACTTCCTGTTGACTTCCTAGCGATGAGCATAAAATGCATGTAAAAAGCGCATACAAATCACGTACAAAACGCACTTGCGATTTAGGTGTGCAACATGCAAACACATTGAAACGAAAGCAAAACGCATGTGCGAAACGAAAACGCAAAACTCAAACGCACTTAAAATGTGCAAACGCATATCCAGCAAAACACGCCTAGTGTGTTCCCTGCCTCAAAAAGACTCAGAGACGAAATAAGATAATAGATATATACCTGGATCTTCCTCCAGCCCCATCTGCATGGATCGCTCCCACGCCACAATCCATGCAGATGGACCACGAAGTCCTCAGCCTTCTCTGTCACCGGTACCGGGTCCTGTAATTTCAGCTAGTCAGGGCCAGTCAACGAGAGACGGAGGGAGTCACTGTGAATGCGTAAAACTGGCCGGGACTGGCTGAAGTTATGGGACCAGGTACCGGTGTAATGTCTGATTGCGCTGCCCGGAAGCTCCCTTCCACACTGAGTAGCGCGCATGCTCAGTGTGAAGTTAATTATGCTGCTGATGGTAACATAATACATATCTACCCTTCCACACATCTTACACTCCTCAAATTTTCAGGGTAGGGAGGGGACCCCAGAACTACCTTTATGCCAAATTGCAGCCCCCGAGACCAGCTGGTTCAGGAGATAGTTTACAGAAACCTATATAACACAAGACTGCGCTCTAGGGCGTTGAGGATTGCCAATGATCCCTCCCACCCAGGCTACCGCTACTTCAGCCCGCTCCCCCTAGGCCGGAGGCTTCGAACCATCTCTACCAGGACTGCCAGACACAGCAACTCTTTCTTTCCATTAGCGGTCAGCCTCCTAAACTCCCTCCACATACTTCCATCAGAGAACTCCCACAAATAGCCAAGGCCACGCCTTGGCCAGTCAGCTGGCCCGGATCGCACCGATCACTCTGGACTAATCAAACTAATCTGAACCATTAGTCGCCAGTAACGTAATTTAATTTCATTCCATATCATAGTCTCTGAAATTGCTCTGCGCGTAATGAACTAGCCACTGTGGCCCCCTATGGTTAATTGCACTCTATGGGCCTGATTCACAAAGCGGTGCTAACAGTTAGCACGCTAGTGAAAAGCCCTTTATCACGCCTAAACTCAGTTTAGGCATGATAAGTTTAGGTGTGATAAGTTTACGCATGATAAGTTTAGGTGTGATAAGTTTTTAGGCGTGATAAGTTTAAGCACCAACTGGGTTAGCACCGCAGTGCACAGCTGATCAAAAGTTTTGCGCTAGTAAAGTCTGGTGCACTTTGCATAGAGTTTAATGGCGCTGCTTTGCGTGCGGGACTTTGCACGCGATCTAAACTTATCTAAACTTCTCATGCCTAAACTTATCATGCCTAAACTGAGTCTCACTGTGCGTGGGGGAGCGCCGCCGCTGCCCGCCCGATTCTGGACCCCACACAAGGTGCTCAACCGGCCGCAAGGCATAGGAACACTTTTTCCCCTCTGATGTGAAATTTTTGAACTTCTATTCCCCTTCCCTTTCTTTTCACCCATAGGTAGCAGCCTCTGCTGTGTACTTTGCGCGGCTGCTAATGTTATTGTTTTGCTTCTGTCACTGCTTTGTTATCTGCTACTGCAGTAACCTATCGTTTGTCTTACCTCCTGCTATGCTTTGCTTTTACCAAAACTATTGCCAGGCACAACCCAGATGTGTTTGGCGGATAAGCTGATTCTGATTCCACATGGGTGGTGTACTAAAAGCTAGCTACACACCACACCAAAAACAGATAGATTAAAGGGTCCCATAAACTCAGCCGATTTTTGGCCGATCGATCGATCAAAATCGATCGATTGGTCGATTGAAAATCGGTTGACCAATCGACCGATTGGTGGCCGATTTCAATCGATTTTGATCGATTTCAATCGATCTGGCATGGTGGAAAATCTAGGTCGATCTGTTGAGATTGCTTATCATTTTGCATTGGCCCTAATGGAAATCTGATGGCAAAAAAATGCTATCAGATCGATTTTCAATAGATTTCAAACTGATTTTCAATAGATTTCAAACTGAAATCTATTGGAAATCTGTTCCTAGTAAAAAATGCAAATAGATAAGAAATCTATCTGCTGATCTATCTGATGCTAATCTAACGAGTGTATGGCCATCTTAATTCCCTACTGCAGGGGTAGGGAACGTTTGCTCTCCAGCTGTTAAGGAACTACAAGTCCCACAGTGCATTGCAGGAGTCTGACAGCCACACTCATGATTAATAAAGGCAAATGCATTGTGGGACTTGTAGTTTTATCACAGCTGGAGAGCCAAGGTTCCCTACCCCTGCCCTACTGGGTCAACTATAAAGAGAAGAATACCTATGGAAGCAGCTACACAGCACTGGATAACACAGAACAGTATCAGCAAGCTATGTATTTGTCCCTGAATCAGCAGCACAGCTCTTCCTACACTGACTCCAGGCCGACTGTAAAGTTGCTGCCAGGTTTTAGTTCTTTTATAGGGGGCGTGGCTCATGTGGTAAAAATGCTTAATGGGTTGTCTTGTCCCACCTGACTTAAAGTGAAAAGGGGGATGGCCTTTGGACCCATTATGTACGAAAAAGTAGGCAGTTAAAATCTGACAGAACCAACAGGTTTTGGGCCAGTCCATCTCCTTAAAGAGAAACTCTGACCAAGAATTGAACTTTATCCCAATAAGTAGCTGATACCCCCTTTTACATGAAAAATCTATTCCTTTTCACAAACAGACCATCAGGGGGGCGCTGTATGACTGATATTGTGGTGAAACCCCTCCCACAAGAAACTCTGAGGACCGTGGTACTCCTGGCAGTTTCCTGTCTGTGAACCCTGTTGCATTGTGGGAAATAGCTGTTTACAGCTGTTTCCAACTGCGAAAAAGCAAGCAGCAGCTACATCACCTGCCAACAGTAAAAATGTCACCATGTAATAAATGTCAGAATGTAAATCAGGGATTTAAAAGATTTTACAATTGGCAAACACTGACTAAATCCTTTATACATAATTATTGTAAAAATAAAGCACTTTTTTATTACATTATTTTCACTGGAGTTCCTCTTTAAATTAGGGCCTGTTTCAACTACATGCAGATTGGATGCAGAATGGATGCAGGTAAAACGGACTCCAATGAATGCCTATGGGAAAATCTGCATCAGAAAAATTGCGTTTCATGGAAACAGACCCATAGGCATTCATTGGAGTCAGTTTTTTTGCATCCATTCTGCATCCAATCTGCGTATAGTGGAAACAGGCCCTAATTAAGGGTTTTCTTTGTTTTCAACAGCATTTCCTGAACAGCAGTTGCAAAGTCTAACTGACAAAATACTGTAGTGTGCAAGTGAGTAGGGAGCCTGGCTGGTATCTTACTATTTTGGCAGCTAAACTGCTGTTCAGGAAAACGGAAAATTGTATACTTACCTTCCGGTAATTTTCCTTTCCTGATGCATCCATGGCAGCACTTATGGGTAGTTGCTCCGCCCACTAACCCCATTGGACAGGTAACTAGATAAATTTATGTCCCACCCCTATACACCTGTCTAGTACCTTTTCGACCTAACCGAGCAAAGGGGTGGGTCTCCCATGCTGCCATGGATGCATCAGGAAAGGAAAATTACCGGAAGGCAAGTATACAATTTTCCGTTTTCCTTATGCCTCCATGGCAGCACTTATGGGAACTAACTAGAAAATAGAGACATGAAATAAGTACAGGGGGGGGGCACTTTGCAGGTGCAGAAAAAACAAATTAAAGTTTAATGAGATCAACACATCTCAACATATGCAAATAGCATGAAATTATCAAGTTGAAACCACAGACAATACTGATTTGCCAAACTGTACAGTAGAGTTCACAGCTGGGTCTACCTTGTAATGTTGCATAAACGTATGAATTGTTCGCCAATTGGCCGCCTGGCAGCTCTTATCCGCTGACACCTTCGCATAGGTGGGTATGAAATGTAGCATTGACCTAATCACCACTCTGTCCGGAAAAAATGTCAGAAACGGTTCCTTTGTACCGATTGCTTGGAGTTCCGACACACGCCTTGCCGAAGAGATTGCCGTAAGAAATACGGCTTTCATAGTTAGATTCCAGATTGTGCAAGATTGTATAGGTTCAAAGGGGGGCCCTGCAAGGAAATCAAGCACCACTGGCAAATCCCATTTCGGAAAGATGTTCCTCCTGGGTCGTCTCATCTTCATCACCCCCTTCAGAAATTGTGTGACTAACGGGTCCGTAGACCATCTGATTCCCGTCAGTGCAGAGAGGGCCGTAACCTGCACCTTCAGTGCAGAATAACTAAGTTGCTTGTCTACCCCAGTTTGTAAGAATTCTAGAATCTGACTTGGAAGGGGTTGTTCAGCATTGACCCTATGTTCAACAGCAAACTGCAGGAACTTCTGCCAAATATTATGATATGTTCTGTTAGTTGTAGATTTTCTGGCCTTAAGTAACGTCTCGATTACCTTCTCCGAGCAACCTGAATTTCTTAACTTCCTCCCCTCAATCGCCAGGCCATCAAATTTAACTTGTGTGGATTCTGATGTAGCATCGGCCCCTGGGATAGCATATCCGGCGCTATCGGTATTGGCCACGGGGGTTCCATCTCCAGGCTCCAGAGGAGAGGGAACCATGGTCTGTGGGGCCAGAACGGTATTATTGCTATTAACGTTACATCCTCCTGTGCTAACTTCCTGAGGGTTCTGCTGATCATTGGTGTGGGTGGAAATACATATCCTAGATGGAAATTCCATGCTGTATTCAGAGCATCTATTGCTTCCCCTCTTGGGTCCCATAGGCGAGAGTAGAACCTCCTGCACTTCGAATTCCTGTAGGTGGCCATCAGGTCCACTTCTGGTGTGCCCCACTTTTGACAGATCGTCTGGAAGATGCGCCTGTGTAGGGACCACTCGTTGTTGGTTATGCTGTTTCGGCTCAAGTAGTCCGCCCTGGTATTCTCCAAACCTGGTATGTAGACAGCTCTCAGACTGTGGAAATTCGTCTCCGCTAGAAGCATGATTTGTGCTGTCTCCTGTAGAAGTCTCCAGCTCTTTGTACCCCCCTGCTTGTTGACGTAAGCCACAGCGGTTTTGTTGTCCATCCTTAGGAGTATCGCACCGCCCTTCAGAAGAGGTAGGAAGTGAGATAGCGCTTGGTAGGCTGCCCTCAGCTCCAGAATGTTGGCCGGTAAGTATGAGGTTGAGTGGTCCCAGACCCCCTGAGAAGAATGTTCTAGAAGGTGGGCTCCCCAGCCCCACCGACTGGCATCCGCAGTTACTATTAGCGGGGTCCTCTGTTGTATGTCGTGAGGCAGTGGCGGACATACGGCCGTGCAGGCCGTGCCGCCGCACGAGGGCCCCTGAAGTTCTGCTGCTTCAGGGGCCCATTAAGTATTGCAGGTTTTTTTTTTTTTTTTTTTTTTTAACCTGGGGGGCCCAACTCCTGTCCTCCCCCCTCACCTCGCCCCCCCCCCCCCCCCTCATGCGGCGGGAGAGCGGAAAATACAAGAAGTCTCCGGCCGGGGCGGCAGCTGCCGCTTGGTCTCCAACTTTGGAGACATATCGGAAACTAAGCAGCAGCTGCCTCTAGCGTCTGCTGCAGCCCCGGCCGGAGACTTCCTGTATTTTCTGCTCTCCCGCCGGCTGCAGCGCATACCGGGAGGGGGGCCCCGAGGTGAGTGAGGGAGGATAGGAGTCGGGCCCCCCACCCGGATAGCTACCCACCCGGCTACCTTACCCACCCACCCGGCTACCTACCCCGCTACCTAACCATCCACCCGGCTACCTACCCGGCTACCTAACCAGGCTACCTACCCACCCACCCGGCTACCTAGCTACCCACCCGGCTACCTAACCACCCTGCCGGCTATCTACCTGGCTACCTACCCACCCGGCTACCTAACCACCCTGCCGGCTATCTACCTGGCTACCTACCCACCCGGCTACCTACCCACCCGGCTACCTAGCTACCCACCCGGCTACCTAACCACCCTGCTGGCTACCTACCTGGCTACCTACCCACCCGGCTACCTAGCTACCCACCCGGCTACCTGACCACCCTGCCGGCTATCTACCTGGCTACCTACCCACCCGGCTACCTACCCACCCACCCGGCTACCTACCCACCCGGATACCTACCTACCCACCCGGCTACCTACCCACCCACCCGGCTACCTAACCACCCACCCGGCTACCTACACACCCACCCGGCTACCTACCTACCCACCAGGCTACCTACCTACCTACCCACCCGGCTACCTACCAACCCACCAGGCTACCTACCCACCCACCCAGCTACCTAACCACCCACCTACCCACCCACCAGGCTACCTACCCACCCGCCTACCCAGCCACCCACCAGGCTATCCACCCGGCTACCCAGCCACCCACCAGGCTACTTACCCACCCGGCTAAGGGCTACCTACCTACCCACCCGGCCCCCTACCTACCCACCAGGCTACCTATCCACCCAACCACCCATGGGAGCTGCGCGCCGGATGGAGGCTGGGACAGGAGGTCTGCTGCTGCAGGTGAGTAAATGTTTTTTTTTTATTATTTATTTTAGCAGGTGTATGTTCTGGGCAGGTCTGCCACATGATTGCGTGTATGTTCTGGGCAGGTCTGCCACATGATTGCGTGTATGTTCTGGGCAGGTCTGCCACATGATTGCATGTATGTTCTGGGCAAATTTGCTACATGATTGCATGTGTTTTCTGGGCAAATCTGCCGACATGATTGCACGTATTTTCTGGGCATATCTGCCGACATGATTGCAGGTATTTTCTGGGCATATCTGCCGACATGATTGCAGGTATTTTCTGGGCATATCTGCCGACATGATTGCACGTATTTTCTGGGCATATCTGCCGACATGATTGCACGTATTTTCTGGGCATATCTGCCGACATGATTGCACGTATTTTCTGGGCATATCTGCCGACATGATTGCACGTATTTTCTGGGCATATCTGCCGACATGATTGCACGTATTTTCTGGGCATATCTGCCGACATGATTGCACGTATTTTCTGGGCATATCTGCCGACATGATTGCACGTATTTTCTGGGCATATCTGCCGACATGATTGCACGTATTTTCTGGGCATATCTGCCGACATGATTGCACGTATTTTCTGGGCATATCTGCCGACATGATTGCACGTATTTTCTGGGCATATCTGCCGACATCATTGCACGTATTTTCTGGGCAAATCTGCCGACATGATTGAATGTATTTTCTGGGCAAATCTGCTCACATTATGTGTATTTTCTTGAGAAAACCTGCACAATTATGTGAATTTTCTGGGGAAAGGGTCACCAAAACTTGGGCCCACTGTCTTTGTGTTGCACTTTTCAAGGGAACCTGAGGTGAGAATAATATTGAGGCTGCCATATTTCTCTCCTTTTAAGCAATACCAGTTGCCTGGTTGCCGTTCTGGTCCTCTGCCTCTTATTCTTTCAACCATAGACCCTGAACAAGCATGCAGCAGGTCAGGGGTTTCTGACAATATTGTCAGAACTGAGAAGATTAAGCTGCATGCTTGTTGCTGGTGTAATTCAGTTTATTACTGCAGCCAAATAGATCAGCAGGGCCGCCAGGCAACTAGTATTGTTTAAAAGGAAATAAATATGGCAGCCTCCATATCACTCTCACCCCGGGATCACTTTAAATTACAGTTAGCTCCGCCCTTATCCGGTCATTGCCACGCCCATTTTTTGCCGCGGCGCTACGCGCCGCAGGTTCTATCCACGCCCATTTTTTGCCGCGGCGCGCTTCACGCGCCGCAGGTTATAGCTGCACCCATTTTTGGGCGCGGCGCGCGAAGGGGGCCCCACAATTGATATTTTGCACAGGGGCCCACTGCTGCCTGTGTCCGCCACTGTCGTGAGGTATGGATAAGTGGGATCTCACCGTCCACCAGTGTAAACTGTTCTTCATTTGTGGGGTCATCTGAATTATCTGCTGCATACTGACTCCATTCCATTGGGACAAGAACCCCCACTGGAACATTCTGGAATGCCACTGAGACCAACGTATCATTGGGATCGTTGAGGTTAGGGTTCCCAACAGGCTTAGACATTGCCTTGCCTGTAGGGTTTCTCGTTGGATGGTACTCTGTACCCTGTCTATAACCACCTGTTTTTTCTCCTCTGGGAGAGTAACAATGTTCTGGGTTGTGAGTAATCTTGCCCCAAAGAAAACCATATCCTGTACTGGTTGAAGACAAATTTTCCTCCAACTTATCCGCCAGCCGAATTGTTGCAAGGTTGTTAGCAGCAGCTCCATTTGGGCTAGGATATTTCCTCTGTCCTGTGCAAGAAGAATTATGTCGTCCAAGTAGTGGTGTAGGCGTAAGCCTCTGAGACGTAGTAGAGCGATAATCTGCACGAGGATCTTGGTAAAAGTTCTTGGTGCGGTACTGATACCAAAGGGGAGACATCTGAATTGGAGGTGTGTATGTCCCACTGCAAATCTTAGGTATTTCTGGAATTCGGGATGTATCGGTACATGTAAATATGCATCCTCTAGGTCTGCTGATAACATCCAGTCTCCCTATCTCGTAGCTAGTAGAATGGACTGTAGAGATTCCATCTTGAAGTGATGAAGATTTATATGCTTGTTTAGGATCCTGAGATCTAACACTGGCCTTAACTCCCCTGATCTTTTTGTGACAAAGAAGAGTGGGGAATACACTCCTTTGTTCCTCTGTGCCTGCGGGACTGTCATTATCGCCTGTTTTATAGTTAATTCCTGTATATATTGGTCCAGAATGTCTCTCTTCATCTGTGAATCGGGATTTCGTGTAGGGAGAAATAGGTTGTGCGGTGGTTGTGTTCTGAAGCTCCAGCGGTGTCCCTCCGTTATTGTCTTCACCACCCAGGTATTTCGAACATGTTCCGCCCAGACGGATCCAAAACTTTGGAGTCTGCAGTCTACCGGACCCATCTGGACGGATACACCATCAAAATCCCTTACTGGCCGTAGTAGAACTGGAGGCGGCCTTCTGTTTGTTCATTTTTGCCAAGTTGGCTTGGCCTCCCTGCCAATTACGGCGGCCGGTAGTCCTTTCCCGGCCTATAGGCTCTGGAATTGCGGAATCTTGCTTGCTGGGAACATCCCTGTTGATTAAAGGTCCTCTTCTGCCTACGATCCTGTGGGATTAATCCGGATTTCCCACCTGTGACTCGGGATATTGCGGTGTCTAACTTTTCCCTGAACAGGTTCTTCCCATCAAAAGGGATTTTGCACCAGTTATGTTTTGAATTAGGGTCTGCTGACCAGGACCTTAACCAAAGAGCTCTCCTGGCCGTTACTGCATGCAGCAGTGTTCTAGCGATGGAGCGGATAATATCCACTGATTAGTGCTGGGCGTAATGGAAAAAACTACGCTTACGGATCATTACGCGTAATTTTACGCTATTACGCATTACGGAATTACGCTTACGGCGCAGACATTTATCTACGGTTCATGTCTGTAATTACGCATGGCCCTTACGCAATTACGTGTAAGAATACCGTAAGGCAGGTTGTTACGTTATTGCCTTACGCATAATTTCCTACTAGCAATTAATGCGTAAGGCTCCCAAGCGGAAAAGTTGACGCATGGATCAATGTTAGGTAGCCGCCGACTTTAAAGAGAGTGGCCTTGTATTACGTTAGTGGGGCACAGAGGCTGGTTGGGCACACTAACACCAGCCTCTGTTGCCCCATCGTGTGTCTCAAAGACCCCCCTGCTCGCCGCTATACTCCCCGCAGTGCTGGCGACACGCAGCGCGTTGCCAGCACAATGTTTACTCTAGCGCTGTCTGTCAGCGCCGCTCCCACGCCTCCTCCGCATCGCCGCTACCCGCCCTCGTCCCTTCCCTCCAATCAGCGGGAGGGAAGGGACGAGGGTGGGTAGCGGCGATGCGGAGGAGGCGGCGGAGCGGCGCTGACAGACAGCGCTAGAGTAAACATTGTGCTGGCGACACGCTGCGTGTCGCCAGCACTGCGGGGGTATAGCGGCGAGCAGGGGGGTCTTTGAGACACACGATGGGGCAACAGAGGCTGGTGTTAGTGTGACCAACCAGCCTCTGTGCCCCACTTACGTAATACAATGCCACCTCGGGTTCTCTTTAAGGGTTAATAGCAAAGCCCCCTTAATTGCTGAGAGCCTCAAATTTGGAGAATATATTAAGGAGATCAGAAGGAATAAGAGGAAAACATTTTTTTCAAAAAGACCTTATAGTTTTTGAGAAAATCGATGTTAAAGTTTCAAAGGAAAAATATATACATTTAAAAACCCGCCGACTTTAACGGTTAATAGCAAAGCCTGCTTAAAATTTAGGAACACCAAATTCCCAGAGTATATTAAGGGGATCAGTGGGAATAAGAGGAAATTTTATTTTTCAAAAAGACCTTATAGTTTTTGAGAAAATCGATTTTTAAGTTTCAAGGGCAAAAATGTCTTTTAAATGCGGAAAATGTCAGGTTTGTTTGCACAGGTAACAATAGTGTATTATTTTCATAGATTCCCCCAAGTGGGAAGAGTTTTACTTACTTCGTTCTGAGTGTGGAAAATATAAAAAAAAAAACGACGTGGGGTCCCCCCTCCCAGACCTCTTTAACCCCTTGTCCCCCATGCAGGCTGGGATAGCCAGAATGCGGAGCACCGGCCGCGTGGGGCTCCACACCCTGACTATACCAGCCCGCATGGTCCATGGATTGGGGGGTCTCGGAAGGGGAGGGGCAGCCAAGCTTTCCCCCTCCGAGCCCTTGTCCAATCCAAGGACAAGGGGCTCTTCTCCACCTCCGATGGGCGGTGGAGGTGGAGGCCGCGATTTCCTGGGGGGGGGGTTCATGGTGGCATCTGGGAGTCCCCTTTAAAAAGGGGTCCCCCAGATGCCCACCCCCCCTCCCAGGAGAAATGAGTATAGGGGTACTTGTACCTCTTACCCATTTCCTTTAAGAGTTAAAAGTAAATAAACACACAAACACTTAGAAAAAGTATTTTAATTGAACAAAAAACATAACCACGAAAAAAGTCCTTTAACCACCTTAGCGGTATGGACGAGCTCAGCTCGTCCATTACCGCCAGAGGGTGCCGCTCAGGCCCTGCTGGGCCGATTTTGATCAAATAAAGAGCAGCACACGCAGCCGGCACTTTGCCAGCCGCGTGTGCTGCCCGATCGCCGCCGCTCTGCGGCGATCCGCCGCGAGCAGCGGCGAAAGAGGGTCCCCCCAGCCGCCTGAGCCCTGCGCAGCCGGAACAAATAGTTCCGGCCAGCGCTAAGGGCTGGATCGGAGGCGGCAGACGTCAGGACGTCGGCTGACGTCCATGACGTCACTCCGCTCGTCGCCATGGCGACGTAGTAAACAAAACACGGAAGGCCGCTCATTGCGGCCTTCCGTGTTACTTTTGGCCGCCGGAGGCGATCAGAAGAACGCCTCCGGAGCGCCATCTAGTGGGCTTTCATGCAGCCAACTTTCAGTTGGCTGCATGAAATAGTTTTTTTTTAATTTAAAAAAAACCCTCATGCAGCTGCCCTGGCGATCTTAATAGAACGCCAGGGTGGTTAATATTCTTAATTAACTATTAATACTTACCTGTCCCTTTAAATAAATGATCCCTCGCAATAGCCTCGGAAATGTTCTATCAGTTACAATGTAACAAAGTTATTACAATGTAACAACTTTGTTACATTGTAACTACGCTGCACCCGACATCACTCGCCGCTCAGCCGCCGCATACACTTACGCGTCCTTGCAGGACGCTAAGTCCCCGCCGGCTCCCGCTGTCCACCCCGCCCACATCTGTCACCCACATGTCACCCACATGTGGGTGACATGTGGGTGACATGTGGGAGAGGCGGGGAGGGCAGCAGGAGCCGGCGGGGATTTAGCGTCCTGCACGGACCCGACAGAGCTCTGAGCTAAATAGCTCAGAGCTCTCTAAGCATCTTTGAATTTGGGCTCCAAGGAGCCCCATTGGTCCTTAGCAGACCAATGGGGTTCCTTCAAATCAGAAGGAACCCCATTGGTCTGCTAAGGACCAATGGGGCTCCTTGGAGCCCAAATTCAAAGATGCTTAGAGAGCTCTGAGCTATATAGCTCAGAGCTCTGTCGGGTCCGTGCAGGATGCTAAGTCTCCGCCGGCTACCGCTGCCCTCCCCGCCTCTCCCACATGTCACCCACATGTCACCCACATGTGGGTGACAGATGTGGGCGGGGTGGACAGCGGGAGCCGGCGGGGACTTAGCGTCCTGCAAGGACGCGTAAGTGTATGCGGCGGCTGAGCGGCGAGTGACGTCGGGTGCGGCGTAGTTACAATGTAACAAAGTTGTTACATTGTAATAACTTTGTTACATTGTAACTGATAGAACATTTCCGAGGCTATTGCGAGGGATCATTTATTTAAAGGGACAGGTAAGTATTAATGGTTAATTAAGAATATTAAAGGACTTTTTTCGTGGTTATGTTTTTTGTTCAATTAAAATACTTTTTCTAAGTGTTTGTGTGTTTATTTACTTTTAACTCTTAAAGGAAATGGGTAAGAGGTACAAGTACCCCTATACTCATTTCTCCTGGGAGGGGGGGTGGGCATCTGGGGGACCCCTTTTTAAAGGGGACTCCCAGATGCCACCATGAACCCCCCCCCAGGAAATCGCGGCCTCCACCTCCACCGCCAATCGGAGGTGGAGAAGAGCCCCTTGTCCTTGGATTGGACAAGGGCTCGGAGGGGGAGGGGAAAGCTTGGCTGCCCCTCCCCTTCCGAGACCCCCCAATTCATGGACCATGCGGGCTGGTATAGTCAGGGTGCGGAGCCCCACGCGGCCGGTGCTCCGCATTCTGGCTATCCCAGCCTGCATGGGGGACAAGGGGTTAAAGAGGTCTGGGAGGGGGGACCCCACGTCTTTTTTTTATATTTCCCACACTCAGAACGAAGTAAGTAAAACTCTTCCCACTTGGGGGAATCTATGAAAATAATACACTATTGTTACCTGTGCAAAAAAAACTGACATTTTCCGCATTTAAAAGACATTTTTGCCCTTGAAACTTAAAAATCGATTTTCTCAAAAACTATAAGGTCTTTTTGAAAAAAAAATTTTCCTCTTATTCCCACTGATTCCCTTAATATACCCTGGGAATTTGGTGTTCCTAAATTTTAAGCAGGCTTTGCTATTAACCGTTAAAGTCGGCGGGTTTTTAAATGTATATATTTTTCCTTTGAAACTTTAACATCGATTTTCTCAAAAACTATAAGGTCTTTTTGAAAAAAAAAAATTTCCTCTTATTCCTTCTGATCTCCTTAATATATTCTCCAAATTTGAGGCTCTTAGCACTTAAGGGGGCTTTGCTATTAACCCTTAAAGTTGTCGGCTTTTTTATATTATACGGGTGCGTAATATTACGCGATTACGGCAGACTGTGTAATTTCAATAGGAGTTTACTGTCTTACGCGTAATTTGTTACGCGTAATAACGTAACCTACAGTCTACGCGTAATTAATTACGTGTAATACCGTAACCTTACACGTAACGCTTACGGTGCATTTGTAGTGAATTACGATGCGTAATTACGCTAATGCGTAATTTCGGCCCAGCACTGCAACTGATGCCTCCCCGACAAAGTCAGATGTTAGCTTAAATTCTTGCAAAGATCTAACTAAGGATTCCTTGTCTGTATCAGATGTAATGGCGGTCTCTAGGTTCTCGGCCCAAGCTCGTATCGCTTGACTGACTGAGGTTAAGGCGACAGCTGGTCTCATTGCCCCGCCAATCACGGCATATACCTTCTTTAGATACGAGTCTATCTTTCTTTCAATTGGTTCCTTGAAGGAGATAGCGTCTTCTATGGGTAGCGTGACGTCTTTTGCCAGTCGCATAACAGCAGCATCTACTGCGGGTACATTATCAAAACTGCTGCATTTCTCCTCCGGCAGCGGGTAAAGTTTAGAGAATTTATTATTAAAATTTGATTTCTTTTCTAACTTGCTCCATAAGTCCTGGATGATTTCGGAGATTTCCTCCATAAACGGGAACGTAGCCGAAGATCTTTTGAGGTGTTTGAAGTAGGTTATCTTCTGTTTTGTGTCCCTCTGAGGCTCCACATCTTGATATTCCCACTCAATGGCCTGTTTTACTGCTCCAATGTAAGGCTCTACTAGACTGAAGTCGAAGCCCCCGTCTGCTTCATCTACTCCCGGTATCTCTTCTTGTGACGTAGATGGTAAGGGATCCACCTGTGTTTACTGCGGTCTGTTGGCAACGTACTCCGCCATTGAGTCCTGTACAGCCTTTCGGATAAATTCAGACACCTCCATCGGCTGTTGCTGTTCCACCGACATCTGCGAGAAACATGACTGGCATACAAGTTTGTCTGGCAACGGCCTTTTACCACAGGCCCAGCAGGTCTTAGAGGAGTGTCTGTGATGGCGATGTTCCCTATGGTAGTCCTTTGGTGATCTGCTCCTAGACCGATAGTAGGATCTATGATAATAATCCCTTCTTGGTGAGCGTGATCTCTCCGAATAATAAGGCTGTCCATTTCTATAGTCTTTATATTCATAATAATTTCTATAATCCGTCCGGGCACGATAATCTTCACTGTCTCTGTCTTCATGATAGCTGTGATCTTGGTCCGTAGGAACCACGGGGTCTTCAGGTCTTCCGGGGCTGTCAGGAGACATAGTAGTGTCTCTTTAATTCCTTGCACTCTTTTACATAATAATGTATAGTACTCACCTGGTCCATCATACCTTACATGTTGAAGCTGGTCTATGGGTTGTGCGTCTTGATCCATGCCTTCCCCTTTAAGGAGTTTCAGCTGACAGTGTCTGAGGAGGAAACCACATATGCATTTAGTGTGCAGGGATGACAGACACAAACATATGCGTATATATATATATATATATATATATATATATATATATATATATATATGTATATATGGGCCCCTCAGCAGTGCCACCCCCCCCCCCCCCCCACAACCTACAGCCCACACCTACCAGTGACATCCACGGCTGGCTAAACAGCGACCGACGTCCAGATCCCTCTGAGCTACATGGACGCCGGCCGGACGCCGAAGTGCTGCGCTTGAAATCGCCGCCGCTACTATGTGGGCGTGGCTGCAGGGATGACGCTTCCTACTATGACCACTTCCGGTTGCCGGAGCGCAACCGGAAGTGATGACACACTGAAAGAATCAGTGCCCAACCTCCTCAGCCGGCGCCACCGCGTCAGACGTCCCCCCGCAACTCCTCCAGGAGCGGCGAGAGAAATGTACACCATCTGCCAGGTATGCCTACCGGGCCACAGCAGTTAAAGGATCCGCACAATTTAGAGGCATTTAGCCATCCATAACATAAGAGGGATATGCCGCACAGGAGATATTTAATCCCCTAACTGACAGCCCCGCAGCATCCCAAAACCCCCCAAGGCCATCAGAACTGGGGTTACCACAGGGTTACCTTTAGTAGTCACAGGGTCCGCATCAGGAGAGGCTGAACCTGATGGATAACCACACTTTGTGGCAGGCATATGCACCTGAAGTCTTCCCTGTCCGAGGTGAGGACGAAAAACATAGACAGGTGTATAGGGGTGGGACATAAATTTATCTAGCTACCTGTCCAATGGGGTTAGTGGGCGGAGCAACTACCCATAAGTGCTGCCATGGAGGCATAAGGAAATACTGTTGAAAACAAAGAAAACCCTGAGAATCCCCCATGAGGAGATGAACTGGCCGAAAACCTGTTGGTTCTGTCAGATTTAAACTGCCTACTTTTTTCCCGATAGTGGTCCTTTAACTGCTAATGGCGAGGCTTATCTGTCAGTGGCTCTTGGAACGTGGGCACCAATATTCAGACCCTTTAGCACCCTGGCTCCGCCCTGCTGGTGACAACTCTCCGGCCCTGTAATGGGGATTATTTAACCTTATGGCTGTGACAATATTGTCTTCTCCTCAGCTTGTAGCGCTAATGGTCTTTGTGTTGGGGATCGCCTCTGTGACACTTCCAGACAAAACATGCTATAGACCACACATAATTAGTGCAGTTACACAAGATCAGCGCAACGCGGCGAACAGTCTCGGAGGGGGAGCGCGAGGGAAAGGTCAGGCGTCTTCAGCTCAGGAACACAATTATATTTGTTACATCTGTGAAAGGTTCTGATCGCTGAGCGGGGGAACGTGACTTTGGTGTGAATGGAAGACAGCGAGGCGCCCTCCCCCGGGGACTCTGACCTCTCCCGCGTGGAATATCGTTCACATATTTCCATTTCAATATTCACGTTTTACCATTTGCTACTTCAGCAAAGCATTGCAGAAGTGATTTAATATTAATTAGTGTCAAAAACCTTCTGGGAGGAAGAACAAGGACTTTGCTGTCATTATCAGCATCTGGAGAACAGTCAGATGGAGCAATCCCACAATCCTCTGCTTCACAGTGTGACAACGTTTAGCATAAATAAAATGACATCATAACCTGGGCAAATCATTTGTATCCAGGCTTCCTTCTACATCCTCCTTAAGGTGGCCACTAACGGGCCAATTTCTAGCGAAAAAATCATTCGAGCGATCAGAAATTCTGATCAGATTAGTTATAAATAATCTCAGTTGATGAGCACAATCGATTACAAACGATTATAAAAATAGAGGTCCGATTGGATTTTTGTCAAACCAAAATTTGGATTTTCTTGTAGGAAGCAAAGATTGGTTTGTTGATGGTGTAGTGGCCTCAGAACATAGCAATCATTTTATAGCTCCCTCTAGTGACAGCCTTGTTATTGTACTGTTGGGAGGTCTGAGTTTAACCTTGTCACAAAATCGTCAAGTTTTATATGAAAGTTGGTTGTGATAGATAGGAAGCAAAGATTGGTTTGTTGATGGTGTAGTGAACGATGTATTACAATATTTCACTTCCGAACAGAATTTCTGATTGCTTGAACGATTTTTCACTAGAAATTGGACCGTTAGTGGCCATCATTACACAAACTTTCATGTAAAACCTGACGATTTTGTGACAAGGTTAAACTCAGACCTCCCAACAGTACAATAACAAGGCTGTCACTAGAGGGAGCTCTAAAATGATCGCTATGTTCTGAGGATAATCAGGGTCTGAAGCACCTCCTCCTCCTTCTACCCAGACCGAGCTCCCATAAGCCCTTGCTACATGGGTCTCAGAGTGCCTAGGCACTGGAGGAGCTGTGGACGAGGCTTGTTTAGTTTATAGGGATTTAGGGTATTAAGACAAACCAAAAAAAAAGTATTTGGCTTGAGGAATGCCCTATAAACTATATGAAAGGAACACAATTATGCAACGAGTAAAAGTTTATCTCGGATCCACTTTAAAGTTGGACATCAACTGAGCCACATGTGTTTGACTCACCTCTGTAACAGGTTAGTGTTTATAACTATAGGCAGAATATTCATGTCTAGATACAATATACTTGTTCCTGTTCACCATCTCAGCCTATGGGTTTGTCTATTTTCTAGTCTGTATACCATTGTATTATGGTAATAGAGATGATATATATATTGGACTGGGATCAGTGAATAATGGCGCACAGCGCCTATGCATAAAAATGGCGCCGCACTAAACAGATACGCTTATCGCTATTTATCGTTAGTACTGCATAATAATGGCGCACAGGGAAAAAAGAAGAAAAACGGCACACACTAACGTTATTTATCAATAGCGCCGTTCATATGCCAAACTGCAGAAGTTATTTAACTGCAAAACAGTGAATGGATTTAATGTAACACTGTCAAGGTTAGGGATAGACACCACCATGGGAGATTTAGGGTTAGGCACCACCAGGGGGGTGGTTAGGGTTAGGCACCACCAGGGGGGTGGTTAGGGTTAGGCACCACCAGGAGATGCTTAGGGTTAGGCACCTCCAGGGGGGTGTTAGGGTTAGGCACCACCAGGGGGGTGTTAGGGTTAGGCACCACCAGGGGGGTGGTTATGGTTAGGCACCACCAGGGGGGTGGTTAGGGTTAGGCACCACCAGGGGGTGCTTAGGGTTAGGCACCTCCAGGGGGGTGGTTAGGGTTAGGCACCACCAGGGGGGTGGTTAGGGTTAGGCACCACCAGGGGGGTGGTTAGGGTTAGGCACCACCAGGGGGGTGGTTAGGGTTAGGTACCACCAGGGGGGTCTTAGGGTTAGGGCTAGGTACAGAGAGGGTTCTGTGTGTTAATGCTAAATAACAATAAGGCTTTAACGTTAAAAAGCGATAAGGCTTTAACGTTAAATAGCAATAAGCATCAAATGGATTAGCGGCAACACCGTGCGCCATTATTCGCAGTCGCCATTTTCAGATGCACCCATATTAGACATGTGTGTGTCTCTCCTCTGCTGTTGGCTGTATTGAGGCACTAGTCTGCACTTATCTGGCTGTATTGAGGCACTAGTCCCTCCTACTGTATCCTGTTTTCTCTCACCTCTAAGATTGTAAGATTGTAAGATTGTAAGCCTGATGGGACAGGTCCTGTTCCCCTCCTCTGTCATGTTTTTTTCTTTATCACTATATTCTGACATATAGGACTACTTTTTAACTCTTGAAAATCTTCTGAAAAGCCAGGGGTCGTCTTCTAAGCCGGTTGTCATTGATGCCGGGTGGTACGTAGTGTTGGGCGAACATCTAGATGTTCGCGTTCGGGCCGAACAGGCCGAACATGGCCGCGATGTTCGGGTGTTCGACCCGAACTCCGAACATAATGGAAGTCAATGGGGACCCGAACTTTTGTGCTTTGTAAAGCCTCCTTACATGCTACATACCCCAAATTTACAGGGTATGTGCACCTTGGGAGTGGGTACAAGAGGAAAAATTTTTTAGCAAAAAGAGCTTATAGTTTTTGAGAAAATCGATTTTAAAGTTTCAAAGGGAAAACTGTCTTTTAAATGCGGGAAATGTCTGTTTTCTTTGCACAGGTAACATGTTTTTTGTCGGCATGCAGTCATAAATGTAATACATATAAGAGGTTCCAGGAAAAGGGACCGGTAACGCTAACCCAGCAGCAGCACACGTGATGGAACAGGAGGAGGGTGGCGCAGGAGGAGAAGGCCACGCTTTGAGACACAACAACCCAGGCCTTGCATGAGGACAAGAAGCGTGCGGATAGCAATTTGCATTTTGTCGCCATGCAGTCATAAATGTAATACAGATGAGAGGTTCAATAAACAGGGACCGGAAACGCTAACCCATCACAGATGTTCATTGTTCATGTTACTTGGTTGGGGTCCGGGAGTGTTGCGTAGTCGTTTCCAATCCAGGATTGATTCATTTTAATTTGAGTCAGACGGTCTGCATTTTCTGTGGAGAGGCGGATACGCTGCCGATCTGTGACGATGCCTCCGGCAGCACTGAAACAGCGTTCCGACATAACGCTGGCTGCCGGGCAAGCCAGCACCTCTATTGCGTACATTGCCAGTTTGTGCCAGGTGTCTAGCTTCGATACCCAATAGTTGAAGGATGCAGATGGATTGTTCAACACAGCTACGCCATCTGACATGTAGTCCTTGACCATCTTCTCCAGGCGATCGGTGTTGGAGGTGGATCTGCACGCTTGCTGTTCTGTGTGCTGCTGCATGGGTGTCAGAAAATTTTCCCACTCCAAGGACACTGCCGATACCATTCCCTTTTGGGCACTAGCTGCGGCTTGTGTTGTTTGCTGCCCTCCTGGTCGTCCTGGGTTTGCGGAAGTCAGTCTGTCGGCGTACAACTGGCTAGAGGAGGGGGAGGATGTCAATCTCCTCTCTAAAGTCTCCACAAGGGCCTGCTGGTATTCTTCCATTTTGACCTGTCTGGCTCTTTCTTCAAGCAGTTTTGGAACATTGTGTTTGTACCGTGGATCCAGAAGGGTATAAACCCAGTAATTGGTGTTGTCCAGAATGCGCACAATGCGTGGGTCGCGTTCAATGCAGTCCTAGGCCGAAGAGGTCATAGCCTAGGGTCACAAAACCTGTTTATTTGGGCAATTTCAATGGTGGCGAGTCTGACGTACATAAATTGCAGCAATGGCCGTTAGCAACGTCTGAATCTCACGAAATGTCTCATGCAGGTAGAAGACATATTGTTAGACTTGGGCTCCAAAGATGGGTTCCCTACATCTCTGCAAACCAGAGTTACAGGGCTCCAAGTTTGGTAAAATCCCCCATAGGCTTTCATTGGGCCTCCTATTTACAGTTCCAAAATCTCACATCTTTTCAAAGGGCAATTACTCAGCAGTGGCAAATTTTCTAGCATTGTAGGGACCCTTAGGGGGAACATGACTGGTGAGTTTCGGGCCCCTAGGCCAAAGAGGTCATAGCCTAGGGTCACAAAAACCTGTTTATTTGGGCTATTTCAATGGTAGTGATGGTGACGTACATAAATCGCAGCAATGGCCGTTAGCAAAGTCTGAATCTCACGAAATGTCTCATGCAGGTAGAAGACATATTGTTAGACTTGGATTCCAAAGATGGGGTCCCTACATCTCTGCAAACCAGAGTTACAGGGGTCCAAAATTGGTAAAATCCCCCATAGGATTTCATTGCCTCCCTATTTCACTTTCCAAAATCTCACATCTTTTCAAAGGGCAATGGCTCAGCAGTACCAAATTTTCTAGCATTGTAGGGACCCTTAGGGGGAACATGACTGGTGAGTTTCGGGCCCCTAGGCCGAAGAGGTCATAGCCTAGGGTCACAAAAACCTGTTTATTTGGGCTATTTCAATGGTAGTGATGGTGGCGTACATAAATCTCAGCCATGGCCGTTAGCAACGTCTGAATCTCACGAAATGTCTCATGCAGGTAGAAGACATATTGTTAGACTTGGATTCCAAAGATGGGGTCCCTACATCTCTGCAAACCAGACTTACAGGGGTCCAAAATTGGTAAAATCCCCCATAGGCTTTCATTGGGCCTCCTATTTACCGTTCCAAAATCTCACACCATTTTAAAGGGCAATGGCTCAGCAGTGGCAAAACTCACCAGTCATGATCCCCCTAAGGGTCCCTACAATGCTAGAAAATTTGGTACTGCTGAGCCATTGCCCTTTGAAAAGATGTGAGAGTTTGGAAAGTGAAATAGGGAGGCTATGAAATCCTATGGGGGATTTTACCAATTTTGGACCCCTGTAACTCTGGTTTGCAGAGATGTAGGGACCCCATCTTTGGAATCCAAGTCTAACAATATGTCTTCTACCTGCATGAGACATTTCGTGAGATTCAGACGTTGCTAACGGCCATTGCTGCGATTTATGTACGTCACCATCACTACCATTGAAATAGCCCAAATAAACAGGTTTTTGTGACCCTAGGCTATGACCTCTTCGGCCTAGGGGCCCGAAACTCACCAGTCATGTTCCCCCTAAGGGTCCCTACAATGCTAGAAAATTTGGTACTGCTGAGCCATTGCCCTTTGAAAAGATGTGAGATTTTGGAAAGTGAAATAGGGAGGCAATGAAATCCTATGGGGGATTTTACCAATTTTGGACCCCTGTAACTCTGGTTTGCAGATATGTAGGGACCCCATCTTTGGAATCCAAGTCTAACAATATGTCTTCTACCTGCATGAGACATTTCGTGAGATTCAGACTTTGCTAACGGCCATTGCTGCGATTTATGTACGTCACCATCACTACCATTGAAATAGCCCAAATAAACAGGTTTTTGTGACCCTAGGCTATGACCTCTTTGGCCTAGGGGCCCGAAACTCACCAGTCATGTTCCCCCTAAGGGTCCCTACAATGCTAGAAAATTTGCCACTGCTGAGTAATTGCCCTTTGAAAAGATGTGAGATTTTGGAACTGTAAATAGGAGGCCCAATGAAAGCCTATGGGGGATTTTACCAAATTTGGAGCCCTGTAACTCTGGTTTGCAGAGATGTAGGGAACCCATCTTTGGAGCCCAAGTCTAACAATATGTCTTCTACCTGCATGAGACATTTCGTGAGATTCAGACGTTGCTAACGGCCATTGCTGCGATTTATGTACGTCAGACTCGCCACCATTGAAATTGCCCAAATAAACAGGTTTTGTGACCCTACGCTATGACCTCTTCGGCCTAGGATTGCATTGAACGCGACCCACGCATTGTGCGCATTCTGGACAACACCAATTACTGGGTTTATACCCTTCTGGATCCACGGTACAAACACAATGTTCCAAAACTGCTTGAAGAAAGAGCCAGACAGGTCAAAATGGAAGAATACCAGCAGGCCCTTGTGGAGACTTTAGAGAGGAGATTGACATCCTCCCCCTCCTCTAGCCAGTTGTACGCCGACAGACTGACTTCCGCAAACCCAGGACGACCAGGAGGGCAGCAAACAACACAAGCCGCAGCTAGTGCCCAAAAGGGAATGGTATCGGCAGTGTCCTTGGAGTGGGAAAATTTTCTGACACCCATGCAGCAGCACACAGAACAGCAAGCGTGCAGATCCACCTCCAACACCGATCGCCTGGAGAAGATGGTCAAGGACTACATGTCAGATGGCGTAGCTGTGTTGAACAATCCATCTGCACCCTTCAACTATTGGGTATCGAAACTAGACACCTGGCGCAAACTGGCAATGTACGCAATAGAGGTGCTGTCTTGCCCGGCAGCCAGCGTTATGTCGGAACGCTGTTTCAGTGCTGCCGGAGGCATCGTCACAGATCGGCGGCGTATCCGCCTCTCCACAGAAAATGCAGACCGTCTGACTCAAATTAAAATGAATCAATCCTGGATTGGAAACGACTACGCAACACTCCCGGACCCCAACCAAGTAACATGAACAATGAACATCTGTGATGGGTTAGCTTCTCCGGTCCCTGTTTATTGAACCTCTCATCTGTATTACATTTATGACTGCATGGCGACAAAATGCAAATTGCTATCCGCACGCTTCTTGTCCTCATGCAAGGCCTGGGTTGTTGTGTCTCAAAGCGTGGCCTTCTCCTCCTGCTCCACCCTCCTCCTGTTCCATCACGTGTGCTGCTGCTGGGTTAGCGTTACCGGTCCCTTTTCCTGGAACCTCTTATATGTATTACATTTATGACTGCATGCCGACAAAAAGCATGTTACCTGTGCAAAGAAAACAGACATTTTCCGCATTTAAAAGACAGTTTTCCCTTTGAAACTTTAAAATCGATTTTCTCAAAAACTATAAGCTCTTTTTGCTAATTTTTTTTTTCCTCTTGTACCCACTCCCAAGGTGCACATGCCCTGTAAATTTGGGGTATGTAGCATATAAGGAGGCTTTACAAAGCACGAAATTGACTTCCATTGACTTCCATTATGTTCGGAGTTCGGCCATGTTCGGCCCGAACCCGAACATCTAGATGTTCGCCCAACACTACTTGTGACCCGTTCGGCCAATCACAGCGATAGCCGAACGTTCGGGTAACGTTCGGCCATGCGCTCTTAGTTCGCCATATGGCCGAACAGTTTGGCCGAACACCATCAGGTGTTCGGCCGAACCCGAACATCACCCGAACAGGGTGATGTTCTGCAGAACCCGAACAGTGGCGAACACTGTTCGCCCAACACTAGTGGTACGCCCTATCCTGTGACCGACTCTCAGATCTCTCTGCTGAGGACTGTAGTGAAGCGGCGCAGGCCCACATCTGCGAGATCTGAGAGGCAGAGAAGGAGGTACATAGCAATGTTCTCCCCAGGCACTTTTAGCCGGGTGCTCCACCCGGCTAGTTTTAGTGAGCACCCGGCTGTCATCGGCTCACCTCTTCCTATGCTGTAAGCAGAGTTGAAGAGAGAAGCACTGGCCCTGCTTTCTCTTATCACGCCAGACCCGACTACTTTTTCATGCAACCCGGCTACTTTTTCATGCCACCCGGCTGGAAAAGAATTCTGGGGAGAACACTGAAATAGGATACAAGGGTGGGCCAGAAGGGTGAAAGAGGCGTGTTTTATGGGCACAGCGCGATCTATTCTTGCATACCGCTCTAATAAACAGGTAGACAAGGAGAGCTGACCTATCCACTTAGGGAGAGGAAGAGTTGGCTAATCCAACCAGTCAATTGTCTATATACTGTGTACCACATACAGTACAGCACCAGTATCTGTTTATACATAGCACCAGTATATGATTTTTATTTTTATTTGGTGTGCGTTGGAAGAGGAGTAGTCTTATACGGCATGTATAACCCAAAATTTTAACTGGAAAAGTTGTGGGTCGTCTTAACACTGGAATATACGATATTGTAACATACACACCTTACTAATTTATTGAACAAGGTTGTGAAATATGTTGGTGTTACACAAATATTAATATTTATGATAAGAACAGTTACAATCGCAAGAGAGCAGCACCAGTCTCTGTAAGCTAGCAGTCCCCTCTGTGTCAGCTGACTGCTCCACACACATCCACCAGGGGGCAGTGCGGTTATTCCAAAGTGAGCCAGGTTGTTTTTCTATTTAATGTGCAGTTCTCTTTTCCCCTGGAAACGCAGTCCGAGGTTTACAATCACTTTGTGGTAACCTAGCTTTTATTCATTTGTTACAATCGCCCGCTGAGACGGTTGTGCTGAGAATGGAGCCGGTTATCTGCAGTAGTTTGTAGAGGTGACATAATATGTCGTACCCCCATCACCTACCCCAGTTATGAGACACAGCAGGCGCCTCAGGCTGCGAGGGGTTAACCAGCGCACAGGCATACCTGAAAATTATGAGGACACCAATGTAGCCCAGTGCCAGGGATGGATCAAGTCCAAGTTGCGCCTGGGGCATGGTCAGGTTTTGGCGCCTAAAGGTCAGGTTTTGGCACCTAAACTGCCATTCATTTTGCTGCCTTTTTAAGAATTCAACAAACTGTGACTGGGGCAAGATACTCGCTTGCCCCCCCCTAGATCCGTCCCTGCCCAGTGCCGGACCTGCATGAAGCCTACGGTCCAGCAGCAATGCCTTCACCCTGTCCCCCGCCTTTTGCATCCCAAAACACCGAAATAAATAAGAGAGAACCTTGTCTCAATTTCCTTACAAGGATAGAGCTATATCCTCCTGTGTCAGTCAGCCTGCAGTGTGTGCCATGTCACAGTAATAGCTATTAATTGAGTTTTCTGCTGGCTCTTTCTTGGATTTGCCACCTGCTGGCGACTAGGGTAATATAAAAAAGGAACAGTAGTTGAAACAGCAAATATTGCTTATTGTTTGCCCACTGGAATTTTTTAAATCATATTAATATGAATTGTTGCATTTCAAAGAGCCCCTGTAGTGATATATAGTAATTTATAGTAAACTATTCCGGATACTTACTTTTATGTTAAATATCCTGGTTTTAACATCAGAAACACTTCCTATAGCTATATATTGCTGTATATTGGTATGTAGCCCCAGAGCCGGGACAAGGTCCACCAGCACCCAAGGCGGAGACACCAAAGAGTGCCCCTCCCACCCCAGCCATCACACACTGATTGCCAGGGGCGCCTCTAGCCATTTTGTCACTCCAGGCGAGAAAACCTGTGGCGCCCCCCCCCCCCCCCTTCAGCCACATGAACCCCCCCCCCCCACACACACACACACACAATATTATACTATAATGATAAAGGCTGCTCGTCCCTCGCCATCTCCCTGGGTGACTTCTGTCACCTGCAGTTGTCCCCGAAAGCCTGGCTGCACTCCATCACGCATGTGTGGCTCGCCAGGCGTGCTCCCGTCCCTGTACTTGTACTGCGCAAGCACAGATCGTGCCCAGGGACAGAAGCGCACCTGGAAGGGCCGCACATGTGTGACTGAGCGCAACTCGGCCAGGCTTTCGGGGACAATTATGGGTGACTGGAGTCACCCAGGGAAATGGCAAGGAACGAGCAGCCCTAACGTGTTTAAGGAAGCCTACGGTAAGTATTGTACCAAAGACGCGGCTTGTCTCTGGACTTTAAACAACAACATTTCTTTGTTACAGCTGATACAAATCTTAAAATAAATCATCACTTGTTCTACTTCCTGCTTTCATGGAGGCATACATATTGTTAACATCCTGTGCTTTCTAATGAGCTTATCTGCTGTGGTGGCATGGCAGTCAGGTAACACAGGGAGGATCAAATTACAACTTGCGATTACTAATAAATGAGGGGGAATGAAACAGGCTAAATCTAAATACATACAGGGTGCATTTCTCCACATGTTCCTTCTGTCCTGTGTAAGAGTTCAGGTCCACTTTTTTTTATTGATACAGCAGTGATCACATCATCACAACTGTCTTTAGCCTACTAGTATGGGCTCGCTTACCTTAGCTGCCTCAGCATGCAGCCACTTGTTTGGGGGTCCGGGAGGAGAAGGGGGAGAGAGAGAGCAGAACACATGCCAAGGGGGGGCTCAGCAGGGGGCACAGACACAGTAGTCGTGCTCGTGGTGCAAGCTCCCTGTCCCCTCAGGCATGCAGCGCCGGCGCCAGCCAGGAGAGTCACGCTGGCTTCAGGCGGGGGGCGGAGTTAGAGGCGGCGGTCGCACACGCAGTAAACAAACTGCGACTGCTGCTAGGGAGAGGAGCGGTGGGCGGGCAAGGAGATTTGGAGGAGGTGGAGTGCAGTGGGCGGGAGTCGGGACTCTCCACCGAGATTCTATTGGCTGGGCCTGGGCGGGGGGGCGTCATAGAAGCGGCAGAGGCAGAGAGAGCACCACGTGGTGTAAATAAACCACGAGCGCCGCCGCCAACAAGCGCAGCTGATTTTAAGAGCGGCGACCAGCCGCACGCAGCCCCCTCCACAGCAGCGCGCCCCCCTCCCTTCATGCCGCTCCAAGCACCTGCTTGTAATGACAGCAGGTAAAGGCGCCCCTGCTGATTGCTATTAGACTAAGATGCGCCCCAGGGTCCCCAACACCTTAACCTCTAGTTATCTGGCTTGCAGTCACTGCCATGTATTCCCTTTTTTTATTTCTCTCTGCTGAAAATACAATAGGGGAATGATAGTGAGTTGTGCGCCCCCTCCTACACTGCGCCCTGAGGCAGGAGCCTCTCTTGCCTCTGCCTCGACCCTGTGTATCCCCCCCCCCCCACCCTTCCAGTCAGGCCCGGGTTTACATCACAGGAGCCTATAGGCACAGATGTTCTGGCACCTTAGACCTCAACCTTCTCGAACCTACAAATCCCCACAGAACCGCACAAATGTGCTGGCTGCCCCTCTTCCCCCCTACTTCCTCTGCCTGGAGTAGGTAGCCACAGGTGTCCCCTAATACTGAGTTTACCTCTGGCTACCAAATACTAAATAGCTAGAGGTGCACCCAGGTATTAGTTAGAGGTGCCCCTGGCTGAAGGTAGGCCGCCTCGGTGGAATGCAGAGAGCAGGGTGAGTAACCTCTCTTTTATGTTTCACTTGGGACTCAGCATAAGGAAAGAGGTAGTGAGCCGCCTTTCTATCATCAGGCGCCTGTCAGCACAAGCCTACAATGCCTTATGGTAAATCCGGCCCTGCTTCCAGTGAGGCTTAGCTTACTGTTTATTTTACAGAATTCTTCCCCCAAAGCATTCTGGGAGACCAGAGATCTTTCCTGCCAGCTTCAGAACTCTCAGTAAACAAACATTCCGTAGAGATCACCTGACAGGACTAAAGATGTCGCCACCAGTCATTAATGTCAGAGTGTAAATCAGCGAGAGGAAAGATTTTACAATAGGCAAATACTTACTAAATAGTTTTCTAAATTAATATTGTAAAAAATAAAATAAAAAAATAAGTAATTTTATTAATTACATTAGTTTTTACTAAAGTTCCTCTTCAAAGGACCATTGTAGTAAGAGGGATATGAAGGCTGCCATATGTATTTACTTTTAAGCAATACCAGTTGCCTGGCTATCCTGCTGTTCCTCTGCCTCTAATACCTTTAGTCACAGACCCTGAACAAGCATGCAGCAGATCAGGTGTTTCTGACATTCTTGTCAGATCTGAAGAGATTAGCTGCATGCTTGTTTCTTGTGTTATTTAGACACTACTGCAGCCAAATAGATCAACGGGGCTGCCAGGCAACTGGTATTGTTTAAAAGGAAGTAAATATGGCAGCCTCCACATACCTCTCACTACAGTTCTCCTTTAACCACCTTAGCGGTATGGACGAGCTCAGCTCGTCCATTACCGTTAGAGGCTGCCGCTCAGGCCCTGCTGGGCCGATTTTAATGAAATAAAGTGCAGCACACGCAGCCGGCACTTTGCCAGCCGCGTGTGCTGCCTGATCGCCGCCGCTCTGCGTCGATCCGCCGCGAGCAGCGGCAAAAGAGGGTCCCCCCAGCCGCCTGAGCCCTGCAAACAAATAGTTCCGGCCAGCGCTAAGGGCTGGATTGGAGGTGGCTGACGTCAGGACGTCGGCTGACGTCCATGACGTCACTCCGCTCGTCGCCATGGCGACGAAGTAAGCAAAACACGGAAGGCCGTTCATTGCGGCCTTCCGTGTTACGTTTGGCCGCCGGAGGCGATCAGAAGAACGCCTCCGGAGCGCCCTCTAGTGGGCTTTCATGCAGCCAACTTTCAGTTGGCTGCATGAAATAGTTTTTTTTTTATTTAAAAAAAACCCTCCCGCAGCCACCCTGGCGATCTTAATAGAACGCCAGGGTGGTTAAGAAAGAAATGAGCGGGCAATATACACAATTATAATAATCACAACACAAAACCCTGAGATTTGCTGAGACGTCGCTGTATCCTGCAAATAGCGCATCGTTCCCGTGTTGGAGGATCCGCACGGCGCAGTCAGCAGGTTTTGTCGTGGTTTGGGATGGTTAGTGTGAACGCATAGCAGCGGTCACGCCTTTGTCACGGGTCAGTGTTACGCTCACTGTGCCATTTTTATAACTTGCTTGGCAATAAGTCTTTTTGTTTCCATGGTAACCACAGTTCAGCCAAAAGAGCTCTTTTCTATGTTTTCTTAAACTGAGCTTAGGAGTCCGACACGGGTGAGCTTCTCGCTGCAGCTCAGGACGCCACAGAAAGGATAGCTGCATCACTATCAGCCAAACTCTGAAGAGGACCTGTCATGTCCCGCACCAGCACCATACTGCCAAACAAACAGCCACAGGCAATCGTATCCGCAGAAACGTCTGTTTCTGAACATTTTGGTGCCCCGGGCAAGGCACCTTCTGTCTCCCTACCCCAATCTAGTGAACAATTTGTTTTGTCGGCACCAATAAGGAATTTATAGTTTACGTAGAAATAATGTTGTTTCTCAAAATAAGTTTGTAAAGGATACACAAATGTATTACCAGACCATATACATCCCACTGGCCTAGACTCACTGAACCTACATACAAACCTGTTCCGATTACAGTTTTGAGGGGTGAGTATCCACTTAATAAACATTATACTGTTAATGTACAGCCTGGGTCTTTACAGGTTAGAATATTGTCCCGGAAATCCAATCAGAGTTGCAACAATCATCATAGCAGTGTCATGTAGGTGTTAAAATTACCATCCTTAAAGAGAACCAGAGATGAAGCACCCTCTTGTATTTTACCTTATAAATCAGTGGGAACATGACTCTTTGTTTCATTGTTCTCTGTTTAACCCATACAGGTTCCGTCATTTTCACGTGAGAAATGTTCACCTCCCATTCATTAGCCTACAACTTTATCACTACTTATCACAATGAACTGATCTATATCTTGTTTTTTCCGCCACCAATTAGGCTTTCTTTGGGGGGTACATTTTGCTAAGAGCCACTTTACTGTAAATGCATTTTAACAGGAAGAATAAGAAAAAAATGGAAACATTCATTATTTCTCAGTTTTCAGCCATTATAGTTTTAAAATAATACATGCCTCCATAATTAAAACTCACGTATTGTATTTGCCCATATGTCCCGGTTATTACACCGTTAAAATTATGTCCCTATCACAATGTATGGCGACAATATTTTATTTGGAAATAAAGGTGCATTTTTTCCGTTTTGCATCTATCACTATTTACAAGTTTAAAATAAAAAAAAATAGAAATATTTCATCTTTACATTGATATTTAAAAAGTTTAGACCCTTAGGTAAATATTTACATGGTTTTTTTTTTATTATTGTAATGTTTTTTTTTTTTTTATAGTAAACATTTTATTTGGGTAGTTTTTTCAAACAATAGCTTTGTAATGTAAATGTGTGTTAATTTTCATTTTTTTTTTATTTTCAGTTGTAGTATTACTTTTTGGCCACAAGATGGCGGCCATGAGTTTGTTTACATGACGTCACTCTAAGCGTAACACATGCTTAGAGTGACACATCGGGGAGGGAACAGCCAGAAAAGGCGCAGCTTCCAAGAGAAGCTGTCGCTTTTTCAGCGGGGGAGAGGAATCAGTGATCGGGCACCGTAGCCCGATTCACTGATTGCTTGGCTACCGAATCCGCGGCCGGGAGTGCGCGTGCACGTGCACGATCGGCTGCGGGAGCGCGCGGTAGCGCGCATGGTTCCTGGACATAGTTTCTACGTCCAGGAACCAAAATAGGTTAATCTGACTGTTATCACCTCTGATAAGAATCCCCGACTGAGCACTCAGTCTAGCTTTGCTATGGAAAGATTATAGCTGAGTCTGTCTTCTCTGGTGTCTTTTCAGGCCCAAGCCTGCCCCTTTGTGGCTCTGCTATAATGACTCAGCTATAATTATTCCCTGCAAAGCCAGACTGAATGCCCAGTCCGGGATTCTTATCACAGCTGATAACAGACACTTTTAGCAGTGAGGATGAAACAGAGAGCATGGTAAGTGTTTTCTCTAATGTTCTTACTGATATATATGGTAAAATACACAAGGGTGCTTCCTCTCTGGTTCCCTTTAATGGATCTAGCAGTTGGCTCTAAAATTTACACAAAGTACAATGTGCTAAGACTAGCTCTGTGTGCTGTCACTGAGGCAACTGCCTGATTTGCCTATGCCTAAAAATGGCCAGGAGCAGTTATAGTTAGAGGTGAAATTCTCTTGTGAATCCCAAAAAGTGAGGGGCATCACAAAAACAAACAAAAAACAAATCAGTCACATTTGCTGTTCTTTTTCGTATTCCTTTATCTCTAATATTATTAGTCGATCCCTCTCAGATCAGATTTAATTTGCGAGGGTCTATCTGATGGTCGAATCAGTTGTCCATCTATTATTGTGTAGCTGCCTTTAGTTAGAGGACCACTATCCCAAAAATTGTTAGATTTAAAAACATGCAAACACATACAGATAAGAAGTAGGTTTCTTCCAGAGGAAAATGAGATATAAATTACTTTTCTCCTATGTTGCTGTCACTTACAGTAGAAATCTGATGGAACTGACAGGTTTTTGACTAGTCAATCTCTTAATGGGGGATTTTCAGTGTTTAATTTATTCTTCACAAAAGCACTCCCTGGGTAGGATCTATATAAAGATGCCAGCTGCCCCCCTACCTGTTTGCACACTATTCTGGCTGTTGGACTTATGGCTTTTGAAGTTTACGAAAACCCTGAAAATCCCCCAAGAGAAGATGGGCTAGTGAAAAACCTGTCAGTTTTGTTTTCTACTACCTACTGTAAGTGACAGGAACATAAGAGAAAAGTATTTTATAGCGCACTTTATTTTTGTTTTCATGTATTTAAAATTTTACAATATTTCGCTATAGTGGACCTTTAAAGTGAACCTCCAGACTAAAAATCTACTCACCAGAACTGAAAAGGCTTGGTGTTTCTTTAACAGTTTCACAGCATCAGAACTTTGTTTTTCTTATAGAAGTCTCATTTTTAGCTGCTTTTTTAGCTAAGCTCCGCCCCATCAAAGAAAACTGCCCAGGCTTTTTTTCCCCTGATGCTGTGCAAAGCATGATGGGATTTCCTATGTTATTCACGTTGCCTAGCAACTGGGCGGGTGATCAGGACACAGGATAGTTGGAACTGTGTCTCATGCTCCCTGTCACCTTCTTTCAACCAAAAAGATGGCTACCATCATGAAATCACAAACCTTTGCCTGTTCTTTTAAAACAGGGTGGGTAAGAGATCATATTACCTATCTATTTTAATTAACATAACTAATGTAACTTAAAGGGACACTGTAGGGGGGTCAGGGGAAAATTAGTTGAAGTTACCTGGGGCTTCTAATGGTCCCCCACAGACATCCTGTGCCCTCGCAGCCATTCCCTAATGCTCCGGCCCTGCCTCTGGTTCACTTCTGGAATTTCAGACTTTAAAGTCTGAAAACCACTGTGCCTGCGTTGCTGTGTCCTCACTCCCGCTGATAGCACCAGGAGCGTACTGCGCAGGCCTAGTATGGTCTGTGCCTGCGACGTGCACTTCTGGTGACATCAGGGGAAGCGAGGACATGGCAACGCAGGCGCAGTGGTTTTCAGACTTTAAAGACTGAAATACCAGAAGTGAACCGGAGGTGGGGCCGGAGCATTGGTGAGTGGTTGTGCAGGCACAGGATGCCTGCGGGGGACCATTAGAAGCCCCGGGTAACTTCAACTCATTTTTCCCCGACCCCCTACAGTATCCCTTTAATGACAGTATGTTTGTTTAGGCTGAAGTTCCTCTTTAACCAAACAGATGTCCTTCACATGAGACTATAGAAAATGTATTGGTATTTGGAGTTGTGTCAACTCTGGAGTAATGCTCAGATCGTTCTCCGGCACTGGAGAGAATTCCCGCAGTATCTCTGCCTCTCACTCTACCGGTCGTCCCTGGAATTCCAGGAACACTTTATCCTAATAGACAGAGCAGAGGGTGTAATTGGCAGGGCGGCATGTCTGCCTCGTACACTGACACATATCGCCTGCCTGGTAATGAACAGGATGTCCCTGAAAAGCTCAATGATGTGACGGCAGAAGAAAAGAAACCGGCAGAAACCACTATCTAACGTTCTCAGCTAGACAGGTTCCTCTAAATATAATGACAAAATGTCTACCTTGTAAATGCCTGGAAGCGTGCTCCCATATGCTGATATTGTTAGAGTTATTATAACAGCAAGTGCAATTCAATTAATTAGAGAGAAACGTGAAAAGGAGAGTCAAAGGATGTGACAACCACAGGCGAGTCTCTTCTCATCTAGACATGTTACGGGTTAGAGGCCTTCAGTGGCGTTCTTCTCCTCTTCAGCCTCCTGAGTCGCCTATTGGAATCATCTACAAAGTGTTCTTCTATTTCTTACAGAGACTTAATGAAGACAATAAATTGATATTGGGATGGAGGAAAGGAGGAGAGAGTTTCCCGACAGAAGCAGCAAGAACTGGAAGATTGTCCAGGTCTGGGGAAATGTTAGAAGATGCCTTGATTGACGTTTTTGAAACAGTCCCAGCTAGTTGGATTGAGCCAGCGGATGCTAGAAAGGCCATGCATAGGGCAGACAGTCTCAGATAGTGCAAGAATGCTTTCCTACATTGCTCTTATGTGCGAAGCTGCCCATATTACATCTGAGGGTAATCCGACATGATGGTTCAGTTGACTGTTCTTCGGTATTTTATGTCATCTGGTTGCATTACTAACATTCCCTCTTTCTGATTAGCAAGTAGTCTCAGCCTGTAAAGGTGCCCATTATTGGTAAACAGTCATATTTTTTATCAGATTATTCCGATTGAATGTATAGTAACAAAGAATGTGGTTGGCCCAGTCAATCTTAAATGATCACCTGATCGAACATTTTCTTAAGGTTGGTTTTACACCTGGCCATTGCCGTAATTCACATGATCGTGCGGCAGAGCGCGCCGGCAGGGTCATTGCGGCCCCCCTAACCCAGTAACGTACTCCCTGCAGGAAATACGTTGCTGCGATTCCTGGGTTTCCACATAATTCCACGAATGCATGCCAACATGTTTAGAACCCCTGTGTCATCCATCGACTTACATGACTTCCGCCGCCACTGTGTTGTCGTGGAATTTCGACGGTAATGCACTGTTGACTTTGCAGTGGCTTGGCAGCTGATTGAGAATTTCCAGCGCAACACAATGCGGTAAGTCTGCTAGGCCCCAGAACAGGGAAACGTAGCACACATTTGCAAGGTTCTGTCAGATTATAACCACTTCCTGTCCCTATGATGTGAAAATAAATTTCTGTAATCTCCCTACAAAATCTTAGATTACACTGTTTATTTATCTGTGAGCTGATAAAAACTCTATAGAGTTAAAAAGGAATGACAGCAAACCCCTCTCCTCCCCCCAGGGATTTCAATTGCAGAGTTAATTAGTAAACAAGTGTAAAATACACGTTCCAGGAGCAGTCAGTAGCAGATTGTATACATTACGTAATTGGTACATCTAATACATTATCAAAACAAATGAAATGTTTAAATAAACAGGAGGGATAGATAAATAAAATGTGTGGGTTTAATGTGCAATAGAACTGTTTGCATTAAAGCTACAAAGTATGAAAGCAGATAAATTGTGCATTTCCCACTTTTTTCCTGATTTTCCTTTTGCATAGAAATGCATAGAAAATAAGGTAATTGCTAAAAACAAATATCAGCCACAAAAAGCCTAATTTGTCCTGAAAAAAATATATATAGATCATTTAGTTGTGATAATTATTTATAAAGTTATTGCCAAAGTAATCACAGCTGAGGTGAACTGTGAAAATGACCAGGGCAGGGGAGAGGTTAACTGCTTACTTTTTGCTGTAGTGGTCCTTTAAACAGGGCAGCACACATATATGCACTCACTTTTAGATTTTGGACAACTTCACATATTTATATCTACATATAGTTTATCAAGTTCTGCTAGACACTTATCAGTATTTTCTCTGTAACTTTACTTCAGCCTACAAGATCAGCAAAAACTCGGTATACAGAGGCGCCAGCCCAGAGTAGAGTAAAACGTTTTAAAAACCGCTTAAAAGGAGATGGGGATGTTAAGGTGGACTCACCTCCCTCTTACAAAAAAAGAAAACTCACTTGAGTCTCAATAAAACAGAATTGTCAAATAATTTATTCAACTCCACAAATGCAACGCGTTTCGCGGGCGTGACCCTGCTTCCCCAGGCAAAAATGGGAGCACAACTCAGTGGGTCAAGCAATAGGTTTGAGCGCCTTTGTCTGTCTGGGTGGAGGGGTGCATCCCCATCTACTATCTACAGAGAGCAACATCTTAACCTGAGTGGGGTCAGGTCCTAATGCTCCCCACCTGCCTTTAAAGTGGTTGCCTATGGGTAACCCGTTGTCAGGAACCGGCCCGCGGCACGCCTGCGTATACGGTTCCCGACTGCGGGTTTGACCAGATCAAGCGGGGAGCAGCCTTATTCGAGCTAAAACAAGGCTGGGACCCCTCAGAACACCTCTCACTGCCACCACTAGCGGTTCGCTAGACACTTCCACTCTGCTGTCGAGTCCTCAACACGCAAACTGCGTTTTCGTATTTGGGTCAGCTTTGCGCTTTAGGACGAATACGAGAACGCAACGCACACACACACAGTTGCAATCTTACACTGTAGTGAAGCAAAACCACTAACAGTCGTTCCGAACGATACTGTTAGACTTCCCACTCGGTTGTCGAGCGCAGAAGTGCCCCATACACACAATGCAATTACAATCTCATACGGTAGCGTTGCTCAAACGTACAATCCGGCACAGACTTTTACACAGTTACACTTCCGTCTCTTCTAGGCTATGAGTGTTAGTTTAGCACAGCAGAAGTCAAACTTATTAAATAACGATTTAATATTCCATTAAAAACATGGAACAATGCAGAACTTAATACATACAAAAGATGTACAAAAACAAAGTAAAAAAGTTACAAAGATAAAAGTTACAAAAATACATACCAAGCAATTTGCTTACCCAAATACAGGGATCCAGATAGAAGAACCTTGGACTTTTGTGGACGGACACAATTCTGGTTAGACCAGGAGTCCACTAGCTTGGGCCAGGAGTCCAGCTGCAGCTAGCGTCAGGAGGGGACTGATTTGAGGTATCTGTCCCCTGGTTTTTATAATGGAATATTCACCTCGAGGCTGTAAGCCTGTGTGGACGGGTGGTTGATTTAATTATATCCACAGTCAGAATTGGATTTCCAGAGATCTAACATCCACATGTGAAAAATGTACTATAGCCCACATACATGAAAAGACTTCCCTAGTCCAAGTTACAGGTGACAACCCCATTGTTGACCGTATTTCCTAGCTGACCAAAGATAAGGATATAGTTTGCACCTCCACCCATAATTTAATTTCCTCACAACGAAATAGTGTTTAACACACAGGAGGCTCTTCCTGGCTAGTCTACAGTTCTTGACAATGCTTTAACAGCCTTCATCAACAGAAGTGGTAAATGTTTCAGTTGTCAATGACTTCCAAGCTTCCACTCCAGATAAGGTAGAACAAAACCCTTCACTTCTGCCATTGTCTAATTAACCAATGTCTTTGCTGGAGGCTAACACCCCAGCTCTCTTCACTGAAGTCCCTTTAGATGCAAATGTAGTACAGCCAGATGACCATCGCTTCAAAGCAGAATACACATGTGAGATATAGCAGACAGAAAAATGACAAAAATATGTTCCTGTATTCCCTAATATCATCAGCACCTCAATATATCACCACACCTGTGTTTGTGAGTATATATATATATACATAAAATTGTATTGAACTCTTCATTTTACCTGACAATACTGCACCATATTGGGCTCTCGATTCTCTTCTTGTTTTTAAGCATTCAGTCTACAAGAGAACAATAACCAAAGTGTATGACGGATCATTCCCCTACTACCTATACAGTGGTTGGCTGCCTATACAGTGGCTGCCCATTGCACCCCCACTTCACGGTTATATCACCCATAGTGGCTCTTGTGTCCTCTTGTGTTTTCTAACAAGTATCCAAAGAAGGTCCACACACCACTTAAAACCGACAATCATTTCATTTGCCACACAGGGTCCCCTTTGTCACGACACAGTCCCCTTTGATCATAACTGTGCCTTGACAGAGGAGACCCTGTGAGGCTTCGAAATGATTGTTGTTTTTTTAGATCGATTGTGTGTATATGGTAATGGAGCAATAAAAAGTCCCTGCTAAAGTTGTGTGTGGACCTTCTATGGATACTTGTATGGACTTTAGCTACTTGGTCCTGCACCACCACCTCTGCTGGACATTGGTGTGCGATCTTTGGGATTACTACTCTTGTGTTTTCTACCTTTCGGAGGTCCTTGGAACTCTATAGTAAAAGTCTTTTTATCAGTTCTCCATATTAAGTGTGTCCTTCCTGCCCGCTCCATTATACACGTCAGGACAGCAAGAGCAAAATGACACAATGGGCCTGTCACTGCCCCAATACCGCTTTACTGTCTTCATCAAATCTACTTAAAAGAAACAAAGGAAAATCACTTTGAAAAGGCTCCAACAAGCGTCCCGGCAGACAGGAGACCAGAAAACCGGAGTTGATGGTCGCGTTTTAATTGTCTTCTCTTGAAGGATGCTCATGTAGCTTGTCAGGATGAGAAGAGACTAGCGTACGATTGTCACATCATCCGTGTCGCCTTTTCATTCCTTTCTCTCTAATTAAGTTCATGGCAGTTGTTTCAAAGAAACCAACACAGAAATAACCTTCAGATCATCCGTAGTCTTTAAAAAAACCTCATGGAGAAAATAAAACTTTGTCAGTAACTTGTGTGCTTTCTACAGCGTGGATCTGATGCACTTAAGAGGACGTCTTCAGTGGCAAAACATGGAAGAACGTAGATATCCAGCATGCATACACTAAATACCGTAAGTGCCCCCCCCAAAAAAGGGTTTGGAGCAAAGCTGAAATTGCGAAATATCGTCTATAACAACAAAAACGAGAAAATATTCACTGTGGTAATGAGGACAGTAAAAAATTGTTAAATATTACTGATATTTTACTTCACATAAATCTAACCCTACTCAGTCTCTCACACAGAACCCTCCCTCTACCGATGCCTAACCCTAAGACCCCCCTGATGGTGTCTAACCCTACTCTCACACAGAACTCTGCCTAACCCTAAGACCCCTCTAGTGGGGCCCTAACCCTAAGACCCCCCTGGTGGTTCCTAAACTTAAGACTCCCCCCGGTGGTGCCTAACCCTATGACTCCCCCTGTTGGTGCCTAACCCTAAGACCCCCTGGCGGTGCCTAACCCTAAACACCCCTCTCCTATTGGTGCCTAAACCGAAAACCCCCTGGCGGTGTCTAACCCTAAAACCCCCCTTCCTGACGCCTAACCCTAAAACCCCTCTTCCTGATTTATTTAACTTTAATTTTCCTGGTTGATGGCGGCAAGGATTAATACAGGAATATAAGACAGCACAATCCGGGGGAGTCAGACCTGGGCAACTACCCTCAGAAGTTTGGTAAAGGAGATATTAATGTTGTTGATGCTCATGCTTAGGGTTGAATGGAGAACCTTCACTTGGGCTTTGGGGTTTTATCTTCTGCTATCGCCCCCTCCTGTCTTGGTAAATCACATACCTGGATGGATCACCCACCACCACTAAATAAGAGTTCCATTGCTAGGAGCGTGAGAGTTGGGTTTCTATAGGCAATGGACACCTCTGAGAGAGTGGCTTTAGAGGACTAAAAGAGAAAGAGGTGCCCCGATGGTGATGTGGTAAAAGTGTGCTTACCTTCTAACTGACCTCAGGCAAGAACAGTTTTAATATCCATCCAACACGTTTCGCCATTCAAACCCAGCTTCATCAGGTGCAATCAGGTTCTGTACATACACTAGGCCGTCTTATAAATAAGGAATGACAAGTCCCCGAGTAACGTTGAAAAAATAAGAGGCACAATGACAAAAAAAAGACACCAATAGACAAAGATTATCAGCCATGTAGAAAGATCTATTCTGGCGGACAGGCATGGTCAGAAATGTCGATTTTCAATTCCACAGACATTCTGATTACTGAAAATGCTGATTACCGCTTCTGTGGGGCTGGAGGAAGCCCCAGGTATGTATATTTTCTTTATAATCCCCCATATTGGGTACACTTTAAGCCCATTTCCATTTCAGAAATCGGTTTCCATGAACATTTTTCGACCAACCCTAATGGCGAATCCATTTGGGTAACTCCAGAGAGAATTATGAAAACTGTGTAATTGAATAGCCCTCTGTTCAGCTGTTGGACGATGACTCAGAAGCTGTGTACCTATTGTTATATTTATATATACTGAGGTCCAGGTCAGTTATGTTTTATTTTCTTTACATGTTGGATTTCTCAGTGACAGGTCCTCTTTCATGTTGTAGATGAGCTATAGGAGGCTGTTCTGGGTCACCACAGCTATGAAGTGTCGGGTGATTAATAAGGGACATTATGGTAAAAGCGTCACGAGAACATACTGCGAGTTTTGTTCCATTTAGCAGGCGGGAAGCCGCCATTCGCCGCCAACATGCTATTATTATGGTAAAGTGTGTCCACCATTATTATCCTGTATGGAAATCAGGTCACCTGGATGGGAACTCATTACGCTGAATCCCCTCTCTGTGTCTGTCCTATTTAGATCTGACTCATTGTCCAGCGAAATCGACATAACGGGAGCCATTAGTGGCTGCTCCTTATAGTGGAGATTAAGCTTAAAGTGGATCAGTTGCTAAAAATCACACTTCACTCCAATCAGCCGTCATCAGCGCCAAATCATGCGACTGTCGGGAGTACAATAGCCCCAGTTTCTGCTCTCTCTGTTAGATATGTTGATTAGTTGTCTGTCCACATGAGATGGGGGGGAAGGGGAGTCAAGACAATTTTTTCTTGGGGCTTCTTCAAGCCCCCTGTAGTCTGTTAGTTTTCTTGGTGTGTCAGAAATTACAGATTCAATGGGAATTTCGATTCTCGCCAATGCTAATTACCGATTCCGCCGATTTCCAACTTCCGTTTTTCCATTTTCCAAGTTGTCTTTTTTTGGTAATTTTTTGCATTCTCTGATTGGCCAAATACTTTCGAGTTGACTCTGCATTCTGTGATTGATCCAATGCTTCCGAGTTCTGTGATCGGGCTAAAATTACCGAGTTGCAGTGATGTGAGCACCAGTCCTGCAACTGAGCCAGTCACGAACGTTAGTGTGGCTGACAGTGGCGGAATGGACGAGGCCAGAAAGTAGAGCTAATGGACTACAAGGAGCAGGAAGAAACTCCAGGTAAATATAGATCTTCTTGTTCCCCTTGTGACAGGTACACTTTATTGATTGCCAGCTAGTAGCTATGATTTGTCTTCTTATGCTTTATTGACTATTCAAAAACTTTTGACTGTGTAGAATAGATCATGATAGACTGTGGCTGATTCTCATGGAAATGGGGACACCAGGCCATCTCATTTGCCTTTTGAGGACTCTATATGCAAACAGAGAGGCAACTTTTGGAAGTGGGTAGGTATGGAATAACAACTGACTGGTTCAGAATTAGAAAAGGAGTGTGAAGGTTGCATATTGTCTCCTTATTTATTTAACTTATATGCTGAATATGTAAGTGGAAAGCTGGTTTGGATGAGTCACATGCTGGAATTAAAAGAGCTGGCAGGAATATTACCATTCTGAGATATGCTGATGATGATACCACTCTGACGGCTGACACTGAGGAAACACTGAATCATGAATGTCAAACAAGAAAGTGCCAAAGCTGGACTATTGCTTAAAGTTTGCCTAAACTCAGAACTTTCTCTCTGCTCTAAAAGATAAGCAACAACATACTAACCTTCAAAGAAAAACATTTTAACATCTTAGCTGCAGCTGATACAAATCCTGCAATAAATCTGCAGTGTGTCTACTTCCTGCTTTTATGGAAGCAGACTTATATTGTTAATATCCTGTGATTACAAATTAGCTGCTCTTCCGAGACAGCCAGCTGACACAGATAAGAGATCAAATTACAGTTGTCATTAGACACAGATGAGGGGACAGGCTAAACTCTCTAAATACATACAGGGTGCATTTCTCAATGTTTTCCTTCTGTCCTGTGCAAGAGTTCAGGTCCACTTTAAGCACACTTAAAAGGAACCTGATATGAGAGGAACATGGAGGCTGACATTTATTTCTTTTTATAAACAATTCACATTGCCTGGCTGTCCTGCAGAGCCTCTGTCTTCTAGATACAGACGCAAATCTAGCCTGCAGATCAGGTGCTCTGACCAAAGTATGACTGGATTAGCTGCATGCTTGTTTCAGGTGTTGGATTCAGACACTACTGATGCCAAAGAGATCAACAAGGCTGCCAGGCAACTGGTATTGGTAACAAGGAAATACATATGGCAGCCTTCACATCCGTCTCATTTTAGATGTAAATTAACACTTTAAGGACAGGTTGAATATGTACTGTATGTAGAAATTAGTGCAACTGGAGCATTTGTGGGAATAAAACCTCCGGTGCCAGATTTATGCATTGTCAGAATGTTATATGCAGAGTTCCCCTTGTAGAAGCGTGACATGGAAGTGGGAGCCACGGTGGATGATGTCACTGAGTCCCCATAGGAAGGGACATAATTCCGAATACATTCAGCCAGCACGTTTATAGTCCATGTTCTGGACGGCAGTATTAACAACAGGACTCCAAGTGAGGATGAGTCATATTCCCCCTCTGTGCCCCCCCCGTCCCCTCAGCCTCTGCACCCCCCCCCCCCCTCTGTCTCTGCCCCCCATCATGCCCTCCCCCGCCCTGGACCTCCGTCTACATATCCCGCCACCTCACTAGGCGTGCATGTCACAGCTTCTCTCCCTCCGCTGCGAAGCTTTCTGGATGGCGGTTTATCAATCCCTTTTAAACCCTTATTATTTGTAGATTGTTCTAAGATATTAATAGAAGCAGAGTAACAGAATTGGCGGCTGCTTATGATTACCGGACGGGTGCCCAGTCTTAAAGTGTACCTGTCCTTTTACAAACGTGACCAAACTAATGATGCTCCCAGATCACCGTGCCAGCAGGTAGCAGCCTAGGGCTCGTACGACCAGAGGCATTTTTTTTAAAATGTATCTTTTGTGCTTCCGCCCCACTTGCCGGAGTAGGTAGCGCAACCGAATCGGGTAGTTTCGGCACACGGTGCTCAGCGCCAAAACTGGGTGCCGTTATAGCACTAGTGCTAAAGTACATGCTCCACACAAGAGTAATTCTGGTATCCAGTGGTTGCCGGAACCTGAATTACTTCTTCCTCCGAGTTGCTACTATTCGGACGGTGAATAGGTAGTTTTTAAAGCCTGCGCCCAGCTCACCGGCGTCGCAGTAATACTTAAAGAGGAACTTCAGCCTAAACAAACATACTGTCAATAAGTTACATTAGTTATGTTAATTAAAATAGATAGGTAATATAATCTCTTACCCACCCTGTTTTAAAAGAACAGGCAAATGTTTGATTTCATGAGGACAGCCATCTTTTTGGTTGAAAGGACGTGACAGGGAGCATGAGACACAGTTCCAACTGTCCTGTGTCCTGAGCACCTCTCCCAGTTGCTAGGCAATGTGAATAACAACATAGGAAATCCCATCATGCTTTGCACAGCATCAGAGAAAAAAAGCCCGGGCAGTTTTCTTTGATAGGTGAGGCTTAGCTAAAAATGCAGCTAAAAATGATGCTTTGGTAAGAAAAACAAAGGTCTGATGCTGTGAAACTGTTAAAAAAACACCAAGCCTTTTCAGTGCTGCTGAGTAGATTTTTAGTCCGGAGGTTCACATTAAGCAGCGTAACTGCCTAATATGAATATATTGTAGCACCAGGGAGGAGGTGTGGGGGTGCCTGATGCCTCTGGAACAGCTAAGCTTGTGTACATTTGTAATTGGTGGTATTATTTTTTTTGATGCAAGCGGTCTCAATAACTAGAATATCAGTAACATTACGTTATTGATATTCTACTACGGGTAATGATGTTTCTTAATTTCCGACGGTACCCTTCTAGCATTCCCCACCCTATCCTCAAACACTTCCCTCCCTCCTGATACGTCTAACACTACCCAATACTCCTAGCACAAACCAGGGGCGTAGCAATAGCCACTGCAGCTGCTATGGGGCCCTGCAGCATTGGGGGCCCAGGTGGTACTTGACTACTTCCCCTCCCTCCCCTGGACTAGTAACTACATCCCTGCAAAATGTCATAACTGCTTGCAGGGGCCTAGCTACAACGTCCCTCCCCGCTGCGCACTCCTACTCGCCCCCCATGCCCTCCCCGCACTTGTTACCGCTGCCGATCGTTAGCCGCTAGATCAATGAATGGGAACACAACCCATTCATTGATCTAATGACCGCTGCCGTCTATGGGCTCATTCACAAAACCCCTCCACGCATTGCTTCCTGTTTGCGTAGTAATACTACATAAGGAAGTGAGCAGTGATAACATCTTGTGGCCAAATAGTAAAATTACATCTACATTTTTTTTTAAAGGGCCTTTTTTTAACTTATTTTTACATTTTAAATTAACCCCTGACCTCCCACACTCTCCAACATTTACCAAACTTTTTTTGGGGGGGGGGGGATAAAAATTACAAATAAAAACCCCAAAACATAAATAGTTACCTTAGGGAGTCGGGACTGAACTTTTTCAATATGTATGTAAAGATGGTATATTACTATTACTTTATAAATTATGGGCTTGTAGTGATGGACGCAAAACTGAAAAAATGCACCTTTATTTCCAAATAAAATATTGGCTCCACACATTGTACTAGGGAAACATTTTAAACGTTGCAATAACCGGGACAAATGGGCAAGTAAAATGTGTGGGTTTTAATTACGGTAACATGTATTAATTTAAGGCTGCTTACACACCAAGATGTTACAGGCGCACGTTAGTGCGCCTGTAACGCTCCCCCAACGCACAGCAATGTAACACAAGTGGGCTGTTCACACAGCCCATGTTGCGTTACATGTAACGCTGCACGTTCTGTGCAAAGTGCAGCATGCTACGGCGTTGGAGCGGCTATAGCCGCGTTAGACTGTTTGCACATGCGCAGTGGGGGGCGGAGAGGAGGCGGGGAGAGCCAGCTACAGTAGCCGCGCACATGGCTACTTAATATTCACTGCACTGGCGGGCGCTGATTGGCCGGCGGGACCACGTGATGTGGAGTGTCTCGCTCCGCATCACGTGGTCCCGCTGGCCAATCAGCGCCACTCTGGGAGACATTATAGGACTCGAGCCGCCTAACGCGGCTCACTCTACCGTCGGCTCTTGCAGCACCATACGTTGTGTTAGGTGCACGTTATGCGACCTTAACGTGGCACCTAATGCAACGTCTTGGTGTGCAAGAAGCCTAAAACTATAATGGCTGAAAACTGAGAAATAATGACTTTTTTCCATTTTTTTTCTTATTTTTCCTGTTAAAACACTTGTAGAAAAAAAAATAATTTTAGCAAAAAGTACCCCCCAAAGAAAGCCTAATTGGTGGCACTAACACTAACTTCTCTGCTGATGCATCTAAGCAATTGCTTGCCAAGCAAGCACGCCAGTAACTCTATCAACATCTCTGTGTTCCTGAAGTTCCCATTCCAAATGGAACCTCCCTGCAGGGCCGGGCCAAGGCAGAGGCAAGAGAGGCTCCAGCCTCAGGGCACCGGGTAGGAGGGGGCGCACAACTCACTCAGCTATCATTCCCCTACTGTGTTTGAAACAAAGAGAAATAAGAAAAGGGGATACATGGCAGTGACAGGAAGCCAGATAACTAGATATTAAGGTGTTGGGGGGCTTGGGGCACCTCTTAGTCTAATAGCAATCAGTGTGTGACGGCTGGGGTGGGAGGGATGGAGGGGTGCATTTTGGTGTCTTAGCCTTGGGTGCTGGAGGACCTTGTCCCGGCTCTGCCTCCCTGATACCTCATTGCCACCTGGAGCTACTTATTGATCACTTGCTGAGCACTTCCACCCCTAGCTTATTGATGGTCACCGCCGCTTCCTGAGTGATCACTCGCCCCGCTCAACGTATCCAGGGCCGGATTTGGGGAAAGGCACCCAAGGCACAGGACTAGGGCGAAATATATGTACTACCTTCCATGGGGCGGCCGCTGGTGACAGGTTAACTAATTGACTGCACCTGTGACCTGTCACTGTCAGCTGGCCGCCCGCTAGTGTCCGCAGCCGCCCGCCCCGCGCTTGCCGCTCTGCTCTGTGTGCGGTGTGAGCAGGGTAGGAGCGGCTACGGTTGCCTGGCTACACAGGGGGAGGGATCCCAGAGGAGGAGGACTAAGGAGGAGATCGGACTCCGAACAGACTCCGAGTGACTCAGGCGGAGCCATGCGAACGATGCGATGCTGGCAGCCAGGCCTGGCTACTCCGTCGTCGTAGCATTACATACAGCAGAGCTGGAGGCAAAGCTTGATTGTGTGCGCCCTCTGCACACACTGTCAGCAGCCAATTGCAGCCCTTACATCCTCCAGGAGTCCAATAGCATGGCTTGGGGGGAGTGGCTTGGCCTGCACTCCTATTTACACTGGCTGGTAGTAGGTGGGCATCACGTGACTTGGCCGCTGGGGCACCTTTCAGAGACATGGTGGCCAGGTGTTGATTACGTAGAGGCCGTGGGAAGCAGCAATGGACACAACCAGCCAGGCAACTCGCATCATGTTGCCTGGCTGCAGCTCCCAGTCCCCGGAAGGGGGGGGGAGGGGGAAGGGGGCCATAGATCAATAATGGTTCTGTGCCAAAGAGTCAGGCAGCACCAGCAGTACAAGATCAAAAGCTCCACAGGGGTAATTATACAATAGATAAGATCTTTCACACTGACCTGTACCGCGATCAGATTAAGTCGCTTCAGTATACCGAAGATAAGATGATTGCCAGCGGCTGCTGAATGATTTATTGTCCATTCTGTCACTCCACATGTGTAACAGCTCCTTCCCTTCTCCACACTTTTCTTCCCACACACTCTCTTGTTCTCTATTTCTGTCATTTTTAGTTAACCTCTTCCCTATTTTGTTCACACTCTCTCTCCCTATTTTACTCTCCCATCTTGTGCTCTCTCTCTCTCTTCCTCTTCTCCTTCCTTCCCACTCTTTTTCCTCTCTCTCTCTTTCTTTCTCTCTCTTCCATTTGACTGTCAGCTCACAATCTAATCCCTACCCCATACTCTAATGTCCTACCATATTATTATTATTATATATTTATATAGCACTGACATCTTCTGCAGCACATTACAGGGTACATAGTCATATCACTGACTGTCCTCAGAGGAGCTCACACTCTAATCCTACCATAGTCATAGTGTAATGTCCTACCATATTATTATTATGTAGTTATATAGCACTGACATGTCCTGCAGCACATTACAGAGTACATAGTCATGTCACTGACTGTCCTCAGAGGAGCTCACACTCTAATCCTACCATAGTCATAGTCTAATGTCCTACCATATTATTATTATGTATTTATATAGCACTGACATCTTCTGCAGCACATTACAGAGTACATAGTCATATCACTGACTGTCCTCAGAGGAGCTCACAAGCTAATCCCACCACCAGGGCCGGGCCGAGGCATAGGCTGGAGAGGCTCCAGCCTCAGAGCGCAGTGTAGGAGGGGGCGCACAATTCATTCAGTTGTCATTCCTAATTGTGTATAAGCAGAAAGAAAGAAGAAAAGGGGATACATGGCAGTGACTGCAAGCCAGATAACTGGACATTAAGGTGTTGGGGGGGTTGTGGGCCCTCTGGCCCTCTTAGTCTAATAGCAATCAGTGTGTGACGGCTGGGGTGGGAGGGATGGAGGGGCGCACTTTGGTGTCTCAGCCTTGGGTGCTGGAGGACCTTGTCCCTGCTCTGCCCACCACAGTCATAGTCTAATGCCCTGCCATATTATTATTATGCATTTATATAGCCCTGATATCTCCTGCAGCACTTTACATAGTGCATAGTCATGTCACTGACTGTCCTCAGAGGAGCTCACACTCTAATCCTACCATAGTCTAATGCCCTACCATATTATTATTATGTATTTATATAGCCCTGACATCTTCTGCAGCACATTACAGAGTACATAGTCATGTCACTGACTGTCCTCAGAGGAGCTCACACTCTAATCCTACCATAGTCTAATGCCCTACCATATTATTATTATGTATTTATATAGCCCTGACATCTTCTGCAGCACATTACAGAGTACATAGTCATGTCACTGACTGTCCTCAGAGGAGCTCACAATCTAATCCTACAGTAGTCATAGTCTAATGTCCTACTATATTATTAAGTATTTATATAGAACTATTATCTTCTGCAGCACATAACAGACATGTCACTGACTGTTCTCAGTGGATCACACAGTCGGTGATATGATATTGTGTGTATGCTGGGGGGGGGGGGGGGGCGCTTTGTTGCTTGCTGGCCTAGGGCGGTAAAAAGTACAAATCCGGCCCTGAACGTATCACCTGCAACGCTTACCTCTCCGCATCGCTTGTGTTGCTTACCGAAGTTCCTGCCTCAAAAACTTCCTCCTCAGTGTCCCACAACTGCAATTAACACTGCTTTCTGTAGGATGGTCAATAAGCGCTGGCAGTGCCAAAATGAACTGCTTCGCTAAGCCCAGCACCCCCCCCCCCCCCCCCCCCCCACACACACACACACACACCTTGCTTTTACTATTTATGGAGCACTGCCTCTTCCACAAATTGGACAGACAGCACTCCTTTCAGCCTGCCCGGGATTAAATCTCCAGCCTATTATTATACATGGCAATAAGGATGGATGGAATTGATCATTTCTGCTTTATGGAAAAGTTCCAATTCCTGCTGAATTTCTGCTTTCGCAGCAAAATGGATTAGAATTAGGTATGAAGAGATTCTTAAAGCGGACCTGAACTCTGCTCTAAAAGATGAGCAACAGCATAATAACCTTTAGGCCTCTTTCCAACTAAGACATTGCGTTAGATGCGATGTTAAGGTCGCATAACGTGCCCCTAACGCAACGCATGTGAGCTTTGAAGTTGGACGTTATATAGAGCCGCGTTATGCGTCTCTTGATGCGTCTGTGATGCGTACTTTTTGACGCATACTATCGGACGAAAACGGCGCATGCGGCAAATAAAAGAAAAAATTACTGAGCATGTGCAAACAGTCTAACGCGGCGAAATAAGAGTATAACACACAGCATGCTGCACTTTCATTTAGCGTGCAGCGTTATACTCTAACGCAACGTGGGCACTGTGAACAGCCCATTGATTTGTCATTGCTGTGAGTTGGTCTGCGTTACAGGCTGCTGTAACGTCAGACCACAACGTCCAACTGTGAAAGCAGCCTTAAAGGAAAAAACTTCTTTATTACAGCTGATACAAATCCTGCAATAAATCTGCAGTGTGTCTACTTCCTGCTTTCATGGTTAACATCCTGTATTTACAAATTAGCTGCTCTGTCGAGGCAGCCAGCTGACACAGCTGAGAGATCAAATTAAAATTGTGGTTAGGCAGAGACGAGGGGGAATTAGACAGCATTGCAAACTCTGCAGCAATCCTGCAAAAATGGAAAGCAAGAAAAAACAGCAACGCGATTGCATTGCAAACTAAAGCTACGTACACACATACCACAACGATCGTTCGTTGTGAACGACGAACGACCTTTTAGTTGACGAAAGAACGACCTAAGTAAAGTTAGCTTTCAAAGGTGTTCGTTAGAAGGAACGTTACATCACGTAAAGCAACTATTGTGCTTGCGCATAAAAATGAAAAGTTCCATGGAGAAATAGCGAAATGCACATGTCAAGCCTAGTACAAATGACCATTTTCCAACGATGTACTACTTTTGCAAACGATCGTCGTTGGAAAAAATCCGCCAAGCTAGATCGTTTGTTTTTAACGATCTAGCTCGTCCGTCATTACATTTAATGGTTGTTGGCTGCTTTTTTTTAAATGATCGTCGTTTGAAATGATCCTGGAACAATCGTTTCAAACGACTATAGTCGCATGTGTGTACGCACCTTAAAATATAGTCTACAGGTGCCGTTATTCCCTTGTCCCCCCCATGTAGACCCACATAGTTCCTGGGGAAGGGATGGTTGATCTACTATCTTTTTACAATAAAAAGTTAAAGATTGTTTGAATTAAAACATGCAATTAAATATTTAAAATTATAATTAAAAAATTACCTTTAATTTTTTTTTTTTTTTTTTTTTTTCCTTTTTTGTCTGTTCTACCCGCAATCCAGGCTCCAAATTCTGGCTATACTGGCCTGCATACTGATTGGTAAGGATGCACCATCTGACTGTCATTTAACAACAATTTTATATTCAAAACTACATGGAGAGAATTTACTCTGTACAGCGCTGGGGAAGATGTTAATGCCATATAAATACTAAATAATAATAATTAGGGATGATCAATGATATGCAAATATTTCCAAGTTTATGCAAATTTATGTAAATGTTTATGAAAATATATGCAGCTTGAAAATGAACCAATCAAGCTCAATATCTTTGCATAACAATATACATAAATGGTACTTATCCCTTAGCCGGGCGCATCCGGCAGGTGGCGCTAATTACTATTCCCCCTTCAGGCCGACATGGATAGTAGGGAAAGATGTAACTCTGGTGGAGTTTTGTCGCCACCTAGAGGATGCGCCTGGCTAACGGATAAGTACCACATAAATTTGCCTGAACTCTGAAATATTTGCATGTCATTGATCATCCCTAATCCAATTAAAAAAATTCTTCCTCATTTCTCTCTCTGAGCTGGTGCACACCGAGCGGGTTTTCTCGCGTTTTTACAGCCGCTTGCGGCTGCGGATACCCTTGGGTAATGTATCTCAATGGGGTGGTTCACACTAGAGCGAGAGGCGTTTTGCAGAAACGCACACTCCCGGGATGAGGCATTTTTTTCATTGCGGCGGCGTTTCTGCCTCCAATGTAAAGTATAGGAAAAACGCAAACCGCTCTGAAAAACGCCAGTTCAGAGCGGTTTTGCAGGCGTTTTTGTTACAGAAGCTGTTCAGTAACAGCTTTACTGTAACAATATATGAAATCTACTACACCAAAACCACTACCCAAAACCGCACAACGCTAGCTGAAACGCTACATAAAAATAAAAAAAAAGCGTTTCAAAAACCGCTAGCGTTTTGCGGATCTTCTAGCGGTTTTTGGTGTGCACCAGGCCTCTTTCAGGACTGATTTACAGATATGTGTAAAATACATGTAACTTTCTACTGAAAAAGATTCTCGGTACTTATCTGTCAGCCAGGTGCATCCGGCAGGTGGCGCTAATTACTATTCCCCCTCCAGGCCGACATGGATAGTAGGGAAAGATGTAACCTAGAGGATGCGCTCGGCTAACGGATAAGTACCAGATTCTCTTTAAACTTTATTTCCATGATTTAAATTGATATATTTCTTCTATTCATATGTATAAGGACCAGCATGGTATAAATGATAAAATACATTACTGCTTTCTAAATTCTTTGTGGCAATGCATGAAGGGGGTGTGGCAGGGCACGGCTGGATGTGTGGCAGGGGCGTGGCTTAAATAGAGCCCGAGGTGGGCTCAAAGATTTTTAAAAAAAATAGGCTATCTGATCTGGGAGGCTGAGCGGATCAGGTAGCCGCAAAAACCGCTGCTCTTATGGGCCACACTGGCCCACTTTCACTTTCGTGACCGACGCTACAAGGAGAGAATGATTCTCTCATCCAGCTTGCAAGGAGGCGGGGGTGTGGCAGGGGGCGCGGCCAGGGAGAGAGAGCTGCTCAATGGCAGCTCTGGAGACCCTGCAGGAATGCCCCTGGCAGGTGTTTTAAACAGGGAATCCCTCTCCCACATGTTTACCTCCGAGATAGTGAGAAATATTGTCACTAATCTCAGGGAGCCATAGCACGGCAATGGGGGGGGGGGGGGGGTGCAGAGGACATGCCTCTGTGTCCCATCAAAAGACCCCCCCCCCCCCGAAGTGCGGCCTCGGGTTCTCTTAAAAGTGTCCATCTTTCGTATCTCAAAAAGTTGGGAGGTATGAGTAACAGCACCGAGGAGTCATACGAGAAATTCACGTGTCCGCTTATCACCCATGGCAGCAGCGAATAATGATTGTTAATCACAGCCTTGGTTTCTGTCTCAGCTCCTTCTCCCTCCAGCACAAATATTTCCATCTGATTCCTGACAGGTGAAAAGAGACACGTTATCCAATTAAGGAGAAAGCAGCCTATCCCGGGCCCTGCATCATGCAGCCGCCACTTCCCGACACGAGATCAGATCGAGCAGCGCTGCCTCCGGGCCCATGCCAACAGCCAGACGTTTTCTCTGGCACGCCGAAGACATGTCAGCCATCCAAAGAAAATATCCCGCGTTCTTTACTGTGTCATACCTGGTGTCGGGAGAGTTCACGCTGGTATTAATGTGCTGGGTTTGGGGGGGCGCCAGGTTACAGAGCGCAGCCACAATGGCAAGCTCTGCCAAGCGTCTGCACTGTAATCCGGCCCGCCGGCCGTACTGGGAGCAGCTACGGCAACAAAGGGGAAGACGATGGAAGCAATCTGGGATGAGATTTGATGACTCGGAGAAGAACTACTCCAAACAGTAATACTTGTGTGAAAATCCACCTGATGGGGATTAGAGTCGGACATCAAAAGGACCATTCTACATTAGCAAACTTTTCAGGAAAGAGGATTTTCCTAATAGCATTTTGTTAAAATTAGGACAAAAGCTGTGTTTTTGCTCTATCTGATGTATACGGAGAGATGGTTGCAGTGTGGCAGACTTTACTCCAAGCCCTGGGCTGCGTCTGATCAGAGCCTTAAAGGGAACCAGAGACAAAGCACCCTCATGTATTTTACCAAACAGATCAGTGGGAACATTAGAGAAAACACCTACCTTGCTTTCTGTTTCATTCTGCACTGCACAGCTTGCTTCTAGTCAGCCCTGATAAAATCCCCGACTGAGCATTCAGCCTGGCTTTGTTCAGGAATATTTATAGCTCAGTCTGTGTTCTCTCATGTCTTTTCAAGTCCAAGCCTGCCCCCTGCTGGCTCTGCTCAGGAATCATTATAGCTGAGTCATTATAGCAAAGCCAAACTGAATTCTCAGTCGGGGATTTTATCAGGTCTGATAAGAAACAAGCTGTGCAGTGCAGAATAAAACAGAAAGCAGGGTGGGTTTTTTCTCTAATGTTCCCACTGATATATATGGTAAAATACATGAGGGTGCTTCGTCTCTAGTTCACTTTAAGGTGTTCATATAGCATATCGTAGCAATGATGGGCAGATTCGACCAAGAGACAAATTTGTCTCTGATCGAATTGATCACAAATCCCCAATCGATTTCAGCATAAAATCTCTCGGAAATGGACCGAGTCCTCTGCCTCGCCGCTGCCCCCCAGTGTATAAATGTACCCCCATGTGTGCATTTTTAAATTACCTGTTCTGTGTCGGCCACTGCACAGTGCCCATCCGTCTTCCAAATCCCCCATAGTCCCATTATACACACTGCAGATGTACATCGTCACACATCAACGGAAAAGCAAGGGTTTCGGAAGATGGTTGGGCATCCCGCAGTGGGTGACATAGGACAGGTAATGTATAAATGAACACACAGGGGGTACATTTATACACTGGAGAACAGCGCCGAGGGTTTTGTCGCTCGCCCCGATATCGCTTGCCGTTACCGCAGCACACCCAGTCAACCATGATGGCCCATCTTGCAGCATGTCCAACTGATACATGCAACCAATTTTAGCTCGATCGGGCATGCACTTGGCAGCACCAATTTTCATCCGATTCGATAATAATTGAACTTTTGAATAAGATGGTCGATCTGCCACCAAGTCGAGAGATGTATGGCCGGCTTCAGTTTACATTTTCTGTAGCCAACAAGAAACCCTTTAGCACCTCCTGGGGATGACCACGCAGTACAGTGTTTCAAGCTTATTTTGTAAGACACCCATTACCAGGCCAACTTCTTTTTATCTATAAGGATAAGGCAGGTTGCACTTAGAAACTTAGCCACAAGATGTCCCTACTTTGCTTCATCCCTACCCTTTTCCTGGTTATTCAGGCATTTGCAACTTAAGAGTGGTCGCAAATTTCTCTTCTCACTAAACCAGCTTGACCAACATCAGGTACAGGGGTTGGGGTAAGAAGTTGTCTTTGGGAGGAAAATGGTGTGCATGGGGAAATGAGATGTAGAAGAGCATGAGAAGAGTGCTCCTGGCCTTCTGACTGGAGGGTGCAGTTAACCACCCAATGCCCTGTTTGGGCCGACTTTGGTTCAGGATCAACCAATTGCTGGAAAATGGTTGACCATCCTGGAGAGCAGTTATACCTCAGAGACACCTATACCCACTGAAGTTCTCAGAAAAAATGCCCAGACCCCCTGTAAAGGATACCCGAAGTGACATGATGAGATAGACATGTGTATGTACAGTGCCTAGCACACAAATAACTATGCTGTGTTGCTTTTTTTCTTTCTCTGTCTGAAAGAGTTAAATATGAGGTATGTAAGTGGCTGACTCAGACAGGAAGTGAATACAGTGTGACCCTCACTGATAGGAAATTCTCATTTTTATCTCTTTCTTGCTCTCAGAAGCCATTTTCTGCTAGGAAAGTGTTTTATAGTTGGAATTTCTTATCAATGAGGGTCACACTGTAGTCACTTCCTGACTGAGTCAGGACTGAGTAAGCCACTTACATACCTGATATTTAACTCTTTCAGACAGAGAAAGAAAAAAAGGAACACAGCATAGTTATTTGTGTGCTAGGCACTGTACATACACATGTCTATCTCATCATGTCACATGTCACTTCGGGTATCCTTTAAGCACATTATAGCTGTCTAGGTGAAATCTTGTAGACTCAAAGGGCTGCTTGGCCTTCCTAGGAGTTACTTTTAATAAACTGTTTTGTAATAGTACCCGAGAATATGGAAGGAAGAACCCACTGTTTCTAGTGAACATGTGAGAGCTATCAGCCAGTCAATGGGTCGCGGACTGATGTTCATGTGGTGGGGTTGGCTGAACAGAGGCCAGGGAGAGCTTGCCTGGGAGCTACCTTAGAATGCGACATATTTAGGGGATCTGCAGGCCCATTCAATTATATTTTGTGAAATCTGGACCCTTTGTCATATGTATTTTGTTAAGTTTTTAAATGGGGTGCTTATTTCCCAGTCAGTGGTGAGGGCTCTATTAGTAAAGTGGCAGTGAGGGTTGTAGGACCTTCCCTGGTTCTCCTTCACCAGGGATTTTAGCTGCACCCTTAGACGACAAAGAATTTCACTTTCACATAAGGCTAACAATGTTTTTGTAAAAATGTTTTCCTCTTCGTGTAGAACTGAGTACTGAAATTAAAATAATGTCTCTTCTTGGGAACTGCTGCAACCGAAGACAGAGAACTAAGCATGATCTAACCAATCTGTGATAAGGTCAAACATGTATTTTAGAGAACAAGAATTTAATTCCAGCTAGAGAAGAAAGCAAGGTGAGTTCATCTGGCAAAAATCTATGTGGTGAGTTTTACCTGATTACCATCTGTGAGGTCGGCTCATTTGGTGAAGATCAGTGTGGTGGGTTCTATTATATTGTGATTTATGGTTGCTAGGGGTAACTGGCAAGTGCAGGAATACAGTTGTATATATTATCAGCAGCAATCTTCATTACTTCAGCACAGCAAAGCACAAATATTTATTTATTTATTGTAGTTATAAAGCACCAACATATTACGCAGCGCTGGACATTATTTAAGGTTACAGACAATTTCTAGGGGTGACATACAGCAATAAGACAATACAGGAATACAAGAAAGACCAGATCATGCAGCACAGTATGAGTACAAGGTAATGCTTAGTCAGTCACTGGATGGGAGCATGGAGATTAGGCAAGTTAGGTTCACTCAAATGCATAGCATGGGTTCACAGTAATGGAGGTGCATGATCAGGTAGGACACTAAAGGAGGAGGACCCAGCCCGAAGGCTTACAATCTAGAGGGATAGGTAGGGACACGAAAGGTAGGGGACCAGAGCTCAGCTGCGGGTTTAGAGCACCAGTGAGGGGTGGTAGGCCAGAGTGAAAAGGTGAGTTTTGAGGGCCTTCTTGAAGATGTTAAAGGAGGGGGCTGCCCTAATGGGTGAAGGTAGGAAGTTCCATAGTGTTGGAGCAGCTCTTGAGAAGTCCTGGAGGTGTGCATGGGACTGGGTGATGCGGGGGGCAGTCAGGCAAAGTTGATTGGAGGAGTGGAGTGAGCGGCTAGGTGTGTACCTCTGAGTAAGATTGGAAATGCAGGTTGGACAGGTTTTGTGGACAGATTTGTAGGTCAGACTCTGATTCTGGACTGGATAGGAAGCCAGTGGAGGGATTCACAGAGGGGAGCCGCTGTGATGGAGTGATGGGAGGAGTGGATAATTCTGGCTGCTGCATTCATGATGGACTGCAGCAGAGCAATTCAGGTCTCATAGGGAGACCAGACAGAAGGGCATTGCAGTAGTCAAGGCGGGAAATTATCAGGGCATAAATGAGGAGTTTGGTGGTGGCAGAGGTCAGGAAAGAGCGGATCTTGCAGCTGTTACGGAGCTGGAAGTTGCAGGACTTTGTGAGGTTTTGGATGTGGAGAGTGAAGGAGTGCGGAGTCCAGGGTGACACCCAGACAGCGGGCTTGAGAGGTAGGGCGAATGGTAGTGTGGTTAACAGTGACATGCACATATGGGACTTTCAGAGATGGCCAGGGTGGGAAGATCATAAATTCCGTTTTGTCCAGGTTTAGTTTCAGGAACCTAGCAGACATCCAGGAGGAGATGGCTGATAGGCAGGAGGAGACCTTGTCCATGGTAGTGGTGGATATGTCAGGGGTGTGGAGGTAGATCTAGGTGTCATCTGCATACAGATGATAGTTAAAACACATGGAGGAGATAACCTTGCCAATGGAGGATGTGTAAAGGGAGAACAGTAGGGGGCCAAGGAACGAACCTTGGCGGACTCCCACCGAGAGGTGGTTGGGGGTGGATGAGGACTCATTGAAGGAGGTCATGAAGGAGCACTTGGAGAGGTAGGATGAGAGCCAGGCCAGGGCGAAGTCATGAATACCCATTGGACTGGAGAATTTGGAGGAGCAGAATATGAAGCTCAGTTGAGGTCTTGGCGGTGCATTGCATTGCCTTTATAAATCAATCCAATCAACTGAATTAGGTTCTGCCTTCAGAATAGGCTATGCTACATTACACTAAGACAGGCCTCCACCTCGGGCACCTTTCAGGGGCGCCTCAGCATGCATCCCCATCCTTTATGCAATACCATCAGGTAATGCAGCCACACACTGATATACAATGTGGCTGCATTACCTGCTAGTTAACCTTTAGTCCCAGCAACCATGGTTGAAGTTGAACAATAGAGATGGCCTGAACCTCCGATTTTCGTTTCGCGAACCGGGTTTGCGAACCTACCGCGAAAGTTCGGTTCGCGTGAACTTTCGTGAACCACAACAGACTTCAATGGGGAGGCAAACTTTGCAAACGAGAAAAAATTATGCTGGCCACAAAAGTGATGGAAAAGATGTTTCAAGGGGTCTAACACCTGGAGGGGGGCATGGCGAAGTGGGATACATGCCCAAAGTCCCGTGGAAAAATCCGGATTTGACGCAAAGCAGCGTTTTAAGGGCAGTAATCACATTGAATGCTAAATTGCAGGCCTAAAGTGCTTTAAAACATCTTGCATGTGTATACATCAATCAGGGAGTGTAATTAGAGTACTGCTTCACACTGACACACCAAACTCACTGTGTAACGCACCGCAAACAGCTGTTTGTGTAGTGACGGTCATGCTGGACTGGTGCGCACCATGGCAAGAGTGCAGGCCGTGGGGGTTTTCAAGCCCATATGGTCGCCGGGCTGTGGTAGCTCAATGATAGAACCAGGGCCGGATTTGTACTTTTTACCGCCCAAGGCCAACTATACCATCTGTATGGTTGTTATCTCTGTGTGCCCCAATGAGAATTCTCCTTACTTTCCATCATTGGATGTCACAGACAATAACTATTTTATTAATACGCGTATAGATTATAAATTATGTTTTCCTTAACCCATTCAGGTTCCGTCGTTTTCACGTGAGAAATGTTCACCTCCCATTCATTAGCCTATAACTTTATCACTACTTATCACAATGCACTGATCTATATCTTGTTTTTTCTGCCACCAATTAGGCTTTCTTTGGGGGGTACATTTTGCTAAGAGCCACTTTACTGTAAATGCATTTTAACAGGAAGAATAAGAAAAAAATGGAAAAATTCATTATTTCTCAGTTTTCAGCCATTATAGTTTTAAAATAATACATGCCTCCATAATTAAAACTCGCGTATTGTATTTGTCCATATGTCCCGGTTATTACACTGTTAAAATTATGTCCCTATCACAATGTATGGCGACAATATTTTATTTGGAAATAAAGAGGCATTTTTTCCATTTTGCATCTATCACTATTTACAAGTCTAAAATTAAAAAAAATATAGAAATCTTTACATTGATATTTAAAAAGTTTAGACCCTTAGGTAAATATTTACATGGTTTTTTTTTTTATTGTAATGTTTTTTTTTTTTTTATACTAAACATTTTATTTGGGTACTTTTGGGAGGGTGGGAGGTAAACAATAGATTTATAATGTAAATGTGTGTTAATTCTTTCTTTTTTTTTTTTTTTTCAGGTGTAGTATTACTTTTTGGCCACAAGATGGCGGCCATGAGTTTGTTTACATGACGTCACTCTAAGCGTAGCACGCGCTTAGAGTGACGCATCGGGAAGGAGACGGCCAGAAAAAGCCCAGCTTCCGAGAGAAGCTGTTGCTTTTTCAGCGGGGGAGAGGAATCAGTGATCGGGCTCCATAGCCCGATACATTGATTCCTTGGCTACCGAATCCGCGGCCGGGAGTGCGCGTGCACGCGCACGATCATCCGCGGGAGCGCGCGGTAGCGCGCATGGTTCCTGGACGTAGAAACTACGTCCAGGAACCAAAATAGGTTAAGAACCGTTATGTTTGTCATCTTGTTAATGATGGACCCATTGTGTCACCATGAGAGTTAGGCTGATGTGCACCTGTAGAATTGAGCTTACAGGTGTTGCAGGGACGACACAAGTACAGGACAGAGAGTTCAAAGATTAAAGCTGTCTTTGTAGATAGGGATGGCTGCATAGAACAGCTTTACTGCCCCTCACTGAGCCGCCCCTAAAATTCTGGTGCCCTAGGCCATGGCCTATGTGGCCTTGCCAGAAATCCGGCCCTGGATAGAACAACAGTGACTGTCCAGCTGATCAAATTTGGTCTGTCCACAATGAAGCAACAACCTTATTATCTTTGGTGTGCCACCCCCCGAGACACTCATATTGCTGGCGGTCATTGCTTCATTGTGATAAGCAAGCCCCTTCACCGCGGCAAGGTAAAGATCACGAAGGGGAATGGGCACATGTACATGCCTTTTGTTTTGTTGTTGCAGCTGCAGTGCAGCCAGAAAAATTAGGCAGACATGTACACGCACCAGAAAAATTAGTATAGTGGCCTTAAAAATTCAGGAATCCGCCTGGAGTCCTGGACCCTGTTGGTGGTGGCGGAGAAGGCAAGCGGCCTGCAGGCAGAGATGCTGTGTGGCACTGGGAAGCGACTTAGTTTTGGGGCAGGCAGCCAGTTACACGGCGTGCAGGCAGAGATGCTGTGTGTGGGGACTGACTTAGTCTTCGGGTGGGCAGTAGCCCTCCGGGATCTATGCCTCATTCATTTTGATAAGGTCAGTTACTGAACACTTTTGTGAGTCAGGCGACTTCTCTTCTGAGTGACAATGCCTCCAGCTGCGCTGAAGGTCCTTTTTGACAGGACGCTTGAGGCAGGGCAAGACAGAAGTTGGATGGCAAATTGGGACATCTATGGCCACAGGTCAAGCCTGCACACCCAGTAGTCCAATTCATCACTGCTCACTGTGTCTTCATCCACACTGGTCCAGGCGTTGGTGGAGGGTGGATCCGGAAGCGCTAAGGCGAGGCATTGGACTAAAGAATGTCCGACATCACCATGAGATCGCTGGAGTGTCCTGTCCTTGCCTGCGTGGACATGGGAGAAGGATTACTGGCAGTGGTACCTTCATTGCGTTGTGTTGTGACATCACCCTTATAAGCATTGTGAAGCATACTTGCCAGCTTGTTCTGCATGTGCTGCATCCTTTCTGCCTTCAGGTGAGTTGGTAACATGTCCGCCACTTTGTGCCTATACCGAGGGTGTAGTAGCGTGGCCACCCAGTACAGTTCATTCCCCTTGAGTTATATACAGGTAGGTATATGCAGTGATGAGGTGGGTTCACTGAACACAGCAGGTAGGTATATGCAGTGATGAGGTGGGTTCACTGAACACAACAGGTAGGTATATGCAGTGATGAGGTGGGTTCACTGAACACAACAGGTAGGTATATGCAGTGATGAGGTGGGTGCACTCAACACAACAGGTAGGTATATGCAGTGATGCGGTGGGTGCACTCTCAACACAAAAGGTAGGTATATGAAGTGATGAGGTGGGTTCACTGAACACAACAGGTAGGTATATGCAGTGATGAGGTGGGTTCACTGAACACAACTGGTAGGTATATGCAGTGATGAGGTGGGTTCACTGAACACAACAGGTAGGTACAGTATATGCAGTGATGAGGTGGGTGCACTCAACACAAAAGGTAGGTATATGCAGTACTGGGTATTACAATGTGCACCTGTCACACACACAGGTAGTCACTGAATGTGATGGGACTGGCTGGCAGTGGCACACACACAGTATGAATTAGCAAGGCTGTCTATGCAACACAAGTGTCAGTGGGACACACAGGAAAAAAAAAGATCACAAGAACATGATTAGCTCTCAAAAGAGCTGTTGTGGGGTGCTATTTTAGCAATAAGAATCAACAAGGAGCAAGCTAACAAGCCTACAAGAGCCTAACTAATATTTCCCTATGAGAGAGTCTGCAGCAGCTGTCCCTTCTCTATTTACTGCAGGCACATGAGTGAGTGTAATGGCCGGCGGGGCCTGCCTTTTATAAGGGGGGGGAGTGGCTCCAGGAGAGAGTGTAGCCTGATTGGCTACAATGTGCCTGCTCACTGTGATGTAGAGAGTCAAAGGTGACCCTAATGGTGCACTATGGGGGTGAACCGAACTTCCGGAAAAGTTTGCCTTAGATGGCGAACGTGAACCACCAGAGGTTTGCCGGGAACCGTTCGCCGGCGAACCGTTTGGGCCATCTCTATTGAACATGAGGAATTGCGGTGCCTAATGAGCATCACTAGCTACTTGGAGTGGGGCGTCGCCTGATAAGGGTCATGACGTCATTTTGATAGTTGTTTTTTGCCGAGGGGTGCCTTGAAAAAATTTCAAAGCCTTCAAGGGTGCCCTCACACAAAAAAGTTTGGTAACCACTGCACTAAGAGAGACTACAGCATAAAAGAAGAAGTAGTGAAGTAACTAGAAACTAGGTAAGCTGTAATATACCAGCTTCCCAAGGGTTAACTAGTTGCAACATCACCTGGTGGGTGTGGACCAACTACACATCACTTCCCAAGGTGGCTATTGGCGGCATAGGAGCATGTGATGTGTGATGTGCAGATGGCTCACCGCGCATGCACCAGAACGTGGATCAAAAATGGTAGTTTCCAGTGACCTTTACCCTCCATTCTAAGAAAGGATTGTTGTCTGTCCCTGATGGGATTTCTTTGTACAAAGCCGACAGCATGTCGGTACAGACAGCGAGATAAAGGCATGTTTGACCTTTTCTACCAGCAAAATGTTCTGCTAAACCTCAGAACTGTTTCTCCCTTAGAATGTCTCTGAAAAGGGGAACTCTGTATATAGAGTCTCCGACTCAACCATGGTTCTCTAAAGCAAATAGGGGATTCTATATTGCAAGAATCTGATCTATAAGATCGCTTCTTAGAGGTTCATCTGGTGAAGATCTGTGAGGTGCGTTCATCTGGTGAGTTCTGCGGGGGGTACAGCTAACTGGAGGCTTTTACTGACATTAACAAAGAACTCAGGGTTTCCTGGAGGCTCGAGAACAGATCTGATCTCTTGTTGCCTCACTCACAGATGTGCAAAGTGTACAGTAGATGTGAGTTCCTATATGTGCGGAGGAAGAATATGGACACAAAGGTGACACTGATACTCTTACAATTTCCGTTGCCAATCTCATCAGAAATCGTGATAGCCTATGTAACAGCAAATGTAAAAATCCCGCCAAAATGCGCAAGAAAAACTCTGGCAAGTTGAAATTGTAAAAAATGGTAGGTGGTGCATAGAGTGTGTGGAGGACAGGAGGGTAGGTGCTGCGTTGGGAACAGGTGGGTAGGTGCTCCGTTGGGAACAGGAGGGAAGGTGTTGCAGGTCAGTGGTAGTCCTTTGGTATGAAGGTGTGAGGGCGGGGGAGAGTTGCTGGAGACAGAAAAAACTAAGTGGAAGAATTGATGAGATCTCGCTGAAGGGCAGAGCTGCCTCCATTGGGGGAGCTGAAAGCAATTTATCCGTCAATTAGCTTCCGCTGATACCAATCCTCCGCTGTGAGCTAAACAGGCATCAGCCACACGCTGCTGCTATGAGAGAGAAATGAGGGAGAAAGGATGAACGAGAGAGGGAGAGAGGGAGAGTGAAAGAGCGAACAAAGAGAGATATCAGAGACAGAAGAGCAGAAAGTCGGAGAGAGAGAGAGAGAAGGGGTGAAATGATAAGATAGCGAATGATAGTGAGGGGGTTAGGGAATGAAACAGCAATAAGGGGATAAGGGAACAGGTGTGCGTGTGCGTGCATGTGTGCGCGTGTGCACGTTAATGATTAGCAAAAATGCCAATATTCTTTTCGCTTTCATTTTCATTAATTATGTTAAATTCGAGCAAAAATGGCATTGAAAATATAGATTTTTCAAGTTTGAGGTAAAAAAAAATTCACTGTAAAAATATAGTTTTTTGGCAAATTATCATGGCAAAATATAGATTTTTTCTCGCAAATTTTCTCCAAAATCAAAAATCGCATTTTTATCGCGAAAATGATTTAAAAATTATGCGTGTGCGTGTGTACATGATATGGAGACAAAATATACTGCTATTACAGAGACCCTGAGCAGGGACGGATCTAGACCAAGTTGCGCCTGGGGCATGGTCAGGTTTTGGCGCCTAAAGGTCAGGTTTTGTCACCTAAACTGCCATTCCCCAACCAAATTTTGCCGCCTTTTTATGAATTCAACAAACTGCGCCTGGGGCAAGAGACCCGTCTGACCCCCCCCCCCCCCCCCCGCCATAGATCCGTCCCTGACCCTGAGATGTCTGTCCTTTTATTCTTAAAATAGACAAACGAGGTCATGTTTGACTCACTAGCTATTTAGTATTAATCAAATAATAAACTTTATTAACAGTAAAACATATATTCTTCTCTATCAGGGGAGTAAGAATAGCCCCTGCAAGGGATTCAGGCACAGGGGGGCCCGAGAGGGGTAAAGTCTGATAGGAGGCCCGCCCAGGTCCTTTTTAAGGGGCAGAGGGGGAAGCAGCGCAGTAAGGGAGGCAGTGGGCACACAGCGGTGGGGAGAGGTGCCCAACTCCCCCTCCCCCCCTCACCTCGGGTCCCCTTCAGCACTCCCCTCCAGAAATGTTATGGGGGCCCATCCAAAGTTTCGCAGGGGGGCCCAGGGATTTCTAGTTACGCCCCTGTTCTCTATTCTTCTGTTTTTCATCTGTCACTTTTTTTTTCTTCTGCCTCCTTTCTTCTCTTCCTTTAATCTTACTTGTAAATAGCCTCCGACCGTCACTACCCGTTGGTCTACCACTGCTACCCATCTCTCCTGTCCCGCCAGCCCCCGTTGCGCACAGCTCTGCAATACCCTTGGTACCACCGCAACTCACCTTAGCAGTGCAGGACTGGCACTCCCTGTCTGGTGTTGTTCCTCAATGGGACTCCGCCACAATACTGTACACATAGCCGCAGCAAAGCAGGAGGATTCCTATTGGTCAGTATAGTAGTTAGGCAGGTTTTATATTGGTCCAGACTGTGGACCAATGGGAAGTCACAGCAACAGATTTAAGATGCTTTGCTGGAGAGATGCGGTGTTGAGTAGATGGGTCTGGCAGGTAGCAGTGTTGCTGGTGCAGCTGTGATGGTGCAGAGGGTACTCTCAGTGGCTGTGGCCCTCTGGGGAAGGGGACCAATTGGGCTGGAGTGCCCAGCAAAGGAGGGGCGGTAGTCAAACATGGAGGGCATCTGGGAGGCGTACAACCACCGCCAACTCTCCTATTCCCATCCGCTGCATCACCTTCTGTCATATCTGCACCCAAAACGGTTTCCTTGCCAAGATTTAACACAAATTATCCAAAGTGATGAAAAGAAAACATTAATTTGTAATGTGAACGCTAAAATTTTATTTCAGGATAATTGCCTGGAAACTGTTATAAACTGGCAGTGAATTCAGTCTGTTGTCTCTCTGGAAATGAGCAGGAGCGACGCAGTGACAGCAGGTGACAATATTTACATATCGGGCAGTGGGCACATCATGGATAGAGGGACAGGTGTGTCGCTCCTCAGCGGCCCCCGGTGGACGGTGCCCCTTGTAACACGCGCACCTGCTGTGTGAAGCTGACATATGCTGCTTACAGACGAGGACATCACTGGAATCATCACAAAGACCCGAAAACCGTGATTATGAAATGCAGCCAAACGGGAGCGTCAGATTGTGATTCAGGACTATTGTTGCTGCAATTTATTATTATTATTTTTATTTATATAGCACCAACATCTTCCGTAGCGCTGTAGATAGTACAAAACAAATATTGGGGAACATAAATACATGAAAAGCTCAAAACTTTGTACAATCAGGACATCTAGATACACTGATCTAAGATGGCGCCGGACTCGGACGCCACGGCCACAGGGCTCCGGACTTTTTTCTTCTTTCTTCTTTAACCCGCCGTTGCTGCACCACCCGATCTCCCCTATCTATCTGGGGAGCGGGCGGGCATCGCAGACTGCCGAGCTGAGCGAGGAGGCAGAGGTTTTTGGGCCCCGGTGGAGGCTATCGCAGCCGGAGGGGCAGAAGAGCACATGCGGCCGAGCATTGCTCACTGTCTAATGCTGCCTCCGAAGACCGAAGCTGCGCTGGAGAGATGTACCGGCGGCGCAGTGTCCAGCTGCGGAGGCCTGCCTCACCATCGCCCCATCCCGGACCAGACATCCGCCTCAGTCCATTGCTCCACCGGCCCTCCCACGTGGTCCGCCAGGCTGCGCTCGTTGCCTGGGAGCCCAGGACGCCAGAGCGGAGCACGTGGCCTGATCCCCGTCGCCACCTCAGCCGTGCAGGAACGGAGCTGCACCATCGCTGATGCCGCCGCCTGCAGCGCTCCCACAGAAGAGGAATTCCACCGCTCTGCCTGCTGCACCCTGCTTTGCCATCAGCCTGGCCGCAGCAGCTGGGGAGGGCTTCACCATCGGCTGGCCACCTCCGTTCTCCACCACTGGCCTCCAGCCTGCTCGGCCACCCACGTGGAGCTCCTCTTCTCCAGGCCCTCCTCTTCTCCAGGCCCTTCAGGCTGCCTCCATCGCAGCATGCCTCCATCTGTAGCACCCCAGGCCGGCATCGCCCCCAGGGCCCCCAAAGCCCCCTGAAACACCTCAGGCTGGAATCACCAGACCCCCCTGGTCACACCTGGGGTGACGGAGATGGTGCTGTTCCCTTACCAGTGGAGCTGGCTGCCGCCCAGCATCTGGGCATCTGTGTCCTGCAACCACCAAAGGTAGACCTCCCTGGCCTGTCCACCACTGCTGCCCAGCCGGGGGGTCCCCGGGCCCCACATCCACCACCCAGGGGTGCCCCCGGGTACACCCTGGCCCCACAGGGCCCCCACTGTGTCTGCGCCCTCTTTGCCCAGCCGGACGGACTCAAAATCGGGACCGCTGCTCCTCGGGCAACCTGGTCCGAGTGAACTCTGCTGTCCGCCTCCATCATGATGCCCCTCAGCTTTCTCAGTTGCTTTCTCTCTACTTTCGCGGACAAATCGGAGCACCTGTCTTGTTGGGAGCGTGTCGCTGTGTAGCGTCCAGTGCCGAAAATGGCAGCGCTCATATCAACTCTCAGGCTGCTCCTCCAGTCCCACTCTTTTCTGTTCCTGTTATCAATGTATGCTTTGCTATGTTTGTATTACGTTAACTGTACGTGTATGCTGAAATGCTCTGCACTGTTTTTATTTTTGCTTTTATTGTTTATACGTATGACCCATGCTTGACTGCATGTGATGCTGCACTCTGCTTAATTGTCCTATGTATGCTTGTCCCATGTCTATGTATGTGCCATGCTTAACTGTATGCTACTTCTTGTCTTTTCACCAACGACCCTGTATGTGCCAAAACCAATTCCGGGTACAATCCACCGTTGTACTTAGCGATAATAAATTCTGATTCTGATTCTGATTCTGAAATACATACATAGTTTGAGACCAGTACTGGTGCATGTTCATATGATAAATGACATCAGAATAAGAAACACTAGGAGGGGGTCCCTGACCTTGCGAGCTTACAATTAGGGATGATCAATAAGATGCAAATTTTTCCAAAATTATGCAATTTTTATGCAACTATATGTGGTTTGAAAACGGACCAATCAATTTAAACCCAGGTTTAAATTGTTTGGTCTTTTTTAAGCTGCATATATTTGCATAAGAATTTGCATTCATTTGCATTAACTCTGAACAATTTGCACATCTGTGATCATCTCTACTTACAATCTAAAGAGTAGCGGGTTGGAGACATTAGGGGAGGAGACACGGGGGTTAGGGGAAGAGGCTGTGAGCCTCCAATGCTACCTATAGCAAACTATAGGCTTGTCTGAAGAGGTGTGCTTTCAGAGAACATTTGAAGTTTACCTCCAGGCTCGGAGCTTGACAAGCTGGCTGTGGAAGAGAGTTCCACAGGAGAGCTGAAGCTAGAGGAAAGTCCTGTACGCGGGAGTGAGAAAAGGTGACCAAGCTAGAGGACAAGAGGGTCTCCTGGGTGGCGCGAAGGTTGCGGGTGGGATGGTATCTGGAAATTAATCAGGAAATGTATGGAGGAGACAGACAGCTTATGTAGAGTTTATGTGATTTTTCTACAAAATCGGATGTATTTCATAAAGCAGCAATGTTCGAACTTTCCCTAATGGGGCCTCATGTGCCAAATCCTTGTGCCCCTATATCTACGCCCCGTGGGAGGGCTGTTCCCGTTCCAGGGGCCTAGATATACGTACCTCGCCAATTTGCACGCTCCTGTGCACGCTCCCGCGTGCGTTCCTGTCACCATCCGTTAGCAGAGAGATTAGTGAATAGGAACATAGTTCCCATTCACCGATCTAAGAGCCTGTGATCAACCATCACCGGGATCAATGAAGTTAAAGTGAAAACATACACAGGTTACTTCCTCTAACCAGTGTATGTAGCAAACACAGTACATTAGGAATAAACTGAGGGTGAACGTCTAGAGGCCAAATAGTAAATTACACCCTGGCATCTACAGGACATGATCAGTCGGGTATCTGTGGTGAAGTTTCATGAAATCCTTGTGTTGTACATAGGGATGGTCGGAAATGCCCATTTTCAATTCCGCAGAAATTCCGATTTCTGCCAGTACGAATTTACGTTTTTCCAATTTTCTGTTTTCCAATTTTCGAGGAGTATTTTATTAGTCATTTGCATCAGAGAAAGCAAAAATAATAATAAAAAAAAAATCATCGGAAAAACAGAAATCAGTTAAAACAGAAATCAGTCTTGTGATTGGTCCAAAATTACCGTGGTGATGCGATTTTTGCAGAAAAACTCTGCATTCTCTGATTGGTCCAGTGCTTCCAAGTTCTGTAATTGGGCTAAAATTACAGAGTTATGATAAATTGGATTTCCTCGGAACTACTATATCCATTTTCAGAATTTCCGATCGGAAATGCGGGAATTTTAATCCCGCGGAAATTTGAATGAGCACCCTCTAGTTGTACAGAGCTGGATGTTTCTTATCGCTCAGCAGAAAGTGGATCTTCTTCTCCATCGGTCTCCCGGCCTCAGATCGTTCCGGGTTAATCTAAGTTTCCCAACTCCGCAGAGAGAATATCCGTGGGCTGCAGCAGAGAAGAGAGAAGGCCGGATAATGAGCTGCAAGCCGAGGTCGCGACCCTCTTTTATTTTGGATCCGCTGTCTGTTATTGCCAAGTTTATAATAATTCAGCAGATATATGTCCGATGCCAGGCAGAAAACGGAGCACAAGGACACCATACAGAGCGCCAAATAAACATCAATAAAATGCAGACAAGACGGAAATAAGGTAGGGAAGTTCTGATGAGCCAAAAAGAGCTTTGGATGGAGTTTAGGAAGAGCGGTAAGAAAATAAGAGAGCGGCCAGCAGTATTTATATTCTCAGCACAGAGACGCTTCTGCCTGCTCATCTGAAAAAGAGGCGCGTGAAAAAGTAAGTGCCCTCCAGATATCAATGCTGATCTTTGTTAAAACTTTGCAAAGGGGTATCGTAAAATTTCAACCACTTCCCCACCACAGGTTATTTCCCCTTAAAAACCTCAACCATTTTCACACATCACGCACCTCCAAGTCATTCCCAATAACTTTATCGCTACTTATCACACCTAAATGATCTATATTATTTTTTTTGTTGGACAAGCTAGGCTTTCTTTGGGTAGTAATTTTTGGTAAGAATTTTTTTATTTCTTATGCATTTTATAGGGGATAAGAAAATAAAATGGAAAAAAAAAACATTTTTTCTCAGTTCTCAGCCGTTATAATTTAAAAATAAAAAGTGGTACTATAGATAAAGTCCACATATTTAGTTGCCTTTTTGTCCCAGTTATTACGTTTAAATGATGTCCCTAGTACAATGTATGACGACAATATTTTATTTGGAAACAAAAGTGTCATTTTCTGTTTTGTGTTTCTTTATACTACTGTATATCAATAATTACAAACCTTTATTTGTAAAAATAATAGTAATATAACCATCATGACATACATATTAAAAAAGCTGAGTCCTCTAGGTAAATATTTATGTATTCTTTTTTATGCTGTCACGTTGTTTTTTTTGTTTACAACTGCTTTGTTTTGGTTGGTTTTACTATGGGGAAGGGGTTGAAGGAGTTATTAACTTTAATAACTAATGGGGGATTTATTGTTTCATGTATTTTAATGGCAAAAATTACAGATGGGGAGAACCCAAGAAAATAGCACTTCTGTGTGCCCAAGCCCAAGGTCACAGTACCTGGTGACCAGTATAATTGTAGTCCTACGAGGCTGGCGCCACAAGTAGTAAAATGCTCTTTTATTCAAACGTCATTAAAATGACATTGCAGTCAGTATAAAAATAGAAGAAAAAATGGCCATGGTCATTATTTTAATGTTTTACAAGTATTTTTGCTTTTTGTCCACGATATGTCCCTACACTGTTGTGAGTATGATCATTTACTACGAGACACTTTGATTGGTTTTGGGAACACTTATTCCCATTCACCGATCACGGACAGGTGGGACAGTGATGGGGGAGTGTACAATTGTGCAAACAAACAAACAAGCAGAGCCACAAATTTACGTTTGATATGCAAGTGAAGTTTTCAGGGGTGTAGATATGCATGGCAAGGATCCAGAACTAGTTAATTATCACCCAGATGTTATTATGGTATATTGATGAAATGTGGTCAGTGTCGTCATTGGTCCCTAAACCCATGATGTTGAGAAAATCAGCTCAATGTATTCTTTATTTCTTTTACAGATTGTGCCAAAAGTGACTAAAGTGAGAAATGGAAAAGACTGAAGTTTGCAGTGTGATTAAGTTCCTGCATTGGAAGGGTAATAGTGCCCAGCAAATTCCTGATGAGATGATGGCAGAGCTGCAGTATATTATAGTCTGATAGCGTATTATATGTATTATACATATATAGTCAGATACCAAAGGACACCTTCACATCTTGTGAAGTCCAGGCCTGACCACCAGGGGTAGCTGCGCTATATTATAGGCTGATAGTGTATCGTATGTCTTATAGATATATAGTTAGATACCACAGGAAACCATCACAGGTCATGTGAAGTCCAGGCCTGACCACCGGGGGAGCTGCACTACAATATAGGTTGATTGTGTATACAGTCAGATCCCACAGGTCGCCTTCACAGGTCTTGTGGCGATGCAGGCCTTGGCAAGCCAGATGAGCCAGACATTATATAAGCTAATACAATGTCAAAAAGGTAATTGTAATGCTTTGGCTGAACAGTGTATATCCAAATTATATATAGTGAACCTAATCCAGCTTTGATTACTGAAGCAGAAATAAAATGCTGCACACATTGGATTTCTGCCCCACAACCCCCCCCCCCCCCCCAAAGCCTGGGAATGACCAGTACAGACCCCCACGCGGTCTCCAAGGAACAAGCAGATGAGTGTTTGCTGTTGTTGCTCCGGTTATGAAGATACAGACATGAGCAGAGTGTAGAAGCTCAGGCAGCCCATCCTATGATGAGGTGACAGGAAGATGCTCTCGATTGCTGGAGCCGGTCTTGTCAGACTCCTAAACCGCCTGGATTCTGGATATAAGCCGGAGGACCTTCACACGCGTCATCTGCAAAGCATGAGGAAATGATCTCCTCTCCACCATTACCGGTAGAGGCGGGGATTGTGCCGGGGAAAGCTATGGGAATTGGCAATGGAGAAGCTAGCTAAAGTGGAACACCATACACACATCTAAACACAGAGAAGATATACATTATTATAAGAGATCTGTATTACCTGCCAATATATCTATCTTTTGCTCCAATCAGTCGAAGTATTCAGAGCCGATTCTTCTGTTCAATCAGAGCTGGATTATTATGATCATGTGATCAGCATTGGTGGGATGGAGACAGCTCACCGCAGGCTCTGCCGGTAACATGCAGTCCATGGTGTGTCGACCCCTCATTGTAGATGTGTTGAATCTGTAGGAATTTTTGAACCATCTAACAAGGTCTAGATTGGCCCGTTGAAGTTGATCAAAGTCATGATATTTCAGTTATGCCCAGTCCCAGATTTATAGTTTCCTAAGTAAACTTTCTTGTGATCCTCACCTACTTGTTCACCAGATTGCTTTGTACATACGGTAATCCTCCTCTGATCAGCCCTAAAAGAGGGATGGATGATGAAGAAAGAGGGACAGAGGAATTTGGCGCTCAAAGAGGGACTCTGAAAAAATGGCATTTAGGAGCTGTGCTTCTGCTAACGATCTCATTTATTCCATTGAAAGGGTGGTTGACCTCTTGACCACTTCCTAAAATGTCTTAAAGAAAATCTGTAATGAAAAAACCTCCCCTGGGGGGTACTCACCTCGGGTGGGAGAAGCCTCCGGATCCTATTGAGGCTTCCCACGTCCTCCTCGGTCCCACGGCGGTGTAGAAAATAATCTCGGAGCGGCAGCGATGTAAATATTTACCGTTTGGCTCCAGCGCAAGCGCAGTATCCGCTCTTCCCACTGTGATAGGCGAAAATAGCCGATCTCCGTCGGCCCGCTCTACTGCGCAGGCGCAAGTCTCCTGCACCTGCGCAGTAGAGCGGACCAGACGGAGATCGGCTATTTTCGCCTATCTCCGTCAGAAGAGCCGCAACAGCGCCCCCGCTGGAGCCCGAAAAGGTAAATAATGCACTGGCTGTCGTATTTGTCGCCTGTGCGTTCCAGGGGCTGCAGCCAGACCGCCGTGGGACACAGGAGGACGGGGGGAAGCCTCGATAGGGTCCGGAGGCTTCCCCCTACTGAGGTGAGTACCCCCCCTTGTGGCCGTCTGTATGAACCAAGTGTTAGATTGTTACCAGGAGGAGCCTCTGAAAGAATCACTCATAAGGGTGGAGGTGGAAAGTGTAAAAATGGCAGGGACATGTGAGTCACATCAGAGGCGCCCATATCCTATTCACCTTGCTGCAAGGCACTGTGTATAGACCTGAGGAAGCAGCTAGTACCAGTGAAACGTGTTGTCTATTTTGTTTTTTTCATAAATACTTTTCCACTACTACAGGTGTTTTAGTTGTCAGACGAGGTCAGATTCCCTCTCATTCTTATTTTACCTATTAGAAGTTTATACTGTATATATTTTTACACTTGGGCGCCTCCGTCTTCATGAGTATCCAGATAAACCTCCTTTGGAGGTAATAGTTTTTTTCCCCCTAAAACTGCAAGCCCAGGAGAGCGGCCATCCAGCTTCCGGCAGGACCTGGAAAACCGAGCGGGGATGGTTCATTTCCTGTTCCAGGGACCTGCAACCCCCTCTTGTGAGTATAGCTGTAAAACCTACAACTTTCCATTTATTAATGATGCCAAGGATTTGGTGATGTACACCTTTGGAAAAAACACAGATGACAGGAGCCCAATAGAGCAGTATGTCACTTAGTTTGTTGACAGAAAAAGGGTGTCGACAGAAATATTCTCACAAGGGTGGGTTGCATGAGGGGCAACCAACCACATGAAGAAGGTGGAGAACACAAACCCGGATAAAGAGGTGCCCAGGGTGAGATAAAACTCAGAGCTTTATGTTTTTTTAATCTTCTGCACTTTATTGGCCTGATGAAGTGGGCATGAACCAACGAAACACATTGACAGTGCCAATAAAAACCGTTATCCTTTTCAAACTGATTGTGTCATCCTGACAGGTAAGCCACCTCTACTTTTTTCAATGTTAACGGTTTTTAACTCACTCTTGGTGCCTCTTTACCCTTGTTGTGCGTTTATTAACGATACTACACTATCGGGCTCCTGGTCTCTCTGTTTACCTAGGTATTCTCATGTACGAGGTTACTGCAAGGATCACCAAAACCCTCCTCTGAAAGCTTTGCTCAAGTATGGACACCTCTCCTTTTTCTCCTGGCAGCGGGAGAAGAACTACAACACTACATGGAAAAGAGAGAAGTGCTTCTTAGGGAGTGATCTCCTGACCGCTCGTGTCTCTCTCTCAGATAACCTGACTGGATATGGATTTACTTTTCATTTCTTACACTTAAGCAGCATCTCCCCAGGTCAGAATTAGCCCCTAATTACCTGAGCTGCTCATCTGGTGGAGGAAGAACGTTACTCCACGCTCGGATCGGTGGGAACACGGAGTGAGTCGATAGAGGAGGCTCTTTTATGGTTCTAAGTGGCCTCCATTATCCTGCTGAGTCTATATGGATCCTGCAGACAGGCTGGCGGGAGTGCCTCTCGCGGCCTCACCAATGATTAATGAACATGTTTGACAGAACCGTCAGTCTGTTCCTCACTCTCAGGTTATCAGTATCCCGTTTGGCCCACAAGCGGTTTGTGGTCACGCCTGGTTTGCGGTTGCTGAAACCGATGTTTATGTGACCGAGATTATGAATCCCGACATTCTGTGATCTGCGATCTGGCAACGACACGTCTGTTCTGCGCAAAAGTAAATAAATCACAACAGCTTCATCCAAAGGTAATGCAAATACAGTATATCGACTTTAAAGCACTCGTTCAGCAAGTTTAATGCACAGCAGAAGGAAATGGCAGCGCTTCCAAACAGACGATGCACCTGAATTGACTACCTGCACAAGTATGCAGAGCTCGACTAACGGGCAGGTTACACACCTTGCATTCAAAACAGGTACAGTAAATGGGGCGTTAACTTCAGCATAAGTTGTGCACAAATTATCCCTAATAGACTCTCCTACGGCGGTGACGTGCCCCAACAGGAGAGAAACTAACCACTAATCTAGCAGTGAAACATATCAAAAAGTGAAGCATGTTCAAACAATGAAAATTGTCCAAAAAAGAAAAAAGGGTTAAAACCTCAAACTAATGTAACGGTGAAGCATATTCAACAGTGAAACATATCCAACAGTGAACCCTAGCTAGTCTAAAATTAAAATCATAATCCTTACCTGGTGCAGCTAGCCATAAATGGTATACACATTTATTCAAAAGACAGCAAGCAATGGGCAGCGCTCACAGGCAGGTTACATTAGTTTGAGGTTTTAACCCTTTTTTCTTTTTTGGACAATTTTCATTGTTTGAACATGCTTCACTTTTTGATATGTTTCACTGCTAGATTAGTGGTTAGTTTCTCTCCTGTTGGGGCACGTCACCGCCGTAGGAGAGTCTATTAGGGATAATTTGTGCACAACTTATGCTGAACCTTTACTGTACCTGTTTTGAATGCAAGGTGTGTAACCTGCCCGTTAGTCGAGCTCTGCATACTTGTGCAGGTAGTCAATTCAGGTGCAGCGTCTGTTTGGAAGCGCTGCCATTTCCTTCTGCTGTACAAAACTTAAGTATACTTCAGGCTGCCTCCAGGGGTGTCAGCTTGCATTCAAATTTTAGAATTTAGCAGGGGCGTAGGGCCTGTGGTCGCAACGGTCGCCACGGCGACCGGGCCCGGCTCCTGAAGAGGCGGGGGAGGGGCCCGGGGGGGGGGGCCCATGTCTTTTTGTAGTGCCCGTGCGGCCCATGCGCGATATTGGGAGGGGGAAGCCGCAGCCGCGGCGAGGGCAGCCCGACCTCTCCCTTCCTTCCTCTCCCCGGGCCCCCCCCCTTCAAATGCAGAGTGCGCGGCGCACGGAAGCGCTGTAGCAGGCAGAACTCACCTCCGTCCCTGCGTTCCAAGCGCCGCTGATCTCCTCCCGCTCTGGCTGTATAGATGCTGATACACACTGCTTCCGGCTAAACAGGAAGCAGTGTGTTACAACATCTATGCAGTCAGAGCGGGAGGAGATCAGCGGCGCAGGGACGGAGGTGAGTTCTGCCTGCTACAGCGCTTCCGTGCGCCGCGCACTCTGCATTTGAAGGGGGGGGCCCCGGGGAGAGGAAGGGAGGGAGAGGTCGGGCTGCCCTCCCCGCAGCTGCGGCTCCCCCCTTCATTATGGGGAGGGGGGGGCACCTACCTAATCCTGGGGGGGCACCTACCTAATCCTGGGGGGGCAGCTACCTACCTAATCCTGGGGGGGCAGCTACCTACCTAACCTATCCTGGGGGGCAGCTACCTACCTAATCTATCCTGGGGGGGCAGCTACCTACCTAACCTATCCTGGGGGGCAGCTACCCACCTAACCTATCCTGGGGGGGCAGCTACCTACCTAATCTATCCTGGGGGGCAGCTACCTACTCTAATCTATCCTGGGGGGCAGCTACCTACTCTAACCTATCCTGGGGGGCAGCTATCTACTCTAACCTATCCCGGGGGGCAGCTACCTACTCTAACCTATTCTGGGGGGCAGCGACCTACTCTAACCTATCCTGGGGGGCAGCTACCTACTCTAACCTATCCCGGGGGGCAGCTACCTACTCTAACCTATCCCGGGGGCAGCTACCTACTCTAACCTATTCTGGGGGGCAGCTACCTATTCTAACCTATCCTGGGGGCAGCTACCTAATCTAACCTATCCTGGGGGAAAGCTACCTAATCTATCCTGGGGGGCAGCTACCTAACCTATACTGGGGGGCACCTACCTCATCTAACCTATACTGGGGGGCAGCTACCTAATCTAACCTATACTGGGGGGCACCTACCTATCTAACCTGGGGGCACTTACTTGTCTAACCTGTATTCGGGGCACCTAGCTAGCCTATACAGGTGGCAACTATACTGGCTACCTATATTGGAGGCACCTACCTAACTAACCTATACTGGGGGCACCTACCTATCTAACCTATGCTGGGGGCAACTATTCTGGCTACCTATATTAGAGGCACCCACCTAGCTAACCTGTACTGGGGGCACCTATCTATCTAACCTATACCGCCGGCGCCTGCCTATCTAACCTATACTGGGGGCAACTATACTGGCTACCTATGCTGGAGGCACCTACCTGGCTAACCTATACCGGGGGCAACTATACTGGCTTACCTATGCCTGGCTACCTATACTGGGGGGACCTATAGCTGGCTATAGGGATTTGGATATGTGTGTGCGTCGGGTGTTGCCAGGGGAGGGGGGCTGTTGTTGCCGTGGGGGGGGGCCCACATCCAGATTCCGCATCGGGGCCCAGAGGTTTGTAGCTACGCCACTGGAATTTAGATTAGTGTTAGCACATAATTTGCATCTGATTTGTATTCAAGGTATGTATTTAGCCCCAAGGGGCTGGGCATATCTCTGGAGCTTTCACTTCACTTGCAGCCTGTGAGCGCTGCTCATTGCTTGCTGTCTTTTGAACAAAAGTTTAATGCACAGGATATCAAATTTACATGAAATAGCACTGCACAAAGTTCCATGAATCTCATGTCAGGATTTTGTGCAATTGTTGGAGGTAATTTTCCTGCTGAAACAACAGAACTGTTTTATAAAGCAAATAAGTTTAGTGTTCTAACTCCTCCCCCTATAAATCAAGGATAACTGTTACATTTGCAGATGATACGAGTGGCATCAGGGCCAGATTTGGACATTTTACAGCCCAAGGCGTGCTGTCACCCCCCCCCCCCCCCAACCATACTATCCTGTGCACCACCCATCCTGAATGCTCCCCCTGTTCTGTTTGTTCCCCTGATCCTGTGCTATTGTCTTGTGCATCCCCATTCTGTCTACTTCCCTGGTCCTGTGCTCCCCCCATTCAGTGCTGTGTTTGAGGGGGAGAACAGGACCAGCGCTTCACTGCTCCCCCTTGTGGAAGCAGGACAGGGTTTGTGACTGGAGTTGCTCAACTCCGGAACCGGATTGATTCCAGATAGTTGCTATTCGGATTTCACCTGCTTAAACTCAAATCACCTGTGCGGGGTGGGCGAGCGGTTAATCTTACCTAATATGAAGTCTTCTTCGTCCGTCCCTCGGCGCCTCCCACGATGCGTACCAGGCGCGTCACGTGACTGACTACAAACACTTCCTCCTTCAACCCGGAAGGAGGAAGTGTTTTTAGTCACGTGACCGCCGCTTGGACCGCATCGTGGGAGGCGCCGAGGGACGGACGAAGATGACGTCATGAGAGCTAAGATTAACCGCCCGCCCACCCCGCACAGGTGATTTGAGTTTACGGTGAAATCCGAATAGCAGCTATCCGGAATCAATCCGGTTCCGAGTTGAGCAACTCTGTTTGTGACTGCTGCGGTTTACATGTTTGGCAGTTTAACTGCCTTAGTGTGCCAGCCTGCTGCCTGCCCCTTGCTTGCTGGTGCCCTAGGCCATGGTCTTGCCTCAAATCTGGTCATGACTGTCATCGAGCTTGTATCAGACATCGAGTAAGCGGCATGGGGGGAAGAAGTTAGGAACCTGGCTTAATGCTTGGTGTGACATTAAAGGACACCTGAACTGAAATGGGTATGGAGGATGCCACATTTATTTTCTTTTAAATAGAGTGACCAGATTTTTGTGTGTCCAACCTGGGACGGGGAGGGGGGGCGTCGCGCCTAGCGCGCCGCGGCGAAAAGTGGGGAGGACTGAGGAGCGCGCAGCGCCGAAGACTGGGGAGGGGGCTGCCGTGGCGAAAAATGGGCATGGCCATGCCATTGTATGGGCGGAGCTAACGTAATGATGTAACAGCGAGTCATAAGAAAGCAGTGTTTACGCCATGATGTGGACAAACGAGACTTTGTGTGATGCTAATAGTATACCGTAACCACAAAGCAGCAAACATAGCCATCTATGACCATTAAATAATAAATGTAGTAACAGTTACCCCGGACACCAGAAAATAAACGCAATGGGCAACATGTCAGCACAAAATAAACGCAATGCGGGCAAACATGTCAGTACAAAATAAATGCAATGCGGGCAAACATTTCACCAGAAAAGAAACGCAATGCGGGCAAACATTTCACCAGAAAAGAAACGCAATGTGGGCAAACATTTCACCAGAAAAGAAACGCAATGCGGGCAAACATTTCACCAGAAAAGAAACGCAATGCGGGCAAACATTTCACCTGGAAGAAAAAAAACGCAATGCGGGCAAACATTTCAGCAGAAAAGAAATGCAATGCGGGCAAACATTTCACCTGGAAAAAAAACCGCAATGCGGGCAAACATTTCACCTGGAAAAAAAAACGCAATGCGGGTAAACATTTCACCTGGAAAAGAAACGCAATGCGGGCAAACATTTCACCTGGAAAAAAAAACGCAATGCGGGCAAACATTTCACCTGGAAAAAAAACGCAATGCGGGCAAACATTTCACCTGAAAAAGAAACGCAATGCGGGCAAACATTTCACCTGGAAAAGAAACGCAATGCGGGCAAACATTTCACCTGGAAAAGAAACGCAATGCGGGCAAAGAAAGCATTTACTCACCTGGCAGAAGTCTCCAGCCTCTCCAGACAAATAGTCTCCAGTACAGGGCTTCGGCAGCCATCTTGCCGTAGCCCTGCTCGCCTGCCGGTGTCGGAACAGACACCGGAAGAAGGAGGCTGGAGCGGGGCTGCGGGCAATGAACTGGCACGGCGTCTATAGACGCCGCTGCCAGTTCATAAGGATAGAGTGGCCAGAGTCCCGAGACCGGGACGTCCCGCTGCTGAAAGCGGGACGTTTCCCGGGACCTCATGCTGCCTGGGACAGCGGACCCCGAATCCGGGACGTGTCCCGGGCAATCCAGGACGTCTGGTCACTCTACTTTAAACAATACTATTTACCTGGCTATCTTGCTGATTATTTGCTTTTAATGCTTTTAGCCACAGACTCTGAACAAGCATGCAGATGAGACTTTTTGACTGAGGTGGTCTGACTCTGACTAGATTAGTTGCATGCTTGTTTCAGGTGTGTCATTCAAATAGTACTGCAGTCAGAGATCAGCAGGATAGCAGGCAACTGGTATTGTTCAGGCCGGTTTCACACAGCAAACTGCCGCGGCACAATGCGGTGTGTCGCACCGGTCACACCGTCAGAAACCGGCCTTCGAGGAACACCGCTTTAGTACGCGGTGTTCCCTGTCCAGCCACCAACCAAGCAGGAAGTGGAGCGCGCTTGCGGACACTTCCAGCTTTGGGTTATGCAAAAGTGCACAGAAGCATAATGTAAATATATGCTTCTGGCAAGCACGCCGTGACATCAACTTTTTTTTTAAAAAACCACGTTGCCATAGACCAGGGGCGTAGCTAGGGGTGGGCGGGGTAGGACAAGTGCCCCCGGGCGCTGGGTCCCTAGGGGCGCCCAGCTGTGACCTGTGTTTTTTTATTTTATTTATTTACCTGGTTACTACCACTGGGGACACCTATAAGGCCTCTTGCACACTGCAAGCAAATCAGATTCAGATTCAGATTTTTAATCTGTTTTTACATCCGATTCCGATTCAGATTTTTAATCTTAACTGCATGCTGCGTTTTTTGATCCGTTTTTCTGTTGAATGTATTCAAGGAAAATCGGAAACGGAATCGGAATCGGAATCGGAAACGGAATCGGAATCGGAATCGGAAAACGGATTTGCAGTGTGCAGGGAGCCTAAACCTGGTTACCTATACTGGGGGCACCTATTTTGGGGAAACTGCTGCCAGATTAACTGTATTTTTGGGGAACCGCTGCTGCCAGATTAAGTGTATTTTGGGGAACAGCTGCCAGATTATATGTATGTTGGGGGAACCACTGCTGCCAGATTGTGTCTATTTTGGGGCAACCATTGTCAAATATCTGTATTTTGGAGGAACCTCTGCCAAATTTCATGTATTTTTGGTGAAATGCTGTCAGATTACATGTATTTTGGGGGGAAACACTATGGCAGAGCTCAAACTTCCCTGCCAGACCTTTTACACCACTGCTAAGGTCATGTATATTTGGTAATGTAGTTCTGCGCTAGCGTTAGATTAGGAACTTCCGGCGCAGTGTACCGCAACGTGAGAAGTATGAACTTCCCCATAGGGTTTCATTAGGCTGCAATAGCAGCGCGTCAATTTGATGCACCGCACCAGTATGAAAGGGCCGTCAAAAGTAAATAAATATGGCAGCCTCCACATCCCTCTTAGTTCAGGTGTAATTTTTTTTCTGACATCGCAGGTTCTCTTTAAACTGGTCGTTATAGGGCGTAAGTTGTAAGACACATTACTTCAGCACCTGTAGCTGCCATATAGGATGTTTTGCTAAGAGACCCTGTAATGATGGAGATTTGGGGGGCTGCCATAGCCAGTACTCCAGGCTTACATGCGGTGCAGGATGTGGATTTCAGAAACTGCGCAATTAGGACGTGTGGCGTGACGTGCCCGGGCAGCCGACGAGGACAGCTGAGTCTGCTTCTTGGAATAGATTTTAAAATGTGCTAATTAGGTTCTGTTAACCGCAGCCAAGTCTGAGCTGAGATATTTAGGGATCTGACCAAATTCACTGGGGTGATGTGTAAGAAGGGTTGAAGTGAGAAGAAGGGCTGGTTATGTGACAGGGACAGGTCCTCTGATCACATGATTACGGAAGACAGGTTAGCTTTGTGTTTTGTATGGAATACAGAGATATCCTCATTATCGGCGATTCGCCGCTGTTTCTGATTGGCTAAGTTCTGTAGGTGCTGAAATCTAAACTCAGGCCCAGTGCACACCAAAACCGCTAACAAATCCTCAAAACGCTAGAGGTTTTTGGAGCAGATTTCAGAGTGAATCTAGGCATGATTAGAGACGTTTTCTAAACATGCCTAGCTTTTTGGGTGCGTTTTTGTGTAGCAGATTACAAATATTGTTACAGTAAAAGCTGTTACTGAACAGCTTCTGTAACAAAAACGCCTGGAAAACCTCTCTGATGTAGCGTTTTCCAGAGCGGTTAGAGCTTTTCCCATACCTCCCAACATTTTAAAATTAGAAATCGGGACACAGGCCACACCCCTATCCACACCCCCAAACCACCCCTAGCCGCACCCCATAAACACCCCAAGTTACGCCTCCCATAAAGTTTTTTTGAAGATTTATTGCAGACATTTTGAATGCAAAGAGCTGCATATGTGTGTAAAGTATGTATAAAACAGGCACCCCCCAAAATAAATATATTTTATTGTCACTTTCATAAATTTATATAATTATAATAGATCCAGATTTGTAATCTCGGGATTCTATAGAGGACACACAGTACCCCCAGCATAGCTGTTGCACTTCCTGTGTAGGGGGAACCACTTGTACTTTCTTGGTTGGAGGGGAGATTTTATGTAGTTACACTGTCCCTGCCCAAATGAAAGGATGCCCTCCATCTCATTCCAGGTATGATGATTCTTTACTTGTTAAACATTCCCTGATCTTTCATATGCTAGAGAAAGAGATGAGAGCAGTGCAGTCACAGGACAGCTTCCCTGATACTCCCTGCAGTGCTGTTAGGACATTGCATGTGGCAGACATGATGAGCACATGTTAGGCTGAATGCTGTTAGCTGTAATATGTTCAGGGGAGGACTGGCCAGGGGGGAAGGGGGGAGATTTCCCCCCAGGCTGCCTCTCATTTAATAATTTAGGGCTGGCACTGTGCCTGGTGAATTCAGGTTTTTGTATAAGGCAATGTGAAACACTAGCCTGAATGAGGGAAATAAACGCCCAATTACAGAGCAGTTTGCAGGGCGGACAAGCTAGTAAATATACACAGCATGATACAGAGCAGAGGCTTTCCTGCAGGGCCCGTGGGAAAAAATCTGTCTGGTCTCTCACCATTGTTAACTGCATGTGCATAGCTACATAAGATATTGTCTAGGTTGAAAAGTTTTCGACAGTCCCTAGACTCCAGAAGGGCTGCTTGCAGACAGTCTCTAAACTCCAGAAGGGCTGCTTGCAGGACTTGTGTTAGAGATAGCAACCCCAACCATTGTAACTCAAAATGTATTATGTGCCCCCCGGTGCCAGTGCATTTATACTTTACCTGTCACGCTGTCCCTCGAGTGTCCTTGCAGTATTTCCCACGTGACTTCCCACGTGACTACGTGTGTGATGTCATTTGGGCTGGGGCTGCCGTGAAAATGGGCCTCTAGTTTGTGTTTTCCCCCCAGGCCAAAAGGTCCCAGTCCTCCCCTGAATATGTTCCACTGTATTTGCATTGGTATTATTTCTGAATAATATAATGTTGTGTTACTTAAAGAGACTCTGAAGCGAGAATAAATCTCGCTTCAGAGCTCATACTTAGCAGGGGCATGTGTGCCCCTGCTAAAACGCCGCTATCCCGCGGCTTAACGAGGGTCCCTTCACCCCCAAACCCACCCCCGCAATAGTTGGTCGCAAGTTGGTCGTGAAATTTCTTCTTCCTGGAGGCAGGGCTAACGGCTGCAGCCCTGCCTCCAGCCGCGTCTATCAGACGCGCATCGCGGCCTCTCCCCCGCCCCTCTCAGTGAAGGAAGACTGAGAGGGGCGGGGGAGAGGCGGGGATACGCGTCTGACAGCCGCGCGTGGGGCAGGGCTGCGGCGGTTAGCCCTGCCCCAACCAGGAAGCGCTCCCCCGCTACACCGAGGGGATTTGGGGGATCAGGGACCCCCGTTAGGCCGCGGGATAGCGGCGTTTTAGCAGGGGCACACATGCCACTGCTATCTATGAGGTCTGAAGCAAGATTTATTCTTGCTCCAGACTCTCTTTAAAGAGAATCTGAAGTGAGGATAGATTCTATTTTTAAATTGTATTCCTGTCAATGACCATAACAGCTGATAAAACGCCGCTATCCCGTGGCAAAACGAGGGGTTTATACCCCCCAAATCCCCTGTGCTAGGTTCCGGGAGCGCTTCCTGCTTGAGGCAGAGCTAATGGCTGATTGCCACCTCTCCCCGCCCCTCTCAATCTGCCTTCACTGAGAGGGGCGGAGGAGAGGCGGAGATCCGCACGGTGATTGACGCGCATGGAGGCAGAGTCATTGACAGTAATACAAGTTCAAAAATCGAATTTACCCTCGCTTCAGAGTCTCTCTAAAGAGAACCCGAGGTGGATCTTTGGGGGGCATATTCTCTGCCTAATGACATTGCTCTGTGTTCCCCAACCGCCGCTCTTTGCCCCCCCCCCCCCCGCCACGCTATAGCCCCCCCCCCCCCCCCCAAGGTTTGTCGCTAACTCGGAGGTAAACACGGAAGAGGTATTCCCTGTTTAAAATACCCGCCAGGGGCGTTCCTACAGGGTTTCCTGAATTGCCATTGGGCAGCTCTCTCCTCCTGGCCACGCCTCCTGCTGTTCCCCTGCCAATCTCTCAGTGCAGCGTTGTGACCCAGAGGTCACGCAAGTGAACGTGGGCCATTGTGGCCCACGGGAGCTGCGTTTTATGCGGCTACCTGATCCGCTCAGCCCTGCAGATTAAAAATCGGAATCGGATGCAGTGTGCAGGGAACCGAAGCCCTGTTTTTGACGGTGCGATGCGGTGTGTCGGGTGCGACGCACCGCAACACCAACGCTGGTTTATGGTGTGAGTCTTTTTGCCCTTACGGTGTTTGTGTTATCATAATCCATCATATTACTTGACTTGCTACATTATTTTAGGCTCCTTTTTAAACTTTTCGAGTATCTACTCCTGAACCACTTCCAGACTGCCCAAAGGCGGCGGAAAGTGGCTGCACGTGTGTGCGAGCATGCATGTATGTGCCCATGCATGCTCATGTATCCCCCCCCATCCTTGCGTGGCACTCACGGCTGCATCCGTATCCTCTTCCCTGTAAAACTGATTGTTTTATAAACGTCTGTTTTGCACTGAAATGTGCAAAACCGCACGTTTTAAAATTTCTGTTATACAGGAAGTGATTAAAGTAAACTCAAGAGGAATCAAATACAAGGCTTTATACTTACCTGGGGCTTCCTCCAGCTCTCTGTAGTCCATGGCCACCCTTGGTGTGCGCCAGCTTCCGACTGTTCTCTTGTAGTCAGCCCCTGTAGTTGGGGACTATTTCATGTGCGCAGCCTTGCCTATGTGTCTCCTGGGTTGCATTCCTGCAGCCGAGAGCATTCTGAACTAGCGAAGTTAGTTAAGGCCCTGTGCAGTTAGTTAAAGAGAACAAGAGATGAAGCACCCTCTTGTATTTTACCTTATAAATAAGAAGTTTTGAATCAGGATGATACCATTTATTGACTAACTTAGAGATGAATAAACAGTGAGCTTTCGACTTATAAAAAGCCTTCGTCGGACTGGTTCCTGACCAAAACTGAAAAACACAGCTTATATACACTGACATACAGAGGAGAAACATTCTTTAGCAAACATAAATGTAATTAGATGCCTTAACTGTTACTGAGGAGGCTTTCCCAGGCATACTATCTAAATTGATAAGATCAATAGAATCCTCAACATGACATAAAGCAGACTCTAGTGATGGGGAGACCTCGTAAATTCCGAATTCAAATGGCAGCACGGTGGTGTAGTGGTTAGCTCTCTCGCCTTGCAGCGCTGGGTCCCTGGTTCGAATCCCAGCCAGGGCACTGTCTGCAAAGAGTTTGTATGTTCTCTCCGTGTCTGCGTGGGTTTCCTCTGGGCACTCCAGTTTCCTCCCACATTCCAAAAACATACGGATAAGTTAATTGGCTTCCCTAAAAATTGGCCCTAGACTACAGTACTTACACTACATAATATAGACATATGGCAATGGTAGGGATTAGATTGTGAGCTCCTTTGAGGGACAGTTAGTGACAAGATATATATATATACACTGTACAACGCTGCGTAATATGTCGGCGCTATATAAATACTAAATAATAATAATAATAACTGGCCTGGTTACATGCACCATTAATTCTAAGCTTAAGAGAATTGTGGCATTTAAAGCCAGCACCTGAAAGCAAATAAAATGAATAGTGACAGTGAATTCCATCTTACACAGCATATGGCACAAAAATGAATGAAAAGATAGAAACATTTAAATTAAAAGAATTGTGGCATTTAAAACCCATCGTACCAGCACAAGAAGTTAGAGTCCTTGTTTAAACCATCCTCTACAGTTTTGAACCAATGTATAAACTTAGTTTCTTGTGTTAGTCTCATGTTTCCCGATTTGAAGCCGCCCATTAATACAGTGACGCGAAAATCGCTGAAACTGTGTCCAGGTAAACAAAAGTGTGTTGGTATTGGGAGATCAGTATATTTTGCAATATCCTTTTTCCTGCTGTTAATAGTGGATCTGTGGTGTGTCATGCGATCACGCAGTGGTTGACTTGTTTCTCCCACATAAATTCCTTTGGGGCATTTTGCACACATGATCACGTATACCACATTAGATGAGTCGCAGGAAAAGGTGCCTTGTACTTTGTATTCCTGTTGTGTACCTGGTATTAGTATCCTGTCAGTGGAATGGATTTGTTTACAGGTCCCACACTTTTTCCCTCGGCAGGAGAATGTTCCATTCTGTTCTTGCCTATTTAAAGAGACTCTGTAACATTAAAAAGATCCCCTGGGGGGTACTCACCTCGGGTGGGGGAAGCCTCCGGATCCTAATGAGGCTTCCCACGCCGTCCTCTGTCCCACGGGGGTCTCGCCGCAGCCCTCCGAACAGCCGGCGACTGTGCCGACTGTCAGTTCAATATTTACCTTTGCTGGCTCCAGCGGGGGCGCTGTGGCGACTTTCTGCACGGAAATAGACGGAAATACCCGATCTCCGTCGGGTCCGCTCTACTGCGCAGGCGCCGGAAACTTGCGCCTGCGCAGTAGAGCAGACCCGACGGTGATCGGGTATTTCCGCCTACTTCGGCGCCGAGAGGCATCAGAGCGCCTGCGCAGGAGCCAGGAAGGTAAATATTGCGTCACGGCTGTACGGAGGGCTACAGCGAGACCCCCGAGGGACGCAGGACGGCGTGGGAAGCCTCATTAGGATCCTGAGGCTTCCCCCACCCGAGGTGAGTACCCCCCAGGGGCCGTTTTGTCGTTACAGTTCCTCTTTAAGGCACTCCTCACTATCATCTGCTTAAGATTGGGTGGCTGTCGGAACGCTAGGAGGGGAGGTTCAGGGAATATCTTTTTCAGTCTCTGATCCTTGTGTAGAACAGGATGAAGTTCTTTTGCAATCTTTCTTAAGATTTCCAGGCGTGGGTTGTAGGTTACTACCAGTGGGACACGGCTCTCTTCCTGGCTCTGCTTGTACTCCAGGAGCTGAGTCCTAGGGATGTTGTAAGCTTTCTTGATTTGGGTCTCAGCCATTAGAGTGGGAACATGAAACGCTTCCTCCAGCCCCCTGTAGTCCATTGTCTCCCTCGGTGTGTCCGGTTCCATCCATTCTTCTGAAATCTGCCCCGGTACTGCGCATGCGTGGCCCTTGCCGCATGTCTCCTTGGTCATGTTTCCGTGGCCAGGAGCGTCCTGCACCTGCCCAGTTATAAGCCTTAAAGGGAACCAGAGAGGAAACACCCTTGTGTATTTTACCATATATATCAGTAAGAACATTAGAGAAAACACTTACCATGCTCTCTGTTTCATCCTCACTGCTAAAAGTGTTTGCTATCAGCTGTGATAAGAATCCCGGACTGAGCATTCAATCTAGCTTTGCAGGGAATAATTATAGCCAAGTCATTATAGCAGAGCCACAAGGGGGCAGGCTTGGGCTTGAAAAGACTCCAGAGAAGACAGACTCAGCTATAATCTTTCCGTAGCAAAGCTAGACTGAATGCTCAGTCGGGGATTCTTATCAGAGGTGATAACAGTCAGAAGGAGTCATCTGGCTACCTATACTGGGGAGGGGGGGTTATCTGGCTACCTATACTAGAGGGGAGGGGTTATCTCGCTACCTATACAGAAGGAGGGGCGGCTGGTGACAGTGGCCTTGGGCGGTAAAGAGTACAAATCCAGCCCTGGTCCCTAGCACAAAGTATGGCGACAATATTTTATTTTTAATTAAAGGTGTATTTTTTCAGTTTGGGTCCGTCTCTAATTACAAGCCCTTACTTGACAAGCCTTTGCAAACCCTTGCAAAAATAATAGTAATATACCCCCATGACATACATATTTTAAAAAAATATTTAAATTTACCTTACTAGGGATATATATATATATATATATATATATATATATATATATATATATATATATAATGTATTTTAACTATAGGAATGTGTGCGTGTGATAATTTTGTATGTATGTAGGGTGTATTTTTACAATTTGGTCAATAGGTGTCCTCCCACTTTATCTTCCTGTGTGTACTGTGAGTACACAAACAAGAAGTATCTCATTGATGCCCCAGATAATGGGAACATAGTTCCCATTCACTGATCTGTGTACTAATGGGCTGTGACTAGAACGTGCGCGGGAGCGAGCAGGAGAGCGCACACAAGCGATCGCAGTGGGAGACGTATATATCTATGCCCCTGGTACGGGAACAGTCCTCCCACTGGGCATAGATATACTGTCTCTAATTTGAGACCTGGTTAAAGAAATCTATTTTTTATATGAAAGCTAATAAATAAGTGAAAGAAGATTGAAGTAGAGGCACCATATATTACTTGTTAGCGGTTCTCCACGGACCCCACAGAGCAGGTGTACGGCAGAACGGACCGGCTCACAGACTGACATCCATATGGGATCGGTTTTTTGTCTTTTTCCTTTCAGATACAACATCTCCTCTCCAGTTGAGAAATGTTGGAAGTGGCCTTTCACTGAGTCATGTGCCTCTGGCCTCTTCCTGCTCTCCATTCATCTTCCTCCATTTCCAGGAAATAATATTCTGTAAGTGGTCACGTTTTCTGCTCATAATAAGGAGAAGCTTTTAAGGCAAAGAAGCAATAAACAGGAGGAAACATGGGGAATTAGCAAAGGGCAGCTGAGACGGTCATTTAGCCCCGGTATCAGCATGGGTGCATCTTGTGATAAGTGGTCTCTCTGGATCTGGCCCTGGTATCAGCATGGGTGCATCTTGTGATAAGTGGTTTCTCTGGATCTGGCCCTGGTATCTGCATAGCAGCGTGTGATTACTGGTCTCTCTGGATCTGGCCCTGGTATCTGCATAGGTGCAGCGTGTGATTACTGGTCTCTCTGGATCTGGCCCCGGTTTCAGCATAGGTGCAGCTTGTGATATGTGGTCTCTCTGGATCTGGCCCCGGTATCAGCATAGTTGCAGCTTGTGATATGTGGTCTCTCTGGATCTGGCCCTGGTATCAGCATAGGTGCAGCTTGTGATATGTGGTCTCTCTGGATCTGGCCCTGGTATCAGCATGGGTGCAACATGTGATATGTGGTCTCTCTGGATCTGGCCCTGGTATCAGCATAGGTGCAGCTTGTGATATGTGGTCTCTCTGGATCTGGCCCTGGTATCAGCATAGGTGCAGCTTGTGATATGTGGTCTCTCTGGATCTGGCCCTGGTATCAGCATAGGTGCAGCTTGTGATATGTGGTCTCTCTGGATCTGGCCCCGGTATCTGCATAGGTGCAGCTTGTGATAAGTGGTCTCTCTGGATCTGGCCCCGGTTTCAGCATGGGTGCAGCGTGTGATAAGTGGTTTCTCTGGATCTGGCCCTGGTATCAGCATGGGTGCATCTTGTGATAAGTGGTTTCTCTGGATCTGGCCCTGGTATCAGCATGGGTGCATCTTGTGATAAGTGGTCTCTCTGGATCTGGCCCCGGTATCAGCATGGGTGCATCTTGTGATAACTGGTCTCTCTTGATCTGGCCCCGGTATCAGCATAGGTGCAGCGTGTGATAACTGGTCTCTCTGGATCTGGCCCTGGTATCTGCATGGGTGCAGCTTGTGATAAGTGGTCTCTCTGGATCTGGCCCCGGTTTCAGCATGGGTGCATCTTGTGATAAGTGGTTTCTCTGGATCTGGCCCTGGTATCAGCATGGGTGCATCTTGTGACAAGTGGTTTCTCTGGATCTGGCCCTGGTATCAGCATGGGTGCATCTTGTGATAAGTGGTCTCTCTGGATCTGGCCCCGGTTTCAGCATGGGTGCAACATGTGATAAGTGGTCTCTCTGGATCTAGCCCCTGTATCTGCATGGGTGCATCTTGTGATAAGTGGTCTCTCTGGATCTGGCCCCGGTATCAGCATGGGTGCATCTTGTGATAACTGGTCTCTCTTGATCTGGCCCCGGTATCTGCAGCGTGTGATAACTGGTCTCTCTGGATCTGGCCCTGGTATCAGCATGGGTGCAGCATGTGATAAGTGGTCTCTCTGGATCTGGCCCTGGTATCAGCATGGGTGCAGCATGTGATAAGTGGTCTCTCTGGATCTGGCCCCGGTATCTGCATGGGTGCATCTTGTGATAAGCGGTCTCTCTGGATCTGGCCCTGGTACCTGCATGGGTACAGCTTGTGATAACTAGTCTCTCTAGATCTGGCCCCGGTATCTGCATGGCTGCAACATGTGATATGTGGTCTCTCTGGATCTGGCCCTGGTATCAGCATGGGTGCAGCTTGTGATAACTGGTCTCTCTGGATCTGACCCCGGTATCAGCATGGGTGCAACATGTGATATGTGGGATCTCTGGATCTGGCCCTGGTATCTGCATGGGTGCAACATGTGATATGTGGTCTCTCTGGATCTGGCCCTGGTATCAGCATGGGTGCAACATGTGATATGTGGTCTCTCTGGATCTGGCCCTGGTATCAGCATGGGTGCAGCATGTGATATGTGGTCTCTCTGGATCTGGCCCCGGTATCTGCATGGGTGCAACATGTGATAAGTGGTCTCTCTGGATCTGGCCCCGGTATCTGCATGGGTGCAACATGTGATATGTGGTCTCTCTGGATCTGACCCCGGTATCAGCATGGGTGCAACATGTGATATGTGGTCTCTCTGGATCTGGCCCCTGTATCAGCATGGGTGCAACATGTGATAACTGGTCTCTCTGGATCTGGCCCCTGTATCAGCATGGGTGCAACATGTGATAACTGGTCTCTTTGGATCTGGCCCTGGTATCAGCATGGGTGCAACATGTGATAACTGGTCTCTCTGGATCTGGCCCCTGTATCAGCATGGGTGCAACATGTGATAAGTGGTCTCTCTGGATCTGGCCCTGGTATCAGCATGGGTGCAACATGTGATAACTGGTCTCTCTGGATCTGGCCCCTGTATCAGCATGGGTGCAACATGTGATAAGTGGTCTCTCTGGATCTGGCCCTGGTATCAGCATGGATGCAACATGTGATAACTGGTCTCTTTGGATCTGGCCCTGGTATCAGCATGGGTGCAACATGTGATAACTGGTCTCTCTGGATCTGGCCCCTGTATCAGCATGGGTGCAACATGTGATAAGTGGTCTCTCTGGATCTGGCCCTGGTATCAGCATGGGTGCAGCATGTGATAACTAGTCTCTCTGGGTCTGGCCCCGGTATCTGCATGGGTGCAGCATGTGATAAGTGGTCTCTCTGGATCTGGCCCTGGTATCTGCATGGGTGCAGCTTGTGATAAGTGGTCTCTCTGGATCTGGCCCTGGTATCTGCATGGGTGCAACATGTGATATGTGGTCTCTCTGGATCTGGCCCTGGTATCAGCATGGGTGCAACATGTGATATGTGGTCTCTCTGGATCTGGCCCCTGTATCTGCATGGGTGCAGCTTGTGATAAGTGGTCTCTCTGGATCTGGCCCCGGTATCAGCATAGGTGCAGCATGTGATAACTAGTCTCTCTGGATCTGGCCCCGGTATCTGCATGGGTGCGCAACATGTGATATGTGGTCTCTCTGGATCTGACCCCGGTATCAGCATAGGTGCAGCATGTGATAACTAGTCTCTCTGGATCTGGCCCCGGTATCAGCATAGGTGCAGCATGTGATAACTAGTCTCTCTGGATCTGGCCCCGGTATCTGCATGGGTGCAGCATGTGATAAGTGGTCTCTCTGGATCTGGCCCTGGTATGAGCATAGGTGCAGCATGTGATAACTGGTCTCTCTGGATCTGGCCCTGGTATCTGCATGGGTGCAGCATGTGATAACTGATCTCTCTGGATCTAACCCCGGTATCAGCATGGGTGCAACATGTGATATGTGGTCTCTCTTGATCTGGCCCCGGTATCAGCATAGGTGCAGCTTGTGATAAGTGGTCTCTCTGGATCTGGCCCCGGTTTCAGCATGGGTGCAGCGTGTGATAAGTGGTTTCTCTGGATCTGGCCCTGGTATCAGCATGGGTGCATCTTGTGATAAGTGGTTTCTCTGGATCTGGCCCTGGTATCAGCATGGGTGCATCTTGTGATAAGTGGTCTCTCTGGATCTGGCCCCGGTATCAGCATGGGTGCATCTTGTGATAACTGGTCTCTCTTGATCTGGCCCCGGTATCAGCATAGGTGCAGCGTGTGATAACTGGTCTCTCTGGATCTGGCCCTGGTATCTGCATGGGTGCAGCTTGTGATAAGTGGTCTCTCTGGATCTGGCCCTGGTTTCAGCATGGGTGCATCTTGTGACAAGTGGTTTCTCTGGATCTGGCCCTGGTATCAGCATGGGTGCATCTTGTGATAAGTGGTCTCTCTGGATCTGGCCCCGGTTTCAGCATGGGTGCAACATGTGATAAGTGGTCTCTCTGGATCTAGCCCCTGTATCTGCATGGGTGCATCTTGTGATAAGTGGTCTCTCTGGATCTGGCCCCGGTATCAGCATGGGTGCATCTTGTGATAACTGGTCTCTCTTGATCTGGCCCCGGTATCAGCATAGGTGCAGCGTGTGATAACTGGTCTCTATGGATCGGGCCCTGGTATCAGCATGGGTGCAGCATGTGATAAGTGGTCTCTCTGGATCTGGCCCTGGTATCAGCATGGGTGCAGCTTGTGATAAGTGGTCTCTCTGGATCTGGCCCCGGTATCTGCATGGGTGCATCTTGTGATAAGTGGTCTCTCTGGATCTGGCCCTGGTACCTGCATGGGTACAGCTTGTGATAACTAGTCTCTCTGGATCTGGCCCCGGTATCTGCATGGGTGCAACATGTGATATGTGGTCTCTCTGGATCTGGCCCTGGTATCAGCATGGGTGCAGCTTGTGATAACTGGTCTCTCTGGATCTGGCCCCGGTATCTGCATGGGTGCAACATGTGATAAGTGGTCTCTCTGGATCTGGCCCCGGTATCTGCATGGGTGCAACATGTGATATGTGGTCTCTCTGGATCTGACCCCGGTATCAGCATGGGTGCAACATGTGATATGTGGTCTCTCTGGATCTGGCCCTGGTATCAGCATGGGTGCAACATGTGATAACTGGTCTCTCTGGATCTGGCCCCTGTATCAGCATGGGTGCAACATGTGATAACTGGTCTCTTTGGATCTGGCCCTGGTATCAGCATGGGTGCAACATGTGATAACTGGTCTCTCTGGATCTGGCCCCTGTATCAGCATGGGTGCAACATGTGATAACTGGTCTCTTTGGATCTGGCCCTGGTATCAGCATGGGTGCAACATGTGATAACTGGTCTCTTTGGATCTGGCCCTGGTATCAGCATGGGTGCAACATGTGATAACTGGTCTCTCTGGATCTGGCCCCTGTATCAGCATGGGTGCAACATGTGATAAGTGGTCTCTCTGGATCTGGCCCTGGTATCAGCATGGGTGCAACATGTGATAACTGGTCTCTCTGGGTCTGGCCCCTGTATCAGCATGGGTGCAACATGTGATAACTGGTCTCTTTGGATCTGGCCCCGGTATCTGCATGGGTGCAGCATGTGATAAGTGGTCTCTCTGGATCTGGCCCCGGTATCTGCATGGGTGCAGCTTGTGATAAGTGGTCTTTCTGGATCTGGCCCTGGTATCTGCATGGGTGCAACATGTGATATGTGGTCTCTCTGGATCTGACCCCGGTATCAGCATAGGTGCAGCATGTGATAACTGGTCTCTCTGGATCTGGCCCCGGTATCTGCATGGGTGCAACATGTGATTTGTGGTCTCTCTGGATCTGGCCCTGGTATCAGCATGGGTGCAACATGTGATATGTGGTCTCTCTGGATCTGGCCCCTGTATCTGCATGGGTGCAGCTTGTGATAAGTGGTCTCTCTGGATCTGGCCCCGGTATCAGCATAGGTGCAGCATGTGATAACTAGTCTCTCTGGATCTGGCCCCGGTATCTGCATGGGTGCGCAACATGTGATATGTTGTCTCTCTGGATCTGACCCCGGTATCAGCATAGGTGCAGCATGTGATAACTAGTCTCTCTGGATCTGGCCCCGGTATCAGCATAGGTGCAGCATGTGATAACTGGTCTCTCTGGATCTAACCCCGGTATCAGCATGGGTGCAACATGTGATATGTGGTCTCTCTGGATCTGGCCCTGGTATCAGCATAGGTGCAGCATGTGATAACTGGTCTCTCTGGATCTAACCCCGGTATCAGCATGGGTGCAACATGTGATAACTGGTCTCTCTGGATCTGGCCCCTGTATCAGCATGGGTGCAACATGTGATAAGTGGTCTCTCTGGATCTGGCCCTGGTATCAGCATGGGTGCAACATGTGATAACTGGTCTCTCTGGGTCTGGCCCCTGTATCAGCATGGGTGCAACATGTGATAACTGGTCTCTTTGGATCTGGCCCCGGTATCTGCATGGGTGCAGCATGTGATAAGTGGTCTCTCTGGATCTGGCCCCGGTATCTGCATGGGTGCAGCTTGTGATAAGTGGTCTTTCTGGATCTGGCCCTGGTATCTGCATGGGTGCAACATGTGATATGTGGTCTCTCTGGATCTGACCCCGGTATCAGCATAGGTGCAGCATGTGATAACTGGTCTCTCTGGATCTGGCCCCGGTATCTGCATGGGTGCAACATGTGATTTGTGGTCTCTCTGGATCTGGCCCTGGTATCAGCATGGGTGCAACATGTGATATGTGGTCTCTCTGGATCTGGCCCCTGTATCTGCATGGGTGCAGCTTGTGATAAGTGGTCTCTCTGGATCTGGCCCCGGTATCAGCATAGGTGCAGCATGTGATAACTAGTCTCTCTGGATCTGGCCCCGGTATCTGCATGGGTGCGCAACATGTGATATGTTGTCTCTCTGGATCTGACCCCGGTATCAGCATAGGTGCAGCATGTGATAACTAGTCTCTCTGGATCTGGCCCCGGTATCAGCATAGGTGCAGCATGTGATAACTGGTCTCTCTGGATCTAACCCCGGTATCAGCATGGGTGCAACATGTGATAACTGGTCTCTTTGGATCTGGCCCTGGTATCAGCATGGGTGCAACATGTGATAACTGGTCTCTCTGGATCTGGCCCCTGTATCAGCATGGGTGCAACATGTGATAACTGGTCTCTTTGGATCTGGCCCTGGTATCAGCATGGGTGCAACATGTGATAACTGGTCTCTTTGGATCTGGCCCTGGTATCAGCATGGGTGCAACATGTGATAACTGGTCTCTCTGGATCTGGCCCCTGTATCAGCATGGGTGCAACATGTGATAAGTGGTCTCTCTGGATCTGGCCCTGGTATCAGCATGGGTGCAACATGTGATAACTGGTCTCTCTGGGTCTGGCCCCTGTATCAGCATGGGTGCAACATGTGATAACTGGTCTCTTTGGATCTGGCCCCGGTATCTGCATGGGTGCAGCATGTGATAAGTGGTCTCTCTGGATCTGGCCCCGGTATCTGCATGGGTGCAGCTTGTGATAAGTGGTCTTTCTGGATCTGGCCCTGGTATCTGCATGGGTGCAACATGTGATATGTGGTCTCTCTGGATCTGACCCCGGTATCAGCATAGGTGCAGCATGTGATAACTGGTCTCTCTGGATCTGGCCCCGGTATCTGCATGGGTGCAACATGTGATTTGTGGTCTCTCTGGATCTGGCCCTGGTATCAGCATGGGTGCAACATGTGATATGTGGTCTCTCTGGATCTGGCCCCTGTATCTGCATGGGTGCAGCTTGTGATAAGTGGTCTCTCTGGATCTGGCCCCGGTATCAGCATAGGTGCAGCATGTGATAACTAGTCTCTCTGGATCTGGCCCCGGTATCTGCATGGGTGCGCAACATGTGATATGTTGTCTCTCTGGATCTGACCCCGGTATCAGCATAGGTGCAGCATGTGATAACTAGTCTCTCTGGATCTGGCCCCGGTATCAGCATAGGTGCAGCATGTGATAACTGGTCTCTCTGGATCTAACCCCGGTATCAGCATGGGTGCAACATGTGATATGTGGTCTCTCTGGATCTGGCCCTGGTATCAGCATAGGTGCAGCATGTGATAAGTGGTCTCTCTGGATCTAACCCCGGTATCAGCATGGGTGCAACATGTGATATGTGGTCTCTCTTGATCTGGCCCCGGTATCCGCATAGGTGCAACATGTGATATGTGGTCTCTCTGGGTCTGGCCCCGGTATCTGCATGGGTGCAACATGTGATATGTGGTCTCTCTGGATCTGGCCCCGGTATCAGCATGGGTGCAGCTTGTGATAAGTGGTCTCTGTGGATTGAGCCCCGATATCTGCATGGAAGCAGTGTGAGATAAGTGCCCTGTTCCACCCTGGCCCCGTTATCTGCATGGAGTATAACTTCACAGACTTTACTCCATCTTCAGAGGCCGCGTGGAGCTTTTGTGTTTTGATAGTTTGTAAGCTGGAGGGCCGATGTGAATAAACTAACAAAAAAATGTGTTTCCAGACACCATTCCCGCGCTCTCCGCCGCGGTCGCACAAATCAATAGGTGTCCCCGAGGAGTCGCGGCTGCAGAATAAGGAAGTGTGGCCTGCGTCCTCGGGGGCCGCGTGTAATCAGAGTGCCAGCAAACGCACTTCCATCAATCTTGTCGCCTTGCGTTCATTTCGCGGGGAGTCATAACTCAACCCGGGCGGCCGGGTGGGGCTGATTCTCCCCAGAAGGCGAACATTTGTAATTCCACGCTCAGAAACCACCAAGTACGGAAGAACCACGGCAGACGCTTCCAATCGGATCCAACGGCCGATAAATAGGTAGATAAGCCGCACGTGGTGATTGGTCGAAGGTAGTCTGATGGTATCACTAGTTTTAAAGGATAACTGCGGTGACATGTGACATGATGACATAGACATGGGTATGTACAGTGCCAAGCACACCAATTACTATGCTGTGTTCCTTTTTTTCTTTCTCTGCCTGAAAGAGTTAAACATCAGGACTGTATAGTCAGACTACAGCATAACCCTCACTGATAAAAAATTACAGCCATAAAACACTTTCCTGTCACTAAATGGCTTCTGAGAGCAGGAAAGAGATCAAAAAGATCAATAATTCATAGATTTGAGCTCTAGCACACTTCAGTGGAGGTGTCATTGAACAGAGACAATGAATCAATAGAAACTTATAAACTAAACTTAAATATAAAACTGTAGGATATCTAAAAAAGTATTTTTGGGGGGGAGAAGGAGGATAGATATAATTGTTTTTCTCATCAGTTTATTTTCACCTCGAATGTCCTTTAAATTTAACACAGACAAAATGGGGTTACTTTAGGACTGGCTTATAAATCAGACGTTTTCAGAGAAAAAATAGTCACCCACCTATTGTGATAATAATAATCTGACTTGCAAATTAAATGCAAAATGTGTCTGGCTTGGAATTGGGCCAACCAAATTTAACAGGAAGTGCACTTGGCCCAATCCCAGGCTGCATGCAAATGGCATGCAAATCACACCTCTCAAAGGGAACCTGAGATGGCTTGTGTTAGTCTATTTACAGTATACACACCTGGGGCTTCCTCCAGCCCCATGAGGTGTAGGAGTACCTGGATGTCCCCTCCGCTGTTTTATAATCTACTCTCTCTCTTGATGGTCATAGAAACTGCATATGCTACTTTGGGGTTATTGTTGCAGCATTTGGAATTTTGGGGGCTCATAATTATTAAATGGTATGCGAATACTGTAGCATCAGCAGCTTCTGCAGATTTTGTGATCAATCTAATCCCACCATAGTCATAGTCTAATGTCCTACGATATTATTATGTATTTATATAGCACTGGCATCTAAGGCGGCACTTTACAGTGGATGTAGTCATGTCCTTGACGGAGCTCACAATCTAATCCCGGCCATAGTCAAAGTCTAATGTCCCGCCATATCATTATTATGTATTTATGTAGCACTTGCATCTTCTGCAGCACTTTACAGAGTAAATAGTCATGTCATGGACTGACATCCATGATGCAAATCTCCCATTTCACCACATCATTGTGAGAACACTACTTTCTTATGTGTTTGGGGAACATTGCCTCATTACCTTTAGAGTCACTTTGCTTATCTGTGTTTTGGAAGGAGAATCTGGCCCACTTCCTCAGAGTTACATTACAGTTCGCTCTGCCCACACCATGTCATGTACACGCTCATTTTTCGGCGTGGTGCCTAGAGTGCCGCACTAACACACACACACACACACCCCGTCCCAGGTTGAGCCGAGAAAAATCTGGTGACTGTACATAAGGGCCTGATGAAGGGCTAATTTTGCCCAAAACAAACTTGTGTCGTTGGCTTGTCATAGAAATTGATGTTAATGATTTACTCATAACGCTAAGCCAGAAATATCTTCTCCTTTTGTGTTGAGGAATTTTTTATGCTATTGGGATGTCTTGGGATGAAGATTGAATAATTGGATGATATTTGATGCAGAAAAGGAACACATTTTTGTATTTTTGTGTCAATAAAAGTAGCTTCAAGAGAAATCGTGACCAATAATTAAGCTTCATCCCAATCAGTAGCTGATACTGACTAAATCATTTATACATAATTATTGTAAAAATGAAGCACTTTTTTATTACATTATTTTCACTGGAGTTCCTTTTTAAGTTGTTTCTACTGCAAAAACGCTGTTGTGGTTTCTACAAGCAATACAAGGCTCTAGTCTATAGTATCTGTTGAGTGTCAAGTTTGGGTGTGGTGGATCACCCTTTGTGAGACAGAAAAATGTTTTTTCCTTCCGTTGGAAAGGACTTTCCCAACCACTGTATATAAACACCATTGTAGTTATGCCCCGGCTGTTACCCTTTATAGTCGTCTTTAGTTTGTGCTGTGTAATACCTTTAGTTCAGCAGTAAAGGGGGAGAGAGGTGGGTGAATGGGCAGGAACAGAGGGGACCTCTCTTGGGGATGGGTTCTCAGGGCTGCCTCTTCTTTTGTCTTTATGGTTAATATTATGGCCCTGTCCTGTATAGTCTTCTCGGTGACCCCAGACCTCTTGTTAGATGGCGTTCTGGAGATGACCAGAGGTCTGTGTACTTCTGCTTGTAGCAGAGAGGGGATCATGGCCTCGAAGAAGGGTCCCAGGAGGGGTCGCTGAGAATTGGGGAAGCCTCTGGAGCATATAAGTTTTGTATTTTTTTTCCTCTGCAGATTCGCTTTATAGTGATTGAACTCGATGGACGTATGTCTTTTTTCAACCAAAATAACTATGTAACTATGTAACTATGATCCTGAGGTGAGAGGGATATGGAGGCTGCCATATTTGTTTCCTTTTAAACAATATCAGTTTCCTGGCAGCCCTGCTGATCTATTTGGTCTTACAATTACTCACACCTACTTCCTGTCAACTACAAGCCCCGCCTCCCTATGTAGACACATGCTTTCTATTGTAATAGAGGGATGCTGGAAAATGTAGCCTGCTGTTATCTACTAGTCTTTCTATTTTAAGTGCCCTATATTTCCATCCAGTACACATAATGCAGTTTGATGTAATGTCTTTCAATCACCACATGCTCATAGCAGCTGGATGTATAACTTCCTTGATAAATCCAGCTCAGCGATTGGTGGATTTGTTAAGCAGCACTGCTGCATGTCACAGACGGAGGGCTGGTCGCGTTTGGCTGAGACGATGAAACGCGTCAGCCACCCTTTCATGAGAATCTACAAAACGAATCCGTACGAAACAAGCCATGTAGAAGAGCGTCTGTTCTGAACGCCGATGATAATTTACAATCTCGTCTGGAATGGAGAGGAGCGGAGGAGAGCGGAACTTTGATGATGAAGGGAAGGAGAGATAGGATTCAACCAATATGTAGAAACACACATCTACTCTGCCACATCAGACACACACAGCGGACAGAATATGATCTCACAGTACGGACGCCGCCAGCGTCTGGAGTGCTTCATAATGCAAAACCCTGCGAGCTTCAGGAAAGAGAGATGTCCTCATTTAAATATAAACTAAATCGGAATTCACCACTGACAGAACATGGCCTTAAATTCATGAAGTGACTCAATATTATATGAATCCATATAGATTGACCTTGTTAGATTTACATTTATGCAGGTCTGGCATATGACACAGCGCTGTACAGAGATCACTGATTCATTCCCATCAGTCTCTGCACCAGAGGAGCTTACGCTCTACTGTCCTCACCACAGTCACACATTATTAGGGCTTGTTCTCATTGCAGGTATTTTTGTTATTTTTTAAGCGCTGGCGATTTTTCAAAATCGCCCTGAAAGCGCTTACCCAATGATTCTGTATGAGATAGTTCACATATGAGCAGCTCTTTTGCGTTCCGCTTTGTAAAGCGGTGCTTGAGCCATTTTTTAGGCGATTTCGCCTCAATGGAAGGTGTAGAAAAAACGCAAAACGCTCCCAACACCGCTTTGTTGAGCGATTGTGTTCGCGTTTTTAAGAATAAATACATTGTATTTATTCTTTTTCGGATCAAAGGGTTCACTTCCAACCTTGCGTCAGGGAGTGAATTACCAAAACGCTCGGGAAAAATGCGGCGGAAACCGATAACCACAAAAACGAATCGCCCACCCAAGCGCAGGGAATTGGAAAAAAAAGCCAACAAGGCCTATACTATTATACATTCATATAGCTCTGACATATTCCACAGCGCTGTACAGAGATCACTGATCAATTCCCATCAATCTCTGCACCAGAGGAGCTTACAATCTAATGTCCTCACCACAGTCACACACTGTTATCATACATTTATATAGCTCTGACATATGTCGCAGCGCTGTACAGAGATCACTGATCCATTCCCATCTGTCTCTCCACCAGAGGAGCTTACACTCTAATGTCCTCACCACAGTCACACACTATTATTATCATACATTTATATAGCTCTGACATATTCCACAGCACTGTACAGAGATCACTGATCCATTCCCATCTGTCTCTGCACCAGAGGAGCTTACACTCTAATGTCCTCACCACAGTCACACACTGTTATCATACATTTATATAGCTCTGACATATGTCACAGCGCTGTACAAAGATCACTGATCCATTCCTATCAGTCTCTGCACCAGAGGAGCTTACACTCTAATGTCCTCCCCACAGTCGCACACTGTTATACATGTATATACACACAGCAAGCCATGCATTTTTTGAATATATTTATCGTAGAAATTACAGGTGCACAAAGCACAGAACTTTCTGCATTACTAATTAATGCAAATTTACTGTGATACTCATCCAAAAAATGGGAGGCTGAACAAGGACTCCTAAATCTGATTATCTGATTAGTTCTGTATGCAAAGTTCTTATTCAGCAGGTGGGAGTTCCACACTCAGATTCATTATAGAACAAAAAAGGTGAAATAAAAAGAAACTGTTTAGTTGAATTTCAAATCACATCTTGAGTAATTTGTTGGTGATTGAGAAAGCCGAGCTAAAGGCCCATATACAAGTATAGCTCCCAACTGTCCCTCTTTTGACGGGACTGTCCCTCTTTGGGAGCCCTGTCCCTCTGTCCCTCTTTCCTCCTCATGTGTCCCTCTTTTTATGTAAATATTTGTATTTCTCTACTAAAAATGTGTTTGATTGACTCTCAACTTTATTCCCATCCTCTAAATTGATATATTTCTAATTTTAAAATGTTAATATGAAGGAAAATGGACCAGGATAGAAAGGACCAGTATCATTTGAGTTATAAAACAACATATTTTTCCTTATGAAATCTTTATGGTATTCATGACTAGTGTCTGCCGGGGGCGTGATCAGGGGTGTGGCAGGGGCGTGGCTTAAGTGACCCTCTTTTTCATCTCTAAAAGTTGAGAGGTATGCACACACTAGATTGATGTTGTTCCAAAGGGATTGGGACGTGATGAGTCGGGCGGGCATCATTGTCCTCTTCAGCCGACTTTAATCTAGCGTGTGTACGGGCCTTAAGGTCCGCACAAAAGCACAGAGATCTGCGCTCTGTAGTCCATTGATGGCCAAGATTAAAGGATACCCGAGGTGACATGTGACAGCAACTCTAACTGGATGTCTAGTAGTGGACCTGATCCTGAAGATAGGGTTCAGAGCACCTATATTTACACTTTTATCCATGTAGTTATTAGTTGGGGTATCATGTTAATTTTGTCAGGCCAGAGGGGCGCTGTCTGTTTTGAGAATGATCTCTCATCAGTTTAAGGTCATGAAAATCGCTTGGGTAGATATAAGAGCATAGTCTTATTGGGCATGGTGGTCTGGCTCAAGCATTGTGTGGAGGCAGGGTCGTAACAATAGACCCTGCAAGGGATACAGCTGCAGAGGGGCCCAGAATCTACAGGGGGCCCCATGATAGAGAAGTTTCTTTTCCCTGTCCTGAGAGACTGACAACTAAGGGCATGGAGTGAAAAAGCTTTCTGCTCCCTGCACAATTGTCCTAGTGACATCCTAGTGACTGTGCATCTGCCCAGTCACTGATAACGAATCATACAATGTTTTGTAGACAGTCCCTATTCAGTGTGCAGCAGGCTCTTCTGTACAGTGCCCCGCCCCCAACCTCTCTACCCCTCCCCAAGTGCTGTGTACTGTAGTGATGCTGGAGGAGTCTGCAGAGCCAGTTCTGCTCCATCAGAGATGGACAGAGTGAGTGTAATAAGCTGAGGCTGGAAGCACACCCGTCAGTTGGTCTTCTGTATGCGTTTTCTGCACACCATGGGCTTGATTCACTAAACCGTGATAACTCAAATAACACACCTTATCAAAGATATCACACCTTATCAAAGTTAACACACCTTATCAGAGTAGCATAGCGAGCGCTATAAACTTATGGGGACAGAGTGCTGTACACGAGACCATGCTGCACCCTGAATAGGGACTGTCTACAAATCTTTGTCTGCACACCTTTGTATGATTCCTTATCTGTGGCTGAGCAGATGTCATTAGAACAACTGTGCAGAGAGCAGAAAGCTTTTTTTTATCTCCGTGCCCTCAGTTGTCAGTCTCTCAGGACAGAGAAAACAAACTTCTCCCCCCACAGGGCCCCCTGTGGTTTTTGGCCCCTCTGCAGCTGCATCTCTTGCAGGGCCTATTGTTGCTCCCTGGGGGAGGAGGACGGGAAGCCACTGAAAAATCCAGAGACTTTACTCTCCTGAGGTAAGTATCCGATCTCTTGTGTTTTAATTCTCACACGTTTACTTTAAGATTTCTGCCTGGGGGTCATAAAACTTTACTTATTGCCAGGGATGGTAGGAAATGCAGATTTCCGATCCTGCAGAAATACCGATTTCCGCCAATTATCGATTCTGCGGATTTCCAATTTCCATTTTCTGATTCCAAGGAGTCTTTTTTCTTTGGTCATTTTTTGCATTCTCTGATTGGCCAAATACTTCTGAGATGACTCTTCATTCTCCGATTGGTCCAATGCTACCGAGTTCTGCGATTGGGCTAAAATGACTGAGTTGGGTTATCGTGGTGTTTCCCAGGGGAATAACTAGAGGGGAGCAGTGATCACAGGAGGGCCCAGACCTGCAGGGGTCCCAGCTCGCAACCTTCCCTTCCTCCGATACAGGGGACTATACTTCAGATCAGGTGATTTGTGGCTACGCTTGTTATGGGTGTGAAGACCATGATGGCAACATTTGTTTTATGACCCTTATGAGATGGGCCCCAAGGCCGTGAAGGGCACCAAGGGGAGGCAAGGGAAGGGGTGCAGAGGCGTATATAGAGGGGTACAGACATGGCTCATGCCATGGGCGCCATAGCACCTCCCCTCTGCTGCACTGCCATGCCTGACCCTGTACCTCATCATAACTCAGATCAGGTTAATTCTGTTATTTGTGGAACATGGCTACTTCATTTATGTATGGCTATTTCATTATTTTATGTTGACTCACCTGGCTATTTAATTTGTTTATCGTGAGGCATCTGGCTACTTGATTATTTTATCTGGAGGTGTGTGGCTACTTAATTATAGTGATGCTCGTAATCAAGAAATTACGATTTCGCTAAATTTCGCGTACATTTTTCGCAATTACGCTTATATGTAATTACGATTTGCTAATTCAATTGATTTCGTGTAGTTATTCGTAATTTCGCATAAAATTTCACAAAATTTTGCTTAATTTCTTGCCGACTTTAGCAGTGAATAGCAAAGCCCCCATACAGGCGATTGACACCACAATTGCTACATATGTTAATCAGAATAGTGGGTATACGTCACAGAAAGACCTTGTAGTTTTTGAGAAACTCGATTTTAAAAATGCAAAGAAAAATGGTTTTTCAAGTTTGAAAAATGACAGTTTAAAAACCATTTTTCTTTGCATTTTTAAAATCGAGTTCCTCAAAAACTACAAGGTCTTTTTGTGACGTATACCCACTATTCTGCTTAACATATGTAGCAATTTTGGTAGCAATAGCCTTTATGGGGGATGTGCTATTAACCTTTAAAATTGGCACAAAATTGTGTGAAATTTCGTGAAAATTATGTGAAATTTTGAAATACTGCTAGTACAATTTTCTCTGAAATTTCGCATTATGATTACGATGCGTAATTGAGCATTTCAATGCGAAATTTCGCATATGCGAAATTTCGGCCCACCACTGCTTAATTATTTTATCTGGATGGTAGTGACTACTACATATTTTTATCAGGAGGCATGTGACTACTTCATGAATTGTCTAGAGGCACGGGGGTTCAACTAGAGGGGAGTAGCAACCCAGAGCTATTTTGGGCCCCACACTACTACTTTACTTCCTTTAATACAGGGGACTATACTTCAGATCAGGTGTTTTTGTGGCTACACTTGTGATGGAGGGTGAAGATATTTCACAAAAAGTTATTTTGGCAATATCCCAAGCCAAAAACCACAGGCAACCAAACACATGCACATTAGAAGGGATGCCGGGGGAATGGGGGGGTAGGCGCAATTTCAGTTTTTGCCATAGGCGCTATATTGTCCAGATACGCCCCTGAGGGTGTGAACATTGGGGGCCCCACCAAAGTTTTCCAGGGGGGTCCCCTGAATTGTAGTTACGTATTTCCACAGATCTACGATTTTGCATTTCCGAAATTTCATTTCCCTAGAATGTGAATGAGCTTCTCTAGTTATCGCTGAGTCCTAAAGGCGAGATTAACCACTTCGCCACCCGGGTACAGTATATCTACGTTCCTTTGGACTTCAGTTCCCCGCCCGGAGCGTAGATATAGGCACCCCTCGCTGCTGCTGCCGCTGTCTGCACTCCCGCTCACATGTGCGCGTGTTCCCGCAAGCGTGCACGCCGCCGCCCGCTCGTCCGGAGATCAATGAACGGGTAAAACCATTCCCGTTCATTGATCTTTGCCCCCCAGCAATCATCGGCTGCTTCTATGAGAAGCAGCGCGATCATTGTGAAAAAGCTCCCAGCCTCCCTGAACTTCCTGCAAGCGTACTTCCTACGCTTGCAGGACCCATTTACAAAAAATTACTGTGGCCATCTTGTTGCCAAAAAGGAAAACTACTCCCAAAAACATTTTTCACATACAAATACATTATTTTACAATATAAAATTAACTCATTAACTTCCACACTCCCCAATTTTTACCAATTTTTTTTTAGTAATAACAAAAATATAAAATAAAATAAAATTACAATTAAAAAAAAATAAAAAAATAGTTACCTTAGGGACTGAAATCTCTAAATATTTATATCAAGAGGGTATACTGTTACTTTATAAATTATGGGCTTGTAATTAGGGATGGACGCAAAACTGAAAAAAATGCACCTTTATTTGCAAATAAAATATTGGCGCCAAACATTGTGATAGGGACATAATTTAAACGGTGTAATAACTGGGACAAATGGGCAAATAAGTTACATGGATTTTAATTACAGTAGCATACATTATTTAAAACTATAATGGCCGAAAACTGAAAAATAATGATTTTTTTTCCAAATGTTTTCCTATTTTCCCATTAAAACACATTTAGAATAAAATAATTCATTTCATTCATTTCATTGCGATAAGTAATGATAAAGTTATAGGCGAATGAATGTAAGGAGCGCTGAAAGGAGAAAATTGCTCGGATGCTAAAGGGGTAAAACCCCTCAGTTGTGAAGCGGTTAACCACTGAGCAGATGCCACCAAAATATAGCGAATCGTTTCCTCAGTTATGTACAGACAATGCTATCTTCTCCATCTGGTGTAAACGTACGTCTAGAATGTATATCGTCTCTCACGCTCTCTGTCAGAGGTAATACGGATAATATATGGAATTTAATATTGCGCCGACTGTATAACCTTTCTCTCCACAGAATATATAGCGGAGCATCTGTGCAGCACAGGTACCGGTAATAATCCTCTGGCATGGTGTTCGGTGTGAGAATTCTGTTTATCATTTCAGATTGACCAGCGCAGTGGAGCGCTCCTCATTATACGCCGCTGACATGCGGCTGTTTCCCGCAGACTCCGGGCTTCTCCCTGGGCGCCCGGCTTTGCTTAATAACTTGATTTGGGGTTCCCGGGAGTCGGAAGGTCATCCACGATAGATCTGTTGAGATGGTGATTGACAGCGCGGAGCACGAGGTGAAGAGACAACTGGATTACTCACAATGTACACAGATATAATATCAGCACACAAAGCAGAAAACACGGCACTCAAGGGGCCAGTCTACCGAGCAACATAAATATAAAATATGGAACAAATGCACATGAGTAGGTTTTCGAGGATGAAAAGAGGGAGGGTGATTGAGGGGAGAGATAAGGAATGAGAGTGGGGTAGAATGGCGGAGAGAGAGAGAGAGAGAGAGAGAGAGACAGAGACAGTGGGGTGAGAGAGAAGTGTGGTGGGAGGGATGGGGAAGGAAATAAACTGTGTTTTTAAATCGTACAAAATAAAAAAGTGTTTGGTGGGGTGAACCTTAAATAGTTATTTACTAACTTATTTGGGTTGCAAAAAGGCATACCCCCTTCAAGTTCAAGCAGAAAATCTTATACCTCTCAACTTTCTGAGAAGAGAAAGGGGGACACTTTCACACCTTAGACACCCCTTCACTCCTACAGCCATGACCACGACCACACCTCCAGCCAGGCCCACTACACCTTCAGCCAGGCACTTGCCACACCTCCCATGCCCCCACCATACCTACAGTCACATCCACCACATTCATAGCCCCCCCCCCCTTGAAAACTACAGCCATGCACCCGACTACACCTACAGCCTCCACAAACCTGACCATGCACGCACTCAACCTCCAGCCGTGCCCCCACCACACCTCCAGCCATGCCCCTACCACATCTCCAGCCAAGCCCAGTACACCTCCAGTAATGCCCCCACCACACCTCCAACCAGGTCCACTACACCTCCAGCCATGTTCCCACCACACCTCCAGCCAGACCCACTCCACCTCCAGCCATGCCCACCACATCTCCAGCCATGCCCACATCACACCTCCAGCCAGGCCCACTACACCTCCAGCCATGCCCACATCACACCTCCAGCCAGGCCCACTACCCCTCAAGCCAAGTCCACTACACCTCCAGCCATGTTCCCACCACACCTCCAGCCATGCCCACATCACACCTCAAGCCAAGTCCACTACACCTCCAGCCATGTTCCCACTACACCTCCAGCCATGCCCACATCACACCTCAAGCCAAGTCCACTACACCTCCAGCCATGTTCCCACCACACCTCCAGCCATGCCCACATCGCACCTCCAGCTAGGCCCACCACTACACCTCCAGCCATGTTCCCACCACACCTCCAGCCATGCCCACATTGCACCTCCAGCCAGGCCCACCACTACACCTCCAGCCATGTTCCCACCACACCTCCAGCCATGCCCACATCGCACCTCCAGCCAGGCCCACCACTACACCTCCAGCCATGTTCCCACCACACCTCCAGCCATGCCCACATCGCACCTCCAGCTAGGCCCGCCACTACACCTCCAGCCATGCCCACATCACACCTCCAGCCAGGCCCACTACCCCTCAAGCCAAGTCCACTACACCTCCAGCCATGTTCCCACCACACCTCCAGCCATGCCCACATCACACCTCAAGCCAAGTCCACTACACCTCCAGCCATGTTCCCACTACACCTCCAGCCATGCCCACATCACACCTCAAGCCAAGTCCACTACACCTCCAGCCATGTTCCCACCACACCTCCAGCCATGCCCACATCGCACCTCCAGCTAGGCCCACCACTACACCTCCAGCCATGTTCCCACCACACCTCCAGCCATGCCCACATTGCACCTCCAGCCAGGCCCACCACTACACCTCCAGCCATGTTCCCACCACACCTCCAGCCATGCCCACATCGCACCTCCAGCCAGGCCCACCACTACACCTCCAGCCATGTTCCCACCACACCTCCAGCCATGCCCACATCGCACCTCCAGCTAGGCCCGCCACTACACCTCCAGCCATGCCCACATCACAACTCCAGCCAGGCCCACTACACCTCCAGCCAGGCCCACACAACTCCAACCAGGCCCACTACACCTCCAGCCATGCCCACATCACACCTCCAACCAGGCCCACTACACCTCAAGCCATGCCCACATCACACCTCCAGCCAGGCCCACTGCACTTCCAGCCAGCCCCACTACAACTCCAGCCATGCCAACATCACAACTCCAGCCAGGCCCACTGCAACTCCAGCCAGGCCCACTACAACTCCAGCCTTGCCAACATCACAACTCCAGCCAGGTCCACTGCAACTCCAGTTATGCCCACACCACACCTCCAGCCAAGCCCACCACACCTCCAGCCATGCCCCCACCACACCTCCAGTCAGGCCCACTACACCTCCAGCCATGCCCACATCGCACCTCCAGCCATGCCCACATCGCACCTCCAGCCAGGCCCGCCACTACACCTCCAGCCATGCCCACATCACAACTCCAGCAATGCCCCCACTACAACTCCAGTCATGCTCACTATACCTCCAGCCATGTCTCCACCACACCTCCAGCCATCCCCACTACACCTCCAGCCATGCCCACATCACAACTCCAGCCAGGCCCACTACACTTTCAGCCAGGCCTACATCACAACTCCAGCCAGGCCCACTACACCTCCAGGCAGGCCCACACCACACCTCCAGCCAGGCCCACTACACCTCCAGCCATGGCCACTACACCTCCGGCCATGCCCACACCACACCTCCAGCCAGGCCCACTACACCTCCAGCCAGGCCCACTACACCTTCATCCATGCCTACACCACACCTCCAGCCAGGCCCACTACACCTCCAGCCATGCCCACATCGCACCTCCAGCCATGCCCACATCGCACCTCCAGCCAGGCCCACTACACCTCCAGCCAGGCCCACTACACCTCCAGCCATGGCCACATCGCACCTCCAGCCAGGCCCACTACACCTCCAGCCAGGCCCACTACACCTCCAGCCATGGCCACTACACCTCCAGCCAGACCCACTACACCTCCAGCAAATGCCCACATCACACCTCCAGCCAGGCCTACACCACACCTCCAGCCAGGCCCACTACACCTCCAGCCATACCCACATCACACCTCCAGCCAGGCCCACTACACCTCCAGCAAATGCCCACATCACACCTCCAGCCAGGCCCACTACACCTCCAGCCAGGCCCACTACACCTCCAGCCATGCCCACATCGCACCTCCAGCCAGGCCCACTACACCTCCAGCCATGGCCACTACACCTCCAGCCAGACCCACTACACCTCCAGCAAATGCCCACATCACACCTCCAGCCAGGCCTACACCACACCTCCAGCCAGGCCCACTACACCTCCAGCCATGCCCACATCACACCTCCAGCCAGGCCCACTGCACCTCCAGCAAATGCCCACATCACACCTCCAGCCAGGCCTACATTACACCTCCAGCCATGCCCACTACACCTCCAGCCATGCCCCCACCACACCTCCAGCCAGGCCCACTGCACCTCCAGCCATGCCCACATCACACCTCCAGCCAGGCCCACTGCACCTCCAGCCATGCCCACATCACACCTCCAGCCAGGCCCACTGCACCTCCAGCAAATGCCCACATTACACCTCCAGCCAGGCCTACATTACACCTCCAGCCATGCCCACTACACCTCCAGGCATGCCCCCACCACACCTCCAGCCAGGCCCACTGCACCTCCAGCAAATGCCCACATCACACCTCCAGCCAGGCCTACATTACACCTCCAGCCATGCCCACTACACCTCCAGCCATGCCCCCACCACACCTCCAGCCAGGCCCACTGCACCTCCAGCAAATGCCCACATCACACCTCCAGCCAGGCCTACATTACACCTCCAGCCATGACCACACCACACCTCCAGCCATGCGCCCACCACACCTTCAGTTATGCCCCACCACAGCTCCAGAGCAGGAAAAGGCACTAACAGCAAGTGGAGTAAATGCTAAATAGTGGTCTTTGGGCGCCAGAGCAGAAATACTAATACTTTTGTCCATAGACCCTGAACAAGCACATACCTCCCAACATTTTGGAAAAGAAAACCGTGACACTTAGGCCACACCCCCAACACACCCCTAGTCCCGAATGCCATAAAGATTGTTTAAATTTTTTTTTTTTTTAAATGATCGAGGCGCCAGCCGCCAATATGAGATGCAGGATGCCAGCAATCGCATACATTCATACATTCCTACCTCCCTCCCTCTGAATCTGCCCCCATGTCCCCCTGTTTGCAGAGTAAGGTGCGCAGCGGAGTGGCCTTAATCTTACGTCCATCCACGCATACCGGCATCTGGCTCATCATTGATTCCTGCTTCCTGTGACGTCACAGGGAGCAGAATTAAGCCAGATGGCGGTATGCGAGGATGGACGGTAAGATGAAAGCCGCTCCGCTGCGCACTTTACTCTGCAAACAGGGGGACACGTGGGCAGATTCGGAGGGAAGGAGGTAGGAATGTATGTGATTGCCGGCATCCCGCATCTCATATTGGCGGCTGGCGCCTCGATCATTTTTTCCCCCTCTCTGCCCATTGCCGGCCGGGACACAAGGAGGCCATACCGGGATAGCGGGAAAGACCCCCCAAATCGGGACAGTCCCGCAGAATTCGGGACTGTTGGGGGGCATGCAAGCATGCAGATCAGATGTTTCTGACTAGATCAGAGGCATGCTTATTTCTGGTGTTATTCAGACACTACTGCAGCCAAATAGATCGGCAGGGATGCCAGGCAACTGGTATTGTATACAAGTAAATAAATATGGCAGCCTCCATATGCCTCCATATGTCTCTCCTCTTGGGTTCCTTTGAACTTAATATCCCCGAGCTCCCCTCCCACAATTATGTCATGCCCAGTTTCAGGACAACCAATCGCGCCCCTGATCTCCGCTTACTGACTCACTGCAACCACAATGGAAGTTTAAACAGCAGGAAGGTGTTTAGTGGTTCTTGAAGGAACCGAGAGCACCTAAACGAAAAGCAGAGAGAGACTAGGAGCCCAATGATGCAGTATCGTTCATTAGCTATAGAGGGACAAAAGTATCTACGATTATATACTCACAAAGGTGGGTTGCAGTTCCTGCAACCACCATATAAGCCTGCAGGGAATTCACTGTCCCCGCTCGGTGCTCTAGGTCCTGCCGGATACTGGATGGTTGCTCTCCTGTAGTTCAATAAACTGTAAAACTATAACCTCCAAAGGACATGTGACTGATAGAAGGGTGGGTGGATGCGCCAAAAATATATGGGTGTTAAAACTTTAAAACAATGTGTAAAGAGAGGTAATCACTTACCTCTCAAGAAAATACAAAGAACAATTCAAGTAGAAAAATATTTATTCAAAAAATTGGCAACGTGTTTCGTGGTTCATGGCCCGCTTCCGAGTAGAGTGTAGTTGCCTTTTTTTGAATAAATATTTTTCCAGTTCAACAAGTGTCTGTATCTTTTGGAGAGGTAAGTGTTTACCTCTCATTTACACGTTATATTTTAAAGTTTTAACACCCATTTAATTTGGTGTCTCCACCCCACCCTTCTAAACAGCAGGAAGTCTGGGAAAAGGAAGTCACATGGTGCGACGGAGAACATGTCATGTCTGTGCACTTGAATGATCCAGGCCAATGTCCTTCTGAAAGTTTCAACAATTAGGGCAACGCTATTTGGGAGGACATGTCAGCCCTGGAAAACATTTAAATAAAACATCAATTTGTAAATTCATCTCAGCTTGAGCGTCCTATTAGGGCAAGCCGGTTAGAAGTATTGGAGGCGTAATGGGGCCAGTGGAGAGATAGCAGAGTCCTGAGAGCCGGGATGAGAGAGGAGATGTAGATTGAATTCCCCCTCGGGGGCTTCATCTTATTTCCAGGAGCGAGCAGAGATGGATTCTGCTGTGATGGAGGCCTCTGCGCGGCTTGGACCTCTCCTGACAGGATTAATAACGGACAGGGATTGATGTACGGAACAGAGAGAGAGAGAGAGGACACCCCGATACAACCTTTCTACCATTCGTCTCTCCGCTTCTAATGAGGCAGCTCCGTGAAATTGCTTTTCCCCATTTCTGCAGACGGATCTGGAAACAGACGGATGAATATATTCATAGCTGAAGTCCTAACATCCGTGTCAAGTTTTGTAATGCGTCGCGCAGGTTGGTTATGTTGTTGCAAGTGGAAAATGATGACACTCTTAATGGAGAGACGTCCTTGTCGAGGGGGGGTCGGTCACACAACGGTGTATTAAGCAATCCTTCAGCAACTTCTTCGTCCAGGAGGCCGAGATCGTTCAATTTCCTCACCGTCACCTATCTGCTGCCTCAACTTTTTCCTTTGATTTGTATTTAAAGTTCAACTCCAAAGCTTTCATTTTAGTTTTTGGATGGAGGATGAAGGTTAAAGTTGCTGTTGCTGACTGTACGTGGCCAGGTTGAGGTAGAGGATCAGGAAGCAGTAGCCTCTCGATGTATAGCCCTGAGGGCCCGTCTGTGCACCCCCCCCCCTTGCCTGACCATATACAGAGCATTCTGTAATAACAACCTGTCTTGGCACCTCCAGGATCATCTGTCTTCACTCTATGGCGCCCTCTAATGGGGCCAGTTCTCACATATCCTTTGATACATCGGTCCAGGTGCCATCTTCTTTTTTGCTCCACTACTTCACTACACATTTGAACTTTTTTTCAATGTGTCAGTCACGGCTGTAGGGAGACAGTAGAGAATAGGGAGGGGACCTTTACTTAGATCTCTTGTTACAAACCAAACAGTCTTATCACTTGAGGTGGATGTCTATCAACTTAAGCAAACAATGATTTATAGGATATTATGATTTATCGCTCTATGTGAACAAGTGATTTGGAACCAGGGGCGTAACAATAGACCCTGCAAGGGATGCAGCCGCAGGGTGGCCAGAGTCCACAGGGGGCCCCATCCTGAGAGACTGATAACTAAGGGCAAGGAGAGAAAGAACGTTCTGCTCTCTGCACAATTGTTCTAATGACTGCACCTGCTCTGCCACTGATAACGAATCATAAAAAGTTTTGCAGACAAAGATTTGTTGACAGTCCCTATGCAGCGTTCAGCAGGGTCTTGTGTACAGCACTGTTCTACCCCCAGTCTTTCTACCCCCTTCTTTGGCGGGAGGGGGCCCCACCCAAAGTTTTGCAGGGGGGCCCAGTGATTTCTAGTCACGCCCCTGTTTGGAACCCCCTCCTTTTCTGGGTATCCGAAATGGAGATGATGATATGCTTATCAAGAGCTTTATTCTTCACGAAACGCTTCAAGTTATATGCTCGGCCTTGATGTACCTATACCCACTACTTAAAGAGGAACTCCAGTGAAAATAATGTAGTAAAAAAAGTGCTTCATTTTTTACCATAATTATGTATAAATGATTTAGTCAGTGTTTGCTCATTGTAAAATCTTTCCTCTCCCAGATTCACATTATGACATGTATTACATGGTGACATTGTTACTGTGGGCAGGTTATGTAGCTGCTCCTAGCTGTTTTGGCTGTTAGAGACAGCTGTAAACAGCTAATTCCTGTCTGTGAACATTGTTACATTGTGGCAGTTTCCCCAGAGTACCGCGGTACTCAGACCTCCTTGTGGGAGGGGTTTCAGCACAAAATCAGTCATACAGCGCCCCCTGATGGTCTGTTTGTGAAAATCATTATATTTCTCATGTAAAGGGGGGTATCAGCTACTGATTGGGATAAAGTTCAATTCTAGGTTGGAGTTTCTCTTTAACTTCTGATGATTGTATGAGACATTTATGGTCTTGGTCCTACAGATAGTGAATTCTGTACAATTAGATTTGTTGGCCATCTTTCCTATTTGATCAGTATGGTGTGGATATGACTTGTATATTGAAGTTTTTGGATTTAAATGTTCCAGGTGCTTCTTCTTTTTAAATATGTCTGTCCTTCTGTGATTTTAGAAATGTTAAAATAAAGAATGTGTTTTATATGCTGAGCAATGCCATGTGACTTTGTTTATACTTGAATTACCTGTCCCCAATATACTCCCACAGACCCCTTCATTGTATTTCAATATATCAGGGAGGTGGGACATTTATATGGATTGGGCCTTGGCCAGAGCCGGTTCTCTCATGAAGCAAGGTGAAACATTTGCATCAGGTTCAGAGTTTACAGGATTGGCATGTTTGTGCTGTGTTTGCGCTAACAGCATGCAGTCAGAGTAGGAGGAGAAGCGAGAGGAGAGCGAGGTGAAGAGGTCATCCTTGGGGAAAAGCAGCTTGTTGTGCTGTGTGAGGAGTCTGGCAGTGAGTGAGGAGGGGGGAAGCAGGAGAGCAGCAGTGTTTCATTTGGCTTGCACAGCAGACGGGAGGAGGTGGCACTGCTGTCCTGACTGAGGAGGGATGGAGTGGCTGAGAGTGAGCAGTGTGTTTGTCACAGACTCACCTACAGCCAGTGTACTATTGTGTTGAGCTGCAGCAAGTCATGTCTCAAGTTGTTGCATATGCTCAATTGCTGACTGAGAACATTAAATGAAGCAGAGTAAATTGTTGAGTGCTGTGCGATCACTCCAAATGGTGAAGGGGGGAGGCACATTCTCACAAGTTTGCCTCAGGCAGCAAAAAGTCTAGAACTGACGCTGGCCTTTGCCCTATAACAGTGGGAGTTGCAAGTTCTGTTTCAGACAATCTCCAGCAGCTGGAAATATCCCTCAAGTCAGAGAAAGTGTCACCAAACTCTCAGAGAAACGTGAAGTTAGAGTTGGGCCGAACCTCCGATTTTAGGTTCGCGAACCGGGTTCGCGAACTTTCGCGGAACGTTCGGTTCGCGTTAAAGTTCGCGAACCGCAATAGACTTCAATGGGGATGCGAACTTTGAAAAAAAAAATAATTATGCTGGCCACAAAAGTGATGGAAAAGATGTTTCAAGGGGTCTAACACCTGGAGGGGGGCATGGCGGAGTGGGATACACGCCAAAAGTCCCCGGGAAAAATCTGGATTTGACGCAAAGCAGCGTTTTAAGGGCAGAAATCACATTGAATGCTAAATGACAGGCCTAAAGTGCTTTAAAACATCTTGCATGTGTATACATCAATCAGGTAGTGTAATTAAGGTACTGCTTCACACTGACACACCAAACTCACCGTGTAACGCACCGCAAACAGCTGTTTGTACTAGTGACGGCCGTGCTGGACTGGTGCGCACCATGGCGAGAGTGCAGGTTTTGGTGGCTTTACAGCCCATATGGTCGGCCTGGCTGATGTAGCTGAATGACAGAACAGTGACTGTCCAGCTGATCAAATTTGGTCTGACCACAATGAAGCAACGACCTTATTATCTTTTGTGTGCCCCCCGAGACACTCATCTAGGCGCCGGTCATTGCTTCATTGTGATACGCAAGCCCCTTCACCACGGCAAGGTAATGATCACGAAGGGGAACGGGCGCATGTACATGCCTTTTCTTTTGTTGTTGCAGCTGCCCTCAGTGCAGCCAGAAAAATTAGGCAGTCATGTACACGCACCATAAAAATTATTACAGCGGCCGCTGCTAGCAGCGGCCTAAAAAATTCAGCAATCCGCCTGGAGTCCCGGACCCTGTTGGTGGTGGCGGAGAAGGTAGTGAAGCGGCCTGCAGGCAGACATGCTGTGTGGAGGGACTGGGAGCGACTTAGTCTTTTTGGGGCAGGCCAGGCAGCCAGTCACACGGCGTGCAGGCAGAGATGCTGTGTGTGCGGGGACTGACTTAGTCTTGGGGCGGGCAGCAGCCCTCCGGGATCCATGCCTCATTCATTTTGATAAAGGTGAGGTACTTAACACTTTTGTGACTTAGGCGACTTCTCTTCTCTGTGACAATGCCTCCAGCTGCGCTGAAGGTCCTTTCTGAGAGGACGCTTGCGGCAGGGCAGGAGAGAAGTTGGATGGCAAATTGGGACAGCTCTGGCCACAGGTCAAGCCTGCGCACCCAGTAGTTCAAGGGTTCCTCATCGCTGTTCACAGCAGTATCTACATCCACACTTAAGGCCAGGTAGTCGGCTACCAGCCGGTCGAGGCGTTCGTGGAGGGTGGATCCGGAAGGGCTACGGCGAGGCGTTGGACTAAAGAACGTCCGCATGTCCGACATCACCATGAGATCGCTGGAGCGTCCTGTCTTTGACTGCGTGGACACGGGAGGAGGATTAGTGGCAGTGGTACCTTGCTGGCGTTGTGCCGTCACATCACCCTTAAAGGCATTGTAAAGCATAGTTGACAGCTGGTTCTGCATGTGCTGCATCCTTTCCACCTTCCGGTGAGTTGGTAACAGGTCCGCCACTTTGTGCCTGTACCGAGGGTCTAGTAGTGTGGCCACCCAGTACAGCTCATTCCCCTTGAGGTTTTTTATACGGGGGTCCCTCAACAGGCAGGACAGCATAAAAGACGACATCTGCACAAAGTCGGATCCAGTACCCTCCATCTCCTCTTGCTCTTCCTCAGTGACGTCAGGTAAGTCAACCTCCTCCCCCCAGCCGCGAACAATACCACGGGAAGGTTGAGCAGCACAAGCCCCCTGCGACGCCTGCTGCGGTTGTTCTCCTGCCGCTGTCCCCTCCTCCTCCTCCTCCCCCAAAGAAACACCTTGCTCATCATCCTCTGAGTCTGACTCGTCTTCTGCACACGACCTCTCTTCTTCCTCCTCCTCCCCCCTCTGTGCTGCCGCAGGTGTTGAGGAAACAGCTGGGTCTGATGAAAATTGGTCCCATGCCTGTTCCTGCCGTAACGGTTCCTGGTCACGCTCATTCGCAGCTTCATCCGCCACTCTACGCACAGCACGCTCCAAGAAGTACGCGTAGGGAATTAAGTCGCTGATGGTGCCCTCACTGCGGCTCACCAGGTTGGTCACCTCCTCAAACGGCCGCATGAGCCTGCATGCATTTTTCATCAGTGTCCAGTTGTCGGGCCAGAACATCCCCATCTTCCCAGACTGTTTCGTTCTACTCCAGTTGTAGAGGTACTGGGTGACGGCTTTCTTCTGTTCTAGCAGGCGGGAGAACATGAGCAGGGTCGAGTTCCAGCGAGTGGGGCTATCGCAAATGAGGCGTCTCACCGGCATGTTGTTTTTACGCTGAATTTCTGCAAATCGTGCCATGGCTGTGTAAGAGCGCCTCAAATGCCCACAGAACTTCCTGGCCTGCTTCAGGACATCCGCTAAGCCAGGGTACTTTGCCACAAATCTTTGAACCACTAGATTCATGACATGTGCCATGCAGGGTATGTGTGTCAGCTTCCCCATATGCAAAGCGGCAAGCAGATTGCTGCCGTTGTCGCACACCACGTTGCCTATCTCCAGGTGGTGCGGGGTCAGCCACTCATCCACCTGTTTCTTAAGAGCAGCCAGGAGAGCTGCTCCAGTGTGACTCTCCGCTTTGAGACAAGCCATGTCTAAGATGGCGTGACACCGTCGTACCTGGCATGCAGCATAGGCCCTGCGGAGCTGGGGCTGTGTAGCTGGAGAGGAGAACTGCCACTCAGCCAAGGAGGAGGAGGAGGACAGCGAAGAGCATGTAGCAGGAGGAGAGGAGGTGGCAGGAGGCCTGCCTGCAAGCCGTGGAGGTGTCACAATTTGGTCCGCCGCTTTCTGCTTGCCATCGTTCACCACCAGGTTCACCCAATGGGCTGTGTAGGTAATGTAGCGGCCCTGCCCGTGCTTGGCAGACCAGCCATCCGTGGTCAGGTGTACCCTTGACCCAACGCTCTTCGCAAGAGATGACACCACTTGCCTCTCAACTTCACGGTGCAGTTGGGGTATGGCCTTTCTCGAAAAATAAGTGCGGCCTGGCATCTTCCACTGCGGTGTTCCGATGGCCACAAATTTACGGAAGGCCTCAGAGTCCACCAGCCGGTATGGTAACAGCTGGCGAGCTAACAGTTCCGCCACGCCAGCTGTCAGACGCCAGGCAAGGGGGTGACTGGCCAAAAGTGGCTTCTTCCGCTCAAACATTTCCTTCACGGACACCTGACTGCTGCTGTGGGCAGAGGAGCAGGAACCGCTCAAGGGCAGAGGCGGAGTGGAGGAGGGTGCCTGTGAAGGTGCAAGGGAGAAAGCGGCAGAAGCAGATGATGCACCTGAAGGGGGAAGAGGAGAAGGAGGGTGACTTTTCTTTTGTGTGCTGCTGCTGCTTTTGCTCAGGTGGCCATCCCATTGCTGTTTGTGCCTTTTCTGCAGGTGCCTTCGTAAGGCACTTGTCCCTACGTGAGTGTTGGCCTTTCCACGGCTCAATTTTTGTTGGCAGAGCGAACAGATGGCTTTGGTCCGATCTGAGGCACACACATTAAAAAATTTCCACACTGCTGAGCCACCCTGGGATGTGGGCACTATGGGGACCTCAGCAGCTGATGCTGAAGGGCAAGTTGGCTGGCTGTACATAGGTGGCGATACATGGTGCCGGACTCTGCCACCAGCTGTTTCTGACGAAGAGCTGCCCCAGCTTCTTTCAGCAACTTCTCTCCTCCTACTACTCTCTGACTCCCCCTCTGAACTGTCCCCCTCTTCATCTCCTCTATTGGGAACATACAGAGGATCCCTATTACCGTCATCATCGTAGTCATCCTGCCCAGCTTCGCTTGCCTCAGACAAATCCAAACTTGCACCATCAGTAGGTCCTTCATCCTCCTGACACATTACATCCATAGTGTTGCCGCGTAACTCAGACATATTAGCTGGTGAAAATTCATCTGGCTGTAACAACAATGGCTGTGCATCAGTGATTTCAACACTAAATAATTCTTGCGAAGTGTCAAATGCAGCGGAAGTGGTGCTAGTAGTAGCGCTGGTGGCTGAGCAAGATGAGGTGTTCTGTGTCGCTAAATACTCAACCACGTCCTGACAATCTTGGGAGGTGATGGGACGTGCCTTCTTCCGAGCACTGTACTGTGGGCCAGGTCCACACGAAATTACATTTACACGACCTCGCGCAGACCTGCCGGGTGGCCTTCCTCTGGCTCTGGCACTACCTCTTCCTCTACCTGTTTTGTCCATATTGGGTATGCACGGAGTGGTATATCACACTGCGTGCACTCACGTAGGTAGGTGGGTTCACTTAACTGCACAGGTATGCGCACTGATGCGGTGGGTTCACTGAACAGAACAGGTATACAGTGGCGGGTTCACAGAACAGGTATGCAGTGGCAGGATCACTGAACACAATAGGTATGCAGTGGCGTGTTCACTAAACAGGTATACAGTGGCGGGTCCACTGAACAGAACAGGTATACAGTGGCGGGTTCACAGAACAGGTATACAGTGGCGGGTCCACTGAACAGAACAGGTATACAGTGGCGGGTCCACTGAAAAAGAACAGGTATACAGTGGCGGGTCCACTGAACAGAACAGGTATACAGTGGCGGGTCCACTGAACAGAACAGGTATACAGTGGCGGGTTCACAGAACAGGTATACAGTGGCGGGTCCACTGAACAGAACAGGTATACAGTGGCGGGTTCACAGAACAGGTATGCAGTGGCAGGATCACTGAACACAATAGGTATGCAGTGGCGTGTTCACTAAACAGGTATACAGTGGCGGGTCCACTGAACAGAACAGGTATACAGTGGCGGGTCCACTGAACAGAACAGGTATACAGTGGCGGGTCCACTGAACAGAACAGGTATACAGTGGCGGGTTCACAGAACAGGTATACAGTGGCGGGTCCACTGAACAGAACAGGTATACAGTGGCGGGTTCACAGAACAGGTATGCAGTGGCAGGATCACTGAACACAATAGGTATGCAGTGGCGTGTTCACTAAACAGGTATACAGTGGCGGGTCCACTGAACAGAACAGGTATACAGTGGCGGGTTCACTGAACAGGTATACAGTGGCGGGTCCACTGAACAGAACAGGTATACAGTGGCGGGTTCACAGAACAGGTATGCAGTGGCAGGTTCACTGAACACAACAGGTATGCAGTGGCAGGTTCACTGAACACAACAGGTATGCAGTGGCGGGTTCACTGAACAGGTATACAGTGGCGGGTCCACTGAACAGAACAGGTATACAGTGGCGGGTCCACTGAACAGAACAGGTATACAGTGGCGGGTCCACTGAACAGAACAGGTATACAGTGGCGGGTTCACAGAACAGGTATACAGTGGCGGGTCCACTGAACAGAACAGGTATACAGTGGCGGGTTCACAGAACAGGTATGCAGTGGCAGGATCACTGAACACAATAGGTATGCAGTGGCGTGTTCACTAAACAGGTATACAGTGGCGGGTCCACTGAACAGAACAGGTATACAGTGGCGGGTTCACTGAACAGAACAGGTATACAGTGGCGGGTTCACAGAACAGGTATACAGTGGCGGGTCCACTGAACAGAACAGGTATACAGTGGCGGGTTCACAGAACAGGTATGCAGTGGCAGGATCACTGAACAGGTATGCAGTGGCAGGATCACTGAACAGGTATGGAGTGGCAGGATCACAGTACAGGTATGCAGTGGGCTGAGGGCTCACTGAACAGAACAGGTATGCAGTGGCAGGATCACTGAACAGGTATGGAGTGGCAGGATCACAGTACAGGTATGCAGTGGGCTGAGGGCTCACTGAACAGAACAGGTATGCAGTGGCAGGATCACTGAACAGGTATGCAGTGGCAGGATCACTGAACAGGTATGCAGTGGCAGGATCACAGTACAGGTATGCAGTGGTCTGAGGGCTCACTGAACAGAACAGGTATGCAGTGGCAGGATCACTGAACAGGTATGGAGTGGCAGGATCACAGTACAGGTATGCAGTGGGCTGAGGGCTCACTGAACAGAACAGGTATGCAGTGGCAGGATCACTGAACAGGTATGCAGTGGCAGGATCACTGAACAGGTATGCAGTGGCAGGATCACTGAACAGGTATGCAGTGGCAGGATCACAGTACAGGTATGCAGTGGGCTGAGGGCTCACTGAACAGAACAGGTATGCAGCCAGGAAGAAGTTAAGCCTAACTAATCTTTCCCTATATGAGAGACTGCAGCAGCTCGCCCTACTCTCACTAATGCAGGCACACGAGTGGCCGTAATGGCCGCCGCTGCCTGCCTTATATAAGGGGGGGGTGGGGCTCCAGGGGCTAGTGTAGCCTAATTGGCTACACTGGGCCTGCTGACTGTGATGTAGAGGGTCAAAGTTGACCCTCAGTGCATTATGGGGCGAACCGAACTTCTTCCGCAAAAGGTTCGCGTGAACCACGTTCGCCGGCGAACCGTTCGGCCCAACTCTACGTGAAGTCAGCACTTAGCTGCAGACGTCCGTTTCCCAGAAACATCAGGAAATTCGTCAGCGGAAAGTGCCCTTCTGTATTGGCATTTGTGGGGAGGACATCAAACTAATAGCAAGTTGATGCGTTCATCTCAGCCAAATGAGGAACAACCGCACTAAGCGATATCAGAGTTTAAGATTAGCCACCCTGTCAGGATCATTCCTGTAGCAAGTTCTGTCGGTTGCTGTAGAACTGCAACCGGGCAGTTTTGACTTATTTGCTTGCATTCGGTTGCGCATTCTCAATAAGTCTCATTGTCATTTGCAATCACTCTGCAGTTCAGAGCAGTTCAGGATGCTGTCATGACTCCTCCTATTGCTTGCTGCAGTTGAACTGCAGCCAGATAGCCCTGGATTTCCTACATGCATGTTGTTGCATAATATTGCATGTATTTGTTATGAGAGTCCTTCTTCAGCTAGCAGCTTGTAATCAAGCTGGCTCAGAATTGAGTAATTACCATTCAGCTGTGTGGGAATTTGCATGCCTGCATCCATTGGCTGGTGTCGACATGTCTGCCTCCCATTTCAGACCCCGCTCGACATAGTGTACAGCTCCCTGAGTTGTTGCTGGGTCATTCATGTAAATTGTATATTGCATTGTTTAAACTCTCTTGCTTGGATGTTTGCAGTATCCGCGGGGATACAGTGAAGTCCTTCTGATCCTGATAGCTTGGATTCTGCCATCACTACGATGGTGACTGGTAGTATTCCTTCTTGCCTTGTTCCTGAGGACATAACTAAAGCAGCGGTTGCCATTAGTTACATTCCTACCTGTTACTCTTGTCTATGTCAGTGTGAATGTTTGCCGTCGCTGGGGCAGTGACTAGGTCGGCAAAGCATTCCGTCTGTCTGTTGTTTGTCTTATTAATTGTTATTACTTATGCTTTAGCTAGTTTCTTGATAAATATATATGCAGATCTGCGATATATATTTATCCGTTAGTTGAGCCGTTTGTTATTTTTCTGAATTAACGTGTATGACCTTAGCCTGTTACCGACTCCAATTCCGCCTAGTTTATTGTACTGCAGCCATCTGATCTAACGCGTATGACCTTAGCCTGTTACCGACTCCAATTCCGCCTAGTTTATTGTACTGCAGCCATCTGATCTAACGCATATGACCTTAGCCTATTACCAACTCCAATTCCGCCTAGTCTATTGTACCGCAGCCATCTGATCTAACGTGTATGACCCTAGCCTGTTACCGACTACGTCTGTTGTGTTTTGTATCACATAGCATCTAGCGTGATAGGCGATATCGGAAGCCCAGAGCTGCAGTTGCTCTGGGCAAACTTGCTTCCTTGTTCATTACTCCTGTGGCCACCTGTGGGGCCTCTTCCATTACCCAGCTACATAGTCTTGAGCACACACGCTGACTCAGAAAGTATACCCCCCCCCCCCCAAGCATTACACACGCCTTATGGCTCGGCCCTCCTCTATCTGCCGTCCTTTGTGTGTATGAGATTCCTCTGTCAGGTTCATGTGCAGGCGTTCAGATATGAGATTGTGGGTGTGGCCATTTCTTGTTTCTGAATCAGGGCAAACAATACAAAATCGGAATGTATGCCGTGAGCTCGCTGCAAAATGTTAAAGTGGACCTGAACTTTTGCGCGGGACAGCAAGAAAACATAGAGAAATGCACCCTGTATTTATTTAGAGTTTAGCCTGTGTAATTCTCACTCATCTGTGATTAATCGCAAGTCGTAATTTGATCTCTCAGCTGTGTCAGCTGGCTGCCACGGCAGAGCAGCTAAAATGTAAACACAGGCAGTTAACCCTCAGTCTGTTTCCATGAAAGCAGAAAGAAGACACACAGCAGATTTATTTCACGATTTGTATCAGCGGTAACAGAGTTTTTCTTTAAAAGTAATTGTGTTGTTGCTTATCTTTTAGAGAAGTTGAAGTTGAGTTCAGGTCTGCTTTAACATCCCTGGCATTCAGTTTCTGATGGATTTCTGTGCAAAAAGTGATTCAATCAATTCAAAATAATTGTTCCTGTAATTTACCAACATTGTCAAGCAAGGGTCTAGTATACATTTTGAGTTTAATAAAACACAAAATCAAATCAAAACTGAATTTTATAACTACTCCCCATAATCTCTGATCATTTACACTTCCAAGCTGCAGCTGCTCAACCTGCACTAATCCAAATGTAGAGGCAGCCATACATCTAGCGGTGATGGGCAGATTCGACCACGAGACAAATCTGATTATAGAAAGATCTGTCAACTGCCCATACACCACAGGCCGCTTACCGAACAATTTTAGCATGAAATCTTGTGGAAATCGGCCAAGTTCCCCCGCAAATGCCGTTGCCCCCCTAGCGGATAAAGTCCCCCACGTGTGCATTTTTACATAACCTGTTGTGTGTCACCCACCACGCCATGCTCATCTGTCTTCGGAATGTAATTAGTGGTATTCAGACCCCAAGTATAGGTAGCCAGGTGCAGGTGTCCCATGTATAGGTAGCCAGGTGCAGGTGCTCCCGGTATAGATAGCCAGGTATAAGTTCCCCCAGTATAAGTAGCCAGGTATAGGTTCCCCCAGTATAGGTAACCAGGAATTGGTAGTCAGGTATAAATTCCCCCAGTATAGGTTAGCCAGGTACAGGTGGTGCCCCCAGTATAGGTAGCCAGGTACAGCGCAGGAGACTTTGGCGCTTCCCCACCATCCGCGTCGACCTAGAGGGGGAATAGTAATTAACATCACCAGGAACTTGTGCAGCAGCAGGATAAGACATACCGGCTGTATCCTGCCCCCAAGTCTCCCCCAGCAGCGAATCCTCTCGTACTCAGACAGGTATAGGTGCACCCAGTATAGGTAGGCAGGTATAAATTCCCCCAGTATAGGTAGCCAGGTATAGGTGCCCCCAGTTATAGGTAGCCAGGTATAGGTGCCCCCAGTATAGGTAGCCAGGTATAGGTGGTGCCCCAGTATAGGTAGCCAGGTATAGGTGCCCCCAGTATAGGTAGCCAGGTATAGGTGCCCCCAGTATAGGTAGCCAGGTATAGGTGCCCCCAGTATAGGTAGCCAGGTATAGGTGCCCCCAGTATAGGTAGCCAGGTATAGGTGCCCCCAGTATAGGTAGCCAGGTATAGGTGCCCCCAGTATAGGTAGCCAGGTATAGGTGCCCCCAGTATAGATAGCCAGGTATAGGTGATGCTCCAGTATAGGTAGCCAGGTATAGGTGCCCCCAGTATAGGTAGCCAGGTATAGGTGCCCCCAGTATAGGTAGCCAGGTACATGTGCCCCCAGTATATGTAGCCAGGTATAGGTGCCCCCAGTATAGGTAGACAGGTATAAATTCCCCTAGTATAGGTAGCCAGGTATAGGTGCCCCCAGTTATAGGTAGCCAGGTATAGGTGCCCCCAATATAGGTAGCCAGGTATAGGTGCCCCCAGTATAGGTAGCCAGGTACAGGTGCCCCCAGTATATGTAGCCAGGTATAGGTGCCCACAGTATAGGTAGACAGGTATAAATTCCCCTAGTATAGGTAGCCAGGTATAGGTGCCCCCAGTATAGGTAGCCAGGTATAGGTGCCCCAGTTATAGGTAGCCAGGTATAGGTGGTGCCCCCAGTATAGGTAGCCAGGTATAGGTGCCCCCAGTATAGGTAGCCAGGTATAGGTGCCCCCAGTATAGGTAGCCAGGTATAGGTGCCCCCAGTATAGATAGCCAGGTATAGGTGATGCCCCAGTATAGGTAGCCAGGTATAGGTGCCTCCAGTATAGGTAGCCAGGTATAGGTGCCCCCAGTATAGGTAGCCAGGTACATGTGCCCCCAGTATATGTAGCCAGGTATAGGTGCCCCCAGTATAGGTAGACAGGTATAAATTCCCCTAGTATAGGTAGCCAGGTATAGGTGCCCCCAGTTATAGGTAGCCAGGTAAAGGTGCCCCCAATATAGGTAGCCAGGTATAGGTGCCCCCAGTATAGGTAGCCAGGTACAGGTGCCCCCAGTATATGTAGCCAGGTATAGGTGCCCACAGTATAGGTAGACAGGTATAAATTCCCCTAGTATAGGTAGCCAGGTATAGGTGCCCCCAGTATAGGTAGCCAGGTATAGGTGCCCCAGTTATAGGTAGCCAGGTATAGGTGGTGCCCCCAGTATAGGTAGCCAGGTATAGGTGCCCCCAGAATAGGTAGCCAGGTATAGGTGCCCCCAGTATATCTTTCCTGATATTTTGCTATGAGGCCGGTTTTACAGTAGAAATGTGTGTTTGTGGTGCAATGTACCTCCCCATCACAACACTGAAAATGCACCCTGCGTCAGAGTGCGCCAACAGGGTCATATGCATAATGATGCCCTGCTGGACAGGAAGTAAGTCACAGGGATTCCCATGTTTCCCCGTCGTATTCTCGTCCCACACGTGCACTGCATACGCACCATCCGCCGGCAACAGTACTTGAGTCGCCGCAGAAGTAGGCCGGTAACACGCTGTTGACTTCCGTTGTTGGTGGATTAGGCACTTCTTCTGGCACAATGTGATGCGTTAAGTGTGCTAGGCCCCCTTGCATTGCTGTTGCGATACCCTGGGGTAAAACAGGGTAATGCAATGCAGGTTTACATTGCAAGTGTAGAAGGGGCCTAACCTAACTTACTGTACACTAACACTAGTCCTTCCTCTTGGTGACTAACACTAACCAATCCTCCTTGGCACTGCGAAAACCCTAAACCCTCTATAGTGGACTACTCTAAGGACTACTCCAAAGCACTAACCCTAAAGAAACCTCATGAACCCCTAACCTTACCTGCCAATATTGTCTGCACCACCATTGGGTACAATATTAATGGCTTTGATTAGTGGCTATTAGTATTAGTGTGGGCGCTAGAGTGCCCAGTAAACTACCGGGTGCTGGGGCCGCGTCCATGCAAAAAAAGCGTCGGGAAAAAAGGGCGCGTGGTGTACACGTTAAGCGCTAATGGCGTTTATAAAAATATTGTGTTGTATTTCGTTTACAATAATGTTTTACAAATTGAAAACCTTTAATAATGTGTGTGAAATCGCAAATTGTGAATTTGATAATCTTCCCTGTTTTGAAAGTGAAACTTATAATTATGTATGTTAAAAACGATAATATATGTATAATCGTTATAATTGTATAATATTGTCTATAACCTTCATTTATCTTTTCTTCATGTAATAAAATTTGAAAATATTGTTTTTAACAATGAAAACATAATATACAGTAAGTACGTTCGTAATAACTGTTGTAAAACATGACTAAATATTACTAACATTTTACTACAACTAAACCTAACCCTACTCTCAAACAGAACCCTCCCTCTACCTATCCCTAACCCTTAGACCCACCCTGTTGGTGCCTAACTGTAACGATCGGTGTAACACAGAGAGGATCTGATTACCGGTGAACTGCAGTATCACCGGGAATACAGATATATACCAGATTATAGATGATCTGCAATATCACCGATAATCCGATATACTAGCTAACCTCTGGACACCTGAGTAGAGTGTAGAGATTGGTGTAACAGTAACACTAGAGGACTAGGCCTCAGTGCAGTAAGGAGTACTGCTCAAATTCCTTCCGGAGGCCTGAACTCTCCTAGGAGGGAGGAGTCAGGCTGAAAGATGGAAGGACTGTCTGAGAGTGACACTCAGGAAGAAGTGTTACTATCAAGAGTAAAAAGTTCTGGGGTAGTGAGCCCCTCAAGGTGCGATCTGGCCACCCGACAATCACTCGGCTGCTCCCATGTTAATCACTAGAGGAATATGTAAAAAAGAGAGGAGCGCTCTGAGATTTCCAGCAATGATAGATCAATTAACACTAGGAAAGGTCTCACCTAGTATTAGTGTGGCCGGTACAGCGTACTCAGCCGCGATTCGCATGCGAATCGCGGCTGAGTACGCTGTACCGGCCACACTATCAAGACTGGGAACCGCCTCTAACAGTAAGGTCGGTACTCGAGGTCGGGCAAACCAGGTCGTTAACACACAGTCAGATAAGGTACAGATTCAGGAGACGGAGGCGGAGTCTAAAGTACAGGCTGGGTTCGGCAACAGGGTATCAGAGATATCGAGGTACAGGATCAGAAAGCAGAGGCGGAGTCTAAGGACGAGCCGGGGTTCGGCAACAGAGTATCAGAAATAGCAAGGTACAGGATCAGAGTTCAAAAGAATGGTCAGGCAGGCAAAAGGGGTCATAACAGATAATCACAATAAAACTAGTACTTTAAAGCTATCAAACAGAATCTAGCTAAGTGTAGGATTACAGCTCCAGCTGGTCCCGGCACACTTTCGGATCTGACTCAGTGCTACCACGTAATGATCGCAACGCCAGACAACGGGCAAGTGAACAGCCAGCAGTATATATACAAAAGGACTCTCCAGTACCTCCCCTAATTGCTGGACCAATGAGGATCGATGGAAATGTCAGCTGACCCGCTCAGTCAGCTGACCTTCTTCTGGCTGCCATATAGGGCCTGCCTCTGCGCGCGCGCACGTCACTCTCAACCCTGGTGGGCTATGAGTCCCAGCCACACCAGCACTGTCCCTGATGCCTGCCACAGGAGCCGCCGCATTGCACGCGGCGGCTTCTCCGCGTTCACCGCTGTTTATGCGGCATGCGGCGGTTCCTCCACGCCGCGCCGCCATGCAGGAAGCGGAAGCAGCCGCCTTGCTCTGAGAGCAAGCGGCTGATTTTACGTGCTTTCTCACACTAACCCTAAGATTCCCCTGGTTGTGCCGTACCATGAGACCTCTCCCCCTGGTGGTGCCTAACCCTAAGACCCCCTTAGTGATCGCTTTATAGTGTGGATAATAATGTTTTACAAATAGTGACTGTAAAAAATATATTATGATTTACTTACTGATCGCTTTGTTATGTGGATAATAATGTTTTACAAACAGTAAGGGCCCTTTTCCACCAGCGCAAACTGGCTGAATCGCAAAACCGCAAACCGCTAGCGATTTTGCAATCGCTACGGTTTGCTTTTTAACATAGGAATCGCGGTAGGTAATTTCCACTACCGCGATTCGTTTTTTACTTGATCGCGATCGCGCCGCGGAGCGACTTTTGCCGCGATTTTGCTATGCATTGCATAGCATAGCAAAATCGCGGCCGCGAACGTCGGGGAATCGGCGGTAATTGCGATTCAGCAATCGCTAGCGTTCAGCGTGAACGCTAGCGATTGCTAGTGGAAAAGGGCCCTTAGTGATAACATTTTAAATAACGCTTTAGTTAAATACGATAGATATGTTTAGTATATATTTGTAAACGTTTTTCGTCACGGGCGGATTTTGTAAACTTAAATCATCACAAGTGCAGTTTGAAAACGTTACTAATCTCCAGGCGCCCTTTTTTCCTGTTCAGTACCAGTGAAACGATATTTAATATGGGAGTGAATGGCGGCGCCCTTTTTGTCCACTTGCCTCATGCGCCCAAATTTCCTGCTTCCGCTCGGGCCACCCGCAATGCAAACTGCAGCCACAAATAGTGGGCGCTAATTGGAGCTATTAACACTGCTGCTCTTTTTACCTTCTATGCTGTGGGTCTATATCACACTGTCCATACTGTCCCATTTTCATATTGGCGTCCCCTTAGCGCTGGTGTCGGATTTATCGATGAAAGCTGCAGCACAGCCCGTACTACTGAAAAACCACAGCATAAAAACCAAATCATTGCAGAAAAATGGGGCCTTAATAACGCACACAAAAAATGCTTTTACTGAACATACAATAAATGGCCTTTCAATAGAGGCACTTTAAAGGGAATGAATAATGATTATTTTTCATTTTTGTGTTATTGATTTAGTTTAGTGCTAAAAAATAGATTGTAGGTGTTTATTCCCATATCGGGAAATATTAAACCTCACAAATGAATATTTGATATCCGTTCAGGACTCTGCTTGTTTCTCTAACTGTAAAACATTCTAACTACAACAAGTACAGCCTGAATAGCAGAGACCCACGTAATATAGGAACCTCATTATTATTTAACTTCCCCGGCGTTTTATTGACGCACAATTTTTGTACCAAAAGAGGTACAATTTTTTTAAAGCGTTTCTTTATACTGTAAGCATTTTTTTACGGACTTGTTGCAAATCACGGTCTTGCAAGATGTCCGCAAGCATGCGTACAATATATAATTTTTTTTTTAATTATTAAAAATGTATTATATTGGATCCAATACAGATGTTTGTATTGCATCCAATTAAAAAAAATTGAATTTGGCGCCTGCTGCCATGACGTTGCTTACTCCCGACACCAGGGGGCGCATGCGGCGTCATCAGAGGGACACACCGGGGGACATGTGATTGCCGACAAAGTACCGGTGGACTCCAGTATGCAGCAGCAGGTCAGATGTCACACCACGGCTTCCGCTTGCAATACTCTGCATTGCTGATTGAGGTTGACACACCCGACCTGTGCCGGAACTGCCCACCTAAAGGCCCATACACACGGCAGATTTTTCCGAATGATGGGTCGTTTGAACGTCCCGTCGTTCAGTCGTCCGCACGCCAAATCGGGCGTGTGTACAGACTGTCGTTCGGGTGTTGTTCGACCCGTTGTTCGGAAAAATCCGACGTGTTATTGGGCCATAAAGAGAAACTCCGACCAAAAATTGAACTTTATCCCAATCAGTAGCTGATACCCCCTTTTACATGAGAAATCTATTCCTTTTCACAAACAGACCATCAGGGGGCTCTGTATGACGGATATTGTGGTGAAACCCCTCCCACAAGAAACCCCTCCCACAAGAAAAGTTCGAACTTTTGGCAGTTTCCTGTCTTTGAACCTTGTTGCATTGTGGAAAATAGTTGTGTACAGCTTTCTCCAACTGCCAAAACCATGCAGCAGCTACATCACCTGCCAACACTAAAATCTTCACTGGAGTTCCTCTTTAATACTAACTGGGGATTCCACATACGTCTTACACTTACCTAACCCCATACCTACACCTAACACTGACCTCTCACCTACCTGCACCTAAAACTAACCCCCACCACCTATACCTAACACTAACACCCTCCACTACCACCACAAATGCCTAACACTAACGCCCCCTATACCTACACCTAACACTACTTTCCCTCTAACCTACACCTAACACTATCCTCCCCTTACCCATACTAGTGTTGGGCGAACAGTGTTCGCCACTGTTCGGGTTCTGCAGAACATCACCCTGTTCGGGTGATGTTCGAGTTCGGCCGAACACCTGACGGTGCTCGGCCAAACCGTTCGGCCATATGGCCGAACTAAGAGCGCATGGCCGAACGTTCCCCGAACGTTCGGCTAGCGCTGTGATTGGCCGAACGGGTCACGTGGTTCGGACCCGAACGCGCTCTGATTGGCCGAACTGTCACGTGGTTCGGGTAAATAAATACCCGAACCACGTCATATCTCCGCCATTTGTCTGTGGGTTTAGCTTTGGGTAGGCAGGCAGGGTAGTTCGCGCTCCAGCCACGCTAGCCAGGGTCCCCCCCAGTCATTGTGTGTCGCTGCTGGGAACAGTAGTACACCGCTCGTTCAGCCACACTATATAGCATTCTGTGTACTGTTCTGTGTCTGCTGGGAACAGTAGTACACCGCTCGTTCAGCCACACTATATAGCATTCTGTGTACTGTTCTGTGTCTGCTGGGAACAGTAGTACACCGCTCGTTCAGCCACACTATATAGCATTCTGTGTACTGTTCTGTGTCTGCTGGGAACAGTAGTACACCGCTCGTTCAGCCACACTATATAGCATTCTGTGTACTGTTCTGTGTCTGCTGGGAACAGTAGTACACCGCTCGTTCAGCCACACTATATAGCATTCTGTGTACTGTTCTGTGTCTGCTGGGAACAGTAGTACACCGCTCGTTCAGCCACACTATATAGCATTCTGTGTACTGTTCTGTGTCTGCTGGGAACAGTAGTACACCGCTCGTTCAGCCACACTATATAGCATTCTGTGTACTGTTCTGTGTCTGCTGGGAACAGTGGTACACCGCTCGTTCAGCCACACTATATAGCATTCTGTGTACTGTTCTGTGTCTGCTGGGAACAGTGGTACACCGCTCGTTCAGCCACACTATATAGCATTCTGTGTACTGTTCTGTGTCTGCTGGGAACAGTAGTACACCGCTCGTTCAGCCAGACTATATACCATTGTTTACTGACACTATATAGCAGACTATATAGCATTGTGTGTACACCGCTCAGCCAGACTATATACCATTGTTTACTGACACTCTGTGTACACCGCTCAGCCAGACTATATACCATTGTTTACTGCCACTCTGATTCTGCTGGGAACAGTAGTACACCGCTCGTTCAGCCACACTATATAGCATTCTGTGTACTGTTCTGTGTCTGCTGGGAACAGTAGTACACCGCTCGTTCAGCCACACTATATAGCATTCTGTGTACTGTTCTGTGTCTGCTGGGAACAGTAGTACACCGCTCGTTCAGCCACACTATATAGCATTCTGTGTACTGTTCTGTGTCTGCTGGGAACAGTAATACACCGCTCGTTCAGCCACACTATATAGCATTCTGTGTACTGTTCTGTGTCTGCTGGGAACAGTGGTACACCGCTCGTTCAGCCACACTATATAGCATTCTGTGTACTGTTCTGTGTCTGCTGGGAACAGTAGTACACCGCTCGTTCAGCCACACTATATAGCATTCTGTGTACTGTTCTGTGTCTGCTGGGAATAGTGGTACACCGCTCGTTCAGCCACACTATATAGCATTCTGTGTACTGTTCTGTGTCTGCTGGGAACAGTAGTACACCGCTCGTTCAGCCACACTATATAGCATTCTGTGTACTGTTCTGTGTCTGCTGGGAATAGTGGTACACCGCTCGTTCAGCCACACTATATAGCATTCTGTGTACTGTTCTGTGTCTGCTGGGAACAGTAGTACACCGCTCGTTCAGCCACACTATATAGCATTCTGTGTACTGTTCTGTGTCTGCTGGGAACAGTAGTACACCGCTCGTTCAGCCACACTATATAGCATTCTGTGTACTGTTCTGTGTCTGCTGGGAACAGTAGTACACCGCTCGTTCAGCCACACTATATAGCATTCTGTGTACTGTTCTGTGTCTGCTGGGAACAGTAGTACACCGCTCGTTCAGCCACACTATATAGCATTCTGTGTACTGTTCTGTGTCTGCTGGGAATAGTGGTACACCGCTCGTTCAGCCACACTATATAGCATTCTGTGTACTGTTCTGTGTCTGCTGGGAACAGTAGTACACCGCTCGTTCAGCCACACTATATAGCATTCTGTGTACTGTTCTGTGTCTGCTGGGAACAGTAGTACACCGCTCGTTCAGCCACACTATATAGCATTCTGTGTACTGTTCTGTGTCTGCTGGGAATAGTGGTACACCGCTCGTTCAGCCACACTATATAGCATTCTGTGTACTGTTCTGTGTCTGCTGGGAATAGTGGTACACCGCTCACCCGTCACTGTATAGCATTGTGCTCTGTGTCGCTGCTGGGAATAGTGGTACTGTATAGCATTTCTGTACTGCCACTGTACTGCTGCCAGTCAGCGTGTACTGTAAGGATAAGTGAAATGAGGAAGAAATCCGGTGAAAGAGGGAGGGGCAAGGGAAGAGGTGTTTCCCCTGACGGTTCACGTACAGGCCACAGGGGAGCACCCAAGAAAACCCACTCAATACCGCCCATGTTGTCCAGGACAACAACCCTCACAAATCCAAAAGAACAGGACCAGATAATTACTTGGATGACCTCTCAAGCGTCCAGCAGTGGGTTAAGCAGCACCAGCACATCACGCACGAGGTCCGAGTCCTCAGCCAGTTACAAGGAGCCAGTGGGCACAAAGCTGACACAACCGGCAGCGACACCACGCACACAACTGCCAGATAACCAGTCCGATGAATTACCTCAGGACACAATGGGGTATTCGCAGGAGCTATTCCCAGCCCAACAAACTTCCACCTTTCAAAGGTCAATGGAGGAACAGCCAGAAATGTTGTGCCTGGATTCACAACCGTTAACTGTGGGAAATGCACCGCGCACTGAAATACAAGGCGAGTCCGAAGAGGACTCGGAAACCCAAATCCCAGAGCAATTTGGGCAGGAGGGGTTGCAATTGCAGGAGGTCGGCCGACAAGATCTGGAAGACGACGTTGGAGTGTGCTGCGCAGAGGTTGTTGTGGGGAGCTCTACTCCACGGCGGTGGCCCACAATGACATATGACGAGTTTGAGGAGATGGAAGAGGAGGGTATGGACAATGTGGACAGAGACCCAGATTTTGTTTGTGAACGAGAACATCGCCGTCGTAGCAGCAGCACAGATGAGTCTGTTGAAGAACACACTGCTGCACGAGTTCGCCTTGTGCCACAAGGTAGGCGGCGCGCAATTTCAGGCACCACAAGCGTGGAAGTTCAAGTGAGAGGCAAAAGAGGAGCAAACAGAAATCGCCAGCAAGGAGGCAGGTGCTCCAAAGTCTGGGCTTTCTTTGAAGACTGCACTGAGGATGTTACCATGGCGATTTGCAAGGTGTGCAAGACCCGCCTGAGCAGGGGGAAAAATATTAACAACCTCTCCACCACCAGCATGAGCCGTCACATGCTATCCAAACATCCCACTCTTTGGGCAAACGCGTCAGGACAGGGTACCAGAAACAACACTGCCTCCCTTGGGTTCACCAGACCCGCCTCAGCAGCAGCAGTAGCCCAGCCATTGCGTGGTTCACAACATTCACAAACATCAGACGACGCTGACACTGTCACTTTCCGGAGTAGTGCTCTTGAGGTCTCCCAGTGTTCATCAAACACAACAACCAACAGCCCTTCCGTGTGCAGCGCTACGGTTCAGTTGTCTGTGTCGGAGATGTTTGAGCGCAAGAGGAAATTGCCAGCAAATGACCCCCGGGCCGTGGCAGTAACAGCCAGCATAGCCAAGCTTCTGGCCTGCGAAATGCTGCCATATCGATTGGTGGAGACAAACAGCTTCAAGGGCATGATGTCAGTGGCCATCCCACGTTACGTGGTTCCCAGCCGCTACCACTTTGCACGCTCTGCAGTGCCTGAGTTGCATGAGCACGTGGTCAGCAAAATAACCCGAAGCTTGAAGAATGCCGTTGCCTGCAAGGTTCACCTCACCACTGACACCTGGACGAGTGCGTTCGGCCAGGGTCGATACATCTCCCTTACCGCGCACTGGGTGAACCTTGTGGAGCCTGGCAGCGATTCCTCACCTGCTACGGCACGGGTGTTGCCCACGCCACAAACAGCTGCACCGCCGTCCCTCCCACTGGATAACAACAGCAGCACCTACCTCTCTGACTCCTTCTCCTCCAACGCATCTCAAAGCTGTACCTCATCCGGAAACGCTAACCCAGCAGCAGTAGGATCGTGGAAGCAGTGCAGCACAGCTGTTGGCATGCGTCAGCAAGCGTTGCTGAAGCTAATCTGCCTTGGGGATAAGCAGCACACAGGGGAGGAAATTTGGAGGGGAATAAAGGAACAGACGGATTTGTGGCTGGCACCGCTGGACCTGAAACCGGGCATGGTTGTGTGTGATAATGGGAGTAATCTCATTCGCGCTTTAAGGTTGGCTAAGCTGACACACATCCCTTGCCTGGCGCACGTGATGAACCTAGTAGTTCAGCGGTTCCTGAGGACATACCCAGGCGTGCCCGATCTGCTGTTGAAGGTGCGTCGAGTGTCCAAACATTGTAGAAATTCCAGTACTGCTTCGGGGGCACTCGCCAAGATGCAGGAGCGCTTCAATCTCCCCCACCATCGCTTGCTGTGTGATGTCCCTACGCGCTGGAATTCTACGCTGCACATGCTAGCCCGCTTTTGCGAGCAGAAGAGTGCAGTGGTCCAGTACATGACGGCGCAGTACCGAGGCGCATCCGGCCAGCTGCCAAGCTTCTGTGGATCCGATTGGGCCAACATGTTGGACCTCTGCCAAGTCCTCCAAAATTTTGAGCAATCCACGTTGCTTGTGAGCAGTGACAACTCTTCAGTCAGCATTACCATACCACTGCTGTGTTTACTGAAGAGGTCGATGTTAAAAATCAAGGAAACAGCTGTCATGATGCAACTGGGGGAATCTGAAGGAGAAAACGATCAGCGTGATGGTACCAACATCAGGCCATCCGCCTCAGGGAACGCTGGCCCCAGCAGCTATGACGAAGAAGAGGAGGAGGAACAGCTGGAGTTGGAGCAGGAATTTCATGCCACCACTGACGAGGGCCAGAGCGGTGCACGTTGGACTTCCACAATTCAACGCGAATGGTCAGCAGAAGCAGACCAGGAGGAAGGTGACGACTATGATGCATCACAACAACTATCACAACGCTCACAAGAGGATGATGAGGATTCTGGTAGGACTCTGGCACACATGGCTCAATTCATGCTAGACTGCATTGAACGTGACCCACGCATTGTGCGCATTCTGGACAACACCAATTACTGGGTTTATACCCTTCTGGATCCACGGTACAAACACAATGTTCCAAAACTGCTTGAAGAAAGAGTCAGACAGGTCAAAATGGAAGAATACCAGCAGGCCCTTGTGGAGACTTTAGAGAGGAGATTGACATCCTCCCCCTCCTCTAGCCAGTTGTACGCAGACAGACTGACTTCCGCAAACCCAGGACGACCAGGAGGGCAGCAAACAACGCAAGCCGCAGCTAGTACCCAAAAGGGAATGGTATCGGCAGTGTCCTTGGAGTGGGAAAATTTTCTGACACCCATGCAGCCGCAGCCCACTGAACAGCAAGCGTGCAGATCCACCTCCAACACCGATCGCCTGGAGAAGATGGTCAAGGACTACATGTCAGATGGCGTAGCTGTGTCGAACCATCCATCTGCACCCTTCAACTATTGGGTATCGAAGCTAGACACCTGGCACGAACTGGCAATGTACGCAATAGAGGTGCTGGCTTGCCCGGCAGCCAGCGTTATGTCGGAACGCTGTTTCAGTGCTGCCGGAGGCATCGTCACAGATCGGCGTATCCGCCTCTCTACAGAAAATGCAGACCGTCTGACTCAAATTAAAATGAATCAATCCTGGATTGGAAATGACTACGCAACACTCCAGGACCCCAACCAAGTAACATGACCAATGAACATCTGGGATGGTGTTGCGTTTCCGGGCCCTGTTTATTGAACCTCTCATCTGTATTACATTTATGACTGCATGGCGGCAAAAAGCATTGCTGCTATATCCGCACGCTTTTTGTCCACATGCAAGGCCTGGGTTGTTGTGTCTCACAAAGCGTGGCCTTCTCCTCCTGCGCCTGCTCCTGTTCCATCACGTCTGCTGCTGCTGGGTTAGCGTTGCCGCGTGGTCCCTGTTTATTGAACCACTTATCTTTATTACATTTATGACTGCATGGCGGTACAAAGCATGCTATCCGCACGCTTCTTGCCCTCATGCAAGGCCTGGGTTGTTGTGTCTCACAAAGCGTGGCCTTCTCCTCCTGCGCCTGCTCCTGTTCCATCACGTCTGCTGCTGCTGGGTTAGCGTTGCCGCGTGGTCCCTGTTTATTGAACCACTTATCTTTATTACATTTATGACTGCATGGCGGTACAAAGCATGCTATCCGCACGCTTCTTGCCCTCATGCAAGGCCTGGGTTGTTGTGTCTCACAAAGCGTGGCCTTCTCCTCCTGCGCCTCCTCCTGTTCCATCACGTCTGCTGCTGCTGGGTTAGCGTTGCCGCGTGGTCCCTGTTTATTGAACCACTTATCTTTATTACATTTATGACTGCATGGCGGTACAAAGCCTGCTATCCGCACGCTTCTTGCCCTCATGCAAGGCCGGGGTTGTTGTGTCTCACAAAGCGTGGCCTTCTTCTCCTCCTGCGCCACCCTCCTCCTGTTCCATCACGTGTGCTGCTGCTGGGTTAGCGTTGCCGCGTGGTCCCTGTTTATTGAACCACTTATCTTTATTACATTTATGACTGCATGGCGGTACAAAGCATGCTATCCGCACGCTTCTTGCCCTCATGCAAGGCCTGGGTTGTTGTGTCTCACAAAGCGTGGCCTTCTCCTCCTGCGCCTCCTCCTGTTCCATCACGTCTGCTGCTGCTGGGTTAGCGTTGCCGCGTGGTCCCTGTTTATTGAACCACTTATCTTTATTACATTTATGACTGCATGGCGGTACAAAGCCTGCTATCCGCACGCTTCTTGCCCTCATGCAAGGCCGGGGTTGTTGTGTCTCACAAAGCGTGGCCTTCTTCTCCTCCTGCGCCACCCTCCTCCTGTTCCATCACGTGTGCTGCTGCTGGGTTAGCGTTACCGGTCCCTTTTCCTGGAACCTCTTATATGTATTACATTTATGACTGCATGCCGACAAAAAACATGTTACCTGTGCAAAGAAAACAGACATTTCCCGCATTTAAAAGACAGTTTTCCCTTTGAAACTTTAAAATCGATTTTCTCAAAAACTATAAGCTCTTTTTGCTAATTTTTTTTTCCTCTTGTACCCACTCCCAAGGTGCACATACCCTGTAAATTTGGGGTATGTGGCATGTAAGGAGGCTTTACAAACCACAAAAGTTCGGGTCCCCATTGACTTCCATTATGTTCGGAGTTCGGGTCGAACACCCGAACATCGCGGCCATGTTCGGCCTGTTCGGCCCGAACCCGAACATCTAGATGTTCGCCCAACACTAACCCATACCTAACACTAACCTTCCCCATAACTAGGCCCAGTGGTGGGCCGAAATTCCAGTTATGCATCGTAATTAATTTCCAATGTAGCATTCACTAACCGGCGCTAAGTGATAGCGCCGCTGTGAAAAGCCTCTTAGTGCCCCATAAGTAGCTCTGCACGCAGTGCGGCTGGCCGGTATTAGTGCGTGGTGCGGTGATAACATCGATGATAACATCGCACCCGGTGCACTGAAAATGGCGCATTGGGTGCCCGCTGAAGCAGCGCATCAATGCGCCATTTCGGGGGTACCCGATGCGTCGTTTTCGTCGCAAAGGGGGAGCGGGTGCAACGTTTTTGTCGCACCGCGCTCTAATACGGGCCAGCCGCGCTGCGCGCGCACTGAGCAAGGCTGTGCGCGAAATAGCTCTGTGCGGCCGTTAGTGGCGCGCAGAGCTACTTATGCGGCACTAAGACTTTTCACAGCGGCGCTAACACTTAGCGCCGGTTAGTGAATCAAGCCCAATGTACAGTATTTATATATATTTTGCTCCGGAGGCTTTAATATTTGCCGTGAGTCGCGCGTTCGCACGTTCGTGTTGCTGAAATAATGGTAAAACGTGATGTATTATCATTAAATTATTTTTATTGCGGCCGGTAATCGGGACGGCGCGCTCCCAACCTCCTCACCTTGCACACGATTCACTTTATGAGAAAACTCTCATTATAATTTATCATGTATTGGCTTTATCATAAAAGTTATAGAAAGAAGAAAGCCTTTTGTCTCATCCGGCTAAGTAGGTCGCGGTGTTCAGAGAGCAGGACTGTGAATGAAATACAAATTTACCTTCATACCGGCGAGATTTAAATAATATAATGGCAGTCAGAGCCTTTCTGTCCAGCTCCAGGTATATATTTCCCAACAGATCCCCCTCATTTCGGAAACTGGGCCGCAGGGCAGTGCGATAATGACCCCAAGCACAACTCCAAGACCACCACTGCCTTGCTGAAGGAACTCAGGGTAAAGGTGCTGGACTGGACTGGCCTAGCATGTGTCCAGACCTAAATCCTATTGAGCATCTGTGGAGAATCCTCAAACAGAAAGTGGAGGAGCGCAAGGTGTCTAATATCTGCCAGCTTCATCTTGGAGGAGTGGAAGAGGATTGCAGTGACAACCTGTGACGCTCTTGTGACCTCCATGCCCAAGAGAGATAAGGCAGTGCTGGGAAATAATGGTGGACACACAAAATATTGGCACTTTGGGCAGAAGTTTGCCATTCTTCACTTAGGGGTGTACTCACTTCTGTTGCCAGCGGTATATGGGACAGCGAATTTACACTGTTATACAAGCAGAGCCGGTTCTCTCATGAAGCGAGGTGAAACATTTGCATCAGGCACACAGATTACAGGGGCAGCATGTTTGTACTGTGTTTACACTAACAGCATGCAGTCTGGTTAGGAGGAGATGCAAGAGGCGTGTGAGGTGATGAGGTCATCATTGGGGAAAAGCAGCTTGTTGTGCTGTGTGAGGAGTCTGACAGTGAGGGGGGAGGCAGGAGAGCAGCAGTGTTTATTTGACTTGCACAGCAGACGGGTGGAGGTGGCAGTGCTGTCCTGGCAGAGGAGGAATGGAGGACAGCCGACTGGCTGATTGTGAGCAGTTTGTTTGTCACAGACTCGCAGCCAGCCAGTGTGTCATTGTTTTGAGCTGCAGCATGTCATGTCATGTTGTTGCAAATGCTCCCTTGCTGTTACTGACTGAGAACATTAAATGAAGCAGAAATATTACAAAGCATAATAGAATAACATAACAAAACTCGCACCGCAGCTGCTGCATAACGTGCCGTGCAAATTGTCGAGTGCTCTGCGATCATAGTCTAGAACCGGCCCTGTATACAAGCTGTACACTGACTACTTTACATTGTATTGTATCAGTGTCATATTTGTGAGGGGTGTACTCACTTTTATGAGATATGGTACTTTGTCCTGGACCACATATTGCTGAGACGAGGGGGGCACAGATTGTGGACCATTGCAGTAGAGATGTAAGGTAGCCATACATCTAGCAATGATGGGCAGATTCGACCAGGAGACAAATCTCTCTCTGATCCAATCTGATTGGAGAGAGATCTGTCAGCTGCCCACACACCACAGGCCGATTCCCGATCGATCTCAGCATGAAATCTCTCAGGAATTGACCTAGTCCGCTGCATCCCAATATCGCTCACTATTACCGCCGCGCACCTGTTCGACCATGGCGGCCCGACATCCTGCAGCATGTCCGATCAACATGCTCGGCCGGAAATCGTTCCCATCGGCGATCGGCATGCACTTGGCTGCACCGATTTTCATCCGATTGAATTATAATAATCCAATTGGATGGTCGATCGGCGGCCAAGTCGCCAGATGTATGGGTACCTTTGCAAGGGCCGGATTTACCATAAGGCAGATAGGCACGCGCCTACCGGCATCTGATGATGGAAAGGCGGCTCAATCCCCTCCCCTAGTGCCGCCCTCCCTTCTTCCCTATGCAGAGTTCTGATGATAGTGTGAGAGATTACTCACCCAGCTCTCGGCATTCCACTGACGAGATGTCTTACAATGCAATGCTTTCCTTGCATTGAAAGACATCCATGGCTACAATTACTAGGTAATGCCTAATGATGTTGATCCAGGGATTTTATCTGATTGCCATCTGGAGTCGGGAAGGAACTTTTTCCCTTTTGAGGTTAATTGGACAAAGCCTTGTAAGGGTTTTTCGCCTTCCTCTGGATCAACAGAGATATGTGAGGGAGCAGGCCAGTGTTGTACTTTGTTTTCTGGTTGAACTCGATGGACGTAGATCTTTTTTCAACCCAAATAACTATGTAACTATGAGATCTCCCTTCAGTCAGGAGTACCTCTAGCTCCTTAATACTGAGGCTCCTGTAGCTACGTAATACTTGGGGGCACCTCTTAATATTGAGCGTACTTCTGGCTACCTAATACTAAGCAATACCTGTAGCTACCTATGATGAAGCAAGGAAAGTTAGGGGTTGTTCACACCTAGAGCATTTTCAAGTTTTTTTTAAGCGCCAGCTATTTTGAAAATCACATATAAGTGGTTCGATTCAGATCCGCTCACCAAAGCGATGCCTGTACCATTTTTGGGGTGATTTGCCTATAATGGAAAGTATAGGGAAATTGCAAAACACTTGAAAAAACGCTGTATATATCGCTTTCCCCTGCGCTTTCATGAATAAATACATTGGGCTTGATTCACTGAGACAAACAGCCTTATCAAAGTTAACACAGAGTAGCATAGAAGCGCTACGAACCCGCAGGGGCTCAGGGCAGGATGAGTGGAGCTCTCACCATTGCCAGTTAGCAGGCATAAGTTTGCTATGCTACTCTAGTAAGGCGTTTTAACTTTGATAAGGCGTGCTATTTGTCTTAGTGAATCTAGCCCATTGTTCAGTATTTATTCAATTCTGGGCTCAGTATTTATTCACTTCCTGACATCAGGAAAAAAAATCCCGCTGCAAAAGCGCTTAAAAAAAGCGCTTTATACAGCGCAGGGAAAGTCGATTTAAAAAAATCACAAAAATTGCTCAGTGCTTGCAAAAGTGCTGGCGATTTATAGTGTGAACATAGCCTAAGGGAGAAGAGTCAGCTGGGCGGTGCAGTCCGGAGGGTGTTTGTAGGTTCATGGAGGGCGAGGGAAAGGTGCCAGGTCATCTGTGCCTATAGGCTCCTGTGATGTAAATATGGGCCTGACCTTTTCTGTACATGTAGTAGTTACAGAGGCGCCAGCAGAATAAAAATCAGTAGTCTATTAAAACCAAATAAAAAAATGGGGGACCGGGGTGGATCCGTCTCCCCAATATAAATGACAGAACCACCATATATGGTATCCAGGAAAATATATATTTAATCAGTACTCCACATAAAATTATGCAACGCGTTTTGCGGGTCCCAAGCCCGCTTCCTCAGGCAAATACAAGAGCAGGAGTAACTCCGAGGTTGTGCAGATAGGTGCAGCGCCTCTGACATGCATGTGTCATACATATTGGGGAGACGGATCCACCCCGGCCCCCCAAATTTTTATTGAATTTTATATTTGTTTTTAATAGACTACTAATTTTTATTCTGCTGGCGTCTCTGTAACTACTACATATATCATTATCCACCTGGTAGATGGGTGTGTACACCCTTATTTTTCTTCTACGGAGAGCGACTTCTTAGCCTGAGTGGGGACAGGCTTAATATCCCCATATGCAATAGGAGTGGTTGCCTGAGGTCGGCAACCCAGACTTGGGAGTATATCCATATCTGCTGACTGCTGTACAAATTGAAGATTACCTTATATCTATATATATAATTCAGTAAGTGCCTCAACCGTCCAGCAAGAAGAAGAAGTACTTTGCATGAGAAAATGTATGCGTGCTCAAAGACCAAGTTTGAGGCCTCCTTTCCACGGACTGTTGAGCTGTGTGCTCAGCAAGCAGTTACCAGGCACAGGTAAGAAGTTATCAGGCAGCAACAAGCAGTTATCAGGCAGCAACAAGCAGTTATCAGGCAGCAACAAGCAGTTACTAGGCAGCAGTGAGCAGTTGAGAGAGTTTGAGAGGCATTTCACTGCCTATCAACAGTCTGTGGAAAGGAGGCTTAACCCTAGCAAGTCTGGCTTTGCAAATCTTGCCTAATTGACTATTCATGAGGCAATGCTCATGCAAATATGCATTTGCTTTCGCATGTCAAACTATGCAGGGTCAAAAAACCAATACTGCAAAGCGGTCGTGGAGCAGTGCTTTACAGCACTGCTAGATTTAGGCGCAGCGAGTGCCGCCATAGACTGTAATGGGAATCAGTCTATAGCTGCGCTCAGTGAGTAACGTCAGCGCTGTCAGAAGACGGAGCCGAAGTTGCTTAAAAAACACAATAATTCGACCTCCAGCAATCGCTGGAAGCCGAATTATATCATTCCCCCACTATCCATGGCGGCCTGGAGGGGGAATCTTCTATATATATAATAGAGTAAGTGCCTCAACCTTCAAGCAAGAAGAAGAAGTAGTGCCCTGCCCCCAGGGCCGGTCCAAGCAAGAAGAAGGGGCTGGTCCAAGCAAGAAGAAGAAGTAGTGTCATATCAAACCAAGGGCAAAGAGGGATAATTTGCATATTCAGTAGCAGTGCATTGTGGGTAACCACAAATGTTCACTTATAGCTGAATTATTGCAGATTTGCTTCTATTTTAAGAAGGAAAATTACACCAAGCTTTGCTTTTTTTAGTAGGAGGGCTTTTTGGTCCCTTTTTTCCCCTATACATTCTTAGTAATTTGGGTCACCCTGAGCTGCTTGGTTACTCTGTTGTACTGGTCCAAGCCCTATCTCATACAGCCATAGCAATCTCTGCTGTGAACTGATGAGGACTAAAAGTCTGAAATAGGCTGTCACATTTGGTTTTGATATGACTGTGTAAAATTTAAAGCTATAGGGCCTGATTCACAAAATGCTGCAAACTGTTAGGCATGGGTGTGCTAAACAGTTAGCACGTGAAGTGCTATTTGTGGACTTTTGTGCGTGGAAAGTGCTGTGAATCGCGCAAAAGACCGCAATCGCGGACTTTTGCGTGTGTAAAGTACCGCGATTTGTGGCAAATTGCGTGCGCAAAAGACCGCAATCACGGAAATCGCAGCACTTTGTGTGCGCAAAAGTCCGCAAACGGCACTTCACATGCTAACTGTTTAGCACCGTGCTAAACAGTTTGCACCGCTTTGTGAATCCGGCCCATAGGCTTGCTTGACTTACCAAGAGTGAAAAGGAATAGTTTGCATATTTAGTAGCGGTGCATTGTGGGTAACCACAAATGTTCACTTACAGCTGAATTATTGCAGATTTTCTTCTGTTTTAAGAAGCCAAATTACACCAAGCTTTGATTTTTTTTAGTAGAAGGTCTTTTTGGTTCCTTTTATCCCCCTATACATTCCGAGTGGTTTGGGTCACCCTGAGCTGCTTGGTTACTCTGTTGTACTGGTCCAAGCCCCATCTCATACTGCCATATCAATCTCTGCTATATACTGATGAGGACCAAAAGTCTGAAACAGGCTGTCACATGTGGGTTTGATATAGCTGTGTAAAATTTAAAGCTATAAGCTTGCTATACACCAGTGGTTCTGGATGCTTGCTTGGATTACTAAGGTTGAAAAGGGATAAATTGCATATTTAAAAATGTTCACTTATAGCTGAATTATTGCAGATTTCCTTCTGTTTTAAAAAGGCAAATTACACCAATACAGTGGGGAGCATTGCAGGAAGTGACAACAGTGGATCGCACGCTGGAACACGGAAGAGGTGAGGCATCCCCGCCCGCTGCCTCTTACTAATAGTGGCGGCTGCTACTGTGCTTAAGCAGGAGGGGAGCGCACATGGGGGACACAGGTGAGGCAGGGGGGGTTCCTGCTGAGCTTAAGCTGCAGGGAGAATGCACATGGGGGACCCAGGTGAGGGGGGTTCCTGCTGAGCTTAAGCTGGAGGGGGAGTGCACATGGGGGACCCAGGTGAGGGAGGGGGGTCCTGCTGAGCTTAAGCAGGAGGGGGAGCGTACATGGGGGACCCAGGTGAGGGAGGGGGGTCCTGCTGAGCTTAAGCAGGAGGGGGAGCGTACATGGGGGACCCAGGTGAGGGAGGGGGGGTTCCTGCTGAGCTTAAGCTGGAGGTAGAGCACACATGGGGGACCCAGGTGAGGGAGGGGGGGTTCCTGCTGAGCTTAAGCTGGAGGGGGAGCACACATGGGGGACCCAGTTGAGGGGGGGGTCCGACCCCCCTCCCCGCCCCTTCCTGCCCTCTACCCCCTTATGCGGCGTATGATACGCTGCGGGTCGGCTAGTTAACAATAATACACTATTGGGGGCTCTCGGTTGTTCTTTCTTTTTGTCTTTCTTTTCTGTACATGGTTCACCTAAGTGTGAACAATACACCCATAGTTTCCCATCTTTCCCTGGAGTTTGGTAAGACGGTGACCCTGTATGAGAGACGATCGGTTGTCTCCTTGAGTTAGCTGACTTGCAGACAATTGGATGGGATAATGTACGGGGACAGCCATTGCCAGATATTACAGTTAGCTGTGTTCCCGGCAGACACGGCTCTGTCTCAGGGATGAAGAGAATTTTATTTACCACCTGGATCTCCATATGCTTCATTATTTGCTGTTTTTCTGGAATTTATTTAGAGAAGCCGAGAGGTTGAGAAATGAATTTTAAAAGGTGCGTCGGCGAGAGCGCGGCAGATGGCATGTGGGTAATGATGGAGGGGAGACAGGAGTGAGTCATGTGACCCTGTCTGGGTACCTGCTTACACCTAAATAAATTCTTAAGGGAGAACGACAGGAAGAGGCGCCAAACAAAAACACAAAGACCAAAAGATTACATGTGCCGCTCTTATTGCTGAATGGTGTACAAGTTGTGAAATTGTTACATTTAGTTTTGCAGGTTCTGGAGGATTGGGAGGGGGCTGCTGTACGTGGATCTTACACATGGAAGAGGGGGCTGCACATGGATGTTACATATGGAAGAGTGGACTGCACATGGAATGGGAGGGGGGCTACTGCACATGGATGATGCACATGGAAAAGGGGGCTGCACATGGATGTTACATATGAAAGAGGGGACTGCACATGGAATGGGAGGGGGCTGCTACACATGGATGATGCACATGGAAAAGGGGGCTGCACATGGATGTTACATATGAAAGAGGGGACTGCACATGGAATGGGAGAGGGCTGCTACACATGGATGTTACATATGGAAGAGGGGACTGCACATGAAATGGGAGGGGCTGCTGTACATGGATGATACACATGGAAGAGGGGGCTGCACGTGGAATGGGAGGGGCTGCAATACATAGATGAGACACATGGAAGAGGGGACTGCTCATGAAATGGGAGAGGGGTGCTGTACACGGATGTTACACATGGAAGATAGGGCTGCATATAGGTGTTACACATGGAAGAGGGGACTGCACATGGAATGGGAGGGGGCTGCTGTACATGGATTTTACACATTGAAGAGGGGGCTGCACATGGATGTTACAAATGGAAAAGGGGGCTGCACATGAAATTGGAGGGGGGCTGTTGCACATGGAAGAAAGGGCTGCACATGGAATGTGAGGTGGCTGCTGTATATGGATGTTACACATGGAAGAGGGGGCTGCACATGGAATGTGAGGTGGCTGCTGTATATGGATGTTACACATAGTAGAGGGGGCTGTATATGGAATGGGAGGGGCTGCTGTACATGGATGTTACACATGGAAGAGGGGGATGCACATGGCATGGGGAGGGAGCTGCACTACATGAATGTTACACATGGAAGAGTGGGCTGCACATGGAATGGGAGGGGGCTGCTGTGCTTGGATGTCAAGTATGAAAGAAGGGGCTGCTGTACATGGAAGGGAAGCTTTGGTGTCTATTCTGAGTTTTAGCCATGAGTTAAAAATGTGAGCTCATAATGTCTTCTTACCTATAGACTAGGCTGGATCCACCCCTAGGCCAAACTTCTAGTGCAGCACTCCCTCTTCCATGTCCTGCTGCCGCCCAAAGCCTGAGCCTTTACGTCCTTTCCAAAAATCCTGTCCTGCTAGAGAGAGAGGGCTGATAAACCTGATTGATGAGCGGACGCTGGCTTTGATCGGCTCGCTTTATTTCCCTTCCCGGGTCAGTGAAAATTTACTTTTTGGGAAAGTCATCTAGGATGCATATTTAGTGTGAGAATGAGGCTTCGGGTGTTAAGTTTATAGACAGATAAATATTCCATTTTCATTAACTTTGGCTAAGATTTCTCAGAGCCAGTGTTCAACGAAAATATTCTTTTCACATTCATTTTCGCACAAATGTTAAATTCGACTTTTGAGCAAAAATGCCATTAAAAATCATTTTGTAACAAGTTTGTGTTTTTTCGCAAATTTTGTGAATAAAATGAAAGTTGTTTTCGTGTTTTCATATGATTTTTCACATTAAAATTTAGTTTTCACTTTTTTTAAATCGAAAATGCCATTTTCGATGCAAATATGTGTTTGGCGAGAATTCGTGAGCAGCACTGCTCAGAACAATCCTCCACCAGCCACACGCGGGATTTCGGATGGCCGCGGTCCTCTCATACGCAGACGCTGCGCTCGCTCCATGCGCGTCACTGCGGAGGAATGCTCTCTGGGCAGAGTGTGGGTTGGAATGTGTGGAGGGTCCGGCATCTCTCTGTACACATGGAATAAAATGGGCTCTTTGAGGCCTCAGAGTGTGGAATGCGCGGTGACGGCTCTGCTGACAGTCCGCTGCAGGCCCGCCGCTCACCATGCATGCCATCCAGCCCGCTCCGTATGCCTCGCAGACTTGTGGGAGACGCACGGAGCTGTCAGTCTGCCTCATAAATAAATAAACGGGAGAAACGCAGCTTTTTCCATGGAGGTTCTAGAGGAAGAACGTCTATTATTGCCATTATTGGAAGACATCTGGCCGCCGAGGCTAACACGGTATATGACACGGAATCTGCTGATCGTCGGATAAACACTGATACACTAAGCGCTCATCCTGAACATCGATGTACTCAGTACAGCTCAAATAAGCAGACGTGTGCAGAGGAAATCTTTCTTAAAGCAAACCCGAACTCAGAACTTCATCTCAGCTTTAAACGATAAGCAACAGCAAAATAGTCTTTAAAGAAAAACATTTCTTTAACTCAGCTGATACAAATCCTGCAATAAATCTGCAGTCTCCCCTGTAGCTGAGCTCCCTGTGCCTTCTCGGTAGCTGCTCTCCCTGTGCCTCCTCTGTACCTGCTCTCCCTGTGCCTCCTCTGTAGCTGAGCTCCCTGTGCCTCCTCTGTAGCTGCTCTCCCTGTGCCTCCTCTGTAGCTGCTCTCCCTGTGCCTCCTCTGTAGCTGAGCTCCCTGTGCCTCCTCTGTAGCTGCTCTCCCTGTGCCTCCTCTGTAGCTGCTCTCTCTGTGCCTCCTCTGTAGCTGAGCTCCCTGTGCCTCCTCTGTAGCTGCTCTCCCTGTGCCTCCTCTGTAGCTGCTCTCCCTGTGCCTCCTCTGTAGCTGCGCTCCCTGCGCCTCCTCTGTAGCTGCTCTCCCTGTGCCTCCTCTGTAGCTGCTCTCCCCGTGCCTCCTCTGTAGCTGGTCTCCATGTGCCTCCTCTGTAGCTGCTCTCCCTGTGCCTCCTCTGTAGCTGCGCTCCCTGCGCCTCCTCTGTAGCTGCGCTCCCTGCGCCTCCTCTGTAGTTGCGCTCCCTGTGCCTCCTCTGTAGCTGCGCTCCCTGTGCCTCCTCTGTAGCTGAGCTCCCTGTGCCTCCTCTGTAGCTGCGCTCCCTGTACCTCCTCTGTAGCTTTGCTCCCTGTGACTCCTCTGTAGCTGCACTCTCTGTGCCTCCTCTGTAGCTGCGCTCCCTGTGCCTCCTCTGTAACTGCGCTCCCTGTGACTCCTCTGTAGCTTTGCTCCCTGTGACTCTTCTGTAGCAGCTCTCCCTGCGCCTCCTCTGTAGCTGCACTCCCTGTGTCTCCTCTGTAGCTGCTCTCCCTGTGCCTCCTCTGTAGCTGCGCTCCCGATGCCTCCTCTGTAGCTGCGCTCCCTGTGACTCCTCTGTAGCTGTGCTCCCTGTGACTCCTCTGTAGCTGTGCTCCCTGTGACTCCTCTGTAGCTGTGCTCCCTGTGCCTCCTCTGTAGCTGCGCTCCCTGTGACTCCTCTGTAGCTGCGCTCCCTGCGCCTCCTCTGTAGCTGCGCTCCCTGGGCCTCCTCCGTAGCTGCGCTCCCTGTGCCTCCTCTGTAGCTGCGCTCCCTGTGCCTCCTCTGTAGCTGCACCTCCTCTGTAGCTGCGCTCCCTGCGCCTCCTCTGTAGCTGCGCTCCCTGTGCCTCCTCTGTAGCTGCGCTCCCTGTGCCTCCTCTGTAACTGCGCTCCCTGCGCCTCCTCTGTAGCTGCGCTCCCTGCACCTCCTCTTTAGCTGCGCTCCCTGTGACTCCTCTGTAGCTGCGCTCCCTGCGCCTCCTCTGTAGCTGCGCTCCCTGCGCCTCCTCTGTAGCTGCGCTCCCTGCGCCTCCTCTGTAGCTGCGCTCCCTGCGCCTCCTCTGTAGCTGCGCTCCCTATGCCTCCTCTGTAGCTGCGCTCCCTGTGCCTCCTCTGTAACTGCGCTCCCTGCACCTCCTCTTTAGCTGTGCTCCCTGTGACTCCTCTGTAGCTGCGCTCCCTGTGACTCCTCTGTAGCTGCGCTCCCTGCGCCTCCTCTGCAGCTGCGCTCCCTGCGCCTCCTCTGTAGCTGTGCTCCCTGTGACTCCTCTGTAGCTGCGCTCCCTGCGCCTCCTCTGCAGCTGCGCTCCCTGTGCCTCCTCTGCAGCTGCGCTCCCTGTGCCTTCTCTGTTGCTGCGCTCCCTGCACCTCCTCTGTAGCTGCTCTCCCTGCGCCTCCTCTGTAGCTGCGCTCCCTGCGCCTCCTCTGTAGCTGTGCTCCCTGCGCCTCCTCTGTAGCTGTGCTCCCTGCGCCTCCTCTGTAGCTGCGCTCCCTGCGCCTCCTCTGTAGCTGTGCTCCCTGCGCCTCCTTTGTAGCTGCGCTCCCTGCGCCTCCTCTTTAGCTGTGCTCCCTGTGACTCCTCTGTAGCTGTGCTCCCTGTTACTCCTCTGTAGCTGCGCTGCCTGTGCCTCCTCTGTAGCTGTGCTCATTGTGCCTCCTTTGTAGTTGCTCTCACCTCTCCTGTGTGGCTGTGGTCAGTCTGACACCTAAGAAGAAGCTAAATTCTCCGGCATTATTTTCTGCATTATTTGAATTGATGACTATTGCGCTCTTAGGAGAGAGCGATGCAGACGTTTAGCGACCACCACATCCATATCCTTCTATTAAGCCTGTTTGAGAGGCTGGAAAGAATGATTCTGGACAGATTTTTTTATGGCTAGGGGCAGCTGGCCTGCTTTTAATTTCCTGGAGCTCTACAGCGTGATCCCGGCTCTGCCGGCGAATATTGCGCCTTAATTCCTGTGCGTTCTAAAGCCGCTTCATTCACACATCGGGATAATTACAACACTCTCTCCAAAGCAAGTATTACTGGCCCGAAATAAAATGAAGCAGATCGGCAATCCCCCCAGAAACCAATTCCTGATAAACCTGTCATAAGGTCTCAGAATAGGAAAAGTTACGGCTCGTTGCAGCAGCTAACCTGCGACTGTCTGGCACTGCGGTGTAATGCCGGGCGACACAGCGGAGCGAGAGGCGGACAGAGGGGTCCTATATGTTTATCATGTAAAGCAACATAGTGCAGCAGGACCCTGCAGCATACTGTAGCTCCCAACTTTCCCTCTTTTGGAGGAACAGTCTCTCTTTGGGAGCCCTGTCCCTCTTTCATTCTTATTTGTCCCTTTTTTCAGGACTAATGTACAGATCTATGTAACTATATGCAGTTTTCTACTGAAAAATGTGTTTAATTGACTCTACACTTTATTCTCATCCTTTAATTATTTATTTCTTATTTTCAAATGTTAATATGATGGAAAATTAACTAGGATAGAAAGGACCAGTGTGGTTTGAATGATAAAACAGCATATTTTTGTTATGAAATCTTTATGGTATGTGTGACTGGGGGTGTGACAGAGGCGTGATTAGGGGTGTGGTGGAGGTGTGATTAGGGGTGTGTGTGAGGCATGGTTAGGGGTGTGGCGGAGGCGTGATTAGGGGTGTGGTGGAGGTGTGATTAGGGGTGTGGTGGAGGCGTGATTAGGGGTGTGGCAGGGGCGTGGCTTAAGTGTCCCTCTTTGTTATCTCAGAAAGTTGGGAAGTATGCTGCAGGTCACATCATATGTAAAAGGTCAGAATTTGCTATTGATAAATACAGTCCCCGTCATCCGGAATTAAGGCAACTGGAAATCTTAACTAACCGGCATGCCTGAAGGGTTTTTGGGGTGTTTTTTGCGGTGATTTAAATACCCCTTGAGTGTCCAGCGCCATCTTTTACCCTTCATGTCACTCCTAGTAGCTTTCTGGTATCTGTGCATGGCTCCCGATGTATCACATGACCTGGCACAGGTCAGGTGACACAACTGGAGCCATGCACCGTGGACCTCGGAAAGCCAACAGGAAGGTTAGAAGACGGCGCAGGACTCTTGGTAAGTATTTTATTTAGCACGGAAGGGGGGGGGGGATGATAAATCTACGCCGCTCCATGCTGCTCTCCATGGGCCTCATTCTTCCCCTGCAGCTCATCCGTCCTTCGATCACAGGCAAAACAATCCAAGATGGCCGCAACCCGGAAGTAATTCCTGGGTCACGGCTGAGCTGATGATTGGAGGAGGTGGGGGAGTGAGGTGACAGAGGCGGGGGAGCAAGTTAGTGGAGAAGGGGGAGCGAGGCGGGGGGAGCAGGTGATTGACGGCTGGCAAGGCAAAAGGAGGATAGCTTTGAGAGGGGACAGCAGAGCCCAGGAGGGACTGGCAGCTGCACCAGAAGGATGCAGAGGCTTGTCATTGGGCAGAGAACATGCCTCTGTGTCCTATAATCTAAAGTCAGTCTGCCTCGGGTTCTCGTTAATGTTCTAATAGGAGAGAATGAGTAAAGGAGCCCACACACTTGCTGATTTCCCTGGCAGATTCAATCACTGTGATGCACTGATATACACTCTGATATTACTGCCCCCGGAATATAGAGAGCTGGGTGGGCAGTTTCATTCAGTCTACCTATCCAGCTCTCTCCTTTAGGCTAAATACCCACGAGCAGATCACGGTCAGATGGACATACAGTGCCCCCTTCCTGATTTCTTATTCTTTTGCATGTTTGTCACACTTAAATGTTTCTGCTCATCAAAAACCGTTAACCATTAGTTAAAGTTAACATAATTGAACACAAAATGCAGTTTTAAATGATGGTTTTTATTATTTAGTGAGAAAAAAACCTCAAAACCTACATGGCCCTGTGTGAAAAAGAAATTGCCCCCTGAACCTAATAACTGGTTGGGCCACCCTTAGCAGCAATAACTGCAATCAAGTGTTTGCGATAACTTGCAACGAGTCTTTTACAGCGCTCTGGAGGAATTTTGGCCCACTCATCTTTGCAGAATTGTTGTAATTCAGCTTTATTTGAGGGTTTTCTAGCATGAACCGCCTTTTTAAGGTCATGCCACAACATCTCAATAGGATTCAGGTCAGGACTTTGACTAGGCCACTCCAAAGTCTTCATTTTGTTTTTCTTCAGCCATTCAGAGGTGGATTTGCTGGTGTGTTTTGGGTCATTGTCCTGCTGCAGCACCCAAGATCGCTTCAGCTTGAGTTGACGAACAGATGGCCGGACATTCTGCTTCAGATTTTTTGGTAGACAGTAGAATTCATGGTTCCATCTATCACAGCAAGCCTTCAAGGTCCTGAAGCAGCAAAACAACCCCAGACCATCACACTACCACCACCATATTTTACTGTTGGTATGATGTTCTTTTGCTGAAATGCTGTGTTACTTCTATGCCAGATGTAACGGGACACGCACCTTCCAAAAAGTTCAACTTTTGTCTCGTTGGTCCACAAGGTATTTTCCCAAAAGTCTTGGCAATCATTGAGATGTTTTTTAGCAAAATTGAGATGAGCCTTAATGTTCTTTTTGCTTAAAAGTGGTTTGCGCCTTGGATATCTGCCATGCAGACCGTTTTTGCCCAGTCTCTTTCTTATGGTGGAGTCGTGAACACTGACTTTAATTGAGGCAAGTGAGGCCTGCAGTTCTTTAGATGTTGTCCTGGGGTCTTTTGTGGCCTCTTGGATGAGTTTTCTCTGCGCTCTTGGGGTAATTTTGGTCGGCTGGCCACTCCTGGGAAGGTTCATCACTGTTCCATGTTTTTGCCATTTGTGGATAATGGCTCTCACTGTGGTTCGCTGGAGTCCCAAAGCTTTAGAAACGGCTTTATAACCTTTAGCAGACTGATAGATCTCAATTACAGTACTTTTGTTCTCATTTGTTCCTGAATTTCTTTGGATCTTGGCATGATGTCTAGCTTTTGAGGTGCTTTTGGTCTACTTCTCTGTGTCAGGTAGCTCCTATTTAAGTGATTTCTTGATTGAAACAGGTGTGTCAGTAATCAGGCCTGGGGGTAACTACAGAAATTGAACTCAGGTGTGATAAACCACAGTTATTTTTTAACAAGGGGGGCAATCACTTTTTCACACAGGGCCATGTAGATTTGTTGTTGTTTTTTTCTCACTAAATAATAAAAACCATCATTTAAAACTGCATTTTGTGTTCAAGTATGTTATCTTTGACCAATAGTTAACGGTTTTTGATGAGCAGAAACATTTAAGTGTGACAAACATGCAAAAGAATAAGAAATCAGGAAGGGGGCAAATAGTTTTTCACACCACTGTATAACACTGTGCTTCAAAGACTTTAGAGAAGTCACAGATGCTAACTTCACACATTCCCCTGGATAACTACCCCTCAGACTCGCTCCTTCCTTCAACACCTTCAAGCAAGCCCTCAAAACACATTTCTTTAAAATGGCCTACCACACTCTAACTCTCTCAGTCAATCACCTTTTCCACAGTCCTACCTTATGTGTCCCCCCGCCCTTAGATTGTAAGTCTTGGCAGGGCCACCCCCCTCCTTAGTGTGTTCTTCTTAATTTTACTACCCCAGCAATGACACCCTTCTCATGGACTAACTCGTACTTGTTTTGCCGGGTCTCTGTAAACCGCACTGTATACCCTGATTGTATGTATACCTCTCTGTCTGTCACCCCTTGTTAAATGTATGTATCCCTATTTATTGTCCAGCGCTGTGTAATATGTTGGTGCTTTATAAATACAATAAGTAATAATAATAATAACTGATGAGCAGCTAGAAGGGGAGGGGAGAGCATGGCATCTCCTATAGCTATTAGAAACTAGGAAAAAAAAGTGTCTCTTAGTTCCATTTAAGATACCTCTTCTTACCACAAATACACCCCACAGGTGATGACCTGATGAAGTTGTTTTAATGCCACGAAATGCATCATAACGTGCCGTTAATTACTATTGTCTGTAATGTGCTGTTAATAACATTTTCTGTGAGTTCCAATGCCTTGCTCAGCCTTGGAGAGACATTTATCCACTTACACTCCATTTTGTTCTGTTAAATATTTGATTTCGTTGGACGCCTCCCACAGAATCCACACAAGAGACACCGGCAGAGTCACGTACCTTCAGAACGTTTAATATATTCTCTTGTTTTGTTTTCCATTTGTTCCTGGGTGTAAATGTCTGCGCATATAAATATTATATCTGTACATATATCTGTGTATGTAACTATCCGCAGGTAGAAACGCAGGCAGCTCTTCTCGGCGATGTCTCTGGCAGATCACAAATGCACGTAAATATTTCACGTTGCATTTTCTACATACATTAAGGGATTTTCTCGGCCCCGGAGTCGGCGTCGGAGGCTTTGCGTCCCGCCGCTGTCAGGATTTCACCCCGGGAGAGGCGGCGTACGGCACGGGAAGAGACGCGCATCTTATCCTGGGTGGTTTTCGTTGCTTTCAGAGATTCTTCAGAAGTTTTTCTGGATCGCATTGTGCGTTCCCCTGAGCCCCCCCCCCCCCCCCCCCCGCTCCGTCTATAGCAAGCTATCCTCGGAGTTCAGTATCCCTCCCGCTTTGTTTATAATTTAGCTCTCTGCTGTTGTGTGACCCATATTCCTGGCGTGTAGTCCCGGGGACTTGGGGACTTCTCCATAGCGAGGAGTGGACGCTGCTGCCTGGCCTGCATTGTAATTACACATTAAATGAACGCTAGAGGTCCTGGAAGGCCTGAGATGCTGGTGCTTAAAGAGGCACTGTGGCGACATATAGTAGAATGCATTCAAAGTACCCACTTACAGTAAATGGACTGGTTTCAGCATTGGAAAAACACTTCCTATAGTTAGGTATAGCTATATTGCTGTATTCGGCTATTTCGCCCCACCCTCCCAGTGATGTCACAGCCTTTGCTATTAAAGTACCCCTGAACCATTTTTTAAATGATATACTTTTAATGCTGCTTTATTTGTGGTGCTATGTCACAGCCCCACAAATAAAGCAGCATTAAAAGTATGTAATTTAAAAACCGGTTCGGGGTACTTTAACAGCATTATCTGTGGTGCTGGGACATATGTCACAGCACCATCCTCCCTCTCCAGCACCCCTCCCCAACTCCCCAACACCCCCCCCCTTCCCGTTTCCCCCGCTGCTCTGCTAGCTGTGGGTTATGAGCAGGGGGAAGTGTTAGTTCTTTTTCCTCTCTTCCTGCCCTTATTTCCGCACCTCCACTTACTGCTTATAGTTACAGATAAGTGCTACAGGGGAGTAGCGCTGCGTGCAGGCATGTGCTAACTACTTCCTGACTGCTCCACGCCAATTGCAGCCCCAGGACCGCTCAATGCCAATTGGGGCGGGGTTTTGCAGGAGATCGGACGCGCCGATGCGCACGCATCTCCGCTTGAATGTTGGAGTTCTTCTCCGTCATCAGTCTCTCAGCAGCGACCGCTGCTAGGAGACTGTTAGACATCAAAACCGCCGTAATTTTACAATGTACAGCACTGCGATCTAAGGCAGCGCTGTACTGGGGACAGCCATGTCACTCGGCTGGGAGAGGCACAGGAGCGATCAGCTGTCATGGGCTGATGCCTATGACTGCCGATCATGGTGATTGGCTGGCGGGGGGTGGGAGGGAGAGCAGGGTATTAAAAAATTCATAAATCACACTTACCTGTTTCATTGACCTGACGAAGCGGGTGGATGCCTATGAAACGCGTTGACCAGTGTTTTGAATAAATACATTTTGCCTATTATATTAGTCTTCGACTTGGGGTAAGTTGTTTTCTTTCCTTTTAAACAGCCTTCATCATTTTATACATCCTTTGGGGGGGCCTCCTTCCCAGTGTCACATGCTTCTATGACTATGTAGGGTAACACCACCTATTACTTCTGATAGCCTGATTTCAATTTTCGGCCAGTGGCAGCTCAGCATGAAGTCATACATTTCAGCTATATAGTTGAGATTTCATGACCTATAAAAAAATGTATCCATATATTAATGAAGCGATATGCCTGGGGGCGCGGGAGATGTCAGGAGCTCTTGGAGAAAGTGCGGTACAGGCCCGGGCTACGGCGGCCCCCTGTGGCTGTTGCTGACATTGAGCAGGTGCTTAGATGAGATGCAAAGTGCCTTTTAAAAATACCTCTCAGAACTAAAAGCCATCTCCGTTTACGGCTTAAAAAAGCCTCTCTTTAGCAGCCTGTCCCCGAGAGGAGTCGGGTTTTATATGCATGTTTGAGAGCAGTAACAGCCGGAGGACAGCAACGAGCCTCGCGGTGACTTTATAGAGAATGTGCGGCATTAATATTCTGCTGCTGGTGGAGGAGGAAACAGATGGGAAGTGAATGGATTGGCTGGAAGGGAGAGTTTTCCTGCAACAGTGATAAGATTCTGATAAGTGATCAATAACGTTCATCGGAAGGAGAAAAATAACCACATCTCAAAGACTTAAGCACTAGGGGCAGGCCCGGGTTTACATCACAGGAGCCTGTAGGCACAGCAGGGCTGGTTCAAGGGGCCCTGTGGCCCTGGGGCAAGCTTCAGCATTGGGCCTCCCTATTACCCCTCTGCTCCCCGGGGCATTGCTGCAAGTATATAAGCAGCCATAATTACCTTATTCTCAGCGGGTGAGCGGACGGGCAGCGGCTGCACTCGGAGACACGCTGTCTCCCTCCCACTCTTTGACCCGGCGCGTCATGCGTGTCTCCGAGTGCAGCCACTGCCTCCCCGCTCACCCGCCAGGAATAAGGTAATTATGGCTGCTAATATACTTGCAGCAGGGCCCCGGGGAGCAGTGCAAGCAGGGGGGGGGGAATATCGCAGAATCCGCGCTGCTGTGGGGCCCCTTTTGCCTCTATGGTAGCGCCGGCCCTGAGGCACAGATGTCCTGGCACCTTAGACTTCGCTCTCCACGAACCTACAAACCCCCGCCAAACCGCACCACGGATGTGCTGGCTAATGCAGCTGTTACTTCTCCCTTACTTCCCTTGCCCGTCATACATGGCTACATGTGTCCCTTAGCATTAGGTAGCTCGAGGTACCTTCAGTTTTAAGTAGCTCTGCTCGGGAATCTGTATAGGGAAGAAAGGAGGGAGCGAATCGCCGTTCCATCACCAGGCGCCTGTGGCACGTGCCTACATTGCCTGACTAGGGGGGGCAGTGGCCAGGGGATGGCGAGGCGAAAGACTTCATGCTAAAATTGGTTGGGAATCCTGCGGTTTATGGTGGCCAACAGATCTCTCCGATCAAATTCGATTGGAGTGAGAGCTGTCTATTGGTCGATCGGCCGCCAAAATCACTATATGTATGTGCACCTTTAAGGAGCCAATCATCTATGTGAAGGCCAGCGTTTCTCAACCTTTTTAACCTGGAGGAAGCCTGCAAATATTTTTGGATCTCAAGGAACCCCTGCAAACAATGTTTTGATCTTGAGGAACCCTTGCATTTATTTTGCTGGAGGCATGGACTTTACAAGTAGGAGTGGCTGTTTATTTCACTGGCCCTACTACAGTGTCCCTCATTATACTGTCTACTTATTCTGGGGCTTTTTATTGATATGTTTATTATTTTGACCCCCATTTTAGTGCTTTTATTACAGTAACCCCTATTATAAAGTGCTCTATTATTATACTTCCCCCAGGATGGGGGGGGGGGAACCACCAAGGAACCCCTTCAGAGTGCTCAGGAAACCCTGGTTGAGAAAGGCTGGTGTAGACAATTGGGTACAAGAAGTGGTAGTTTGGTGCTAGGCATTATGTGGAGGGTTAGTGTTAGGCACCAGGAGCAGAGGGTTTGTGTGAGAATGGATGCCAAGTGTATAGTCATTTTTTTTTAATTGATCTTTTATTTTTTTCAGTTTTTTAGACAAAACCAGAGATGGGTTGAATGCCAAATTTTCTCCCAAATCCAAAAAGGTTCTTGAATATCTCGAACCTTTCAAACCTGGAGCCTGGCAAACACTGTACATAAGAATTTTGTGATCGGTGGGAGGCCTGGAACCCACTACAAATCCCTAATCGCAATCGCCAGCGTTCTGTATGAGCGGTTTCTAAGCGATTTCATGAGCGGTTGCAGTAGCATTTTTAAAAAGTGTCAGCTTTTTGCCAGCTATTGTGTAGCGATTAGTGTTTTTAACGATTAGTGTTTTTGATTCTGATTGGTCCTTTCAATTAATTAAAAAATTTTTACAGTGTGCAGCAATGTCAAAACGCTAGCAAAATCGCTCTGTGTAAGTCTTGACGAGCGGTTACACCAGCGTTTATATACTTTACGTTGCAGAACCGCTAATGCTAATCGCTAAAAATGCTGCATGTCCCGCATTTGCAATTTTGGTAATCGCAATTGCTCCAGTGGAATTTGGCCCATCCATTAACATTAGCTGAGCGTTTAGGGAAATCGCTAGCAGTTTGAATCGCTCCCTAAATGCTCAAAAAATCGCTCTAGTGGGTTCCAGCCCTAAGAAATGTTAGAATTCCAAGAAAGCAGGAAATAGACAAACTGCAGATTTATTGCAGGATTTGTATCAGCTGTAACAAAGAAATGTTTTTCTTTAAAGAGACTCTGAAGTTTCTAAAAAAGCTTCTTTTTATTTAATAAAAGTGTTAAGCCTAATAGCCCTGACTAAACCGCCACATTACCGCCGCTCTAATCTAACTAAATCCCCCCAAACTCCCCGGGGGGCACTCCGGGGAGCGCTTCCGTGTGAGGCAGAGCTATGAGCAGCAGCTCTGCCTCACACGCGTCTGTCAGCCCGGATCCCCGCCTCTCCTCCGCCCCTCTCAGTCTTCCTTCACTGAAAGGGGCAGGGGAGAGGTAGAGATCCGCCGCTGACAGACACGTGTGAGGCAGAGCTGCTGCTCATAGCTCTGCCTCACACGGAAGCGTACAGGGCAGCAAAATCCACCACCAACAAAGTCGTGGATTCTGCAGGGGAGAGGGAGGGAGGGGGAGTTAGGGGGGATTTAGATAGATTACAGCCGTGGGAATGCGGCGGTTTAGTTAGGGCTATTAGGTTAAGCACATTTATTAAATAAAAAGATGTTTTTTTTAGACACTTCAGTGTCTCTTTCAAGGTTATTATGCTGTTGCTTGTATATGTTACGGCCAGAACCCGAAGTTTGGCCAGAACTAGAAGTGGCCGGCCACTTCGGGTTCTGGCCGGCCAATGTGCGAACTGGCCGCTGCGCTGCGGCCAATGTGAGAAATGCAACAATTCCTGTAAGGTTAATGTTATGTTGTGGCCGCAGCGCAGCGGGCAAATGTATCACATCTTTACTTTATTCAATGAAATTAAGCCGCCCGGCTTTTTCTCTGCCTCTCTCCTCCCCCCCCCCGCCTCTCTCTCCTTCTCTTATGGCCAGCCGGAGGGGACACGCGTGTCCTCGAGAGTCGTTCCTCGCGGCAGGAGAGCAGAGCGGGGAGGCTGCAGACATTGCTTCTGCCAGCACCCGCTCTGCAAGGATTCCCCTGCCGCGACGAACGACTCTGGAGGGGACACGCGTGTCCCCGCCGGCTGCCCATAGGAGAGCGAGAGAGGCGGGGGGGGAGGAGAGAGAGGCAGAGAAAAAGCGGGGCGGCTCGCACATTGGCCGGCCAGAACCCGAAGTGGCCGGCCACTTCTAGTTCTGGCCAAACTTCGGGTTCTGGCCGTAACATATACAATGAACAGAGGCGCCAAAAGTATAAGATTAGATTAAATGAGCTTAAAAAACAACTTAAATGGCAAAATTGAAGGAGGAAGTGGTGGTCTTACCTCCCTCAAGCAGACACGACAACGACTGCGATTCAGACAGTCAAACACATTTATTAGGAACTCCAAAAAGAAATGCAACGCGTTTCGCAGGTTCAACCCCGCTTCATCAGGCAATATAGGTAGGGAGGAGTATCAAACAATCTGCACAAGGATTCAAATTAAGCGCCTCTGTGCTGTTGCTTATCTTTTAGAGCAGAGAGGAAGGTCTGAGTTCAAGTCCGCTGCAAAACCTTTAAAAAAGATTTTGAATGCAAAGTCCAGATGTGGAGTGTTTTCTCATGCATCAGCGTTGTGGGGTGCAGCTAATATCCCCCAATATCCAGCGAAGGGATCTCATTCTATATTTGTATACTTTAGCAATCTCCCCCTCATACAGAAACCTTTCAGCTGTGGCTTAGAGGCGAAGAAACGTAATTCATCCCGCAATATTAATATTCAATATATCTGTCTTCCAAGGGCTATAAAACCTAAAATAACACCTCTGTTCTGTGAAATAGCTGCGGATAATATTCATGTTTATGGAGAAACTGCCCACCCCTTACAAATCAAAGAAGAAATCAATTTTAGGAAGTCATTTTAAACATTTACTTTTTTTTTTCCTGCTTAAGTTTAAATGTCTGGTAGCTCTTTACGGCGGATTTAACGAATCATCGTCTTATCGCGCCTTCGGCAGCGACAGAGAGAGAAAACAAGTTTTTCTGCACAATTTTTAAAAAGACAAACGGGCGGTCGTAAAAACCGGCGATGGGAAGATGTTTAGGGAGAGTAAAATGTGAATTTGTACATTATGTTTGCGAAACGCGGGACATTATTAAGCCGGGCCGTAAAGTCAGTAGGGAGCGTCTGAATTGGGGGGTGTTGTGGAAGAAACCGATTAAAAGGCTCATTCGCCCTCCTCCCGCCATTATATCACAGGATGCGACGGCCCTTTCTCCGCTTTCGCATTTCCATTCGGGTTTTATGGGGCCGTGCAGCCTCCTCGGAGGACGTTGTCGCATCAGCTTAATTTTCTCTCTTGATGTAAATTGCTTTTTTATTAGCCGGGATCTGTGATAATAAACAAGGCTTTTCGTGTTGCGTTTGCAGTCCCGCCGAAGAAAAGTTCAAGTCGTGATTTCCGAGTGGGAAGATGAAGACTAAAAGTTTGCGGATATATTACTAATAATTATTGTGTGGATAAATGGCTGATGATGATTATGTGATCTTTAAAGCGTAATGGCTGTTTTTCTCTCTGGCTGCTTTATGGCAGATATTTCCAGCCAACTAAGCGAAGGACCTGATTTATGGTTTGGTCGTAAATTTTGCTTGAAAAAAAAAAACGTGTGCGTGGGCTGCGGTGGCAGATCAGGAATTCAGAAAATGGTTCCTGCCTGTTGCTATACTGTCAGTGATGGCTGCATACCTCCAAACTTTTTAAAATATAAAAAAAAAAAATTAAGACATGCCTCTGACACACCTCCAGCCCTGCCCTGCTACACCCCTAGTCATGCCCCTGACACATCTCTAGTCACGCCCCTAACACACCTCTAGTCACACCCCTGCCACACCCCAACTTAGCACAAAGAATTAAAGTGGACCTGAACTCTAGCACAGGACAGAAGGAAAACATAGAGAAATGCACCCTGTATGTATTTACAGTGGAATGCGAAAGTTTGGGCAACCTTGTTAATCATAATAATTTTCCTGTATAAATCGTTGGTTGTTACGATACAAAAATGTCAGTTAAATATATCATATAGGAGACACACACAGTGATATTTGAGAAGTGAAATGAAGTATATTGGATTTATAGAAAGTGTGCAATAATTGTACAAATAAAATTAGGCAGGTGCATACATTTGGGTGCTGTTGTCATTTTATTGATTCCAAAACCTTTAGAACTAATTATTGGAACTCATATTGGCTTGGTAAGCTCAGTGACCCCTGACCTACATACACAGATGAATCCAGTTATGAGAAAGAGTATTTAAGGGGGTCAATTGTAAGTTCCCCCCTCTTTTAATTTTCTCTGAAGAGCAGCAACATGGGGGTCTCACAACAACTCTCAAATGACCTGAAGACAAAGCTTGTTCACCATCATGGTTTAAGGGAAGGATACAGAAAGCTGTCTCAGAGATTTCAGCTGTCTGCTTCCACAGTTAGGAACATATTGAGGAAATGGAAGACCAAAGGCTCAGTTCAAGTTAAGGCTCAAAGTGGCAGACCAAGAAAAATCTGGGATAGACAGAAATGACGAATGGTGAGCAGACCAGCACCAAAGACCTACGACATCATCTTGCTGCAGATGGAGTCACTGTGCATCGTTCAACCATTTGGCGCACTTTACACAAGGAGATGCTGTATGCAAGAGTGATGCAGAGGAAGCCTTTTCTACGCCCACAGCACAAACAGAGCCGCTTAAGGTATGCTAAAGCACATTTGGACAAGCCAGCTTCATTTTGGTATAAGGTGCTGTGGACTGATGAAACAAAAATTTAGTTATTTGGGCATGGAGGAAAAATAAACAGCATTCCAAGAAAAATGCCAGCTACCTACAGTAAAATATGGTACAGGTTCCATCATGCTGTGGGGCTGTGTGGCCAGTGCAGGGACTGGGAATCTTGTCAAAGTTGAGGGACGCATGGATTCCACTCAGTATCATCAGATTCTGGAGACCAATGTCCAGGAATCAGTGACAAGGCTGAAGCTGCGCCAGGGCTGGATCTTTCAACAAGACAACAACCCTAAACACTGCTCAAAATCCACTAAGGCATTCATGCAGAGGAAAAAGTACAATGTTCTGGAATGGCCATCTCAGTTCCCAGACCTGAATATAATTGAAAATCTGTGGTGTGACTTAAAGAGAGCTGTCCATGCTCGGAAGCCATCAAACCTGAATGAACTCGAGATGTTTTGTAGAGGAATGGTCCAAAATACCTTCAACCAGAATCCAGACTCTCATTGAAACCTACAGGAAGCGTTTAGAAGCTGTAATTTCTGCACAGGGAGAATCTACTAAACATTGATTTAATTTATTTTTTGTGGTGCCCAAATTGATGCACCTGCCAAATTTTGTTTAAACAGTTAGTACACACTTTCTTTAAATCCAATAAACTTCATTTCACTTCTCAAATATCACTGTGTGTGTCTCCTATATGATATATTTAACTGACATATTTTATCGTAACAACCAACGATTTATACAGGAAAATCATGATGATTAACACGGTTGCCCAAACTTTCGTATCCCACTGTGTTTAGCCTGTCTAATTCTTCCTTATCTGTAGGTAATCACAAGTGTAATTTGATCTGTCAGTTATATCAGCGCAGGAATCTCCTCTGCCTTGGCAGAGTAACTGATTTGTAAACACAGGATGTTAACAATATGTCTGCTTCCATGAAAAAAAGGAAGTAGACACTACAGATTTATTGCAGGATTTGTATCAGCTGTAATAAATAAATGTTTTTCTTTAAAGGTTATTATGCTGTTGCTTATATTTTAGAGCAGAGAGGAAGTTCTGAGTTCCGGATATGTTTTAATAAGCCAAGGTAAAAAAATGAAATTTACTCACCTAGGGCTTCCCTCAGCCCCCTGCAGCCAATCGGTGCCCTCGCAGCTCCGCTCCGATGGCCCAGGACCCGCCGGCGAACACTTCCGGTTTGGCCGTCACCGGCCGACAGGCATGGGAACGCGAGTGATTCTTCGCGTTCCCATGCCTGTATATCGCCCCCTATGCTGCTATTGCGGCCTCCTGGACCGAAGAATCACTCGCGTTCCCATGCCTGTCTGCCGGTGACGGCCAAACCGGAAGTGTTCGCCGGCGGGTCCTGGGCCATCGGAGCGGAGCTGCGAGGGCACCGATCGGCTGCAGGGGGCTGAGGGAAGCCCCAGGTGAGTAAATCTCATTTTTTTATCTTGACTTTAGGTTCACTTTAACTATTAAAGAACACACAGACTGCTTACTCTTTGGAAAATTTAGGCCAAAGCAGGCAATTTTATTAAAAACAAAATATCATCCAATTAACATCTTGTAAATATTAAACTTGTAAACATGGAAACCCAGAGGTAAGGGATCTAGAGGCTTAAAGACCAGTGCTGGCAAGCAGCCTTGGTAACCGGCCCCTAGATGTAGGCACCGTCTTGGGAACTGCTGCTTGCCCCAATAACCAATTACTTGTAGCAGACCTAATTGCATCCAGGTGTCCGCCCCGCGGAAAATACCTCCTCCATAATCATTCACCCACCTCCGGAGACCTTGTGTAAAAATATAATTGGTTGGTGGCTATGGGCAACAACACACCATCTGTTCTGCACCAGAAGCTTTTAGCTGCGCAAAGCGATACGAAATTACCACAGCCAACAGATATCTAAAGTGCACCCTGTGTGTATTTAGAGAGTTTAGCCTGTCTAATGCCCCCTTATTTGTCCCTATTCACCACTGTAATTCTATCTCTCAGCAGTGTCAACTCGGGAATCTCCCCTGCCACGGCAGAGCAGCTAATTTGTAAACACAGGATGGTAACAATATGTCTGCTCCCATGAAAGCAGAAAGTAGACTCACTGCAGATTTATTGCAGGGTTTGTATCAGCTGTAACAAAGAAATGTTTTTCTTTAACCACCCTGGCGTTCTATTAAGATCGCCAGGGCGGCTGCGGGAGGGTTTTTTTTAAATAAAAAAAAAACGATTTCATGCAGCCAACTGAAAGTTGGCTGCATGAAAGCCCACTAGAGGGCGCTCCGGAGGCGTTCTTCCGATCGCCTCCGGCGCCCAGAATAAACAAGGAAGGCCGCAATGAGCGGCCTTCCTTGTTTTGCTTACATCGTCGCCATAGCGACGAGCGGAGTGACGTCATGGATGTCAGCCGACGTCCTGACGTCAGCCGCCTCCGATCCAGCCCTTAGCGCTGGCCGGAACTTTTTGTTCCGGCTACGCTGGGCTCAGGTGGCTGGGGAACCCTCTTTCGCCGCTGCTCGCGGCGGATCGCCGCAGAGCGGCGGCGATCAGGCAGCACACGCGGCTGGCAAAGTGCCGGCTGCGTGTGCTGCTCTTTATTTGATGAAAATCGGCCCAGCAGGGCCTGAGCGGCAGCCTCCGGCGGTGATGGACGAGCTGAGCTCGTCCATACCGCCCGGCTGGTTAAAGGTGGTTATGCTGTTGCTTATCTTTTAGAACAGAGAGGAAGTTCTGAGTTCAGGTCCACACTTTAAAGGATACCCGAAGTGACATGTGACATGATGAGATAGGCATTTGTATGTACAGTGCCTAGCACACAAATAACTATGCTGTGTTCCTTTTTTTCTTTCTCTGCCTGAAAGAGTTAAATATCAGGTATGTAACTTGCTGACTCAGTCCTGACTCAGACAGGAAGTGACTACAGTGTGACCCTCGCTGATAAGAAATCCCAACTATAAAAACACTTTCCTAGCAGAAAATGGCTTCTGAGAGCAGGAAAGAGATAAAAAGCGTCAATAGTTAATAGATTTTAGCTCTGGCATATTTCAATGAATGTGTCATTGAGCAAAAGCAATAAAACAGTTAAAACTTAAAAAGTAGATTTAAACATAAAATAAAACTGTGGAATATCTTAAAAAGTTAGGAGAAGGAAGATACATACAATCGTTTATTTCATTAGTTTATGCTCGCTTCGGGTGTCCTTTAAGTTGTGTTAAAACAACAAACAAATAAAACAAACAAATATACATACATATACTATATGTATATATATCATACACTGCATGAAGATTATAAAATTTTGCCTAGGGTTCTTCCACATTGGCGAGGAGTCCACCGATTGGACGGTATTTCCCGTTTTTTACAGTCTGGTGTATGTGCAGCGTTTTATGATCTGTGTAATTGGATGTGTGTTCCCAGCGCTGTATAAGAACCACATCAAATGAATTTAAGCTGTGGAGATTAAAGATGAGAAACAGACTGTATTTCTACAGCATATAAAAACGTTCAGAGAGTAAAGAAAATTAAAATAGTAATCCCTTTAAATACCCAGAATCCTCCAGCCTCCAGCAAGGCCACAAAGAGCAGAAACTTATCAGTGCATTCACAGATTCCTTTATGGAAAATTCTTTGGCTCAGACGTCGGGCTGAGAATACGAGATGTAAACCGTTCCGAGGTCCTTCTCTGTTATTTATGTACGAATGTGGTCATACCTCATCGGCTATATCCTACTGCTCACAACACATTGCCTGGAGAGGACATGATGACATTGTGAGAGGTGACAGGACATCTAGAGGGGCACCTGTACTTGTCGGGTTAGGGCTGAGACTTCTAGGGAATTTCATTTGGGTTGTTGTGAAACTCTGATACTCTGGGGAGCTTTGAGGCATCTAGCACCAAGAAAGCTGGGGAACCTCTTGTGGGTAGCTCAAGAGACCCCTTGTGGCAGCTAGGAGACGCCTTGTGGCAGCTAGGAGACCCCTTGTGGCAGGTGTGAGACCCCTTGTGGCAGCTAGGAGACCCCTTGTGGCAGCTAGGAGACCCTTTATGTGCTTGGCAAAATAAATTATTCTGATTCTGAGAGACCCCTTGGAAGGCAGCTTGAAACCCCATGTAGGTACCTGAGAGAGCCCTTGTGTGGACCTAAGAGACTGCTTGTGGGGAGCTATGAGATCCTTTTTGGGAGCTGTGAGACCCCTTGTAGGGAGATGAGAGACCGTCGTAGACAGCTGCGAGACGCCTTGTAGAGGCATCAAATTAGGCACTTTTCTTTGGCCTGAGGAAGTGGGCACAGTCTCACAAAACGCGCTGCCAGTGCATATTTTATTTATTTTTTGTATTTATAAAGCGCCAACATATTACGCAGCGCTGATATTAAAAGTCATTCATTGTATGAAGACCCCTTGTGCATACCTCCAAACTTTTTGAAAGAGGGACATTTAAGTCACACCCCTGCCACACCCCTAATCACACCCCCAACACTCCCCTAGTCACACATACCATAAGATTTCATAAGAAAAATATGTTGTTTTATAATGCAAACCACTCTGGTCCTTTCTATCCAGGTTCATTTCCCTTCATATTAACATTTGAAAATAAGAAATATATCAATTTAAAGCATGGGAATAAAGTTGAGAGTATATTAACCTCCCTGGTGGTAACCACAACCTGAGCTCGGAGTAAGAAAAAGTAGCCCAGAGCGGTAAGCCCAAGCTCAGGTCGGGGTAGGGAATGCCATTGTTTTTGTTTTGTTTTGGAGTACCGCGTGCGATTGGCACTGCGCAGCGGGACTCCAGCCTCCCTCCCTGCCTGTCTGCGGCTTCTCTCTGGCTGCCGGGATCCCCACTCCTGTTCCAGGGACCCGGTGGCCAATCAGTGCGGCAGAGAGGCGATGGCGGTGTGACGTCAGCGGAGGGGGGGCGGGACTTATTTTAAAAGCGGACCTGGAATTTTTGGGGAGATGTGAGCCGTGTATGGATACGTGTATATACATTTACACACATATATATATATATATATATATATATATATATATATATATGCAAATTCCTTGCTCGATCAGTTCCAATCTGGCTTCCGGCCAAACCACTCCACAGAAACAGCACTCACCAAAGTAGCTAATGATCTCCTCACAGCTAAATCCAAAGGCTATTATTCCATACTCATCCTTCTAGATCTGTCATCAGCATTCGACACTGTCGACCATACTCTACTCCTACAGATCCTTTCATCTATAGGAATAAAGGACCTCTCTCTCTCTGGATATCTTCCTACCTGTCTGGAAGGTCTTTCACTGTTTCTTATTCAGATCAGGCCTCCTCTTCACATCCTCTGTCTGTAGGGGTACCTCAAGGCTCTGTCCTCGGTCCCCTCCTCTTCTCCATCTACATGCACGGTCTTGGTAACTTAATCAGCTCATTCGGTTTCCAATACCACCTATATGCAGACGATACACAACTGTACCTCTCGGCCCCAGACCTTAACACCCTCCTCACACGGGTTCCCGACTGCCTGTCCGCTATCTCCTCTTTCATGTCCTCTCGCTTCTTAAAACTCAATATGAATAAAACTGAACTAATAGTCTTTCCACCATCCCTGTCCACCCCTTTGCCTGATATTACAATAAATGTTAACAACACGTCTATAACATCAGTTCCCAAAGCACGGTGCCTGGGGGTAATATTTGATTCTTCTCTCTCATTTACTCCTCACATTAACTCCCTAACCAGCTCCTGCCATTTCCAACTGAAAAACATAGCACGTATCCGACCTTTTCTCTCCCATGACACAACCAAAATGTTAGTACATGCTCTTATTATATCTCGATTGGACTATTGCAATATATTGCTTGGTGGACTTCCAACTAACCGACTAACACCGCTCAATTCTGTACTGAACTCTGCTGCTCGACTCATTCATCTCTCCTCTCGCTCTTCCTCTGCTGACCCTCTCTGTCAAGCTCTTCACTGGCTACCAATTAATGAGAGGATTCAGTTCAAACTCTTAACCATAACCTACAAAGCTCTCCACAATCTCTCTCCGTTGTACATCTCCTGACTAGTCTCCAGATACCAACCCAACCGCAATCTCAGATCTGCACACGAGCTTCTTCTATCCTCTTCTACAATTACCTCCTCACATTCACGTGTACAAGACTTCTCACGTGCCTCACCCCTCCTCTGGAATGCCCTTCCACAACACATCCGCCACTCTCCCACCTTTGAAATCTTTAAACGCTCCCTCAAAACCCACCTTTTCCGACAAGCATATTCTCTAGCTTAGGCCATGCACCCACTAAATAACCTAATTACGCACTGCCTGTACATATACTGTATACTTCCCCACCTCTTGTTTCCACCCCATTCCTTTAGATTGTAAGCTTGCAAGGGCAGGGCTCTCACCCTTTTGTGTCATGGAATGTTATTAATTCAATTGCTTGCACACTGTTAGACATTTATACATTTTAGTCATCCTGCTAAATCAAATTGTAATCAGCAGTGCTGTATCTTGTATCAGTGTTCATATTTTCATGTATATCATTGTCTGTATCATTATGTATCCCTTGTTTGTTTTCTTACATTGTACAGCGCCACTGAATATGTTGGCGCTTTATAAATAAATAAATAATAATTATATATATATATATATATATATATATATATATATATATATATATATATACTGTATATACCATGTGTCACGGAACAGCCGTGAGAAATGAAAACGCAACCACAATCGGGGTCCTGCCTCGATTGTCGTTGCGCTGCCAAATCAGAATCTCATGTCTGTGGATACCAGGCAGTCCAGCCTGGTGGGTCTCTGCTGTCTTCATAGGAGATAGTTAGCAGAGTCTTTTCATGGAAACTGGCCCTGTGACTTGCTAATTTAGCCAGAGGTGTAAAACTCAGTTTGACCAAGCTGATCTCACTCAGATGCTAAATAAGAACCACATGGCCAGTGTCCTGCCTTTGGGGAAGACAGGATGAGCCCACAGCTCACACCTCAATGTGAATTGACTAGCAAATGGGGCTTCCTCCTGCTCACCAGACAAACTGTCTCCAGGAGTTAACATGATGAAGCATGTGAATTATGATTTCTGCTTATTAAAGGAAAACCGAGTATCACCCAGAGGTGGGAGGAGTGTATTCGGATCCATTGAAATTGGACCAACGTCTCGGTATACAAATCATAATCATACCTTCTTCGGTTAAGGAGTTATGGGCCCCTCGGTAACCATACGCCCTAGCACCTGCATCCAAAGTATCATATTAATCGGTAGGTTCTGGGGATCGATAATATGTAATTATTATTTGTGTGCCGGCCGCGTAGGTCGGCCTAGAGAAAATGTCAGGGTTATGGGGCTGGTGAAAGCCCCTGCCCAGATGTGATTACCATAATCCGGCCCGGGGGCCGACTCTGGAAGCCCGCCTCTGAACTCAGCTCCATTAAAAGTGAATGAGCTGCCCGGGCAATTTAGTCCTCCACATTCCATCTATATGAGAACGGTCTGCTGCCAGCCAGAGGACACATGGTTGGCGGCCATCTTGCTGAACTTTGAAATTTGCTCTGAAACAAAGAACTTTGCGGAACTTGAAACCATTTTGCTTGGATTTTAAATTGAGCTGAAACAAAGGATTTTACCAAGGACTTTATGATTCTTCCCACAAAAGGACATCTCTCCATGAAAGTAAGTACTTTTTCTACCTTGCTTTTATTTTTCATACTGGCTATTAATGTTTCAATAATTGTTGATTTTAAAAATTGTCTGTATATATTAATTATTTATATTGCCTGTGAATAAAAGACTTTATCAAAGTCATTCACTGTTCCGTTACCCTATTATTCAGCATACACAGAAACTGAACTCAAGTCTCTGAAGAGACGCTACTATTGTTGATATCTAGACAGAATACAGCGTGTTTTAACCGTTTTATTTGCAGGTCGAGAAATAGCCAGTTAGTGAGTTCCTCTGTCTCAGAAAACAGAGGTGGTGGCAGTTATACCCTGAAATAGTGTGTAAGTTGTAATTATCGTACCTCACAGGCTCCCTTCTGGTCGGGCTGCTGCCCAATTTCTGTCGGTTTCTGTGCAAAGATCGCGACCAAAGCTTGCATGGTCTGTGTGCTGAAACCGATTGGAAGGCAATTTGCGGTCTGACCACTAGGGCTCCTGTGACACCATGTATATGCATCTATATGTATATACATGTATATGCATATACTGTATATGTATATACATGTATATACATATACATATACAGTATATGCAGAATGTCTACCAGGCTTCTATTCTGACATATTTTGGTTAGTTATGACTTAAGAATTAGAGGCCTAAAACTCTTGAAATAAGTGTACCGCGTTTGACTCATAATTGCAGACAGAAATGCACCGCCAGGGAGGTTAAGTACATTTTCAGTAGAAATATACATATCTGTACATCAGTCTTGAAAGAGGGACAAATAAAGAAGAAAGAGGGACAGAAGGACATGGCCGCCGAAGAGGGACTGCCCCTCCAAAAGAGGGACATTTCGGAGCTATGCTCGTGGGAGCTAGGAGATCCTTTATAATAATAATAATAATAATAATAATGGCAGTATTTGTATAGCGCCTTTCTCCTGTCGGACTCAAAGCGCTTGCGAAGCAGCCACTAGAGCGCACTCAGTAGGCAGTAGCAGTGTTAGGGAGTCTTGCCCAATGAACTCCTTACTAAATTACTGGCTTACTGAACAGGCAGAGCCAAGATTCGAACCCTGGTCTCCCGTGTCAGAGGCAGAGCCCTTAACCAGTACACGATCCAGCCACCCTGCAGTAGTTTGTGTCTCCTCCCCTCCCACAATGGTGTAATCTCCCTGCAGTGGTTTGTGTTTCCTCCCCTCCCATAATGATGAGATCTCCCTGCAGTGGTTTGTGTCTCCTCCCCTCTCACATTGGTGAGATCTCCCTGCAGTAGTTTGTGTCTCCTCCCCTCCCACAATGGTGAGATCTCCCTGCAGTAGATTGTGTCTCCTCCCCTCCCACAACAGTGAGATCTCCCTGCAGTAGTCTGTGTCTCCTCCTCTCCCAGTGGTGAGATCTCACTGCAGTAGTTTGTGTCTCCTCCCTTCCCACAACGGATAGATCTCCCTGCATTGGTTTGGTTCTCCTTCCCTCCTACAATTATGAGATCTCCCTGCAGTAGTTTGTGTCTCCTCCCCTCCCACAGTGGTGAGATCTCCCTGCAGTGGTTTGTGTCTCCTTCCCTCCTACAATTATGAGATCTCCCTGCAGTAGTTTGTGTCTCCTCCCACAGTGGTGAGATCTCCCTGCAGTGGTTTATTTCTCCTTCCCTCCCACAATGGTGAGATTTCCCTGCAGTAGTTTGTGTCTCCTCCCCTCCCACAATGGTGAGATCTCCCTGCAGTAGATTGTGTCTCCTCCCCTCCCACAACGGTGAGATCTCCCTGCAGTGGTTTGTGTCTCCTTCCCTCCTACAATTATGAGATCTCCCTGCAGTAGTTTGTGTCTCCTCCCCTCCCACAGTGGTGAGATCTCCCTGCAGTGGTTTGTGTCTCCTCCCCTCCTACAATGATGAAATCTCCCTGCAGTAGTTTGTATTCCCCCCCCCCCCCCACAATAGTGAGATCTCCCTGCAATAGATTGTGGCTCCTCCCCTCCCACAATGGTGAGATCTCCCTGCAGTGGTTTGTGTCTCCTTCCTTCCTACAATGGTGAGATCTCCCTGCAGTAGTTTGTGTCTCCTTTCCTCCCACAATGGTGAGATCTCCCTGCAGTAGTGTGTCTCCTCCCCTCCCACAATGGTGAGATCTCCCTGCAGTAGATTGTGTCTCCTCCCCTCCCACAACGGTGAGAGCTCCCTGCAGTAGTTTGTGTCTCCTCCCCTCCCATAATGGTGAGATCTCCCTGCAGTAGTTTGTGTCTCCTTTCCTCCCACAATGGTGAGATCTCCCTGCAGTAGTGTGTCTCCTCCCCTCCCACAATGGTGAGATCTCCCTGCAGTAGATTGTGTCTTCTCCCCTCCCACAATGGTGAGAGCTCCCTGCAGTAGATTGTGTCTCCTCCCCTCCCACAATGCTGAGATCTCCCTGCAGTGGTTTGTGTCTCCTCCCCTCCCACAATGGTGAGATCTCCCTGCAGTAGATTGTGTTTCCTCCCCTCCCACAATGGTGAGATCTCCCTGCAGTAGTTTGTGTCTCCTCCCCTCCTACAATGGTGAGATCTCCCTGCAGTAGTGTGTGTCTCCTCCCCTCCCACAATGGTGAGATCTCCCTGCAGTAGATTGAGTCTCCTCCCCTCCCACAATGGTGAGAATACATAGACAGAAGAAAATATATATATATTTTTTTTTTTTTGCATACATGAAAATACTGTATATGAACATGAGAAAAAACTATTTTGAAGACAGTTCTAATTTTCAGGAAAATCTTATGTCCCCAGAACCCTTCCTGTCATAATTCTGGTACCCCTGCTGTACCCATTACCAGGAGGAGGGAAGCCCATAGTAATGGGTGCAGCAGGTGTGCAGAGCTGGGAACTCAGGTGCACAGAGATCTCACCACCAGAGTCTCTGAGAGATAGAAGAATCCAGCAGGGGGAGGGGAGCCTTTGGTAATTGGTACAGCAGGTATGCAGAGCTGGGAACTCAGGTGTGCACAGCAGGGGCATTTCTAGGATCCTAAAAGATCCGCGTCACTTTTGAGCGCTCCAGCCGGAAAATGGGTGTGACAATGCACCAGAATGTGGGTGTGGCCATCGGCGGAGGAAAGTTTACATGAACTTAAAGCTGAACTCCAGTGAAAATAATGTAATAAAAAAGTGCTTCATTTTTACAATAATTATGTATAAATGATTTAGTCAGTGTTTGCCCTTTGTAAAATCTTTTAAATCCCTGATTTACATTCTGACATTTATTACATGGTGACATTTTTACTGTTGGCAGGTGATGTAGCTGCTGCATGCTTTTTTAGCAGTTGGAAACAGCTGTAAACAGCTATTTCCCACAATGCAACAGGGTTCACAGACAGGAAACTGCCAGGAGTATGACGGTCCTCAGAGCTTCTTGTTGGAGGGGTTTCACCACAATATCAGTCATACAGTGCCCCCTGGTGGTCTGTTTGTGAAACGGAATAGATTTCTCATGTAAAAGGGGGTATCAGCTACTGATTGGGATAAAGTTCAATTCTTGGTCGGAGTTTCTCTTTAACAGCGGTCTAAGTAGGCCTGCCCAGCAAAATGTTTGAATGATGCCCCCTTCTCCAATAATAGAAGAAAAAAACAAGAACAAAATGCAGCATATCACATAAATAGTCAGTGTCACTTAAACATAACTAGGCAGAGATACCTGGCTTCTGTGCTGGCTGGTCTGCCGCCAGGTTATCTGGCAGTTCCCCCATAGCATTTCCTGACCTAGAGGACCCCCTCCCATGCTCCCATGGGCCTCCCAATGAGGCACCACAACTCCCAGCATGCCCCATAGAATAACTACACCTCCCTGCATGCCCCCATAAGGGCATCACAGTGCCCAGTATGCCTACATAGAGGCACCACAGCACCCAGCATACCCCCAATTGTTGCACCACAGCTCCCAGTATGCCCGCCATTGAGGCACTACAGCTGACTCACTACCTTAGGGACATTTGGGGCACCCCAGAATAGATCACATGCCACTGATCTTTGGGGCTAACAATGCCCCTGGCGCACAGAGATCTCTCCACCAGATCCCTGAGAGATAGAAGAATCCAGCAGGGGAGTTGGGCCTTGGTAATGGTGTGCTCTGCACATGTGCATGTGTGCAGAGCTGTAATCTCAGGTGCACAGAGATCTTAGCACCAGATCCCTGAGAGATAGAAGAATCCAGCAGGGGAGTTGGCCCTTTGGTAATGGTGTGCTCTGCACATGTGCATGTGTGCAGAGCTGTAATCTCAGGTTCACAGAGATCTTAGCACCAGACCCCTGAGAGATAGAAGAATCCAGCAGGGGAGTTGGGCCTTGGTAATGGTGTGCTCTGCATGTGTGCAGAGCTGTAATCTCAGGTTCACAGAGCTCTTAGCACCAGACCCCTGAGAGATAGAAGAATCCAGCAGGGGCTATTGGGCCTTTGGTAATGGTGTGCTCTGCACATGTGCATGTGTGCAGAGCTGTAATCTCAGGTTCACAGAGATCTTAGCACCAGATCCCTGAGAGATAGAAGAATCCAGCAGGGGAGTTGGGCCTTTGGTAATGGTGTGCTCTGCACATGTGCATGTGTGCAGAGCTGTAATCTCAGGTTCACAGAGATCTTAGCACCAGATCCCTGAGAGATAGAAGAATCCAGCAGGGGGAGTTGGGCCTTTGGTAATGGTGTGCTCTGCACATGTGCATGTGTGCAGAGCTGTAATCTCAGGTTCATAGAGATCTTAGCACCAGATCCCTGAGAGATAGAAGAATCCAGCAGGGGAGTTGGGCCTTTGGTAATGGTGTGCTCTGCACATGTGCATGTGTGCAGAGCTGTAATCTCAGGTTCACAGAGATCTCTCCACCAGATCCCTGAGAGATAGAAGAATCCAGCAGGGGTAGCAGTGTTTCTTGTAACTGGTGCAGCAGGTGTGCAGAGCTGGGAACTTAGGTTTAAAGAGATCCCATCACTGGAGATCCCGAATTTGTATATACAATTCTAACTTTTTTTTTTTTTTTGAGTCCATAAGTTGACTCACTATTCTTCACATAGTGCACGCGAATCCATTTTTTTGCTATATAGTGACCGCAGCCCAGTGCTGGCAGGGCTGTTTTTCAATTCTTTACCGCCCAAGGCCACTGTCACCTTCAGCATAGGTAGCCAGATGACCCCTTCCCTTCAGCATAGGTAGCCAGATGACCCCTCCCCCCTTCCTTTCAGTATAGGTAGCCAGATGCCCCCTCCCCCTTTCCTTCAGTATATGTTGCCAGATGACCCACCCGCCTTTCAGTGTAGGTAGCTAGATGACCCTCCCCCCCCCTGCATCCCTCCAGTATAGGTAGCCCATTGACCCTTCATCTACTATAGGCAGCCAGATAACCCTCCCCCTCACCTCCAGTATAGGTAGCCAGGTGCCCGCCCCCCAGTATAGCTTGCTGCCCACCTGCCCTTGTTCCTGTGGTGCCCTAGGCCATGGCCTGTGTGGCCTTGGCTTAAATCCGGCCCCTGAGTGCTGGTATACACCTTTAATTAACTGATACATCGCCGTAGCCCAGCAAAGTACTTACAAAGTGACTAGCCAGAGGAACGATCAGAGCACGATCTGCGGGAGCGTTTCCAGCTCATCGGGGGCTGCAGCACAGCTTTTTAAGAAAATGCAGTCAATTTTTTTTTTTTAATTTTTTTAAAAATTACATATAAAAATATATGAACATCAAATCCTCAAATTTTTTTCAAAAGTTTTCCTAATATAAAGTTTTCGCTTTGGTGGTGGGGTGCGCGGGGTGGTGACCTCACAGGACCGGGAGACGAGAGAAAACGCTCATTATTTCATCCGATTCCCCCGCAGCCCCGAAAGAAAGAAAATGTGCGGATTTCACATCTCGGCGACTTCCCTATAAGTCACTTGAAAGCAGTTTCCTCGCCGCTTTGAAAACGTGAGACGGGCAAAACATGACTCCAGCGAGGAGTCGCACAAAGCCTCCCCGCAAATAGCAAACCCACTGCAAGCCGAAGAGGAGAGACGTGATTGGTCGGAGGCAGCGACACAACAGGGAGAATTCCCCATTCCGGAGGCCACAATGGATGATCCCCCCTCGCCGCCTGCTCTTGACTACAGTCGCAGTTTTGGATCGGCGGAGAAGAATGGCGGCTTTTAATTTGCCTCAAAATTGTCAGTTTTATTTTAAGTTTGTGCAGAAAGTGTTCTCTCCTTTGTGAGATCATAAGAAGGATTATTTCAGTTTTAAGGGCCCGGTAGGGGTGATATTTAGTCAGCTGGTATAAATGCATATTATAACACGGCTTGTAAATCTTAAGAAAATGTTCTGTGCTTACATTAATTCCAATATTTCCTATATTATGTTTGGTACTAATTTTGCTTTGTAGTTAAAGAGGAACTGTCACGAAAATCTTAAAACGCATACAAATAAGAAGTACATTTCTTCCAGAGTAAAATGAGCCATGAATTACTTCTCTCTTATGTTGCTGTCACTTACAGTAGGTAGTAGAAATCTGACATTATCGACCAATTTTTGGCTAGTCCATCTCTTCATGGGGGATTCTCAGCATGGCCTTTATCCTTTATAAAGACATTCCCTGAAAAGGATTTATACAAAGATGCTGGACAGCCTCCCTGCTCGCTGCACACTTTTTTGGCAGTTGGACGGAGCAACTGCCATTCAGTAAGTGCTTTTAAAAATAAAGAAAACCCTGAGAACTCCCTATGAGAAGATGGGCTACTCCAAAATCCGTCGGTAATGCCAGATTTCTACTACTCACTGTAAGTGACAGCAACATAGGAGAAAAGTAATTTCTGGCTCATTTATCTCCAGAAGATACGTACTTCTTATTTGTATATGTTTACATGTATTTTAAATTTTAAGATTTTCACGACATAGGACCTTTAAGTAGCTTTAAAATATTACAAATTAACGTTTGTCTGCAGCCCTTGCTCCCTGATTCCAGCATTTGCGGTCAACAATTGGCGGTGCTAAACTCAGAATAAACAGGCAGCATGTGTGTCAGTGTACTATTTAGCAGTCCTGTCTCCTATTTTCCCAGTCTGTATGCGTATAAACTGCCTTTATTATACCAGCGTATGCTAATGATAAAAACAACTGCTACTTGTGCCATATCGAACTAGAATTTGTGTTGGAGCAGAGTGGTATGTACACGCAGATAGGCACCCAGTATAACATATTAGAAGTCGTTACTGAAGAAAAACAGAGATAAAACATACACCACCATCAGGAAATGCAGATTACTTAGAGCAGAGAGGAACATAGAGAATACAGGAAATAACAATCCCATAAAGATCATCATCACATTTTACACAGTGACATCTTGTGGTCATTTTACTATACTGTAGTTTTAGGTAATAATGTTAAAACGCTAACAATTTGTACAGTAACATTTCAAAGCAGGCTCAGTCGCGTACTACTGCCAGCATCAAACACAGAATAAAGCACTTGCAATGTATGTGTACAAGTCAAATGAGACTGCGCAATTGTTCTGCGTTTGCTGTTTTAATTATGCAATTTTTTTTTTTGCTTGTAAAAAGTCTGCCGGTGTGCAGCAATTTCCCACACGCCGCAAGCGTTTTTAAATTTAGACAAAAACGCAAATTCGAAACTTACAGTATAGGTATCCAGGTATAGGTGTCCCCAGTATAGGTATCCAGGTATAGGTGCCCCCAGTGTAGGTAGCCTGGCATAGTTGCCCCCAGTATAGATAGCGTGTATAGGTGCCTCCTGTATGGGCAGCCTGGTATAGGTGCCCCATATATAGGTAGCCTGGTATAGGTGCCCCCAGTATAGGTATCCTGGTATAGGTGCCCCCCAGTATAGATAGCGTGTATAGGTGCCTCCTGTATGGGCAGCCTGGTATAGGTGCCCCATATATAGGTAGCCTGGTATAGGTGCCCCCAGTATAGATAGCGTGTATAGGTGCCCCATATATAGGTAGCCTGGTATAGGTGCCCCATATATAGGTAGCCTGGTATAGGTTCCCCCAATATAGGTAGCCTGGTATAGGTGCCCACAGTATAGATAGCCTGTAGGTGCCTCAGTATGGGTAGCCAGGCATAGGTGTCCACAGTATAGATAGCCATGTAGGGGTGCCCCAGTATCGATGGCCAGGTATAGGTGCCCAGTGTCTGTAGCCAGGTATAGGCTGTGCTGGCATAGCTGGTGGCGATGCTGTGCCGGCCTAGCTGGCAGTGGTGATGCTGTGACCAGGGGCGTAACTAGAAATCACTGGGCCCCCCTCCAAAGTTTTGAATGCCCCCCCCCCCTCGCTTCCTGCACAGGTAAACTGAGGACCAATGTTATTCAATTGGCTAGTGAACACTGTGTTTTCCCCATGCAGATAAAAACTGACACATTTTCTCTATCAATTACATTAGCTTCTGTGATAAAACGTGCATGTTTTCACACACACAGACACACATGGGGCTTGTTTCACTAAACTATGCTAACTCACATCACGGCCGTTTTTGCACGCATTTTCGTGCAATCGCAAATTTTCACGTGCTATTGCGAATTTTCACATGCAATTGCATGTTTTTGCGATTGCACGCAAAAACACGCAAATTGCATGCAAAAATTTGCGATCGCACAAAAAAACAGTCGTGATATGAGTTATCACAGTGAATCAAGCCCATGGTGTGCAGAAAATGCATACAGAAAAGTGACAGATGAGTGTGCTCCCAGCCTCAGCTTATTACACTCACTCTGTCCATCTCTGATGGAGCAGAACTGGCTCTACAGCATCACTACAGTACACAGCACTTGGGGAGGGGTAGAGATGTTGGGGGCTGGGCGCTGTACACAAGACCCTGCTGCTCACTGAATAGAGACTGTCTACAAATCTTTGTCTACAAAATTTTGTATGATTTGTTATCAGTGGCTGAGCAGATGGAGTCTTTAGAACAATTGTGCCGAGAGCAGAAAGCTTTTTCTCTCCGTACCCTTAGTTGTCAGTTTCTAAGGATAGGGAAAAGAAACTTCTCCCCCCATGGGGCCCCTGCAGCTTCTGGGCCCCCCTGCGGCTGCATTAATTGCGGGGTCTATTGTTACACCCCTGGCTGTGACTCTCATAGGCAAACACGATAGCACACTACAGCAAACCTCACCACCCACCTATACAGCTGGCACCATATAAATGCGTGAGCATCTCTGCCTAGTGTGAGGAAGGTGGCCTGTATGGCTGTCATAACTCATATAGAAGGCAGAACATGGAGATCTCAGTGAGCAGCGCTGGTAGATGATGAGCAGGCCGCCTCCACTTTAGTGGGAAGATTGTCACTTGCCGGTTGCTACAAATTGGGGTCAGTCAGCTGCAGCAGCTGCATTTAGGACAGCAGATGATTTGCATTTTGTGTAACAGCTAGTATTGCTGACCTCCATGTATTTACTGACTCCTGATATCGCTCAGGCATTGTTCCTGGAACCTGCCCTCCCTGCTGGAGGAAAACCAAATGCTTTTTCCATTTGATGTTTTTTTCTTTCCTCGGCTAATGGGTGAAGAGTAGCAGGCTGCAAACACTCAGGGTTCAGCGGTAATTACATCTGCTGGGGTCACCGGGCCAGCGTAGAGAAAGCCGAATTCTAGGTTAATGTACAGGAAAGGATGAAACTGGTTCAATCAGAGTGAAAATTTCTCTGTCTATCTGGAATGATCCAGATAATGGATAATGGTAAGTGAGGAGGCCAGGCTTAAAGTGGGTCCCTAAGAGGAAATCCTAACTGAGGAGAAGATGAAAACAGAGGAATTGTAAGAGTAACTTCAGCAGCTTATTATCCCGAAACCTGTGCTTCGTGGATAGTGTGTGCAAATTGCACCGGGTACATCAAAAAAGGGCGTCGGGAAAAAAGGGCGCGTGGTGTAAACGATAAACAGTATTATCGTTTATTGAAATATTGTGTAGAATTTCGTTTAGAAATAGTGTTTTAAGAATTTATAAATCACTAAATAATGTGTATGAGATCGGCAATTCTTAAAACGTTAATCTTCCCTATTTGTAAACTGAAACTTATTTTAACGTTTGTTAAAAGCCCTCCCTGTACCTCTCCCTAACCCCTAGACCCCCTGTTGGTGCCTAAACCTAAGACCCCCCTGTTGGTGCCTAAACCTAAGACCCCCCTGTTGGTGCCTAAACCTAAGACCCCCCAGTTGGTGCCTAAACCTAAGACCCCCCCTGTTGGTGCCTAAACCTAAGACCCCCCAGTTGGTGCCTAAACCTAAGACCCCCCTGTTGGTGCCTAAACCTAAGACCCCCCTGTTGGTGCCTAAACCTAAGACCCCCTATGGATAATAATGTTTTACAGACATTAATAAATAAAAAATGTAAATAAAAAAATGTAATTAATAATAATAATAATATAATAATCTGAACATTTGTATAGCGCTTTTCTCCTGTCGGACTCAAAGCGCTCAAGAGCTGCAGCCACTGGGACGCGCTCAAGAGGCCACCCTGCAGTGTTAGGGAGTCTTGCCTTGAACTCCTTACTGAATAGGTACTTGACCTAGCCAGGATTTGAACCCTGGTCTCCCACGTCAAAGGCAGAGCCCTTAACAAGTACACTATCCAGCCACTATTGTCAGATATGTATTTTTGGGGAACCGCTGATGCCAGATTACGTGTATTTTGGGGAACCGCTGCCAGATTGTGTATGTTGGGGGACCACTGCTGCCAGATTACATGTATTTTACGTGTATTTTGGGTGATCCACTACCAGGTTTCACGTATTTTGGGGAACTGCTTCCAGATTATGTGTATGTTGGGGGAACTGCTGCTGCCAGATTGTCTATTTGGGGGGAACCACTGCCATATTATCTGTATTTTGGAGGAACCTCTGCCAGATTATGTGTATTTTTGGTGAAATGCTGTCAGATTACATCTACTTTTTGGGGATACACTACGACAGAGCTCAAACTTCCCCTGGCAGACCTTTTATACCACTGCTAAGGCCATGTATATTTGGCCCCACCCATGACCACGCCCACGCTATGCTTAAGCACGCCCGTTGGTTTTTGGGGTGAGTCCACTCACTTCTTTTTCCAGGACTAGACCCCTGCTGAGAGGGGCAGGGGAGAGGCGGAGATACGCGCCGACAGACGCGCGTGGGGCAGGGCTGCAGCGGCCAGCCCTGCCTCTATGCGGAAGAGGGGATGCGCTGCACGGAGGGGGATTTGGGGGTGAAGGGACCCCCGTTTAGCCGCGGGATAGCGGCGTTTTAGCAGGGGCACATATGCCCCTGCTATATATAAGAGCTGAAGCGAGATTTATTCTCGCTTCAGACTCTCTTTAAGTTACATTAGTTATGTTAATTAAAATAGACAGGTAATATAATCTCTTACCCACCCTGTTTTAAAAGAACAGGCAAATGTTTGATTTCATGAGGGCAGCCATCTTTTTGGTTGAAAGGGGATGACAGGGGGCATGAGACACAGTTCCAACTGTCCTGTATGATCACCCCTCCCAGTTGCTAGGCAACGTGAATAACAACATAGGAAATCCCATCATGCTTTGCACAGCATCAGGGAAAAAAGCCCGGGCAGTTTTCTTTGATGGATGGAGCTTTGCTAAAAATGCAGCTAAAAATTATGCTTTGGTAAGAAAAACAAAGTTCTGATGCTGTGAAACTGTTAAAGAAAGTCCAAGCCTTTTCAGTGTTGCTGAGTAGATTTTTAGTCCGGAGGTTCACTTTAAACTGTTCTAACCAGCAGAGGAACTGTTCTGCAACATAATAAGAAACTTCTTAAATCCTATGTAATAGTAATAGTTTAGCGTGGATTTCTAGAGCTGCGCTACAGTTAAGAAAAGTGTACATCCATCCCTAAACTGCTGCAGATTAAGAAGTGCTTAATAGCAGTTCTACAGGTAGTGCAGCAGTACAGGCTAGGCATGGTTTGTGAAGTACTCCTCCCCCTGCTGAATTCCTTACTCCAGAGCCTGCTGGTATCAATACAGCAGATGTATTGGTTACCTCAGCTATAGCTTTTTCCCTCACACACTGCACTGCTTGAGAGATCTTCCTAACTCCTACTATTCCTAACAGTTTAAGAAGGAATCTGCACTATTTAGTGACTTCTTAGGATGTCTGAGACAGTTCTGCATGGATTTCTAAAAACCTACTAATACTTTGTCTCAGACACGCTTGATAAATGTCCCCAAAGAGTTTAACTTACCTGGGGCTTCTACAGGCCCCCTGCAGACATCCTGTACCTGCACTGGGACAAAACGATCCTTGCTTTTTTTGGGTGGATAATAATGTTTTAGAAATGTTTTATAAATAGTGATTTAGTATCTTTATAAACGTTATTCGTCACGGGCTGATTTTGTAAAGGTAAATCATCACAAACATAGTCATAAATCCTTAAAATTCTCCGGGCGCCGTTTGTTAAAACGTTAATAATCTCGGGCGCCTTTTTCTCCCTGTTCGGCGCCCGATAAACAATATTTATAATGGGAGTGAATGGGGCGCCCTTTTTGTCCACTTGTCTCATGCGCCCAAATCTACTGCTTCCAATTGCACCATCATCTGGTAGCGTGTGTATTAGCACCTGGGAGATACCACCTCAGCCAGGGAGATACCACCTCAGACATGAGATACCACCTCGTCTAGTGAGATACCACTTCACCCAGGGAGATACCACCTCAGACAGGGAGAAACCATCTTACCCAGGGAGATACCACCTCATCCAGGGAGAAACCACCTCACCCAGGGACATACCACCTCACCCAGAGACATACCACCTCAGCCAGGGATATACCACCCCACTAAGTGATCAAAGAAACAATTAGGGACCCCTAAGGTTCAAAGGGGAGCTGAATTCAATCATACTAATCATTTAAACCATACATGTTAAACTCCATCCCGCAGGCCAAATATGGCCCGTAGAGCTATCAAATCTGCCCCCCAACTGGTTTCCACACTTTGCATTATGTCTGGCCCACTCTAGACCACCAGGGATGCTACAGTATATTGGAGGTGAAAGCATAGATCACCAGGGAAGCCATATGGCAGAGGTAGGGGAAATCGCTAGACACCAGGGAACTGTATAGGGGAGGGAGGGGACAAGTAGACTCCAGGGGACTGTAAATGGGAGGGAGTTGGGGTCACTAAACACCAGGGAAGGGGAGGGAGCACCACCAAAACCTGGGAAACTGTATAGGGGAGGGAGGAGAGCCACTAGACACCCGGGAACTGTATAGGGGAGGCAGAAGGCCATTAGACATTGAGATTGGCCCGCAACTTGGTCCCAGTGTTCAATTTCGGCCCTCTTTGTACTTGAGTTTGACACCCCTGATTTCAACTGGTGAAAACACAAGTATGGAGCTCCAGTCACGTACCACCAACAAGTGCAATTCTTGTGAGAAAGACAAAAAGGGAAGCGCTCCTGTATGGGGATGCTGAACCCCCTTAAAGTAAGCAGCTTACCTGGAAATCTTGCTGGGAGAGTCAAAATGGACTAATCAGCAAAAAGGCTTATGAGTGGATTCATGATATGGACATAGCCTATTACTGGCACCTATACCGTACTACCCGCCCCCCAACCAATACCCCAAATGACCACCAGGAATGCTTTTTAACAATGGAAAAATTTAGGCCAAAACAGCCCATCTTTATTCATAAAATTACATAACAAAATTGTAATAAAAAAACAATAACCATAACAAACCATCAGTAAACTGTCAAATCCGGAGGATAAACACAAAGTTCGGCATTAAAGCGGAATATAACCCTGCATTTCAACTTTGCTCTAAAACATTATTTACAGTATATTATATGCAACCAGCATTTTTTTTTTACTAGACCAGCATTGGAAGGGTTACACAGGGCTTTAAAGTTCCTTTAGATTTCTGCAGACGCATCCGAAGCTGAAATAGATACATTTTGTTTACATAATGTATCTAAGTGTTGAATGTGACTCATCTCTCTCACTGAGAAGGAGCTTGGACGACAGCCAAAGAGTGTGTAACTGTTTATCAATAGATACATGTAACTAAATAGAATGTATCTATCTGAACTTCTGCATATCTCTCCAGGACCTTTAAACCTCTGTGTTTAACCCTTCCAATGCTGGCCTAGTAAAAAAAAAAATGCTTTTTGCATATAATATGCTGTAAATAATATTTTAGAGCAAAGTTGAAATGCGGGGTTATATTCCGCTTTAAGCTATTAAACTGGACCTCTGAACACAGCTGCATGCCCCCACTTATAACCATTTCTTCTGAAGAACCACCAAGAACCACCAATTAACGTGAGCAATTCACCAGAGCAAATCCTCTACCAACCACATTACCATCACCAACCTCCAAACACCTTATCCCGCCATAACAAGCAAATGTAAAAACCAGGCGGTGATGAGGCGCCGTGATGCCTGCAGTTGCTATTTATACTTGTATACTAGTGCCATGGAGATACCCCCTCACCCAAGGACTTTGGCTGTAACTATCTCTATGATCAGCAGAGTTAAGGTGGGCCTACAATTCATGGTAAGAACTTCTGCCATAGAATAGATACAGTATCTATCTATTCCTGTAAGTTTATATGGAAGCAGTTCACGAGGTGAGTCATGATCTGACCAATGGCCACTTAGTAAACTGAAGGTTTAGAACCTCTTTGGACTTAAACTTTTTGTAAAAATTCTCTTTTTCTGAATTGTATGTATGCTTCTGCACAGAACTTGTCTCCGCTGACCCAGTTTCTTCCCCCCTCTCCAATCATTTCGCACCTTTTGCCTTTTGCTCATGTTTCTTTCCTTCGTTAAGTGTGTTAAGCGGAGCTCTTCGCTGGCCTTAATTGCTGCTCCAGTATTCGGTGCCGCTGCCTCTGCTCCGACAGCTTTGAAGTGCTCTGCAGATCATTACCGACTTTGGTTTATAATTATCTAACTGCATTTGTTTATCTGGGGTAAAAGTGGAAGGAAGAGCGAAGTCGTCTATCGAGAGAACACAAGAAAGGAACGATTAGCCATAGATTGGATGGCACTACTTGGCTCAGCCATTGATTGTATAGTGAAGGTTTGAGAGCACCTTTAGAAATATCATACAATACAGGCAGCAGTCAGGAATTTACTGTATATAGTGCCATTGATTGAATAGAAGCATGCAGGTGCAGATTGACAAAGAACTATCTTTCCATTGATCTGAATTCAGTCTGATCATATTGCTTAACATTTCCCCCTACATTGGTGTGCCTGAACGATCATTTTTGATCGACCGTAGTGATCAGGTTGGAAAGTCAATGCTAATGGGAAATCGGATCAGCGCCAGTTAGAATAGGGAAAAAAGGGTGTGGGAGGCCTTATGGAACAAAAAGTCGCTGGCCTGCCATAGATGCCTATTATAAAAGAGATGATTTGTGGCAAAGAAGGGAAATTTGGGCACATGGCGGCACCCGCTATTGGGACTTTTTGCCGCAAATGGTGGGTCTGCAGCAGGGGGGTGGGGTGGGTAATGTTTAGGTACAGGGGTTAGGGTGAGGCACCATCAGGGGGGTTAGGGAACACCAGGGGGGGGGGGGGGGTTAGTCACCACCAGGAAAAGTCTTATAATTAGGCAGGCAAAACCATGGAAGGTCTTGGAGTAAGGCACCACAAGGGGTTGTTAGGGTAAGGCACCACTCGGGGGGGATTAGGGTTAGGCAATAGCAGAGGGAGGGTTCTGTGTGAAGGTAGGGTTAGGTTTTAGCCATAGTGAAGTATTGGTAAACGTTACCAATATTTTACTGTCAGAATCCAGCAGTAGTATGGATTCTACCCCATAAGGCCATGTTGTCTGTTGGGAATCGGGATCCGATTCCTGGGGCGACATTGCTGGGCCAGTGCTGTCCAGATGCGCAGTCTGCTGCACAGCTGATACGTTATCTTGCTATGCGGGGAGACAGAGAGCCAACGGAATGGTGCAGATGTGACATCACGCAGTGGGTGAGGCGAGTGGCATGCACAAAGCAATCAGCTGTCGCTCGGTTGAGTTGATCCACCGGGTAGATTGCTAGCCAAGTGGTGGTCGCTTGTTGGAGGCTGCTGTACACCCACCGGATTATCAAATGAGATGGTCGTTATTTGCTGCCTCAGCTGACTTTAACATCCTTAGCGGTGAGTCCGAGTCAGGCTCGGGGCTGGAAATCCACAGCTCAGAGCGGTAACCCCAAGCCTGACTCATGGTAGCCGCTGCAAGGTTATTACAGAGCATGGCTGACTCATAGTCTGTCAGTGGATAGGAACATGGAGATTAGTCAAGTTCACTCAAGAGTTCAGGCTTACAATCTCTAGATGGAGAGGTAGGGACACAAAAGCTAGGGGACCAGAGTTCAGCTGTGGTTTAGAGCACTAGTGGGGGGGAAGGGGGGTAGGCCAGAGTGAAAAGGTGAGTTTTAAGGGCCTTCTTAAAGATGTTGAAGGAGGGGGAAACCCTAAGAAGGGGAGGTAGGGAGTTCCATAGTGTTGGAGCAGGTCTTGAGAAGTCCTGTAGGTGTGCATGGGATTGGCTGATGCGGGGGGCATTCAGGCACAGTTCATTGGAGGAGCGGAGTGAGCAGCTAGGTGTGTTCCTCTGGGTAAGATTGGAAATGTGTGTATTGACAAAATATGCTTCCGTGCATGCGCGCCACAACGCGAACGCAAAAAAATCCCTACGTTGCCATACACTTACATGACTTCCGCATGCTGCACTGCTGCACATCACTGTGCAAGTTACCCACCAATGTGCTGTTATGCTAGTATCGTACCAAACACGTGTTCAATAAAAGAAAGGAAAAAATGTGTGGCACATCTCATCACTGCGCAAGCTATCCTTGATGGTTGTAACTCGGCTATTTGAAGTGGACCCACTGCTTGCACTCTATACCTCTTGTCACTGGACGTGTGCTCCGCATACGCAAGCAGGAAGAAAGTTCATACAATTTTCGGCAAAAGAACAAAGGCGTGCACCTTCCGTCCTCTGGTTTATTTCCAACATTGTGACATAATTGCATTGAGGTGCATCTGAAGTAAAAAAAACTGTAACGGACAAAGTGCAAGGTGTATCTTACGTATCCTAGGTGGGTCAACTTAGTGGAGGTGGGTGGTGGGCATTAGGGTGGCTTGGCGACGGCCGTTTCGCGTCTCCTGACGCTTAGTCACGCTGCGTACCACTAACCCTACGCAGCGTGACCAAGCATCAGGAGACGCGAAACGGCCGTCGCCAAGCCACCCTAATGCCCACCACCCACCTCCACTAAGTTGACCCACCTAGGATACGTAAGATACACCTTGCACTTTGTCCGTTACAGTTTTTTCTGTGGAATACTTCAGATGCACCTCAATGCAATTATGTCACAATGTTGTAAATAAACCAGAGGACGGAAGGTGCACGCCTCTTTGTTCTTTTGCCGAAAAAAGTTATGCTAGTATCGGCCATGCGGCGAAAACATCGCTTCCTCTGCATCGCATTGGACCGGTATGAAATGCTCCATACACTGTCATTGGTGTACATCTGGCTACATTGAGGGTACATCTGGCTACTTAATATTAAGGGGCACCTGTAGCTACCTATGATGGGCAAGGGAAGTAAGGGTGAAGTGACAGCTGGGACAGTGAGCACAGTTGTGGTGCGGTTCAGCTGGGATTTGTAGTAGGTTTATGCAGGGCGAAGTATAAAGTGCCAGGAGATCTGTGCTTACAGGCTCCTGTGAGGTAAATCCAGGCCTTCCTGTGGTAAAAACAGGATAATGCAACTCACCAGTGTGAAAGGGGCCTAAGGCCTCAGACAGCAATGCTGTAATGCTGTATCACTTGCATCCTAGTCATGTGACGGGGGACCTCAATTAATTCTTATTCTTAAAGTGAACCTCCAGACTAAAAATGTACTCGGCCGCACTGAAAAGGCTTGGTGTTACTTTAACAGTTTCACAGCATCAGAACGTTTTCTTACCAAAGCATCATTTTTAGCTGCACAGAAGCTAAGCTCCACCCCATCAAAGAAAACTGTCCTGGCATTTTTCCATGATGCCGTGCAAAGCATGATGGGATTCCTGATGTTGTTGTTCTTGTTGCTTAGCAACTGGGAGGGGTGATCAGGACACAGGAAAGTTGGAACTGTGTCTCATGCTCCCTGCCACCTCCTTTCAACCAAAAAAGATGGCTGCCCTCATGAAATTAAACATTTGCCTGTTCTTTTAAAACAGGGTGGGTAAGAGATTATATTACCTATCTATTTTAATTAACATAACTAATCTAACTTAATGACAGTATGTTTGTTTAGGCTGAAGTTCCTCTTTAAGGATAACTGTGATAGAAACCAACTGCTCAAGAACTTATTCTGACATTCAGGAAGTGACATCACTCACTCAGCATGGTCCTGGCATTTTTATCTTTTGAATTAAACACACCACAGGTGGCCGTGTAAAAACTGTTTCTTCTTTTTTCAAATCCTCGCAAAGCGATCTGACCATTTCCCGAATTATGATTTCCTTTCATTTTTATATGTTGTCTATTGACTATTTGTGTGTTTATTACTTTTCAGTTAATTATTTTCTGGTCGTTTAATTAAAACAGTAGTTAACAGTCCATTTCTCGTACATCCTGGGAAAGAATTACGGCGACAATAAAACAACTGCGCAGCGGCAGAATGTGAAATTAATGACATATAAAAGCATGTCAGAGGGATGATGCAAGGAACACAGTCGAATTAATAAACGCATGAAACGGTTTTATCTTCTGCTTTTCAGAGTCAAAGGGAATTCAGCATCTGGATTGGCCAACAAAGTTTTTAATGAGTGAAACATGTCATTTTTACTTCTTCCTGGATCCCACGTGACGTGGAATAGCGCATTCTACATGCAGTCATTTGTGGGGGTATTCTAGGGTTTTCACTTCTTTTTAAAGCAGACAAGAACTTCTTCCTCTCTTCTCGAAAAGATAAGCAACAGCATAACCTTTTTAAAGAGACTCTGTAGCAAAATGTTCAGCCTTATTTCTTCTATCCTATAAGTTCCTATACTTGTTTTAATGTGGTCTGGATTACTGCAGTCTTTTCTAGTTGCGCTGTCTCTGTAATATATCTAATCTTCTTTACTTTGTCAAGCTTTGTCGACCCAGGGAGGAATGAGCTGCCTCTGCTGTGATAGGGAGAAGTTATGCACGCCCCTCCCCGCCCCCTGCAGGCTCTGTCTGTGTGTGCTTTGTTTATCCCTCACAGACAGGTCTCAGCTCTCAGTTTTCTGAGTTTGTGAGGCTGAGAGGGGAAGGAGCTGCTGCCTGTCACATGCTAATCCCAGACTGGAGTGCAGGTAGTTCACTATGTAATAAAAACTTGTAGTATACTGTAACATGATACATATATATATATATATATATATATATATATATATATATATATATATATATACACAAACATCACTTCCTGGTTAGCAGCCATGTTTTTGGTTTGTAAACACTTCCTAAAACTGGCGGCAGGATCGCGGCAGGGAGAGGCGGAAACGGCAAAGAGGGACCCAGGAGATCACAGTAACTTGATTGGTATGTTTTTTATTGTACAAATCCGACAGTACAGATTCTCTTTAAAAAAAACATTTATTTGTTACAGTTGGTGCAAATCCTGCAATAAATCTGCAATGTGTCTACTTCCTGCATTCATGGAAGCAGTCAAATTTTTAACATCCTGTGTTTACAAATTTGCTGCTGTGCCGAGGCAGCCAGCTGACACAGATGAGAGATCAAATTACTTACAGTTGTGATTCGTCACAGATGAGGGGGAGGGGGGGGGATTAGACAGGCTAAACTCTTTGAATACATACAGGGTGCATTTCTCTCTGCTTTCTTTCTGTCCTGTGCAGGAGTTTAGGTCCACGTTAAATTGAGCATGGTGCCAAAAAACAGCTGCAGATTTTCAGTCTTGTAACATGATAAATTTCTTAGCATGCCAGAATGGGAAAAAAAAGGGGTACTTTTTTTAGTGCAATTTTTTGTTCAGGTCCCTTTTACACTGACAGGGTAAACCTGCATTGCGTTACCTTATTTTGCAGCAAAAGCGATGAAAGTCTATGGAGACACTGTCACACTTATTGCTGTCCCATGCAGTGCGCCAGAAGTATCCAAGTCTGACGCAAGCAGGGCCGGTCCTCTCATGAAGCAAGGTGAAACATTTTCATTCAGTGCTGGGCCGAAATTACGCATTAGCGTAATTACGCATCGTAATTCACTACAAATGCACCGTAAGCGTTACGTGTAAGGTTACGGTATTACGCGTAATTAATTACGCGTAGACCGTGGGTTACGTTTTACGCGTAACAAATTACGCGTAAGACAGTAAACTCCCATTGAAATTACACAGTCTGCCGTAATCGCGTAATATTACGCTCCCGTATAATATAAAAAAGCCGCCGACTTTAAGGGTTAATAGCAAAGCCCCCTTAAGTGCTAAGAGCCTCAAATTTGGAGAATATATTAAGGAGATCAGAAGGAATAAGAGGGAAAAATATTTTTTCAAAAAGACTTTATAGTTTTTGAGAAAATCGATGTTAAAGTTTCAAAGGAAAAATAGATACATTTAAAAACCCGCCGACTTTAACGGTTAATAGCAAAGCCTGCTTAAAATTTAGAAACACCAAATTTACAGGGTATATTAAGGGGATCAGTGGGAATAAGAGGAAAAAATTTTTTTTCAAAAAGACCTTATAGTTTTTGAGAAAATCGATTTTTAAGTTTCAAGGGCAAAAATGTCTTTTAAATGCGGAAAATGTCAGTTTTTTTTGCACAGGTAACAATAGTGTTTTATTTTCATAGATTCCCCCAAGTGGGAAGAGTTTTACTTACTTCGTTCTGAGTGTGGGAAATATTAAAAAAAAAACGACGTGGGGTCCCCCCTCCCAGACCTCTTTAACCCCTTGTCCCCCATGCAGACTGGGATAGCCAGAATGCGGAGCACCGGCCGCGTGGGGCTCCGCACCCTGACTATACCAGCCCGCATGGTCCATGGATTGGGGGGTCTCGGAAGGGGAGGGGCAGCCAAGCTTTCCCCTCCCCCTCCGAGCCCTTGTCCAATCCAAGGACAAGGGGCTCTTCTCCACCTCCGATGGGCGGTGGAGGTGGAGGCCGCGATTTCCTGGGGGGGAGGTTCATGGTGGCATCTGGGAGTCCCCTTTAAAAAGGGGTCCCCCAGATGCCCACCCCCCCTCCCAGGAGAAATGAGTATAGAGGTACTTGTACCCCTTACCCATTTCCTTTAAGAGTTAAAAGTAAATAAACACACAGACACTTTGAAAAAGTATTTTAATTGAACAAAAAACATAACCACGAAAAAAGTCCTTTAATATTCTTAATTAACCATTAATACTTACCTGTCCCTTTAAAAGCCAGTTCCCACGCAATATCCTCGGAAATATACTAATCAGTTACAATGTAACAAAGTTATTACAATGTAACAACTTTGTTACTTTGTAACACCACCGCACCCGACGTCACTCGCCGCCACCGCCGCGTCTGCGCTGACCCGACAGAGCTCTGAGCTATATAGCTCAGAGCTCCCTAAGCATCTTTGTATTTGGGCTCCAAGGAGCCCCATTGGTCCTTAGCAGACCAATGGGGTTCCTTTAAATCAGAAGGAACCCCATTGGTCTGCTAAGGACCAATGGGGCTCCTTGGAGCCCAAATACAAAGATGCTAAGAGAGCTCTGAGCTATATAGCTCAGAGCTCTGTCGGGTCAGTGCGGGACGCTAAGTCCCCGCCGCCTCCCGCTGTCAGCCCCGCCCACATCTGTCACCCACATGTCACCCACATGTGGGTGACATGTGGGTGACATGTGGAAGAGGCGGGGAGGACAGCGGGAGGCGGCGGGGACTTAGCGTCCCGCACGGACCCGACAGAGCTCTGAGCTATATAGCTCAGAGCTCTCTTAGCATCTTTGTATTTGGGCTCCAAGGAGCCCCATTGGTCCTTAGCAGACCAATGGGGTTCCTTCTGATTTAAAGGAACCCCATTGGTCTGCTAAGGACCAATGGGGCTCCTTGGAGCCCAAATACAAAGATGCTTAGGGAGCTCTGAGCTATATAGCTCAGAGCTCTGTCGGGTCAGCGCAGACGCGGTGGTGACGGCGAGTGACGTCGGGTGCGGTGGTGTTACAAAGTAACAAAGTTGTTACATTGTAATAGCTTTGTTACATTGTAACTGATTAGTATATTTCCGAGGATATTGCGTGGGAACTGGCTTTTAAAGGGACAGGTAAGTATTAATGGTTAATTAAGAATATTAAAGGACTTTTTTCATGGTTATGTTTTTTGTTCAATTAAAATACTTTTTCAAAGTGTCTGTGTGTTTATTTACTTTTAACTCTTAAAGGAAATGGGTAAGGGGTACAAGTACCTCTATACTCATTTCTCCTGGGAGGGGGGGTGGGCATCTGGGGGACCCCTTTTTAAAGGGGACTCCCAGATGCCACCATGAACCTCCCCCCCAGGAAATCGCGGCCTCCACCTCCACCGCCCATCGGAGGTGGAGAAGAGCCCCTTGTCCTTGGATTGGACAAGGGCTCGGAGGGGGAGGGGAAAGCTTGGCTGCCCCTCCCCTTCCGAGACCCCCCAATCCATGGACCATGCGGGCTGGTATAGTCAGGGTGCGGAGCCCCACGCGGCCGGTGCTCCGCATTCTGGCTATCCCAGTCTGCATGGGGGACAAGGGGTTAAAGAGGTCTGGGAGGGGGGACCCCACGTCGTTTTTTTTTTAATATTTCCCACACTCAGAACGAAGTAAGTAAAACTCTTCCCACTTGGGGGAATCTATGAAAATAAAACACTATTGTTACCTGTGCAAAAAAAACTGACATTTTCCGCATTTAAAAGACATTTTTGCCCTTGAAACTTAAAAATCGATTTTCTCAAAAACTATAAGGTCTTTTTGAAAAAAATTTTTTTCCTCTTATTCCCACTGATCCCCTTAATATACCCTGTAAATTTGGTGTTTCTAAATTTTAAGCAGGCTTTGCTATTAACCGTTAAAGTCGGCGGGTTTTTAAATGTATCTATTTTTCCTTTGAAACTTTAACATCGATTTTCTCAAAAACTATAAGGTCTTTTTGAAAAAATTTTTTTCCCTCTTATTCCTTCTGATCTCCTTAATATATTCTCCAAATTTGAGGCTCTTAGCACTTAAGGGGGCTTTGCTATTAACCCTTAAAGTCGGCGGCTACCTAACATTGATCCATGCGTCAACTTTTCCGCTTGGCAGCATGACCTTACGCATTAATTGCTAGTAGGAATTTACGCGTAAGCCTATAACGTAACAACTTGAATTACGGCATTCTTACGCGTAATTGCGTAAGGGCAATGCGTAATTACAGACATGTACCGAAATTGAATGTCTATGCCGTAAGCGTAATTTCGTAATGCGTAATAGCGTAAAATTACGCGTAATGATCCGTAAGCGTAGCTTTTTCCATTACGATCAGCACTGTTTTCATTAGGCGGCAAGAGATTACAGGGGCAGCATGTTTGTACTGTGAGCTTACACTTACAGCATGCAGTCAGAGTAAGAGGAGAAGTGAGAGGAGAGCGAGGTAAAGAGGTCATCATTGGGGAAAAGCAGCTTGTTGTGCTGTGTGAGGAGTCTGACAGTGAGGCCTGGTGCACACCGAAAACCGCTAGCAGATCCGCAAAATGCTAGCAGATTTTGAAACGCTTTTTCTTATTTTTCTATGTCGTTTTGGTAGCTTTTTGCGGATTGCTGCAGCGGATTTCAGTATAGTAGATTTCATATATTGTTACAGTAAAGCTGTTACTGAACAGCTTCTGTAACAAAAACGCTGGCAAAACCGCTCTGAACAGGCGTTTTTCAGAGCGGTTTGCGTTTTTCCTATACTTAACATTGAGGCAGAAACGCACCCGCAATCCAAAAAATGCCTCACCCCGGCATTTTTCGTTTCTGCAAAACGCCTCCTGCTCTGGTGTGCACCACCCCATTGAGATACATTGACTAAGCGGATCCGCAGCCGCAAGCGGCTGCAGAAACGCTGAAAAAGCCGCTCGGTGTGCACCAGCCCTGAGTGAGGAGGGGGGAGGCAGTAGAGCAGCAGTGTTTCATTTGACTTGCACAGCAGAAGGGAGGAGGTGGCACTGCTGTCCTGAGTGAGAAGGAATGGAGTGGCTGAGGGTGAGCAGTTTGTTTGTCACAGACTCACAGCCAGCAAGCGTGCTATTGTGTTGAGCTGCAGTATGTCATGTGAGAGCATTACTGTGCGATCATTCTAAATCGAGGGGGGCGCATACTCACAAATTTGCCTCAGGCAGCAAAAAGTCTAGAACCGGCCCCTGGACACAAGGGCAACAGCGCGTTACCTCAAGCACGGCGCTTAACGCATTGTACTTGGGGTAATGAAATTCTTTGGGCAACACACATAGGGCCTGATTCACAAAGCGGTGCTAACAGTTAGCACGCTGGTGAGAAGCCCTTTATCACGCCTAAACTCAGTTTAGGCATGATAAGTTTAGGCATGATAAGTTTAGGTGTGATAAGTTTAGGCGTGATAAGTTTAGGCGTGATAAGTTTAGGTGTGATAAGTTTAGGCGTGATAAGTTTAGGCGTGATAAGTTTAAGCACCAACTGGGTTAGCACCGCAGTGCACAGCTGATCAAAAGGTTTGCACTAGCAAAGTCTGGTGCACTTCGCATAGAGTTTAATGGCGCTGCTTTGCGTGCGGGACTTTGTGCACGATCTAAACTTATCATGCCTAAACCTATCACGCCTAAACTGGCTTTTCACCAGCGTGCTGCAATGATTATCACGCCTAAAGTCTCTAACTGGGTTAGCACCGCTTTGTGAATTGAGCCCATAGTGTAAACGATGGAGCGCGATGCGTTGCAGCGCACATGAGCAGACCGATTGGAATCCCAGTAATGTACTTCCTGCCCAGCAGCTGGGGGTGGTGCTATGCATATGACGCTGTCGCCGCACTCTGCTGCAGGGACATGTGGTTGTCATTTTTTTGCATTGCGGCGGGATGTGACAGGAGCATTGCATCCCACTGCAACTCAAAAAACATATGTGAAACCGGCCTCAGTGTGTGGAATTAAATGAGTAACACCAAAAGAAAGCACTTCCCCATCTCCAATAATTATTATTTATTATTATTATTATTTATTGAATTTATAAAGCGCCAACATATTACCCAGCGCTAGACATTAGTTTAGGTTACAGACAATATTTAGGGGTGACCTACAGCAATCTGACAATACAGGAATACAAGAAAGACCAGATCACACACCATAGTATGAGTGCCAGGTAATGCTTAGTCAGTGATGGAATAATGGGAAAAAATATATATATATTAGGTAAACTACAAGAATGATCAGAGTCTCACCACCAAAGAAATAAAAAACCCAAACACTGATCTAGCACCGCTGTGGTGAAGTGGTTAATACAGAACGAATATGTAAAAAACAAACAAACAAAAAACACCTTCCAAGCGAAATATCTGTAAACAGTAAGCGTTGAGTTTTTGGAGATGTACACACAGCGGGAAGATGAGGCTTTATTCTCCTCGCTAACGCCGTTCTAGGCTTTGCTTTTGATACCATTCAGGGGATACGTTGGATTTGCCAGCGGAGTAAACAGGATATGTGTTTCTTTACATCCAGGAGCAGAGCTATGAAACTAAACAAAACGTTCACCTCATCGTCCTCGGCCCACCAGGGATGGCAGCAAACAGTGTTCAATTCCTTCCTGTTATCACAGTATACGGAGCTGCAACTCCAAGACACAACTAAAATGTTAATACATGCTCTTATAATATCTTGTCTGGATTATTGTAACACAGACTTTTGTGGACATACAGACACCTCTCCAATCTGTACTAGACTCAGCTGCTCGTCTCATTCATCTCTCTTCTTGCTCTTCCCTGCTGCTCCTCTTTGTCAAGCTCTTCATTGGCTTCCAATCAACCAGAGGATCCTGGTTGATTGGCAGAGGAACTCTTTAAGGCTCGTACACACACTCGACATTAAAACTGACTGATTGTCGTCCGATTTTCATTCATTTTAGACTGGTAGACAATCAGGCGTGTAAAAACGACTTGACGAGCGACTGATAAGAGGCATTGCGCCCGATTCAACTGTCGGATCTACGTTGGCCTACGGTCATCTGATATTGTGCGGGTGGTCCTTGTGTACAAGACGTTTGAACGACTGTTAAACAACTTGTACTTATTTTCAATGTGTAGTCTGTCATTCCGCTATCGTGCGCAGTATGTATATCAGTTGGTCGTTTATACAGCCGGACTTGTAGACATTATTCCAAAGATCACCTGTCACACACCTTCTAGGCCTAAGTCTAGGCCTCCGTGCCGGTGCTTGCCTCCTGCAGGTACACCACTCCTGCCTCAACGTAGACCAAACAGGACAAACGGAGACAGCACACAAAAGGCTTCAGTCAAATAGCTGTATTGGATAGCATGCAGAGGCACACATACGACATGTTTCGGGCGGAGGAAGGGCTCCGCCCGAAACATGTCGTATGTGTGCCTCTGCATGCTATCCAATACAGCTATTTGACTGAAGCCTTTTGTGTGCTGTCTCCGTTTGTCCTGTTTGGACTTGTAGACATACAGGTCATGCGGGACGTCAGGTCGCGTGTGCGGTCGTGTGCATGTTGTGCACAAGTTGGACGTGTGTACTTAGCTTTAAACCAAACCTACAAAGCTCTCCACAATCTCTCTCCCCTGTACATCCTCACTCGTTTCCAAATACAAACCAAACCATAATCTCAGATCTGCACATGACCTGCTGTTGTCCTCCTCTAGAATTACCTCCTCGTATTCACGTATACAAGATTTCTCACGTGCTCCACCCCTCCTCTGGAATGCCCTCCGAAAGCACATCCGTCACTCTACAACCTTTGTTACCTTTAAACGCTCTCTCAAAACTCACTTATGCCGACAAACATGCACTCTACTTCAGGGGCGTACCTAGGAGCCACCGGGCCCCCCACCGGGCCCCCCTGCTGAGATTCCGACACCACACACACCCCCCCCCCCCCCGCCGAGTGTGGCCATGGCTTTCCCCTCATGCAGCGTCCCCTCCAGCCCGACAAAACGGGCCTGAGCGGGCCCCCCGCTGCAGGCCCTATTGTTACGCCCATGCTCTACCTTAGGCCACTTCCCCTTTGTCCTAAGGCCAAGTTGCACTCCTACTAGATATCCTAAAACACACTGCCTCTAGGTATGTTTATTGTTTACTACCCCGCCTCTTGTTTCCCCACTATTCCTTTAGATTGTAAGCTCGCAAGGGCAGGGCTCTCTCCCCCTTTTGTGTCTTGGAATTCAATATATATACATTTTATTTATCATGCTACTTTTATCACTGTCATTATCAATTCTGTATTTTGTATCAATTCTGTATTTGTCACCAATTATGTATTTTGTATATTGGTGTTTTCCATTTGTCTGTATTATTATGTACCCCATGTCCGTTTCTCACTTTGTACAGCACCACGGACTATGTTGGTGCTTTATAAATCAATCATAACAATAACTCCAGCAGCTGGACTCAGTCGGGGTTGTCGCCAGCCTGGGCCACATATGGCTGGATTTTTAGTCACTCCTAATCACTGGTGATCTTTCCAATGCTGAGCAGATACGTGTTATGGAGCAGGATGATGCTGTCACATTGAAAATCGAAGTGTTTCTTGGCCTCTACTATTGCTGTTCATGTTCAAAGGTGGACTTAGCACATTCTTCTAGCGCTCCCAATGAGACATGACAATGTATGGAGCAGAGGTGTCTCCATTTCAGCCACAGCTCCTGAGCAGCTCTTGGCTGAGGATCTGCACATTACAAGCTGGTTTAGGTTGAGTCTTCTTGGCTAATGCTGTGTGGAGTGAGGTGTCTGAAGATGGAGAGAGTTCTAGCACACAATCTGAGATATTCTTTGTTATATTCCTGGTCATGCTTAAACCCCTGTAAGCCAGTAACACTTCCTGTGTCATCACTCCAACAATGATTTCTGGTAAAGTTCTCCTTTATCCAGGTCTTTCAGTGTCCAAAGAAAAAAAAAAGGAATTGATTCATATGGACTTCTTCCTTCTGATTTGGAGGATGTCTCATTACTCTTGCAGGGGAAGGATTTCTCTTCATTTCTTAAGGCAGTGGGGACAGCCATACACAAGGTAAGCAGTGTTAGAAGCCAGTAGGTGACTGGCCTGCACAGCTGAACAAAGCACTTCCTGTATAAGGCACTTCCTGTGCTAATATATGGTATGCAACTAGGTGGCACTGCACCATAACCCCTGTCAACAATGTTGACTAGACTGAAGAGGAAGTGAAGAGGGCCTGTCACACAGCCTAAACGAGGTACAGTATGAAACTGCTGTGGTTCCAGGAAAGTCCAGGCCTTTTTTTTCCCAACTTGGCTATGTGCCAGGGGAAAGGAAAACGCAGGAGCCCAGGGTTTGAATCTTGGCTCTAAGGGCTTGTTCACGCCTAGGGCGTTTTCGGGGGGGATTTAAGCGCTAGCGATTTTGAAAAGGGCTTGTGCAATGATTCCCTTTGAGAGTGTTCGCATCTGTGCATTTTGATTGCTTTCCGCTGACCAAAGCGCTGCCTGTGACATTTTCTGAGCATTTTGGCTCAATGGCAGGTATAGGGAAATCGCTAAGCGCTTGAAAAAGCGCTTTGTATAGCGATTTCCCCAGCACTTTTAAGAATAAAGAGTTCAAAGAGTGACGTCAGGAAGTTAAAAAATGAATCGCTCTGCAAAAGCGCTTTACAGAAAAATCGCTAACGCGCAGGTAAGCGCCGGGAGGCACTAAAAAAATTGCGCACAAAACCACAAGATTTATGATGTAAACAAGGCCTTACTGTTTAGTAAGCCAGCACCCATTTAGAGAGGAGACCTTGGGCAAGACTCCCTAACACTGATGCTTCCTATAAGAGCACGCCCTAGTGGCAGGGCTGGGGAGTCGGCACAAAAATCATCTAACTCCAACTCCGACTGCTCAGTTTATGAAACTACCAACTCCGACTTCAACTCCGACTCCAGATACCCAAAATGGCTCTGACTCCGACTCCTTGGCTCCGACTCCTTTGTCTAATTCTTACAAGGGCTGTGGATTTGGTACAAAAATCCTCCGACTCTGACTCTCGACTCCTCCGTTTATGAAACCACCGACTCCAACTCCGAAACCAGGTACCCAAAATTGCTTCAACTCTAACTCCTCGACTCCTACTCCAAATCCGACTCCACAGCCTTGCCTAGTGGCTGGAGCTCTGGGGGCTTATTATTATTATAGCCGGGTGCGTCTTATAGAACGAAAAATCAGGTATTAGAAATTATAAATTCTCCAAATCTGATTCCCAGGAAGATCCAATAGGAAGCCACTTCTCCATTATGGGACAGATCATCATCACTACAGATGTCATTGATTATTGCATTACACATCGCACAGCCCAACTCTAAGGAACACTACTTGCATCTTCTCGTTTTGGAACGCCCTTCCCTGGAGGCTAGAGATAGGCTTAAGTATCTCTTAATATTAAAAATGATTAAGTCGTTTGGCTGCCACGATGCACGGCGAGTCCCTGTTGTACACAGAATTGTATGAAGTACGCTCTACGGAGACCAGTCCTCGTGAATTAGGAATCAGAAACAGACTCTAGGCTGGGGCAAGTGATAATGGCTAGCGCTTAACCCCGACATTCCTGCAGACATCTGGTTGCCGTCAGTCGCAGATCATTGTGTGCCTTACAATGGAATCATAAAACCGGCGCAGACATTTTTCAGGGCTTTTTCGGCTGGCCCCAGGTGCCACGCCAAGACGTCTTGCTTAGCAGCAAAGGATTCTGGGAGCCTGGCATGTAAAGCGATGCGTAAGGCAGGGCCAGGCCCAGAAGATGCCGGAACCCTGCTGGGCCCAGACAGTGATGAAGTGAGGTGTTTAGAGGTGAGAAGCTACAAGAACAATACAGCAGGAATGGGATACACTCTCCTAAACCACTTCAAAGCACAGCGGGAAGGAGAGGAAGGTAGGAGAGATTTGCTGGGCGCACCTCGCGCTCGTACTGGAAGTCGGGTCACACAGGAAGGACACAGCTCACTTTTGTAGGAAAAAAATCTCAATGTGAGAAGTCTAAGGCTTATATTTTAAAAAATGCTGTGACATAAATCAGTGGCTAAGTGGTTAAGGAAATAAGCACAATAAGAAAAAAGGGAAAAAATTGACTTTTTAACAGTGAGAAATAGGAATGAAGTGAAGTTATATATATTCAGGGCTGGATTTGTAGTCTTTACGGCCCAAGGTTACTGTCAGCCGCCGCCCACTTTCAGTATAGGTAGCCAGATGACCTCTCCTCTCCCTCCAGTATAGGTAGTCAGATGACCCTTCCCCCTCCCTCCAGTATAGGTAGTCAGATGACCCTTCCCCCTCCCTCCAGTATAGGTAGTCAGATGACCCTTCCCCCTCCCTCAGTATAGGTAGTCAGATGACCCTTCCCCTCCCTCCAGTATAGGTAGCCCGTTCACCCTTCCCTCTAGCATAAGTAGTCAGATAAAAAAAAAACTTCCCTTCAGTTTAGATAGCCTGATGCCCCCCCTTCCATTTTGTATAGGTAGCCTGATGACCCCTCCCCACCTTCCCTCTAGTATAAGAAGCCAGATGACCCCCCCCCCCTTCTGTATAGATAGATGGCCAGGTGACCCAGTATAGCCTGTTGCCCACCCGCCCTTGATCCTGTGGTGCCCTAGGCCATGGCCTATGTGGCCTTGGCTTAAATCCCGGCCCTGTATATAATACAGTACAACATTCCAAAAACGTGCCTGCTTATGTACATAATAAGGGCATTTAGTAGTGAATCAATTTGGGTGCCCGCTAGCGCCGAAAGTTTGGGTGCCGCCTTAGGTGCCTATTAACATTTTGGCATTGAGGGGTAATTTATCGGGCACTGGTACAGAGTTCAAGGTTAGGGGGCAGGTAGGAAGGCTGTGCGGGGGGAAGGGGGAGGGGGGGTTCTGTGTGAGAGTAGGGTAAGGTTTAGCCGTAGTGAAATATCGGTATTTAACCACTTGACCACTGAGGGTTTTTTTCCCCTTTAGGAGCAGAGCAGTTTTCACCTGTCAGCGCTCCTCCCATTCTTTTGCCAATAACTTAATCACTACTAATTACAATGAAATGGTCTATATCTTGTTTTTTTCACCACCAGTTAGGCTTTTTTGGGGAGGTACATTATGCGAAGAATTATTTATTTTTTTCTAAATGCATTTTATTGAAATAATAAGAAAAAAAGTGGAAAACATTCATTGTTTCTCAATTTTAGGCCATTATAGTTTTGAAATAAAACGTTCTACTATGGATAGAATCCACACATTGTATTTGTCCGTTTGTCCCGGTTATTGCAACGTTTAAAATATTTCCCTAGTACAATATATGGCGCCAATATTTTATTTGGAAATAAAGGTGCATTTTTTTCAGTTTTGCATCCATCACTAATTACAAGCCCGTAAATTAAAAAATAACAGTAATATACCCTCTTGACATACATATTGAAAAAAGCTCTGTCCCTAAGTTAGCTATTTGTTTTTTTTTTATTAGTATTTGGGTACTATGGGAGAGCGTGGGAAGGAAGGAGTTAATTTTAAATGTAAGTGTGGGTATTTTTATTAAATAAAATGTATTTAGGTGTAATTTTACTATTTGGCCACAAGATGTCCTAGTGCATTATTTCATATTCACGTACGTAAGTATGTGAATAGAGATGGCTCGAACCTCTGATTTTCGGTTCGCTAACCTCGAACGCGAACTTCCGCAAAAGTTCGGTTTGCGCGAATTTTCACGAACCGCAATAAGCTTCAATGGAGAGGCGAACTTGGAAAACTAGAAACATTTATTTTATGCTGGCCACAAAAGTGATGGAAAAGATGTTTCAAGGGGTCTAACACCTGGAGGAGGGCATGGCAGAGTGGGATACACGCCAAAAGTCCCAGGGAAAAATAAGGATTTTACGCACAGCAGGGTTTAAGGGCAGAAATCAAATTATATTGCTAAATTGGAGGCCTAAAGTGGTTTAAAACATCTTGCATGTGTATACATCAATCAAGTAGTGTAATTAGTGTACTGCTTCACACTGACAGACCAAACTCACTGTGTAATGCACTGCAAACAGCTGTTTGTGTACTGACGGCCGTGCTGGACTGGTGCGCATCATGACCAGAGTGTAGGCGATATCGGTTTTCAAGCCCATACGGTCGCCGGGCTGAGGTAGCTCAATGACAGAGCAACAGTGACTGTCCAGCTGATTGAATTTGGTCTGCCCACAATGAAGCAACGACCTTATTATCTTGGGTGTGCCTACCCGAGACACTCATATAGCCGGCGGTCATTGCTTCATTGTGATACGCAAGCCCCTTCACCGCAGCAAGGTAACGATCATGAAGGAGAACTGAAACATGTACATGACTTTTGTTTTGTTGTTGCAGCCACAGTGCAGCCAGAAAAATTAGGCAGGCATGTACACACACCAGAAAAATTACTATAGCGGCCGCTGCTAGCAGCGGTCTTAAAAATTCAGGAATCCGACTGGAGTCCTGGACCCTGTTGGTGGTGGCGGAGAAGGCAGTCAAGCAGCCTGCATGCAGAGATGCTGTGTGTGGACCGACCTAGTCTTGGGACAGGCAGTCACACGACGTACAGGTAGAGATGCTGTGTTTGGGGACTGACTTAGTCTTTGGGCAGGCCTGACCGGCTTTGCAGACCATGTGGTCAGATAGACCCTTGACCCAACGCTGTGTGCAGTCACGGTACAGTCTGGGTATCACCTTTTTTGAGAAATAATTGCGGCCTGGTATCTTCCACTGCGGTGTGTGGCTTTGCTTTTGTGTGCTGCTTTTCCTCAGGTGGTCATCCCATTGCAGTTTGTGCTTTGTCATCATGTGCCTTCGTAAGGAAGTTGTCCCTACACGGGTCTTGGTCTTTCCATGGCTCAATTTTTGGTGGCAGAGAGTACAGATGGCATTGCTCTCATTTGAGGCAGACACACAAAAAAATGTCCAAACCGCTGAGCCCTGGGGTGATGGCACTTTGGTGGTGGCGGCCGACTGAGTGTTAAGTGGGGTGCCAGAATCAGAGCAGGAGGAGGAAGATATGTCACGCTTCCATGCGGAAGCTGAGGAAGATGAGGTGTTCTGTGTTAAATAGTCAACTACGTCCTGACAATCTTGGGGGTTGATGGCACGCACCTTCTGAACACTGTACTTTGGTCCAGGGCCGCACGAAATCACGACAGCACGACCTCGAACAGACCTGCCGGGTGGCCTGCATCTGCCTCTGCCTGTTTTGCCCATATTGGGGGGGGGGGGGGGGGGATGAAGTGAAAGGTATGCACTGACTTGACTAATACAATGTGCAGTCACACAGGTGCAGTGAACAGGTATGCAGTGACTGGTATCAATACAATGTGCAGCTGTTACACACACAGGTACCGTGAACAGGTGCAGTGACATATAATATAACACTGCTTGCGGTCACGTAGGTACAGTGGGTTGCAAAAGTATTCGCCCCCCTTGAAGTTTTCCACATTTTGTCATATTACTGCTACAAACATGAATCAATTTTATTGGAATTCCACATGAAAGACCAACACAAAGTGGTGTACACATGAGAAGTGGAACGAAAATCATACATGATTCCAACATTTTTTACAAATAAATAACTGCAAAGTGGTTGGTGCATAATTATTCGGCCCCCTTTGATCTGAGTGCAGTCAGTTGCCTATAGACATTGCCTGATGGGTGCTAATGACTAAATAGAGTGCACCTGTGTGTAATCTAATGTCAGTACAAATACAGCTGTTCTGTGAGGGCCTCAGAAGTTGTCTAAGAGAATATTGGGAGCAACAACACCGTGAAGTCCAAAGAACACGCAAGACATGTCAGGGATCAAGTTATTGAGAAATTTAAAGCAGGCTTAGGCTACAAAAAGATTTCCAAAGCCTTGAACATCCCACAGAGCACTGTTCAAGCGATCATTCAGAAATGGATGGAGTATGGCACAACTGTAAACCTACCAGGACAAGGCCATCCACCTAAACTCACAGGCCGAACAAGGAGAGTGCTGATCAGAAATGCAGTCAAGAGGCCCATGGTGACTCTGGACGAGCTGCAGAGATCTACAGTTCAGGTGGGAGACTCTGTCCGTAGGACAACTATTAGTCATGCACTGTACAAAGTTGGCCTTTATGGAAGAGTGGCAAGAAAAAAGGCATTGTTAACAGAAAGCATAAGAAGTCCTGTTTGCAGTTTGCCACAAGCCATGTGGGGGACACAGCAACCATGTGGAAGAAGGTGCTCTGGTCAGATGAGACTAAATTGGAACTTTTTGGGCAAAATGCAAAACGCTATGTGTGGCAGAAAACTAACACTGCACATCACTCTGAACACACCATCCCCACTGTCAAATATGGTGGTGACAGCATCATGCTCGGGGGGTGCATCTCTTCAGCAGGGACAGGGAAGCTGGTCAGAGTTGATGGGAAGATGGATGGAGCCAAATACAGGGCAAACTTGGAAGAAAACCTCTTGGAGACTGCAAAAGACTTGAGACTGGGGCGGAGGTTCACCTTCCAGCAGGACAACGACCCTAAACATAAAGCCAGGGCAACAATGGAATGGTTTAAAACAAAACATATCTTTGTGTTAGAATGGCCCAGTCAAAGTCCAGATCTAAATCCAATCGAGAATCTGTGGCAAGATCTGAAAACTGCTATTCACAAACTCTGTCTATCTAATTTGACTGAGCTGGAGCTGTTTTGCAAAGAATGGGCAAGGATTTCAGTCTCTAGATGTGCAAAGCTGGTAGAGACATACCCTAAAAGACTGGCAGCTGTAATTGCAGCAAAAGGTGGTTCTACAAAGTATTAACCACCTTAGCGGTATGGACGAGCTCAGCTCGTCCATTACCGCCAGAGGGTGCCGCTCAGGCCCTGCTGGGCCGATTTACCTGAAATAAAGAGCAGCACACGCAGCCGGCACTTTGCCAGCCGCGTGTGCTGCCCGATCGCCGCCGCTCTGCGGCGATCCGCCGCGAGCAGCGGCGAAAGAGGGTCCCCCCAGCCGCCTGAGCCCTGCGCAGCCGGAACAAATAGTTCCGGCCAGCGCTAAGGGCTGGATCGGAGGCGGCAGACGTCAGGACGTCGGCTGACGTCCATGACGTCACTCCGCTCGTCGCTATGGCGACGATCTAAGCAAAACAAGGAAGGCCGCTCATTGCGGCCTTCCTTGTTTATTCCGGGCGCCGGAGGCGATCAGAAGAACGCCTCCGGAGCGCCATCTAGTGGGCTTTCATGCAGCCAACTTTCAGTTGGCTGCATGAAATATTTTTTTTTTTATTTAAAAAAAACCCTCATGCAGCTGCCCTGGCGATCTTAATAGAACGCCAGGGTGGTTAACTCAGGGGGCCGAATAATTACGCACACCCCACTTTGCAGTTAATTATTTGTAAAAAATGTTTGGAATGATGTATGATTTTCGATCCACTTCTCACATGTCCACCACTTTGTATTTGTCTTTCACGTGGAATTCCAATAAAATTGATGCATGTTTGTAGCAGTAATGTGACAAAATGTGGAAAACTTCAAGGGGGCCGAATACTTTTGCAACCCACTGTATGTAGGTGCACTGAACAGGTATGCAGGGATTGGTATTACAAATGTGCAGCTGTCACACACACAGGTACCGTTAACAGGTAGTCACTGAATGTGCTGGGCCTGGATTGGCACAGTAGGAATTACCAAGGGGCCAAGGGCCAGCTGCGACTGACTGACAGGGCTGTATATGCAACAAGTGTCTGTGGGACACAAAAAAAAAATAGATCACAAGAACAACATTAGCTCTCGAAAGAGCTGTTGAGGGTGAGGGGTGCTTTTTAGCAATAAGTATCAGCAAGGAGCTAGCTAACAAGCCTAACAAGACCCTGACTAAGCTTTCCCTAATGTATCTGCAGCAGCTCTCCCTTCTCTAATTACTGCAGCCAAACGAGTGAGTGAAACGGCAGACGCTGCCTGCCTATTTTAAAGGGGAAGGGGGCTCCAGGAAGGAGTGTAGCCTGATTGGCTACCATGTGTCTGCTGACTGTGATGTAGAGGGTCAAAGTTGACCCTAATGATGTAGCATAGGGGGCGGGTCGAACTTGCATATAGTTTGCGTTGGATCGCGATCGCGAACCACCGAAGTTCGCGTGTTCGCGTTCGAATGCGAACCATTCGGGGCATCTCTAGATGTGAATAGGAAGTAATGCGTAGTACTGTAACTCTGGAAGATAGATACAATGACGCAGGCATCTGCATTCCCATTCATTCATCTCCCCGCTAACGGGCGGCGACAAGTATGCCCACCGCTTAAGACGAATATTTACAGACCTGGGACTTCAAGTGAAGTTTTCCCAAGCCATAATTATACTGCACCTGGTACAGGAAGTGGTTAACACCAATATTTTACACTTTAAAATTAAAATATCGATGTTAAATATCAAGTAGCACTATTGCAACCAAGGCAACAGCACTCCATTTGGTGTACAGACTTCCCCAAAACTCGCATCTTCCTGCTTGAGTTCTTAGCTGCAAAGAGCAGAAAGCCTCATAATTCTTTCTGAATGCCACAAGTGACTGCAGTAAGATGTACCACACTTTTAAAGCATTTTGCTTGCAAATTTTCGCCAAAGTCAATTTCGCATTGAAATGCTATTTTTGATTTAGAGAAAAACATTTGCGAAAATACATTGTATTTTTACAATATGATCCAAGAAAACACATTTTTGTTTCCGAGGCAAAAAACATGGAAAAGCGTTATTTTAGTGTGAAAATCTGCCAAAATTACAAGCATATTACAAAATTATTTTCAATGGCATTTTCGCTCGAAAGTCGAATTTTACATTTTTTTTTCATGAAAATGTATGCGAAAAGAATATCGACATTTTCACTCATATCTGCAATTAAGATGAGAATCAACCTAAGCTGATGCAATGTTTGCTAAGACCGTCTCAATGTAAAGTATAGAGCGGAACAGAGCGGATTAGATTGATTATTTTTTTTACTCTAGAAAAGATCATTTCACTCTGAAAAGATGAATGGATTTACGATTTATAAGCCCAAAATGAGCTTTATGTGCTTTATATGTGAATGTCAGACGGATAAAGTTGTCATTCACGAGATTCTGGCTAATCTCATCATCACTTCCCAGTGTTCCGCCACAACCCTACAATCCTCCAATTTACTACAGCCCAACTAAAGCAAGCATTTAAAGAAACACTGAAGCCAGTTTAAAAATGGCTTTTTCCCTTTTATTTATTTGAGGCATATTTGCCCCTGTTAAAACGCCACTATCCCGTGGCAGAACGAGGGGTCTTTCTTTACCCCCCAAATCCCCCCTGCAAAATCCATGATTTTCTTGGTCGTGGATTTTGCTGCTCATGGAGGCAGAGCTTTCGGCTGCAGCTCTGCCTCCATGCGCGTCAATCTGCCGGCGGATCTCCGCCTCTCCCCGCCCCTCTCAGTGAGCTCTCAGAGCTGCTGCTGAAAGCTCTGCCTCTACAGGAAGCGCTCCACGAGGTTGCCCCAGGGGATTTGGGGGGTAAAGACCCCTCGTTCTGCTGCGGGATTGCTGTGTTTTAACAGGGGCAAACATGACTCAGTTAAATATAAGGTAAAAAGCCGTTTTTAAACTGGCTTCAGAGTCTCTTTAGAGCAGACCTGAATTTAGAACTTCTTTGCTCCAAAAGACAGCATAATAACTTTTAAAGAAAACTTATGGTTAGTGTGCGATGCGACGATAACGTCGCACCTGCTGCTCTTTAAACGTTGCACCCAGTGCGTCAAAAATGGCGCATCGGGTGGCACCAAAGCTCCGTTTTCTAAAGGGCAGCGGGTGCAACGTTATCGTCGCATTGCGCACTAACAATAGGCTGCCGCGTTGCGCGCACTGTGTGGGGTCATATGGGTGCAAACCACCTAACGCTGTGGTTTGCGCCCACTATCTATTAGGGCTCACTAACCGGTTTAGCGCCGGTTACTGAATCAAGCCCCTTGTAGATTTTGAGAAAAATGCAAAGAAAAATGTTTTTTCCGGAGTTTAGAAACCATTTTTCTTTGCATTTTCAAAATCGATTTTCTCAAAAACAGCAAGGTCTTTTTGAAAAATTATTTTTTCTCACTTGCACCCACTCTTTAACATGTGTAGCAATTTCAGGAGCAAGAGCATGTATGGAGGCTTTGCTAATCACCGCCAAATTATGCGTAAATTCATGCTACGAATATTAATCTATTGAATGAACAATTTGTAATTATGTATAGGTGTAATTGCGAAAATTTATGCAAAATGTTGTGTAATTGTGATAAGCTGATTACGATCATCACTGGTTACCAGGAAGTGTTCAATCTTATTTTTTTTTTACACTTTGTTTTACTTTCACTACTATGAATGAACATGGTCCCTGATCCGAGTCATGTCCATTAATTCCAGGCACTGCGATTGGATTGGGGAACACTTGTTCCCCTTCACCAATCACGGATCTCCAAGTCCCGATGGGTACGAGTGGCTGGTGAGTGTGCCTGACGCCGGTGGTGGTGAGCGATGCATTGAAGTTAGGCTCCAGGATGATGTTTCAATGTGGTGGTTTGCTGCTAAGAGGTTAAATATTTTAGTTTTTGCTATTTTCGCGATTGAAATTGCCGCGGCCGCGATTTCGATCGCGAAAATAGAAACTAAAAGGCGTACGATTTAGGTGTCGTCAGAAAGAGGAGAAAGAGAGCTTTAAAATGATATCCATCTTTCCATAGTTACATTGTATTACACAGGGCGACTTTTTCTCAAAGTCAGCAGCTCCATTCAGCAGAAAAAGTCGGCCTGTGTAATACAATGTAACTATGTAAAGATGGATATCATTTTAAAGCTCTCTTTCTCCTCTTTCTGGCGACCCCTAAATCGTCGCCCTCCGCCTTTTAGTTTTGTCTATTTTCGCAATTGAAATCGCGGCCGCTGCAATTTTAATCGCGAAAATAGCGAAAACTAAAAGGCGTAGGGCGGCGGTTTATATATCGTTGGAAAGAGGAGAAAGAGAGATTTAAATTGATATGCATCTTTCCATAGTTTCTGCACTGCTCGGAGTCCCTTTAAGCGCTCTTCACGCGTCCTGTGATGCGTACTCTTGGACGCATGCGGCATCACGTGGTCCCGCCGGCCAATCGCCGCACAGAGCGGCGCTCCAGGAAGTAAACACTGCACGTCACACCGTGCAGTAAATATTAATTAGCCATGTGCCTGGCCGAGGAGGAGGAGGGGGTGACCTCCTCCTCCAGTACTACTGAGCATGTGCAAACAGTCTAACGCGGCTTGGCCGCGTAGAACGTACAGCATGCAGCACTTTGAAATGACGTGAAGCGTTATAATGTAACGCAACGTGGGCACTGTGAACAGCCCATTGATTTTTCATTGCTATGCGGTGGGCTGCGTTACAGGCTGCACTAACGTGCGCCTGTAACGTCTTACTGTGAAAGCAGCACAAAGGAAACCAGAGATGAACGCTTTGGCACAAAATAAACATATCCCCCGATAGATTTTACACAATAAATACTATACCTGGCATTTTTGCCGCTCTGGTGTGATGTTTTTTTTTTACTAAAATCCCATGCAAAATACTGTTCATCAGAAAAGGGCTGTGGGCAAAATGAAATCACCATTTCTAAAAACCTCTTATGACTAACAAATATAAATTTAAAAAAATGTTTTTAAATGTACCCTTACATTAGCAGCTCCTCCCATCTCATCACAGCTCTCTGTGATGCTGTAAATATACAGAACAGGAAAGCAGAGCGAGGGCAGGCTTGGGCTTGAAAAGACATCAGAGAAGACAGACTCGAATACAATGATTCCTGAGCAAAGCCAGACTGAATGCTCAGTCAGGGATTTTATCAGGGCTGATAACATGCAGGCTGAGCAGTGAAGGATGAAACAGAGAGCAGGGTAGGTGTTTTCTCTAATGTTCCCACTGATATATATGGTAAATACATGAGGGTGCTTTGTCTCTGGTTCACTTTAAGTCATCTAAAAGAAAGGCAATTTTACTTACCTGGGGTTTCTATTGGCCGCCTGCAGTTGCCCTGTGGCCGTGCCGGTACTCAACGATCCTCTGGTCCCCCCCCCCCCCCCCGCGGCTCAGCCTGTCGTATGAGCCTGTCACCGGCCCCTGCACAGCGCAGTATAGATTTTCTTGTACTGCACATGCCCAGGACACTCCCGGAGACAGAAGCGCGCATGAGGACGTGCGTGGCCAGGGCCACACAGGCGCAGTGGTCAGCAACAGGCTCAGTCATCGGAAGCTAAACTGAGCTGCGGCAGGGGACTGGAGGATCAGTGAGTACCGGTGCAGGCACAGGGACGACTGGAGGGTTCCGGGAGAAGCCCCAGGTAAGTGTAACTGCCCTTTTTTTTTAGATTCATTAAGAAATCCCTCTAAGATAAAGGATTGCAAATTCCGATTCTCCAGCTTGTATGGTCCAGTAAATGGGATGGTATGTTGCACAGTTACCGGTCACCACAATGGGCCGCAAGGCACATGTTTTCCCTTTGATGTGACTCTGGTTGTTACTAAAGATTGGAGCTATTATTGTGTCCTAGCCGCTCATGAAAACACGGAAATCATGTCGGCCTTTTTATCCATGCTGGGCTTCTAAGATTTTAAAATACGACTATTTGTGAAAATAAAATAAGTTCCTGCACAGTAACGCTGTACGGCTGTAGTGCTGCAATGATCCGAGGGTGGAAGTTAATTAAGCTCTGCGGCCATCCCCGCCTCCGTTACCATGGCCTGCCACCGGAGAGGAGAGTATTGTATGTCTAGGAGAGAGTGGAGACCATTGTCTGTCTAGAAGAGTGTGGAGACCATTGTACGTCTAGGAGAGAGTGGAGACCATTGTAGTTATAGGTGAGAGTGGAGACCATTGTATGTCTAGGAGAGTGTGGATACCATTGTATGTCTAGGAGAGAGTGGAGACCAATGTATGTCTAGGTGAGAGTGGAGACCATTGCCTGTCTAGGAGAGTGTGGAGACCATTGAAAGTCTAGGTGAGAGGGGAGACCATTGTCTGTCTAGGAGAGTGTGGACTGGAGACCATTGAAAGTCTAGGTGAGAGTGGAGACCATTGCCTGTCTAGGAGAGAGCGGAGACCACTGTCTGTCTAGGAGAGAGTGGAGACCATTGAAAGTGTAGGTGAGAGTGAAGACCATTGTCTGCCTAGGAAAGAGTGGAGACCATTGTCTGTCCAGGAGAGAGAGGAGATCATTGTCTGTCTAGGAGAGAGTGAAGACGATTGTAGGTCTAGCAGAGAGTGGAGCCCATTGTATACCTAGGAGAGAGCGGAGATCATTGTCTGCCTAGGAGAGAGTGGAAACCATTGTACAGTATGTCTAGGAGCGAGTGGAGACCAGTGAATGTCTAGAAGAGAGTGGAGACTAATGAATGTCTAGAAGAGAGTGGAGACCACCATGTGTCAAGGAGAGGGTGGAGACCATTGTCTGTCTAGATGAGAGTGGAGACCACTGTATGTCTAGGAGAGGCAGGAGACCATTGTACGGCTAGGAGAGGGTGGAGACTATTGTCTGCCTAGGTGAGAGTGGAGACTATTGTCTGCCTAGGTTTGAGTGGAGACCATTGTAGATCTAGGAGAGGGTGGAGACCATTGTACATCTAGGTGAGAGTAGAGACCATTGTACGTCTAGGTGAGAGTAGAGACCATTGTACGTCTAGGTGCGAGTGGAGACCAATGAATGTCTAGGAGAGAGTTTAGACCATTGTACGTCTAGGTGAAAGTGGAGACCATTGCATGTCTAGGTGTGAGTGGAGACCATTGTCTGCCTAGGTGAGAGTGGAGACCATTGTCCGCCTAGGTGAGAGTGGAGACTATTGTCTGCCTAGGTGAGAGTGGAGACCATTGTCTGCCTAGGTGAGAGTGGAGACCATTGTCTGCCTAGGTGAGAGTGGAGACCATTGTCCGCCTAGGTGAGAGCGGAGACTATTGTCTGCCTAGGATAGACTAGACACCCGCCTATGCCGAGGATACAATCTTACAAACAATTTCTACTGATTCTGTAGCTGTTATAAAATAATAATAGGAGCGCTCCTAATAGCAAGTGTTATATCCTCTGAATGCTGTCTGCAGTTCGTTTCACTTCCTTCAATCACAGCCCTTAAATACAGCACATTGTCTTCCCTGCCTGTCAGCGTTATATGGAGCGAGTGAAAATCTGAAGCACAGATGTGTTCTGTTCAGCGTAAGGTAACAATTTAAAATGATGGAAAATGTAACTGTTGAAAGTCTAGGTGAGAGTGGAGAACATTGCATGTCTAGGAGAGTGTGGAGACCATTGAAAGTCTAGGTGAGAGTGGAGACCATTGTCTGTTTAGGAGAGTGTAGAGACCATTGAAAGTCTAGGTGAGAGTGGAGACCATTGCCTGTCTAGGAGAGAGTGGAGACCACTGTCTGTCTAGGAGAGAGAGGAGACCATTGAAAGTGTAGGTGAGAGTGCCTGTCAGCGTTATATGGAGCGAGTGAAAATCTGAAGCACAGATGTGTTCTGTTCAGCGTAAGGTAACAATTTAAAATGATGGAAAATGTAACTGTTGAAAGTCTAGGTGAGAGTGGAGAACATTGCATGTCTAGGAGAGTGTGGAGACCATTGAAAGTCTAGGTGAGAGTGGAGACCATTGTCTGTTTAGGAGAGTGTGGAGACCATTGAAAGTCTAGGTGAGAGTGGAGACCATTGCCTGTCTAGGAGAGAGTGGAGACCACTGTCTGTCTAGGAGAGAGAGGAGACCATTGAAAGTGTAGGTGAGAGTGCCTGTCAGCGTTATATGGAGCGAGTGAAAATCTGAAGCACAGATGTGTTCTGTTCAGCGTAAGGTAACAATTTAAAATGATGGAAAATGTAACTGTTGAAAGTCTAGGTGAGAGTGGAGAACATTGCATGTCTAGGAGAGTGTGGAGACCATTGAAAGTCTAGGTGAGAGTGGAGACCATTGTCTGTTTAGGAGAGTGTGGAGACCATTGAAAGCCTAGGTGAGAGTGAAGACCATTGTCTGCCTAGGAAAGAGTGGACACCATTGTCTGTCTAGGAGAGAGTGAAGACCATTGCAGGTCTAGCAGAGAGTGGAGCCCATTGTATAGCTAGGAGAGAGTTGAGACCATGGTATGCATAGGAGAGAGTGGAGATCATTGTCTGCCTAGGAGAGAGTGGAGACCATTGTATAGTATGTCTAGGAGCGAGTGGAGACCAGTGAATGTCTAGAAGAGAGTGGAGACCAATGAATGTCTAGAAGAGGGTGGAGACCATTGTCTGTCTAGATGAGAGTGGAGACCACTGTATGTCTAGGAGAGGCAGGAGACCATTGTACGTCTAGGAGAGGGTGGAGACTATTGTCTGCCTAGGTGAGAGTGGAGACTATTGCCTGCCTAGGTGTGAGTGGAGACCATTGTACATCTAGGTGAGAGTAGAGACCATTGTACGTTTAGGTGAGAGTAGAGACCATTGTACGTCTAGGTGAGAGTGGAGACCAATGAATATATAGGAGAGAGTTTAGACCATTGTACGTCTAGGTGAAAGTGGAGACCATTGCATGTCTAGGTGAGAGTGGAGACCATTGTCTGCCTAGGTGAGAGTGGAGACCATTGTCTGCCTAGGTGAGAGTGGAGACTATTGTTTGCCTAGGATAGACTAGACACCCGCCTATGCCGAGGATACAATCTTACAAACAATTTTTACTGATTCTGTAGCTGTTATAAAATAATAATAGGAGCGCTCCTAATAGCAAGTGTTATATCCTCTGAATGCTGTCTGCAGTTCGTTTCACTTCCTTCAATCTCAGCCCTTAAATACAGCACATTGTCTTCCCTGCCTGTCAGCATTGTATACGGAGCGAGTGAAAATCTGAAGCATGTTATAATTTGAGTATTATATGTAGGCCTCAGTTATTTGAACTGAGTTAGTTGAAAGGCTTGATTTGCACAGGGTCTCTTTAAGCATAATTTCTCGGAGAGAAATTATGAAGACTTTTACCTGAAGCAGATTGTCCTCGTCCGAAGGACAGGGACACTATCTGTTCAAATTTACAGACTTTCAGACTGCAAAGGGGAAAACAGAGGCCAATGTGTAGTAAACAGAGAACATTCCTGTATGTAAGTGAAAGGGATCATAGAATATTAATCGAGTAGGTGGGTATTATGACACCATGAGGGGTCTGAGCCAATAGCCGGTTTTGGGTGAGGGGGTGGCTCAGATGAGGTCATAATTTAACTCTTTCCTAGTCAGTATTAAAGGGCCGGATGGGCCAACGGAGCCCACTCTTATTCTTACTTGCCTGCTCTCTATCTGCTGACTGGAACCCTAATTATTTTCCTTTATTTCTGTAAGCTGATATAATGTATGCTGTATATACCTAGTTTAGATGTAACTTAGAATAGATAGAAGATGACCTGATTACCTTCTTCAACAGGAAGATGATCAAGAGCTTGTAACGCAAAGGGACTTAAAGAAGAATCTGCTTGACTAAGATATGATGAACTGTATCTGTATATCTGTGTATTGAATAAACTCCTTGTACTTTGAAGATGCCTGAGAACGGTCTATCTCCAATAATGCTTGCTGTGTTGAGAGTCAAGTTATCTCACAGTCTGTGAGGTGCAACTCTAAGAAGTTGCTGATGCCGAGAGAAACATATAGTTTATAACAAAGCACAGATGTGTTCTGTTCAGCGTAAGGTAACAATTTAAAATGATGGAAAATGTAACAGTTGAAAGTCTAGGTGAGAGTGGAGACCATTGCCTGTCTAGGAGAGTGTGGAGACCATTGAAAGTCTAGGTGAGAGTGGAGACCATTGTCTGTTTAGGAGAGTGTGGAGACCATTGAAAGTCTAGGTGAGAGTGGAGACCATTGCCTGTCTAGGAGAGAGTGGAGACCACTGTCTGTCTAGGAGAGAGTGGAGATCATTTAAAGTGTAGGTGAGAGTGAAGACCATTGTCTGCCTAGGAAAGAGTGGACACCATTGTCTGTCTAGGAGAGAGAGGAGATCATTGTCTGTCTAGGAGAGAGTGAAGACCATTGTAGGTCTAGCAGAGAGTGGAGCTTATTGTATACCTAGGAGAGAGTTGAGACCATGGTATGTCTAGGAGAGAGTGGAGATCATTTTACAGTATGTCTAGGAGACCAGTGAATGTCTAGAAGAGAGTGGAGACCAATGAATGTCTAGAAGAGAGTGGAGACCACCGTATGTCTAGGAGAAGGTGGAGACCACTGTTTGTCTAGATGAGAGTGTAGACCACTGTATGTCTAGGAGAGGCAGGAAACCATTGTACGTCTAGGAGAGGGTGGAGATTATTGTCTGCCTAGGTGAGAGTGGAGACTATTGTCTGCCTAGGTGTGAGTAGAGACCATTGTACATCTAGGAGAGGGTGGAGACCATTGTACATCTAGGTGAGAGTTGAAACCATTCTATGTCTAGGTGAGAGTGGAGACCAATGAATGTCTAGGAGAGAGTTTAGACCATTGTACGTCTAGGCGAAAGTGGAGACCATTGCATGTCTAGGTGAGAGTGGAGACCATTGTCTGCCTAGGTGAGAGTGGAGACCATTGTCTGCCTAGGTGAGAGTGGAGACCATTGTCTGCCTAGGTGAGAGTGGGGACCATTGTCTGCCTAGGTGAGAGCGGAGACTATTGTCTGCCTAGGATAGACTAGACACCCGCCTATGCCGAGGATACAATCTTACAAACAATTTCTACTGATTCTGTAGCTGTTATAAAATAATAATAGGAGCGCTCCTAATAACAAGTGTTATATCCTCTGAATGCCGTCTGCAGTTCGTTTCACTTCCTTCAATCACAGCCCTTAAATACAGCACATTGTCTTCCCTGCCTGTCAGCGTTGTACGGAGCGAGTGAAAATCTGAAGCACAGATGTGTTCTGTTCAGCGTAAGGTAACAATTTAAAATGATGGAAAATGTAACTGTGGAGGATGCTGGGTAACCTGAATCCCAACTATTAGCGCAGTACAAGTGGGGTCCCCTCATTCCTCAATACCTCCATTCTTTTGTCTGCCAAACGCTCTCCTCCCTTCCATCAGCAATAACCAGGCTCTGCATCTTTCTCCTCCTCCCCTCGTCGTTTTACAATTTCAGATTCTTCAAAATTCCCAGTTAGAGTTAAATTCACCCCCATTCCCCTCTCCGGCCACCTGTTTACCCCCTGTGGCTCATAACATGATAAAGGAGGGATTCTGTGAATGTTTTATGGACAATGTGCAGAGCTTACTGGCCTTGTGTTTTGGAATTTACTGTTGCCATAAATTGATTGCAATTGTTCATCCAGTAAACGCCTTATTTTGGTGAGTTAATTGGATTGCAAAGACAGTACCTCCTGATCTCACATGTGTGAGATCTGATAGCTGCACACAATTGATGCACTCATGTGGACATCAGCTGTCACCTATCTTTCATTCTTGGTAGGATTTAACCCATGGGCGGAACTCACTGAATTTATCCAGCAACAGAGCCATCTAGCAGCAGCCAGTTTTCCTATGTTGGACTATATCTGACTTTGGTCCTATGCTGGAAAATACCAATATCGGACCTAGTCTGCAATAGGATTTGAAATGGTAAAGGTCTGGGGCTGAAAGTTGCCAGAGCGTGCATGTACAGGAAAAAGAGGAGGGGTCAAAGGACAGAGCACTGAGGTACCCCCCACCGAGATAAAGGATGTGGACGTGGATCTGAGTAAAGCTGCAAGATTTAAGAGGCCAATGACGACTGCCTCAGCCAATAATCTGGCATGTGTACAGCAGCCCCTGACAAATAACCACCGCTTGCCTAGCGAGCCGTCCGGGGGATCAACTCAGCCAAGCGACGGACGATTGCTTTCTCCATGCCGTTCGCCCTGCTTGAGGCACGGTGAAGTGTCCACACTCCGTCGTCCCTCCGCCTCACTGCATAGGAACAGAGCGAGTGTACAGCTTACATGTGTCTGTATAGTCCGGCCAAGAGATGTTGCCCGAGGGATCAGCTTCCAATCCTCGAACGGGCAACATCAGTCAGTCTGTGTGTATGGGCCTTAAAGGACACCTGAGGTGAGAGTGATACGGAGGTTGAAGTATTTATTTCCTTGTAAACAATGCCAGTGGCCTGGCTGTCCTGTTGATCTTCTGGCATAGGTAGTGTCCGAGTCCATACCCTGGAACAAGCATAGGGCTAATCCAGTAAAACCTGAGTCAGAGTACCTGATATGCACATGCTTATTCACAGTCTATGGCCAAAAGTATTAGAGACACAGGATCAGGAGAGACTGCCAGGCAACCGGTATTGGTTAACAGGAAATAATTATGGCATCCTCCATGTCACTCTTACCTTGGGTTCCCTTTAAGAGACTGTGAAAAACCTTCCAGAGAGAGATAGGAAGATATTCAGAAGATACCCTTAAAGAGGAACTCCGGTGCAAATAATGTAGTAAAAAAAGTGCTTCATTTTTACCATAATTCTGTATAAATGATTTAGTCAGTGTTTGCTCATTGTAAAATCTTTCCTCTCCCAGATATACATTCTGACATTTATTACATGGTGACATTGTTACTGTGGGCAGGTTATGTAGCTGCTCCTAGCTGTTTTGGCAGTTACAGACAGCTGTAAACAGCCATTTCCTGTCTGTGAACATTGTTACATTGTGGCAGTTTGCCCAGAGTACCGCGGTACTCAGAGCTTCTTGTGGGAGGGGTTTCAGCACAAAATCAGTCATACAGCGCCCCCTGATGGTCTGTTTGTGAAAATCATTATATTTCTCATGTAAAAGGGGGTATCAGCTACTGATTGGGATAAAGTTCAATTCTAGGTTGGAGTTTCTCTTTAAAATCACAATATGCCTCTTTCGTTTGAAATGCATAGGAGCACCATCACCATCTCTTATTTGTACGGGTGTTATTTAGTAACAGAAAATGGTCTCTGACAAAAAGGTGCTTGATGAGCATACGTGTGTCACACATACATGTGCACTGGGAAGTCAGATTTATTTGACATTCTCATTAAGGCTTCTTGCACACCAAGACGTTGCATTAGGTGCCACGTTAAGGTCGCATAACGTGCACCTAACACAACGTATGGTGCTGCAAGAGCCGACGGTAGAGTGAGCCGCGTTAGGCGGCTCGAGTCCTATAATGTCTCCCAGAGTGGCGCTGATTGGCCAGCGGGACCACGTGATGCGGAGCGAGACACTCTGCATCACGTGGTCCCGCCGGCCAATCAGCGCCCGCCAGTGCAGTGAATATTAAGTAGCCATGTGCGCGGCTACTGTAGCTGGCTCTCCCCGCCTCCTCTCCGCCCCCCACTGCGCATGTGCAAACAGTCTAACGCGGCTATAGCCGCTCCAACGCCGTAGCATGCTGCACTTTGCACAGAACGTGCAGCGTTACATGTAACGCAACGTGGGCTGTGTGAACAGCCCACTTGTGTTACATTGCTGTGCGTTGGGGGAGCGTTACAGGCGCACTAACGTGCGCCTGTAACGTCTTGGTGTGTAAGCAGCCTAAAGGTGCTCAGTGAGCTAATGCTAATAAACACAGTTTGCATTTTACACAAATGATATGCAGCTTTGAAGCCAGCGGTCCAGACTAATCTCCTGCTGATTTTGATGGGCCCAATTTCAGGCTCTATGCAATTTGCACGAAATTGGATAGAAAGGACCAGTGTGGTTTGAATTCTACAATTACATCTTTTGCTTATGAATTTTTAGTGGTATGTGTGCCGAGGGGTGTGGTGGGGAGTGGTAAGAGGTGTGGCACGGGTGTGTCTTAAAGCATCTCTATTTCCTATTTCAAAAAATTTGAATGTATGACTTTTGCAGCCAGAGAGTGAGTAAACAGAGCGCCCTCCAGCTGATAAGCGCAGCTAGACGTCAGTCCTCAGAGGAACGTCCGCCAAGCACCCGGGTGTCTGAGGTCTGAATAGGGTCACGTCTCTGCATTGACTGCATTCAAAATTTTTGAGCCCCATACTGGGCAAACCCACTGGGAACCCCCCCCCCCCCCCGCCCCTACATGGGAGCGTTCTGCGTATGTTCAGTTCATTAACTCCCTTGGCATTAGGATTATTTCCAGATTTTATGGTCTAAATGCGGTGCAATTTTTTTGCACCCTTTCAGACCCTAAAACCTGGAAAAAAATCATGCTGCCATGGAGATCTGCAGCAGTTCCACAATCACTCACCTCCCTGGCTCCAGCGCTGCAGTTATCCCTCCCACCCCCGGGTGGAGCTGCAACCCTAAAGTGAGATTGCCGGCTGTCATAATGACGACAGCCAGCGATCTCACCAAGGAGAAGCAGATCCTCGGATGAGCAGAAGAAGAATGGCTGCCGACGTCAGGATCCCCCGGGAGGTATGTAGCAACGCCCGCGCATTGCTCTGCACAAGCCTCCGGTGGCTACCCCGAGCACAGGTCAGGCTTACCACTCTGAGCTGTGGTTTTCCTCCCCGCCCCCTATCTCGGGATTACCATCAAAGAGGTTAAGACTGTAACTGCGATTGCACAGAACGCTGCTAGCTATGGGAGCACAATGGATTGTGTGCACTTTACAGAAGCACAACAGATTGGACCGAAAGGGTATTGAGGGAGCTGATGGACTACAGGGGGCTGCAAGGAATCTCAGGTAAGTAAAAATCCTTTTCTCCCATTTGTCTCCAGTTTACTTTAAATTGAACCTCCAGACTAAAAATCTACTCAGCAGCACTAAAAAGGCCTGCTGTTTCTTTAACAGTTTCACAGCATCAGAACTTTGTTTTTCTTACCCAAGCCTCATTTTTAGTTGCACAGAAGCTAAGCTCTGCTCTGGCATTTTCCCCCTGATGCTGTGCAAAGCATGATGGGATTTCTGATGTTGTTGTTCTCGTTGCCTAGCAGCTGGGAGAGGTGATCAGGACACAGGACAGTTGGAACTGTGTCTCATGCTCCCTGTCACCTCCTTTCAATCAAAAAGATGGCTGCCCCCATGAAATCACAAACGTTTGCCTGTTCTTTTAAAACAGGGTGGGTAAGAGATTCTATTACCTATCTATTTTCATTAACATAACTAATGTAACTTAATGACAGTATGGTTGTTTAGGCTAAAGTTCCTCTTTAATCACTAACTGAATAAGGTAACTCTTGGATGAGCCTCCTGGAACCTGTCATCACATTAATGGGCAGCCCATGTATGGCACTGTTTGCCGGGCCCCAGATTCACTCGGGCCCGATACAGCGGTATCCCTTGTGATGCCCTGAAGGTGGCCCTGATGTCACTACCTATTCCCCGGTGCTGATTTCCTGTCCCATGGCTCGCTTGTGTGAATATTTTCCAGAGGAATTTGGCCTTGCTTAAGAAGATTTTGTCCTTGAAGATCCCACACAAGATTAACCGAGGCAAGCTGACGGAGGGATATTTGTGTAACCCAAAGTACACTTCATTATTGGACGGTGCCGTTTCCAGAGCGATGATTGATAGCGTCTAACAGCTACAGCAGGTGCGACTCCCCTTCCAGCCTAATAAAATGTTATTTTTTTTGTTCTTTAAATCAGATCCCAGTGAGACTAATTATTTATAATTACGTGAGAACGCTTTCTCAGCGCTGAAAAAATAGACGGCGAGGAATTATTTTTTTTTCTCTCTCTCGGTTTTTACAGTTTATCTCCTTTCCATCTAATTTCTGTGACAATGAACGCTAGATCCTAAAATATCGCCTGCAGAAAAAGTTTCCAACTCACGGCGCGCATTTTCCAGCCATTTGATGGGATTCGCCCGGTTTAATTGACGGGCGCCGGTTGCCAAATTGTGTCGCGTTCAGCTCGCTAATGATTCACACGTCTGCGAACGCCGGAGCGGATGAGCGAATGAATTCTGCACCGGTGACCCTGCTGGATGGACGGAGGCTTTTGGCTGGAGGAGATGTGGTTGGGGGAGGGGTGGGGGGGGGGAACTTTTTTATGTAATTTAAGCCAAAGTATTAATGGCTAGTTGTGAACTGAAGTGACCAAATCCATATGAGATGACCGTTTCTTTTTGGCTGTCCAGATTTCATTGGAGGCGTCCCACGATTGATACTTTGCCATTCTGAAAATGATATCCTTAGTAGTTTACACACAAGCAAGGGAAGCTGTGCTCATCCTTTTGAGGGCCCAGGATTAATAGAGGATCTGTAAAAAGGAAAACAGCCCCTGCAGGATACTTACCTCAGGAGGGGGAGGCCTCTGGATTCTAATGAGGGTTCCCCTGTCTGCCTCTGTTCCAGCACTGGCAGCTCCCGAACACCGCAATCCAGTGCAGGTGCAGTAGCAGCTTTCCGATCGTGCTCTGTTAGGGTCACAATGTAGTCACTTCCTGTCTGAGTCAGGGCTGAGTCAGCCACTTACATACCTGATATTTAACTCTTTCAGGCAGAGAAAGAAAAAAAGGAACACAGCATAGTTATTTGTGTGCTAGGCACTGTACATACACATGTCTATCTCATCATGTCACATGTCACTTCAGGTATCCTTTAATTGTCCCCCAGGGTTTTCTGTTTTGTTACAGTTCTTCTTTAAATGGAAAATGAGGTGCTGAGGGGAGTGATCAATTTACATACAAACATTAACCCTCTGCACTGACGCTCACAAGCTGTAATAATAAAAAAAACAACCTGAATGCAAGTTATATACATATATAGCAATATAATGCAAGTTATATGCAGCTGCACTAAATGGAGGATATTCACTTCCAAAATGGTTTGCATGCAAAAGCATTCCATACTAAACTCTTTCACCAGCGTTGAGGTTTCCTCAAAGTCGAAAGAGTCCTTACTGTACCAGCACCAGTCAGCAAGCAAGCAAACATTGCAGACTCATGAACCTAACTGACTACTCCCCTCAGCATCTCCTTCCCCATTTATAGTTCAGAGGGTTAATGATTGTATTATTAGTAGTGTGTGTGCTAACTCCATGCAGTGTACCAGAACTCACTCTATACAAAGAAAAACTACTGCATGGGTGAGTTTCTCTTGTCATGATTATGCAATGCATACCTCTTGTTAAGACGGACTTTCCTTACAGGAGATAGGACACTCCTCCATCATGGATCATGGTGTCTTTTTTGGAGCTCCTTGAAGAGTCTGCACAGCATTGACTGAGTGTTTGACCTTGATCTGCCCCCCGTGGAGTAAATAAACTGTTGTCAGGGAAGCTGTAAAGATAAGATAACACTCAAAAGGGCTCAATTCACAAAAAGCGTGATGACTGCTATCACAGGCGCTATGCGATTCGCGTGAGTTTGCCGCGATTTTTGCATGCAAATTTTCACATTCGCGCGCTAACGTGAATTCTAGCGCACGTTATTTGCATGCAAATTTTTTTTTTCATTTGCAGCAAACTTGCACAAATCGCATAGCGCGTCCGTGATAACAGTTGTCACACTTTAGTGAATCGAGCCCAAAGTCTGGTACACACCTTTAATTTTGATTGGCCAATAATTGCCCAATCTTGCTTCCTCCGTATAGTATGACAGCCATTATCCCCCCTCTGCTAAGTTAACTATCCCCTTTTTTCGACTTCAGGTTTCCTCTAAGATCATTGGGAGAGGTAGAAAAAAAATGACCATTCAAAAGTTTGAGAAGTCCTGCTATACCCATTTCCCATCTGCAGTTCGGTAGACCAGCAATGTCAGGTCACAAGCCAATGGTTTTACAGCGGAGAAGCTTCCTCGGAGAGACACGTTTTCTTTTATAGCTTGTAAAAGTTTGTAGAGCAGATGAAAGCTATGAGTCAGTTGTTCCATCATCTGAAATGACATTAATAGATACTGTATGTTCTGTACTTTTACAAGTCTACTTTAAGTTTGCTCTCTTAAAGCGAATGTATAAAAAATAGAATATACAGTACAGCTGTCGGAGGTGACAGTGACTCCCCTGATCTGATGTGCAATGTCCCCATTCCCCGCTAACTGTTTTTGAAACCATGAGCGACTGATGGAGGCAGGGCCAGCTAAGCTTCCATCTTCAGCGGTTTAAAGAGAATCTGTACTGTCCGATTTGTACAATAAAAAAATATACCAATCGAGTCACTGTGATCTTCTGGATCCCTCTTTGCCGTTTCTGACATTCCCCGCCGTGATTCTGGCTTTTAATCGCCAGTTTTAGGCAGTGTTTACAAACAAAAAACATGGCCGCTAACCAGGAAGTGATGTTTGTGTGTATATATGAACTCATACACTAATGTGTGTGTGTGTGTGTGTATATATATATATATATATATATATATATATATATATATATATATATATATATATATATATATATATATATATATTATGTTACAGTATACTACCAGTTTTTATTACATGGTGAATTATCTGCATTCCACTCCAGTCTGGGATTCTCACAGTTTCTCAGCATGTGACAGGCAGCTCCCTCCCCCCCTCAGCCTCACAAACTGCAGATGTCTGTGAGAAATAAACAAAGCACACAGAGCCTGCAGGGGCCGTGCATAACTTGTATTCATTATAACAGAGGCAGCCCATTCCTCCCTGGGTGGACAAAGCTTGACAAAGAAAAGAAGATTAGATATATTACAGAGACAGTGCATCCTCATAAGTTTGCCTCAGGCAGCCAATAGTCGAGCATCGGCCTTGACTCGAAATTTCGTTTTTTTCTATGTCCCTCCCATATACAGTAGATAGTAAAAATCTGATAGGTTTTGGACTAGTCCATCTCCCCTGGCGGATTCTCAAGGGTTTCTTTATTTTCAAAAACACTTAGTGAACAGCAGTTGCTCAGTCCAGCTGCCAAAATAGCGTCCAAACGAATAGGGGAGCTGGCTGACATCCTTGTATAGATCTTAAGTAGGAATTAGCTTTTGCCCATGGATAAACCCTACAACATTTTTCCTGTGCATACACCAATGAAAGGCCCCATTCACACTGCAGGAAAAATGCAGTGTTTTCTGGAACCCAGGAAGACACAAAATCGGACAGTGAACGCATCCTGTGTTATTAATAGGATGAGTTCACACTGTCAATCAGAACGTTAAGACGAACCGCAAATGCAAAGTCCTGACCTGCTCCATTTTTTCTCAAACAACATCGCGATCACCCCGTAAATTGGTGTCAGGGCTGATAAGAAGCAGGCTGAGCAGTAAAGGATGAAGCAGGGAGAAGGGTAGATGTTTTCTCTAATGTTCCCACTGATCTATATGGTAAAATACATGGGGGTGCTTCCTTTCTGGTTCACTTTAAGGGGAAGGGTGGGAACAAGGTAAAAAATTCAAAAAGTCCTCAAAACAGTTTTTGAGAAAATCGATTTTAAAAAGACAAAAGAAAAATGTTTTTTAAACTCAGAAAGATTACTTTTTAAAAATCTTTTTTATTTTGCATTTTCAAAATCGATTTTCTGAAAAACTACAAGGTTTTGTTTGAAAAAAAAATGTTTTACCTTGTTCCCACTATTCCCCTATTTTGGTGATGATAACATGTATGGGGGGGGGGCTTTGCTATTAAGACCAAAAATCAGCACAGAAGTCGGCACAAAACTACACAAAAATGTTGCTAAATTACGGTTCCTAATTATGTTTACAAATGAAATGCATTACGATTTTACCCCAAATCCCGCATTTCGATTTTGCAAAGTGATTGCAAACTACGATGCGAAATTACCATTATACGAAATTTGTGCTCATCACTCGAGTTTGCGTCACAGTGTGAACCTGGCCTTACATTTTCCTTTTATATATTACTTCATGGTCTGGCAGGTAATGGAGGGACTTTTAGACCCTTGCAGACCACCAACTGCTAATCAGTTTTTTCCAAATCCAGCTCACCTACGTCCGTAAAGCCCGGCCGCTTAAGGCAAATACGCCAATTATACAAGTTGTTGGTTCTCGATCTTTTAAATGCTTCGAACCGTACTGAGCCAAGCGTCTTTGGTAAGAACTGTAAAACAAGCCTGAATAGTATTAATGGCCTGTAAAAATTGACACGGCAGCCGCAGCCCGCGTCCCATTACAGCGCCGGAAAGCACGCTCCTGTCTATCGCTCCCATGTAGCACCGATGTTATTTTTGGTGCTGATACAAAAGGGGGTATAAATTCGTTACAAATAAAAGTTAAAAAAAAAAAAAAGTTGAGCTGAGCTTTTTCCAAACGCATAGAAAATGTTCTCCTCTGAAACAAACCTCCTGTTTTCCCAGCAGCTCAGCGATCGGTGGGCTCCCCATCGACTTCCAAACGCTTTTTACAGCGCAATTAAACTCCCAGGTATTTGTTTAAGATTTCATTTTCCAATTTTGAGGGCCAAGTCACACACCCCATAAATAGCCACCAATGTAATCTAAAAACAATTTTGATTCCATTCTCGTTACCGGTGAAGTTCCCAGCCAGCCTGATGGATTTTTTTTTTTAAAAAAGCAAAAAGGAAAAAAAACGGAATGCTGGAAATATTGATAAAGTGTTAGGGAAAAGGGCAGGGAAGTGAGTGCCGGCTGCATAAGCCAGAGCTGTCTCCTGGAATTTTGGGCAGCGATTACCTATTATTCAGGCTAACCCTCCTCCTAGGACATATGTACTGGATTTTGAATAACAACCCCACCTGAGGCTTAGGAGGTTAATTTGGGTACATGGTAAACAATGGCTTTGCATGTTTGCAAGGCTGGAATTATACTTTTTAATACAATACAATACAATAACATTTGTAAAGCGCTTTTCTCCCATAGGACTCAAAGCGCATAGCTGTGTCTCAGATTAATACAGGGTTTCAGGCTGGGTTGTGTTACAGAGGAGATAGTCAGATGTTCATGAAAGCCAGACTGAAAAGGTAGGTTTTCAGTTTAGACTTAAATGTTTCCAGGGATGGGGCTGTCCTGATTGGGTGTAGCAGGGAGTTCCAAAGTGTAGGGGGCCATAGGACAAGTATGTCCCCTTTCTTGTGCCACAGCACCCCTCTCATTCGACGTGCCGCCCCCTCTTCCATGTGTATCATCTATTTACAGTACTGTAGTTCCTCTCTTTCATGAACAGTTTCCTTGGGCATCAGTCTCCCTTTTCCATGTGTTGCTCCCATGTTCAGGTGCCCCCTTGGGCTGCAGCCACACAAGGACGGGCCTTTGTGGTCTTTCCATTAATCCAGCCCTGCGTGTCTGGTGTCGATCTTTGTTTGAAGAGGCGATTTTTCCGTCACCACCAGATAAACATCCCACTTTCTGTGTACGGCTTCTGGTGGGTCCTGTGGAACTATGGGAGCCTTTACTAGAGAGCAATAACGTTGCATTTGCGAGTACAACACTGCCCTGCCCACAATGGACATACATAGTAGGTCACATAGGTGTGACCTAGAAGTATAGCAGAGTGGCAAAAAGTTGCTAAAATGGTCCTTGTCACAAACTGTATTTTAATTTGTTCTCTATTTGTCCTTGATGCTTGATGGAATTTTTTGAAGAAAATTTAAAGCGTATCCGAGATGAAAAACTAACTATAACAAGTAACTTGTCTATATATCTTATCTAAAGTTTAGATAGTTTACACAGCAAATCTAGCTGCAAACAGCTTTAATAGAAAATGATTATTTCTTCCTGTGATACAATGACAGCAGCCATGTTGTTTGTAAACATTACACAGAGGCAGGCTTATCTGTATCTTGAGCACTCAGCTTGTGAAAAAAACCTAATCTCCCCTCCTCCCTCCTCCCCTCTGCCTCTGAAATCAATGGCTAGTAACACCTCCCCCTCCTCCTGCCCAGACTGAACTCCCATGAGCCCTTGCTACTGCCAAGGCTCTCTGAAAACCTGTGGGCGAGGCTTGTTTAGTTTATAGGGAATTAGAGTATTACAACAAAAACAAAAAAGGATTTAGCTTGAGGAATGCCCTATAAACAATAGGAAAGTAACACAGTTATGCAATGAGTAAAAGTTCACCTTGGATCCACTTTAAGTAGGAAAAAATTTGTAAGCTATCATTAACTTCTTCGTTTAGCATTCCTGTGTTATTTTTTTACCCAATAGAAAAAAATGTATAACTGAAATGCTGGATGCACAATGGTGAGTTTACAGTGGATTCTGTTGCCATGTTCCCACTACTCCCTTTTGTGCATCCGTCCCACCGTTGCCATTGCCGTTATGGTATTGCACCACTGCTGCCACTATCACTTGGCTCCACAGCAAGGGACACTCGCCAGTATATAGATCAGAGTCCTGAAAGAAGCAGGTTCCCATTGGATTGGAATAAGAACCCTGCCTAGCAACAAGGAGGACTTTCATTGGTCCACCACTCAGTGAACCAATGAGAATCCCCCCTGTTGCTAAGCAGGATTTTAATTTTTTTTTGCAATTTGACAGAAGCATGCTTCTACCTGGGTCTCTCTGATCTTTATACCTGAGAGTGCAGTGGGGTGAGCAGTGTGGCAGCAGCAGTGGAGGACCGACATGACCGAAGACACAGAAGACATGTGAGTAGAGTAGGAAAGTGTGCGGCGACTAGCCTAGTGAGAACGGACACTGTCTATTCTCATAGGCTTGCATTAATTGCGTTCCACTTACAGAAATGGATCAAACAGATCCATTTGCAGAATGACAAGTGTACACAGATCCTATAAATAACCCAGGATGAACATGTCCATTTTCCGATGTAGAAAAAGTCAAATTTTTTGTTTTTGTTAGTGGGAACGGCACCTTAGACCAAGGCCTAGGGTGGCTTTTGCCCAAGGTGATTGGCTGGATATGAAAGTGTTGTAAATGGAATAGGGATACTGCAAATGGGGAGTGACACAAGGAATGTGGGCTGCTTCCCAAGGGAGCTGTAAATGAGAAAGGGGCACACAGATAATAGTGGGTGGGGCAGGAAGAAAACACGTTGGTATGGAAAGGGGTATGAGTGTGCTTACAGCAAGGGACGGCATTTAAAAAAAAATGAAAATGATCTGTGCACTGTCCATGTGAGATTGACTTTTACTGAAGCTTCAATATATGAAGATAGTGGCCAAACAGAGGGAGATAATCAGGAGATGAGTGTTGACACCCACATGTCACATTCTTTTACAGAGGCGTGTCAAGTGAACTGGCCAATTGGCCGCTCTAGTCCCAGCATCCACCCCAATATGTATTCACTCTGCTTGACCACCCTTTTCATTTACTGAAGGGTCCATCTAACTTGGGCAGTACCCATATCTGTTTTTCTTTTGGAGAAGAAAAGGGTTGACCCTGGGGAGGAGAAGTATAAATCCAGATCACATAACTTCTCCACTCAGTTTGGTCCTTGGAATGAAGATGTCCTGGCAAATTTCATCATTGGGAAACCCAGGAAACTGGGTTCTCCAACTTGTCTCAGGAACCTGTCATGCCCAGGACTCCCTGCTTTTAGGCAAACCTTAGAATAGATCTTCTCTGATCCTCTCAAGAGTATCAACTACCACCCCACTATCTTCAGCTGGTTCTACCAAAGACTTCTTTACTTTGCAGTGTCCTCCAACGCTGTAACCTCTTCAGCAAGGTCCACAACCATACGATATCACCAAGTAGCAGCTAAACATACCGCAATTTCCACAAGGGTCATACCATGAACCGTCTCACCGACCATCACACAACAATTTACGATAATGAGGTACTGATAGGTAGACGGTATCTTTGGTTATTAATTCTGGCGGCATCCGATGTACAGAAATCCTCGAGCTTGCAGTCTTCTACCAATCACGGCCCGGGATAAGATTGCACAGCTGATAATGGCTTTTTCATTGCATCGACAGATAAGAGGGCGACGCTCATTTTCCTTGCATGTGCCGTTTAAAAACGAATAAACTTTTCAGGATGGATACAGCTGGTGAGAAGCCAAAAAAAATTATAATTCATGAGCTAAAAGGGAATCTCATCTGCCTGCCGAGTGGCAGAAAATTGCATTTTAGCGAGCGATGTGAGTGTTTAAAATTCATATTGCCACCAAACAGTTGGGGACTGTCACAAGCTGCCATGAAGAGGATGTTTCTACTTCAAACCGACATATCAGAATTCAAATGAGATTATTTGAAGTTGTCGTAAAACAGACAGTGCGGAAACGATTCAGCCGCACTGCCGTTTGTAAATAAGCTTTGAAGAGCAAAAGATGATAATCTGCAGAAATAACTCACTAAAAAGGGACAGGAAATTTAATTGTTTTATGTTTTCCTGGAAATTAAAGAAGCCGGCACTCATTGTGTCGCCTTAATTTAATGTTATTTAAAATGCGGAATTACCCGGCGAGCGTGTTTTGGTAAAAAGGTCTACTTTCAAGTTTTTGGTATTTTTGGGATGATTCTTCTCAGTCTTTTCCTTTGCCCTAGAAATCCCCTCAGCTGTCCACAATCTGATCCCTAATGTCCCCTAAAGATGTTGAAGGTGGACTTGTCTCCGGGTTGCCAAAGGACTCATTTATAAAGTGGCAGTGGATTTTTTGTTGGTTTTTTTTGTCCATGTTTGGAAAATGTCTTTGTTAGTTTTTGATATTTGTAGAGCCACGGGCCATACGCAATTTCATTTTTCTCCTGGGTGATATTTTCACAACTTGCATGCCTTTTAGGCCCCATTCACACTTGAGCGTTTTGCCGGCGATTTCAGCAAAATGCTCAAACGCTAGCACTTTTGAAAGCGCTAGTGTACTAAAACCCTATGGGCCCATTCTTACTTGGGCGACTTGTGCTAATCGGCGCAAGGCGCCCAAAATTGTGAAGCGCAAACACGTAGCCTGCACCATTTTCAGCCAATTTCCCGGCGATCGCATTTCAGTGCTATAGAAACACTAAACGCGATCGATGAGAAATCGCTGCACTGTCCAGTGATTTTTCCACATGAAATCGCGGAAAAATCACTCCTGCAAAACGCCGGCAAAAATCGCCGGCATTTTGCGTTTCTAAGTGTGAATGGGGCCTTAAGCACCCAGCAAGCAAGAAAATACTTAAAATAATTTTGATAGTACTTTTTCACCTACTTTTTGGTACTTTTTCAATTGCAAAGTGCTGAAAAGTTATTTTAAAGAGACTCTGTAACAAAATTTTGAGCCTTATTTTTTCTATTCTATAAGTTCCTATACCTGTTCTGATGTGCTCTGTCTTACTGCAACCTTTTCTAGTTGCACTGTCTCTGTAATAAATCTTATCTTCTTTCCTCTGTCGTGTCTGTCGGCAAGAGGCTGGAATGTGTGGAATGTGCAGCACTGCTTGTCATTGGCAGAAGGTTTACACACCCCCTCCAGGCTCTGCATGAGTTACACCAGATAGCTGTTCACAGCCTATGATACTCTGGTTAGAAGCCAGTCATTTGTTTGTAAACACTGCCTAAAACTGTTAATTACAAGCCAGGATTGCAGCAGAGAGTGACAGAAACAGCACAGAGGGGCACAGTTGAACATAAGGAATAGAATGGTATGCTTTTTATTGTAAAAATATTAGAGTACAGATTCTTTTTAAAGACAAGACGAAAATGTATCTCCTAGGAGGTAACTCAGGTGAAAAAGTGAATTGCGTGTGGCCCAGTGGGTCTGTATGCAGTTCAATTTTTCTCTTGAGTTTTGTCCTAGGAGATAATTTTCTATCTTTAGAATACGTTTTCAGTACTTTGCAATGTAAAAAGTACCAAATTGTAGGGCAAAAAGTACTATCAAAGTTATTTTGCGCATTTTTATGCTTGCTGGTGGTGTAAAAATCATTTTATTGCCGATTTTAAAATATGACCTATTAGAAGACTCAGGAGAAAAAAACTAATAGCATATGGGGTGATATTTTCAAACTTATCAACAAAAATGCCTTTCACCACTGAGGGGTTTTACCCCCTGACCACCAGAGCAATTTTCACCTTTCAGCGCTCCTTCCATTAATTCGTCTATAACTTTATTATTACTTATCCCAATGAAATGAACTGTATCTTGTTTTTTTTGCCACCAATTAGGCTTTCTTTAGGTGGGACATTATGCCAAGAATTATTTTATTCTAAATGTGTTTTAATGGGGAAATAGGAAAAAATGTGGGAAAAAAATATTATTTTTCAGTTTTCGGCCATTATAGTTTTTAAATAAAGCATGCTACTGTAATTAAAACCCATGAAATGTATTAACCCATTTGTCCCGGTTATAAAACCATTTAAATTATGTCCCTATCACAATGTTTGGCGACAATATTTTATTTGGAAATAAAGGTGCATTTTTTTCAGTTTTGCATCCATCCCTAATTACAAGCCCGCAGTTTATAAAGTAACAGTGTTATACCCTCTTGACATAAATATTTAAAAAGTTCAGTCCCTAAGGTAACTATTTATGCTTTTTTTTATTGTATTTTTTTTTTTTTTTAATTACAAAAAAAAAATAGAAATTGGGGAGTGTGGGAGGTAATGAGTTAATTTATTGTGTAAATGTAATGTTTGTGTATGTAAAATGCTTTTAGGGTGTAATTTACTATTTGGCCACAAGATGGCCACAGAGTGTTTGTTTACATGCGACCTGTAAGCGACTGGAAGGACGCTTACAGGAAGCAGTAGGAGGCTGGGAGACTCACAATGATCTCGCTGTTTCTGAAAGAAGCAGCAGATCATTGCGGGGGCTAGATCAACGAACGGGAATGGATTTTCCCGTTCATTGATCTCCGGGCGAGCGGGCGGCGACGTGCACGAGCGGCGGGTGCGCGCGCACGAGCGGCGGGAGCGCGGACAGCGGCGGTAGCGCGGAAGGTACGGATTTCTCCGTCCCTGGTTTTTTAGGAGGGAAAAAAGGGGAGGAGAAATTCGTACCGCTGGGGGTAAAGTGGTTAAAACACCAGTATGCAAGGAAGCACTCAAAATAATGTTGACAGTACTTTTTCAACGACTGGTTCTTTGGGGTCCTTTTACAATTGCAAAGTGCTGCAAAGTTATTTTAAATAGAAGATGAAAACGTTTCTCCAGGTCCCATATGCAATTCCTTCGGAGTGATCTCTTATGTCGTATGTTGAAACCCTGATAATAAAAATATTTTAGAATCATCAGCAAACAAGAACATACTCAGAATAATTTGGATAGTACCATTTCATCTACCTTTTGGTAGTTTTCAATTGCTGAGTGCCAAAAAGTTATTTTAAAGGGACTCTGAGCAGTACCCTAAAACCAAAAATTTAACTTACCTTGGGCCTCCTCCGGCCCACCATAGGATGTGAGGTCCCCTGGCGTCATCCTGGCTCCTGCACTGTACCACCTGGCAGCTCCCGTTACCGGCGACACCCGGGCCGTGTGTCGAGCCGGCTCTTCCTGGTCTTTGACGCCGCTCGTCATCATGCCGGCCGCTATGCGTCATCACGCCGGCTGCGCATGTGCAGGATTGTCACGCCGGCCGCCGTGATGACGCATAGCGGCCATCGGTGATGGGAACCCCCGGAGGGATACGGGCAGGAGCCAGGATGACGCCGGGGGACCTCGTGGCCTACGGTGGGCCGGAGGAGGCCCAAGGTAAGTGACATTTTGGATTTTAGGGGACTGGTGGTTTTAAAGAAATTTTATTGACAAGTTTTAAAATACCACCTAGGAGAAAACCGAGGAGAAAAAGTTAATTGCATATTGGCCAAAGTGGGTGAAAAAATACTATTATTATTATTGATTTATAAAGCGCCAACATATACTATGAAAATTAGTTTGAGTATTTTTTTGCTTGCTGCTGATTTAAAGGGCATTCATTATTAAAGACACACTGAAGCGAAAAAAAAATGATGATATTATGATTTGTATGTGTAGCACAGCTAAGAAATAAAACATTAAGATCAAATACATCAGTGTAATTGTTTTCAGTACAGGAAGAGTTGAGCAACTCCAGTTGTTATCTCTATGCAAACAAGCCATTAAGCTCTCGGACTAAGTTAGTCGTGGAGAGGGCTGTTATCTGACTTTTATTATCTCAACTGTTCCTGGACTATTTACTTTTCCTCTGCTAGAGGAGAGGTCATTACTTCACAGACTGCTCTGAAAGAATCATTTTGAATGCTGAGTGTTGTGTAATCTGCACATATTATAGAATGATGCAATGTTAGAAAAAACACTATATACCTGAAAATAAAAGTATGAGAATATTTTCTTTGCTGCTAATCTTCTAGTAATTATTCATAGTACACAACCAATTCACTATATCATAATTTTTTTTTTTTGCTTCAGTGTCTCTTTAAGGAGTGAAGATATCGCCTAGAAGAAAACTCAGAAGAAAAAATAACGGTATATGAGCCATGGGCCCTCATTCAATTCACTTTTTTGCCTAAGTTTTCTCCTATGTGATCATTTCAAGAAAGTATGGCCCATATGCAATTAACTTTTTCTCCTAAGTTTTCTCCTTAATGATATTTTCAAACATGTCAATAAAATGCCATTTAAACCACCAAAAAGCAGGAAATACTTAAAGAATTTTGATAGCACTTTTTGATTAACTTTTTGGTACTTTTTCAATTGCAAAGTACTGATAAGTTAGTCTAAATAGAAGATGAAAAATTATCTCCTAGGAAAAGACACAGGAGAAAAAAATTAATTTCATATGGGCCATAATATGAATTCCTAATTCAGGACTACTACATGACATTGGACACTAATCATAAACTCTCCATCTGCTGAGAATAATGCTTGTGTACACACACATTTGAATTCAGTCTTCTTTCAGGTTATACTCAGTTGAATCCCAGCTGTACCAGTAAATGGGAAACTGTGGTTAACCTGAGATCATCCATAACGCAAAATAACACGATAGGTCCATGGATTCACTTGCCAAATTGACCAACTGACCTCAGTAGTTAGATTGCAGACTAACTCATGTTAAAGTGATGCTGAATTGAATTGAAAGGTCTGTGAACGCTGGCCCTCTGCTGGATGCTGAGCAGCTGTAACAAATGTCAGTCTGCAACACTGATGTGTTTCTGGAAAGCAGACGGAAGCACACCAAGGGCTCGATTCACAAAGCGGTAATAACCCAGTTAAAGACTTTAGGCGTGATAACCATTTTTATCATGCCTAAACTCAGTTTAGGCATGATAAGTTTAGGCATGATAAGTTTAGGCATGATACGTTTAGGCATGCTAAGTTTAGGCATGCTAAGTTTAGATAAGTTTAGATCGCATGCAAAGTCCCGCACGCAAAGCAGCACCATTAAACTTTATGCAAAGTGCACCAGACTTTGCTGGCGCAAAAATTTTGATCAGCTGTGCACTGCGGTGCTAAGCCAGTTGGTGCTTAAACTTATCACGCCTAAAAACTTATCACACCTAAACTTATCATGCCTAAACTTATCACACCTAAACTTATCACACCTAAACTTATCATGCCTAAACAGAGTTTAGGCGTGATAAAGGGCTTTTCACCACGGTGCTAACTGTTAGCACCGCTTTGTGAATCAGGCCCCAAGTGTGTTCAGGCCCAGAACAGAAGACTCTCAGCAGTTGGGGGCAAAGGTCTTATAAGGCGCACAGAGGTATCTGCCAACACTTCCTGCTGGAGAACTCTAGAACACAGGCTATCTTATCCTGGCATGGAATCATGGCCAGATATATGCTTTTTCCATCCCTAGGCCAAGTTTCTTGCAGCCTCCCTTCCATGTGCATCAACCCCCCTCCTATTCCTTGTGCAGCCCCTTCTTCTATGTCTAACATTCATATACAGCAGCCTCCTTCAGTTCTATCCAGGTCCCTTGGGCAGCAGCTCCCTATCTCCATGAGTTGCTCCTTATTTGCAACCTTGGTATTCCATTTGAAGCCTCTTTTCCCATTTGCAGCAATCCCTCTTCCATGCCCAGCCTCCAGCAGTTGCCAGCTGCCGCCCAAGGCCTGGGTCCTTTGTGGCCTCATCAGAAATCTGGCCCTGCATGGAAGCGATATTGCTGAAAAGTGCACTGGTTAAGGGCTCTGCCTCTGACACAGGAGACCTGGGTTCAACTCTCGGCTCTGCCTGTTCAGTAAGCTGCACCTATTCAGTAAGGAGTTTCTTTGGCGAGACTCCCTAACACTGCTACTGCCTACTGAGTGCGCTCTAGTGGCTGCCTTGCAAGCGCTTTGAGTCCGACAGGAGAAAGGCGTTATACAAATACCGGAATTATTATTATTAGAGTTCCATATTATATAGTGAGTTAGTATGTGAGCATAGTGTTGGACTGAAGAACATATTAGCAAAAATTTAAGAACAAAGGAACAGAGGTTCAACACAAAAACAGACCCCTGCACTCTGTGCAATAAAACTTCTAGAATATTTCTCATAGTGGACACATATGTCATCTTAAAATGTAACAGACCAGAACTAAGGATGTCCATGCATCACTTGATTTTTCCAGGGCTCAATCAGGTGAGCAGCGCTAATAGTTTGATAACACGACGACACCTGTCCAGAATCCTGCCAGGTGCGTATGTGTCTCCCCCTCATGCCTGTGGCCAGTGTTTAAGGTTCACCTATCTGCCGGTGCAACTCCTGGCCTCCTCCGTCTTGCAGTGTCACAACAAGCACTGGTGCCACGTGGCACTGGCCCATGTAGCATTGTCAGTAGATGCACCGAGTCACATGGTACAGGTGCTCGATGTGATGCCAGATGCTGGAGTAGACCAGGATTGGTACCAGCAGATAGGTGAGCCTTTAGCACCACACATGGACATGGAGGAGACAGGTATACACTGGGGGGTGGCAGTGGTGGTGCTAGGAGGATTTCCAATAGAAAATGTCATGCTAAAATCTATTGGACACCTTTGTGCAATGTGTGGGCAGGCAATAGATCCCTCTCTGATCAGGTTTAGTCAGAGAGGGATCTATCTGATGGTCAACCCGGTGGCAGATCGACTAATGTTATTTGCTAATAGAGTGCTCCAGTACCAACTCCATCCAGGCCTATACAAGCACCCATCTTTTATATTTATTTGTAAGCAGAACTATTAGATACACTAGTCTATTGTGACATGGGAAGCCACAGAAACTGATCAATGTCATTCCTATATCTGGGATCCTATTCTACAAAGAATGTATCCAAAATGTGACATAAAGGGAGGAGAAGAGGGTATGGTAAGGGTATGGTAAAACTAAGTTAAAAAAAAATAAAAGGAGAAAATGTGGTGGCATACCTCAATGAAGACAAATTCATATAACAAATGAATTTCATTATGCACTTGCAACACGTTTCGTAGGTCTGTGCCCACTTTCTCAGGCTGATTAACGTGCCTAACACTTGATGCCTCAATTGTTGGCTGCAATCACCCTTTGGCACATTAATCCGCACTTTAATTTTTTATATGAATTTGTCTTTATTGAGATAAGCAACTTTTTCACATTTAATTGTTTTTAACTTCGTTTTACATAACCTTGGGTGGTGCCTATTCTCCTCCCTTTGTACTTGCTCGCCCTCCTTTGAAGGGGGTTTCCCGTGGCCTTTTGGGGCTTAGCCACCACTAGAACCACTGGTTTATTTTACCTAAGGATTGCGACCACATCTAGTTTCCCTGGACCCCAGGGTGGAGTCAGGTTTATACATCTCCACCTGCTTCTTGTGGTTGGTTGCCCCGATTGCAACCTACCTTTGTGAATACCAATTTTTCTTCCACCACATTTTTTACCTCTTTGTGAAATATTACACTACTAGCCGACCCGCGGCGTAGCATACGCCGCATACGAGGGTAGAGGGCTGGAAGGGGGTATTGGGCACAGCGGTGGGGAGGGGGGTTGGACCCCCCCCCCTTAACTGGGTCCCCCATGTGTGCTCTACCTCCAGCTTAAGCTCAGCAGGAACCCCCCCCCCTCACCTTGGTCCCCCATGTGTGCTCTACCTCCAGCTTAAGCACAGTAGCAGCCGCCACTATTAGTAAGAGGCAGCGGGCGGGGATGACTCACCTCTTCCGTGTTCCATCGTGCGATACACTGTTGTCACTTCCTGCAATGCCGCACACTGTATTGGTGTAATTTGCCTTTTTAAAACAGAAGGAAATCTGCAATAATTCAGCTATAAGTGAACATTTGTGGTTATCCACAATGCACTACTACTGAATATGAAAATTACCCCTTTCCCCCCTTGGTAAGTTAAGCAAGCATCCAGAGCCGCTGGTGTATAGCAAGCATATAGCTTTAAATTTTACACAGTCATATCAAACCCACATGTAGACAGCCAGTTTCAGACTTTTGGTCCTCATCAGTACATGGCAGGAATTGATACGGCTGTATAAGTCAGGGCTTGGACCAGTACAACAGAGTAACCAAGCAGCTCAGGGTGACCCAAACCACTCGTAATGTATAGGGGGATGAAATGGACCAAAAAGACCTCCTACTAAAAAAAGCAAAGCTTGGTGTAATTTGCCTTCCTAAAACAGAAAGAAATATGCAATTACTCCACTATAAGTGAACATTTGTGATTACCCACAATGCACCGCTACTAAATATGCAAATTATTCCTTTTCACCCTTAGTAAGCCAAGCAAGCCTATAGCTTTATGTTTTACACAGTCATATCAAACCCACATGTGCCACCTATTTCAGACCTTTGGTTCTCATCACTACATAGGCTATCATTCATAAAGCATTTCCGCATGCGGAAATTCTTAAAACATCTGACTTTCCCGCACACGTAGCAAAATCTGCATTCATAAAGGCCCCTTCCGCATCAAAAGCTGACATTACCGAGCAGAGCGATAAATCACCGCCTTGTGCGGTGATTGTTGTAAAAAATGTAGCAAAATGTTAATTCATAAAGATCACCGCAAGCGGTGTGAGGTCGGGAAGTACCGCTCCCTCTGATGTGGCGATAACAATGTTAAGTGAATGGAGACACAGAGACCCTCCCAGGCAGCTGCAGTAGAGCGGAACACGGAGAAATGTATCAACTCGGCAGCTTCCGTGTCTCCGCAAGCCTACCGCCTGCCTAGTTCGGGGAATCTCCGCACTGCTACCGCACCTGGATACTTTTTTATGAATCAGCAGCCAGAAGTCAAAAACACCATCAGTGGTGTTTTCCCACACTGATTCTCCATACCGACAGCACTTTCATAAATGATAGCCATAACAGAGATTGATATGGCTGTATGAGATATAGGGCTTGGACCAGTGCAACAGAGTGACCAACCAGCTCAGGGTGACCCAAACTACTAAGAATGTATAGGGGGATAAAAGAGACCAAAAATCCCTCCTACTAAAAAAAAGCAAAGCTTGGTGTAATTTTCCTTCTTAAAACAGAAGCAAATCTGCAATAATTCCGCTATAAGTGAACATTTGTGGTTACCCACAATGCACTACTACTGAATATGCAAAATATCCCTCTTTGTCCTTGGTTTGATATGACACTACTTCTTCATCTTGCTTGGACCAGCCCCTTCTTTTTGCTTGGACCGGCCCTGGGGGCAGGGCACTACTTCTTCTTCTTGTTTGAAGGTTGAGGCACTTACTCTATTATATATATAGATTGGGACTCGCGTTGTCTCTGTGCTTTGTCTTCTTAGGATGTCCACTCACCCTCCCTACCTACAAAATGTGACATAAATTGCATCAGATGAACTTTGAAAGCAGACTAGCTGGAAACGCAGAAAAAGAGAGATTATGGGCAGTGTCGGTATCTAATGTTATGATTGATGCAGAAAAATGCTCACGTTGTTTCTTTATAATAATATGTCTGGATGCAGAAATTACGCTACACATCGACGCCTGGAGGGATTGATGATTCTGATATGCTAATTTGGGACATTAAATAGTTCTCACCTCTGATGCAAATTCTGCATCGCTTCGAGTAATTTTACAAGTGTTTCCACCGTGCTGAGGACTTCCGCCAAGACACCTGGAGGTCACTCAACAACAGCTGTCAGCATTTGGCTAACACATCTCCTCTGGTCTTGAGATGATGGGGTGCAGATGTCCTCCGAGCCCTGGGCCAGACATTTGCTGAAGATTTCCTAAGTACGACCGCTTCCTATCCCAGACGAAGGCATGCGCAATTCAGGAGCCAGGATGTAATCGTTAATTCCAGCACTTAACAACGGGAGGTGTGAATCCGGTGTCGGCAATTCCAGCGGATCACAGGCCTGATGCACAATGAATGCTAAGAAGATCTCAGATCCAAGCAATGACCCTTTGCCACTGGTCGTTGTGTTCTAGAACTTTTCAGCTTTTACATACTTGTTTTTGACAGTCATTAGTGGTGTTATTAGCTGCTTCTGAGGATGTCAGGGATTTGATGTTTCACCCAGGCCATCGTACTTCTTCTTAAATCATCATGAATGGATTTGTCGATGATCCTGAAGACCTCAGCTCATTGTCTGCTGCTTTAAAGTCCCATTAGATGTGAGTTTCTAAAGAAAAGGAGAAAAAAGGATAAAAGAAAACCTTCTTTAGTTAAAGAATTCCAATCTAGGCACACTTTTTCTTTACCTGGTGGTACATTTTTGGAATAGTACGTAACGCCCTAAACTTTTATAGGCTTTATTTTTCTTTATGTAATGTCTATGTTTGATTGGCAAGGAAGTGCAATCCTCCATTGGCAATGGACTTTGATGTTGTTCATTTTCTCCAGGCGAGCTACTATACAGAACATAGAATCTGCTGCTGTACGCTTTGTCAGTAATGATTACATTGCTGTGATTAGAGCTACAATATGCTTCCGCAATTCAGAAGCCAAGTACTGTATAAGACAATCTAGTGCAGGCAGACTGAAGCGACTTTTAGTAGGGTGACTTCTCCAAATGCCATAGTGCATGGTACTGTCCCAAGTGTCACATAGCATGGTGGTGACCTTCTCAAATGTCACCGACCCGTGCGTGGTGACTCTCCCAAGTGTCACTCAGCATCATGACTTCCTCATATGCCACAATGCATGGTGTCTCTCCCAATTGTTACATAGCATGGCCAGGCTCATACTGAGCTGCCGAAGTATCGATTTTTCCATTGGTGGGCCCCGGCCGCCCTGCCTACTGGGGGCCCTAGTGCTGAAAAGGAGGGGGGCACAGAGCAGGGAGGGGGAAAAGTGGGCACAGAGCGGCGGGGAGGGGGAAAACTCCCCCTCTCACCTAGAGCCCCCTCCAGAATTGCAGCCAGCGGAATGGCTTACCGAGAGCGATAGCTCTGCATGCAGCTGGTCTGGTCTTCTGCAATGACACTGTCCAATCACGCTCTCGCAGTACTTCAGCCTTGGGGGGGGGGGGGGGCAGGCTGAAACTTTCTTGGCGGGCCCTTAGTGTCCCAGTCCGACCCTGAGCATGGCGACGTCCCGAGATGCCCCAATGCGTTGTAGACTCTCCTAAATGTCACTCAGCATCATGACCTCCTCAAATGCCGCAATGCATGAGGACTCTCCCAAGTGTCACATAGCATTGGCGATGTCCCCAGATGTCACAATGCATGGTGACTCTCTCAAGTGTCACTTAGCATCGTGACCTCCTCCTCCAATGCTGCAATCCATAGTGACTTCCTCCATGCTTGTCCTCTGCCTCTCGTAATAGGAATCCTGAATCTCAACCTCTCCGTTTTCCATCATTCCATCTCCACTACAGATTTGCCTGTTCTGTCAGTGGGACTATCTCAGGTACCACAACCTGATAGCCACTAGGTGAAAACTAGTCCAGTGCCCACTAGTGGTAGGAGCCCATACACTCTTTTTTGAAGTCCACTGGCAGCTATGAGACTTAGGGATGAGTTAGCTTATTTTTATGCTCGATTTCCCGGAGCAATAAGGGTGCATAAATTCTTGTTCATTTTTGCCTTTTGCACTGAAGAATACCACTGACTTCAGTGGTTAATAGCAAAGCCCTTATACATGCTAAAATTACCAAATTTGCTGGGTATGTTAAAGAGACCAGTGGGAACAAGGGAATTTTTATTTCAAAAAGACCTTGTAGTCTTTCAGAAAATTAATTTAAAAGTTACAATAGGATTTTTTTTTTTTCAATCCAGACAAACGATCGGTAGTGAAAGTTTACACACACGCACGCACGCACGCACGCACGCACGCACGCACACACACACACACACACACACACACACACACACACACACACACACTTTTCTGCCAGGGTTTCCAGGTGGTCAGCATGCAGTGCATAATGACCACCTGGCAACCCGGTGGACTGACAATGCTTTGGCCAGGGATCGATGTACAGCCGCAATAACAACATGAACAACATCACTAAAGTAGTTTTCTCCCTGAGGACCCACATATAAGGATCTCTGGCAAATATGCCTATGGGTTGCACTATTAAAAGTAACATTTTTAACAAATTTGAACGCACTATGTTGCGCGAATCCCTTTTATATGCACGTAAATCTATCACGAGATGCTGGATTACTACCCGAGTTCCGTCAATTCCTGAATGGGTTACGCAGATTAATAAAATGTTGCCATATATTAGGTTGGTCTATCAACATAGAAATTGTCCTGGCAAATAGACCAAAGTATGGGGAAATGGACTTTATCACCACTACAGTAATTATATAAGTATCTGCTATTATGCTGCGCTCTGTTTATCAAGCTTTCTGTGGTGCTTTATGATAGCCCTGCTGTTATTAACCCATTCAGGTTCCGTCATTTTCACGTGAGAAATGTTCACCTCCCATTCATTAGCCTATAACTTTATCACTACTTATCACAATGCACTGATCTATATCTTGTTTTTTCCGCCACCAATTAGGCTTTCTTTGGGGGGTACATTTTGCTAAGAGCCACTTTACTGTAAATGCATTTAAACAGGAAGAATAAGGAAAAAATGGAAAAATTCATTATTTCTCAGTTTTCAGCCATTATAGTTTTAAAATAATACATGCCTCCATAATTAAAACTCATGTATTGTATTTGCCCATATGTCCCGGTTATTACACCGTTAAAATTATGTCCCTATCACAATGTATGGCGACAATATTTTATTTGGAAATAAAGGTGCATTTTTTCCATTTTGCATCTATCACTATTTACAAGTTTAAAATGAAAAAAATATAGAAATATTTCATCTTTACATTGATATTTAAAAAGTTTAGACCCTTAGGTAAATATTTACATGTTTTTTTTTTTTATTGTAATGGATTTTTTTTTTATAGTAAACATTTTATTTGGGTACTTTTGAGAGGGTGGGAGGTAAACAATAGATTTATAATGTAAATGTGTGTTAATTCTTTTTTTTTTTTTTTTCAGGTGTAGTATTACTGTTTGGCCACAAGATGGCGGCCATGAGTTTGTTTACATGAAGTCACTCTAAGCGTAGCACGCGCTTAGAGTGACACATCGGGAAGGGAACGGCCAGAAAAGGCGCAGCTTCCGAGAGAAGCTGTCGCTTTTTCAGCGGGGAGAGGAATCAGTGATCGGGCTCCATAGCCCGATACATTGATTCCTTGGCTACCGAATCCGTGGCCGGGAGTGCGCGTGCACGCGCATGATCGGCCGCGGGAGCGCGCGGTAGCGTGCATGGTTCCTGGACGTAGAAACTACGTCCAGGAACCAAAATAGGTTAAGTTATAATATGTCCTGTTGACATACGTTATTGTCTGTGTTAAATGACATGATCTGCCAATTAATAACTGGTCTCAATTACCGTTTGTTATTATGAATACAATTTTGTACCAATTCTGTAGCCATATATAGATAATGTTATATTGTTATACACTATATGCAAACAGGGATGGTCATAGTCAGCCAACTTCACTATGCTGGAACTACGTGTAGTTTTACGCAATTACGCTTCCCCAAACTACGGCTTTGAAATCAAATATTCGCTTTTTATGCATTTCGTAGACGACGCGTTAAAATACGCAATTACGCGTAGTGCGAAACGTAGTGTATGCGGGCGCTTATGCCATTATGCGGAAACATTTCCACAATAATTCCTCTGCAAATGCTTGTCGCAGGAACTCTTCTATGCGTGCATTCCCCCTTTCCCATGCGTAATTTTGTAAGCATACAATCGTACGCGGAAAAATAGACGTGAATAACGCATTCGTAGTTTACTTTGCAATGCACATGTGAACTACGCTTCGGGGCGTAAACTACGCATAACGGAACTTCACTACACGTAAAATCGTAAGCAAAGTTTTGAGACATCGGCTACGAACTACGATGCGAACTACGATGCGTAAATTCGCACTGGCGTGGTTTCTGCTCATCCCTGTATGCAAATCTTTCAATAAAACCATGTTTAAAAAAAAAAAAACATTTACAAAAAAAATTATGTGGGAGTCCCCCCGCCAATGCCTCTTTAACTCTCTTTAATACACAGCATAGTCACTACTAAATATCACATGGCACAGTGACCTTTTTTTATTACCATTCATATAATGTAGTGCCATCTTTGCTTTTCCACATACTATTGTGTATATTCTAGGTTTGCTGCTCACATCTGGCTGGTGTCTCCCCTGGCATTGAGCAGAGGAAAGTTCAATTTGCAAAATGGAAACAAACACAAGTTTCTGTGTGCACCATCTGCTAATCCAGCTACCAGCATGCCAGCCTGGCACAACATCTCAGCCCTCCTGGACGAAGCGTGAAAGAAAGTCATCTGCTGGAGTCTTTCATCGTCTGTCCATCCATGGTCATCCGTTCCCTCAGCTCTGCCAGGGCCACCCACTTGTTCAGTCCAGAGCCACACTGCTAATGATTTCTCATATTCACATAAGAGTTCTGCTTCGCTCTTCTTTATCATGAAAAGTAGGTTTTGCTAACAGCTGTCATTGTTTTCAGTCTAGCAGATGGGACAGCTTTGGTGTTCGGAGGTTTTACAGTTTTCTGAGCGCTGAATAGAAAGCTGAAGAGAGGTGCAGAAAGTTCATTAATGGATGGGAAGTGGACAGACTGTCCAGAGGTGGCAGATTACGGAGAGCTGTCTCACTACTGGAGGTCCGACTACTCCTCAAACAACTCCACATTCAGAGGAAACCAGGCAAAGAACTGATAAAGTTCCTGCATTCAATGATTCAAGAAGTTCTGGAATCTTTCTAAACGTATGTGCTTCAATATTTAAAGAGAAACTCCAACCAAGAATTGAACTTTATCCTAATCAGTAGCTGATACCCCCTTTTACATGAGAAATAGAACGATTTTCACAAACAGACCATCAGGGGGCGCTGTGTGACTAATTTTGTGCTGAAACCCCTCCCACAAGAGGCTCTGAATACCGCGGTACTCTGGGCAAACTGCCACAATGTAACAATGTTCACAGACAGGAAATGGTTGCTTAAAGCTGTCTGTAACAGCCAGAGCAGCTAGAAACAGCTACATAACTTGCCCACAGTAACAATGTCACCATGTAATACATGTCAGAATGTGAATCTGGGAGAGGAAAGATTTTACAATGAGCAAACACTGACTAAATCATTTATACATAATTATTGTAAAAATGAAGCACTTTTTTTATTAAATTATTTTCACTGGAGTTCCTCTTTAACGTTTTCAACCATGCAGGTCTCTGATTTGCTTCCACTAGTCTGTCTTTGCAATCCTGGTATTCCAGTATCCCCTCACTCCTATGATAAGTCGTGCTATTTACGCTTGAGGTTATTTTTGCCAATCACTGCTCTCCAGGTATAACAGCAGATTATCCAACCACTGTCGTGGATGGTGGTTCATTTTAGCCAACCGTGGCTTATTCAGATGGTTCCCTTGATAATCCGAGGGGCTATGGGCATCCACACTTTACATGCAGCCAGGCCTCTACATTTCCATCTCCCTTATAAAATACTAAAGAACACTGAACACCGTCTCCCAAATTTATAAAACAGGCTTGTATGCTATTTTATTTAAAGTGTACCAAAGACGAACAATAGTTAAAGATGTATACATACCTGGGCCTTCCTCCAGCCCCATCTGAACAGATCACTCCCACGCCGCCGTCCTCAGCCTTCTCCAGCTCCGGTACCGAGTTCCATAACTTCGGCCAGTCGCGGCCAGTCTGAGCATGCACAGTGCGCTCCCTCCGTCTCTCTCTGGTGGATAATAGAACTGCACCTGTGCAAGAGAGATGGAGAAAGTGCACTGCACATGCTCAGACTGGCCATGACAGGCCGAACCGAAGTTATGGGACCTGAAACCGGAGCTGGAGAAGGCGGCGTGGGAGCGGATGGGGCTGGAGGAGAACCCAGGTATGTAAAAAAACTTTGACTATTGTTCGTATCTGGTTTCCTTTAAACCCCAGTTTGAAGATCCTCCAAAAATGTCTGGAGTACGCTTGCAATAAAAGCAATCACTAAAACACTATAACCATTCTAAGCACGGTGTCAAGGGGGCACATCCATGCATACACACAACTGATCTCACCTTCCATGGCGTCCCACTTCGATAGTGTGCACTACCTGGGACAGGTGTGGCTGGATACCTGGATCACCTGCTGTCATACCTGGAGAGCTGTGGTTGGCAAAAACAACTGCAAGCACATACAGTATTCCATGACCTGGAATAGTTGTGGGTGGATACTGGAATACCTAGATTGCAAAAACAGACTAGTGCTGTGCACTTGATTGTTTTGAAAGAAAAGTTTAATGATATGTTTAAAGTGAACCTCCGGACTAAAAATCTACTCAGCAGAACTGAAAAGGCTTGATGTTTCTTAACAGTATCACAGCATTAGAACTTTGTTTTTCTTACCAAAGCATCATTTTTAGCTGCATTTTTAGCTAAGCTCCACCCTTAAAAAAATGCCCGGGCTTTTTTTCCTTGATGCTGTGCAAAGCATGATGGGATTTCCAATGTTGTTATTCACGTTCTCTAGCAACTGGGAGGAGTGATCAGCACACAGGACAGTTGGAACTGTGTCTCATGCTACCTGTCACCTTCTTTCAACCAAAAAGATGGCTGCCCTTATGAAATCAAATATTTGCCTGTTCTTTTAAACCAGGGTGGGTAAGAGATTATATTACCTATCTATTTTAATTAACATAACTAATGTAACTTAATGACAGTATGTTTGTTTAGGCTGAAGTTCCTCTTTAAAGTGTACCTGACATGTGTCATGATGAGATAACATGTGTATGTACAGTGCAAAACATATTAATAACCAGGCTGTATATCTTATTTTATTTTGTTGCCTAAAATATTTAATTTTCAGGCATGCAAGTGACAGCTTCTGTCTTGTCGGTACCTTGTCGGGAATATAGTAAAGTTCACTGATGAGCAAATTACAGATATAAAAGTTTTCCCGGCAGAATACAACTCTGGGAAACTTAACAGACTGCCATTGAGCAAAGACAATAAAACATTGAATCTGCTTTGTAAATGTTTAAATATAAAATAAAACCATGGGATATCTAAAAAAAATATGTCATTTTTAGGAGTAGGCGGATAAATACAGTTGTTTGTCTCATCAGTTAATTTTCAACTTGGTTTCACTTTAAAGTCTATTCTTAAAATGTATTTTTATTTTCCAATACCTTCTGCAGTCCCCATCCCCCAAATATACTAAAGGACCTTATCTGTCCCCAAAACTCTCTCAAGATTACCAAATAGTTGACCTTAATTCTGATGGCCATGTGACCACTTGACAGAGTGACAAAAGCGGGGACACCGAGAGCCCAATATGGTGTATGTATAGGTGGTGAGGGAATATGTGTAGAGTGCGTAGAGTAATACTCACAAACCAGGGTTACCCCTTAGGCAACAACCACTGTATAAGCAGGTGGGGAGAACAAGCCTGTCCCCACTCAGGATTAAGAAGTCGCCCTCTGTAGGTAGGAAGAAATATGAGAATTTCGGTCCTTCCACCAAGAGTGGACTGGTACAGTATCAGAGTAAACAGAGGGGCCAAAAGGATTTAACATTTTTAAAACATGGAATTGGTGTAGGTGGACCCTTACCCACTCCAAAGGACAGGACAAAAGGAACATGTTAAAGTGGATCCGAGGTGAACTTTTACACATTGCATAATTGTGTTCCTTTCCTATTGTTTATAGGGCATTCCTCAAGCCAAATACTTTTTGTTTTTGTTTTAATACTCGAATTCCCTATAAACTAAAAAAGCCACGCCCACAGATTTTCAGAGAGCCAAGGCAGTAGCAAGGGCTCATGGGAGCTCAGTCTGGGCAGGAGGAGGGGGAAGTGTTACTAGCCATTGATTTCAGAGGCAGAGGGGAGGAGGGAGGAGGAGAGGGGATTAGGCAGATGGCTCAAGATACAGATAAGCCTGCCTCTGTGTAATGTTTACAAACAACATGGCTGCTGTCATTGTATCACAGGAATAAATAATCATATTCTATTAAAACTGTTTGCAGCTAGATTTGCTGTGTAAACCATCTAAACTTTAGGTAACAAATATAGAGAAGTTACATGTTATAGTTAGTTTTTCATCTCAGATCCGCTTTAAAGAGTAACTGTCAGGCTGCAGAAGCTAATTTAAACCTCTATTCTCCTGTGTTAATCAGTTTAGAAGGAAGCCATAAAGGCATTATTGAAGATAAAAATCTCTTTTACCTTTGATGTGTTCTTATCAGAAAAGCTGTTAGACCTAAGAGGACGCAAGCCGCATATGCTGCAAAGCATTCTGGGGCCCTCCCCTCGGCTGCTAATGAGACGTTTCAGCAGCTTGTAACTCAGTCCAGCCCGTAGCACTGATAAATCTCCGGGGCAGAGTACTCTGCAGGAGTCAGCTATTGTTCCTAGCCACATGGCTCATTAATATTCACTGCACACTGTGTTGTTCAAGTAGGAGCTTATCTGTGATCAGGAAGCAGGCAGGACATGACGACACATTTGACAGAAAAACATGGAGCCTGCCATGAGCTGTCAGGAGCATCTATCTCTGCATATACTATATACAAATTCTGTGAAATCCAAACGTGGACAGTGAAATGCATATGTAATGTAAGTACAGCCAATCTTTAGCTACTGATATATGTGTTTATTTTCTCTGAGACCTTATACCTAACAGCTCCTCTTTAAGGTATAGCACAAAATGGGTGGAGTGTATAAATACATTTTGTGTTATACCTAAACACATTCCTTTTAGTGTCCATTGGAGTGGGTAAGGGTCCATCTCCGCCACTTCCATGTTTTAAAAATGTTATATCATTTTATCCTTTTGGCGCCTCTGTTTACTCTGACACTTGTTAGAGCGAAATGCTGAAACTCCTCCTTCCCTTGCCAAGAGTCTAGCTAACCGGACTCCCCAATCTCCCCCATACTCTGAACTGCACTCACCCTCTATAGAGAAATCTCATAATACCCCATACCACTTTATTATCATTGATTTATATAGTGCCAACATTTTCCGTAGCGTCGTACAAAGTACAAAATATTGGGGAGCATAGATCTATGAGACATTCAAACTCTGTGTAATCAGGACACCCAGCAATACAAATACATACATTGTTGATGAATGGTTTAAGATATCACGAGTACTGGTATATGTCCATGCAACAATCTTACCTCATGGCGGGTCCTGCGACGTTCCCGCGGCGTCTCCGGCGGGACTCGCTTGCGTGGAGGGTCTTCCGTGACGTCTTCCTCGGGGTGGGGGGAGGGGGGGAATCTCCATCACCGATGCGGCGGTGAGCCAGGACGCGTGGTGTCTATAGTCGCACGCGCGCGAGACAGAGCGGCCTTTACAGGCTGAGGAGGCGTGTCTGAATGCTAGACCGTCCTCCTGTGGGCTGGGCTGATCTCCTCTCCTGGGTATATTAGGCCAACTGAGTCAGTCACTCGCTGGCCTTGATACTAATCAGTACACTGGTTATAGGTCTAGCTAGCTAGCTATATTGAGTTACATTTGTATATTGTGTAGACGCACAATATATATGTGCTCTAGGTAGTCAGCCTTGTATTTTTGTAGAATTATTTTGTAACTATTTAAAATATTCTAGTTATACATTAGTAACATCTATTGTATATTCTGTTCTTATGTATCTGTGTACCGACCTTTTCCCTGCCTCTTGACCTCGGCCTCGCTATTGTCTCATCCTTCTGTACCTCTGCCATCTGATACACGTGTACGACTCGGCATGTCCCTGACTCCGCAATTGCCTGATCCTTTAAATACGTCATCTGTCTTATGCTGGGAATACACCAAACAATTTTCTGTTAGATTCTTCTGTTAGATTTTCTGTTAGAATGCATAATTAGATTATTTTCTGTAGAGACTGGTCATTATCTCTGGTGCATTATCTTCTGGTTATCTCCTGCTGAGTAGAACAATGCCTAATTGCTCCACAGATAGATGGTAAGATAGATACATTTCCAACATGTTGAACTTTATCTATCTGGCAGGTAAATCTAAAGCTGGCCATACACTGGCCCGATTTGCCGCCGTTTCGACAGCAGATTCGATCACTGGTATAGAATCTGTTGCCAATCGTTCGCGCTAAACGCACCGGCCGATCCGATTTCCTCCCGAAATCGGATCGGTCCGTCGATCGCGGCGTGTGGGAAATTACCGTCGATCGCCCGCGGGTAGGGAGCGCGTCGCTAGCGGCGGCCGATCCGATACAGGTATACATTACCTGACGCTGGCTCCCGGGCATCTTCTCCGCGCTGCACCGCTCTGTTCCTGCTTCCATCCCAGCGTACATTAACTTCCTGTGTCACTCCAGTGACCAGGAAGTTCAAATAGAGAGCGCTCTATTTGAACTTCCTGGTCACGGAGTGACACAGTGTACGCTGGGATGCAGTGCGGGATGCTGGGATGCGGTGCAGCGCGGAGAAGAGGACCCGGAGCAAGCTTCAGGTAATGCATAGGGGGGGCAGACAGGCGGCAGGAGCAGCTCAACAGATTGTGATCGGTTTCAGGCTGAAATCGATTCACAATCTGTTTGCAGTAAGGGCAGCCATACGATCCCTCTCTGATCAGATTTGATCAGATAGAGATCTGTCAGTTGGTCGATCTAATGGAAAATCGACCAGTGTATGGCTACCTTAACAGAAAATTGTATGGTGTATTCCCAGCATAATGCTGGCTACACACATCGAATGCATGCTGGCTACACGCATCGAATGTGCCGTTCGATTCCCATTGATTTGTTTATTTCCGACATGTTCGATTCGCATTTCGATGGATCGTTAGGTCAATTTGCCATACTTTACATAACAATCAACCTAAAAATAATCGAAATGCGCTCGGAAATGCTCGGAAATAATCAAATCGACAGGAATCGAGCGGCGCATTCGATGCGGGAACGCAGCCAGCAGTATGTGTATAATCCTGCCTGTTAATTGACTACGAGATTGCCTAGTTATCTGTACCCCGATACCTCTGACTTTGTGTACGACTACGGCCTGGACCTGACTAACCTTACTCACCACTGCTGTGTATTCTACTGACTACGCTACCTGTTCATGCTCCAGCGTGATAATACGGTTAATCGAAACATCTGAATTCCAATTTCGAGGAAATTTGGTGTTCTGCAGCCAAATACCAGATTTCGTGTTCCGATTTTTGCGTTCTGAAGGCATTTTCTATTGAAGTCAATGCGGTCAATAGTTCCGCCGGCTTCGAATCAAGAATTTTCACCAGTGATACCAACAAGATGGCTGCTAGGGAATCCCCTGTCCCCGAGGCCACATTAGAGCAGTTTATCCCATGGATGGATGCCCTGGTCTCCTGGACCCCCATTCATGTGGAAAGCCACTTGTTCTGCCACTTTAGTCTGGCCTATGGGGACCAGGGAATCCTCGGCGGCCATTTTGTTGACATCACTATGGATCGAAAATTATTGTTTTAGAAGCCAATTTTCACTTTGTTATCCTTTGCGTTAATGCCGTTTTTGCAGAAAATTCTTGCTTCCAAAGCCAATTTTCACATCGGCAGAATGGAGCGTGGTATTCGAAACAGTGTAATTTCCTACTTTCATGATTTCATCTAGAAATGGACAAATTCCAATATGAAAGTCAGAACTCAAAGCTGTTCCACATCCGAGAGATCATCCCTAATGATACATTACAGTAGAATAAGAAACCTCACGACATTTCTGGGTTTCTCATCTTTTGCGGAGAGGCAGCAGCCGATGCGTCCGTGCCGGCACAGGGTCACTTTGCGGAAAGCATGAAGGATATCCATCGGCAAGGCCCTTTTACCGCTGAGCGACTGATGGCGCCTCTTTTGTTACTGCCTCTAAATTAATTAGCAAACCTTTCAACTTTATCTTCACCCATAAATAATTCTTAGCAGGCAGGAAATGGGGCGGAAGCTGTCCTAATCTGCTGCAAATTATTTTCTCATTAGGGAGAAGTCGGGTCCCGTGCAGAGCTCGGGGGACATGCGTTCCCGGAGATGAGCAGCAGTTAGCATTAGTCCGTTACACTCCTATATTGAAGGATTGTGCATATAATCCGTTGATGGTCCTGGACACGTGCGTACATTAAATAAAGACGCAAAGAAAAAAGAGCGCAGGCTGAAGCAGAAATGTAAAAATATGGTTTATAACAATGTTTTTTTTATTGTTTCTTCATCTTTTTCTGTTAAAATAATGTATTACATGGCACGGGGTGAAGCTAAAATAAGTGTAAACAATAAATATTGTTGTATATTGGGCACCAAATGAAAACGAAACAGTGGTAATGACGATAGTAAAACATTGGTAAATATTACTGATATATTACTACAACTTAACCTAACACTACTCTCACACAGAACCCTCCCTCTACCGATGCCTAACCCTAAGACCCCCCTTCTCAGTGCCTAACACTAAACCCCCCATCCTGACACCTAACCATAAGATCTCCCTTACTGAGTCGACACCTAACCTTAAACCCCCCCTTACAGATGCCTAACTCTAAACCCCCCCCTTACCGACTCGAAACTCTAAAACCCCCCTTACCGACGCCTAACTCTAAAACCCCCCTTACTGACGCCTCACCATAAGACCTCCCTTCCTGACACCAAACCCTAAGAGCTCCCTTCCTGACACGTAATCCTAAGACCACCATTCCTGATGCCTATCCCTAAAACCTTCCTTTTCTGATGACTAACCTTAAAATCCCCTTCCTCCGCAAATAACGTAAATACAAAAAACAAGACATTTCTAAAACAATACACTTTAAAACAATAATTTACAAAACAATAAACTACAAAGCAATAATTCTCAAGGATTTCAAAATTATAATTTTCAAAATTACAATTCTTAAAATTTCGGTTGGACGGGTGTGGCGCCCGCTATATAGAGGACACCCAAATTTACGCTTTTGGAGCCCAATAGCCAGTATTTGGCATTAGCACCTATAGGGCGCCCAAATTCAGGTAGTCCTCATTTAACGAACGAGATATGGACTGCCCGCTCGTTCTTAACCTGAATCTGTCCTTAAGTCGGGACAGCCACTTTTGTCCTCGTTTAAAAGGCAGAATATGGGCAATGAAAGGTAAATGGAGGCCTTCTCACCTGATCCTCGGCGGTAGAAGGTCCCCTCGTGGTGCCTGGAAGCTCTGCAGCCCGTTCTCTCGGTCCCTTCACTGTTTCCCGGCGGCTTCTGGCTTCACATGCGGCGCATAATGACGTAATCAGGAAGAGCCCCCTAGTGGCGGCGCTTCCTAATTGCGTCATTATGCGCCGCATGTGAAGCCAGAAGCCGCCGGGGAACAGTGGAGGGAGCGAGAGGACGGGCTGCAGAGCTTCCGGCCACCACGAGATGACCTTCTACCGCCGAGGATCAGGTGAGAAGGCCTCTATTTACCTTCCGCTGCCCATATTCTGCCTTTTAAACGGGGAAGAACATGTAGTCCCTGGCGGGCGTGACATCATGCGATGGGGCGGAGTTCGTAAGTCGGGCGTTCGTAACCCGGGGACTACCTGTAGTCCATTAACTGCAGGCACCCAAATTTCCGGCTTCCTGGACACATTGCCTCATCATAGAAGGGAAAAGGGTTTAATGCTACCCATGGCTGGACATGTGAATTAATTGGCGCTAGCCTAATTTAGGGGACCTAGCAGGAAACCTCATAGGTAAATTCCGCTAAGGAGATTGGGTGGACCGCACCCTTTCCAACTGCTAGGTTTCAGATAGCTTGTAGTAAACTACGCCCACACTATTCCACCAATCACAATGCTTTATGCTGTATAGGGTGCTGTGATTGGAGAACTATTCCCTCTGAGGTGTCCTACTGGGTCCCCTAAAATAGACTAGTGGCAATTCATCTTCCAGCTTTTTATGTGTACTTTTCAGTTGACTGGATTTTGAACACAACGACGAGACAGGAGTGACCCACTAGACATCAGAGATCCCTGTGTCGTTGAGAGAGAGGGGGCATTAGACATCAAGGCTCTGATGGTTAAAGCAAGAAGGAATACACAAAATATAAAGATAGGTAGATAAGTAAAAGAGACATAGTTACATAGTTACATAGTTATTTTGGCTGAAAAAAGACATACGTCCATCGAGTTCAACCAGTATAAAGTACAACTCCAGCCTGCTCCCTCACATATCCCTGTTGATCCAGAGGAAGGCGAAAAAAACCCCACCAGGCATGGTCCAATTAGCCCCAAATGGGAAAAATCCTTCCTGACTCCAGATGGCAATCAGATAAAATCCCTGGATCAACATCATTAGGCATAACCTAGTAATTGTAGCCATGGATGTCTTTCAACGCAAGGAAAGCATCTAAGCCCCCTTTAAATGCAGGTATAGAGTTTGCCATAACGACTTCCTGTGGCAATGCATTCCACATCTTAACCACTCTTACTGTAAAGAACCCTTTCCTAAATAAATGGCTAAGAGACTCTGAAGTCTCCAAAAAATGAGGTTTTTACTTTAAAAACCTCTTTAACATAATTGCCCCTCCTAAAACGCCACATCCCCGTGGCTGAAAACTCCATAAATCACCCCCAACTCCCCAGCCAAAATCCACAACTTTCTTGGTCGTGCATTTTGCTGCCCTAAGGAGGCAGAGCTTTGGGCTGCAGCTCTGCCTCCATGCGCGTCAATCAGCGTTGATGGTCACCTCTCCCCCACCCCTCTCAGTATAAGAAGACTGAGAGGGGCGGGGAGAGGCGGCGATCCGCGCTGATGGACGCGTGTAGAAGCAGAGCTGCAGCCCAAAGCTCTGCCTCTACGTGGAAGGAGCCCCGCAATGTGCCCCAGGAAGTTTGAGGGGATGTATGGAGTTTTCAGCCACTGGGATGTGGCATTTTAGGAGGGGCAATTATGTTAAATACATTTTTAAAGTAAAAAACAAATTTTTGGAGACTTCAGAGTTTCTTTAAAGGCAATAGAACCCCCTTTCTCTAGAGTCCCATTACAGATGCCATAGCTACTCATGAGCCTTTGCCTTGAGAGGAATACTATGTAAGGATTAGGTAACAATAGTAGTAATAATAATAATAGTAGGTGTAATGTCAGCACTCTTGTCACCAGAAGCTGGGTGTCTGGCGGTAACATTTCATCAGGTTTATTTCCCACCTTTTATCTAGAACAAGAGTGAGAATGTCCTCCTCGCCAGTGTCTTGTAACTCCGATAAGCTTTAATCTACCCCAGCTGGGATGACATAAAGTCTCTGTATCAGGATTAAAAACATGGAAAGGTTAATCACACAGTGAGGAGAAGCCAGGATGGAGAAGGGACAGGTTTATGTTCCTCCTCGCGGGAACCTTATTAATCTTGTCTTACAAAACTTTGTATATGAATCGGACTCTGAGCCCTCCAGTACTTCATTAATAAATGGACAGCTAGCGGATGGAAGCTTCCAACAAAAATATAAAATGCCGCAGCTGGTTTGTGGGGTCTGACCTGGAAATTTCCAGATTTTATAGCAGAGGGAGGTCACAACTATTCATTTTTCTCTCTGCTCATCCGTTGGCTGATGAGAATTATGGGCAGGAACACCTTTTTTCAAACAGGAAGTCAAAAGCGTGAAGTGTAAAAATTAACCACTTCCACTCCCCCGGGACGAGTAACTACGTCCCTGCAAAATGACATAACTGCTTGCAGGGGCGTAGCTACTACGTCCCTCCCTGCCGCGTTCCTGCTCGCCTCCTGCACCCTCCCCACGCTCGAAACCACCGCCGAACGTTAGCCGCTAGATCGATGAATCGGAGCACAGCTCCCACTCAGTAATCTAAGTCCCTGTGTGAATGAACGTCGCCGTCTATTAGACGGCACCTTCATTCATAAAGACCTTTCAGTCCTTCAGTTCAGTCCTTCCGGTTTGCGTACTAATAGTTCGCATACTGAAGTCACCACTGAAGACATCTTGTGGCCAAATTGTAAAATTACATCTACAATTTTTAATATATTTTTTACTTTATATATATATATATATATATATATATATATATATATATATATATTAAAATAAAGGCTCCCTTTGTACTTTATTTTTACATTTTACGTTAACCCCTGACCTCTCACACTCCCTTAAAGTTATACATTTTTATTTTTATTGAAAAAAATTACAAATAAAAAAAATACATAAATAGTTACCTTAGGGACTTAAATGTTTTAATATGTATGTAGAGAGGGTATATTTTCATTACTTTATAAATTATGGGCTTGTAATTAGGGATGGACGCAAAACTGAAAAAATGCACTTTTATTTCCAAATAAAATATTGGTGCCATACATTGTACTGGGGAAACATTTTAAACGTTGCAATATATGGAACAAATGGGCAAATACAATGTGTGGGTTTTAATTACATTAGCATGTACAGGTAGTCTACGGTTAACGAATGCTATAGGGACTGTAGGTTAATTGTGCCATCTCTGCCCCCTGTACCTTCTCTGTGCCCCCCTGTGCCTCCAGTGTCCCTTTCTGTGTCACCTCTGCCCTGTACCTGTTTATACAAGTTTAAAAGCCGTAATATATTAAAACTATAATGGCCAAAAACTGAGAAATAATGAATTTTTTCAATTTTTTTCTTATGTTTCCTGTTAAAACAATTTTAAGAAAAAATAATTCTTATCAAAAAGTAACCCTAAAAAAAGCCAAATTGCTGGCGAAAAAAACAAGATATAGATTGTTTCATTGTGATAAGCAGTAATACAGTTATAGGCAAATGAATGGAAGGAGTGTTGAAAATTGCTCTGGTTTTTTAAGGGGAAAAACCCTTTGAGGTGAAATGGTTAAACATGCAGAGGCTGATGGAGTCAGGTTATAATTGGATTCATGTCACTCTTATATTTCACCTGAATATGGCTGTTCACCAGTGTTGCTTGTGAATTTTCGCCAAACTCATTTTTGCATTGAAAATGCCATTTTCGATTTTGAGTCAAAAAGGAATCAAAATTCACCAAAAAATTTGAAAAATCTCTATTTTTACCATGACAATTTGTGTAAAGTGCAACATTTTTCATTTAAAACTTTGCAAAAAAATGCAAAAGCACACAAACTTATTACAAAATGATTCTTAAAGTGTACCAGAGATGAAGCACCCTCATGTATATTACCATATATATCAGTGGGAACATTATCATTAACATTATCATTATCATCCTTCACTGCTCAGCCTGCTTGTCATCAGCCCTGATAAAATCCCCGACTGAGCAATTCAGTCTGGCTTTGCTCAGGACTCATTATAGCTGAGTCTGTCTTCTCTGATACATTTTCAAGCCCAAGCCTTCCACCTTCTGGCTCTGCTTTCCTGTTTTGTATACTTGCAGCATCCCAGAGCGCTGTGTTGAGATGGAAAGAGCTGCTGGTGCTGAGGAAGGAGCTATGCCTGTGTCTGCTAATGTAAGGGCATATTGAAAAATGTTTTTTTTAATCTATATTTGTTAGTCATAAGAGTTTTTTTAGAAATGGTGATTTCATTTTGCCCACAGCCCACTAAATAATATGCTTTTCTGATGAACTGTGTTTTGCGTGTAGTTATAGTAAAAAAAACACAAAAAAATGGCACTCCAGAGCGGCAAAAATACCAGGTATAGTATTTATTTTGTAAAATCTATCGGGGGATATGTTTATTTTGTGCCAAAGCGTTCATCCTGGTTTCCTTTGGTTTGGTCTGGTTTCCTTTAATGGCATTTTTGCTCGAAAGTCGAATTTAACATTTTCCCAAAAATTAATGCAAAAAGAATGTCAGCATTTTTGCTCATCACTGTACACATTCGGACCTAGCCGACCCAAAAAACACCTGATTCATCTGCAAAAATTCTGCAAAATGACTGCCAACTTTAGCGGTTAATTGCAAATCCCCCCATACATGCAAAAAATGTAAACAACCTACGGAACAATGGATGCACCTAACACCTCCCAAATGAAGATGTTGTTGGCTCCATATATACATAAACATTGGCCAATCCCATGTTGGTTTTCTACTGTAGAGATTGTTGGTAACTCGGTTTACAAAAGCCACAATGGGATACACATCTGGATGGAAAAGCTGCTCAAAGTGTACCAGAGCTCTCCAAAACAAAAAGATATATACATACCTGGGGCTTCCTCCAGCCCCATCCGCTTGGATCGTTCCCACTCCCCCATTCTCAGCCTTCTCCAGCTCCGGTACCGGGTCCCGTAACTTCAGCCAGTTGCAGCCAGTCTGACACAAGAGAAGTGCGCTCTTTGCGTATCTCTCCAGCAGCTGCTGGAGAGGTATGTAGAGGGCGCACTTCCCTTACATCAGACTGGCTCTGCCTCCAACTGATGGAAGTGCGGGGACCGGCACCGGCACTGCAGAAGACTGAGGACGGCGGCGTGAGAGTGATCCCAGCGGATGGGTTGGAGGAAGCCCCAGGTATGTATAAATCTTTTTGTTTTGGAGAGCTCTGAGTCCCTTTAAAATGAACCCACATGAGGGTACACAAGGTACACAACTCAGATCATAAGACTGCCTACACCTAACTGCTTTGCTTGAGTTCAGGTTCCTCATGAGCTTATGTCTCAGCGTATTGCTGGGTTTGTTAAAGATTCTCCAGACTTTCTCAGATACTTTAGCGGTGCGCGGGATCATTATGTCGCTCTGTGAAGTCCGATTCTCTCCTTTGTTGCGTGGTGCTTTCTTCTGACCTTGCTTCGTTTTTTACAAAGGCCCAGTTGGGGGAGCCACAAACATTTAAAGCTTCTCTGATGTGTTTGTGTTTCTTATTCTTTGTTTCTGTGCAGAGTTATTATCTCAGCCCGGTGGTGTGGAGTTCTAAAAACACCACCCTTGTGTTCCAGGTAGTGGGGGATAAAAGGAAGTTCTGATCTGTGTGGGTAGAAATCTTGGAAACTTCTGTAAGTATCAAGGTATCGTTTCTCTTTGACATTTACCATATAGTCCAAGTTGGCTAAGATGTAACTTAGACTCTAAGCCTTAGAGAATGTTGGGAATTTTTTATCTACTGGATTTATGTGTTTGGTAAAAACTTGTATTTCATGGTTCATTTTGACCTGTGTGCCCTCTACATGCAGGAACCTGTGAACAGATGTTCTCTTGGATTTGTAACAGGCTCTTCATCCCACCTCCTCCATACACACACCAGTGATGTGTTGTTCCATCCAGTGTGGTCAAGGTTCCTCTTTCTATCTCTTATACAGCTTCTTTCTATCTCTATACAGCTTGCTACAACCTTTAGTTTGGAGAATATCCCAAGGTTAGAAGGAACATTCGAAGATTGGGAGGATGGAAGCCGAGGATCTGAGGCATAACAACAAATCATGGGGTCACTCAGCATAATTTTGATTGCCCTCCCCCTTATATTCACATCCTTTCCCTTGCTTGCCCCTGGTGACCCTTACAGCCTGGGAGCCCATCTTGCAAGGGTCATAAAATATGTGTGGACATCGTAATCTTCACCTATAACAAGTATGGCCATGAAAACACCTGATCTGAAGGAACAACCCATTTATAGGAGGGGATGAAGTAGTAGTTGGGCCCCAGTATAGTTCTGGGCCCCCGAGCGGTTGCTGGGGCTACTCCCCGGTAGTTACGCATCTTCTGAGGATGGGAAATACTTCAAGTTGGAAAGGATGGGCCTAGAAAAATGGGGAGAACACTGAGAAAGGGACAGACCAGGTTTGAGAGGAGCAAAAACAAAGCCAGGTACTATGGTGAAAGGTACCATCAGAAAATAAGAGAAGCCATGTGGTTGGCCTGTTGCAGTGAGATTTGGTGAGAATACCACTGCCTCACATAAGCTCCTAACAACCCTGTAAATACAATACCTGGGAACTGAGAAGACAACATTCTGTAGTTTTGGAAATGTAATGATGTCCCATTCTAGCCTAATAAAGGAATTTAGCTGTTGACCCCCAGTTTGGGGTTTCCTTCATTGCATCATGAAGTTCCTCTTTACATGAGTGAAGGCCCAGAGAAAATGTCAGTGTTTCTGGATCATGTTTATATGGTTCCTTCTTTGCGTGTCAACGTTTGAACGTTCGGTTTTTGGGTGCAATGATGACCTATTTCACAGACAATGGTTTTTGCAAGTGTTCCTAATCCTGTACAGTGATTTTTACTTCATAACTGTGTCTACTTTTAAAGCAGCCCTACAAGAGGGCCTAAAGATCATGTCCATCCAATATTGATCTTTTTCCCTTCAAGGTTCTCAGAATCTTTTAATAATGATATGTAGTGTTGCTTAAAGAGAATCTGTATTGTTAAAATCGCACAAAAGTAAACATACCAGTGCGTTAGGGGACATCTCCTATTACCCTCTGTCACAATTTCGCTGCTCCCCGCCGCATTAAAAGTGGTTAAAAACAGTTTTAAAAAGTTTGTTTATAAACAAACAAAATGGCCACCAAAACAGGAAGTAGGTTGATGTACAGTATGTCCACACATAGAAAATACATTCATACACAAGCAGGCTGTATACAGCATTCCTTTTGAATCTCAAGAGATCATTTGTGTGTTTCTTTCCCCCTGTTCTCATGCACTGAAGTTTCAGGCTGCTCTTTTCGTCCTGCAAACAGCTTTGCCCTTGTCTGTAATTCCTCAGTATGTGAAAGCCCAGCCAGCTCAGAGGACGATTTATCCAGCTTGTAAAAGATAAGAGAGAAGAGAGAAGCTGCCCTAATTTAAATAACACACAGGCAGTGTGCAGAGAGGGCCTGGAAGGGGGAGTTCATAGCAGAACCATAACACTGAAGAACTTGGCAGCCTTCCAGACACAGGCTGACAAGTCTGACAGGGGAAAGATACATTGATTTATTACAGAGATGGTGATAGTAGAAAGTGCTGCAGTTAGCCAGAACACATTAGAATAGCTTTTGGAACTTGTAGGATGATAAAAAACAGGATGCAATTTTTGTTACGGAGTCTCTTTCATAACATTATATACTGCAGATAATGCAATCTTCAAAATATTTGCAATTGTGTTACAGTATGTTATGTAGAATAGAGGCCCAGCCTCTCTGGGTTGAACACTTTATACCCCCCCCCCCCCCCCTCCAGCGGGATCAAAATCAGATGTCATACAAAGTCTCAGCTTCATCATTTCATAGACCATCTTTCTACTCTTTGCAAATAAATCTTGGGCTTGACTAAAATAGCAAATCTGCAGTGAAAATAAACTTATGAGTGATTGTGAATGTAGCCTAATCCTAAATACAACTTTCCTGGAGCCCAATATTCTTCATTTGGATCTAACAACTGAAAATGACAGGAGTCTGAGCAGTGGAGTGACTACAATTCATGGGGGGCCCCAGCGAAAGTTTGATGGGGCCCTCCATTGTTCTCACCCCTTCCCTTAGGACCCTTCACAGCCTTGGGGCCCATCTCACAAGGGTCATAAAGCAAGTGTGGCCATTATGATCGTCACACCCATAACAAGTGTGTTACCTGATCTGAAGTATAATAGTAGTCTATAGGCCCTTATATCAGAGGATTCTAAAATTGGTCCCTATATTTCCCCCATTTTATTTCCTGCACTAGCTGCATTTGCCTAACCGCGGGAAGATTTTCTTTTAGTTGCAGTAACAAGCTTATCTCATCATGCAATGAACACAATGCTTCCTATTTAGGATAAGATAAGGACACTATGACCAGAAGGTAATTGAATCCCCCATCCCTTTGACGAGTTTACACAGTGATGAAAGCCTGTTGTCTAGGTGATATTTGCAGTAGAAAGGGGAAAATTAACACTGGGCTGGGTTGAAAAAATAAAAAAAGAGCAAACATTATGTCACTTTTGGCATCACAGTGAAACAATAAAGATGGATGCCAGCAGAAATATGAATTTATTTTTTTTATATCAAATTTCTCCTAACACTAAAAATAACAGGATAGGTAAGCTAAATAAGTAATTTCTTACTGGATGACATTTTTTTTTTCAGTTAATACGACGATGGATCAGGGCTGCAGCGCTGCAACACATGGAGGCGTTGTCAAACATTTTAACCTCTTGTTGTCCGCGTAACGCAGATTGGCGTGAATGTGGTGGCAGCCCCAGGACCGCGACATGCCAATTGTCGTGAAGTCCTGGGGCGGGGTTTTGCAAGAGATTGTGCGCCGATGCACACGCATCTCCGCTTGAAATTCAATGATGGAGCTCCGCGATCGCCGCTAGGAGACTGTTAGACGGCAAAACTGCAGTCTATTTACTCTGTACAGTGCTGCGATGTATGGCAGCACTGTACTGGGGACAGCCGTGTGACACGGCTGTCCCCCTGGGCGGCAAGGAAGCAATCCGCTGTCATAGTCTGAAGCCTATGACAGCTGATCGCGCTGATTGGCTGGCATGGAGAGGGAGGGTTAAAAAAATAAAACAAAAAATAGGGGAATTTGCGTTAAAAAAATTAATAAACATTTGTAAAAATAAACATCCTGGGAGCGATTATAGCCCACCAACAGAAATCTCTGTTGGTGGGCAGAAAATGGAGGGGGAATCACTTATGTGCTGAGTTGTGCGGCCCTGCAGTGAGCCCTTAAAGCTGCAGTGGCCTTAAAGAGGAATCCAGTGAAAATAATCTAATAAAAAGTGCTTCATTTTTACAATAATTATGTATAAATGATTTAGTCAGTGTTTGTGCATTGTAAAATCTTTTAAATCCCTGATTTACATTCTGACATTTATTACATGGTGACATTTTTACTGTTTTTTGGCAGTTGGAAACAGCTGTAAACAGCTATTTCCCACAATGCAACAGGGTTCACAGACAGGAAACTGCCAGAAGTACCACGGTACTCAGAGCTTCTTGTGGGAGGGGTTTTACCACAATATCAGTCATACAGCGCCCCCTGATGGTCTGCTTGTGAAAAGGAATAGATTTCTCATGTAAAAGGGGGTATCAGCTGCTGATTGGGATAAAGTTAAATTCTTGGTCGGAGTTTCTCTTTAATTGTAAAAAATAGCCTGGTCACTAGGGGGGTGTAAGCCCACAGTCCTCAAGTGGTTAAGCGTCGCTCTATATCAAAGCTCACTCATCCAGTTGTTTCAAAGGAACCCGAAGATGTTCCTCACATTAAAGCGACCTCTAATTAGGATCAGTGGTTATCTTTGCCATTGCAGGACACATATATTACGATATCTGAGCGTGCGTGAAAACGCTGCTGGTTTAATATGATTCTGCATCTGATCGTGCTGTCCCTCGGGGGGGTCTCGCTGGCTCTGATGCTGACAATGAAACACTTCCTCCACTGGCGGAGACGGCCAGTCTATAAATTAAGCGGATTTGAAACCGACATCCTCGACGCGCGAGACGAAGAATTCCAAATTGCGCATTTATTTCTGGCCCTTTCAAGCCATCGACAGTCATTAGTGCTCTCCGCTGATCGCCTTTCATGTCAGATGAAATCGCCGTCTCTTCGTGTGCCAGAGACGGGTTCTGAGGACCTGCCGTTCCCCTCCCAGCGTGGCCCGCGTGGCAGGAGGGGGAGGGGGGATAGATTTATAACTCGCACTGCTGCAATTAAAAAACTCTCCATCACCTTTATCTTAAACGCACTTTTCGAGAAGAGGGAACGTGGGAGGATTATGGCGAGTCGACGGAGAGAGAGCTGCTCAAAGTGCTTTGTGGTTGATGAGATTGCAATTTTAGAATAATTCTCTTAGGTCAGAGGAATAATAAAAAAAAAAGGTATTAAAAGGAAGTATTTTATAAATTTTTTTCCCCCAATAAAAAGGAAAACATTTTGAAATCGCAGTATATTATGTTTAACTCTTTCCACCCAGCCTGCTACCAAAAACGCCCATCAATTTCCTCTTTGTCAGGGGGAGATTGGTGAGCTGCGAGATGGAGATGGGATTCTAAAGGTTGAAAGGACAAAAGAGCAGACACATTTTTATAATATAGCGCCCTGACATTCTGCGGTTTACAACCCCTAATATTTAACTTTCGGAAATTTGTGTGAGAGAGAAGGGAGCTGAAAGTTAAATGACTTCTCAAGGTTATATTGCCAAGAGGAAGCTCAGAGACACAAGGCGAGGGAATAGGAAGTCCTCTTTATCCGTATTATTTTGTACTTCCTTCTACAAGGCGTCTTTTTATTCTCTTATCCTTTACAGAACCATTTGAAACTGTTCTACGTAACCACAGCAAAGTTCACAAAGCAAAGTTGCAAGGACTGTGGAAGATTATCTATACAGGAGAAAAATTGTGAAATGAGAGTAAACAAAAGGTAGTTGTCAACACTCAACAGAACATATTCAGGATTGGCGAGGCTTAGTAAGGTTGTGCCACAGGGATCAGTAGTCAGGCCAGATGCGTTCAGTCTGTTAGTGATGACATACTGTAGTAGATGGAATAGATAATACAACTGCCTGGCTTATCAAGGTTGTGCCACAGGGATCAGTAGTGAGGCCAGATCCTTTCAGTGTGTTAGTGATGACATACTGTAGTAGATGGAATAGATAATACAACTGCCTGGCTTAGCAAGGTTGTGCCACAGGGATCAGTAGTGAGGCCAGATCCTTTCAGTGTGTTAGTGATGACATACTGTAGTAGATGGAATAGATCCTAGGTTCTCAACGTGTGGTACGCGTACCCCAGGGGGTACTTCTGATGGTTCCAGGGGGTACTCGGGCTTGATATACTTAACCAAGAATAACAAATTTAGAGTTTTAGAAAATGATAAATCTTATGTAAACAACCCCAAATTAGTGTTTTAGCTAATTAAAAACAATCGTAAATTCTTGGAAATTGTTTAGAACCAATTATCATGTACTATGATTAAATATATATTTGTAAAGGGGGTACTTGTGATAATGTTTACTATGCTAGGGGGTACTTGGTGAGTACAGGGTTTTAAAAGGGGTACATGCCAATAAAATGTTGAGAAACACTGGAATAGATAATACAACTGCCTGGCTTAGCAAGGTTGTGCCACAGGGATCAGTAGTGAGGCCAGATGCTTTCAGTGTGTTAGTGATGACATACTGTAGTAGATGGAATTGATAATACAACTGCCTGACTTAGCAAGGTTGTGCCACAGGGATCAGTAGTGAGGCCAGATCATTTCAGTCTGTTAGTGATGACATACTGTAGTGTAGTAGATGGAATAGAAAATACAACTGCCTGGCTTAGCAAGGTTGTGCCACAGGGATCATTTTCACAGCAGCAAAAATTGGGTTTTCCCAACCAGGGACGTAGCAATAGCCATAGCAGCTGCTATAGGGCCCTGGAACAGAGAGGGCCCAGGTGGTACTTGATGTATTCATTATTAAATGTCTTGTGTTCCTCCACCCTTTGACTATCAGTGCCCATGGGCTGTAAGAAGTGTAAATTGCAGATTAACTCATATCCACAGGGTAGGGGCAGGTTGTATTGCTGAAAGGGGAGAGCAGAGTAACCAAGCAGCTCAGGGTGACCCAAACCACTAGGAATGTATAGGGGGATAAAAGGGACCAAAAAGCCCTCCTACTAAAAAAAGCAAAGCTTGGTGTATTTGCCTTCTTAAAACAGACAGAAGGAAATCTGCAATAATTCAGCTATAAGTGAACATTTGTGGTTACCCACAATGCACTGCTACTGAATATGCAAATTATCCCTTTTCGCCCTTGGAGGAGAAATTGTAAAATTTAAAATATGTGCAAACATATACAAATAAGAAGTATGTTTTTTCCAGAATAAAAAGAGCCATAAATTACTTTTCGCCTATGTTGCTGTCACTTACAGTAGGTAGTAGAAATCTGACAGAAGCAACAGGTTTTGGACTAGTCCATCTCTTCATGGGGGATTCTCAGGGATTTATTTATTTTCAAAAGCACTTAGTGAGTGGCAGTTGCTCTGTCCAACTGCCAAAAAACTGTGTAGGGAGCAGGGAAGCTGGCCAGCATCATTGTATAAATCCTTTTCAGGGAATGTCTTTATAAAGAATAAAGGCCTTGCTGAGAATACCCCATGAAGAGATAGTCTAGTCCAAAACCTGTCGCTTCTGTCAGATTTCTATTACCTACTGTAAGTGACAGCAACATAGGAGAAAAGTAATTTATGGCTCATTTTACTCTGGAAGAAACGTACTTCTTATTTGTATATGTTTGCACACATTATACATTTTCAATTTTTCGCCATAGTGCCCCTTTAAGAGGACCCCGTGAAAGTTTTGCTATGGGGCCCCATAATCTCTAGCTACGCCACTGTTCCCAACAGAAATAAATTCATGAATTGTACAAACTCATCTTCAGCACTCAAGTCACATTAATCCCATTACTCACTATATAATGAATGGGGTACAGCTCGAGGGGGGGGGGGGGGAAGAGATACAAAGAAGAACCTGGGAATTCAGAGGAACAATAAATTAAGCTGCAGCACTCAATGTCAAGCGGCAGTTTCAAGAGCAAATAAACTCCAGGGATCTATAAAAGAGAGATGAAAAAGTACCCAAGTATAACATCGTCACACCGGCCACATTGTGAATGCGGACTGCAGCTCTCAGAGATGTACTATGAGGAGGACATAGGAGATGCAGAGAGAGCCCAAAGGCAGACAGCTAAAGTAATTCAAGGGATGAGAGCTCTGACTTATAAAGAAACGTTAGGGCTCTTTCACATTAGGGCAGACTTTCTGCATTAACGCAAACGGAAGCCGTTTGCGTTAACCAAGGTAAGATGAAAGTCCATAGACTTTCATTTTACCTTTCACACTCGACGCTGCGTTTCGATGCGTTGCGGTTCCTCCAACGCACCCGCGAGCCGGCGGTTTCCGTCGGGTTTAATTACCAGCTACCGCCGCTGATTGCGTCGCACCGCAGATACCCGACGGCACGCCGCAGGCAGACAACGCGTGCAGGAGAACGGCTCCTGTGTGCGTTGTCAGATGTGAAAGAGCCCTTAGAGAAACTGGAATTCTTTATGGTGGGAAAAAAAGGCTTAAATGCAATATTAACAAATGAACAAAAAAGTAAAAACACATAGAGTGACATTTATGTGTGAAATAATATACAGTAAATACATCTATGGCAGGGGTGTCAAACTCAAGTACAAAGTGGTCTGAAATTGAACACTAGGACCAAGCGGGCCAACCTCAATGTCTACACTCTAGAGGTCCTCTCTTATACAGTTCCATGTTGTCTAATGATCCCCTTGCTCGCCTATACAGTCCCCTGGTGTCTAGTGGTCCCATCCCTCTCATACACAGTTCCCTGGTGTCTAGTGGCCCCCTCCCTCCCCTATACAGTTCACTGGTGTCTAGTGGTCCCATCCCTCTCATATACAGTTCCCTGGTGTCTAGTGGCCCCCTCCCTACCCTATACAGTTCCCTGGTTTCTAGTGGCCTCCCTCCCCTATACAGTTCCCTGGTGTCTAGTGTCCCCCTCCCTACCCTATACAGTTCCCTGGTGTCTAGTGGCCCTCTCCCTACCCTATACAGTTCCCTGGTGTCTAGTGGCCCCCTCCCTACCCTATACAGTTCCCTGGTGTCTAGTGGCCCTCTCCCTACCCTATACAGTTCCCTGGTGTCTAGTGGCCCTCTCCCTACCCTATACAGTTCCCTGGTGTCAAGTGGTCCCATCCCTCGCATATACAGTTCCCTGGTGTCTAGTGACCCCTTCCCTACCCTATACAGTTCCCTGGTGTCTAGTGGCCTCCCTCCCTCCCCTATACAGTTCCCTGGTGTCTAGTGGTCTCTCTCCCTCCCCTATACAGTTCCCTGGTGTCTAGTGGCCCCCTTCCTACCCTATACAGTTCCCTGGTGTCTAGTGGCCCTCTCCCTACCCTATACAGTTCCCTGGTGTCTAGTGGTCTCCCTCCCTCCCCTATACAGTTCCCTGGTGTCTAGTGGCCCCCTTCCTACCCTATACAGTTCCCTGGTGTCTAGTGGCCCTCTCCCTACCCTATACAGTTCCCTGGTGTCTAGTGACACCCCTCCTTCCCCTATACAGTTCCCTTGTATCTAGTGTTTTCCCCCTTCCTCTCCCATATGGCTTCCCTGGTGTTTTAGAGCTTTGCCCCCAGTATAACTGCCCTGGCAGTGATGATCATAATCAGCTAATCACAATTATGCAAAATTTAGTGCTTATACGTAATTACGATTTGTAAATTCAATTGATTTCGTATAGTGATTCGTAATTTCGCCTAAAATTTCGCTTAATTTTTGCATAATTTCATGCCTACTTTGACAGTGAATAGCAAAGACCCCATACAAGGTAGTGACACCAAAATTGCTACTTATATTAACCCATCCGCGTTCCTTCGTTTTCACGTGACAAATGTTCACCTCCCATTCATTAGCCTATAACTTTATCACTACTTATCACAATGAACTCATCTATATCTTGTTTTTCCGCCACCAATTAGGCTTTCTTTGGGGGGTACATTTTGCTAAGAGCCACTTTACTGTAAATGCATTTTAACAGGAAGAATAAGAAAAAAATGGAAAAATTCATTATTTCTCAGTTTTCAGCCATTATAGTTTTAAAATAATACATGCCTCCATAATTAAAACTTACGTATTGTATTTGCCCATATGTCCTGGTTATTACACCATTAAAATTATGTCCCTATCACAATGTATGGCGACAATCTTTTATTTGGAAATAAAGGTGCATTTTTTCCATTTTGCATCTATCACTATTTACAAGTTTAAAATAAAAAAAATATAGAAATATTTCATCTTTACATTGATATTTAAAAAGTTTAGACCCTTAGGTAAATATTTACATGTTTTTTTTTTTTTATTGTAATGTTTTTTTTTTTATAGTAAACAATTTATTTGGGTAGTTTTGGGAGGGTGGGAGGTAAACAATAGATTTATAATGTAAATGTGTGTTCATTTTTATTTTTTTTCCTTACAGTTGTAGTATTACTTTTTGGCCACAAGATGGCGGCCATGAGTTTGTTTACATGACGTCACTCTAAGCGTAACACACACTTAGAGTGACGCATCGGGGAGGGAACAGCCAGAAAAAGCGCAGCTTCCGAGAGAAGCTGTCGCTTTTTCAGCGGGGGAGAGGAATCAGTGATCGGGCACCATAGCCCGATACATTGATTCCTTGGCTACCGAATCCGCGGCCGGGAGTGCGCGTGCACGCGCGCGATCGGCTGCAGGAGCACGCGGTAGCGCGCATGGTTCCTGGACGTAGTTTCTACGTCCAGGAACCAAAATAGGTTAAGGAAAATAGTGGGTACTCAAATAAAGAATTTTCCAAGTAGACCTTGTGATTTTCGAGAAAATCTATTTTAAAAAGTAAAGAAAAAAAGTTTTTTAAACAAAGACAGTTTAAAAACCATTTTTCTTTTCATATTTGAAATCAATTTTCTCAAAAACTACGTTGTTTTGAACATTTTTGGGGACTTTTTAGCTAATTTTCTCCGTAACATACAGTATGTAGGGTTTTGCAATTAACCGCTAAAGTCGGCACAACATTTCACGAAATCGTGCAATAATTAAGTGAAAAATTAAGCGAAATGATGAAATATTACTATTAAATACAAAATTAAGATTTTTCCTGAAATTTCACATTACGATTACGACCCGTAAATGCTAATTTCAATGCGAAATTTTGCATATGCGAAATTTCGGCCCACCACTGTTCCCTGGTGTCTAGACTAGAGTGGGCCAAACATAATGCAAAGTGGGGAACCATTTGCATGCCAAATTTGATGGCTCTGCGGGCCAGATTAGGCCCATGAGCCAGAGTATGACATGTATGATCTACTTACTGTCAATAGAAAAATGTCAGATGACCTTTTTATACCAAATGTCCTACCAGGGACTGGGTGAGATCTTCGCAACCATTAAATGCAGTGTTCCCATTACCAGTGTTACCATGAGGCTCTTTTACACTTGTACTATGGGGCTATCACAGAAGCGCGCTGCAGGCTGTGCATTACCAGATGACTTTCGCAATAACCTTGTAAGTGAGGCATATTTTCAATCAAAACTATGCCTCACTGATTATTTTTTTAATTTGATTGCATCAAAGTTAAAACACGCAATGTGAGTCATCTGTGTGCCTTTTTTTGGCTGCAGTGCAATCGTTTGAAAGCAGCCTGAAGGATAGTCATTGGTCCAGATAATTCATCCGACCACTGATAAGTGGTGTAGCTAAGGAGCTTTGGGCCCAAGCGCAAATTTTACAATGGGACCTCCTAAGCACTCTATACATAACAATTCATATGGCACACACAATCTGCCATGGACATCCACAGTATCAGAGGTGTAAGCAGAGGAGGGAAGCAGTTTATTAATGATGACCACTATTCAAAGCATATGTAGAAGTGATCGTTACCAGCATAGCACCTTTGAAAAGCTAATACTGTGGTTGAGGGAAGCCCCTAGTGGCCCCCTCTGGTCAAAGGCCCCTGGTGGAGTCACAACCTCTGCATCCTCTATTGCTACGCCACTGTCAACTACCATGTGGAGTCAGTAAGGAATTGTTTTTCTCCTTGGAGGAGTTCCATAGTGGGGATTTGTTTGGTGTTCTTCTGTGTCCAATGTGACATTTGAATTCTTATCTGTGGAGGTTCTCATTCATCCAAGTATCCGTCTTCTCTCATTTATCCAAGTATCTATCCCTCTTTTAGAGAGTCCCCTTTGAGAAGGGGCAGGGCAGTTTCTAGGCTAAATTGCACCCAGGGCGAGGGTGTAAAAATTGCGCCCCCTTCCCCCCACCCCCGTGGACTCGGGAACCCTTACTCTTTAGGAACAGAAACACAGCCACAGGTCACAAGTAGATCTGCCTACTTTCTAGTGACCAGCCGCTTATCCAGGAGGAAGCAGGAAAACACCCAGGCGAGGAGAGCCCGGAAAGCCGACTCCTCCATGGGTGCCACGCATTTACAGCCTGCAGTACCGCTACAAGACACCAGGTGTCATCACGTGGTGGTGACATGATGATGACTTGAAGTCTGACGCAGGCAGCCTAGGAGGAGTCAAGGAAGGTGATCGCGCTGGTAATCTTTCTTCTTCCATTTGGCTGCACCGCGCGTCACCAGCTCCCTAGCGGTTATGTCCTTCTGCTTGCGCCCCCCTTCATCTATTTGCTGGTCTGCACCCAGTGCGGTCGCCCTGCCCGCACTGCCCAAGAAACGGCCCTGAGAAGGGGACTGTAACGATCGGTGTCAGCACACAGAGAGAATCTGATTATTGGTGATCTGCAGTATCACCAAGAATACAGATATATACCTGATTATTGATGATCTGCAGAATCACCAATAATACATATATAGTACTAACCTCTGGACACCTGTATATATCGTGAGTGTTTGGTGCAACAGTATACTTTGAGTAATCCACCTGATGAGCAGGTGGTCCTTGGCAGTGTGGGCAATTCTGCTCTTTTGAGAAGCACGAGAACCCTCCAGCAGCCTGAGATCTTCCAAGGGGTGGAGTCTCAGGCTGAAGTAGGAAGGGTCAGAGAGTGAGTGACACCTGAAGGTGGAGATAGCTCTCGAGGTCAGGCAAGCCGGGTCGGCCAGGGCCGGATTTCAGCCAAGGCCACCTAGGCTCAGGCCTAGGGCGCCATATTTGCTAGGGCGCAGTGGCAGTGCACCTGCCGAAACATTTAGAGCCTCTCAGCAGACTGGTTAGCACTTAACCGCAGTATTCTCCTGCCGGTGTACAGTGCTGTGTGCACTGTACTCAACAAAACAGCCAGCAAGACCCGTCTGCGGCCACTCACAGCTTGAGTTCCTGGGTGAGTGGTGATGACGCTGCAGGAAACTCTGTGACGCTGATGCAGGTCGCTGCAAGTACATCACCTCCTCTCCCCCTCTAATGGAGCTGTGTGTTGTGCAGGCACGCCCCCCTCCTCTACGGGCTGCTTGTCACACTACCGGGTGATTTAAACTATGCAGAAAGAGCTGCTATCAGCGTCTCGGCATGGGGAAGAAGCTTAGCTTTGAAGAGATCTTCACAAGTGAGTAAACAAAATGACTGTAGAGATCGCTCCAATGAAGATAAGCTTCATCGCTGCTGCTGCTGCTGCTGCTGATTAATTATTCTCTCTACCCTTCCCCTCACTCTCTCTCATTTACGTGTTTTCCTTCCACTAGATGCCTGGCATGTCAAAAACAAACAGTACAGGTCAGACTGCAGTCCTGGTAAGGAAATGTGACTTTTCCACCATCTCTCTTTACTTTCCTACACATCATATTCTCTCTGTCTTCCTCTCTCTCATCTAGTGCTCTCACTTATGTGCTCTATTCCCATCTCTTTTCTCTCCTATCTTGTCCTCTGTATGCCCTCCCCCCCTTCCAAGCCCCACAACACTGATATCTTCTGCAGACTGCAGCACTTTACAAAGTACACAGGTATGTCTGACAGACTTTACTTAGAGAAGCCCACAATCTAATACATACCCTAGTCATAGTCTAATGTTCTACCATATTATGTATTTATATAGCACTGAAGTCTTCTGCAGAATTTTACAGAGTATATAGTCATGTCACTGACTGTCCTCAGAGGAGCTCACAATCTAATCCTACCATAGTCATTGTCTAATGTCATGCAATATTATTATGTATTTATATAGCACTGACATCTTTTTCAGCACTGTACAGAGTACATAGTCATGTCACTGACTGTCCTCAGAGGAGCTCACAATCTAATCCTACTATAGTCATAGTCTAATGTCCTAGCATATTATTATTATGTATTTATATAGCACTGACATCTTTTTCAGCACTGTACAGAGTACATAGTCATGTCACTGACTGTCCTCAGAGGAGCTCACAATCTAATCCTACCAATTTTTAATCGTTCCAATACTGCTGCGCTTGTATATCTCATAAATCCAGCAGGCATATATAGGGAAGAAGAACAGAGAATTAGCTGCTCACCCTCAGTCTTCTTGTTAATAAACACAATCACCGGCAGCCATTGCCATCAAACATAAGATCAGGGGCAGCCCCTGATGAGTCACGCCCCGTGAGGAAACGCGTAGGGCGGAGCTTGGACGCACGTACAGACGCCTAGGAAACGAGGCTCTACACTACACCCGGCCGGCGGACGCGTTGATGTTGCGGTGCAGTATTTTAATTTGGTACGCTATACCTCAATAGTTTACATTGATCTTATGTTTGATGGCAATGGCTGCCGGTGATTGTGTTAATTAACAAGAAGACTGAGGGTGAGCAGCTAATTCATAGGGAGAGTTGGTGGTATCTTTGGTGCGTTTGGGGCTTATTCACTGCTCGTGGTAGTGTGTGATTTGACACTGAAGGTGAAGTGGTTCTACGTTCCCCTCTCTGTTCTTCTTCCCTATATATGCCTGCTGGATTTATGAGATATACATGCGCAGCAGTATTGGAACGATTAAAAGTGTGGAACGCCTATACAGAGGACACTGCTTGCAGCCTGGACTGTATTCAAGTACCCTTTTTTAGTACCTTGCGCAGCATTATTTGAATTTAATCCTACCAATAGTCATAGTCTAATGTCCTACCATATTATTATTATGTATTTATATAGCACTGACATCCTCTACAGTATGTTACAGACGACATGGTCATGTCACTGACTTTCCTAAGTCAATTTAATCACTCTCATCTTGTGATCACGAACACTAAGCTGATACTTAATTTTATCCTTTTCCCATAATTCTATTCTCAAATTCGTAGCCCAAGGCACTAGCTTTTAGGTCATGTTCACAGTGGCCGTTGCATTCTGTGACAGCGGGAACACGAGATTGGGACAGCAGCACTGCACATTATGCTCACATTGCGTTGGGTACTGTGAAGCATACAGTTTGAAGCAAAAGTATGCTTCACTTTTACTGATAATATACGCGTTTAGCTTTAACGCACTTGCATGCAGTGTGTTACTATACCGCAACCCGCCTGTTGCACTGTAAACATTGCATACGTGGTGTATTGCAATGCAATAGGCAGCATTAAAAAAGCGGCTGTTACACCACAACGCACCACTGTGAATGGGGCCTTACTCTCCACCTAACTGCATTTATTTTACTTTTGCCTGACTTAAACTCCTTTTTCAGAAATGCCTGACACTGTTCTCCTATTCTATCAGTATCCCTAACCACCCCCCTTCTCTATGTCCTATAACCCTTTGCTAACCCCGCTGTTGTCACAGGGCGGCTGGAGATAGTTGGCCTAGGGCAGTAAAAAATACAAATCCGGCCCTGGGGTCGGCAACACACGGACAAATAAAGTACAAAGACAGAAGACTGGTTCAGTATCCAAGACAGGTGGGGTTGGCAACAGATAATCAGATATGCGTGGTACCGAATCAGCGAGCGGAGGGATAGTCAGGAAAGCAATAGGTCATAACAGATATCAAACAATGCCTAGTCTAGGGTGTGAGGTCCGTGGTCTCTACACCCTGGAACTAGTCTGATGTATAACAGAATGATAACACCAGTTCCCTAGTCTTGGGTGTGAGGTCCGTGGTCTCTACACCCTGGAACTAGTCTGAAGTATAACAGAATGATAACACAAGTTCCCTAGTCTTGATCGATCAGTTTAAGTGTCTTAATGTCCTATTTAATCGGGTTATTCTACTGGTGTGCTTAATACTAAAACGTCCCTCACCCTTCTCCACTCCTCCCGCTAACCTCCCCCCTCTCCTATCCTAACACTAACCCTCCCTTCTCTACTCCTAACACTAACCCACCCCTCTCCTAAGGCTAACCTACACCTCTCCTCTGCACAACACTAACCTTCATTTTAACCTGCTTCTATGGAAAGCTTTGTAGTAGCTAGTACAGTAGCTACTATCGACAAGCCGGCGTAGGGATATCAGCAGGACCGAGCTAATGTGCAGATTGGATTTCAGCGTTCCTCGATAGGAAGCATAAATCGGCACTACACCGGCTCTAGACTTTTTGCAACCTGAGGCAAACTCAAAGATGTGAATGCAGGCTTTTGCAAAGCTTGCATTAAATGCTTGCGGCGAACAGCCCCAGTTCGCCAGGAACTGTCCACCGGCGAAATGTTTTCGCCATCACTATGTATAAACGGTGGCATAGCTACAGACCCAGGCGCCCCAGTGAAGAGGGAAAAGGTTTGTTAATGTTTACTTCTATTCACAGCACATATAGAGGTGGTAATTATTAACATGACAGGCAGCACCAAAAAATGTCAGATCTCGGGGCCCTGATGCAGCTGCAATCTCTGCATCCCCTATTGCCAAGCACCTCTGCATAGAGAATCATGAAACATATGTGGTTCCTAATGCACAGGTCTGCAGGCTGTCTGTATCAGCTCGCCGAGAGAACATGTGATGCTGATTTTCGGTGCTGTTTCTGAGGATTGAGGGATTCTGGCAGACAGAAGTGGGTGTAGATTCATGCAGAGAGCAGAGCAGAGCTTGGCAAGCCTCCGCTTCATTCTTCATGTGAATTGCCTTTTTCTCCTGACAAGGCCGTAGCTGACATTGGGCTATTCAGGGCTGGAGCCTCACTGCAGATCCGCAGAGTTCAAGGAGAGAAAACACTCATCGGCTACATAGACTGGCTATACTAGGACCAAACAAGGCATACACCAAGTCCTACATATACATCACAGGGTAAATTGACTATCTATATATACACTGTGATATCCCTGCGCTGCAAATATACGCTGCAGTGCACCTTCACCACCCACATATACACTGCAGCATCCTCCTCTATCCACATATACACTGCAGCATCCTCCACTATCCACATATATACTGCAGCATCCTCCACCATCCACATATACACTGCAGCATCCCTCCACCATCCACATATACACTGCAGCATCCCTCCACCATCCACATATACACTGCAGCATCCCTCCTCTATCCACATATACACTGCAGCATCCTCCACTATCCACATATATACTGCAGCATCCTCCACCATCCACATATACACTGCAGCATCCCTCCACCATCCACATATACACTGCAGCATCCTCCACCATCCACATATACACTGCAGCATCCCTCCACCATCCACATATACACTGCAGCATCCCTCCACCATCCACATATACACTGCAGCATCCCTCCTCTATCCACATATACACTGCAGCATCCTCCACTATCCACATATATACTGCAGCATCCTCCACCATCCACATATACACTGCAGCATCCTCCACCATCCACATATACACTGCAGCATCCTCCACCATCCACATATACACTGCAGCATACTCCACCATCCACATATACACTGCAGCATCCTCCACCATCCACATATACACTGCAGCATCCTCCACCATCCACATATACACTGCAGCATCCTCCACCATCCACATATACACTGCAGCATCCTCCGCCATCCACATATATACTGCAGCATCCTCCGCCATCCATATATATACTGCAGCATCCTCCGCCATCCACATATATACTGCAGCATCCTCCACCATCCATATATATACCGCAGCATCCTCCGCCATCCACATATATACTGCAGCATCCTCCACCATCCATATATATACTGCAGCATCCTCCACCATCCACATATATACTGCAGCATCCTCCGCCATCCACATATATACTGCAGCATCCTCCACCATCCATATATATACCGCAGCATCCTCCGCCATCCATATATATACTGCAACATCCTCGGCCATCCACATATACACTGCAGCATCCTACACCATCCATATATATACTGCAGCATCCTCCACCATCCATATATATACCGCAGCATCCTCCGCCATCCATATATATACTACAGCATCCTCCGCCATCCACATATACACTGCATCATCCTCCGCCATCCACATATACACTGCAGCATCCTCCACCATCCACATATACACTGCAGCATCCTCCGCCATCCACATATACACTGCAGCATCCTCCACCATCCATATATATACTGCAGCATCCTCGGCCATCCACATATACACTGCAGCATCCTCCGCCATCCACATATACACTGCAGCATCCTCCACCATCCATATATATACTGCAGCATCCTCCACTATCCACATATATACTGCAGCATCCTCCACCATCCATATATATACTGCAGCATCCTCCACCATCCACATATATACTGCAGCATCCTCCACCATCCACATATATACTGCAGCATCCTCCACCATCCACATATATACTGCAGCATCCTCCACCATCCATATATATACTGCAGCATCCTCCACCATCCACATATATACTGCAGCATCCTCCGCCATCCACATATACACTGCAGCATCCCTCCACAATCCACATATACACTGCAGCATCCCTCCACCATCCACATATACGCTGCAGCATCCTCCACCATCCACATATACACTGCAGCATCCCTCCACCATCCACATATGCACTGCAGCATCCTCCACCATCCACATATATACTGCAGCATCCCTCCACCATCCATATATATACTGCGGTATCCTCCGCCATCCACATATATACTGCAGCATCCCTCCACCATCCATATATATACTGCAGCATCCTCCACCATCCACATATATACTGCAGCATCCTCCACCATCCACATATACACTGCAGCATCCTCCGCCATCCACATATATACTGCAGCATCCCTCCACCATCCATATATATACTGCAGTATCCTCCGCCATCCACATATATACTGCAGCATCCTCCGCCATCCATATATATACTGCAGCATCCTCCACCATCCACATATATACTGCAGCATCCTCCGCCATCCACATATATACTGCAGCATCCTCCACCATCCATATATATACTGCAGCATCCTCCGCCATCCACATATACACTGCAGCATCCTCCGCCATCCACATATACACTGCAGCATCCTCCACCATCCATATATATACTGCAGCATCCTCCACCATCCACATATATACTGCAGCATCCTCCACCATCCACATATATACTGCAGCATCCTCCACCATCCATATATATACTACAGCATCCTCCACCATCCACATATATACTGCAGCATCCTCCACCATCCATATATATACTGCAGCATCCTCCACCATCCACATATATACTGCAGCATCCTCCACCATCCATATATATACTGCAGCATCCTCCACCATCCACATATATACTGCAGCATCCTCCGCCATCCACATATACACTGCAGCATCCCTCCACAATCCACATATACACTGCAGCATCCCTCCACCATCCACATATACGCTGCAGCATCCTCCACCATCCACATATACACTGCAGCATCCCTCCACCATCCACATATGCACTGCAGCATCCTCCACCATCCACATATATACTGCAGCATCCTTCCACCATCCATATATATACTGCGGTATCCTCCGCCATCCACATATATACTGCAGCAACCCTCCACCATCCATATATATACTGCAGTATCCTCCGCCATCCACATATATACTGCAGCATCCTCCGCCATCCATATATATACTGCAGCATCCTCCACCATCCACATATATACTGCAGCATCCTCCACCATCCACATATACACTGCAGCATCCCTCCACCATCCATATATATACTGCAGTATCCTCCGCCATCCACATATATACTGCAGCATCCCTCCACCATCCATATATATACTGCAGTATCCTCCGCCATCCACATATATACTGCAGCATCCTCCGCCATCCATATATATACTGCAGCATCCTCCACCATCCACATATATACTGCAGCATCCTCCGCCATCCACATATATACTGCAGCATCCTCCGCCATCCACATATATACTGCAGCATCCTCCGCCATCCATATATATACTGCAGCATCCTCCACCATCCACATATACACTGCAGCATCCTCCACCATCCACATATATACTGCAGCATCCCTCCACTATCCACATATATACTGCAGCATCATCCACATATACACTGCAGCATCCTCCGCCATCCACATATACACTGCAGCATCCTCCACCATCCACATATACACTGCATCATCCTCCGCCATCCACATATACACTGCAGCATCCTCCACCATCCACATATACACTGCAGCATCCTCCACCATCCATATATATACTGCAGCATCCCTCCACCATCCATATATATACTGCAGCATCCTCCACCATCCATATATATACTGTAGCATCCTCCACCATCCACATATACACTGCAGCATCCTCCACCATCCACATATACACTGCAGCATCCTCCGCCATCCACATATACACTGCAGCATCCTCCACCATCCACATATACACTGCAGCATCCTCCACCATCCATATATATACTGCAGCATCCCTCCACCATCCATATATATACTGCAGCATCCTCCACCATCCACATATACACTGCAGCATCCTCCACCATCCACATATACACTGCAGCATCCTCCGCCATCCACATATACACTGCAGCATCCTCCACCATCCACATGTACACTGCAGCATCCTCCACCATCCATATATATACTGCAGCATCCTCCACCATCCACATATACACTGCAGCATCCTCCACCATCCACATATACACTGCAGCATCCTCCGCCATCCACATATACACTACAGCATCCTCCACCATCCACATATACACTGCAGCATCCTCCAACATCCATATATATACTGCAGCATCCCTCCACCATCCATATATATACTGCAGCATCCTCCACCATCCATATATATACTGCAGCATCCTCCACCATCCACATATATACTGCAGCATCCTCCACCATCCATATATATACTGCAGCATCCTCCACCATCCACATATACACTGCAGCATCCTCCACCATCCACATATACACTGCAGCATCCTCCACCATCCACATATACACTGCAGCATCCTCCACCATCCATATATATACTGCAGCCAGGGCAGTTTCTAGACTAAAATGCACCCAGGGCGAGGGTGATAAAAATTCCCCCCCCCCCCCTCCCCCACGGAGCCAGGAATAGGTGTCGGCAGTATAGGGGAGCCAGGTCTAATTGCTCTCAGTATAGGTTCCCCCAGTATAGGTAGCCAGACATAGGTGCCCCAGTATAGTTGCCCCGAGTATAGGTTAGTCAGGTATGTGCCTCCAGTATAGGTAGCCAGTATAGTTGCCCCCAGTATAGGTTAGATAGGCAGAAGAGCAGCAGTGTTTCATTTGACTTGCATAGCTGAAGGGAGGAGGTGGCACTGCTGTCCTGACTGGGGAGGAATGGAGTGGCTGAGGGTGAGCAGTTTGTTAGTCACAGACTCACAGCCAGCCAGTGGGCTATTGTGTTGAGCAGCTGCATGTCATGTGAGAACATTAAATGAAGCAAACTAAATTGTCGGGTGCTGTGCGATCATTCCAAATCGTGGAGGGGAACATCCTTACAAGTTTGCCTCAGGCAGCAAAAAGTTAACAACTGGCCCTGCCAATGCAGTGTGAATTTAAGTCCAGCAGGTGGTGCTGCCGCTCTGACTGGACGTAGATTAAACGTCCTGATGAATGATGCGTCCATGCCGTTACCGCCAATCTCACCGATTTGAACCAGCAGCAATTTGCTCACTCTGCTGTCGGACGGCATAGCTCTGTAAGCAGATCAGGAACCACTTGAATTGGCTCCTGACCGCATGATCATGGAGAGCCAATCACATTGGCTCCCATTGATAGACAGCGTCAGGAGCCAATGAAAGAGGCTCTTGACTGGCTGTCAGCACTCTGCAGTCATAGGGCCTGATTCACAAAGCGGTGCTAACAGTTAGCACCCTGGTGAAAAGCCCTTTCTCACATCTAAACTCAGTTTAGGCATGATAAGTTGTGATAAGTTTAGGCATGATAAGTTTAAGCACCAACTGCGTTAGCACCGCAGTGCACAGCTGATCAAAAGTTTTGCGCTAGCAAAGTCTGGTGCACTTCGCATAGAGTTTAATGGCGCTGCTTTGCGTGTGGGACTTTGCACGCTATCTACACTTATCTAAACTAAGCATGCCTAAACTTATCACACCTAAATTTATCACGCCTAAACTTATCACGCCTAAACTGGCTTTTCACTAGCATGGTGCAATGGTTATCACGCCTAAAGTCTCTAACTGGGTTAGCACCGCTTTGTGAATCGAGCCCATAGAGACGGCAGACAGAGGAGCATGCGGCGATGGGGCAGGGTCGTGGCCAGCGAGAGCGGTGGGTATGTGCAGTGATTTGTCGGGAGGTGGCATTTTACTGTACCAGCAGTCTCCAGTCCTTACGGAGAACTCGAGGTGGGTTTCTGCCATCAATATTGGGGCACAGAGGCACATTCGGCATACAATGCCCAGCCTCTGTGTCCTTATAGTGCACCCCCAGGCCCCATCTTCTCTTTTAAAGAACTATTTAGCATTTTACAATTGAAAAAAGTACCCAAAAGTTGGTGAAAATGTACTATCAAAATGATTTCGATTATTTCCTTGCTTGGTGCTGGTTTAAAATATACACTTTATTAACAAGTTTGAAAATATCACCTAGAAGAAAACTCAGGAGAAAAAGTGAATTGCATACGGGCCACTGAATTGTATGTGTAGAATAGCGAAGTACGTCCTCCGCAAGAGTAAACAATAGTCAGCTGACCTGCTCAGCTGATTGGAGCGGGGTCAGCTGATCTCTTCCTGACAGGGCCTTGCTGTGTGATTGGTTGTGCGGAAGGTGGCCGGCCACTGATTGAAGAATGATTGATATTTAAATGTGCAGAGTGCTCCCAGTCTCCGCCCGTGATAAGCATAGCTTTGGCTAGTTGCTGGGTGCAAACTCTGATCATTGTTTGATATTCTGGACTTCAACCTCGGATTGTATTGGACTCTGTTGTGTTTAACTTCTGCTTGATTCCTGGATAACTCTTTGCTTGCTGCCTGGACCGACCTCTGCTAGTTACTGGACTTCTCTTGTTTGCTGCCTGGACCGACCTCTGCTAAGTTACTGGACATTCCTTGCCTGCCGCCTGGACCGACCTTGGACTGTTATTGGATATCCCTGTATGCCACTAACTCTGGACGATAAGTATAAGGTCTACTCTCTTTATCAGTCAGTTAACAGTGTGCATATACTCTTGCATAACTTGTTATATATTATCTGGGACTTCTGTTGACTGTTCACATAATCTTGCATGCAGACTTAAGGAACTGTGCCATACTTACATCTATTGTCGTCTGTTGCTATGCTGCATGCAAGTCTGCTGGAACTGTTTCATGACTCTGATCAAATTGCTATTGCTGGTGAATAGTTTTGCATGAAGATTATATACTTGGATTGCTCTGCCTGGACTGTGTATGTGATACTGCGGAACTGTGTTACTAGCCTCAGTAGAGGCCTCTGGTGGTATATCTGCCTTCTCTGTCAGCTTGTATGCCTTACTCTCTTAAAGTTAACCTAGAGATGAAGCACCCTCATGTATTTTACCATATAGATCAGTGGGAACATTAGAGAAAACATCGACCATGCTTTCTGTTTCATTCTGCACTGCACAGCTTGTTTTTTATCAAACAAGATCAAATCCCGACTGAGCATTTAGTCTGGCTTTGCTATAATGACTCAGATATGATTCCTGAGCAGAGCCAGCAGGAGGCAGGCTTGGACTTGAAAAGACATGAGAGAAGACAGACTGAGCTATAAGTATTCCTGAAAAAAGCCAGACTGAATGCTCAGTCTGGGATTTTATCAGGGCTGATTAGAAGTAAGTTGTGCAGAGCAGAAGAAACAGAAAGCAAGGTAGGTGTTTTCTCTAATGTTCCCACTGATATATATGGTAAAATACACGAGGGTGCTTTGCCTCTGGTTCCCTTGAAGGCCTGGTGCACACCAAAAACCGCTAGCAGATCCGCAAAATGCTAGCAGATTTTGAAACGCTTTTTCTTCTTTTTCTGCAGCGTTTCAGCTAGCGTTTTGCGGTTTTGTGTAGCGGTTTTGGTGTAGTAGATTTCATGTATTGTTACAGTAAAGCTGTTACTGAACAGCTACTGTAACAAAAACCGCCTGGCAAACCGCTCTGAAGTGCCGTTTTTCAGAGCGGTTTGCGGTTTTCCTATACTTAACATTGAGGCAGAAACGCATCTGCAATCCAAAATCTGCTGCAGCCCGGGAGTATGCGTTTCTGCAAAACGCCTCCCGCTCTGGTGTGCACCAGCCCATTGAAATACATTACCCTAGCAGATCCGCACCCGCAAGCAGATCGCAAACCGCAGCGGAAACGCTCCGGTGTGCACTAGGCCGAAGTCCTAATTAGGGCCAGCTAGCAGTGTGCCAGGCAAGGACAGTTTAGGTGTCAGTTAGTGGTGTGTCAGGCAGGGATAGCTAGGTGAAGAGCGAGACTTATAGCCTGGGCATACACGCTGACTCCTCAAATTATATCACCAAGCCTTACAACTACACAATTCATTATATCATAATTTTTTTTTTCCACAGGTTTGCTTTAAGATGCATTTCTGAGGCTGATTCATCATTTCCCACTAATACAATAAATACGATCGTCTGACAGGTCCAGCCAATCAGACATCCGGAGACTGGAGAGAAGTGTGAGCGACTGTCGGGCTGTTCTCACTGCAGTCATTAGAAGGGGCTGATATATTGATTTTTAACAGAAATATAACTTACAGGTTCAATTGCCTGGCAGGTCACATGATCTCCATCCCTTACCCATTGATGGCTCCCTCTGGAGTCTGCAGACACCTTGTCAGACAGGAAGTAGGGCCATCCATCTGGGGAGGACCGCCTCAGGCCTTCTCGCCCTCACTGGCTGATGAGCTGAGCTGAAGAGGGAATAGAAAGTCCAATAAACAAGCATTTCAGTGAAATTGCTGCAGAGGAAGTTCTCTGGATGCTGTAAAGGCTCACATTCCCTATTCTAAGTCTAACATGAGTCTAAAAGATGACTGTAAGGGCTGGTATTTACAGAGGTCCTGAGAGCACCATGGTTCCTAAGACAGCTAGAGAGCTTACCATATACGTAGGAAACAAAGCTGAGTATTTTATACAAAATGTAATGAAGAAAACAGGGTGGTCCACTCATACTCTGGTCAGGCTGCTTTGCTACTGAAAAATGAGCAACAAAAATCTTGAGTTGTCATAGGAGACCCCACCCCACTACTTCCCTCACGCTGAGCGGTGCAGGGTAACACATAGGGATGGAATAGAAAACTGCACATTGCGGGTGTGCACTTCCTCTGGCCTCAACTACCTGCGGCACTCATGTGACATCACACGAGAGCTCCAAGGACAAAAGAAAGAGAGGAGGTGTATGGGGGAGCACTGGGAGAGAGTGGGGAGAAACTGGGAGCACAGGGGAGCAGGTGGAGGACAGGGCATCACAGGGCGATACTAGGGGGACACTGGAGGCAAAGGGGAGCAGGAGGAGGACAGGGGGACAGTAGGGGGTCACTGGAGGCACAGGGGAGCAGTCGGAGGATAGGGGAGTACAGGGAGACAGTAGGGGGACACTGGAGACACAGGGGAGCAGGCGGAGGATAGGGGAGTACAGGGAGATAGTAGGGGGACACTGGAGGGACAGGGGAGCAGGCGGAGGACAGTGCATCACAGAGGGAGAGTAGGGGACACTGGAGGCACAGGGGAGCAGGCGGAGGAGAGGAGAGTACAGGGAGACAGTAGGGGGACTCTGGATGGACAGGGGAGTACAGGGAGACAGTAGGGGGACACTCGAGGCACAGGGGAGCAGGCGGAGAACACGGCATCACAGGGGGAGAGTAGGGGGACACTGGAGGCACAGGGGAGCAGGCGGAGGATAGGGGAGTACAGGGAGAGACAGTAGGGGGACTCTGGAGGGACAGGGGAGTACAGGGAGACAGTAGGGGGACACTGGAGGCACAGGGGAGCAGGCGGAGGACAGGGCATCACAGGGGGAGAGTAGGGGGACACTGGAGGCACAGGGGAGCAGGCGGAGGATAGGGGAGTACAGGAAGACAGTAGGGGGACACTGGAGGCACAGGGGAGCAGGCGGAGGATAGGGGAGTACAGGGAGAAAGTAGGTGGACACTAGAGGCACAGGGGAGCAGGCGGAGGATAGGGGAGTACAGGGAGACAGTAGGTGGACACTGGAGGCACAGAGGAGCAGGCGGAGGACAGGGCATCACAGGGGGAGAGTAGGTGGACACTGGAGGCACAGGGGAGCAGGCGGAGGACAGGGCATCACAGGGGGAGAGTAGGGGGACACTGGAGGCCCAGGGGACCAGGCGGAGGACAGGGCATCACAGGGGGAGAGTAGGGGGACACTGGAGGCCCAGGGGAGCAGGCAGAGCATAGGGGAGCACAAGGGGCAGTAGGGGGACACTGGAGGCACAGGGGAGCAGGTGGAGGATAGGGGAGTACAGGGAGACAGTAGGGGGACATTGGAGGCACAGGGGAGCAGGCGGAGGATAGGGGAGTACAGGGAGACAGTAGGGGGACACTGGAGGCACAGGGGAGCAGGCGGAGGACAAGGCATCACAGGGGGAGAGTAGGGGGACACTGGAGGCCCAGGGGAGCAGGCAGAGCATAGGGGAGCACAAGGGGTAGTAGGGGGACCCTGGAGGCACAGGGGAGCAGGCAGAGGACAGGGCATCACAGGGGGAGAGTAGGAGGACACTAGAGGCACAGGGGAGCAGGCAGAGCATAGGGGAGCACAAGGGGCAGTAGGGGGACACTGGAGGCACAGGGGAGCAGGTGGAGGATGGGGCCTAAAGGTGGTCACTTATAATCCAATATTTTTTTACCCAATTTTACCAAATCTATGTAGTATAAGGGTACAATTGAGTAAATATATATTGAATGAATCATTTAAAGGGAAGGTCCAAGCAAAATAAAAAAATGAGTTTCACTTACCTGGGGCTTCTACCAGCCCCATGCAGCCATCCTGTGCCCTCGTAGTCTCTCACTGCTGCTCCAGCCCCCCGCTGGCAGCTTGCCGACCTCGGAGGTCGGCGGGACGCATTGCGTACATTTTTACGCATTCCCGCTAGTGCAGGAACATTAACACATACATTTTTACGCATTGCTGGTTCAATGCGTAAAAATTTACCAGTCCGAGGTTGGCAAGCTGCCAGCGGGGGACTGGAGCAGCAGTGAGTGACTGCGAGGACACAGGATGGCTGCATGGAGCTGGTAAAAGCCCCAGGTAAGTGAAACTCATTTTTTTATTTTGCTTGAACCTTCCCTTTAAGCAGTCCCTTATATTACATAGATGTGGTAAGATTGGATGAAAAAGATTGTATCATTAGTGGTCACCACTAGACATTCGCATTGGGAAGATACACGCTTTCCAGCCTGACCTTGACTTGGAGCTAGCACTGAGTACACAAGCTACAAGATGTACTATATCTGGACTATATGTGCACATATCTGTGCAGACATTCTCTCCTTGACCTCTAGTCTTTTATAAAAACATTTGGTATGCAAGCTACAATACAATATCTAGACTATAAGTTACTTGGGTACTTATTCGTTAGTCGGGCGCATCCGGCAGGTGACGCTAATTACTATTCCCCCTCCAGGCCGACATGGATAGTAGGGAAAGATGTAACTCTGGTGGAGTTTTGTCGCCACCAAGAGGATGCGCCCGGCTAACGGATAAGTACCGTTACTTGAGTAATAAGCAACTGCTAAATGAGCTATAGCCACATTAGATATACAGTATATACTGTACATTTTATAATTATGGCTAAGGCCCTTTTGTACTTAATCAGTTGATCTCAGTTATAACTGAAAGACAACTGATTTTCAAAATAATGCTCATGTTTTCCTATGGCTCAAGTTCCATTATACGCGTTTTAACTGATGAGCTTTTTCACAATGCACTGCTATCGAAAAAACGCGTACCAACGCATACTAATGGGTACTAATGCATACCAATGCATTAAAGAGAACCAGAGAGGAAGCACCCTCTTGTATTTTACATTATAAATCAGTGGGAACATGACAGTAAACACCTTATCTGCTCTCTGTTTCATTGTTCTCTGTTTAATCTGACTGTTATCACCTCTGATAAGACTCCCCAACTAAGCACTCAGTCTAGCTTTGCTAGGAAAATATTATAGCTGAGTCTGTCTTCTCGGGTGTCTTTTCAAGCCCAAGCCTGCCCCCTTGTGGCTCTGCTATAATGACTCAGCTATAATTATTCCCTGCAAAGCCAGACTGAATGCTCAGTCCGGGATTCTTATCACAGCTGATAACAGACACTTTTAGCAGTGAGGATGAAAAAGAGAGCATGGTAAGTGTTTTCTCTAATGTTCTCACTGATATATATGGTAAAATACACAAGGGTGCTTCGTCTCTGGTTCCCTTTAAGTGTAAAAGGCTACTGAAAACACACTCCAAATTATATAAGAATGTATACTTGTTGACAATGTATGACAAGCTAAACTGAAGTCGTTTGAAAAGCTAAACTGAAGTCGTTTGCAACAGATTTTACGACAATTGTCTATAAATATGTAGCCAAACAACAAAGATAAGTGACTGACATTGGTTATTTTGCCCGATCCATCCTGTGGATCAACTCAGGCAGTTGGCCATGTGTGTTCAATGTTGTTTGAGCGGCATTGTTCTACTGAATGGGCGCATCATGCATGACATCATATTTAAATAAGTTGGTCTTCTGTTTCAGGTGATTTTTGTTGGGCGTGTGAACAGCAACTTTACAGTTGCTTTCGATTACTTGAAAATCTAAATTACTTGGAGGCTGGGCAGCAAAATCCACAACCTGGAAAGTCGTGGAAAAGTTCCCCGGGATTTGGGGGGTATAAAGACGTCATTCTGCTGCGGGTATTCAGCGTTTCAGCACTGCTCATATTGCTTAAGATAATTAGCAGGTAAATAGAAGTATTTAATTTGGCTTCAGACTCTCTTTAAGCATGATCATTGCTGTACTGTTGATTTGTGGTTTATTCAGAGCACACAAGGGTTCATGCTAATAAAGGCAAAATGAGGAAGGTTTCTGCCAAACAAATACATCAGATTAAGAGAACAGCTGCTAAAATGCCATTACAAAGCAGCAAACACATATTTGCAGCTGCTGGTACCTCCGGAGTACCGCAAACATCCAAGTGCAGGATTCTCCAGAGGATTTTAGTCCATAAACCTTCTATTCAACCACCCCTAACCAATTCTCACAAGCAGAAACAGCTGCAGTGGGCCCAGAACTACAAGAAGACTAATTTTCGAACTGCCTTGTTTACTGATAAGTGCAGTGCAATTCTTCATGGTCCAGATGGATGAAGTGGTGGAAAAAAAAACATACTATTATCCTTTGGAGGTTTGTTAGGTAAAATTCAAATTATACTCTAAGGCCTTGTTCACATAGCGTTCGCGTTGGGCGTTTTTTGATGCAATTATTTTTTTTGTGATTCCCGACGCATGGGTGGGTTTTTGTTAAAAGCGCTTTTCTAAGCGCTTTTCCAAAGCGTTTTTTTAATTCACTCCCTGTCACAAGTCAGGAAGTGAACTCTTTGACCCGGAAAACAATAAATATAATGTATTTATTCTTAAAAACGCAAACGCAATCGCTACACAAAGCGAATTTGTGAGCGTTTTGCATTTTTCCTATACCTTCAATTGAGGCGGAATCACCTCAAAAATGGTACAGGCACCGCTTTGCTGAGCAGAACGTAAACGAACCGCTCAGATGTAAACTCTCTCGTAGGGAATCATTGCACAAGCGTTTTTAGGGAGAATTTGAAAATCGCCTACGCTTGAAAAAAGGGCAAAAACGCCCTGAGGGCCCATTCACACTTGCGTTTTCAAAACGTCAGTAATTTTAGCCGGCGTTTTGCAGGAGTGATTTTTCCACGATTTCACGTGGAAAAATCACTGAACACTGTGGCGATTTTGCTGCAATGGCGTTTAACGCTTCTATAGCACTGAAACGCGATTGCCGGGAAATCGCCTGAAAATGGTGCAGGCGACGCATTTGCATTTCGCGCTTTTGGGCAATTTGCGGCGATTAGTGCAAATCGCCCAAGTAAGAACGGGCCCATAGGGTTTCATTACACTAGCGCTTTTAAAAGGCGCTAGCGTTTGAGGGTTTTTTACCGAAATCACGGCAAAACGCTCTAGTGTGAACGAGCCCTAATGGTTGATGACTCAAAATTTATACTGGCTGCTACTTGCATGGACTATTTAGGAAAATCTAAAAAAAGTATAATGTACATAATAATTTGGAACGCAATGTAGTGTGCAATTAGTATTAATTAATATTAGCATGAGCATTCGATAAACTTTTGACAGACAGTGGTATCCACCAGTCCCCCTCCCAGCCATATCCCGGGAAGACCTGATGATATTTAGAAGCACCTGAAGTTCTGTTAGTCTCAACTTTCCATTTCTTTGCCTTCTCATCCGTCATCTATTGATCCGTCACCGAAATAAGAGAATGTCAGCGCGCTCTCGGAAAACATTGTTCAGCGGAGACCGGGAGATTGTCACAGCTCACTTTTTTCCCTGATAATTCCCATCGTCCCAAAGTGATGATGGTAGAAATATGGCCCCTTGCTCATGTCGCTGTAAAAGAATTTTATACGTTGAGCGCCATTATTACCTATCATTCGGAAATGTCAGCGATGGGATAAAGTGCGTTCTGGGCTCTGGTGGCTGGGAGATCACTCATCCCTTTTCTGACGAGCTTAACGACCTGTCGCTCGACGCCGCTAACATTTTCAAGTGTATGGTATTGTTAATGCTTTTATGGGAGTTTAAAGTTCTTTGCAGACCATCTGTGGAAGCTAAATTGCCACTTTTTTTTTCCTTTTCCTCCCCGCCGAAGGATAAATGGAAAGATTTCATTAAAAGTATAAAAAAGTAATTTGCCATTTGCTGATTGTTTAACCACTTCACATCCAGACCTTGTTTCCCACTTAAAGAGGAACTCCAGCCTAAACAAACATACTGTCATTAAGTTACATTAGTTATGTTAATTAAAATAGATAGGTAATATAATCTCTTACCCACCCTGTTTTAAAAGAACAGACAAATGTTTGATTTCATGATGGCAGCCATCTTTTTGGTTGAAAGGAGGTGACAGGGAGCATGAGACACATTTCCAACTGTCCTGTGTCCTGATCACCTCTCCCAGTTGCTAGGCAACGTGAATAACAACATAGGAAATCCCATTATGCTCTGCACAGCATCAGGGAAAAAAAGCTCGGGCTTTTTTTTTTTGATGGGTGGAGCTTAGATAAAAATGCAGCTAAAAATGATGCTTTGGTAAGAAAAACAAAGTTCTGATGCTGTGAAACTGTTAAAGAAACACCAAGCCTTTTCAGTTCTGCTGAGTAGATTTTTAGTCCGGAGGTTCACTTTAAGGACCAGAGCAGTTTTGACACTTTAGCTATGTCCTTATTTAATCAGAAATAACTTTAATCCTACTTATGACACAGAAATGAAATATATATTGTTTTTTTCAAGACAAACTAGGCTTTCATTGTATGCCACTTTTTCCCTCGAAAAATTTTATTTTTTATGAATTTTTATGGAAAAACAAGGAAAAAAATAGAAAAAACACATTGTTTCTCAGTTTTACTAATTCCAGTTTAAAAATAAAAAGCGCTACTGTAGATAAAAAAACACACATTTTGTTTGGCTATTCTTACCGCTTATCACAATACTTAGAATTGTGCACAGCTGTGGTTCAGCTACACGACTTATATCTACTGACTCGTGGCTTAGATGAAGTCAGATGACGTAGACCCCACAGGGGTCTGTACTGGGTCCAGTGCTCTTCAATTTATTTATTAATGACCTAGTGGATACAGTAGTGAGCAATGTTGCTATTTTTGCAGATGATACAAAATTGTGCAGAATCATCAACTCTAAGGAAGATAGTGTTATATTGCAACAGGATCTGGATAGGATGGCTATATGGGCACATACATGGCAGATGAAATTCAATGTTGACAAATGTAAAGTCATGCATTTTGGTCGTACCAATGGTCTAACACCATACAAAATAAATGGGATACAGTTGGGGACATCAAACTTGGAGAAGGACTTAGGAGTACTCATCGACAACAAGTTAAATAATCGTACTCAATGCCAAGCCGCTGCAGCTAAAGCTAACAAAATTTTGGGATGCATTAAAAGGGAAATAAAAACTCGAGATGCTAGCATAATATTGCCCCTGTTTAACTCTCTAGTAAGGCCACATCTGGAATATGGAATTCAGTTCTGGGCACCACATTACAAAAAAGATATTGCAGTTCTAGAGCAGGTGCAGAGACGAGCAACAAAATTGATACGTGGGATGGAAGGTCTCACTTACCAAGAAAGGTTAGATAAACTGGGTTTATTTAGTCTAGAGAAAAGACGCCTTAGAGGAGATCTAATTAACATGTATAAATACATCAGAGGGCAATATAATAGCTTGGCGGATGAGCTTTTTGTCCCTAGGCCTTCTCAAAGGACTAGAGGACATGATCTGCGCATGGAGGAAAAACGTTTTAGCCATTTATTTAGGAAAGGGTTCTTTACAGTAAGAGTGATTAAGATGTGGAATGCATTGCCACAGGAAGTCGTTATGGCAAACTCTATACCTGCATTTAAAGGGGGCTTAGATGCTTTCCTTGCGTTGAATGACATCCATGGCTACAATTACTAGGTAATGCCAATGATGTTGATCCAGGGATTTTATCTGATTGCCATCTGGAGTCGGGAAGGAATTTTTACCTTGTAAGGGTTTTTTCGCCTTCCTCTGGATCAACAGGGATATGTGAGGGAGCAGGCTGGTGTTGTACTTTGTACTGGTTGAACTCGATGGACGTATGTCTTTTTTCAACCAAAGTAACTATGTAACTATGTAACTATATATACTGTAGTGGTGGATAAAGTGGTTAATATTTGGCTAAAAGATACAATCCCGCAAATTACACGACCCGTCGCCATGATAACGGCGCTCTGGAAATGCTCTGGTGTCTGAAACAACAAGTAGCGGTACTTATGTACTTACCGTAGATTTTTTTTTCAATCAACAAAAATGTTATTGGATAAGAAGTTAGGTACACAAATATGTATGCAGCAGACAAAAAATACAAATAGCAATATGATAAAGATATTAGATCAGTGACGGAGCTACACTGGGGCACACTGGGTTACTGATTCCCCCCTGGGAATCACTGTACCCCACTGATTGCCCCACCCCTTGCTCAGTACGGACACACATTTTGCAGCTATAATGCAAATTCTTATTTCCGTAATTGCCATACAAACCGTAACTCGCAATTCCATACGCGTAATTCCCATTGCGTGATAACACGTTTCGATGCAAATTACATAAATTCAGGTTTTCTATTGAAACAAAGTTATTTTAATTACGAAAATAGACGTAGTCACTCAGGCTCTACCTGCAGCCACTTCCAAGACAGGTGCTCTTTGTCAAGGTGCATTATGCATGCTGAAACATTTGGTTTTGTGCCTTGCAATATCTAATAATGCAAAGATTCCTGCACGTGCTTTCGCTTAACCTATTTTGGTTCTTGGACGTAGAAACTACGTCCAGGAACCATGCGCGCTACCGCGCGCTCCCGCGGCCGGTCGCGCGCGTGAATGCGCGCTCCCGGTCCGCGGTTCGTTAGCCAGGCAATCAGTGAATCGGGCTATGTTGCCCGATCACTGATTGCTCTCCCCCGCTGAAAAAGCGACAGCTTCTCTCGGAAGCTGTGCTTTTTCTGGCTGTTCCCTCCCCGATGCGTCACTCTAAGCGTGTGTTACGCTTAGAGTGACGTCATGTAAACAAACTCATGGCCGCCATCTTGTGGCCAAAAAGTAATACTAAAACTCAAAGTAAAAATAAATACAAATTAACACACATTTACATTATAAATCTATTGTTTACCTCCCACCCTCCCAAAACTACCCAAATAAAATGTTTACTATAAAAAAAAAAACATTACAATAAAAAAAAAAAAACATGTAAATATTTACCTAAGGGTCTAAACTTTTTAAATATTAATGTAAAGATGAAATATTTCTATATTTTTTTTATTTTAAACTTGTAAATAGTGATAGATGCAAAATGGAAAAAATGCACCTTTATTTCCAAATAAAATATTGTCGCCATACATTGTGATAGGGACATAATTTTAACGGTGTAATAACCGGGACATATGGGCAAATACAATACGTGAGTTTTAATTATGGAGGTATGTATTATTTTAAAACTATAATGGCTGAAAACTTAGAAATAATGAATTTTTCCATTTTTTCTTATTCTTCCTGTTAAAATGCATTTACAGTAAAGTGGCTCTTAGCAAAATGTACCCCCCAAAGAAAGCCTAATTGGTGGCAGAAAAAACAAGATATAGATCAGTTCATTGTGATAAGTAGTGATAAAGTTATAGGCTAATGAATGGGAGGTGAACATTTCTCACGTGAAAATGATGGAACGCGAATGGGTTAAATGTATCAGGAGGCTCTGGACTGGAACACAATTTTGAGAACAGCCAAATTCATTCACGACCGGGGAAGATGGTAAGGGAGCCTTCGGCCTGCATGGGGCCGGAGGAAGCCCAAGGTTTTGAGTAGTAGTCAATGCAAATTAGGAAGTACAGTCACCTACTATTTACCCAAATCTTAGTCTAAGGGCCAGCGCACACCAAAAACCTCTAGCAGATCCACAAAACGCTAGAGATTTTTGAAGCAGATTTTCAGAGCGATTCCTAGGCATGTTTAGAGAGGTTTTCTTAACATGCCTAGCGTTTTTTTTAGTATTTTTGTGTAGCAGATTACAAATATTGTTACAGTAAAAGCTGTTACTGAACAGCTTCTGTAACAAAAACGCCTGGAAAACCGCTCTGATCTAGCGTTTCTCAGAGCGGGTTTCCACTTTCCTATACTTTATATTGAGGCAGAAACGCCTCAGAAATCTCAATAATGCTGCAGCCCCCGAGTTTGCATTTGTGGAAAAAACGAGCCGCTCTGGTGTGCACCAGCCCATTGAAATACATGACCCAAGCAGTTTTCAAACAGCTAGTGTTTTTAAAAACGCTCAAGAACCGCTCTGGTGTGCATCAGCCCTAAAATGGAATTTATGCCACAGACTGGCACTGATAATGTGTAACATGTCTCTAATAAAAAAAAAAATTAAAAGAGAGAGAGAGAGTACGGTATGCCCCTTTCATTTCACAATAGGCAAAAATCCCACAGCGCTCTTCTGCAGGAATGTACAGACATTTTCCAGGACTCACAGATGTGAGATACAAAGGGCACTCTTGGTGGAAAATGTAAGATGTAAATTCTTCGCTAGATGAATTTGACGCAGTGACATGGATCATAAATATATAAGTCTGGGGTGAGGGGTGGGGTTTGACGGGACTGACAATTCCAATTTGCAGATCAGTTTTCAACTTTATTAGTTACTAACACTTTTATGAATCAACCCCAATAGCTTTGTCATCCCAGAGTCTCTTTGAAGGCACAGTGTTGGGCGAACACCTGGATGTTCGGGTTCGGGAACGTTCGCCGAACATGGCCGCGATGTTCGGCATGTTCGGGCCGAACCCCGAACTCCCCGAACATCCCGCTTTTGGGGGCCCTATGGGGTTGCAGGCATAAGGGGGGAGCATGCCCCGATCGCGGGGGGGGGGGGTCGGAAATTTCCCCCACCCCCTCCGCTAGCGCTCCTCCCTCTGCCCGCTTCCCCATACAAAAGTTTAAGAAAAGTAAAATAGTACCGGTGGTGAAGTGAGTGAGGAGGAGGAGTCCGGAGAGTGACGCGTTGAGGGAGGCCGGGCAGCGGGCGGTTCAGCGGTAGTACCCTTGTGGTACTTCCGCCCTTTCTTTGACCTCACGTCCTCTGCATACGAGGGTACGCGTCACGCGTACCCTCGTATGCGTCATCACGCAGAGGACGTGAGGTCAGAGAAAGGGCGGAAGTACCACAAGGGTACTACCGCTGAACCGCCCGCTGCCCGGCCTCCCTCAACGCGTCACTCTCCGGACTCCTCCTCCTCACTCACTTCACAGTGCCACTGCCAGCCACTACCACCGGTACTATTTTACTTTCCTTAAACTTTTGTATGGGGAAGCGGGCAGAGGGGGGAGCGCTAGCGGAGGGGGTGGGGGGAATTTCCGACCCCCCTCCGCGATCTAGGCTTGCTCCCCCCTTATGCCTGCGACCCCATAGGGGGGCCGTATTCGGCCGAACAGGGCCCTGTTCGGCCAGGCATTGAGCCGTTCGGGCGAACCCGAACAGTTTGGCCGAACACCACCAGGTGTTCGGCCGAACTCGAACATCACCCGAACAGGGTGATGTTCTGCAGAACCCGAACAGTGGCGAACATTGTTCGCCCAACACTAGGCACAGTGTGTGATAATCTGCTTTGCAAAGGTGATGCTTCAGTTATTATTCATCTGAACTGCAGTTCATGGTAACTTCTCCTCCAACCAGTGTAAGCAAAGCAGCTCCATCTATGACATGAGGACAGTCCTGGATTTACCGTAAGGCACTGTAGGCACACGCCTACAAGCGCATGATAATGGAAAGGCGGCCCACTCCCCTCCCCTCGTGCCTCCCTTCCTCTTTCACTATGCAATGTCCCAAACAGAGTGTAAATGAGAGGTTACTCATCCGGTTCTCGACATTCCACTGATGAGATCTCCCTTCAGTCTGGGGCACCCTCTAGCTACCTAAATGTGTGGGCACCTCTACCTACTTAATACTGAGGATTGCTCTGGCTACCTAATGCTAAGGGGCACCTGTAGCTACCTAGGATGGGCAAGTGAACTAAAAAGGTGCCAGGACATCTGTGCCTGTAGGCTCCTGTGAGGTAAATCTAGGCCTGCATAATAAGGAACCTTCTGTGACAATGGCCTATTCATTAGCAATGTCATTAGAATGTGGATCTTTGCTTATCCGGTAGGGATTCTGTTCTCAGGCCTTCTCTTTCCCCTCTGTGTGCTCAGCCCAGATTCTGGCTGTGGAAGGCCTTGGAAGGTCTCCACTGGTTCCTGGCCAAGACTCAGATTTATAGCTAGGCCTGTGTGTGTCTGTTCTGTAAAGGGGCCAATGTTTGGCTTCGTTATCATTGCCAGAGAGGGAGCCAGAGTTGGAAGAGATGTTCACACTGCAGTGGGCTCTGCAATACCAGATAGATGGGTTTACTCAACAATGTTCTACATTCGCACCTTCTGCCTTATTCACAATTGTTCTCTTTCTGCAAAGTCAAAGATAAATCAGCTTTCCAGGAATCATTTTAGGCTGCACTGAACATTTCTAGCATAAAACAGGCCAGATTCAAGCAGTTGTCATAGTAGGACACAACCACATTACTTATAGAGTTGAACTTTTTAAAAGTTTGGAATTATTTTTCTATTCATTTTACTTATACAGACACATGACTGAGCCAACAGTTCCCTGTTGTCTAGTGACCCCCCTCCCTCCCCTATACATTTCCCTGTTGTCTTGTTACCCCCCTTACAGTTCCCTGGTGTCTATGGCTTACCCCCTCCCTTCCCCATAAGGCTTCCCTGGTGATCTAAAGCTTCATCCCAATATAGTTTCCTTGGTGGTCTGGAGTGGACCAGACACAATGAACAGTGAGGAAACCACTGATAGTTCTGGGTCCAGATGTGGCCTGCAGTCCAGAATTTGACCTGCATGCGCTAACCTAACCTGACCTACACTATAGCCAAGTTTCAGCTATACCGTAGCAAACATATACTATAAAGAAGCCGAAAATTGACTCTTGGCTGTTGTATAGGTGAGCACCTGAGCACTATCCCTACATCCTCCTTCACTCCAGTTGGCTTGCATGACCTCCTGAGGTTTCACCCGAGATCCATCTGCATCGCTATTTCCTGCCAACATCTGAAAATCAATGTCATGAGAACAGGGGGCGGGGCAAAGGAGACCGACGACACTGGACAGGGAGAGGGAGGAATGTCCCAGCCAGACAAGTGAATTGACACCACCCTCACGCACCATGTTACACACAGCATTGCATCTGGAGGCACTTATAGCCCGTAGGCCTCCAGGAGAACTACAGCAGGCCCTTAGGATGTTGGAGTGGAGTGGGGCTGTGGCCGGGTCTCATGAACATATAACCTGCCTAAGGGCCTGAGGCAGCTGCTGCCTTGTGGAAGATCTGTCCATTAAAGGGAAGGTTCAAGCAAAATAAAAAAATGAGTTTTACTTACCTGGGGCTTCTACCAGCCCCATGCAGCCATCCTGTGCTCTCGTAGTCAATCACTGCTGCTCCAGTCCCCCGCTGGCAGCTTGCCGACCTCGGAGGTCGGCGGGCCGCATTGCGTACATTTTTACACATTCCCGCTAGTGCAGGAACATTAACACATACATTTTTACGCATTACTGGTTCAATGTATGTGTTAATGTTCCTGCACTAGCGGGAATGCGTAAAAATGTACGCAATGCGGCCCGCCGACCTCTGAGGTCAGCAAGCTGCCAGCGGGGGACTGGAGCAGCAGTGAGTGACTACGAGGGCACAGGATGGCTGCATGGGGCTGGTAGAAGCCCCAGGTAAGTGAAACTCATTTTTTTTATTTTGCTTGGACCTTCCCTTTAAGCTGTCATCAATATAATACAACATGCATATCGGGTCACATTAATTTCATTTAAAGAAAAACTGAAGTGAGAAGAATATGGGGGCTGCCATGTTTATGTCTTTTTAAACAACACCAGTTGCCTGGCAGTCCTGATGATCTATTTGGCTGCAGTAGGGTCTGAATAACACCAGAAACAAGCAGGCAACTAATCTTATCAGATCTGACAATAATGTTGGAAACATCTGATCTGCTGCATGCTTGTTCAGAATCGAATCGAATCACGATCGGACATGTTGGATTAAATTGGATCGTAAATAGAATCGTAATCGAATCGTACAAAGAATCCTATTGTGTAGATGGGGCTTAAAAGGCAGAAGATCAGCAGGACAGCCAGGCAACTGGTATTGCTTAAAAGATACCAGATGAGAAAGCATATAAACTGAACCTGTACTGGGTAGCGGGGGATAATCAAATACGCACCTCGCCTCCCGTTCCCCTCCATCCCCCGCCACTCTTCTCTGCTCCTTCCTGTTGTCCTGGGCGACTTTGCCAACTCCAAACCGGACATAATGCACCGTGCATGCACAGTATGTCCGTTCTGATCCCCTGTGGCCGCGTAGTGATGTCACAGGACAGGAGCAAGCTCGCTCCTGCATCCCGGCGTCATCGCTGAATGGAGACGCGGGGGGACGAGCATACTCCTGTCCTGTGATGTCACTTGGCGCAGGCAGTAGGAAGTAGACGTTTTCTTTCCCCTACAAAGCAACATGGTTGACAGAATGCAAACTGTCAGGACCTTGATCCTGACCAGGGCCGGTTCTCTCATGAAGCAAGGTGAAACATTTGCATCAGTCGCAGAGATTACAGGGGCAGCATATTTGTACTGTGTTTACACTTACAGCATGCATTCAGAGTAGGAGGAGAAGTGAGAGGAGAGCGAGGTGATGAAGTCATCATTGGGAAAAAGCAGCTTGTTGTGCTGTGTGAGGAGTCTGGCAGTGAGTGAAGAAGGGGCCGGCAGGAGAGCAGCAGTGCTTTATTTGACTTGCACAGGAGAAGGGAGAATGTGGCACTGCTGTCCTGACTGAGGAGGAATGGAGTGGCCAAGGGTGAGCAGTTTGTTTGTCACAGGCTCAAAGCCAGCCAGTGAGCTATCCTATTGAGCTGCAGTATGTAATGTGAGAACATTAAATAAAGCAGAGTAAATAAGCAAGTGTTGTGCAATCATACCAAAATGGGAGGGGGGGCATCCTCACAAGTTTGCCTCAGGCAGCAAAAGATCTAGAACTGGCCCTGGTCCTGACATCACACAGTGGGAGGGGTTTCACCACAATATCAGCCATATAGACTTCCCCCTGATGATCTATTCAAGAAAAAGTAAATAGTTCTCATGGGAAAGAGGGTATCTGCTACTGATTGGGATGTAGTTCAATCCTGGGTTACGGTTGCTCTTTAACTCTGATGACAACTAGGCAAGGTATAAAAATGAAAATTACTTTCACGTGACTGAATATTTTAGTGAAATGGTTGTTACTACTTATTGAGCAGACAGGAAAGTTACTGATAAAAAGACAATGCCTAGTAAATAGACGTGTGAGCAGCATGTGTCGGTGACATGACTTTCCTCCTTCGCAGAGGTCCTGGCTGATCCCAGCTGTCTGCGGCCTCTCAGGATAATCAGTTTTCTCGGGAATGAGAAGACGTGGCATTGTGTACCGCCACAGTCAGCACAATCAGCGCCATTATCTGAACGCCGGGTAATTTACCAGCTGTAGGATGAGAAGTCTGGAACTTCTGTATCCTCTCTGCGGCTCAATATTCATAGGAGTGACATCAGCACTTTCTGATGACTTCAATTCAAGAGGTCCCCAAACTTAGATTTCACCTTTCTGGAAAACAAAACTTTCTGAAATAAAACAGCAGGTTGAAAATACACAGATGGCCAGATCGCCACTGCTGCAGAAATGACTGCTTGTTCAGGATATAACGACACTTTTGGATTGTTGTAGTTCTTTTTCAAAAGAAAAGACTATTTACCATATTTTTCAAACTATAAGACGCACTTTTTCGACCTGACTGTCTCAACGGCAGTACCAGGCTGGTCATTGGGGCCAATCGCAGCACTTCCTCAGTAGCAGGGAGTGCTGTGATTGGCCCCAATGACGAGCCTGGTCCTGCCGTTGAGACCACCGGGTCCAGTAAGAAGAGTGAGCTGTGAGCAGCTATGATTGGCCGGCTGGGACAGCGCTCCCCGCCTGATTCCTAGATGTGGCTGTGCTATCCCTGAAGATATCGTACTTCACCAGTTGCAGCATATGTACACTATGAAGAACGGGGAACAGCAGGCCAGAGGGGACAAGGGGATGGGGGCCAGCGCCCCAGGGGACAGGTGGAAGGATGGTGGAGAGGGCGGTGGAGGACAGGGGACAGCCCGCCGGAGGGGACAGGAGGATGGGGCCAGCCCGCCAGAGGGGACAAGTAGAAGGACTTTGCAACAGAGGACAGGGACAGCAGGCTGGGGTAAGACGGGACAGCGCGGTGGAGGAGACAGGAGAATGCAGGACAGGGGAAAAGGACACAGATACTGGATGACAGCAGGAGGACAGAGGACACACAGGGGCAGAGGATGCAGGATGACACAGGGACAGACGACACAGGGACAGGACACAGATGACAAAGGGGGACAGAGGATACAGGATGACACAGGGGGACAGATGACACAGAAACAGGACACAGGATGACAAAGGGGGACAGAGGATACAGGATGGCAGGGGGACAGATGACACAGAAACAGGACACAGGATGACAAAGGGGACGGGGACAGAGGATACAGGATGACACAGGAGGACAGATGACACAGAAACAGGACACAGGATGACAAAGGGGGACAGGGGGGCAGAGGATACATGATGACACAGGGGTCCAAACAAGTATCCAGGAGCACACACACCTGGCTTCAAAGTTTCAATGAGGCGTGCCCAGATCCTGACCCTTGTACCTGAGGGTCCACAAACTGCCAACTCCAAAAGATAGGCACCGCACTCCAATGTATTTCAAGCTCTTATACTTTTATTGCATGAGTAAAGTGACAAGGCAGCGACAGCCCACTGAAATACATTGGAGTGCGGTGCCTATCTTTTGGAGTTGGCATGATGACACAGAGGGACAGATGACACAGGATGACAAAGGGGGACATAGGATACAGAATGACACAGGGGGACAGAAGACACAGACACAGAATAAGGACACAGGATGACAAAGGAGGACAGGGGACAGAGGATACAGGATGACACAGGGGGGCGGGGGGGACAGAGGATGCAGGATGACACAGGGGGACAGAGGATGCAGGAGGATACAGGGGGACAGAGGATGCAGGATGACACAGGGGTCAGAGGATACAGGATGACACAGGGGAACAGATGACACAGAAACAGGACACAGGATGACAAAGGGGGGCAGAGGGCACAGGAGGAAATGGTACACAAGAGGTACAAGGAAGGCAAAAGGGGGACTATAATTGCAGGGAAGGTCCATAGGAGGCTCCTGGACTATGGACACGCCAGGTTTAGTATAATTGTTTTTTTCCTTTATCTTTGCCCTCTAAACCTAGGTGTGTCTTATAGTCTGAGAAATACGGTATATTTATATATTTATATTCATATTTTCTTCTAGAAACAACACTGGGTCACAGCTCCCAATTGTCCCTCTTTCGAAGGGAAAGTCCCTTTTTGGAAGCCAATCCTCCTGTCCCTCTTTCTTCCTCATTCAACCCTCTTTCAGGACTGATGTGCGTATTTATGTAAATATGTGTATCTTTCTACTGAAAAATGAGTTTAATTGGCTTCAAACTTTATTCTAGTCCTTTCAATTGATACAGTATATTTCTTAAATTAAAATGTTAATATGAAGAAAATCTAGTGCTGATAGAAAGGACCAGTGTAGTTTTGATTAAAAAAATACCAGTCTATATATTTTGCTTTTACATTTTGTAATGGTATTTGTAGCTAGGGGTGTGGTGGGGGTGTGATTAGAGGCGTGTCAGTGGGCATGTCTTGAACTAAGTAAAATTATTTAAAATAAATACATGATGCACCTGCAAATGAATATTACATATTTACCTCGCAGTCAGTTCCTCTCAGAAGCCCATCATTTTCTCCTTACAGTGATTCCTTCCATTTCTTACAATAATATCAGTTACTGTCTGTTATAACTGAAAGGACAACTGATGTGCAAGATAATATCCATGTTTCCCTATGGTCAAGTGGGTGATATAACAGTTTAACAGTGTGCTGACCCGGGAAGGTGTTATTAGGTACTAGCCAACCCGCGTCGTAGCATACGCCGCATCTTCTATCTATCTAATAGCGTACGTGCCTCAACCTTGAGGCTGCATTTCCACTTGTGCGGTGCGAATCACCGCGGTAAAAATTTGCATGCGGAATTCGCATGGATGACGATGTATGCGAATTTAACCATGGCAGTGCTGGTGTGCTTTTCCATTGTATCTATGCGAATTCGCATGAAAATTCGCATACCCAAACCTCATGCGAATTTCCTATTAAATACATTGTATGCGATTCGCATAGCGGCATGCGATATGCGAATTCTGATGGCTCTGCCGTGCAGATTTTTTCTGCACAGAAAAACGCAAAGGAATCCTGACAAGTGGAAACAGTCCCATTCACTTGTATTGCTATGCGAATTTGCATGCGAAAAACGCATGCGAATTCGCGATAGTGGAAATGGGCCATGAAGCAAGAAGAAGTAGGCTTTCCATGAGAAAATGTATGCGTGCTCAAACACCAAGTTTAACCCTAGCAAGTCTGGCTTTGCAAATCCGGCCTAATTGGCTATTCATGAGGCAATGCTCATGCAAATATGCATTTGCTTTCGCATGCCAAACTATGCAGGGTCCAAAAACCAATACCGCAAAGTGATCGCCCTGCGGGAATTAGTTCATGCTACATTAGCACTATCCAGGAGCGCCACAGGGAGGCTTCCCAATGCCCCCATACAACCGGGGGGACCACGGGGTCCCAGGCTCTCTCACTGCCTGGGAACTACAGTGGTACCCCTAGAGTGGGAGGGCGCGCAGCCGACCCCCCCCCCCCAAGTGTGGTCAGCGCCGGGGAGAGCCGTCCGCACCCACCTCCCAATATTAAAAAACAGGCACTTACCTTAACGTACATTGCGTTCTGCTACATGAACATTAACTTGGGGGCACCACATTAGAAAGGAGTGAAGCATGGGTCACCCCAAGCTTTAGAGCTCAGGGCTGGCTCACATACAACACTCCAGGGGGGGCGGGAGGACAGGCGCAGACAACTCACTCCAGGGCTCACACCACCAGAGCAAGCCATCCACCACCTGCCTCCAAAGGATACAACTGCAAAAAATGCTTTCCATGAGAAAAATTATGCGTGCTCAAACACCAAGTTTAACCCTAGCAAGTCCAGCTTTCCAAATCTGGCCTAATTGGCTATTCATCATGAGGCAATGCTCATGCAAATATGCATTTGCTTTCGCATGCCAAACTATGCAGGGTCAAAAAACCAATACCGCAAAGCGGTCACCCTGCGGGAATTAGTTCATGCTACATTAGCACTATCCAGGAGCGCCACGGGGAGGATTCCCAATGCCCCCTTTTTATACAACCGGGGAGACCGCGCTGCCTGGGAACCAAAGCGGCACCCCGGAGGGGGAGGCTGGGTGGCACAGCCTACCCCCCCAAGCGTGGCCAGCGCCGGGGAGAGCCGTCCGCACCCACCTCCTAATATTAAAAACAGCCACTTACCTTAACGTCCATTGCGTTCTGCTACATGCGCATTAATTTTCTCATAGAAAGCATTTTGTGCAGTTTGTGTCCTTAGGAGGCAGGTGGTGGATGGCTTGCTCTGGTGGTGTGAACCCTGGAGTGAGTTGTCTGCACCTGTCCTCCCCCCCCCCCCCCCCCTCTGGAGTGCTACGTATTTCCGCGTAGTCATAGTCCCGCTATGCGAAGCTTTGCCCGCTACGCGTAGTTGACCTATGTATTGCGAAGTCAACTACGCGTGCGGTAACTGCGTCTATATGGGTCATTGCGCATGCGCAGAAATATCATTGCCCTTCTATACGTGTACAATTCTGCATTGTAAGGTGATATGTACGCATATATTAGTTCAACCAGGCGCATAGTTAGCGGATTATTGCAGACATTTTTCCGCATAACAGCATAAGCGTCCGCATCAACTACGCTTCGCACTACGCGAAGCTTCCGTATTTTAACGCGTAGTCTACGAAATGCAAACGTAGCAAAGTTACTGGTTTCGTAGCCGTAGTTTGCGAAGCGTATTCGCGGAAAACTACGCGTAGTTCCAGCGTAGCGAAGTTGGCTGACTACGACCATCCCTGGAAATGAAGTAGTTTGCCTTCCAGCGATTGCTGGCGGCCGAATTACGGTGTTTTAAAAGTAACTTCAGCTCCGTCTTCTGACGGCCCTGAAGTTACTCGCTGAGTGCTGCTATAGTCGTAATTCCTATTACGTTCTATGGTGGCGCCGGCTACGCCCAAAGCTCCTGCGCCGTATTTGACGTCATCGGTCAGGACCATGGCCATAACACCACACTGTGGGAGGGGTTTCACCTCAATATTAGCCACACAAACCCCCCCTTCCAATGGTCTATTCGAGAATTTGTGCAATCTCTTATTTTCGTGATTTTGCTTGAAATGGCCAAATTCCAACATGCTCAGAACTGTTCCGATTCCGATATCTCATCCCTACTTTTCGGGCTGTATTTCACCTATAATTGTTCATGTGCCTTTTTGAAGAATACTTATTTGTCTAGCGCAGTGGGAGCAGTCTACTCTTTAACAAATAATAATAATAAAAACAATAATAATTGTCACTTTGAACTTTTCATCTAAGCAATAAAAGTATCATCTTAGCTTTACATATTTACGCTATTATGATACCTAATAAACCTGGGGCTGCCATCCCTCCTAACACAACAGCAGACATTATTTCTATGCACCGAAACTTAACCACTTCAGGACTCAGCCTTTACCCCCCCCCCCCCCCCCCCCCCTTAAGGACCAGCGCTGATTTAGAAGATCAAACAACAGGCAGAGCGACCAGATCGCCACCTTTTTTCCCCACTAGGGGGATGATGTGCTGGGGGGGGGGGGGGGGGGGGGGGTCTGATCGCTCCTGCCTGCGTTTGGCTGGCGGGGGGGGGGGGGGGCACCTCAAAGCCCCCTCCACCGCAGGATTCCCCCTCTCCCTCTCCTCCCTGCCCCGGAGATCCGAGGCTGCACAGGAACAGATCTGTCCTGTGCAGCCTCTAACAGGCTCCTGTCTGTCATGTGACAGCGATCCTCGGCCGCTGATTGGCCGGGGATCGCTGATCTAGTACAACGCTGCTACTGTTAGCAGCATTGTAAAAATGTAAACAAAGCGGATTATTTCCGCTTGTGTTTACATTTAGCCTGCGAGGCGCGATCGGCGGCCCGCAGGCTATTCACGGAGCCCCCCGCCGTGAATTGATAGGAAGCAGCCGCTCGCGCGAGCGGCTGTTTCCTGCTTAATTAGCCTGCAGCCGGTGACGCAGATCTGCGTCGCTGGTCCTGCAGCTGCCACTTTGCCGACGCGCGTTATGAGTGCGCGGTCGGCAAGTGGTTAAAGGAACACTATCAATACCCAGTTGAGAATTAGGCTGCTTTCACAGTGGGACGTTACAGGCGCACGTTAGAGCAGCCTGTAACGCAGCCCAACTCACAGCAATGAAAAATCTATGCGCTGTTCACAGTGCCCATGTTGCGTTACATTGTAACGCAAGACAACGTACTGCATGCAGTACTTTATACGCAGCTAAGCCGCGTTAGACTGCTTGCACATGCTCAGTAATGTTGGGGAGGAGGGGAGAGCGGCCAGGCACATGGCTAATTAATATTCACTGCACTTTGTGACGTGTGCAGTGTTTACTTCCTGGATCGGCCGCTCTGTGCGGCGATTGGCTGGCGGGACCACGTGATGCCGCATGCGTCCAAGAGTACGCATCACGGCATCACGGACGCCAGAGTGAGCTGCACAACGCGGCTCGCTCTGACGTCCACATCCAACACCACCAGGCGTTGCGTTAGGGGCACATTATGCGACCATAACGTCCCCTAAAACGCAGCGTCCTGGTGGGAAAGTAGCCTTAAGGTAAATAGAGGCGCCAGTAGGATAAAATAGACTAACAACTTAAAAAATTGCTATGGGGGCAGTGGTGGACTTACCTCCTAGAAGCAGACACAAGGACTGTCACTTTATAATACAGTAGAACATTTATTGACATACTCCAAAAACAAGTCGCAACGCGTTTTGCAGGTTTAACCCCGCAGGCAATAAGCACTAAGCGCCTCTGTAACCCACCTTCCTCAGGACCCAGATGCTGGCAGCCATTCTCCTTTCTGTGTTCAAAAGCTCTACACCCCCTAGTGAGAACGCCTCATGACAACAGCCAATGATCTCACTATAGGTTTACAGAGCCACCCGGAGGACGGAGGAAGAACTGCAGCGTTGGATCCCAGGAAGGTGAGTAAATGCTGTCCAGCTGCACATCTCTCTGCGGTGTAATTTTTTCTGATTTTAGCCTTTAAAAGCATGCCAACCACTTTTAGACCCCCAACATCTGGAAATAATCAACCCGCCAGAAAGGTTAAACCAAGTTACTCTCAATCCGAGGATTTACTGTAGTTGGATTTTGTCAAGATGTAAATAAACTCTCTGATTGCCACCAGAGAAAGATAAAAACTTTTCGATAGCAGAAAGTTGAACTTTGGCGTGATCCGTAACGGTTAGCGCAGCGTGGCGGAGAGGGACGTTTTATTATGCAACGCTCCCCGCTGCAGCCACTCTTGCAGAAATATTCAAAGCCAAAGAGAACGGACTTTGTTCTGCGCTACAAATTGGGCACCGCGGGGGGCTAATTACTCATCTTCGCCGTCCCCAGACATCCCCTCAAGTCGCATAAACGGCGTGGAACCGTCACATTCATAAGAAAGTGAGAGATAAGGCAGGCAGAGTGCAGCACAGCGCCCGCGGGGCGGCTCGGCGCGTTTCCCTCATCACCGCGTTCGATGGAAGCACGGAAGGGGTCCGAGCTTAAAACGTTTTCTTTGAAATTAATGGAGGATTTTTTTGTTCCTTATGTCTCCGCACCTCACCTGGCAGAACAGAAGTAATATAATCAATTGGGACGGAGCGTGAAATATCAGCCTTTGGGGCCGCCATTAAGGAGGACGCCTGGCGGAATGAGAGCCGTGCGCAATCTGTCATCGGCCATGCAAATAAACTGTGCTAGAGAAAGAGAACATTTTCCATTAGCAAACTTCAGGAAACAGCTGGTTGCCATTGTGGATGGCGGAAACCGATCTGCAGATAAAACGCCCGTAATGATAAACTATCTGCGGCATGCAAACTCCAAACTCAGTTTCACTTTGCTGGAATTGCAGGAGTGCGCCCCCTTGTGAGGTGTAAGTGTAAAGCAAGCAGAGAGGCCAGCTTTGGCAGGGGAACACAATGAGCCCGGCAAGGGTGCTGTCCAGGAGGAAAGTCAAAAATCCTGACCTGCAGAGTTGCCCCTCCTATAGCAAGACCACAGATTCCTGACCTGCAGATTTACCCCCAGGGCCGGATTTGTACTTTTCACCGCCCAAGGCCCACTATCACCAGCTGCCCCCTAAACCCCCCCCCCCCCCCCACACACACACACACACACACCATGGCAGGGATTAGATTGTAGGCTCCTCTGAGGACAGTTAATGATGGCAGGGATTAGATTGTAGGCTCCTCGGCACATTCGGGGAGTGACAGGCAGCTGACAAGTGCCGTTCGCTGCCCCTTCATCCCCCGGCCCCGAGTGCCAGATCAGACTGTTGGTAGTCACCCAGTGCTATATGCAAACTCTGTGTAGCGGGATGAATGTTTGGCAGACTAACTGCTACTGCTGCCCACAGCCCGCCCCTTGCTTTCCTGGTGCCTTTGGGGCCTTGCCTGAAATCTGGCCATGCTTACTTCTCCTATGGGAAGACTGCAGAGTCCTGACCTGCAGAGTTACCCCTCCCATAGGAAGAGTGCAGAGTCCTGCCCTGCAGAGTTACCCCTCCTGTAGGAAGACCAAAGAATCCTTACCTGCAGAGTTACCTCTCCTATAGGAAGACAGCAGAGTCCTGACCTGCAGAGTTACCTCTCCTATAGGAAGACCACAGAGTCCTGACCTGCAGAGTTATCCCTCCTATAGGAATAGTGCAGAGTCCTGACCTGCAGAGTTACCTCTCCTACAGGAAGACTACAAAGCCCTGACCTGCAGAGTTACCCCTCCTATAGGAAGATTACAGAGTCCCGACCTGCAGAGTTACCCCTCCTATATGAAGACCGCAGAGTCCTGACCTGCAGAGTTACCCCTCCCATGGTAAGACCACAGAGTCCTGACCTGCAGAGTTACCCCTCCCATAGGAAGACCGCACCGTCCTGACCTGCAGAGTTACCCCTCCCATAGGAAGACCGCAGAGTCCTGACCAGCAGAGTTACCCCTTCTATAGGAAGACCGCAGAGTCCTGACCTGCAGAGTTACCCCTCCCATAGAAAGACACAACACAGTCCTGACCTGCAGAGTTACCCCTCCCACAGGAAGACCACAGAGTCCTGACCTGCAGAGTTACCCCTCCTATAGGAAGATCGCAGAGTCCTGACCTGCAGAGTTACCCCTCCCATAGAAAGACACAACACAGTCCTGACCTGCAGAGTTACCCCTCCCACAGGAAGACCACAGAGTCCTGACCTGCAGAGTTACCCCTCCTATAGGAAGACCGCAGAGTCCTGACCTGCAGAGTTACCCCTCCCATAGGAAGACCGCACAGTCCTGACCTGCAGTTACCCCTCCCATAGGAAGACCGCAGAGTCCTGACCAGCAGAGTTACCCCTTCTATAGGAAGACCGCAGAGTCCTGACCTGCAGAGTTACCCCTCCCATAGAAAGACACAACACAGTCCTGACCTGCAGAGTTACCCCTCCCACAGGAAGACCACAGAGTCCTGACCTGCAGAGTTACCCCTCCTATAGGAAGACAGCAGAGTCCTGACCTGCAGAGTTACCTCTCCTATATGAGGACCGCAGAGTCCTGACCTGCAGAGTTACCCCTCCTATAGGAAGACTGCAGAGTCCTGACCAGCAGAGTTACCCCTCCTATAGGAAGATTACAGAGTCCTGACCTGCAGAGTTACCCCTCCTATAGGAAGACCGCAGAGTCCTGACCAGCAGAGTTACCCCTCCTATAAGAAGATTACAGAGTCCTGACCTGCAGAGTTACCCCTCCTATAGGAAGACCGCAGAGTCCTGACCTGCAGAGTTACCCCTCCTATAGGAAGATTACAGAGTCCTGACCTGCAGATATACTTATCTAATAGGAATACTTCAGCTGAGCAGCACAATTAATGTACATTAATTTTTTCAAAACTACAATGCCTTTTTGAAAAAAAAAAATATTTGCGGTTCGTGCAAACTTTTTTTGCAATTTACTAAACAAAAATCAGTGGTTGTAATTTTGCAAAACATGCTAAATACGAATGAGAAAAGAAGAATACAGAGGCACCAAAGGTAAAAAATAATAATAAAATAACTAAAAGCGCTTTAAAAAGAGGTAGACCTACCTTATAATTATTAGTCACAGGAATAAAAATGTTTTTTTTTTTTCTAATTCAAAAAAAGAAGAAGAAAGGATACTCAAATTTACAAAAGGATTATGCAAAATAAATTCAATTTCAAAACTCAGATTTTTTTGAGTAGTTTTGTATGTTAATGTATGTAAATTTTATGCAAAATTTAACGTAAGTGAAATTAGAAAATTACGAACATCACTAAATACCAGTTGCCTGGCAGTCCTGCTGATCTCTTTGGCTTCAGTAATATCTAAATCACACACCTAAAACAAGCATGCAGCTAATGCAGTCACACTTTAGCCAAACGTGATTTTTCTGCTTTTTCTGAGTCTATGGCTCTAAGTACTAGGCCTGGAACTCACTAGGAATTGCTGCAGCGCTTTAAAATCACCGCAGAGCTGTATGCATCGATTTCTAGGGCAATTGCGATTGTGATTCCCTGGTGCTTGGAAGCGCTGTGCAGTAAACTGTACAGCGTTTCCGATTTGCGATTCTTAGACATAGGATAGACAGGACCAGTGTTGCTATTTTTCTTATGAAATCTTTATGGTATTTATGACTAGGGGTGTGATTAGGGGTGTGGCATGGGTGTGGCTGAACCCTGCTGGCGGTCTATTAAAAACCGCCAGGGGGCAGCGCTGCCGTTTTTTTTGATTTTTATTTTTTTTAAAAGATCATGTAGCGAGCCTAGGGCTCGCTACCTGATAGCCACTGCTCAGCGGCATCCCAACAGCCCCTCCGATCGCCTCCGGCGATAGGCGATCAGGAAATCCCGTTCAAAGAACGGGATTTACTGGAGGGCTTCCCCGTCGCCATGGCGACGGGGCGGGATGACGTCACCGACGTCATGGATGTCGTGATGTCTAAGGGAGTCCCGATCCACCCCTTAGCGCTGCCTGGCGCTGATAGGCCAGGCAGCGCAGGGGTCTGGGGGGGGCCTCTGCTGCGATGCGGATAGCGGCGAATCGGCGCTGGGCGGCGGCGATCGGTGTGCTGACGCAGCTAGCAAAGTGCTAGCTGCGTTCAGCAAAAAAAAAATTACGCAAATCGGCCCAGCAGGGCCTGAGAAAACCTCCTGCGTGGCTTACCCCGAACTACGTTCGGGGTTACCGCCAGGAAAGTTAAGTGTCCCTCGTTCTCATCTCAAAAAGTTGGGAGGTATGCCCTTGGGTACTGGGTGCCATGTGGATGATGCGAGCAGGTACAAGGTGCCATGAGGCAGCAAAGTGCAAATGCTGGGTGCAAGAGGCCAGGAAGCCTGCGCATACATGGGCGTAGGGCCCGCGGTTGCAGGGGTCGCCGTGGCGACCGAGCCCGCCTCCTAAAGAGGCGGGGGAGGGGCCCGGGGGCCTGGACCCCCCAGGTGTTGAAACTGGCTCCCGGAGGCAGAGCAGGATTCTGCAGCGGAGCAGCCAGTTTCTCCCGGAGGCAGAGCAGGGCTACGGCAAGATGGCTGCCGAAGCCCTGCACTAGAGACTATTTGTGTCTCCAGTACAGGGCTTCGGGCGCCATCTTGCCGTAGCCCTGCACTCTGCCTGTCAGCGAGGGAGAAACTGGCTGCTCCGCTGCAGGATCGTCGCTGAGGAGCTGCAGGAGGGAGGCTGGTTGCACTTCGGGGAGCTCATGTCAGAGGCTGGCCAGGTGAGTGAATTTTTTTTATTTGTACAGGTTTATTTTCTGGTGACTGACTGCCCCCACATAACGATTATTTTCTGGTGACTGTCCCCACATAACAATTATTTTCTGGTGACTGCCCCCACATAACGATTATTATCTGGTGACTGCTCCCACATAACGATTATTTTCTGGTGACTGCCCCCACATAACGATTATTTTCTGGTGACTGTCCCCACATAACGATTATTTTCTGGTGACTGTCCCCACATAACGATTATTTTCTGGTGACTGTCCCCACATAACGATTATTTTCTGGTGACTGTCCCCACATAACGATTATTTTCTGGTGACTGCCCCCACATAACGATTATTTTCTGGTGACTGCCCCCACATAACGATTCCTTTCTGGTGACTGCCCCCACATAACGATTATTTTCTGGTGACTGTCCCCACATAACGATTATTTTCTGATGACTGCCCCCACATAACGATTATTTTCTGGTGACTGCCCCCACATAGCGATTATTATCTGGTGACTGCTCCCCACATAGCGATTATTATCTGGTGACTGCTCCCCACATAGCGATTATTATCTGGTGACTGCTCCCCACATAACAATTATTTTCTGGTGACTGTCCCCACATAACGATTATTTTCTGGTGGCTGTCCCCACATAACGATTATTTTCTGGTGACTGCCCTCACATAACGATTATTTTCTGGTGACTGTCCCCACATAACGATTATTTTCTGGTGACTGTCCCCACATAACGATTCTTTTCTGGTGACTGCCCACACATAACGATTATTTTCTGGTGAATGCCCCCACATTGCGTTTATTATCTGGTGACTGCTCCCACATAACGATTATTTTCTGGTGACTGCCCCCACATAACGATTATTTTCTGGTGACTGTCCCCACATAACGATTAGTTTCTGGTGACTGTCCCCACATAACGATTATTTTCTGGTGACTGCCCCCACATAACGATTATTTTCTGGTGACTGCTCCCCACATAACGATTATTATCTGGTGACTGCTCCCCACATAGCGATTATTTTCTGGTGACTGCCCCCACATAACGATTATTTTCTGGTGACTGCCCCCACATAACGATTCTTTTCTGGTGACTGCCCCCACATAACGATTATTTTCTGGTGACTGTCCCCACATAACGATTATTTTCTGGTGACTGTCCCCACATAACGATTATTTTCTGGTGACTGTCCCCACATAACGATTATTTTCTGGTGACTGCCCTCACATAACGATTATTTTCTGGTGACTACCCCCACATAACGATTATTTTCTGGTGACTGCCCCCACATAACGATTCTTTTCTGGTGACTGTCCCCACATAACGATTCTTTTCTGGTGACTGCCCCCACATAACGATTATTTTCTGGTGACTGCTCCCCACATAACGATTATTATCTGGTGACTGCTCCCCACATAGCGATTATTATCTGGTGACTGCTCCCCACATAACGATTATTTTCTGGTGACTGTCCCCACATAACGATTATTTTCTGGTGACTGCCCCCACATAACGATTATTTTCTGGTGACTGTCCCCACATAACGATTATTTTCTGGTGACTGCCCCCACATAACGATTATTTTCTGGTGACTGCCCACACATAGCGATTATTATCTGGTGACTGCTCCCCACATAGCGATTATTATCTGGTGACTGCTCCCCACATAGCGATTATTATCTGGTGACTGCTCCCCACATAACGATGATTTTCTGGTGACTGTCCCCACATAACGATTATTTTCTGGTGACTGTCCCCACATAACGATTATTTTCTGGTGACTGCCCTCACATAACGATTATTTTCTGGTGACTGCCCCCACATAACGATTATTTTCTGGTGACTGCCCCCACATTGCGTTTATTTTCTGGTGAATTCCCCCACATTGCGTTTATTTTCTGGTGAAAGCTCCCACATTGCGTTTATTTTCTGGTGAATTCTCCCACATTGCGTTTATTTTCTGGTGAATGCTGCGCACATAACGATTATTTTCTGGTGACTGCTCCCCATATTGCGATTATTTTCTGGTGAATGCTCTCACATTGCGATTATTTTCTGGTGAATGCTGCGCACATAACGATTATTTTCTGGTGGTGAATGCTGCGCACATAACAATTTTCTGATGAATGCTGCGCACATAACAATTATTTTCTGGTGAATGCTGCGCACATAATTATTATCTGTTGAATGCTGCGCACATAACTATTATTTTCTGGTGAATGCTGCGCACATAATAGTTATTATCGGGTGAATGCTGCGCACATAACGATTATTTTCCTTCAGACTGGCATCTTGCTACTAATTGCCCTATTTCCTCTGGGTGCTGCGTATGTTTTCAAATTGAACGTGGCAGCCATGCTGCTGGAAAGCGGAATTGATATAGCCATGCCATGCACAGCTATGGGGATTTGGATATGTGTGTGCTTCGGGTGTTGCGAGGGGGTGGGGCTGTTGTTGCCAGCAGGGGGGCACATCCAGATTCCGCATCGGGGCACAGAGGTTTCTAGCTGCTACGCCACTGTGCGCATACGCAGAGAGGACCCACAGGCTTCCTGTTCCGGGGCACAGCATGACGTTATGTCAGAGTCGCCGATCCTATGAAATGGATAGCGGCCAGCCCGGGAGCAGGAACTCTTACTTAAGGGGCCTGTAAGAAGACCCTGGCCGCCCATGAGACAGGGTGAGGCAGGTTCCTCAGGCGGCGCCTGCCTACCCATAGGTGGGATGGGGGGAGGGCGCTGAGCTGGAGGGGATAGCAGCCAGGAAGGGGGAGCAGCGGGCACAGCAGTGGGGAGGAGGGTCAGACCTCCCACACCTGGGGCTCCCCCGTCTGCGCTCTTCCCACCGCCATGTCACTTCCTGCAATGCCGCCCACTGTACTTCCGCAGTACAGTTGACGGCATTGCAGGAAGTGATGCGGCGCCGGAACGCAGCACTGTAACGGAAGCAGGAAGGTGAGTCATAGCTTGCCTGATGGCCCGATCGCTGCTGATTTAAATGCGGAGCAAAAAGCTGGAGGAATGGGGGAGCCCCAGGTGAGGGGGGGGGGGGTCCGACGCCCCTCCCCAGTGCTGTGCCCGCTCCTCCCCCTTCCTGGCTGCTACCCCTCCAGCTCGGCAGCCACCCACGGGCAATCGTGCACCGCCTGAGGAACCTGCCTCACCCTGCCTCATGGGCGGCCCAGGGCTGGCTCCCAGCCTCTTAGGTAAGCGCTCCTGCTCCTGGGCTGGCCGCTCAAAGTGTTTTTGAGAGTACCTTTTCGCCTACTTTTTGGTATTTTTTCAATTGCCTTGTGCTGAAAAGTTATTTTAAAAAGAATAATTGTCCTAGGAGAAAATTCAGGATAAAAAAGAATTGCATATGGGCCCTGGGGATATAATTTATGAGAATATTAAAAAAAAAATCAGAATAAATATTTAAAAAGTGCTTTTTCCCAAATGTGATGAAGTCTGGGCATGGGACAAATCTTTTTTTCAAAAAAAGTTCTTGTTTTCGTTAAGTGAAAATGTAAAGTTTAACGCAAAAATGACTTTGGTGGTAAACCGAGATCTTCCCAAATCCTGATTAGGCTTTATTTTTCTCATATAAAACATTAATATCCTCACAAGACCTCTTACATAGAGATGAAACAGCTTCACACAGATCTGGGGAATCATTTTCAGGTTTCCAGTGATGCCGGGAAATTCACTGGTGGCCAATGAGGCAGGCTTGCATTCTGCTATTTGTTTTCTGTAAATATTTTATTTACATTTTTATTAGTATATATTTTTAATAGACTCCAGGCAGGTCTGGAATATCCACCTCTACCTAATACATTTGTTTTATCTCTTTTAAAAAGGAACTATAGTGAAAATAATGCTATAAATACATTTTTAAAGATTTTTTTATTATTATTATTATTTTTTTAGAATATTAATTTATAAATTATTTAGTCAGTGTTTGCCCATTGTACAATCTTTCCTCACCCTGATTTACATTCTAAAATGTATCACAAGTGGTGACATCTTTATCAGGATATCAGTTGACCTAAGCGGAATGTTTGGTTACTGAGAGTTCCGAAGCCAGTGGAAAATATAACTGGTCCCCCAGATTGCTCTGGGTGGAGAATTCCACATATGTAAACAGCCTAGGCTAAGCTGCACTGGAAGGCAGGGCAGGATTTAGGCCAAGGCCACCTAGGCCATGGCCTAGGGCACCACAGGAGCAAGGGCACCAAAGCAGCAGACTAAACTGGTGCAGCATTTGCAAGCTTGCAAATGTTGCAATGCAGGGAGGTCAGGCGAGCATCTGACTGTGGTACTCCGCTGCTAGCCGCCTGTGCAGCAGCCACCTTGCTCTCTGTGTGCATTTGCATTGTGGCCGGCGGCTATGGACTTGGACAACATTGGAGACGGAGAGGAAAGGGAAGCTTCTGCACTGGAGACGAGTGGAGAAATGAGTGACACGGATGGCTGCTGCGGTGTGAAGGTAAGCTGGCTATCTATACTGAAAGGGGGTGGAAAAAGAAGGGATTAAGGGAGTCATCAGGCTGCCTATACTAGTGGAGGGAAGGGAGGGTTCTTTACAGTAAGAGTGATTAAGATGTGGAATGCATTGCCACAGGAAGTCGTTATGGCAAACTCTATACCTGCATTTAAAGGGGGCTTAGATGCTTTCCTTGCGTTGAAAGACATCCATGGCTACAATTACTAGGTTATGCCTAATGATGTTGATCCAGGGATTTTATCTGATTGCCATCTGGAGTCGGGAAGGAATTTTTCCCTTTAGGGGCTAATTGGACCATGCCTTGTAAGGGTTTTTTCGCCTTCCTCTGGATCAACAGGGATATGTGAGGGAGCAGGCTGGTGTTGTACTTTGTTCTCTGGTTGAACTCGATGGACGTATGTCTTTTTTCAACCAAAATAACTATGTTACTATGTTACTATGAGGAGAGGTCATCTGGCTACCTATACTGGGGGTAAAAGGGGGAGGGGTCATCGGGCTACCTTTACTGGGGGGGGAGGGGGTCGTCAGGCTACCTATACTGGAGGGAAGGGGGGAAGGGTCATTTTGCTACCTATATTGAAGGGGGGTGGCTAGGGTTTGGTATAGAGTTTAAGATAGAGTTTGGTAATGAAATCAGCAATGGTTCTTACATTAACATGTGCGTTAATGTAATACAGCACGTGCAAAGTTTAACGTGCTTCGCTTTATGTACTGTATACAGTAATTCATGCATGATCTACATTTCGTTTGCGTGATCTGCAGTGACTTCACGTGATAATGATACTTAGCACATGATAATGATACTTAGCACGTGATAATGATACTTAGCACGTGATATCACGTGCAAAGCGGCTTATCACTGTTGTGCTAAGTGTTAGCATACTTTAGTGAATCGAGTCTACTGTTATTAAGTTACATTAGTTATGTTAATTAAAATAGATAGGCAACATAATTTCTTACCCACCCTTTAAAAGAACAGGCAAATGTTTGTGATTCATGGGGGCTGCCATCTTTGTCATGGGGGCAGCCATCTTTTTGGTTGAAAGGAGGTGACAGGGAGCATGAGACACAGTTCCAACTGTCCTGTTTCCTGATTACCCCTCTCAGCTGCGCATGTTAGGCTTCAAATCTCAAATTCAAAATTTAAAAAACAAACGTTTGCACCAAAACCGCAGAATGAGAACAACAACATTAGAAATCCCATCATGCTTTGCACAGCATCAGGGGAAAATGCCTGGGCAGTTTTCTTCTGTGCAGCTAAAAATGAGGCTTGGGTAAGAAAAACAAAGTTCTGATGCTGTGAAACTGATAAAGAAACACAAAGCCTTTTCAGTGCTGCTGAGCAGATTTTTAGTCTGGAGGTTCACTTTAAACACTTGTGTCTGTTGTCTATATGCTGCCTTTTATTTCCACCTCAGTAACATATTTACGGTGATCTAGTCTGTAGGGGAGAAGCTGGGGAGGGCTGGGGGCAGGGCCAGTTCAGATATCCCTCCAGTGAGGCAGTGTGTTGGATTTTTGGTCCAATGTGGATGCCGTGGATGAAGTTTCCTTGCGGCCGTGGCGTTCTCATGCTCTGTGTGCGCTCTGCTCCTGCGGGAACACTTGGCAGAGATGTCTAACAGCACAGCAGCACTTTGTTCAACATCACTGAAAGCTGCTCTGAGAATTTTGGAGAACCCGCAAAAACGGGAGGAGGGGAGGGGGGAGTCAGATGCGACTTGCAGGCAGAAATTGCTTTAGAAAAAAAATCAGACTTAAAGAGGAACCCCAGTGAAAATAATGTAATAAAAAGTGCTTAATTTTTACAGTAATTATGTATAAATGATTTAGTCAGTGTTTGCCCATTTTAAAAGCTTTCCTCTCCCTGATTTACATTCTGACATTTATCACATGGCGCCAGGAATTACGTAGTCACATAAGATCTTATCCCCTGATGACGGCGTGAGGCCGAAACTAGTCGGGAAGAGAGCGGGCCATGCATCTGTGATCGCATTGTTGCTGAGTACCACAAGGGTGGGAAGCGATTGAGCCGCGGAGGGTCCTAACTGGTGTAGGACCCTCATGATGTGAGTGTTTATTTTATTTTTACATCTCCAATAAAGTCTTGTCTGTTGTACATCCACTGAGAGCATTCTCTCCTTTTTGATCCTCTGGGTTGCTGGGAGCACGCAGCACAGTACCCAAAACACAGGAGGAATCTCTGGAGGTGGATTGAAATCTTTATGGTGACTACGTAATTCCTGGCGCTGTGACTGAACTTGTGATCTATCTGTGGAGGAGAAGGGGTCCTACCCTCAACACGGCTGCATAGGTTGCTGTCCAAAAAAAAGAATAAGGAAGAGGATTGAGTATATATCCTTGTGGGGCGCCTCTATTTGTTACAAGATTTATCACATGGCGACATCTTTACTGCTGGTAGGTGGTGTCTGTGGAAGGAGATGCTGCTTGCTTTTTGGGCAATTGGAAAAGGTGGTGAACAGCTATTTCCCACAATGCATTGAGGTTCACAGGCAGGAAACTGTACATCACACTGTGGGAGGGGTTTCACCACATTATCAGCCATACAGAGGCCCCCGGTTGATCCATTTCAGAAAAGGAAACAATTTCTCATGTGAAAGGGGGTATCAGTTGAGTGGGAATGGGATGAAGTTTAATTCTTAGTTACGGTTTCTGTTTAAGCTTGAGCTGAGGCATGAGAACCTCGGAGCAAGACGAATGACGTGTCACATGACCAGGGATAAAGAACGTCGCGGGAATAAGCTCTAGGATTAACACGCCATGCCAGAGCTTCTGAACGTGATGAAAAATCAATATTCTACTTACAAATAAAATACTATAATAGTATGATAGATTAGGGATGCTCATTCGAGTTTCACAGAGTTGAAATTTCCGCATTTTCGATTGGAAATCGGCATTTCTGATCGGATCTCCGTGGAAATACCGCATTACCGCAACTCTGTTATTTTAGCCAAAGCTTCTAATTATGATTAAAATCAAAATTCCACTTAAAAATAAAATACTATAATAGTTTGATAGATTAGGGATGTTCATTCAAATTCCGTGGAATTGAAATTTCTGTATTTCTGATCAGAAATCGGATTTCTGCGGAGACACCACATTTCTGCAATTCGGTAATTGCAGCCCAATAACAGAGCTCAGAGGCATTGGACCAATCAGAGAATGCAGAGAGAACTCGGAAGTATTTGGCCAATCAGGGAAAGCAAAGAATGACCATAAAAAGATTCCTCGGAAATTGAAAAACAGAAAATGGAAATCTACGCAATCTGCATTTTCAACCATCCCTATAATAGATATTGTATCTACTATATCTTTCCATTTTGTGTGCCCATTCTATACCTTGAATTTGTGGAGTCCCTACATGGCATGTAAGCTGGCATGGCCTTTCTTTACAAATATGGTGTCTGTGGATTGCCCCATAATGATCACTTTGTCAAAAAAAAAACAATTTTACCACATGTAGTAGGAGATTTTACCTACACTATCCAGAGGCCCTTGGCTCAGCTACAGTCCTGCACTGTACCTACTCCTACCTATTGCCTGATGAAGCAGGGTCATACCTGCGAAACGCGTTGCATTTTCCCCTGGAGTATGTAAATACATTTGTTCTGCTAAACTTTGTTGGCATATCTTGTGTCTGTTTGGAGGAGGTAAGCCCACCACTGCCGCCACAATTTTAAAACCTTTTAGACATTTTTATTCTTCTGGCGCCTCTGTATCCCTGTTACCTACACTATCCGTTCAAAGGATTCAAAGTCTGTTGGCACTCATACTACATACAGGTGGTAAAATTAGCCAATGATTGCCCAATCGAAATTGGATGTGTGTACAAAGTCTGAGGCTTTATTCACAGTGGGATGTTGGGGAGCTGCGTAATAAAGTCTTATAACGCAGCTTACTGCACTGCAATACTAATTCTATGGGACGTCCACAGTGCAACGTTAGCGTCACATTGTAACGTGTAGCGTTATGGTCACGCACTGCTCGCAGTGCATTACCTCTAAACGCACACGTTACCAGGTACAGGGAAGCATACTTTTCATTGGCTGTATGCTTTACTGTACCTACTGTATGCGATGGTAACACCTCGTTAATGTGCGTTACCATCTTTTTATTGCGTTGTAATGCTGAGTTGTGACTTTAACGTTGCATTACAACACAACGTCTCACTGTGAGAGAGGCTGGTACACACACATCCAATTTGCCAATTTTACCACCTCCACATAGTATGAGGTCCAACAGATATTGAATAGTATGAGCAGATTGTGTAGGCAATCTCTCTGCTACATGGTAGTGGTAAAATTGGATGTGTGTATGCACCCCAACGGTAGACAGCCCCCCCCCCCCCCGACCTATGTAGTTGTTTGTTTGCCATGCTCAGATGCAACATGAGATGGTTTTTCACCACCAGGTAAAGCTGCCGCATGCTAAAATGACTCGCGTGGTGTTATCACACGCTTCCATTTGGCTGGACGTAATTTCAGCCAATGGCTCTTGTTGCCGGCAGCCAGGTGGCTGCACTGCGCGACAAATGAGTCGTTCATCCATCCATGGAAAAGAGGCCTTACTTGGGCGGTGGCAAATCGATCTGATTCAATGTCGCCAAAGTCATTTTCACATCGAATATTGAATTTTCAATTTTGAGAAAAATTCACTAAAACACAATTTTTAAAAAAAAATATTTATTGCAAAAAACACCAAAATTTGCCAGTTCGTATTGTAAACGCCTGCCAATAGGAACCTCCAACCTGCCGCAATGTTGGGGACTCCCTGTACTGTGCCCATGCAGAAGAGGACACGGGGACACGGGAGGACAAAGGAGTGCACAGGGAGACACAAGAGGTACAAATAGTGGCGTAGTTAAGGAGCTTTGGGCCTCAGTGCAGTTTTATATAGGGGCTCCCCAAACACTCTTTACATAACAATTGCTACGGCGCACCAAAACCTGCCAAGGACTACCACAATGTCAGAAGTACAAGAAAGGGATGGGGAACAGTTTGTTGTTGATTATTACTATGCAAATTATCTATACAAGTCATTATTACCTGCGCAGGACCAATAGAGAGCTAATACTGTGGTTGAGGTTGGGCCCCTCAGGGCCCCTTTGGCCCAAGTGCGGTCGTAACCTCTGCACCCCCTATTGCCACGCCACTGGGTACAAGGGGGCATGAGGTACAAAGGGGGCATAATCCTCCGGATGCCCCTTCACCATGGATGCGCCAGGTTTAGTATATATTTATTCCCCTGTTTTTTGTCCTCTAGACCTAGGTGCGTCTTATGGTCAGGAGCGTCTTATAGTCGAAAAAAATACAGTAATCGGAATAACGGTAATATGTAAAAAGAAAAAAATACAATTCTGAAAATAGTAAGCCATTACTGTAAAAAAACAGAGACCATTATACTTATTTTTTTTTTTTTTAAACCACGTTTTAAAGAATAAATCAGGTAAACTTCCTCTGTTGAAATCATTCTGGTTACAGCTCCCCCCCCCGAGTATATTTTATTAGCCGTCTTAAATACGCTAATGACTAATCAGACCGTTTTCGCGTTTAGTCTTTTTTATTTTTACCCCGGAATTAACTGTAGTAAAACAATTAAACATATCTGTAAGATTTCATGGCCTTTCAGCTGTTTCTCATCGCCGCTAATTTAAGGTGTGCGCGGAATGGCGCTGACTGCTCGATTGTTTCGCGCCCGTGTTTTTAGCCAGGACTTGTTTGGTGACATCAGCTGCTGAAACGCCGTCACACTGCAAGAATTAGTCCTCTCGCGTTGAATGTGCGACATGAAAGATTTCAGCGGGTTTGTTTTTTCTGGGATAATATTGTTTCACATGGCGTTTTTTTTGCAGCCCGCTCCCCCCCCCCCTCCTCTTCCCGCCATGCTTGGGCCGGTCTCAGCTCTTCGCTACCTGCCTTTCTCATTTGCTGCTCGTTACAGCGACAGCCAAAAGGCTGCAAACAATTATCCGACAGAGAGATTTGTACAGGTGAGGCTTCTCGCGTTACACGTTCTGTAACATTCTGCTCACAGCTCCAGAACAAAAGGCGGATTGTCTCACAACGCGTTTTATAGAGTGCGCCCAGAACTGCGCTAATTTAAAGCCACTTTCTGTCATCGGACTGTTGCTGTTTTTTTACCCCTTTCTTAGCGGTGTACTCGGTGAACCTAATGGGAGGATAAAAGTTTCGTAGGGAGGCTGATCTTGAAAAAAATCTAATAATTTTTTTCTAGCTGTTGTTGAGATATTGCTGTCTGGCTAAGCCTGTGGGCTGCGAAAGTAGAAAATCTTCACCAGGAGATAATGGAGCAGGGAAGAGTTATAGATGAGTTTTTACATTTATATTCTGAAATTACGACAATGACACCTCTCTCAATTGTCCTTTTTTGAAGACCATCCCTCTTTTGAAGCTCCATCTATCTCTCCATCCATCCCATCTTCCTATTTTAGCCACTAATTTTTGTCCTTATATCGGCCCTCCTCCTTATTAATTCTTATTTTTATTACCTGTTTCCCATATCACCCTATCGTACCTACCCTGGCCATCTCTGTCCCCCCCCTCCCCCCAGATTAACACCCTCCAACCCCACCCCCTCATCCCAACCCCACCACCCCATCCCACGCAAATCCATATTAAACTCCATTTATGTTCACTATATTGACTGTTCTGATCCCATTTTTACAGGTCTGATTAATACTGTGTTTATGTGTATGATTATGATATACATGCAAGCTTTACTTAGCCATCTGTCTCTCACCCACAGTACCTCCTCCTACCTATTGCCTGATGAAGCGGGGTCATATCTGCGAAATGCCTTGCATTTTCCCCTGGAGTATGTAAATACATTTGTTCTGCAAAACTTTGTAGACATTTTTATTCTTCTGGCGTCTCTGTATCCCTGTTACATTCTCCATCCATTCCAGTTGTTCCTCTTAAAGCAGCAGGGACAGCCATACTACCCCAGGAAAAGAAACACATATATAAGTAAATAAATACTTGTTCTACTTCCATAATCTATGTATTGTACTACCACCAGAGACACCCTAGCGGTTACAGTGGCCTTATCTCGCCTTTGGGGTATTTGCCAGGCTCCCCACACCCTGTGGCAATCAGATGCAATTCAAAAATCTCTTCTCGCCTCTTCCTGGGTTATATGAATACCTCAATGTAAACAAATGCTATCATTGCTATCAAGGCGAGATAAGGCCACTGTAACCGCTGGCCCACCTCATTTGGTGAGTGTGGATCCTTTAGGGTGTCTCTGGTGGTGGTGACCGTTATTTATGCTGTCTATGGTGGAGCGCTGATCTGGTATTAGAAACAATATTTACAAGAAAGGACTCAGGCTGCATTTCCACTTGTGCGGTGGGAATCGTTGCAGGAAAAATTTGCATGCGGATGCGAATTTCGCATGCGGGTCTATGCGAATTTGTATGCGAATTTAACCATGGCAGTGCTGGTGTGATTTTCCAATGTTTCTATGCGAATTCGCATGAAAATTCGCATGAAAATTTGCATACCCAAACCGCATGTGAATTACTTATTAAATACATTGTATGCGATTCACATAGCGGTATGCGAATTCTGATGGCTCTGCCATGCAAATTTTTTCTGCACAGAAAAACGCAAAGGAATCCTGACAAGTGGAAACAGTCCCATACACTTATATTGCTATGCGAATTCGCATGCGGAAAAACGCATGCAAATTCGCGATAGTGGAAATGGGCCCTCACTCAAGCCTTTTTCCAGGAGCGAACCCATAGGACTAGTGATACAGGAGTTATATTTGCCTTGCAGACACACCAGATTGGTGTAGGTTTGATTATAAAATAACATATGTTGTGGATTATATGAATCATATTGATTGTATTCAAATGCAATTTTGAACCATATTGGTCGTTATAGGTGTATGCATCTGAGCGCTGTTTAATTTTTTGTTTGTGTATTGTACTAACCACGTTTAGAAAATAAAGAGATAACTGATTCAGGCATTTTCCATCTTTGCTGCCTCTGACTGAAGCCAATCCTGATGTCATCTCCTCCCTAAGGGCCCCTTTACACTTAATTCGTTTCTGTGCATTGTAATGCAAGGCAAAATGTGTAGAAAAGAAAATCACATGTACTTTTATGTTGTATTTTACACCATGTCTGGTACAGCGTTATTAACAATGCAGTGCTGTACTCTTTTTTATTTTTGCGGATGCCAGCGTGTGGTGATTGTAACAATTCTGTTTTTGTTACATTTCAATTGAGAGGGAGAAAAATGTGCACTAGCGCTCACTAACGCATACCAAAGCACACTAACGCGTACTAATGCAAACACATGCGTTAACACAGCGGATTAAGTGTAAAAGGGCCCTTACTCTTGTTTTCTCCTAAAAAGTGCACTGTCATATCTAGCTTGCTTGGTAAACACATTTAAAGGAATACTATCGATTCACATATTTTTTTCAATTGACACAGGAATTGTTTGGGAAGTGCTGCTAAGTACTGGTGTATACATTTTAGTAGCAACTTCTTTGTTTACTGTTAGCAAAATACTTATTTTACCGACGCCAAAACTGACGGCTGACTGAGCCATGAGGAGAGGGGAAATTCCCCTCACACTTGATCAGTTAACTCTATGTGTAACTCTGTGTGTGACAGAGAAGAGAGCTCCCAACAGCTGCAGCTCCTGTGTCCTGTGTTTCTGACTGACTGTCTGAAGAGAGCAGAGGAAATGTAACTAATTGTCACAGCTTTTTCATACTGTTTTTGCTTTCAGAGTTTGATATGTTTGATATTTGCTTTCTGTAGTCTGATATGCAACTCTGGCTGTGCATTGAAGCAGACACCCCTTCTGCAATTGATTTGTCCCAATATAGCTAAATCCTACCCTCAATAAATTACAGCTTTTGCCTCTGATATTTAACATGAAAAGTAGGAAAATGTTTACACAGCTACTTAGACATTATTTGCACACTGTCATTTTAGAACACTTGGGTATCGATAGTATTCCTTTAAGCACAGCATAGATTATATTTCAGCAGCTTTTTCCTTCTCAGCCTCAGCCTGTCACACTGACCTGCCCTCAGCCAATCAGTGAGGAGCAGGAATGTGGGAGGGGTGATAACAAGCTTCCCTCTCCCTGACAATGTTCCAAATAGAGCCAGGCTGACTGAGATAAGATTTATTACAGCAGACACATTTATAATTATATTGGAATGCTTCAGAGTAACCAAGCAGCTCAGGGTGACCCAAACCACTAGGAATGTATAGGGGGGATAAAAGAGATCGAAAAGCCCTCCTACTAATAATGCAATGCTTTTGGACAGTCCCTCTTTGGGGACCCTGTCCCTCTGCCCTGGCATATTGTGGCATAGGCATGGCTTAAGAGTCCCTCTTTCTTATCTCAAAAAGTTGAGAGGTATGTGGTTATTATGAAAAATTGTTACCGAAAAAGGAGCAAAACGGTGTGATTCTGGCGGTAATGTCAACACTGATGGACCAATCAGCTTCATTCCATCATTACCGCACACTGTCATGTAGCAGGAAAGTTTGCTTCTGTATAAAGTAAGGAAATACAGTGTACGGCTCTTGTTATGTTCCCTGTAACACGAAGCAGCAGGAACGAGGACCCGGTCCCCAAGAGCTGACGTCTAGCAATTTATCATCTCTTTGACACCCGCAAACCGACCGATCAGACCACCGGAGCAAAGGCGCAGCTCCTCGCCGCGGTCGGGAAGCCCCAGTGTTATTTTAAATATCTGTAGCCAGGAGGAGGTCAGAGAGACACCTTAGATGCAGAGATATGACGGCCGTGCAGCGGAGGTGAGAAATTGATGTTGGCGGTTTGGGCTGGGCGGTCTGAGTCAGCGCAGGCGAGCAGCTTCAGCAGCAGAAACCAGAACAATGCGTCTCTGTTCCAGCTGGCCAGACAAATTGGAAACAGGGACGGTGTAGAAAGAAAACTTGTTGTAAATGAATAAGATATTTCCCAGCTACCCGTCCTACAACCTGAACATCACAGCGCATCTGTCTCAGGCCAAGAGGTCTCCGTTAGGGCTGATTCCTGCGGGCGGTAAACCGGTGTTGCTTGCGATTTTTCGTCAGTCATTTTCGCATAGAAAATGCTATTTTTGATTTTAAAGAGAACCTGTACTGAGTAAAAATATTTAAAATAAACACATAAGGTAACTTTAAATGAACATTACATCGTTACCTTGCCATCAGTTCCTCTCAGAAGTTCACCATTTTCTTCTGCCAATAATCCCTTCCAGTTCTGACAACATTTTGTCAGATCTGAAATATATCAGTTGCTGTCAGTAAAATAACAGTTGCTGTCAGTTATAGCTGAGAGGAAAACTGATGTACCAGGTAATGTCCATGTTTCCCTATGGCTCAAGTGGGCGATGTTACACTTTAACTGTGTGCTGACCAGAAAGCTGTTATGGGTAATGGCCATTTTCAAAATGGAGGATGGAAAATTGCCTTGATCACAGTGAACAAACAGGATGCGGGAAAGGAGAAAGACACTGAGGAGTAGACTACATGGAAGGTAAGTATGACTTGTGTATGCTTATTTTGACTTTTAATTTTCAGTTCAGGTTTTCTTTAAGAAAGCATTCGCATTATGTTGAAAATTTTTGAAAAAGCGAAAAAGTGTATTTTATAGCAAAAATTTGTGGAAAAGTGTTTATTAGTGGAAACATTGTTTATTTACAGTGCAAAAAATGTGAAAAATTCATAACTTATCACAAAATTATTTTCGATTCCATTTTCACTCGAAAGTCGAATTTAACATTATTTTCGCGAAAATTAATGCGCAAAAGAGTATAGGCATAAATGCAATGTTTTTGCTGGTCTATGGAAGCTTGGTTTAAAAGGGATCTAACACTGTTCCATTCAAATGAACAGAAGCTTTTTTTAACGACAGAGACAGCAAATGGCGTTGTTCAAGTAAACGCTGCAATGTAACCGTTGTTTTGTCTCCTCTCTAGCATCAGCTGCATTTGTGCGAGTCCATGGTACCACTAAGGGCTCAAAAACGATACAACAATGGAACAATAGGAACCTATATGAAACTATCCTGTACGCTTTTTTGGGAGGTAGCAAAAAATGGTTTAGAATTGGCTAAACGAGCCTCTGCCAGCTGTCCCAGTCCTACCAGCTGTCCGTGTGAGCCAGGCCTTATTTTAAAAAATTGTGGGATGTGTGAGTGACCCAACATAATGGGGGACACCCAAAAAACGTGCAGGGAAAAATCGGTGAGGCCGGAGGATCAGCAGCACTATATATGGGGTGGATTCACAAAATGTATTTCTTTAATTCTCTCTCCTTATTTTTCACGTGAAGTTACATATTTGCCCAGCAAGCTCGTGGTGAGCTCCTAGGAGTGTGTAAGGGGCTGAAAGAAACAAAAATACCTATCCTACAGAGAACTGCAACTCCCACCATGCTTATCCTATGGAGAGGAGGACTGTAACTCTATTCCTAGTATGTTTGTTTATCTTATGAAGAACTGTAACTCCCAGCATGCTCATTCTATGAGGAACTGCAACTCCCAGCATGCTGATCCTATGGATAACTTCAGCTCCCAGCATGCTGATCCTATGGAGAACTTCAGCTCCCAGCATGCTGATCCTATGGAGAACTGCAACTCCCAGCATGCTCATTCTATGAGGAACTGCAAATCCCAGCTTGCTGATCCTATGGAGAACTTCAGCTCCCAGCATGCTGATCCTATGGAGAACTGCAACTCCCAGCATGCCAGTCTTATGAAGAACTGCAACTACCAGCATGCTTATCCCATGGAGAACTGCAACTCCCAGCATGGTTATCCTATGAGGAACTGCAACTCCCAGCATGCTGATCCTATGGAGAACTGCAACTACCAGCATTGATATTCTAAGGAGAATGGCAACTTCCAGCATGCTGATCATATGGAGAACTGCAACTCCCAGCATGCTCATCCTATGGAGAACTGCATCTACCAGCATGTTGATCCTATGAAGAACTACAACTCCCAGCATGTTAATCCTAAGAAGAACTGCAACTCCTAGCATGCTCATCCTATATACTCATCCTATATAGAGCTACAACCCTCAACAGGTTCAGTCTACAGAAGACTTCAACTCCCAGAATGCTCATCCTACGGAAAACTGCAAGTCCAAGCATTGCTTATACTATAAACTCATCCTATAGAGAACTACAACCCCCAGCATGACTTGGCCTGTTGTAGCAGCAGAGTCGGACGGTTTCCTGCCGCAGAATTTTCTGTGTGACCTCCAGATAGAGACGTCCTGGACAAGCCGCCAGATCTTTTCCTCCTCCTCCATCTACCTTCACATACTATACATCAAGCTGACGCGTTTTTGGCCCGTGCATCTGCGCGCAGCTTCCTCCCAGCAGCCTCAGAGGGTGGGAGAGGTGACGAGCTGTCCCTGAAATGCACCATCCATGTTCAATCATTCCAACACTGCAAAAAGGGAAATCCTGCCTAGAGCCCAATTCACACATGCTAAAATGCGGGAGGGCCACAGATCCTCTGCTGATTATACTGCAGCCCCTCTGAGCTGCTATAGGCTCATTCTAATATTCTTATGTACATTTCTGCAGTGTTCTAAAAAGAGCACAGAGGAGGGTAGAAACAAGATGGCAATAACCAACCAACAATATAAGGTACGGTAAGTAAGAAATACCTCTAAAGTAGAGTGACCAGATTTTTGTGGGTCCAACCTGGGACAAGGAGGGGGGGCGGGGGAGGGGGGGGGGGGGGCGGCGCGCGTAGTGGGGAAGACTGAGGAGGACTGAGGAGCGCGCAGCGACGAAGACTGGCGCGAAAAATGGGCGTGGCGATGCCATTGTATGGGTGGAGCTAACGTAATGATGTAACAGCGAGGCATAAGAAAGCAGTGTTTACGCCATGATGTGGACAAACAAGACTTTGCATCATGAGTGTGCAGAAACTGTGTGATGCTAATAGTATACCGTAACCACAAAGCAGCAAACATAGCCATCTATGACCATTAAATAAAAAATGCAGTAACAGTTACCCCGGACACCAGAAAATAAACGCAATAGGCAACATGTCAGCACAAAATAAACGCAATGCGGGCAACATGTCAGTACAAAATAAATGCAATGCGGGCAACATGTGAGTACAAAATATACGCAATGCGGGCAAACATGTCAGTACAAAATAAATGCAATGCGGGCAAACATTTCCCCAGAAAAGAAACGCAATGCGTGCAAACATTTCACCAGAAAAGAAAAGCATTGCGGGCAAACTTTTCACCAGAAAAGAAACGCAATGCGGGCAAACATTTCACCAGAAAAGAAACGCAATGCGGGCAAACATTTCACCAGAAAAGAAACGCAATGCGGGCAAACATTTCACCAGAAAAGAAACACAATGCGGGCAAACATTTCACCTGGAAAAAAAAACGCAATGCGGGCAAACATTTCACCAGAAAAGAAACGCAATGCGGGCAAACATTTCACCAGAAAAGAAACGCAATGTGGGCAAACATTTCACCAGAAAATTAACGCAATGCGGGCAAACATTTCACCAGAAAAGAAACGTAATGCGGGCAAACATTTCACCAGAAAAGAAACGCAATGCGGGCAAACATTTCACCAGAAAAGAAACGCAATGCGGGCAAACATTTCACCTGGAAAAGAAACGCAATGCGGGCAAACATTACACCTGGAAAAAAAAACGCAATGCGGGCAAACATTTCACCTGGGGAAAAAAAACGCAATGCGGGCAAACATTTCACCTGGAAAAGAAAGCATTTACTCACCTGGCAGAAGTCTCCGGCCTCTGGCGCGCTGCTTCCGGGACCACCTTCCTCCTGAAGTCTCCCGCGCTGACAGCCTGGCAGAGCAGGGCTACGGCAAGATGGCGCCCGAAGCCCTGTACTGGAGACAAATAGGTCTCCAGTACAGGGCTTCAGCAGCCATCTTGCCGTAGCCCTGCTCGCCTGCCGGTGTCGGAACAGACACCGGAAGAGGAGGCTGGAGCGGGGCTGCGGGCAATGAACTGGCACGGCGTCTATAGACGCCGCTGCCAGTTCATGAGGAGAGTGGCCAGAGTCCCGAGGCCGGGACGTCCCGCTGCTGAAAGCGGGACGTTTCCCGGGACCTCATGCTGCCTGGGACAGCGGACCCCGAATCCGGGACGCGTCCCGGGCAATCCGGAACGTCTGGTCACTCTATCTAAAGGTGGCCACACACCATTATATTTTTTTAAATATCTGTTCAATTTAAGAATTGCAATCAATTTTTCCGACTGATTGTAACATTTCAAAAATATGACCAATGTACCACACACCTGTGTTCACTTTTTCCCCAATTATGAAAAAAATGATTTTGGAAACTCTGGGAAAATTGCCAGGGTGTGTATATTAATAAATTGACAATCTAATTAACACACATCATACAATCTATAGAAAAATTGAAGAAAATGTTCCAGCAATTCCGGATCGATAAAAATTGAAAAAAAAAACAGTGAAATCCGATCGGATTTTTTCAGTCGAATGAAAAAAAAAAAGCTTTAGATTTTTTTCTGGAAATACAATCATATTTACTGAATTGCCATCAAATCGGATAATTTTATTGTATCATGTGTGGCCACCTTAAAGTGGTCTGAAATTCCGACATAACATTCAATAAAAATGTGTTTTCCTACTTTTTATTACTCATACAGTTCTCATATTTGCTTTTGTGCACAAGTAATATTGTCTATGGTATTTACAAATTACAAGTTTCCAAAGTGTAGTTTATCGTGCCTTAAAAGAAACGGAAACGTACCTGCGGAAAACGCAGCATTTTCACGCTGTGCTATATGTGAATCTAGCCTGAGAGTAAAGCTGGATTGTCGCTCAGCGTCACACAACTAGGGCTATGGCAACTGTATGAAGCAATCTCCTGCAAACAGATGGGGCAGAAGCATTTGTAGTGACAGATTTTATTTTCCTGGAATCTGATCTCTGCAGATGGTGACGGAAACCATGAAATGACAAGATGTTTTGTGTTTGAGAGAAAAACTGTGACAAATCCGACCAAGAGGATACTGAGGATATCATGTCCCCAGATCACAACAGTTTAGACCATACATGTCAAACTCCGGCCCGCGGGCCAAATCTGACCCACGGAGCCATCAGATTTGGCCCTCAGGTGGTTTCCCCACTTAACATTATGTTTGGCCCACTCTAGCCCACCAGAGAAGCTATATTGGAAGGTAAGCCTTAGATCACCATTGAAGCCTTATGGCGAGGGGACAGAACTAGACACTAGGGAACTGTATAGGAGAGGGAAGGAGCCACTAGTGTTGGGCGAACATCTAGATGTTCGGGTTCGGGCCGAACAGGCCGAACATGGCCGCGATGTTCGGGTGTTCGACCCGAACTCCGAACATAATGGAAGTCAATGGGGACCCGAACTTTTGTGGTTTGTAAAGCCTCCTTGCATGCTACATACCCCAAATTTACAGGGTATGTGCACCTTGGGAGTGGGTACAAGAGGAAAAAAAAATTAGCAAAAAGAGCTTATAGTTTTTGAGAAAATCGATTTTAAAGTTTCAAAGGGAAAACTGTCTTTTAAATGCGGGAAATGTCTGTTTTCTTTGCACAGGTAACATGTTTTTTGTCGGCATGCAGTCATAAATGTAATACATATAAGAGGTTCCAGGAAAAGGGACCGGTAACGCTAACCCAGCAGCAGCACACGTGATGGAACAGGAGGAGGGTGGCGCAGGAGGAGAAGAAGGCCACGCTTTGTGAGACACAACAACCCCGGCCTTGCATGAGGGCAAGAAGCGTGCGGATAGCAGGCTTTGTACCGCCATGCAGTCATAAATGTAATAAAGATAAGTGGTTCAATAAACAGGGACCACGCGGCAACGCTAACCCAGCAGCAGCAGACGTGATGGAACAGGAGCAGGCGCAGGAGGAGAAGGCCACGCTTTGTGAGACACAACAACCCAGGCCTTGCATGAGGGCAAGAAGCGTGCGGATAGCATGCTTTGTACCGCCATGCAGTCATAAATGTAATAAAGATAAGTGGTTCAATAAACAGGGACCACGCGGCAACGCTAACCCAGCAGCAGCAGACGTGATGGAACAGGAGGAGGCGCAGGAGGAGAAGGCCACGCTTTGTGAGACACAACAACCCAGGCCTTGCATGAGGGCAAGAAGCGTGCGGATAGCATGCTTTGTACCGCCATGCAGTCATAAATGTAATAAAGATAAGTGGTTCAATAAACAGGGACCACGCGGCAACGCTAACCCAGCAGCAGCAGACGTGATGGAACAGGAGCAGGCGCAGGAGGAGAAGGCCACGCTTTGTGAGACACAACAACCCAGGCCTTGCATGAGGGCAAGAAGCGTGCGGATAGCATGCTTTGTACCGCCATGCAGTCATAAATGTAATAAAGATAAGTGGTTCAATAAACAGGGACCACGCGGCAACGCTAACCCAGCAGCAGCAGACGTGATGGAACAGGAGGAGGCGCAGGAGGAGAAGGCCACGCTTTGTGAGACACAACAACCCAGGCCTTGCATGAGGGCAAGAAGCGTGCGGATAGCATGCTTTGTACCGCCATGCAGTCATAAATGTAATAAAGATAAGTGGTTCAATAAACAGGGACCACGCGGCAACGCTAACCCAGCAGCAGCAGACGTGATGGAACAGGAGCAGGCGCAGGAGGAGAAGGCCACGCTTTGTGAGACACAACAACCCAGGCCTTGCATGAGGGCAAGAAGCGTGCGGATAGCATGCTTTGTACCGCCATGCAGTCATAAATGTAATAAAGATAAGTGGTTCAATAAACAGGGACCACGCGGCAACGCTAACCCAGCAGCAGCAGACGTGATGGAACAGGAGCAGGCGCAGGAGGAGAAGGCCACGCTTTGTGAGACACAACAACCCAGGCCTTGCATGTGGACAAAAAGCGTGCGGATATAGCAGCAATGCTTTTTGCCGCCATGCAGTCATAAATGTAATACAGATGAGAGGTTCAATAAACAGGGCCCGGAAACGCAACACCATCCCAGATGTTCATTGGTCATGTTACTTGGTTGGGGTCCTGGAGTGTTGCGTAGTCATTTCCAATCCAGGATTGATTCATTTTAATTTGAGTCAGACGGTCTGCATTTTCTGTAGAGAGGCGGATACGCCGATCTGTGACGATGCCTCCGGCAGCACTGAAACAGCGTTCCGACATAACGCTGGCTGCCGGGCAAGCCAGCACCTCTATTGCGTACATTGCCAGTTCGTGCCAGGTGTCTAGCTTCGATACCCAATAGTTGAAGGGTGCAGATGGATGGTTCGACACAGCTACGCCATCTGACATGTAGTCCTTGACCATCTTCTCCAGGCGATCGGTGTTGGAGGTGGATCTGCACGCTTGCTGTTCAGTGGGCTGCGGCTGCATGGGTGTCAGAAAATTTTCCCACTCCAAGGACACTGCCGATACCATTCCCTTTTGGGTACTAGCTGCGGCTTGCGTTGTTTGCTGCCCTCCTGGTCGTCCTGGGTTTGCGGAAGTCAGTCTGTCTGCGTACAACTGGCTAGAGGAGGGGGAGGATGTCAATCTCCTCTCTAAAGTCTCCACAAGGGCCTGCTGGTATTCTTCCATTTTGACCTGTCTGACTCTTTCTTCAAGCAGTTTTGGAACATTGTGTTTGTACCGTGGATCCAGAAGGGTATAAACCCAGTAATTGGTGTTGTCCAGAATGCGCACAATGCGTGGGTCACGTTCAATGCAGTCTAGCATGAATTGAGCCATGTGTGCCAGAGTCCTACCAGAATCCTCATCATCCTCTTGTGAGCGTTGTGATAGTTGTTGTGATGCATCATAGTCGTCACCTTCCTCCTGGTCTGCTTCTGCTGACCATTCGCGTTGAATTGTGGAAGTCCAACGTGCACCGCTCTGGCCCTCGTCAGTGGTGGCATGAAATTCCTGCTCCAACTCCAGCTGTTCCTCCTCCTCTTCTTCGTCATAGCTGCTGGGGCCAGCGTTCCCTGAGGCGGATGGCCTGATGTTGGTACCATCACGCTGATCGTTTTCTCCTTCAGATTCCCCCAGTTGCATCATGACAGCTGTTTCCTTGATTTTTAACATCGACCTCTTCAGTAAACACAGCAGTGGTATGGTAATGCTGACTGAAGAGTTGTCACTGCTCACAAGCAACGTGGATTGCTCAAAATTTTGGAGGACTTGGCAGAGGTCCAACATGTTGGCCCAATCGGATCCACAGAAGCTTGGCAGCTGGCCGGATGCGCCTCGGTACTGCGCCGTCATGTACTGGACCACTGCACTCTTCTGCTCGCAAAAGCGGGCTAGCATGTGCAGCGTAGAATTCCAGCGCGTAGGGACATCACACAGCAAGCGATGGTGGGGGAGATTGAAGCGCTCCTGCATCTTGGCGAGTGCCCCCGAAGCAGTACTGGAATTTCTACAATGTTTGGACACTCGACGCACCTTCAACAGCAGATCGGGCACGCCTGGGTATGTCCTCAGGAACCGCTGAACTACTAGGTTCATCACGTGCGCCAGGCAAGGGATGTGTGTCAGCTTAGCCAACCTTAAAGCGCGAATGAGATTACTCCCATTATCACACACAACCATGCCCGGTTTCAGGTCCAGCGGTGCCAGCCACAAATCCGTCTGTTCCTTTATTCCCCTCCAAATTTCCTCCCCTGTGTGCTGCTTATCCCCAAGGCAGATTAGCTTCAGCAACGCTTGCTGACGCATGCCAACAGCTGTGCTGCACTGCTTCCACGATCCTACTGCTGCTGGGTTAGCGTTTCCGGATGAGGTACAGCTTTGAGATGCGTTGGAGGAGAAGGAGTCAGAGAGGTAGGTGCTGCTGTTATCCAGTGGGAGGGACGGCGGTGCAGCTGTTTGTGGCGTGGGCAACACCCGTGCCGTAGCAGGTGAGGAATCGCTGCCAGGCTCCACAAGGTTCACCCAGTGCGCGGTAAGGGAGATGTATCGACCCTGGCCGAACGCACTCGTCCAGGTGTCAGTGGTGAGGTGAACCTTGCAGGCAACGGCATTCTTCAAGCTTCGGGTTATTTTGCTGACCACGTGCTCATGCAACTCAGGCACTGCAGAGCGTGCAAAGTGGTAGCAGCTGGGAACCACGTAACGTGGGATGGCCACTGACATCATGCCCTTGAAGCTGTTTGTCTCCACCAATCGATATGGCAGCATTTCGCAGGCCAGAAGCTTGGCTATGCTGGCTGTTACTGCCACGGCCCGGGGGTCATTTGCTGGCAATTTCCTCTTGCGCTCAAACATCTCCGACACAGACAACTGAACCGTAGCGCTGCACACGGAAGGGCTGTTGGTTGTTGTGTTTGATGAACACTGGGAGACCTCAAGAGCACTACTCCGGAAAGTGACAGTGTCAGCGTCGTCTGATGTTTGTGAATGTTGTGAACCACGCAATGGCTGGGCTACTGCTGCTGCTGAGGCGGGTCTGGTGGTGAGTCTGGTGAACCCAAGGGAGGCAGTGTTGTTTCTGGTACCCTGTCCTGACGCGTTTGCCCAAAGAGTGGGATGTTTGGATAGCATGTGACGGCTCATGCTGGTGGTGGAGAGGTTGTTAATATTTTTCCCCCTGCTCAGGCGGGTCTTGCACACCTTGCAAATCGCCATGGTAACATCCTCAGTGCAGTCTTCAAAGAAAGCCCAGACTTTGGAGCACCTGCCTCCTTGCTGGCGATTTCTGTTTGCTCCTCTTTTGCCTCTCACTTGAACTTCCACGCTTGTGGTGCCTGAAATTGCGCGCCGCCTACCTTGTGGCACAAGGCGAACTCGTGCAGCAGTGTGTTCTTCAACAGACTCATCTGTGCTGCTGCTACGACGGCGATGTTCTCGTTCACAAACAAAATCTGGGTCTCTGTCCACATTGTCCATACCCTCCTCTTCCATCTCCTCAAACTCGTCATATGTCATTGTGGGCCACCGCCGTGGAGTAGAGCTCCCCACAACAACCTCTGCGCAGCACACTCCAACGTCGTCTTCCAGATCTTGTCGGCCGACCTCCTGCAATTGCAACCCCTCCTGCCCAAATTGCTCTGGGATTTGGGTTTCCGAGTCCTCTTCGGACTCGCCTTGTATTTCAGTGCGCGGTGCATTTCCCACAGTTAACGGTTGTGAATCCAGGCACAACATTTCTGGCTGTTCCTCCATTGACCTTTGAAAGGTGGAAGTTTGTTGGGCTGGGAATAGCTCCTGCGAATACCCCATTGTGTCCTGAGGTAATTCATCGGACTGGTTATCTGGCAGTTGTGTGCGTGGTGTCGCTGCCGGTTGTGTCAGCTTTGTGCCCACTGGCTCCTTGTAACTGGCTGAGGACTCGGACCTCGTGCGTGATGTGCTGGTGCTGCTTAACCCACTGCTGGACGCTTGAGAGGTCATCCAAGTAATTATCTGGTCCTGTTCTTTTGGATTTGTGAGGGTTGTTGTCCTGGACAACATGGGCGGTATTGAGTGGGTTTTCTTGGGTGCTCCCCTGTGGCCTGTACGTGAACCGTCAGGGGAAACACCTCTTCCCTTGCCCCTCCCTCTTTCACCGGATTTCTTCCTCATTTCACTTATCCTTACAGTACACGCTGACTGGCAGCAGTACAGTGGCAGTACAGAAATGCTATACAGTACCACTATTCCCAGCAGCGACACAGAGCACAATGCTATACAGTGACGGGTGAGCGGTGTACCACTATTCCCAGCAGCGACACAGAGCACAATGCTATACAGTGACGGGTGAGCGGTGTACCACTATTCCCAGCAGCGACACAGAGCACAATGCTATACAGTGGCGAACGAGCGGTGTACCACTATTCCCAGCAGACACAGAACAGTACACAGAATGCTATATAGTGTGGCTGAACGAGCGGTGTACCACTGTTCCCAGCAGACACAGAACAGTACACAGAATGCTATATAGTGTGGCTGAACGAGCGGTGTACCACTATTCCCAGCAGACACAGAACAGTACACAGAATGCTATATAGTGTGGCTGAACGAGCGGTGTACTACTGTTCCCAGCAGACACAGAACAGTACACAGAATGCTATATAGTGTGGCTGAACGAGCGGTGTACTACTGTTCCCAGCAGACACAGAACAGTACACAGAATGCTATATAGTGTGGCTGAACGAGCGGTGTACCACTATTCCCAGCAGACACAGAACAGTACACAGAATGCTATATAGTGTGGCTGAACGAGCGGTGTACTACTGTTCCCAGCAGACACAGAACAGTACACAGAATGCTATATAGTGTGGCTGAACGAGCGGTGTACTACTGTTCCCAGCAGACACAGAACAGTACACAGAATGCTATATAGTGTGGCTGAACGAGCGGTGTACTACTGTTCCCAGCAGACACAGAACAGTACACAGAATGCTATATAGTGTGGCTGAACGAGCGGTGTACTACTGTTCCCAGCAGACACAGAACAGTACACAGAATGCTATATAGTGTGGCTGAACGAGCGGTGTACCACTGTTCCCAGCAGACACAGAACAGTACACAGAATGCTATATAGTGTGGCTGAACGAGCGGTGTACTACTGTTCCCAGCAGACACAGAACAGTACACAGAATGCTATATAGTGTGGCTGAACGAGCGGTGTACTACTGTTCCCAGCAGACACAGAACAGTACACAGAATGCTATATAGTGTGGCTGAACGAGCGGTGTACTACTGTTCCCAGCAGACACAGAACAGTACACAGAATGCTATATAGTGTGGCTGAACGAGCGGTGTACTACTGTTCCCAGCAGACACAGAACAGTACACAGAATGCTATATAGTGTGGCTGAACGAGCGGTGTACCACTGTTCCCAGCAGACACAGAACAGTACACAGAATGCTATATAGTGTGGCTGAACGAGCGGTGTACCACTGTTCCCAGCAGACACAGAACAGTACACAGAATGCTATATAGTGTGGCTGAACGAGCGGTGTACTACTGTTCCCAGCAGTGACACACAATGACTGGGGGGGACCCTGGCTAGCGTGGCTGGAGCGCGAACTACCCTGCCTGCCTACCCAAAGCTAAACCCACAGACAAATGGCGGAGATATGACGTGGTTCGGGTATTTATTTACCCGAACCACGTGACAGTTCGGCCAATCAGAGCGCGTTCGGGTCCGAACCACGTGACCCGTTCGGCCAATCACAGCGCTAGCCGAACGTTCGGGGAACGTTCGGCCATGCGCTCTTAGTTCGGCCATATGGCCGAACGGTTTGGCCGAGCACCGTCAGGTGTTCGGCCGAACTCGAACATCACCCGAACAGGGTGATGTTCTGCAGAACCCGAACAGTGGCGAACACTGTTCGCCCAACACTAGGAGCCACTAGACACCAGGGAACTGTATAGGGGAAGAAGGAGGCCACTAAACACCAGGAAACTGTATAGTGGAAGGAGGACCAATAAGCATCAGGGTAATGTATAGATTAGGGAGGACCACTAAATATCAGAGAACTGTATAGAGCAGTGATGGCTAACCTTGGCACTCCTGGTGTGACAAAACTACAAATCCCATCATGCATCTGCCTCTCCGAGTTATGCTTAGAGCTGTCAGAGTACTGCAATGCCTCATGGGACTTGTAGTTCCACAACAGCTAAAGTGCCAAGGTTAGCCATCACTGGTATAGAGGATGGAGGGGGGCTATAAGACACCAGGAACCTTTATAAGGGAGGGAGGTGGCCACTAGACATTGAGGTCGGCCCACAACTTGGTCCCAGAGCTCAATTTCGGCCCACTTTGTAGTTGAGTTCGACACCCTTGGTTTAGACTGAGGTCCTTCCAGCAGGGGGCGGGAGAGAAATGAGCGGTGATTCAGACATTTTATTTTACTAGCATGTTGCAGTCTACCAGGGCCAAGGCAGAGGCGAGAGAGGCTAGAGCCTCAAGGCGCAGTGTAGAGGTGGGCGCACAACTCACTCAGCTATCATTCCCCTTGAGCAGAGAGGCATAAGAAAAGGGGATACATGGCAGTGACTGCAAGCCAGATAACTAGAGTTTAAGGTGTTGGGGGCCCTGGGGCGCCTCTCAGTCTAATATCAATCAGTGTGTGACGGCTGGGGTGGGAGGAATGGAGGAGCGCACTTTGGTGTCTCAGCCTTGGGTGCTGGAGGACCTTGTCACTGCTCTGCATTCTACATCCATTTTTCTGGATGCGGATTTCTGCATTGTTTCCGTGAATTTTAACCTGGACATCCAGATGTGGCAACCAATCACTGTATGGGAAACAGATAAACGCTGCAGAAACCTGCGATAAATGGCAATCGCAATGGTGACTTTGCCACAATTATACCACAATTTTAAGTCAATAGGAATGTTTTTTTTTTTCAATCAAAAACAAAAAGCACTCTGTGGTGTGTCTCCAGCCCAGGGCCGGTCCTGGACTTTCTGCTGCCTGAGGCAAAGATCGTAAAGGCGCCCCCTCCCCCCCCCCCAATATTTCTACATAACATGAGCGGCGGCCGGCGGCAGCCAGCCAGCCTTATCATCATCATCGTCACGTCGGCGGCGCTCGCTGCTCAGTGACTGACCGTGACAATCAGCCGCAGCCAGGGCAGCAGAGCGGGCGGCAGCCGCCGCCATCAAATCAGCAGGCTTAGGCACTAGGCAGCGTCACCAGCATGCAGCCTTGGAGGAGACAGGAGAGGCCGCAGAGCTCAGAGTCATCGGACTCGGAGGCCGGCGGCAACAGTGCAGTTTCTAGGCTAAAATGCACCCAGGGCGAGGGTGTAAAAATTGCGCCCCCCCCCCGGTATAGGTAACCAGCTATAGGTCCCCCCAGAGTATAGGTGGCCAGGCATGGGTGAGCCAGTAAAGTTGCCTGCAGTATAGGTTAGCCAGGTAGTTGCCTCCAGTATAGGTAGCCAGTATAGTTGCCCCCAGTATGTTAGATAGGCAGGCACGCCCCCCCCCTGGTATAAGTTAGATAAGTAGGTGCCCCCAGTACAGGTTAGCTAGGTAGGTGCCTCCAATATAGGTAGCCAGTATAGTTGCCCCCAGCATAGGTTAGATAGGTAGGTACCCCCAGTATAGGTTAGTTAGGTAGGTGCCCCCAGTATAGGTAGCCAGTATAGTTGCCACCTGTATAGGCTAGCTAGGTAGGTAGGTGCCTCCAATACATGTTAGATAAGTGCCCCCAGTATAGGTTAGATAGGTAGCTTCCCCCCAGTATAGGTTAGATTAGGTCGCTGCCCTTCAGTATAGGTTAGATTAGGTAGGTGCCCCCAGTACAGGTTAGATTAGGTAGGTGCCCCCAGTATAGATTAGATAGGTAGCTGCCCCCAGCATAGGTTAGACAGGTAGCTGCCCCCCAGCATAGGTTAGACAGGTAGCTGCCCCCCAGCATAGGTTAGATAGGTAGCTGCCCCCCAGCATAGGTTAGATAGGTAGCTGCCCTCCAGCATAGGTTAGATAGGTAGCTGCCCCCCAGTATAGGTTAGATAGGTAGCTGCCCCCCAGTACAGGTTAGATAGGTAGCTGCCCCCAGTACAGGTTAGATTAGGTAGGTGCCCCCCAGTATAGGATAGATAGGTAGCTGCCCCCAGTACAGGTTAGATTAGGTAGGTGCCCCCAGTATAGATTAGATAGGTAGCTGCCCCCAGCATAGGTTAGACAGGTAGCTGCCCCCCAGCATAGGTTAGATAGGTAGCTGCCCCCCAGTATAGGTTAGATAGGTAGTTGCCCCCCAGTACAGGTTAGATTAGGTAGGTGCCCCCCAGTATAGGATAGATAGGTAGCTGCCCCCAGTACAGGTTAGATTAGGTAGGTGCCCCCCAGTATAGGATAGACAGGTAGCTGCCCCCAGTATAGGTTAGATAGGTAGCTGCCCCCCAGTATAGGATAGACAGGTAGCTGCCCCCAGTATAGGTTAGATAGGTAGCTGCCCCCCAGTATAGGTTAGATAGGTAGCTGCCCCCCAGTATTGGATAGATAGGTAGCTGCCCCTAGTACAGGTTAGATTAGGTAGGTGCCCCCAGTATAGGATAGATAGGTAGCTGCCCCTAGTACAGGTTAGATTAGGTAGGTGCCCCCCAGTATAGGATAGATAGGTAGCTGCCCCCAAAACAGGTTAGATTAGGTAGGTGCCCCCCAGTATAGGATAGATAGGTAGCTGCCCCCAAAACAGGTTAGATTAGGTAGGTGCCCCCCAGTATAGGATAGATAGGTAGCTGCCCCCAAAACAGGTTAGATTAGGTAGGTGCCCCCCAGTATAGGATAGATAGGTAGCTGCCCCCAAAACAGGTTAGATTAGGTAGGTGCCCCCCAGTATAGGATAGATAGGTAGCTGCCCCCAAAACAGGTTAGATTAGGTAGGTGCCCCCCAGTATAGGATAGATAGGTAGCTGCCCCCAAAACAGGTTAGATTAGGTAGGTGCCCCCCAGTATAGGATAGATAGGTAGCTTGCCCAGGTAGGTGCCCCCTCATAATGGCGGAGGGGGGAGCCGGAGCCGCGGGGAGGGCAGCCCGACCTCTCCCTCCCTCTCCCCGGGCCGCCCTCCATGCTCCCCCCTCGGACTTTAGGCAGCAGAGTTAGCGCGCAGGGAAGCGCTGCTGTACACAGCCTGTTACTCACCTCCCTGGATCCGATCGCCGCTCCCGCCCTGCTGGTCTCCTCTCTGCCTAGCCGGCTGATACACACGCGGCTGCTTCCTGTGTAAATAGGAAGCAGCGTGTGTAATGTATCAGCGGCTACATTGCAGAGAGGAGACCAGCAGGGCGGGAGCGGCGATCGGATCCAGGGAGGTGAGTAACAGGCTGTGTACAGCAGCGCTTCCCTGCGCGCTAACTCTGCTGCCTAAAGTCCGAGGGGGGAGCATGGAGGGCGGCCCGGGGAGAGGGAGGGAGAGGTCGGGCTGCCCTCACCGTGGCTCTGGCTCCCCCCGCTCAGTCACAGCCACTTCATCTGGTGCCGCCCCTCCACTTCCTGCCGCCTGAGGAACCCGCCTCACCCCGCCTCATGGGCGGGCCGGCCCTGCTCCAGCCTCATGCACATTTTTTTTTACAGCCAAAAAGACATAGGGGTTGATTCACTATAACAAATAGCGTGCCTTATCAGAGTTAACCTGTCTTCTCAGTGTTAACATGCCTTATCAGTGTTAACACGCCTTATCAGGGTTAACACACTTATCAGAGTAGCATAGCAAGCGCTACAAACTTCTGCCTGCTAATTGGCAATGGCGAGAGCTCCACTCGTCCTGCCCTGAGCCCCTGCAGGTCCAATCACTTTAAAGGACATTATCCCCACACTTTGATTGACCCAATAGGCTGCCTGTCACTTGACAGGAAACTTGACAGGCAGCTTATTGGGCCAATCAAAGTGCGGGGATAATGTCCTTTAAAGTGATTGGACGCTTAGGGGCTCAGGGCAGGACGAGTGGAGCTCTCGTCATTGGTAATTAGCAGGCATAAGTTCATAGCGCTCGCTATGCTACTCTGATAAGGCATACTAACTCTGACAAGGTGTGTTAACTCTTATAAGGCACGCTATTTGTTATAGTGAATCAATCCCATAATGTCTACTCTGTCTATTGTTATTATTACATATTTATATAGCAGTGATGTCTTCCAGAGCACTTTACAGAGTCTGTAGTCAGGTCACTAACTGTCAAAGGAGCTCACAATTGAATCCCTACCATAGTCATAGTAGACAGTTCCTATTATAGCCTAAAGGTGGCCACACACCATACAATTTTTTAAATATCTGTTCAATTCAAGAATAGCAATCAATTTTTGAAACAATGATTGTAACAGTTCAAAAATCCTACCAATGTACCACACACCTATGTACTAATGTATGTGTAATTTGTCCCCAATCATGAATACAATAATTGAAAACTCTGAAAAAATTGATTGGAACTATACATTAAGTAACTGACAATACATCACACACCATACAATTCTTGAGAAAGTTGGTCTGAAATTTCCAACATGTCCAATCTCCAAAAATCGGAAAAAATGGGAAATTCGATCAGATTTATTAAACGAAAACAAAAAAAAGCTCTCGCTTTTTTGGGACAAATCAAACCGATTGAAATTATCGAAATTGCTGAAAAATTGGATCTTTTAATTGTATATGGTGTGTGATCACCTTAAGGCCATTAACTTATCAGAATGCTTTTGGGGATGGGGGATGGAGTGCCTGGAGGAAACCCACCCAAATACAGAGGGAATATGCAAACTCCACGCAGATGGAATTCTGACCCACATTTGATTGGGTAAGGTGACCATAGTGCTGATAGGTAAGAGTGCTATCCACTACACCCCTGTGCTGCCCATACACCAGTGCTGCTCGGATACCCCTTTTCAAAATCCGAATTGAATTTGGATCCGGATACCCAGATATCCGGATCCGAATCAGATATCCGAATCCGAACTTTTTGGTATCCGAGTAAAATCGGATATCCGAAACCATCCTAGATATTTGGTCGGATTCGGATATCCGGATAGAGAAGCGGAAGTGGCCAGAAAATGGCTTAAATTGCTTCCAAATCTCTCTCTCAATTTTTGCCATTGAAGGTGATTTTTGCTTCTGCTCGGATACGGATACCAAGACTGACTATCCGACCGGATTTATGATTTTAACGAGTTTGCTCGGATAGTGCTATTCGGATTTTAAAAAACATCCGAATTCCTATAAAAAGTTCGAATTATCTGGGTAGTTCGGATACCCGAATATTGGATGAGCAGCACTGCCATACACTACAAACTGCCCTTTTTTGTTTCCTTCTGCTATTTCTATACACAAACCTATTATTCGCATTATCCAACCTGCCTGTGTCCAGTGGGCACTCTATATGCTAGTGTAAAATAAAAATGGTCCCAGGATGATTTTGATTGGATGTTTTGAGTCACATGAAGAGGAGGCTGCATATTTAGAAAAGTGGGAGTCACTGCTTAGGAAAGTGGGAGCGAGGCCTGGAACCCACTAGAGTGCTTTTTTGGAGCGTTTAGGGATCACTTTAAATCACTAGCGATTTCCCTAAACGCTCTGCCAATGTAAATATATGGGACAAATTCCACAGGCAGGTTGGATGAACATGTCACGTGACGCTGATCCTTCTCTCGTCCCCGCCGGGATCCTATCCTCTCTGCATCTAAATCAACGTTACTTTTTCTGGTGGCTAAAATGAGAGAAAGTTTTAGTTTTCTATGAATACAGTCAGCAGTTCTGCCACAGCAGAGATGATTAATGTCAGACGGGATATTTGCATAAGTAATTATTGCCAGGCGCTGATACCGGTGACAGGTATTGAGCTGGCAGCGGCGGGACCGGGGAGGACGAGCCGGACGGACACGTCTTAATTGAGTTGATTTCCAGCAGCTGGTCGGGTACGGGAACAGATGAAGACGAATTTAAGCTGCCAGTTTCCGCGAGCGCCGGGCGGCCGGATATAATCGGATCCGTCAGATCTTACAAAGGAGGGGGCGGGGAAAGCAGCAGTTAGGGAGACGCCAGCGGGTGGGGTGACGGGAGTTAGCTGTCAGCTGGTGACGGGGTAACTTATGGTTTATATAAATTACCCGGCAGAGTACAGAAATCCAGGCGTTCTACAAAATGCTGCAAACAATTCAAAGAGGAACCATAGCAACATATAGTAAAATGTAGTTACCGTATTTGCTGCCATATAAAACGCACTTTTTCTCCCGAAAAAAATGGGGAGGAAAAAGTCCCTGCGTCTTGTACGGCAAAGACAGGGAATCCCCGACTTACGAACGCCCACCGATACAAACCTGCCGCCATCGGGGATTCCCTGCCTGTGTCCCTGCTGTGCCTGGCTCCACCCCCCCCACGCATACCTCTCCTCCCTCCCCCTTGTGTCTCCTCCCTCCCCACCGTGCAAGCAGTGGCTTACCTCCTCCATCATGCCCATGCTGGATTACGTTATGTACTTTTCCATTCTGTCATTGAGTCCCATATAGGGGGAAGTTCAGGTGCTGAAGTGACTTCATATGAATGAGCGAGTTTGCTGATGTGTAATGCTATCAGCCAGTACTGTTGGTGAGAGTATTCTATACTAGTACCTGTGACACTGTTTATATCTACCTGGGTTTATTGATTGGGATCGCCGAGGAGCATTTAAAGTGGACTTGATTGGACTGCTATTTTACTGCATTTTATTGTGTGGTGTGAGCGCTGCTCTCATCTCTTATTAAAGTGGATCAGAGGTGAACTTTTACTCATTGCATAATTGTGTTCCTTTCCTATTGTTTATAGGGCATTCCTCAAGCCAAATACTTTTTTGTTTTTGTTTTAATACTCTAATTCCCTATAAACCACGCCCACAGGTTTTTCAGAGAGCCTCGGCAGTAGCAAAGGCTCATGGGAGCTCAGTCTGGGCAGGGGGAGGAGGAGGTGTTACTAGCCATTGATTTCAGAGGCAGAGGGGAGGAGGGAGGATTAGGTTTTTTTCGCAGTCTGAGTGCTCAAGATACAGATAAGCCTGCCTCTGTGTAATGTTTACAAACAACATGGCTGCTGTCATTGTATCACAGGAAGAAATAATCATATTCTATTAAAGCTGTTTGCAGCTAGATTTGCTGTTTAAACTATCTAAACTTTAGATAAGATATATAGACAAGTTATTTGTTATAGTTCGTTTTTCATCTCGGATCTGCTTTAACTGTTATAGGGTGGTGATACCTCCCTACTGCGTGCAGCGATCGGCCAGTTTAGTGTGAACCAGGTCATACATATATTTAGGTTTTTGAGGAGCGCTTATACCACTATCTATAATAATTTATGACTGTGGTTAGTAGAAAAGAAATGCTGCAGAAAATGTTAGTGCTATACAGAGGTATTGACAACACCAGGATCCCGGGACCAGTAGGGGCCCTCCTTAAACCACTTTATTAGCACTTTATTGGCACTAAGCTTCAAACATTTATATTTAAAGGCAGTTCGGTTTCCTGTTTGTCACCTTGTCAGAGAGAAGCGAGAGAGAGAAAATAGCTTTTTCTTTGCCATGAAATCTTCTGCGGCCCCCATCAGTCTTCTCTCCGTGTCAATACATATTGATGGTTCATAAAAACTGCAAAACTTGGAGTAATTCCTATTGATTGAGAATTGCATTCGCTCTCAATGTGAATCGATAGATTTCTGCTACACTCGGACAGTTTTCCTTTACACATGGAGGGAAGATAAGGAAGGAGGGGAGGTGGCGGCGGTCTGCAGAGAGGAAACAGGCCGCAATTAGCAACACAGGGTGATGTGATTCCTTATCACTAGAGGATAATGCTGGTCCTCGACTTTATCACCTCAGCTGTATTATTATAAATGGCCGTTTTTAGGCATAGACAAACCAGGCAGATGCCTGGAGTGACAACTGTTGGAGGGGGCACCATAGAGCTAATAATAGCACACTGTACTTTGTTTTTTTTTTTTAAAGCCAAGTGCTAGTTCCATTAAAGTGGTCTGAAACTCTGACATAACATTCAATAAAAATATGTTTTCCAACTTTTTATTACTCATACCATTATCATATTTGCTTTTGTGCACAAGTAATATTGTCTGTTTACAAATTACAAGTTTCCAAAGTTTTTCTTACCCTGAAAGCTGGCATTGCATTTTATTCTTTTTCTATTATAACTGCTTTTTATTATATATTAAAATCTTCTAATGAGCTATTCTGAACACTGTGTGTGCCTGAAGCAGAGACAGTTTCTCAGAGAGTGTTTGTGGCTGAATAGAGTACTGGTTAAGGGCTCTGCCTTTGACATGGGAGACCAGGGTTCAAATCCTGGCTAGGTCAAGTACCTATTCAGTAAGGAGTTCAAGGCAAGACTCCCTAACACTGCAGGGTGGCCTCCTGAGCGCGTCCCAGTGGCTGCAGCTCTTGAGCGCTTTGAGTCCAATAGGAGAAAAGCGCTATATAAATGTTTGGATTATATTATATATATTATATATTATTACATTCCAGTGTTGATACGTTTGTGTTTCACAAGTAAAAAAAGATACTGTTATCTACAGTTTGGATGCAGATTTGAAGCTAAATAGCAGGGGAAAGTGCTTTGTTTAACCATTTCAGTGATGTTCTGCTAGAATTTTTTCTGGGATAGTAGCTTTCAAGCTGTGAGGAATCTTTTAGAGCAAAGTAGAAATGCTGGCTTTCAGACCACTTTAAGAAAGGGATGGATGGTATTTTTATGAGTTTAGTGAGTCTGGGCCAGTGAGATGTGTATGGCCTAGTAATCATTTGTGTGTCCTTTAAAGCGGTATTGTCACCATAAAAATCAAATTTTAACAGCAACTGGTCTGAGTGTACTAAGTGATAAAGATGCTAATCCGAATGTTGGCCCCATTGACTTCCAAGTAAAACTCAGAATATTTACTCAGAACTGGAGAATTCCGATATCTGAGTTTTAAACTCGAAATGTGAAAATTCGTATGTGACAATTGAGTTTCGGAACTGTCCTGATCTTGTGAGTTCATCCCTATAGGCTCGTACACACGTCATACTGAAGCCAACGACGGGTCCGTCGGCACCTCCCGCTGGGCGGGTTTTCAGCAGACTGAACAGCGTGTGTACAGTCTGTCGGTGAACTGATAAGGCTGTTTCTGAGCGATCCCGGCGGATCGCTCAGAAACAGCCCTATCAGTCCACCGACAGACTGTACAAACGCTGTACAGTCTGCTGAAAACCCGCCAGGCGGGAGGTGCCGACGGACCAATCGTTAGCTTCAGTATGACTTGTGTACGAGCCTTTTTGATCACCAACTTTGTTTTTGTTGCCAGATGTTGACACAAGTGACCAAAGCCCTTTACTTTTTCTCCCAGGAAATGTTTCATCTTATCTAAGCATACCTTTTTAGCACCTGGAAACAATAGTAGTAATATAATAATAATAATCAAAACATTTACATAGTGCTTTTCTCCTGTGGGACACAAAGTCCTCAAGAGCTGCAGCTGAACTCTTTACTGAATAGGTACTGAGCCTAGCCAGATTTGAACCCTGGCCTCCAATGTCAAAGGCTTAACCAGTACACTATTCAGCCAAGTACTAAAAGAGTAGAAGAAATGGAAAGATCCGCTCAACAGGTGCACTATGTACACCAAGTACTAAAAGGTTGGTAAATAAAGTAATATCAAATTTATTTTGAGTAATTTCTTGCTTGCTGGGAGCTATTTCATCGGTAAGGTTTGAAATTATCTCCTTGAAGAATTCTCAGGAGAGCTTGATAGTGTACTGGTTAAGGACTCTGCCACAGGAGACATGGGTTTCGAATCTCTTCCTGTTCAGTAAGCCAACACCTATTCAGTAAGACGACCTTAGACAAGATTTCCTAACACTGCTACTGCCTATAGGGCGCGTCCTAGTGGCTGCAGCTCTGGCGCTTTGAGTCCGCCAGGAGAAAAGTGCAATATAAATGTTACGTGTCTTGTCAAGAGAAGTTAAATGGAAATGGCCCAATGTTTCTTTTGTGGCTGTCCACATGACCAGTGTAACGTTTGCGGAATTGTTTTCGTGGTCAGCGCACGAGATGCACACTGACATAGCGAAAACCTTCCACAAGCGTATAATTGGGTGAACCCAGGCTAGGTGCAATGCACCAGCAGAGGGCAATTCCCACCGGCAGATGGCGCTGTGGAGTCCAGACGAGTACAATCGCTGCACGGCCACAGATGACTGATGGGGATTGTACAATGAGAATGATAAAGAAAATAACAAACGCTAACTAAACGCGAACACCGCACTCATTCGCAGCAGTGCACGCATTTATGCGCGGTCTCCGTGTGTTAAGCACAACAGAGACAAGCACGCCTAACTAACCACCGACAGACAAACACGAAACAAAGAACGTGAACGTTTGCTTAACGGTTACCTCACCGAGCCTCCAGCAAGCGCTTGTATCAGACAAGACAGACGAACGAGAAACAGGAACTAGGCAGAAAGGATCCACCGCTCTTCCGCCAGAGCAAGTGTGATCCAAGCAGGAACACAGATCAGAAAGATCCACAGCCGCTAACGCTAGCGGCTAGTGCGATCTAAACAAGACAGATCAGATGAGGTAGCCGGAAGCAACCGCAGCTCCAGCTTACACTTCAGAAACTAGATCAGAAGGATCCATAGCCACTAACGCTAGAGGCTATTGCGATCCAGACAAGACAGATCAGAAGGGGCTACCAGTAACTACCGCAGCGCCGGTTAGCACCCCAGACAAACAGAACGATTTCCTGTCGACCACCGCTGGGACAGGACAATCGCAACAGACAAACAAACAGATATGCAATCCTAACTGCACTAGGGAAACTGCCTAGTGCAGTCCTAAGAATTACTCTAAGATAACTTAAACAAGAAGTAGCATGGCTGACACTCTAGGAGTGTTTACTACAAACCCTGAAGGAATGACCAGCAAAGCATTCTGACAGCAGAAAGCTCTTATAGTGCCAGTCATCAAAGGAGGCAGGCAGGGGATTTGCATAACGAATGTATGCAAATTCCTCAGCAGCACAACAGACCAGAAACTTGCAATGGAAAAACAGGTCTCTCTTCCAGAGACCTGCAGCCCACAGACTAGAGGAATGGTCAAACAGCTGACTGCCTGTGCAGCCAGCTGAGCGGATCATCACAACCAGTTAGTGGCCCTGCGTATCCAATGTTCTCCTATAACTTTGACATACTTACTATTCCTGCTGTTCCTGTAAAGCTTGGACTCTGATTGATCCATAAAGTAAAGCCCTGCTGGTCGCCGGGACCCTCTTCTTTGTAGCCACGCTTCCATCCGTGTATGAGCGTTGCAATACTGCCAAGACACTAGTTTGGCCAACACCTGTGCAGTAGCATGGCCCACATCTATGCTTGTGTATGGAGGAGGAAGAAGGAGGCTCTGTGCTACTACAGAGGCGGGCCTTACTTGCACCTTTGCAGCACGTATGCACTCATGCACGGATGGAAGCACCCAGAAGAACATCTTCGACAAGTCCTTGTGTAGTGGGTGGGGAAACCTGTGGAGTGGAGGCTTCCCACTACTGAGGTAATTATTATGCTTCATGTACACTTTAAAGGGGAACTTCTTTTATTGAAGAAGAGGAGGAACTTATTATATTCAAGAGGAACTTATTATATTCAAACCCAGGATTGAAATTCCTCCCAATCACTAGTTGATACCCCCTTTCCCATGAGAAATCTTTACTTTTTCTCGAAAAGATCATCAGGGGGGTCTGTGTGGCTGATATTGTGGTGAAACCCCTCCCACAGTGTGATGTCAGGACCATGGTCTTGACAGTTTCCTGTCTGTGAACCTCGTTGCATCTTGGGAAATAACGGCTGTTTTCAACTGCTAAGCAACCACTCTTCCTCTGTGCATAGAACTCTCAGTAATGAACATTCCATACAGATCACCTGGCAGAACTAAAGATGTCACCACCAGTGATACATTTCAGAATGTAAATCAGGGAGAGGAAAGGTTTTACAATGGGCAAACACTACTAAATAATCTGTAAATGAATATTGTAAAAAAATAAGCAATTTTATTCATGATGTTGCTTTCACTACAGCTCCTTTCTAAAGGTGGTCATACACTGGGCAATTTGCCATCAGATTCGACCAACAGATAGATCCCTCTCTGATCGAATCTGATCAGAGAGGGATCGTATGGCTGCCTTTACTGCAAACAAATTGTGAATCGATTTCAGCTTGAAACCGATCACAATCTGTGGTGGTGCTGCCGCCGTCGCCACCGCCGTCCCCCCCTCCCCCCCCCCCCCGCATACATTGCCTGATCCGGCCGGCGCGAGCCCCCGGTCACCGATGTCTTCTTCTCCGCTGGGTTCCGCGTTCCGGTCCGGCTGCCTTCACTTCTTTCTGTCCGGGGAAGTTTAAACAGTAGAGGGCAGCGGTGACAGCGGGGATACGCGCCGGCCAGAGCAGGTAATGTATTGCCGCTAGCGTCAGTCGTCAGGCATTCGAACGCCGCTATCAACGCACTCCCGCCCGCCGGCGATTAAGAAAAATCTTCAGCGCGGACGCATCGGCAGGAATCAACGGGAACGATTGATTTCGGATGGAAATTAATCGTTCTGTCAGCGTTTGCGCAACGATTTCACAGCAGAATTGATCACAGTGATCGAATCTGCTGTATATCGGTGGGAAAATCGTTAGGTGTATGGGCCCCTTAAGTAAAAGTACACTTCTATGGTAGAGGTATTTGCAGCTGCCGGAGTGGTTCAGGCTGAAGTCACCGCAGGCCTCCTGCTCTGCACTTGTTGCCGTGTTTCTCCTGGTGACACATTGGCTGATCTTGGAAATCCCGCCCTGTCAGTCGCCCCCCTTCTGCACCTGACATCACAATACAGAGTTTAGTTACACAAGACTTTGTTGCAATTATTGTGCCAGGTGAGCACATCCATCACCCCTCCTGTAGCAGGATCCCTGCGTCCGCGCCGGATTGTTTTCCTACAGTCTGTGTGAACTTAGCGGGGTTCATGCTGGATGAAGTCAGCCTGGTTATGTATGCTGGAGGGGGGGGGGGGATTTGTTGCTCCCCTGAGAGGGGACACTGCAGGTCAGACACAGTGCAGTGCTATGGGAAACAAGAGGACCTGTTAGCACTGACAATTTATGTTAAAACCTGTAACAAAAAAAACTCCCCTGGGGGGTACTCACCTCGGGTGGGGGAAGCCTCCGGATCCTATTGAGGCTTCCCCCGTCCTCCTCGGTCCCACGACGAGGGCGATAAAGCTCCCCAAACAGTGTAAATATTTACCTTCCCGACTCCAGCGCAGGCGCCGTATCGGCTCTCCGCTCGGAGATAGGCGAAAATAGCCGATCGCTGTCGGGCCGCTGTACTGCGCAGGCGCAAGTGTCCTGCACCTGCGTAGTAGAGCGGACCCAACAGAGATCGGCTATTTCTGTCTATTTCCGTGCGAAGAGCCACAACAGCGCCCCCGCTGGAGCCAGGAAAGGTAAATAAATCAGTGCTTATCAGCGCTTGTCGAGCCAGGATTGCAGGACACTTCGGGGGAGCCAGCGCTGGATTGCCTGCAGCTACAGGGGAGGGGGAAGCCTCATTGGGACCCCGAGGCTTCCCCCTACAGAGGTGAGTACCCCCAGGGGAACTTTTTTTTGTTACAGGTTCTCTTTAAGAGAATAATTTCTTAAAAGCCTATGTTCACACTATTATCATTAATGTTAAAGGAACCGACAGGATTTCAGTACACTACATTGCAGAGCCGGATCATCCACAAGGCAATCCAAGGCAGTTGCCTAGGGCCTGGAGAGAGTAGAGGGGCCTAGTGGATGCTAGCCCTCACCAAATCGTGCTAGAAAAGCTAAGTGACCATCAGCAGTGGGCAAAAACTGCTATCTTGCCTCTGGCCCCATTTGGCTTTAATCCTTTTCTGCTACATTGACTAAATAAAAATGGGCAGAATTCACAGAGCTTGCTTGCTACTGATGGTAGCAGGGATGTAACTACAGGAGAGCAGCCCTTGAGACCGCAGGGGGGGCAGAGCTATAAGGGGGGCCCCACTGCTACTGCTACTTCATTCACTTTGATACAGAGGTCCATCCTTCAGATCAGGTGTTTTTGTGGCTACACTTGTTATGGGTGTGATGATTACAGTAGGTGGTGGCTGGATGGTGTAATGGTTAAGGGCTCTGCCTCTGACACAGGAGACCTGAGTTCAAATCTAGGCTCTGCCTGTTAAGTAAGCCAGCACCTATTCAGTGGGAGACCTTGGGCAAGTCTCCCTAACACTGCTTCTGCCTATAGAGCGCGTCCTAGTGGCTGCAGCTCTGGCGATTTGAGTCCGCCAGGAGAAAAGCGCGATATAAATGTTCTGTGTTTGTTTGTTTGTTGTTTGATATCCACACTAGAGATGGGCCGAACAGTTCGCAGGCGAGCAGTATTCTGCGAACATCAGCTGCTCGCATTTGCGGTGAACAGCCAACATTTGGCGTGTTCGATTCACCCCCTAAACATTATAATAGAGCTAAACTTTGACCCCTTACCTCACAGTTAGCAGAAACATGGCAGCCAATCATCTAATACCCCTTCCTGGACTTGCCACCCCCCTATCAAAAAGCAGTTGCGGTGGCCATATTGGATTAATTCTGTGCTGGCTGCTGGCTGTTAGTGAGAGCAGGGTCAGGCTTGCTGCAGATAGGTAGGGAAAGCATTAGCTAGGCCTGGTTTCTTGTTCCTCACTTGCTGTGAAAGCACTTCAAACAGCCCTATTGAGGACTAGCACATCTGTCTCCTGTGGGGTTTTTTTGTGTGTGACACTCCACAGCCCACTGACACCCAGAGCTGTGTGCACACTACTGATGTTGCCTCATTAAAGCGAAATGAAACCCAGCATTTCTTCTTTGCTTTAAAAGATTATTTGCAGCATATTATATACTACCACCAATTGTTTTCTAGAACCGCATTAAATTAGTTAAACACAGGACTTACAAGTTCCCTGCAGAGAAAGCTGGACACATCCGAACTGGAGATAATGTTATCTTGTGTTTACATTCCTCACTTGATACAATTAAGTAAATACGTCTCTGAAATTGCAGACACCCCTGAACACAGTCAGACACTCAGAAAGCATTTCTGCTCAAAGTTCAAGATGAATAAATCAGTTATGAATAAAATGCAAAGGCAGCTCTCAGAGAAGAAAAACCTGTACTTTGGGAACTTGTAATTTCTGAATGAATAATAATACTTATGCACAAAAGCAAATATGATAACTGTATGGCATATAAAAAGTAAAAAAAAGTGTTTTTATTGAATATTATGTCAGGGTTTTATACCGCCTTAAGTTGCAGACACAGAACCACTCCAGTGCATTATTATGTCACTATATTCTGATAGTACTATTGTATCTCTCTGTGTGAGACACTCCACTGACACCCAGAGCTGTGCATGATGTGGTTTCTGCCCTTTAGGGGTTAAAACCCGGCTTTGCGTGAGCTCCGTAATTTTTGTTAGGACTATTGCATGGATCCCCCTCCGGCATGCCCCTGTCCAAGTTTTAGACCCCTTGAAACAACTTTTTCATCAATTTTGTGTCCAGAAACAGTCCAGTCTTTGTAGGTTTTAAAATTCGCCTGCCCATTGAAGTCTATGGCAGTTCGCCAGAATCGCCTGTTCGCGAACAGTTTTCAGAAGTTTGCATTCGCCGTTTGCAAACAGGAAATTCTATGTTTACAGCTTCTCTAGTCCACACTTGTTTTATGGCCATTGCAAGATGGGTCCCCAGGCTGTGGGGGTCAAAAGGGGGAGGCAAGGGAAGGGGTGTGAGCATAGTAAGACCCCATTAACCACTTTGTCCTCCTTGACGTATAAAAACGTCAAGGAGGACAGGCGCACTCCCGGCCGCGGATTCGGTAGCCACGGAATCAATGTATCGGGCTATGGAGCCCGATCACTGATTCCTCTCCCCCGCTGAAAAAGCGACAGCTTCTCTCGGAAGCTTCGCTCTTTCTGAACCTATGTCCCTTTAAGCGTACATTGTACGCTTAGAGTGACGTCATGTAAACAAACTCAAGATAGCCATCTTGTGGCCAAAAAGTAAAACTACAAGTAAAATTAAAAAAACATTACAATACACAAATATTTCCCCAACTAAAACACTTTTATATCCCACCCTCCCAAAAATGCCCACATAAAATGTTTAATAAAAAAAAAAAAACATTACTTTAAAAAAAAAACAACACATAAATATTTACCTAAGGGTCTAAACTTTTTAAATATCTATGTAAAGATGCTATATTTATCTCTATTTTTTTTTTATAAGCTTGTAAATAGTGATGTATGCAAAACGGAAAAAAATGCTCTTTTATTTCCAAATAAAATATTGTCGCGATACATTGTGATAGGGACATAATTTAAATGGTGAAATAACCGTGACAAATGGGCAATTACAATACGTGGGTTTTAATTATGGAGGCATGTATTATTTTAAAACTATAATGGCCGAAAACTGACAAATAATGAAGTTTTTCATTTTATTCTTACTGTTAAAATGCATTTACAGTAAGGTAGCTCTTAGCAAAATGTACCCCCCAAAGAAAGCCTAATTGGTGGCGGAAAAAAACAAGATATAGATCAGTTTATTGTGATAAGTAGTGATAAAGTTATAGGCTAATGAATGGGAGGTGAACATTGCTCGGATGCATAAAGTGAAAACGACTGAGAGCTTAAGTGGTTAAAGTTTTTCTGGGGCCCCCATGATTTGGTGTTATGTTATGCCTTTTGAAGCATGGTTGTAGGGGAGATTCCTAAGCTGTGATTGGTTGTGTGAGTGGTCCATCATCTTTGGAGCATGGTTGTAGGGGAGATTCCCAAGCTGTGGTTGGTTGTGTGAGTGGTCCATCATCTTTGGAGCATGGTCGTAGGGGAGATTCCCAAGCTGTGGTTGGTTGTGTGAGTGGTCCATCATCTTTGGAGCATGGTTGTAGGGGAGATTCCCAAGCTGTGGTTGGTTGGTTGTGTGAGTGGTCTATCATCTTTGGAGCATGGTTGTAGGGGAGATTCCCAAGCTGTGATTGGTTGTGTGAGTGGTCCATCATCTTTGGAGCATGGTTGTAGGGGAGATTCCCAAGCTGTGATTGGTTGTGTGAGTGGTCCATCATCTTTGGAGCATGGTTGTAGTGGAGATTCCCAAGCTGTGATTGGTTGTGTGAGTGGTCCATCATCTTTGGAGCATGGCTGTAGGGGAGATTGCCAAGCTGTGATTGGTTGTGTGAGTGGTCCATCATCTTTGGAGCATGGTTGTAGGGGAGATTGCCAAGCTGTGATTGGTTGTGTGAGAGGTCCATCATCTTTGGAGCATGGTTGTAGGGGAGATTCCCAAGCTGTGGTTTGTTGTGGGAGTGGTCCATCATCTTTGGAGCATGGTTGTAGGGGAGATTCCCAAGCTGTGGTTGGTTGTGTGAGTGGTCCATCATCTTTGGAGCATGGCTGTAGGGGAGATTCCTAAGCTGTGGTTGGTTGTGTTAGTGTTTCATTATCTTTGAAGCACAGTAATCAAGGCAATTCTCTAGCTGTGATTGGTTGTACCAGTGGACCATCATCTTTGGAGCATGGTAAATGGGAAGATTCCCAAACTCTGATTGGTTGTGTCAGTGGTTCAGCACCTTTGAGCATGGTAGTATTGGACATTCCCAAGCTCTGTGGTCTATCATCTTTAGAGTAGGGTAGTAGGGGGAGATTCATAAGCTGTGATTGGTTCTGTCAGTGGTCCATCATCCTTGGAACATGATAGTAGAGGAGATTCACAAGTTCTGATTGGTCGTGTTAGTGGTTCTTCATACTGGGACATGCAATGTATTAGTGGCTCACTGGTATTATTTGACCCTGGGCAGACCTATAAATTGCAGACTGTACTGTCCGTTTCGTATCCATGCCGAGCGCCACATGCCACCCTCCCTCCCCCAACCTTCACCTTGAAGCACCTTCAAGAAAGACAAAGATGCCGAATGACAAAACGCCGCCAGCCTCTCATTCGCTGGGAGAATTGGCCGCTGCTTCCATTGTTAGGAATTATGACTCCACGAGTACAATTGATTTTTTCTTTAATTTGAATTTCTGCAGTTCGGAGCCTTGTTTGATGCAGAAGAAAATCAATCCTTCAGCTTATTTTTAACAATGGTCACTTTAGCCGCTACTTAAATAAAACAGGTTCATGTCTGAGTTCCATTAGAGTCGTAACGGCCATTTGGCAGCGCCTCCCCGAACAATCTGATGGCTGTTTTGTTTCCTCGAGTTCTTATTGTAGAGATAATATACACCTGACAATGTAACACCGCGAATGAACAAACCATCGGATGAATGAGAGATTGGGAACGCAACACGTTTAGGGGATTTTCGGAAACCAAAACTGGACAGGCTCAGCTGCTGAAAGACACACAGGATTACAGAGTTACTAAAATGCAATAATATATATTTTTTTCTTTTAGGTGAAAAAATATGAGATTGCAAATAATTGTATGCAAACTATTTGAGGGGTTACTAAGAGATACTATTCATGACTTCATAGTAGAAAATAATCTTATTTCTCAGCATCAACATGGGTTTACTAAAGACAGGTCCTGTTTGACTAACATGCTCAGCTTTTATGAGGTAGTGAATGCTAATATGGATATTGGGAATGCTGTAGATGTGATATACTTGGACTTTGCAAAGGCCTTCGACACTGTTCCCCACAGAAGTCTGGTGCAAAAGTTGAGGATGCAAGGACTGGGGAAGAGTTTGTGTGCATGGATAGGGAACTGGCTAATGGACAGAAAATAAAGAGTTGTGGTCAATGGATCGTACTCAAAATGGGAGACTGTTAGCAGTGGGGTCCCACAGGGGTCTGTACTGGGTCCAGTGCTCTTCAATTTATTTATTAATGACCTAGTAGATGCAGTAGTGAGCAATGTTGCTATTTTTGCAGATGATACAAAATTGTGCAGAATCATCAACTCTCAGGAAGATAGTGTCATATTGTAACAGGATCTGGATAGGATGGCTATATGGGCACATACATGGCAGATGAAATTCAATGTTGACAAATGTAAAGTCATGCATTTTGGTCGTACCAATGGTCTAGCACCATACAAAATAAATGGGATACAGTTGGGAACATCAAACTTGGAGAAGGACTTAGGAGTACTCATCGACAACAAGTTAAATAATCATACTCAATGCCAAGCCGCTGCAGCTAAAGCGAACAAAATTTTGGGATGCATTAAAAGGGAAATAAAAACTCGAGATGCTAGCATAATATTGCCCCTGTTTAACTCTCTAGTAAGGCCACATCTGGAATATGGAATTCAGTTCTGGGCACCACATTACAAAAAAGATATTGCAGTTTTAGAGCAGGTGCAGAGACGAGCTACAAAATTGATCCGTGGGATGGAAGGTCTCGCTTACCAAGAAAGGTTAGATAAACTGGGTTTATTTAGTCTAGAGAAAAGACGCCTTAGAGGAGATCTAATTAACATGTATAAATGCATCAGAGGGCAATATAATAGCTTGGCGGATGAGCTTTTTGTCCCTAGGCCTTCTCAAAGGACTAGAGGACATGAGATGCGCATGGAGGAAAAACGTTTTAGCCATTTATTTAGGAAAGGGTTCTTTACAGTAAGAGTGATTAAGATGTGGAATGCATTGCCACAGGAAGTCGTTATGGCAAACTCTATACCTGCATTTAAAGGGGGCTTAGATGCTTTCCTTGCGTTGAAAGACATCCATGGCTACAATTACTAGGTTATGCCTAATGATGTTGATCCAGGGATTTTATCTGATTGCCATCTGGAGTCAGGAAGGAATTTTTCCCTTTTGGGGCTAATTGGACCATGCATTGTGGGTTTTTTTTCGCCTTCCTCTGGATCAACAGGGGTATGTGGGGGACGGGCTGGAGTTGTACTTTGTACTGGTTGAACTCGATGGACGTATGTCTTTTTTCAACCAAAATAACTATGTAACTATGTAACATGTTGGCCATCGTCCACACCCATTAAGATGCAATCGTATTTGATCTGACAAATATAATCACATTTATAAATCAAAGAACAATTCTGAGAAATGGTCAACAGCTGTTTTAAAGGGAATCTTAAAGGCAACCCGAGGTGACATGTGACATGATGAGATAGGCATGGGTATGTACAGTGCCAAGCACACAAATAACTATGCTGTGTTCCTTTTTTTTTTTTCTCTGCCTGAAAGAGTTAAATATCAGGTATGTAAGTGGCTGACTCAGTCCTGACTCAGACAGGAAGTGACTACAGTGTGACCCTCACTGATAAGAAATTCCAACTATAAAACATTTTCCTAGCAGGAAATGGCTTCTGAGAACAGGAAAGAGATAAAAAAAGGGTCAATACATTTTAGCTCTGGCATACTTCAATGAATGTGTCATTGAGCAACAACAATAAAACAGTTTAAAACTTAAAAAGTAGATTTAAACATAAAATAATACTGTGGAATATCTTAAAACGTCATTTTTATCATAAGGAAGATAGATATAGTTTATTTTCGCCTCGGGTATCCTTTAAGCCTGAAAAAAGCAGTTTAACTTACCTGTGGCTTCTTGCATCCCTCTGCAGTCATCCTGTGCCCCTTTTCCGCGATCCTCTCATCGCCAGTATCGCCTTCGATCAGCTGTATGCGTGGTCTCAGCCCGTATGCCTCCTCCTTATCTTGCTCCTGTGCATGGCAGCATTCTGCACATGGGCAGTATGGAAAAATCGCTAATGCGCATGCCCAGAATACTCCCGCCTGCGAGAGTTCAATCAGGATGCGTGCATCCCAGGGACGCGCATACACAGTTTCCAGCGATTGGCCACGACTGGCCAGCTTTGAGGGTGTCACTCAGGGGCGTAACCAGAAATCACTGGGCTCCCCTGCAGAATTTTGGATGGTGCCCTCTCCCCCTCACTTTCTGCACAGGTCAACTGAGAATCAATGTTCTTCAATTGGCCAGTGCACACTTGAATGTGTTTTCCCCATGCAGATAAACACAGACAGCAGTGAAGCACTGCAGGCATTTTCTCTATCAATTACATTGGCTTCTGTGATAAAACATGTACACATGGTGTGCAGAAAATGCATAAAGAAAACCAACAGACGAGTGTGCTCCTTTATTACATTCACTCCGTCCTTCTCTGATGGAGCAGAACTGGCTCTGCAGACTCCTCCCACATCACTACAGTACAGAGCACTTGGGGAGGGGTAGAGAGGTTGGGGGCAGGGCTCTGCACACAAGACCCTGCTGAACACTGACCAGGGACTGTCTACAAAACTTTATATGACTCCTTATCGGTAGCTGAGCAGATGCAGTCATTAGAACAATTGTGCAGAGAGCATAAAGCCTTTTCTCTCTGTGCCCTTAGTTATCAGTCTCTCAGGACAGGCAAAAGAACCCCCCCCCCCCACACACACACACACACGGGGCCCCCTGCAGCTGCATCCCTTGCAGAGTCTATTGTTATGCCCAGGGGCGTAATTAAGACCCACCCTGCAGAAATTCTGAGCGGACCCGCTCAGGGCCGTTTTGTGGTGCTGGAGAGGTCGCAGCATGAGGGGAAAGCCATGGCCACACTCGGTGGGTAGGGGGAACGGTCCCCCCCTCCCTCACCTCTGGCTCTCCCCTCTGTGCCCCCCTCCAGCTTCAATAACTGTGTGTATGCAGTGGCGGGCAGAGGCAGATCCACATACCTTCCTGGCGTTCCAGCGTGGATGCTTCTCTCTCTAGTGTCTGACACTACTTCCTGTTTATTCAGGAAGTTGCCCCCCATGGGTGCAGGGGCTGCAGCCCCTATTGTTACGCCCATGGTTACGCCTCTGGTGTCACTGCTGCTGACTGGAGGGTTGCAGAAGGATGGCAGGGGCACAGGATAACTGCAGGGGGCTGCAAGAAGCCCCAGGTAAGATAAATTGCTTTTTTTCAGGCTTAAAGGATGGCATGCCGTCCAGGTATCTCTACCGGGGACATCATAAGTTCTTCAGCAACCCTGGACTGTATTTAAAGGATACCCAAACTGAAATGTGACATAATGAGATAGACATGTGTATGTACAGTGCCTAGCACACAAATAACTATGCTGTGTTCCTTTTTTTCTTTCTCTGCCTGAAAGAGTTAAATATCAGGTATGCAAGTGGCTGACTCAGTCCTGACTCAGACAGGAAGTGACTACAGTGTGACCCTCACTGATAAGAAATTCCAACTATAAAACACTTTCCTAGCAGAAAATGGCTTCTGAGAGCAAGAAAGAGATAAAAAGGGAAATTTCTTATCAGTGAGGGTCACACTGTAGTCACTTCCTGTCTGAGTCAGGACTGAGTCAGCCACTTCCATACCTGATATTTAACTCTTTCAGGCAGAGAAAGAAAAAAAGGAACACAGCATAGTTATTTGTGTGCTAGGCACTGTACATACACATGTCTATCTCATTATGTCACATTTCAGTTTGGGTATCCTTTAAGGTCACATAAAATGAATAGGCAAGCCACATTCAGCACATGGGCCTTGAGTTTGACACCTGAGGGTTAAATTGTGTGCAAGCACTAGTGCACATGACAGGCGGGGGCCCCGAGCACTGACACTGCTCCGGACCCCCAAACCAGCATGTAACACAATAGAATATCACATAAAGAATATCATGTGATTCTCACAGGGGTGTGTGAATCACAAGACTAATAAAGGCAAAACCCCAGCTCATGTTTCACCCAGAATCCTTCACACAGATATTACTGCGGCGGGCCTAAACAACCAGTTTTTATCTGCAGAGGTTTGGACTTCTCACAGATATTTGCAGCTAGAATAAAACACCAGAAATTACATGAGTGAGATATTCAGCTGGCCTGATAGCTGGCGATAACTTGTGACTTTGTTATTTTAGCTCCCCCTGCCCCCCTTGCGCCCCCTCGGACCCCCGCAGGGATACGAATGGTAAAGTTGCTTGCCAAAGAAAAGACGAAGCGCGGAGTCTGATTAAACAGACAAGAATGGGGAATTTTCTTACGCCGGGTCACAAATCACATACAGCGTCAATAAGTCAGAGTAAACGCGGATGAAATATTTACTTTTCTGCGTCTCCGGAGGGCGGCTGTAAAACTGTACATAAATATTAGTCCTCTGCGCGGCAGATAAGCTGAGCCCCGTCCAGGGAAAGCCGATTTTCCATCGGCGGGATGTTTGCGGAGACGGTGTCGGCGGACTAAATATAGAGCGCGGGATTAACCGACTCTTATTAGCTTTTTATTTACTGTAATACGCTAGGGTCTATTTATAAAACGGATGATCGGTCTGCTTGCCGGAAAAAAACGGTTTTATTTAGGCTGGATAAACGCAGTTTTTCCAGCCTTTTGTACTTAAAACGGACGATTGGCTTAAATAAATCTATGCTGGCTCACCACTTTTCAACAGTTGCCGCCAGGACCAGATTTTACGTAAGGCACTGTAGGCACATGCCTACAGTGCCTCCCTCTTTCTTTCCCTATGCAGAGTCCCGAGCAGAGCACAATTGACAGGTTACTCACCCGACTCTGCATTCCACTGATGAGATCACCCTTCAGTCAGGGCAGCTCTAGCTACCTAATACTTGATGGCACCTCAAGCTACTTTATATTGAGGGTACTTCAGGTTACCCAATACTAAGAGACGCTTGTGGCTACCTATGCAGGGGAAGTAAGTTGGAGGGGAAAACTGGGCTAGCCGACTCACTTGCAGTGCGGTTCAGTGGGGGTTTGTGGAGGGCAAAGTCTAGGGTGCTGGGATGCCTAGACATACTTATTACTTTTCATATTCCCTCATTTCTCTGGTCCATACTGTGCGTTCACATGAAATACAGCACACCCATATTACTTCCCACCTTCCCCAGTCCATACTCTACAGTCACATGACCACACAATCCACCTCTATTACTTCCCACGTTCCCCAGTCCATACTCTACAGTCACATGACCACACATCCCACCTCTATTACTTCCCACCTTCCCCAGTCCATACTCTACAGTCACATGACCACACATCCCACCTCTATTACTTCCCACCTTCCCCAGTCCATACTCTACAGTCACATGACCACACATCCCACCTCTATTACTTACTACGTTCCCTAGTCTATACTCTACAGTCACATGACCACACATCCCACCTCTATTACTTCCCACCTTCCCCAGTCCATACTCTACAGTCACATGACCACACATCCCACCTCTATTACTTACCACCTTCCCCAGTCCATACTCTACAGTCACATGACCACACATCCCACCTCTATTACTTACTACGTTCCCTAGTCCATACTCTACAGTCACATGACCACACATCCCACCTCTATTACTTCCCACCTTCCCCAGTCCATACTCTACAGTCACATGACCACACATCCCACTTCTATTACTTACTACGTTCCCTAGCCCATACTCTACAGTCACATGACCACACATCCCACCTCTATTACTTACTACGTTCCCTAGTCCATACTCTACAGTCACATGACCACACATCCCACCTCTATTACTTCCCACCTTCCCCAGTCCATACTCTACAGTCACATGACCACACATCCCACTTCTATTACTTACTACGTTCCCCAGTCCATACTCTACAGTCACATGACATGACCACACATCCCACCTCTATTACTTCCCACGTTCCCCAGTCCATACTCTACAGTCACATGACCACACATCCCACCTCTATTACTTCCCACATTCCCCAGTCCATACTCTACAGTCACATGACATGACCACACATCCCACCTCTATTACTTCCCACGTTCCCCAGTCCATACTCTACAGTCACATGACCACACATCCCACCCCTATTACTTCCCACCTTCTCCAGTCCATACTCTACAGTCACATGACCACACATCCCACCTCTATTACTTCTCACATTCTCCAGTCCATACTCTACAGTCACATGACATGACCACACATCCCACCTCTATTACTTCCCACGTTCCCCAGTCCATACTCTACAGTCACATGACCACACATCCCACCTCTATTACTTCCCACGTTCCCCAGTCCATACTCTACAGTCACATGACCACACATCCCACCTCTATTACATCCCACGTTCCCCAGTCCATACTCTACAGTCACATGACCACACATCCCACCTCTATTACTTCCCACCTTCCCCAGTCCATACTCTACAGTCACATGACCACACATCCCACCTCTATTACATCCCACGTTCCCCAGTCCATACTCTACAGTCACATGACCACACCCCACCTCTATTACGTCCCACATTCCCCAGTCCATACTCTACAGTCACATGACCACACAATCCACCTCTATTACGTCCCACGTTCCCCAGTCCATACTCTACAGTCACATGACCACACATCCCACCTCTATTACTTCCCACATTCCCCAGTACATACTGTGCAGTCACATGACACAAATCAGACCCCTATTACTTCACACATCTCCCCCGTCCATACTGTGCAGTCATATCACACACATCACATCCCTATTACTTCTCACATTCACCAGTCCATAATGTCTGGACACTATGGACTTCCTAAAAAAAAAAAACATACTTAACCTCCTTGGCGGTAACCCCGTGTGTGACACGGGGCAAGCCGCCGGAGGGTGCCGCTCAGGCCCTGCTGGGCCGATTTACATAATTTTTTTTTTGCTGGACGCAGCTAGCACTTTGCTAGCTGCGCCAGCACACTGATCGCCGCCGCCCCGCGCCCGATCGCCGCTATCCGTTGGGGCGCGCACCCCCCCCCCAGACCCCGTGCGCTGCCTGGCCAATCAGTGCCAGGCAGCGCCGAGGGGTGGATCGGGACTCCCAATGACGTCACCACGTCGGTGACGTCATCCCGCCCCGTCGCCATGGCGACGGGGGAAGCCCTCCAGGAAATCCCGTTCTTTGAACGGGATTTCATGATCGGAGATCGCCAAAGGCTATCATGTAGCGAGCCCTGGGCTCGCTACATGATTTTAAAAAAAACACAAAACAAAAAAAAACTGCTGCGCTGCCTCCTGGCGGAATTTTTCATACCGCCAGGAGGGTTAAAGGACATCCGAGGTGACATGTGACATGATGAAATAGACATGCGTATTAACAGTGCGAAGCACACAAATAAACATTCTGTGTTCCTTTTTTTCTTTTTTTGCCTGAAAGAGTTAAAAATCAGGTATGCAAATGACAGTTTCTATCTGGGTCAGACTATAGCGTAGCACTTAGTGATAAGGAATTGCAGCCATAAAACACTTTTCTAGCAGTAAATGGCTTCCGAGAGCAGGAAAGAGATAAAAAGGGTCAATAGTTCATAGATTTTAGCTCTGATATACTTTAATACATGTGTTATTGAGAAGAGGTCATGGAAAAGTAAAAACTTAGAAAGTAGAATTTTAATATAAAATAAAATCGTGGTAAAACTAAAAAAGTCATTTTTAGAGGAAGGAGGATAGATACAATTGTTTATCTCATTGATTTATTTTTACCTCGGATTTCCTTTAAGATTCACTGCCCTGATTCCAGCTACTAAAAAAAAATAACCAGAATAATATGTTGAGCCAATCGGCATCATTTTACAGAGATGCTTTGGTGAAAAACTGTTGTAAAGCTACACTGGGATTTGCAGCTATAGAAGTATGCAAAACCGTCTGTAGATCAGAAGCAAAATTGTTCTATAATACATGACTGTAAAATGCCTGATAAACAAAAAACAAAAAAAAAACACATCTGCTTATAGCTCAGAATCTGTCTATTGTTTAGTCTTACAATCGACACAGCGCGTCTGTGAACTGTAAGACCGCACACAACACACACGCCACTAACTTTCCTTAGATTTGAGTTATTTTGCAGTCGCCTAGGTAACGCCATCTTCTGTCTTCAAAGATCCGCCACGACTGGTTTCGCCGAGATTCTGCCTCTTGGTTTAAAGGTTCGTGTTGTTACTCTCTGCTAAAGGGAATGTACAGCAATGTGAGCTGCTACCTCTGCAGACTGAATGATAAAAGCTCCTAATACTGAAATACATAAAGGCATGAGTTAAAAATGACTCCCCAGAAAAACGACATGTCTGATAGTCGTAGCAGGAGTTGTGCTGTGGCTGGATTTGCAGACAGTGATTGTAACATAAGCTGATTGCATGGAGCCCCCCAGGGGAGGAGGGGAGGCTGCGGCCCCGCGTCTGGCCCATTCTACACAGCAAACGACCTCCACAAGGTCTCGTCACTTTGTTACGCCGGGGCCTTTTCACAGCTGAATATCTTATTGACAGCAGAATTTCAGCCTGGCCACACTTAACGCTCTTATCGAATGCTTATTCTCTCCTTACAAGTTTCATTTGTAAGCAAGATGTATTCAGATGTGTCTGGAGGTGTCGGGGAAATGCGGCTGGAATCAGAATGGCTGCAGCGGTTGTGAGGATAATGTCGGCAAAGAGGAATCATCTTCATACTTGAGAGGGTCATTATTAGCAGTACTGCGGCTGCATTTACTGCCCTCCCCCATATTAGCGCCAAGGGTAGCCAAGGGACGGAGAGGAGATAATGCACCCAGGTGTACTACAATAGCAATTATTATTATTTACACCTACAGAAAGACCGCAGAGTCCTGACCTGCAGAGTAACCCCTCCTATAGGAAGATTACAGAGTCCTGACCTGCAGAGTAACCCCTCCTATAGGAAGATTACAGAGTCCTGACCTGCAGAGTTACCCCTCCTATAGGAAGACTGCAGAGTCCTGACCTGCAGAGTTACCCCTCCTATAGGAAGACCGCAGAGTCCGACCTGCAGAGTTCGGGTCAGGAAAATATGGCGTGGGGAAAAAATGGCGCACAGTGATAAATCTTTTAAAACGGTATTTATAGTTTTAAGGATATGCAGTAACTTTATTTAAAACGCTATTTATCGTTGGTCTGACCCCCGCCCCTCATGTCCTGCGGTGTCCCCCGGTTCCTGTCTGCCTCCCCCGCCCCCCCTCGCACGTCCAATTTTGTCTCCCATTGATTTCATCTCTGCCCCGGACTGGAGTGTAATGCTACAACAGTCCTACCTAAGCAGATCTTACGAACAGCTGGTGGATGTATCTGCTCGCTGCCGCTGATGACTTTCTGATGCACCAATCACGCTGGGGGCGCTGCTCCAGAACTGCCAATCACCGCTGCTCATTTCTCTGCTCCGTCTGCTAATTGGACCCAATGCTCCCGCCTCCGAGACCATCGCGTCCAATTAGCAGACGGAGCAGAGACATGAGCAGCGGTGATTGGCAGTTCTGGAGCAGCGCCCCCAGCGTGATTGGTGCATCAGAAAGTCATCAGCGGCAGCGAGCAGATACATCCACCAGCTGTTCGTAAGATCTGCTTAGGTAGGACTGTTGTAGCATTACACTCCAGTCCGGGGCAGAGATGAAATCAATGGGAGACAAAATTGGACGTGCGAGGGGGGGCGGGGGAGGCAGACAGGAACCGGGGGACACCGCAGGACATGAGGGGCGGGGGTCAGACCAACGATAAATAGCGTTTTAAATAAAGTTACTGCATATCCTTAAAACTATAAATACAGTTTTAAAAGATTTATCACTGTGCGCCATTTTTTCCCCACGCCATTTTTGACTGTACGCGCAGAGTTACCCCTCCTATAGGAAGACTGCAGAGTCCTGACCTGCAGAGTTACCCCTCCTATAGGAAGACAGCAGAGTCCTGACCTGCAGAGTTACCTCTCCTATAGGAAGACCGCAGAGTCCGACCTGCAGAGTTACCCCTCCTATAGGAAGAATATACAGAGTCCTGACCTGCAGAGTTACCTCTCCTATAGGAAGACTACAGAGTCCTGACCGGCAGAGTTACCTCTCCTATAGGAAGGCCACAGAGTCCTGACCTGCAGAGTTACCCCTCCTATGGGAAGACCGCAGAGTCCTGACCTGCAGAGTTACCCCTCCTATAGGAAGACCACAGAGTCCGACCTGCAGAGTTACCTCTCCTATAGGAAGACCACAGAGTCCTGACCTGCAGAGTTACCCCTCCTATAGGAACTTAGGAAGACCGCAGAGTCACCCCTATATTTGGCCATTTGATTACCCAAGGCTTTCCTGTTCTCCTGAGTTTACAAATTGCCATTTCTGTAGTCAATGCAGGATTTGTGTGATGAACTTTTGTCTCTCGCTGCTATAAAACTTGCTGTGATTAGATTTCTCCTCCGTTCTCTATTTATTAACGCTTCATCGAACACATTATTTTTTCAGTTGCAGAAAAATAAACGTCCTGTTAAATTGAAGCGATTACCCTGATTCAGCCACTATTAACTCTATCGCAGCAAAATAAACCTACTTACATAAATGACATCTCTCCCTTTCCTTCTTTAAATATAATTATATTCGCCAGTGAGTCATCCTGCGTGTTTATAGTGCTGAGGGTGGACCCCACCCACCCGTGGGCCAGATGTCGCTGACTGGGGCCTTGGCGCGTTCTCTCCGCTGGGGTCACTTGTGACATGATATCAGATCTGATGATGATGACAACTTCAAAATTGGTCATCTATAGAGTTTTCTGTGGTTGCTTTCCTTTCCTGTGCAGGAAAATTAGACAAATACCACCTAAGGTGGTCACTGGTCAGATGTTTCTACTGCTTGCCCAATCGACCATGATGGACCGACATCTTGTAGCATGTCCGATCGATATATATGCAACCAATTTCGGCCTGAAATTGGTCGCATATATTCGATTGGGCATGCTCTTGGCGGCACAGATTTTCACCGAATCCGATGGTCAATTGGCCGTCAAGTGGAGAGATGTATGGACATCTTTATTGTTTATTGTTTCTTGGTCTGTGATCCCTGAATGTCCTAACTGTTATGTCAACCTCTTTATCTATTGTCCAGCGCTGCGTAAATATGTTGGCGCTTTAAAGAGAAACTCCAACCTAGAATTGAACTTTATCCCAATCAGTAGCTGATACCCCCTTTTACATGAGAAATATAATGCTTTTCACAAACAGACCATCAGGGGGCGCTGTATGACTGATTTTGTGCTGAAACCCCTCCCACAAGAAGCTCTGAGTACCGTGGTACTCTGGGCAAACTGCCACAATGTAACAATGTTCACAGACAGGAAATGGCTGTTTACAGCTGTCTGTAACTGCCAAAACAGCTAGGAGCAGCTACATCACCTGCCCACAGTAACAATGTCACCATGTAATAAATGTCAGAATGTAAATCTGGGAGAGGAAAGATTTTACAATGAGCAAACACGGACTAAATCATTTATACACAATTATGGTAAAAATGAAGCACTTTTTTTTACTACATTATTTTCACTGGAGTTCCTCTTTAAATAATAATAATAATAATAATCTTCTTTCTGTTTTTCTCTTTTCTTTCTTTCTTTTCATATGTTTCCCTTTCTTTGTTTTTTTACACCTCTGTCCATCTTTTTTAGGTCTGAGATTTGTTGGTTATATTAAGAAAACAATAACAGAAATGCATCTGCAAATATTTATACAGTCATGATTGAAATTGTTGGCACCCCAGAAATTGGTCCAGAAAATTAAGGATTTCTCACAGAAAAGTATTGCAGTTAGGGCCCATTTCCACTACTGTGGAAACCAGGCTGAATTCTGAGAGTTTCCCCGCAGGTGAACCGCGCGGGGAAACTCTGCCATAGGAAACTATAGCGCCGCCGGCTGGATCGCTTACCTTAGCGATTCGACCGACATTGCCATCAGTTTCCGTGTGGGAGGCTGCGAATCCCATAGCCATGCATGGCACGGCTTCTGGGATCCGTCAGCGTTCCCGCTGACCAGGAAGTGCAACCGAGTGTGTCGCAGCCGTGCACGGTGGCCAGTGGAAACGGGCCCTTACACATGTGTTGCTAACCACATTTATTCCCTTTGTGTGTATTGGAGCACAACAAAAAAAAGGGAGAAAAAAAGCCACTTGGACATAATGTCACACAAAACTCCAAAAATGGTCTGGACAAAATTATTGGCACCCTTAACTTAATATTTGGTTGCACACCCTTTGGAAAAAAATAACTGAAATCAGTCGCTTCCTATAACCATCAATAAGCTTCTTACACCTCTCACCCAGAAGTTTGGATCACTCTTCCTTTGCAAACTGCTCAAGGTTTCTCTTTTTTTTATTATTATTATTTAGTATTTATATAGCGCCAACATCTTACGCAGTGCTGTACAGAGTATATATAGTCTTGTCACTAACTGTCCCTCGAAGGAGCTCATAATCTAATCCCTACCCACAATCATATGTCTATGTATGTGTTATGTAGTTTAATGGTTAATTTGCATATATTCAGCAGTGTTGCTCTGGGAGACATCTCGAGCTCACTCCAACCTGAATTATCGCAAATTCTTTCTGTTTTAGGAAAGCAAACTTTTGTTTTTATGTAGTTTAAGTACTGTAGTCTAGGGCCAATTTAGGGGTTAACCAATTAACTTATCTGTATGTTTTTGGGATGTGGGAGGAAAATGGAGTGCCCAGAGGAAACCCACGCAGATACAGGGAGAACATACAAACTCCTTGCAGATAGTGCCCTGGCTGGGATTCGAACTGGGGTCCTAGCGCTGCAAGGCGAGAGCACTAACCACTACGCCACCGTGCTGCCCTTATTGGAAGGGCGCCTTTTCCCAACAGCGATTTTAAGATCTCTCCACAGGTGTTCAGTGGGATTTAGATCTGGACTCACTGTTGGCCACTTCAGAACTCTCCAGCCCTTTGTTGCCCCCCATTTCTTGGTGCTTACTGCAATACTTTTCTGTGAGAAATACTTGATTTTCTGGAAACATTTCTGGGGTGCCAACAATTTCGGCCATGACTGTATGGCTTTTTTTCCACCATAAACCACTCTGATTTGGAATGGTAAGGCAAACAGATGTAATTAAAATTGCATTACAGAAATGTCAGAACAATCATAGCATTGTATATAATAACATAGGTGACATATGGGTGAACATATTCCAGAGATTACTGTTATAAATACTTACTCCATACCATGCATCTTGCATTGTGCCCGCCATCAAGTTGTCATTCATTAACAGGGGCAATAATATAGTTGGATACAGCAGGCTAGAACAAACCCCAGACAGAATATAACCTTTATTTAGGTAGCCCCCTTACTATATTTATATGGCTTTTAAAAGTTTTTCATTTATTTTAAAGGACACCCGAGGCGAAAATAAACAAATGAAATAAACAATGGTATCTATCTTCCTTCTCCTAAAAATGACTTTTTAAGATATTCCAGTTTTATTTTCTCCTTTTTTATGTTTTGACTGTTTTATTGTTTTTGCTCAATGACACATTCATTGAAGTATGCCGGAGCTAAAAATCTATGAACTATTGACCCTTTTTATCTCTGTCATGCTCTCAGAAGCCATTTTCTGCTAGGAAAGTGTTTTATAGTTGGAATTTATTATCAGTGAGGGTCACACTGTAGTCACTTCCTGTCTGGAGTCAGGACTGAGTCAGCCACTTGCATAGCTGATGTTTAACTCTTTCAGGCAGAGAAAAAAAAAAGGAACATAGCATAGTTATTTGTGTGCTAGACACTGTACATACCCATGTCTATCTCATTATGTCAAACATCACCTCGGGTATCCTTTAAGGGTTTGATTCTCCTATGCTAGTAGCGATGAGCACAAATTTCGCATAAATGTTATTTTGCATCGTAATACCCACTTAACGACCGCCTAACGCCGATAGGCTTCGGCAGGTCGTTAGTGGTATAGCATGGATCGAGCGGCCTTTCAATGCCAGTTTACGGAGGGTGTCTCAGTGAACAGTGTGCGAGCCGCCGATTGTGGCTCGCACGTGTAATGTAAACACGCGGGGAAGAAATCCCCATACGGCGCTGCTGCGCAGCAGCGCCGTAAGGCAGATCGGCGATCCCCGGCCTCTGATTGGCCGGGGATCGCAGGCATCTGATAGGCTAAAGCCTATCCTAGGAGGCGCAGGATGGATACACAGTGTAAGAGGGAGAGGGAGAGAAGGGCAGAGAGGGCGGAAAACGCTGCGGAGGGGGGCTTTGAGGAGCCTCCCCCCGCAAATCAGTAATAGCCGGCGGCGATCAGACCCCCCCAGCAGGACATCCCCCTAGTGGGGAGAAAAGGGGGGAAGTCTGATCGCCCTGCTGCCAACACGATCTGTGCTGTGGGCTGAAGAGCCCACGCAGCACAGACAAGGAGAAAATCCCCTGGTCCTTAAAGAGGGTCTGAAGCGAGAATAAATCTCGCTTCAGACCTCATAGATAGCAGGGGCAAGTGTGCCCCTGCTAAACCGCCGCTATCCCGCGGCTTAACGGGGGTCCCTTCACCCCCAAATCCCCTTGTTTCAGCGAAGGAGCGCTTCCTGGTTGGGGCAGGGCTAACCGCCGCAGCCCTGCCCCACGCGCGTCTGTCAGCGCGTATCTCCGCCTCTCCCCCGCCCCTCTCAGTCTTCCTTCACTGAGAGGTGCGGGGGAGAGGCGGCGATGCGCCGCTGATAGACGCGACTGGAGGCAGGGCTGCAGCCGTTAGCCCTGCCTCCAGGAGCGACAAAGTCTGCGACCAAGTGTCGCAGTTAGGGGTTTGGGGGTGAAGGGACCCCCGTTTAGCGGCGCTATAGCGGCGGTTTAGCAGGGGCACATGTGCCCCTGCTAACTATGAGCTCTGAAGCGAGATTTATTCTCGCTTCAGAGTCTCTTTAAGTGGTTGCAATTATGATGCAAAATTTCAGGTAATTTCCTTTGTAAACGTAATCATGAACCATAATTTCGCAATTTCACATAATTTTTTGTTGAATTTTAGTGGTTAGCAAAGCTCCCATACATGCTATCGTCACCAAAATTGCTACGTATATTAAGGGGAATAATGGGAAAAAGGCAAACAGAAACTTTGTCGTTTTTGTGAAAATCGATTTTAAAAATACAAAGGAAAAATGTTTTTTAAACTCAGAAAAATTACAGTTTAAAAACATTTTTCCTTTGCATTTTTAAAATCGATTTTCTCAAAAACCACAAGGTCTTTTTGAGAACGTTTTTTACCTTGTTCCTTCCCTTTCCCCCAACATACATAGCATAGCCATTTTGGTGACGGTAGCTTTGCTATTAACCACTAAACTCAGCACTAAATTATGCGAAAATTATGCAAAATTACAAATAGATCACACAAAATAAGTCGAATGTCCAAATCGTAATTTGCCCATAATTGCGAAAATGTGTGCAAAATTTTGCATAATCGTCATTAGCAGATTACAAACATCACTAGTTACTAATTACTTATTAATTATTTACTAACTACTTATTACTTAATAAGTAATTAGTAGTAAGTAATTACTTAAAGAGAAGGTCCAGGGTAAGGGCCCGTTCAGATCAGAAATGTGGATGGCCATGCGTGCGGAACGCGTGCGGACCGCAACGCGTACGAACGCATGGCCATCCGCGTTTGTGTGCGTTGCGTGGCTGATCCCATCACTGAAAAGTGAATGGGACAGCCACGCGTTTTTGCAAAATCTGCGTGCACCATGCGTTCCCGGACCGCACAGGTCCGGAACGCATGCAGTGTGAACATCAGACATTGCACTCTATGCAATGTCTGATGTCGTGCGTTTTGGCCACCTGCACGTGTTTCCAAAACGCGGCTGGAAACGCGTGCAGTGTGAACAGGCCCTAAAAAATAAACAAAAATAAACTTACTTTGGGCTTCCTCCAGCCCCTGGCAGCCGTCCTGTGCCCTCGCCGCAGCTCCGGTGGCTTCTGGTCTCCTCCAGTGCAGATGCCGATCTTGCCAGGTTGGCATCTACTTGCACTCCAGCGTGTGGCTCATGGAGTCGCGCTGACGTCATCCAAACTGTACTGCGCAGGCGTAGAACTACTGTGCCTGCACAGTACAGTCCGGATGACGTCAGCGTGACTCCGTGAGATGCACGGGGAAGCACAAGTAAGCCTCTGATACCGAAGGGGAGCCCGGCCATCGGCGGGGAGCAGAGCTGCGGTGAGGGCACAGTATGGCTGCCAGGGGTTGGAGGAAGCCCGAGGTAAGTAGATTGTTGTTTATTTTTCACCCTGGATGTGTCCTTTAATTACTAATTACTTAGGGATGGTCGGAAATGTTGATTTCCGATTCTGCAGAAATGCCGATTTCCGCCAATGCCAATTTTCGATTTCACAGATTTCCGATGGATTTCTGAGTTCCGATTTCCGAGTAGTGGGTTTTTTTGGGTCATTTTTTGCATTCTATGATTGGCTAAAAACTTCTGTGTTGACTCTGCATTCTCTGATTGGTCCAATGCTTCCGAGTTCTGTGATTGGGGTAAATTTACCGAGTTGTGATAATGCAGTATTTCTACAGAAATCCAATTTCCGATCGGTTTCCGATTTCCGAGTAGTGTTTTTTCGTTGTTTTTGTTGTTTTTTTTTTTTTACATTTTTTTGCAGTCTCTGATTGGCCAAATACTTTTGAGCTGTTTCTACCTTCTCTGATTGGTCCACCGATTTCGAGTTCTGTAATTGGGCTAAAATTACCGAATTGCAGTAATGCAGTATTTCTGCAGAAATCCGATTTCCGAGTCGGAAATTTCAATTCCGTGAAATCCAAATCAGCATCCCTACTCATTAATTAGTTACTAATTACTAGTTATTACTATAAATTACTATGTTATTACTATGAATACTTACTTCTTGATAATTTTGTCTCATGTTGGGAAGAAACCACAATGCAATTTTTATGAACACCGCTGTATTTATTTCATGTGAATTTTTTGCAATCTCTGTTGAGTAGAAGAATAATAAAATTAAAATCTTTCTCCATCTCGCTCCCATTTTGGCCGCCATTGATTAACAGCAAAGAAGGGGGAAAAAAACACGCAGATATTTTCATAGCTACCTGATCCTGCGGCTGGACAGCCCAGAGTGAGAAGCACAATGACTTGTTAATGAGGGGAGAATACGTTACTTCATACATCAGCCCAGCTGGCTAAACTATGAGGGGGCGGCTGAGACGTTACGCCATGGCTGCTCGCTGGAGATCCGACCTTGGGAGAGGAGGAAACACAAATATCTCTCATGATATGCCAGGCCTCAGCTGCTGCTTATTACAACTTATGACATTCCATCTCATAATGTCCCTTTAATCCCATAATAATTGGCTTCTGTTCTAGTCCTGCTACAGATGTGATGTGACGCTCAGAAATGATTTCCTGGTGTTCTTTCGCCTCCAAGGCTAAAAACTGTGGCCTGAACTCAACTGCTCATTGCCATGTTATGTCCCACTACTCAATGCAACATTGCCAGTGTGCGCGGTGTGAATGGGAGGGCACTGATGGGAGTAAAGCGCAATCACTTCTGATTCCACCATAAGCTGCCACTCTGGGACTTCCCGTCGCATGCGTGAGAATAGTTACCCACAATCCTCTACTGGGCATTGGCGCTGAGGGTAAGATTCTTGTGCTCAGCTTTGGACATTGGTGCTCTGCAGGAGAAGGAAGAGCTTTGTTCCAATCTCCCTAAGATACACCACAATCTTGTGGACCATGTCAGGTGGTATTGTTCTGTGGGTGGAGCGCCACACTGATGAACTCCACACATTTCCTGGAGAATACCAGCCTAGGGGACTAACAGCTAACAGTGCTTGGGAGAGGGGACTACGCTGTTGTTTGGTGTTTGACTGGCTCTGGTATGGTGTGGCTTTGGTAATGCATGAAGCAAGTATGGCATGACTCAGGTTTGTTTGGGTTCTGGTATTGCATGGCTCAGGTATGGCATGGCTTCAGTAATGCATGGTTTGGGTAGGTCGTGGCCTCAGTATGGTGTGGCTCTGGTAAGAGGTGGCTCCAGTATGACGTGTCCTTTTCCCCGTATGGCTGGGGTATGGTGTGGCTTCAGTAATGTATGGCTTGGGTATGGCATGGCTTAGGCAGTGCATGGCTTGGGTTTGGTGTAGCCTCAGAATGGCATGGCTCTGCTATGGTGTAGCTCTGGCACTGCATGGTTTGACTATGGTGTGGCTTTGGTATGGTGTGTCTCCAGTACAGTGTGACTCTGGCTTAGCGTGGCTCAGGTATGGTGTGTCTCCAGTACAGTGTGGCTCTGGATCAGCATGGCTCGGGTATGGTGTGGCTTGGGCAAGGCAAATGTCAGTTGCAGTGTGACTTTGATATGGTGTGGATCCTGTAATGCATGGCTTAGGAGTCAGGTATGGCATGATTCTGGTATGGCATGGCCTCAGCATGGCATGACTTCGGCACAACGTGCCTTCAATACAGCATGGCTCTGGATTGGCATGGCTTAGGTACAGCATGTTTGTTGTACAGAGTTGCTCTGGTTTGGCGTGGCTCTGGTACACTGTAGCGCTGGTTTAGCATAGCTCTAGTGCTCCATGGCTCTGATTTGTTTTGGCTCTGGTACTTTGTAGCTCTGGTTTGGCGTGGCTCTGTTACTCTGTGGCTCTGGTTTGGCGTGGCTCTGGTATTCTGCAACTCTGGTTTGGTGTGTCTCTGGTTTGGCATGGCTCTAGTTAGGTCTGTTTATGCGTGGCTCTGGACTGCCTTTGGTTTGGCTTGGCTCTGGTACTTTGTGGCTCTAGTTTGGCATGGATCTGGTACTTTATGGCTCTGGTTTAGCATGGCTACCCTCCCTTTTGCTTTGGTTTGGCATGTCTCTGGGTTGCCGTGGCTCTGGTACTCTGTGGCTCTGGGTTTGGCATGGCTCTGGGTTGCCGTGGCTCTGCTTCTGTGTGGCTCTGGGTTGGCATGGCTCTGGGTTGCGGTGGCTCTGCTACTCTGTGCCTCTGGTACCCTGTGGCTCTGGTTTGGCGTGGATCGGGTTTGGCATGGCTCTGGGTTGCCGTGGCTCTGCTTCTGTGTGGCTCTGGGTTGGCATGGCTCTGGGTTGTCGTGGCTCTGCTACTCTGTGCCTCTGGTACCCTGTGGCTCTGGTTTGGCGTGGATCGGGTTTGGCATGGCACTGGGTTGCCGTGGCTCTGCTACTCTGTGGCTCTGGGTTGGCATGGCTTTGGGTTGCCGTGGCTCTGCTACTCTGTGGCTCTGCTTTGATGTGGTTCAGCTTCGGTATGCAGTTTCAGTTCCAAGGACTGTCAGTTACCCCCAGCTGATCTATTTTGCATGCTTGTGTTCTTGGATGAACTGGCTCTGCCCTCCACATTACAGCATTTTATTAACGGCAAAAGAAAATCATTCTTGAGATTGTGGATTAGAAGCAGGAAGTTGGAGATCGGGCATTTGCTTTGTGTAGCAGTGCTATATTTATGTAGCCATAAAAGTGAGAAGTAGGACGACTCTTCAGCAGATAATAGCCCGGTCTCTGCATTCACTAGAACCGGCTTCTTTGGATTGAGCAGGTAAAGCCCAGCCAGAGATCCCCACTATTATAACGAGCTGCATTTTCCCAGAGCCCCCACAGGATACCTCATTGGTGGTGCACCCACTGTATGTTACATGTGTGTGGAATCGGTGTGAGAGCATGCCTCTGTGTCCCTTTTTTTTTCTTTAAAAATCACCTGTAAGGTGGAATATATCAAATGTATTTGCATAAATAGCACAAGGGCAACATGGTTCGTGGGGCTGTCTTGCTTCTTTGGGTCTGTGATTGTAAAGTGCCAACTACAGGGATATAGTTTTGCTCCAGCACCTCAAGGACTCAAGGTACAAGCTTGATGAACACCACTTCTTGTTCTGCATGTCTTATGATTACGCAACATGCAGGGATCGAGCAAGCAGAGTGTGGCTGGCCGGTACTGATTACGGACAGTCTCCAGGATCAGGTGAGACACTGCTGCACTCTACTCCTCAACAGGGAGACACAGTATGGGGCCCATGGAGAGGGAGTGAGGGATGAAGTTGGGCCCTCCTCCTCGCATCCCCAGACTCACCAATGCTAATAGGTGGTGGCCCAGTAAAAGGAGGCAGCCCTGGACATAAGAGGGGGTGCATATAGGCAGGGCCGAGCCGAGGCATAGGCTGGAGAGGCTCCAGCCTCAGGGCGCAGTGTAGGAGGGGGCGCAGAATTCATTCAGCTGTCATTCCTAATTGTGTTTGAAGCAGAAATAAATAAGAAAAGGGGATACATGGCAGTGACTGCAAGCCAGATAACTAGATATTAAGGTGTTGGGGAGGTTGTGGGCCCTGTGGCGCCTCTTAGTCTAATAGCAATCAGTGTGTGACGGCTGGGGTGGGAGGGATGGAGGGGCGCACTTTGGTGTCTCAGCCTTGGGTGCTGGAGGACCTTGTCCCGGCTCTGCATATAGGAAACACAAGGGAAGCACTAGACCACCAAGGAAAACATTCGGGGAACATTATACCACCAGGGAAGATATATAAGTTTAGGAGGACCACTGAGGTGGAGGGTCACTTCTCTACCAGGGAAGCCATTGGGTATGTGGGGGCAAGTGACCACCAGGGAAGCTATATGGGGGGCTTGAGACAATTATGAAAGCCATTGGGGATAGGTGCACTAGACACCACACCAGAGAACTGAATAGGAAAGGGATGGGGCCACTAGACACCATGGAATTCTATATGGGAGGAGGGTTTGTCACATGTAAAATTGGGGCTTGGCTAAAGGTGTAGCAAGGGCATGTCTTAGTGCCCCTTTTTCTGGCCTCCATAACTTGGTATGCATGCCTACACACACACACTACCCCTGGCCCCTACACACACATACCTCTCCCCACCACCAGAGCGGCTGTATTTTTATATTACATTACATCCATCCGTGTTGCACCATGCATGCACTTTCTACAGCACTATATACTGAGTATTACAAATAATTAGCAATGGGTGTAAAACAGAGTGTAAAAAGTTTCCCTCTTCCCAGAGTTTTATGAAACTTTTTGGCAAAATTCAATTCTCCAGTCGCCTTCACGCATCATCTCACCCTGACCTGGAAAATACCAAAAGAATCGACCTTTTTTTTGTTAGTAAAACTTTTTTTGTTTTAAGAAATCAATGTTGTTGTTTCAGGAATGAGCAGGCAGAACATATCACACAAGTATTTGGATTACCAGAGCTGACCTGAAATTCCAGTGCCTCGCACAGAGAGAAATGAGTCAGGATCACAAAACATTTTTTATTTTTTCAGGAAAAGATAAACCACATAAACAGAAAAATAAAAATCTTATAAAGAAAACAAAACCGCAAATTTTTGACATTTTAACTCTGGCAGACATACATCAAAACCAACACAGTATAAAAGGCTGACGCCTGGTAAGCACTCTGGGTAAACTCTGGCCAAGTTGATCATTTTGGGACACCTCAGCTGAGATTCTAGAGTGAGTACAGCTGCCCCTCAAGCAGTGGCGTAACAATAGGGGCTTCAGCCCCTGCACCCGCGGTGAGGTCTAGGGCCCGCTCAGGGACATTTTTGTGGGGCCGGAGGGTTCAGCATCACCTTGGGCTCTACCCTCAGCGCTTCCCTCCAGCATCAATCAGCAGCAGCAGGCGGCGGGCAGGAACACATACCTTCATGCGCTCCATGCGCCGGAGGTTCCGCTCTATAAGTGTCTGGCGCTACTTCCTGTTTAAACAGGAAGTAGCGTGAGGCACTTAGAGATCGGACCTCCACGGTGGATGGAGGTATGTGTTCTTGCGCGCCTCCTGCTGCCTTGATAGATGTCAGAGGGGAGAGCCTGAGGTGAGGGGCTAAGGGCATAGCTCCCAACTGTCCCTCTTTTGGAAAGTAACAAATATGCATGAGGAGCGCTATGACCTATGAGTTGGTCTGTATACCCCACAAGTGTGTGGGGGAGCCATCCTGGAAAAACACAACCAACTGCCCAAAAAAAACAAGTCCCAGAAAGTCTACTATAACAGACCAATATTTATTCAAAAATTCCAAAAAAGTGCAGTCACAGCCCCCCCCCCCCCTTAAAAACAGTATCGCCATAGCCCTGTCTGACATCAACGGGGAACCCTCATTCACACCACCAAACATGCTTTCAACTCAGTGGCCACTGATAGTATGAGAACAGTCTCTAAGATGTCAATGATGCTGCAGGATCGACAGTCCTAGAAGGCACCCATCTATAAATGCAGTCCACTAACTTAGTCTGTCGTCTGTGGGTTGACTCTGACTGTTCTCACCATTTGTCGCTTCTGTCTATGCGAGACTTTTCTTGGTCTGCTACCTCGAGCTTTAACTTGAACTGACCCTGTGGTCTTCCATTTCCTCAATATGTTCCTAACTGTAGGAACAGACAGCTGAAATCTCTGAGACAGCTTTCTGTATCCTTTCCCTAATCTATGATGGTGAACAATCTTTGTCTTCAGGTCATTTGAGAATTGTTTTGAGACCCCCATGTTGCTACTCTTCAGAGACAATTCAAAGAGGAGGGAAACTTACAATTGACCCCCTTAAATACTCTTTCTCATAACTGGATTCACCAGTGTATGTAGGTCAGGGGTCACTGTGCTTACCAAGCCAATTTGAGTTCCAATAATCTATATATATAACTATATAACTATATATATAATAGAGTAAGTGCCTCAACCTTCAAACAAGAAGAAGAAGTAGTGCCCTGCCCCCAGGGCCGGTCCAAGCAAGAAGAAGGGGCTGGTCCAAGCAAGAAGAAGAAGTAGTGTCATATCAAACCAAGGGCAAAGAGGGATAATTTGCATATTCAGTAGTAGTGCATTGTGGGTAACCACAAATGTTCACTTATAGCGGAATTATTGCAGATTTGCTTCTGTTTTAAGAAGGAAAATTACACCAAGCTTTGCTTTTTTTTAGTAGGAGGGATTTTTGGTCTCTTTTATCCCCCTATACATTCTTAGTAGTTTGGGTCACCCTGAGCTGCTTGGTCACTCTGTTGCACTGGTCCAAGCCCTATATCTCATACAGCCATATCAATCTCTGTTATGGCTATCATTTATGAAAGTGCTGTCGGTATGGAGAATCAGTGTGGGAAAACACCACTGATGGTGTTTTTGACTTCTGGCTGCTGATTCATAAAAAAGTATCCAGGTGCGGTAGCAGTGCGGAGATTCCCCGAACTAGGCAGGCGGTAGGCTTGCGGAGACACGGAAGCTGCCGAGTTGATACATTTCTCCGTGTTCCGCTCTACTGCAGCTGCCTGGGAGGGTCTCTGTGTCTCCATTCACTTAACATTGTTATCGCCACATCAGAGGGAGCGGTACTTCCCGACCTCACACCGCTTGCGGTGATCTTTGTGAATTAACATTTTGCTACATTTTTTACAACAATCACCGTACAAGGCGGTGATTTATCGCTCTGCTCGGTAATGTCAGCTTTTGATGCGGAAGGAGCCTTTATGAATGCAGATTTTGCTACGTGTGCGGGAAAGTCAGATGTTTTAAGCATTTCCGCATGCGGAAATGCTTTATGAATGATAGCCTATGTAGTGATGAGAACCAAAGGTCTGAAATAGGTGGCACATGTGGGTTTGATATGACTGTGTAAAACTTAAAGCTATAGGCTTGCTTGGCTTACTAAGGGTGAAAAGGAATAATTTGCATATTTAGTAGCGGTGCATTGTGGGTAATCACAAATGTTCACTTATAGTTGAGTAATTGCATATTTCTTTCTGTTTTAGGAAGGCAAATTACACCAAGCTTTGCTTTTTTTTAGTAGGAGGTCTTTTTGGTCCCTTTCATCCCCCTATACATTACGAGTGGTTTGGGTCACCCTGAGCTGCTTGGTTACTCTGTTGTACTGGTCCAAGCCCTAACTTATACAGCCGTATCAATTCCTGCCATGCACTGATGAGGACCAAAAGTCTGAAACTGGCTGTCTACATGTGGGTTTGATATGACTGTGTAAAATTTAAAGCTATATTCTTGCTATACACCAGCGGCTCTGGATGCTTGCTTAGCTTACCAAGGGGGGAAAGGGGTAATTTTCATATTTAGTAGCAGTGCATTGTGGATAACCACAAATGTTCACTTATAGCTGAATTATTGCAGATTTCCTTCTGTTTTAAAAAGGCAAATTACACCAATACAGTGTGCGGCATTGCAGGAAGTGACGACAGTGGAACGCACGATGGAACACGGAAGAGGTGAGTCATCCCCGCCCGCTGCCTCTTACTAATAGTGGCGGCTGCTACTGTGCTTAAGCTGGAGGTAGAGCACACATGGGGGACCAAGGTGAGGGGGGGGGGGGGGGGTTCCTGCTGAGCTTAAGCTGGAGGTAGAGCACACATGGGGGACCCAGTTAAGGGGGGGGTCCAACCCCCCTCCCCACCGCTGTGCCCAATACCCCCTTCCAGCCCTCTACCCTTGTATGCGGCGTATGCTACGCCGCGGGTCGGCTAGTTAGTTCTAAAGGTTTTAGAATCAATAAAATGACTAATTTTATTTAAACAATTATTGCACTCTTTCTGTAAATCCAATAAACTTCATTTCACTTCTCAAATATCACTGTATGTGTCTCCTATATGATATATTTAACTGACATTTTTTATCGTAACAACCAACAATTTATACAGGAAAATCATGACGATTAACAAGGTTGCCCAAACTTTCGCATCCCACTGTAGGCAACATTCCTCTTTTAAGTGTTCAGCGTGAAAAAATGTGCAATATTTTCTTACATTTATAATGTAGATAATAATAATAATTATAATGAAAGATTCACTGGTAAAAATTCCACTTTCTTGCCGGTCAAGCGTCTTTCATCCAGGATGATCATTCAGATTTCACGGAATTAAAATTTCCACATTTACGATCGGAAATCGGCATTTTCGATCAGAACTCAGAAATAGGAAAACAGAAATCGGAATTCCACCGGAATCAAATTTTCAACAACTCGGTAATTTTATCCCAGTCACAGAACTGGCATTGGACCAATCGGAGAATGCAGAATTTTTACGCAAAAAGCAGGTTACCGCGGTAATTTTAGACCAATCACAAGATTCTGTTTTTCAGACTTTTTTTTTGTTATTTTTGCATTCTCTGATGCAAAAAATTACAAATAAAATACTCCTCGGAAATTGGAAATTAGAAAATGAAAAAACAGAAATTGGCATTGGCAGATATCGGAATTTCCGCGGAATCGGAAATGGGCCTTTCTGACCACCCCTATCTTTCGTCCCAATTGCCTGCATTCGCATCTTCTGCGTTTAACCATCAGCCGCCTTTATAGACCCCAGAAAACGCAGAAAAGCGAATCAGCGTTAATTGTCTCGATCCTCCAGAACCGATCTCTTAACGTTTCTCCCCGGAGCTGATGGCCAGTAATGAGTGGCTAAATCAGCGTTTAATATCCAGAATTGTCAGTCCTCTTCCCCCTATCAGCAGCTTTATGTAGCGTGGACTGTCCGGACATGTATGTTTTGTAGAGATCATTTCCCCGACAGCGGCGAGCACGGCTTTCCATGAGCGTAATGGCTTGTAAACACCGCTGGCCTCTCCGCGCCCGCTGCCAGCATAGCGACTGCTTAACGAAGCCTGGGCTGCCATTAATCCTGTGAATTTATAATGGCTGGGCAAGATATGGCTGTTTTCCTGGACGACGCGCAGCCGCCATGACGCTGCGCGCATCTCTCCATCCAGAGGCCCCCGTTAATTATTACTCAGCGTAATGCAGATTAGGGTCTCATTTTCACGCCTGTCTACACCGCGGCTTATTAGAGGCGACATCTTGCTGATTCTTCAATTGCCTCCGAATTAATACCTAATGAGTTTGTCCCGACGCACGCGGAAGATCACCTCCAGAACGCCCGATCTGTGGCAGCGCGCCCGCCAAGAGCTCGATGTGTAATCAATAATTATAATTCCTATGATATGAGCCTTTGCCAGGCCCAGTATTGATTCTCGCATGCCAGCTTTCATCTGCCTTCAAAGAACTGGCAGGATAAAGATTGCGGAGAGAGAAGCCAGTACTGCAAAAACGCGACACATGGCAGGCCCACAAAACACAAACCTTAAAGGGTTACCCCATCCTTGTGGATATTTCGAGGGTCATTCCGGTCAAAGAAATGAGACAGCAGCCTCAATTTATTAAAGCAAACCTTAAGCCAATCTAAAATTTAAAAAAAAAAAAACAGATTCTTACCTAAGCTTACTAAGGAGAAGGAGGACTCTGGGTCCTACAGCAGTGTTGCTTTGCAAATTTTGGCCAAAGTAATTTTCACATCAAAAATCACATTTTCGATTTAAGAAAATGTTTGCAAAAATTAGCTTTTCAAAAAAACGTGAAAAATCGAAATTTTAGTCGCAAAATGGCGTATAATCAATATTTTTGCCACAAAAGCGCAGAGAATGATATTTTTACTGTGACTATTTTTCCACGAAAATGCGAAAAATCTGTATTTTACTACAAAAATTTGCGATAAACGCTTAAAATTTTACAAAACTTATTTTTGATGTAATTTTCGCTGGAAAATCGAATTTAACATTATTTTCACAAAAATGAATGTGAAAAGAATATTTGCATTTTCGCTCATCGCTGTAGAGCCTTCCTGTCCCTCTCACGGTTCTTGCGTTCCAGCACTGGCTGCCCCATTCAAATCTCCCACCATGGGAGGCTTAGGAAGTCTTCGGGAGCCCGAGTGCTCCTGAGGATAGATCCGCTCCGTACGGCGCATGCAAGGCCGGATTTATACTTGTTTCCCCTCTAGGCTAAGTATGTTGGGGTTCCTCCCCTTTCATGTGCCATAGTGCCCCTCCCATTCCACGTGCAGCCCCCTCTTCCATGTGTATCATCCATGAACTGCATCCTCTCTCTTTTTCATGAACAGCTCCCTTGGACATCAGTTTTCGTTTTCATGTGCTGCTCCCCATTTTCAACCTCCTCTCTCATATGTAGCAACCCCTCTTTCATTTTCAGGTGCCCAATTGGTCTGCAGACGCCCAAGTCTCTGGGCCTCTGTGGCCTTTCCAGAAACCTGGCCCTGTGCGCATGGGCGAGTGCGCTAGACAACTCGCTCGCACATGGGCATTACAACGCCACCCATCTTCAGGAGCACTCAGGCTCCTGAAGACTTCTGAAGCCTCCTGCGGCAGAGTAGAGCAATCTTCGACCCACCGCGTAAGTCGGCACGAAATTATGAAATGATGCAAAAATTACAAGTGGACAATACGAAATCAATTGAATTTACAAACCGTAACTACTTATAGGTGCAATTGCAATGATCTCTAATCAGTAATCACTTTTATAAATGCTTTGAATAGTAGTAATCACTAACAAACTGTTCTGCTTACATCTCTCATGCTCAGCAGGGGCGTAACAATAGACCCTGCAAGAGATGCAGCTACAGGGGGGCCCTGTGGGGGGGAGGAGTTTATTTTCCTTGTCCTTAGAGACTGACAACTGAGGGTATGGAGGAAAAAAAAGTCTGCTCTCTACACATTTTTTCTAATGACTGCATCTGCTCAGCCACTGATAAGGAATCGTACAAAGTTTTGCAGACACAGATTTGCAGACAGTCCCCATTCAGTGTTCAGTAGGGTCAAAGGAGACCCCCATCCAAAGTTTCGCAGGGGGGGCCAATGAGTTCTAGACTTTTTGCTGCCTGAGGCAAACTGGCTGGCTGTGAGACTGTGACAAACAAACTGCTCACCCTCAGCCACTCCATTCCTCCTCAGCAGGACGGCAGTTCCACCTCCCCCCTTCTGCTGTGCAAGTCAAATGAAACGCTGCTGCTCTCCTGCCTTCCCCCTCCTCACTCACTGTCAGACTCCTCACACAGCACAACAAGCTGCTTTTCCCCAATGATGAAAATGTTTCACCTTGCTTCATGAGAGAACCGGCCCTGCTCATACTGTGGATCTCCTTGGCAGGTTTTGTTGCATCTTATGAATTGTTATCTATGGAATGCTTGGGGGGCCCAATATAAAACTTGCTCTGGTGCTCACGGCACCATTGCTACACCACACTGGTTTTGCGGGATACCCCGTTTCCTTGGGAATAATATTGGCGTATCTGCTGTTTTGCTTGTACATCCAGTAATGAGGTTTGTCAGTAATCCCGGCACTGGAGCGATTGCGTCTCCCTGGAATAGAGGCTGCACATGAAGATCAGCCGCCCTGCACAACCTGTGAACATGCCCGGGATAAGGCCGCATGTTTCACATTTTAATAAACGGCTCACACTGACAATTTCTTGGCAAAAGTTGAAATGAAGTTTCTTCCCTCGGGGCTGTTTGTGAAAATGTCCGCGGAAGACAGAAGAGCGCACCATGGAAAAACGTGCAGATGTGGTCTGCGTGTTCTTCTCGGGCCGTGGCCGGCGTTCAAGAATGGAAAGACAAAATGGGGGAGATAACGATTGGCAGAGCATCCTGTTTTTTATTATGTTAAACACGATACAGAAATATTTTTATTGTCCGTCCTGTGAGTCATTTACTGTGGAGATGAAGTTCATTATCCATCCAGCAGCTGGATCCCCTCCCAGAACTGAGAGCAGCTGCTAGACAGGACATGCTGGAGCTTGTAGTTCTCCAACAGGTTCACGATAATCATTTTGTTTTCAGAAGTGAGTCGGCTCACTTTTCTTAAGCCTGAGACACACCTTACATTTTGATTGGGCAATGTTATCAATTCCATGTAGTATGAGGGACAACAGGTTTTGGAAACTATGAGCAGATTGTGTAGATAAACTCTCATAGTACATGGAAGAGGTAAAATTGGCCAATTAAAGTTGACAGTGTGTGCCAGGCTTTAGAATTGCTAAGCCTGGTACACACATTTCATTTGATTGGCCAATCACTGACTTTAAAGGGCCATACACTAAGGATGCTCGTTCGGATTCAGCGGAAATGCGGAAATCGGTAATACAAGTGTGGGCTTTTTGAAAAAAATAATTTTTCCTCGTTCTCACTCTTCTGTTTAACAAACCCTGAAAATGTGCTTTGCTATTATGTAAAATGTGGAAAATATTCAGTAATTTTATGACGTTCAGAAGACTCAGAATGAATAAACCAATCAAAGAATGGGGATTTAGGTGGACATTTCCGCTTTCTCTGATTGGCTAATTCATTCTGAGTCTCCTGATTGTACTCTACTATAACAATCGATCGCCTGTGGCATTGTATGGGCACCTTGAGGGGTGAGAAAATTTTTAACAATGGGCAAAAAGTGACTAAATATATATTTTTTCTTTTTTTTTTTTAAACTCAGTTATTCCTCTCTTATCTGGACGTAATTGAAGGCTACATTGCAGCACTCCTATGTTCAGAAAATAGTTTGCATCATAGTGGTCTTTATTTTCTTTCAATAATTGTAAATTTGCATAAATAGTGCATAAACAACCAACATAATGGAGATTTATAGCTGTTTCTTCTTACATCTATATATACCTACAGAGCACCCTCAGCGCAACCCCCTCCCCCCCCCCCCACATCTCACCATGCCACAGCCCCACCCCTAAAAGGATCAAATTCATCTTCCTCCCCCCGGAACACCACACACAACACCCCCCAACGACAATGCAAGAAAAGTCCACCCGAAGTCCTGGCAAATCCATCAAAAACAAATAAAAACCTGAGAAAGCACATGCACGCAAGCACCAACAGCCACTGCCATGAAGCTCTAAATTGAGCTCAGGTGCATCCTGTTTCCTCCAAACTGACTAAATAATTTGTGAAGTAATTTTGTAAAATAAATAAAAAAATAAAAAAACAATTTTATTTATCGATTTATTTTTGGTACAGTTCCTCTTTAAAATATTATCCGTGTCCGCCAAGGCATCTGATGAACTACAAGTCCCAGAAATGTATGCCTGCCGCATTCTGGAACGGAGAGCAGCTTCCAGCCGGTTAAACATGAATCACCATTTGGCAGAACCTGTTAAACCTCTATCAGACAACTCGATGTACTTATAAGTCTTTATAAAAAAAAGGAGAAGTCTTAATGCCTTATTCATGACTTTCAGCCATAACCGGCTGTAGGGGCCCATTTGCAGGCCAGATGTTTGGGCTGCATTCTGGGGCGCGGGCCAGCGGACTTCACCCTCTCCGTAAAGGCGGACGGCTCTCTAATGGTGTGAGAGTTGGACGGTAGCTCCGCAATCTTTCCGCACAATCTTGTTTTCATTATCTTATTGTTGGAGTTAATTATCTTTTTTCAAGGAAATATCTGATGATTATTATTGCATGTGTAGTGCGAAGGCTGTACTTCTAGCTTTTCCCGTCTAGGAGGGTGGCGTCATTTGGGGACGGGGATACAGGATGAGGCAGCGAATATCTGCATTAGTCACTGTTTCGTTTGGGCGCAAAAAAACGATTATCAATAGTTCTAATGTCCACATTGTGGAGAGGCTTCAGAAACTCAGGTTTAGAAATCCAGGGCCTGCGAGCCTTAAAGAGACTCTGTAACTTCGAAAAGATCCCCTGGGGGGGTACTCACCTCGGGTGGGGGAAGCCTCCGGATCCTAATGAGGCTTCCCACGCCGTCCTCTGTCCCACGGGGGTCTCGCTGCAGCCCTCTGAACAGCCGGCGACAGGCCCGACTGTAATTTCAATATTTACCTTTGCTGGCTCCAGCGGGGGCGCTGTGGCTGCTTTCGGCTCGGAAATAGACGGAAATACCCGATCTCCGTCGGGTCCGCTCTACTGCGCAGGCGCCGGAGACTTGCGCCTGCGCAGTAGAGCGGACCCGACGGCGATCGGGTATTTCCGCCTACTTCGAAGCCGACAGCCGTCAGAGCACCTGCGCAGGAGCCAGGAAGGTAAATATTACGTCACGGCTGTACGGAGGGCTGCAGCGAGACCCCCGAGGGACGCAGGACGGCGTGGGAAGCCTCATTAGGACCCTGAGGCTTCCCCCACCCGAGGTGAGTACCCCCCAGGGGACGTTTTGCCGTTACAGTTCCTCTTTAATTTAGGATAGATTTACAGCAAACCTGAAGCGGAATTTTTTTTTTTACGATATAATGAATTGTAGGCGTAGTATGGATGAATAGAACATTAGTAGCAACACATTTTTATTTTCTGTTACTGTATTTTTCGGACTATAAGACTGATGTTTTCTCCCCCAAAAGTGGGGGGGAAAGTCACTGCGTTTTATAGTCCAAATGCAGGGAGTACCTGATTTGTGAACGCTGCCAATACCAACCTCCAACCCGCCGCAATGTCGAGGACTCCCTGTGTTGTGCCCATGCAGAGGAGGACACAGGGGGACAAACGGAGGGCACGGGGGGGGGGGCACAAAGGGGCCTAGAGGAGGACACAGGGGGACACAAAGAGGCCTAGAGGAGGACACAAGGGGGACAGAGGAGGAAACACGGAAATACAAGAGGTACAAGGGGGCATAATCCACAAGATGCCCCTTCACCATGGATGCATCAGGTTTAGTATATAGTTATTCCCCTGGTTTTTGTCCTCTAAACCTAGGTGCGTCTTATGGTCAGGAACGTCTTATAGTCCCAAAAATATGGTATATAGCTTCTTTTTTTTTTTTTTTTTTTTTTAATAACATTGAATAATTCTGTCATATTTGCAGTTTATAAACCACACTCTGTATTTTAAGCTATAAACCAAAGCAGAAATAATGACTCTTTGAACTTTCCTGCAATAAAACCTTATCTAAAGCTGTCTCTCACTGTTTCCTTGCTGTTTCAGTGTTTTGGAAAACAAGACTGTATTCCACCCAAGTTGAGTCGAATAGCTCAGAGAAGCTCTTTTGCTACTTTTATTTAAGAGCCAAGTACCCCATTTGCAAACAATTGCCGCATTCAGTAATGAAGAAAAAAAGTTGATTTTTCAGAATATTTTGTGAAATGTCAGTACACTAAGGCATGGAAAACTGAAATGACCGACTTGTAAGTTAAAAACCTCATTCATTTTAGTCACAACGATTAGATCATGTGGTGTGAGATGTTCGATATCTCCAGCCTGGAGCTGTCAAATTGTCGATAACTAAGAACCATTTGGAAGGTGATAGAAGGGAGGAAACAGTGCAGAGAAAAGGGGAAAACCAGAGCCGGGACAAGGTCCTCCAGCACCCAAGGCTGAGACACCAAAGTGCGCCCCTCCATCCCTCCCACCCCAGCCGTCACACACTGATTGCTATTAGACTAAAAGGCGCCACAGGGCCCACAACCTCCCCAACACCTTAATCTCTAGTTACCTATTATCTGGCTTGCAGTCAGTGCCGTGTATCCCCTTTTCTTATTACTCTCTGCTTCAAACACAATAGGGGAATGATAGCTGAGTGAGTTGTGCGCCCCCTCCTACACTGCGCCCTGAGGCTGGAGCCTCTGGCTCTCACCTCTGCTTTGGGACGGCCCTGGGGAAAACTAAACTATTCTGGAAAATAGTTTCCCAATATTATCATGTAGTAATTAAAAATCCTACCTAATAAAATGCCTGGGTGCTGCATCTGTGGTCTGCAGTACGCAGGTGCAGGATTGCATGCGATGTAGCGGGCACCTGCGTTCTTGCTAGCGCCCAATAAGTAACGGTCTAAATTACTAGTGGCCAATTTATTTATTTTGTATTATTATTATTTTTAATTATTAATATTTTGTATTTATTTTTATTTTTTTGTTTGTTTTTGTTTTACCAAAAGTGTCCTAGTGAATTGAAGCAATTGGAGTTAAAATAATCTCAAATACCTCTGGATGCAGAAATGTTTATTTGGGATACTCCAGAATAATTCAATAATTCCATTATGCATTTAATATAAAAATACAGGTGTTTGGGTATGTTTCATATGATTGATGATTTTGTAATCTCAAAATTTGCTATAACGGATTGACTGTGACAGGTTTAATTTAATACCCCCCAAAATCTCCTAACCAATCAGATTAATGAAATTGATCCCGTCAACCTGATTGGATTGGTTACTATTTTATTTTTTTTTATTTTTTTTTTTGCAATAGTTGATTGCAGAGGGGATAAACTGTGACTTCACACAATTTTTATTTAGAAGTTCTGCTTTTGGGTGAGGGGATTAAACTCCCTGTTAAGGTGCCCATACATGGTACCATTTTTTTTTTTCACTTTTTTCAGATAATTTCATTAATATAACGATAATTAGATAATTTGGTACTTATCCGTTAGCCGGGCGCATCCTCTAGGTGGCGACAAAACTCCACCAGAGTTACATCTTTCCCTACTATCCATGTCGGCCTGGAGGGGGAATAGTAATTAGCGCCACCTGCCGGATGCGCCCGGCTAACGGATAAGTACCGATAATTTCGTTCGATTAATTTGTTAGATAGACTATAAAGATTTTTCCAACATGTCCAATCAGGTTTATGTTGAAAAAATTGGATAATCGTTTGTTTTTCTTGATAAAAAAAAATATTTTTTTTCGATTTGATCGCTTTGGTCAAATAAACAGGAAAATCGACCGTTTTTATTGTACTGTGTATTTGCACTATTAGACTTTTATTGCTTTTTGTTCCCCTACTGAGTAGATTTCATCTCACTTCCTCTTGCATGCGACTGGCGGCATGGAGATAGAGATTGACATATTTTCAGCATGCGTTTGCCACTGAAAAAACTAAAATGAAGGATAAACCTCCAGTAGGGACAACCGTCCTGTCAGTCATGAGCCTTTTCCTTGAATAGCAGAAATTTCCTCTAACATATTGTGGTGTGTAAAAACAGATTCTACCATGTCTCTACTAGCTTTAGGGCCAGTACACACCAAAAAGGGACAGCGTAATCGCAAACGTTCAGCGCTTCTTGAAGTCATTTTTCTTGGCAATTCTAGGCCTGTGCCTAGCGATTTTCTAATCATGCCTGGCGATTTTAGGAGCGTTTTTGTGTAGCATTTTTTATTTTTTGTTACAGTAAAGATGTAACTGAACAGCTTCTGTAACAAAAACGCTTGGAGAATCGCTCTGATCTAGCGCTTTTCAGAGCGATTTTCCACTTTCCTATACTTAACATTGAGGCTGAATCGCCTCTGCAATCAGCAGAAATGCTGCAGGATCTGCATTTGCATTTGGGAAAACATCAAATTGCTCTAGTGTGCGCCATCCTATTGAAATACATTAGTCAAGCGCTTTTCAAAACGCTGGCATTTTTAAAAGCGCTCAGAAGCGCTCTTAGTGAGCACCAGCCCTTATCAGGGTTCCCACTATTATTATTATTTAGTATTTATATAGCGCCGACATATTACGCAGCGCTGTACAGTGTATATATATATTGTCACTAACTGTCCCTCAAAGGAGCTCACAATCTAATCCCTACCATTGCCATATGTCTATATTATGTAGTGTAAGTACTGTAGTCTAGGGCCAATTTTTAGGGGGAGCCAATTAACTTATCTGTATGTTTTTGGAATGTGGGAGGAAACCGGAGTGCCCGGAGGAAACCCACGCAGACACGGAGAAAACATACAAACTCTTTGCAGATAGTGCCCTGGCCGGGATTCGAACCAGGGACCCAGCGCTGCAAGGCGAGAGAGCTAACCACTACACCAGCCGGATAGGGGGCTGCGGAGAATACACTTTCCTCACACTAGACAGGTTCTTTAGGTTGCCAAGATTGCAGCGTGATGAGCATTATGTCTGGACACGGCTGCACTCATTTGCATGCTATCATTTTCCCATTTCCTGTTTTCTTAGGTTATAGGAGTTCAGCTGAGGCCACTACAGTCCTAAAGAACTCAGAATCTCAGAGTAAAACGGAACAAAAATCAGCCGTACGGCCTGGAATCCACTACAAATCGCAAAGCGCTATCGCAATCGCTTGCGTTTTTAATCAACGAATTGTAAGCGATTTCATGAGTGTTTTCCAGGGATTTTGGTAGCGATTTTAAAAAGTGTACGATTTTTGCCAGCGATTGTGATAGTGATTTGCGATTAGCGATTTTTAATTCTGATTGGTGCTTTCAAATTATTATAATTTTTGTTACAGTTTGCAGTATCACACAAATCACTTTGTGTAGCGATTCATGAGCGATTTACCAGCCCTAATATACTTTACATTGAAGCACAAACACTCCCAAAATGCTGCACGTCCTGCGATTGCGATTTTGCTAATCAGAATCGCTACTGTGGAATTTGTTACATTTATTTACATTGGCAGAGCGTTTAGGGAAATCGTTAGCGATTTAAAGCACTCCCTAAACGCTCAAAAAAACCACTCTAATGGGTTCCAGCCCTACGACCCGCTGCAATGTCTCACCCAACCCAATCCCAGAATGAGCACGTCAGATCCAACGCAGGAGATTTGGGCGCAGCTGGCGCCACCATAGACCGTAATAGGGATTACGGCTGCAGCGGGGGCATCCATCTGAAAATGGCGCCTGAGAATAATGGCGCACAGTGTTGCTGCTAATCCGTTTGCCGCTTATCGCTATTTAACGTTAAAGCCTTATTGTTATTTAGCGTTAAAGCCTTATCGTTATTTAGCGTTAACACACAGAACCCTCTCTGTACCTATCCCTAACCCCTAAACCCCCCCGGTGGTGCCTCCCTGTACCTAACCCTAAGACCCCCCTTGGTGGTGCCTAACCCTAACCACCCCCTGGTGGTGCCTATGCCTAACCATAACCTTGACAGTGTTACATTAAATCCATTCACCGTTTTGCAGTTAAATAACGTCTGCAGTTTGGCTTATGTAGGGCACTATTGATAACAACAATAACAATAATATTTATATAGCGCTTTTCTCCCTGGGGACTCAAAGCGCTGGTGATAAAGCGCTGGTGATAAATAACGTTAGTGTGTGCCACTATTGATAAATAACGTTAGTGTGTGCCACTATTGATAAATAACGTTAGTGTGTGCCACTATTGATAAATAACGTTAGTGTGTGCCGTTTTTTTTCCTTTTTCCCTGCGCGCCATTATTATGCAGTACTAACGATAAATAGCGATAAGCGTATCTTTTGAATGCGGCGCCATTTTTATGCATAGGCGCTGTGCGCCATTATTCACTGATCCCATAGCGGGTCACTGTGAGTAACTTTGGCGGCATCAGAAGACAGAACTGAAGTTACTTTTAAAACACCGTAATTCGGCCGCCAGCAATAGCTGGAAGCTGCATTACATCATTACCCACCATCCACGTGGACCTGGAGGGGAATAGTAATTAATGCCGCTGGCACTTGTGCAGGAGCAGGGTAAGCCATATATCGGCTGCATCCTGCGCCCAAGTCTCCCGGCTGCGATTTCATTCATGTGCATCCAAGAAATACATCATCTGCCTGAGCCAACCACCAGAGCGGCATCAGAATATTCTGACTGGACATGGTGGATATCAACACCTCCAAGTGGCTGGATAGTGTAACATCTCCAAGTGGCTGGATAGTGTAACATCTCCAAGTGGCTGGATAGTGTAACATCTCCAAGTGGCTGGATAGTGTAGCATCTCCAAGTGGCTGGATAGTGTAGCATCTCCAAGTGGCTGGATAGTGTAATGGTTAAGGGCTCTGCTTCTGACACAGGATACCAGGGTTTGAATCTCAGATATGCCTGCTCAGTAAGCCAGCACCTATTCAGCAGGAGAATTTAGGCAAGTCTCCCTAACACTGCTACCGCCTATAGAGCGCGCCCTAGTGGCTGCTGCTCTGGCGCTTTGAGTCTGCCAGGAGAAAAGCACGGTAAAAATGTTTTGTTGTGTCAAACTAATTAACCTTCCTCTTATGCTAGGTACACAGGGTGCAATTATGCAATTTTCTAACAGATTTACTGTCAGATTGACTATTTCCAACATGTCCGATATGATTTCTGATCGATTTTCCATAGAAATAAACAGAAAATTGATTGGAAAAATGATCAGAAATCAAATCGGACATGTTGGAAATAGTCGATCTGACGGTAAATCTGTCGACAAATTGCATCCTGTGTACCCAGCATTATGTTAGCTTTCTGTTACTGTCTCTTAAAGTGAACCAGAGACGAAGCACCCTAATATATTTTACCATAGAAATCAGTGGGAACATTAGAGAAAACATTTACCATGCTCTCTGTTTCATCCTCACTGCTAAAAGTGTCTGTTATCAGCTGAGATAAGAATCCCGGACTGAGCATTCAGTCTGGCTTTGCTATATTGACTCAGCTATAATGATTCCTGAGCAGAGCCAGCAGGGGGCAGGCTTGGGCTTGAAAAGACACCAAAGAACACAGTCTCAGCTATAATCATTTCGTAGCAAAGTCAGACTGCTCAGTCGGGATTCTTATCAGAGGTGAAAACAGGCAAATTAAGCAGAGAACAATGAAACAAAGCAAACGATATTCAGGAGGAGCACCAAAGGATCTCCAAAGAAGATAAGTGTGCCACGGTCAAGATCTCTGTGCCCTCAGAGGTCTGCAGCAATCCAAGAACAAGTAGGACCGGCACCACTCCAAAAGGTTGTATTAAAGCTCTTTTATTCAATCATGAATGGCTCAGCAATGATAGACGCTGTTTCGGGCATAGCCCTTTCTCAAACTCAAGGCTATTGCAGTTTGAGAAAGGGCTATGCCCGAAACAGCGTCTGGCATTTCTGAGCCATTCATGATTGAATAAAAGAGCTTTAATACAACCTTTTGGAGTGGTGCCGGTCCTACTTGTTCTTGAACAATGTAACAAAGAGCAGATTAGGTGTTTACTGTCATGTTCCCACTGATTTATAAGGTAAAATACATGAGGGTGCTTTGTCTCTGGTTCTCTTTAAGGCATGTACCCACTACTTGATTTTCCCAACGATCAGCGATTTTTTGAGCCAAGCGCAAATGTTTCCACAATCTTACAACGTGGGTACGGGCACGCGATCACGCAAATGACGTTTATCACCGCGCAGCGGAAACGATCGGCACAGCGGATTGAAACTTTAAGATACCTGACAACTCCGTGCAAAGTACCGCGATCACTTGACTTCCCGTTCGCGTCGTGTGTCCCCACCGGCCAGAAGATGGATCGTGGGACGCTCATCGTCAGGGAGACAACGCTTGAGCCATCTTCCTCTGTTGGGTGATGAGTATTTGGCTCTACATCAGCAGGATGTTGGGCAACTGGTATTGTTTAAGAGGAAATATGGCAGCCTCCGTATTCTTCTCACTTCAGGTGTCCTTTAAATCAGCTATACATTACCTTCAAAACCAGAGATAATTCAACGGAAACGCTTTTGTGAATCAAGTCAACACCATAGTGCCAAACCTTAAAGAGGAACTCCAGTGAAAATGATGTAGTAAAAAAGTGCTTAATTTTTTACAATAATTATGTATAAATGGTTTAGTCAGTGTTTTCCCATTGTAAAATCTTTACTTTCCCTGATTTACATTATGACATTTATCACATAGTGATGTTTTTACTGCTGGCAGGTGATGTCACTGAAAGGAGATGCTGCTTACTTTTTTGGCAGTTGTAAACAGCTGTTGTTTCCCACAATGAAACACGGCTCCCACAGTGTGATGTCAGGACCTCAGTGCTGTGAGGCACTGACATCATTTGTGGGAGGGGTTTCACCACAATCGGTCATACAGAGCCCCCTGATGATTCGTTTGAGAAAAGGAATAGATTTCTCCTGGGAAAGGGGGGTATCAGCTACTGATTGGGATGAAGTTCAATTCTTGATCACGGATTCTCTTTAAGGCTAATGGACTTTTTTTGTCCGTTCTCCGCTCATTGCGAAACTGTCTTTGAACAGCTCCTATTTTATAAATAGGAACCGTTCACACTTGTCGCTCTGTAACAGATCTGCGGGATCCATTGCTGTAAGCGGGACGCACTTCTGTGCAGCCTGTGATAATCCCAGGCAGACAGATGCGTCCCACCAGCACTCGCTCCCTGTACTAGGCCATATCTCCCTAGCAAGAGGGAGAATCTTCATTGGTCCACTAGGAACCAATGAGAATCTTCCATGTTGCTGAGCATTCCCATTGGTCTTTTTCAGCCCAATGGGAATCCTCAGCAACATGGAAAATTCTCATTGGTTCTTAGTAGACCAATGAAAATTCTCCCTGTTGCTAGGGGGAACTGGCCTAGTGCAGCCTATGGGAACCCATGCTTATGCCGGCCACCGGGCTGCATATAAATAGACCGAGTGGTGGCAGTCGGTGATGGGACAGGTGAGCGGTGATCGCTTCCAACGACGGGTGGATGCAGTGCAGACGGCGCAGAGGGGGTGCAAAATGAGCGCATCCGATTAGCACTTACCATGCCCATTTTGCATTCGCTCAAGTGGGAACCGATCCTAAGTGCTGTCCCATGAAAAGGAAGCGGGTGGTTAGCTTGCGAAACGGCTGTCAGACCCTGCCTATCTGTGATTTCTGTCTGGTGGGGATTAAATAAATAAGTGGATCTTTGCAACACAGCTGGTGACTGGATCTTTTCCCCTTGTTGCACAATACGTATTGCTGTTTACCGGAGGCACAGTGTGGCCTGGTGCACACCGAGCGGTTTTTGAAGCGATCCGCAAACCGCTTCTGCCTTGGAAACCGCTTGGCTAGTGTATTTCAATGAGATGGTGCACACCAGCGGTTTGCGGTTTTTAGCAAACCACAAACGTGGGTCCTGCAGCACTTTTGCGGTTTGCAGAAGCGTTTCTGCCTCAACATGAAATCTGCTGCACAAAAACTCTCCAAAAAACATGTTTAGAAAACCTCTCTAAACATGCCTAGACTCGCTCTGAAAAACAGCTTCAAAAACCTCTAGCGCTTTGTAGATCTGCTAGCGGTTTTTGGTGTGCACTGGGCCTAAGTTTACCACTGCAACCCTACCTAGGCTGTCTGTTTAACATCTAGTGCCGATCATGCTTCTCTTCACTTTGCGAAAAGATATAATAGTATTTGGTGAGAGGTCTGTAGAGGAATTGGCACACTTTGGCGATGACGTGGATGATGACCTCGATCTCTTCCCAGCAGATCTGGACTGTATTCTGGCCATAGACTCACACTGAGGTATCTCTAATTATCCGCATAATATTTACTAAACTGGGGAAGTCATCATTTGTCTTTCTCAGATCACTTTCAATTTCCATCTAATATTGATCGCATTGCCAGAGAAAATAATAATAATAGTGAGAGTCGCCAAGTCCATCTTGCACGAGAAAAGAAAATTATTTACAATCCAATAATTACACCAATTACATTTCCAGTGTGTGATTGTTTCCCGGCCATCCACCACAGAAATTCAAAGAGAACTGCAGCTGTTTGTATACACTGTGTGTGTATGTGTGTGTGTGTGTGTGTGTGTGTGTGTGTGTGTGTGTGTGTGTGTGTGTGTGTGTGTGTGTGTGTGTGTGTGTGTACAGTGTGCGTACAGAGTTGTGTGTACTGTGTTGCTGTGTTATTGTGTGTGTGTACAGAGTTGTGTGTGTACAGTGTATGTGTGTGTGTGTGTATACAGTGTGTGTACAGAGTTGTGTGTACAGAGTTGTGTGTACAGAGTGTGTGTGTGTGTGTGTGTGTGTGTGTGTGTTGCTGTGTTGTTGTGTGTGTACAGAGTTGTGTGTACAGGGTGTGTGTGTGTGTGTTGTGTGTGTGTGTATAGTGTGTGTACAGAGTGTGTACAGTGTGTGTGTGTGTACAGTGTGTGTGTGTTGCTGTGTTGTTGTTGTGTGTGTGTACAGTGAGTGTACAGAGTTGTGTGTACAGAGTGTGTACAGTATGTGTGTGTACAGTGTGCGTGTGTGTGTGTGTGTGCACAGTGTGTGTACAGAGTTGTGTGTACAGTGTGTGAGTGTGTACAGTGTGTGTGTGTGTGTGTATAGTGTGTGTGTGTTGTGTGTGTGTACGTGTGTGTGTGTACGTGTGTGTGTGTGTGTGTTGCTGTGTTGTGTGTGTGTACAGAATTGTGTGTACAGAGTGTGTACAGTGTGTGTGTGTGTACAGTGTGTGTACGTAAAGAGTTGTGTGTACATAGTGTGAACAGTGTGTGCGGACATGGTGTATGTGTGTACATGTGTGTACAAAGTGTGTGTTTACAGGCTATAGGTATGTGTACCGTGTGTGTGTGTGTGTGTGTGTGTGTGTGTACAGAGTTGTGTGTACAGAGTTGTGAGTACAGTGTGTGACATGGGGCTTGACTCACTAAACTGTGATAACTCATATCACAGCTGTGCTAGCATTTGCGCGCGTTGTAGTGGGCGTAACGGTTTATGCACTCAAACGCAAAGTGATAAGAGTTATCACGGTTTAGTGAATCAAGCCCGCCAGTTACCACTGCCACCAACATTACCAGAAACAGCCAGCCACCAGTTACCACTGCCACCAACATCACCAGAAACAGCCGCCAGTTACCACTGCCACCAACATTACCAGAAACCGCCACCAGTTACCACTGCCATTAACATTACCAGAAACAGCCACCAGTTACCACTGCCATTAACATTACCAGAAACAGCCACCAGTTACCAGTGCCACCAACATTACCAGAAACAGCCACCAGTTACCACTGCCATTAACATCACCAGAAACAGCCGCCAGTTACCACTGCCATTAGCATTACCAGAAACAGCCACCAGTTACCACTGCCACCAACATTACCAGAAACAGCCACCAGTTACCACTGCCACCAACATTACCAGAAACAGCCACCAGTTACCACTGCCATTAACATTACCAGAAACAGCCACCCGTTACCACTGCCACCAACATTACCAGAAACAGCCACCAGTTACCACTGCCATTAACATTACCAGAAACAGCCACCAGTTACCACTGCCACCAACATTACCAGAAACAGCCACCAGTTACCACTGCCAACAACATTACCAGAAACAGCCACCAGTTACTACTGCCACCAACATCACCAGAAACAGCCATCAGTTACCACTGCCACCAACATTACCAGAAACAGCCACCAGTTACCACTGCCACCAACATTACCAGAAACAGCCACCAGTTACCACTGCCATTAACATCACCAGAAACAGCCGCCAGTTACCACTGCCACTAACATTACCAGAAACAGCCACCAGTTACCACTGCCACCAACATTACCAGAAACAGCCACCAGTTACCACTGCCACCAACATTACCAGAAACAGCCACCAGTTACCACTGCCATTAACATTACCAGAAACAGCCACCAGTTACCACTGCCATTAACATCACCAGAAACAGCCGCCAGTTACCACTGCCACCAACATTACCAGAAACAGCCATCAGTTACCAGTGCCACCAACATTACCAGAAACAGCCACCAGTTACCACTGCCATTAACATTACCAGAAACAGCCACCAGTTACCACTGCCATTAACATCACCAGAAACAGCCGCCAGTTACCACTGCCACCAAAATTACCAGAAACAGCCACCAGTTACCACTGCCATTAACATTACCAGAAACAGCCACCAGTTACCACATCCACCAACATTACCAGAAACAGCCACCAGTTACCACTGCCAACAACATTACCAGAAACAGCCACCAGTTACCACTGCCATTAACATTACCAGAAACAGCCGCCAGTTACCTCTGCCACCAACATCACCAGAAACAGCCATCAGTTACCACTGCCAGCAACATTACCAGAAACAGCCACCAGTTACCACTGCCACCAACATTACCAGAAACAGTCACCAGTTACCACGGCCACCAACATCACCAGAAACAGCCACCAGTTACCACTGCCATTAACATTACCAGAAACAGCCACCAGTTACCACTGCCATTAACATCACCAGAAAAAGCCGCCAGTTACCACTGCCACCAACATTACCAGAAACAGCCACCAGTTACCACTGCCATTAACATTACCAGAAACAGCCACCAGTTACCACATCCACCAACATTACCAGAAACAGCCACCAGTTACCACTGCCAACAACATTACCAGAAACAGCCACCAGTTACCACTGCCATTAACATTACCAGAAACAGCCGCCAGTTACCTCTGCCACCAACATCACCAGAAACAGCCATCAGTTACCACTGCCAGCAACATTACCAGAAACAGCCACCAGTTACCACTGCCACCAACATTACCAGAAACAGTCACCAGTTACCACGGCCACCAACATCACCAGAAACAGCCACCAGTTACCACTGCCACGGTGAGATGAGCGTAATGACCTAATTACGATTTCGCGAAATTTTGCGTAATTAGTGTAATTACGATTATGGCCGTAAGTACATAATCGTAATGAAGAAGGATTTCGCGAAATTTCGCGTAAGCGTAATTTTCGCATTACAATGGTTATTTGTTAATGCCGTAATTTCGCATTAAACGCTACCGTAATTTCGCGTTAAACGTAACGCTCCGTATAATATAAAAAAGCCGCCGACTTTAAGGGTTAATAGCAAAGCCCCCTTAAAGTGAACCAGAGACGAAGCACCCTTGTGTATTTTACCATAGAAATCAGTGGGAACATTAGAGAAAACATTTACCATGCTCTCTGTTCCATCCTCACTGCTAAAAGTGTCTGTTATCTAGCTGAGATAAGAATCCCAGACTGAGCATTGAGTCTGGCTTTGCTATAATGACTCAGCTATAATGATTCCTGAGCAAAGCCAGCAGGGGGCAGGCTTGGACTTGAAGACAGCAAAGAACACAGTCTCAGCTATAATTATTCTGTAGCAAAGCCAGACCGACTGCTTAGTCGGGATTCTTATCTTAGAGGTGATAACAGGCAAATTAAACAGAGAACAATGTAACAAAGAGCAGATTAGGTGTTTACTGTCATGTTCCCACTGATTTATAAGGTAAAATACATGAGGTTGCTTCATCTCTGGTTCTCTTTAAATGCTAAGAGCCTCAAATTTGGAGAATATATTAAGGAGATCAGGAGGAATAAGAGGAAAAATTTTTTTTTCAAAAAGACCTTATAGTTTTTGAGAAAATCGATGTTAAAGTTTCAAAGTAAAAATGTATACATTTAAAAACCCGCCGACTTTAACGGTTAATAGCAAAGCCTGCTTAAAGTTTAGGAACACCAAATTCCCAGGGTATATTAAGGGGATCAGTGGGAATAAGAGGAAACATTTTTTTTTCAAAAAGACCTTATAGTTTTTGAGAAAATCGATTTTTAAGTTTCAAGGGCAAAAATATCTTTTAAATGCGGAAAATGTCAGTTTTTTTTGCACAGGTAACAATAGTGTATTATTTTCATAGATTCCCCCAAGTGGGAAGAGTTTTACTTACTTCGTTCTGAGTGTGGGAAATATTAAAAAAAAAAACGACGTGGGGTCCCCCCTCCCAGACCTCTTTAAAGAGACTCTGTAACAACAAAAACCTCCCCTGGGGGGTACTCACCTCGGGTGGGGGAAGCCTCCGGATCCTAATGAGGCTTCCCACGCCGTCCTCTGTCCCACGGGGGTCTCGCCGCAGCCCTCCGAACAGCCGGCGACTGTGCCGACTGTCATTTCAATATTTACCTTTGCTGGCTCCAGCGGGGGCGCTGTGGTGACTTTCGGCACGGAAATAGACGGAAATACCCGATCTCCGTCGGGTCCGCTCTACTGCGCAGGCGCCGGAAACTTGCGCCTGCGCAGTAGAGGAGACCCGACGGCGATCGGGTATTTCCGCCTACTTCGGCGCCGAGAGGCATCAGAGCGCCTGCGCAGGAGCCAGGAAGGTAAATAATGACGTCACCGCTGCCCGGACTGCACGGAGGGCTACAGCGAGACCCCCGAGGGACGCAGGACGGCGTGGGAAGCCTCATTAGGATCCTGAGGCTTCCCCCACCCGAGGTGAGTACCCCCCAGGGGCCGTTTTGGCGTTACAGTTCCTCTTTAACCCCTTGTCCCCCATGCAGGCTGGGATAGCCAGAATGCGGAGCACTGACCGCGTGGGGCTCCGCACCCTGACTATACCAGCCCGCATGGTCCATGGATTGGGGGGTCTCGGAAGGGGAGGGGCAGCCAAGCTTTCCCCTCCCCCTCCGAGCCCTTGTCCAATCCAAGGACAAGGGGCTCTTCTCCACCTCCGATGGGCGGTGGAGGTGGAGGCCGCGATTTCCTGGGTGGGGGGTTCATGGTGGAATCTGGGAGTCCCCTTTAAAAAGGGGTCCCCCAGATGCCCACCCCCCCTCCCAGGAGAAATGAGTATAGAGGTACTTGTACCCCTTACCCATTTCCTTTAAGAGTTAAAAGTAAATAAACACACAAACACATAGAAAAAGTATTTTAATTGAACAAAAAACATAACCACGAAAAAAGTCCTTTAATATTCTTAATTAACCATTAATACTTACCTGTCCCTTTAAATAAATGATCCCACGCATTATCCTCGGAAATGTTCTATCAGTTACAATGTAACAAAGTTATTACAATGTAACAACTTAGTTACATTGTAACTACGCCGCACCCGACGTCACTCACCGCCGCTGCCGCGTCTGTGCTGCAGGACCCGACAGAGCTCTGAGCTATAGCTCAGAGCTCTCGAAAGCATCTTTGTATTTGGGCTCCAAGGAGCCCCATTGGTCCTTAGCAGACCAATGGGGTTCCTTCTGATTTGAAGGAACCCCATTGGTCTGCTAAGGACCAATGGGGCTCCTTGGAGCCCAAATACAAAGATGCTTCTCAGAGCTCTGAGCTATATAGCTCAGAGCTCTGTCGGGTCCTTGCAGGACGCTAAGTCCCCGCCGGCTCCCGCTGGGCTTCAAATCAGAAGGAACCCCATTGGTCTGCTAAGGACCAATGGGGCTCCTTGGAGCCCAAATACAAAGATGCTTTCGAGAGCTCTGAGCTGAGCTCTGTCGGGTCCTGCAGCACAGACGCGGCGGCGGCGGTGAGTGACGTCGGGTGCGGCGTAGTTACAATGTAACAAAGTTGTTACATTGTAATAACTTTGTTACATTGTAACTGATAGAACATTTCCGAGGATAATGCGTGGGATCATTTATTTAAAGGGACAGGTAAGTATTAATGGTTAATTAAGAATATTAAAGGACTTTTTTCGTGGTTATGTTTTTTGTTCAATTAAAATACTTTTTCTATGTGTTTGTGTGTTTATTTACTTTTAACTCTTAAAGGAAATGGGTAAGGGGTACAAGTACCTCTATACTCATTTCTCCTGGGAGGGGGGGTGGGCATCTGGGGGACCCCTTTTTAAAGGGGACTCCCAGATTCCACCATGAACCCCCCACCCAGGAAATCGCGGCCTCCACCTCCACCGCCCATCGGAGGTGGAGAAGAGCCCCTTGTCCTTGGATTGGACAAGGGCTCGGAGGGGGAGGGGAAAGCTTGGCTGCCCCTCCCCTTCCGAGACCCCCCAATCCATGGACTATGCGGGCTGGTATAGTCAGGGTGCGGAGCCCCACGCGGCCGGTGCTCCGCATTCTGGCTATCCCAGCCTGCATGGGGGACAAGGGGTTAAAGAGGTCTGGGAGGGGGGACCCCACGTCGTTTTTTTTTTATATTTCCCACACTCAGAACGAAGTAAGTAAAACTCTTCCCACTTGGGGTAATCTATGAAAATAATACACTATTGTTACCTGTGCAAAAAAAAACTGACATTTTCCGCATTTAAAAGACATTTTTGCCCTTGAAACTTAAAAATCGATTTTCTCAAAAACTATAAGGTCTTTTTGAAAAAAAAATGTTTTCCTCTTATTCCCACTGATCCCCTTAATATACCCTGTGAATTTGGTGTTCCTAAACTTTAAGCAGGCTTTGCTATTAACCGTTAAAGTCGGCGGGTTTTTAAATGTATACATTTTTACTTTGAAACTTTAACATCGATTTTCTCAAAAACTATAAGGTCTTTTTGAAAAAAAAAAATTTCCTCTTATTCCTCCTGATCTCCTTAATATATTCTCCAAATTTGAGGCTCTTAGCATTTAAGGGGGCTTTGCTATTAACCCTTAAAGTCGGCGGCTTTTTTATATTATACGGAGCGTTACGGTTTAACGCGAAATTACGGTAGCGTTTAATGTGAAATTACGGCATGAACGAAACGCGAAATTTCGCGTTGAAAATTACGCTTACGGTATTTTCAATTACGATTTTAATGGCAATTTCGCTACGCTAATTTCGCATTGTAATCGCAAATTTCGCATGCGTAATTATAGTAATGCGAAATTACGAAAATTTCAGCTCAACTCTACGTGCCACCAACATTACCAGAAACAGCCACCAGTTACCACTGCTTCCAGGGCCAGACCTCCCATGACGCAGCCTGAAGAACCTGCTTCAGGCGACATTTACATGGAGGCGGCACCTGCAATGGCAGGGACTGGGGTGCGGGCTTGGGGACTGGGGTGCCTGGCAGAAGTGGGAAGTGGGGCCAACATCATTCCTCCCTCCCTCTCCATGGGCCGCCCCTTATGCCCCCCTGCAGAGTTGCGCAGTGCGTCCATCCATTCCAGCAGCTGGCTCCTCTCTACTTCCTGTTTCCCAGCGTGACGTGTCATGCAGAGATCGGGGGCGGGCAAACAGGGTGTGAGTCATTTACAAAACCCACCACTGCGCCACTCTGCAGGGGGACAGGAGGGGGGCCCATGGAGAGGGAGGGATCATGTAACCCCCTCCACACAGTGTCACCCACCTGCTTCCGTCCAGTGGCACCTATACCTGGCTACCTTTACTGGGGGACTTATACCGAAGCACCTATACCTGGCTATCTATATTGGGGGCACCAATACATGGCTACTTAAACTGGCAGCACCTATACTTGGCTACTTATATTGGGGGTACCTATACCTGTTTCCCTAGGCTGAGGGTTCTTATACCTGGCTAGCTATACTGAGGGTATCTATAAGTGGCTAGCTATACTGAGGGCACGTACACTTGGCTCCCTAGGCTGAGTGTACTTATACCTGGCTAGCTATACTGAGGGTACCTACACCTGGCTAGTTATACTGGGGACAGCTATACCTGGCTAGCCTAGCAATACTGCGTGCACCTATACCTGGCTAGCCATACTAGGAGCACCTATACTTGGCTAATTATACTGGGTGCACCTATACCTGGCTAGCCATACTAGGAGCACCAATACTTGACTACTTATACTGGGGGCACCTATAGCTTGCTTCCTATACTGGGGTAGCTATACCTGGTTAACTATACTGAGGGCACCTATACCTGGCTAGCTATACTGGGACCACCTATACCTGGCTTCCAATATGCCCTCAGTAGGTAGACAGGTATAGGTGTCCCCAGTATAGAAAGCCAGCTATAGGTGCGCCCTGCACCTATAGCTGGCTTTCTATACTGGGGACACCTATACCTGGCTACCTACTGAGGGTGTTTTGTTTTTTTGTTGAATAACAGCTATAACGCGCGGTGCAAATTGTTGGGTGCTGTGCGATCATTCCGAATCCAGGAGGGGGGAGGGGGGATATTGGGGGGTGCACCCTTACAGGTTTTCTTCAGGCACCAAAAACTCTAGGACCAGCCCTGACTGCCGCCAACATCCATAAGACAGCAAAAAATATACTTCTGCTTTCAAGCTGCCAACATAACCGTTCAGTATACGGTATACCGCTGCCTCCAATATTACCGTTTAGAAGACAGTATTCCACTGTTGGCAGCATTACCATTTTGAGGTTAGCCAAGAGTATCGTGCCGCAGCCAGCCCAGAATCACTGGCCAAGAGAACGTCGCTAGAAGACCTGAATTCAGTCCATCTATCTCCAAACTTTCCGTTTCCAAAACACAAGTCTGGATGGCGTGTAATGTGTACAAATAATTCATTCTGCAGAACTTTTTATTTACTTGCCAAACTTTTATTTTAAACACTTCTTGCTTACCCCATAATACAAAGCTTGTTTAAAAAGAAAATAAATAATAATAATAATAATAATAATACTATAATAATAATAATAATAATAATAATAATAAAATAAAGCTCAGTTTGCAAAGTAAACTGTAAGTAAAATCTCTTCCCATGGAATCTATTATTAAGGCCACCTTATTGCCTGGAAACAAATAATAAAGAACAAATATCAGCCAGTGACTTCTGAGCCTTCTTGCTGGATAGAATGGCCTGGCTTTTAGTGGTGTGCTGTTGCCTGGCAACCTCCAAATTGCTCTGCAGATTATTACGACCTTCGATGGGAGTTTGTGATCTGGATAGTTGGTTATTTTATCAGCGGGATAAGCGAGGTTGGCAAGGGTTGGGAGGAAGGAATTCTATTGGCGATACACCCTCAACGGCAATGCTAAGAGCTTGTTCTGGGGGAGAGCTGTACCTCCTTCTCTACAGGAACTGGAAGTCCCAGCAAGCCTATCTCTGACAACTGCTTAAAGAGAACCAGAGATGAAGCACCCTCTTGTATTTTACCTTATAAATCAATGGGAACATGACAGTAAACACCTAATCTGATCTTTGTTTCATTGTTCTCTGTTTAATCTGACTGTTATCACCTCTGATAAGAATCCCCGACTGAGCATTCAATCTAGCTTTGCTACAGAAAGATTATAGCTGAGTCTGTCTTCTCTGGTGTCTTTTTAAGCCCAAGCCTGCCCCCTTGTGGCTCTGCTATAATGACTCAGCTATAATTATTCCCTGCAAAGCCAGACTGAGTGCTCAGTCCGGGATTCTTGTCACAGCTGATAACACACTTTTAGCAGTGAGGATGAAACAGAGAGCATGGTAAGTGTTTTATCTAATGTTCTTACTGATATCTATGGTAAAATACACAAGCATGCTTCGTCTCTGGTTCCCTTTAACCTTCCTCATGATGGTTCCTGCCTGACCCCACGGGAGGAAGTATGTGGTTCTTTTTTTCCTGACGGAGGCAAGCCAGTGAATTCATCCGTCAGTTTTGTTTTGTTTGTTTTTGTTGAATTCTCAAACGTAAGGTGGACATTAACGATACAATCCAGCAGCCAATCTATTGTTTGCAATCGCCACGGTAATGGTTCAGAAACAATCGGTCGCGCACAGGTCCGGATTTACCATAAGGCACTGTAGGCTCGTGCCTACAGGTGCCTGAGGATGGAAAGGCGGCTCACTCCCCTCCTCGAGCTTCTCCCTCCTTCCCTATGCAGAGTCCTGATGAGAGTGTAAAAAAGAGGCTACTCATCCAGGTCTGACCAGATCTCCCTTCAGTCGGGGGCACCTCTAGCTACCTAATACTGGGGCCATCTCTAGCTACTTAATACTAAAGATACTAAGGATAGCTCTGGCTACCTAATGTAGATACCTATGACGGGCAGGGGGACTAAGGGAGAAGTGACTGCTGGCACAGCCAGCACACTTGTGGTGCATTTCGTTTGGGGTTTGTAGGTTCATGTAGGGCGAAGTCTAGAGTGCCAGGACATCTCTGCCTGTAGGCTCCTGTGATGTAAATCCGGGCCTGGTCATGCACAGTAACCTCCTAAGGTAATCCCCGAGTCAGGCTCAGGATGCAAATGAGAGGCAGGCACTTCTGTGGCAAATGAGAGGACAGCCACTTCTGTGGACAGTTAGAGGCTAGCCACTTCTGTGGCTAATGAGAGGATATAATGAGACGATAGTTACTTCTGTAGCCAGTAAGTGGATAGCCACTACTTAGACCAACGGACAGGATAGACACTTTTTAGGCCAGTGAACGGACAGCCACTTATGTGGCCAATGAGAGGATAGCCACTTCTGTGGCTAATAAGAGGATAGCCACTTATGGGTCCAATGAGAAGATAACTACTTCTGTGGCCAATAAGAGGACATCCACTTTAGTGGCCAGTGATAGAATAGCCACTTTTGTGGCCAATGAGAAGATAGTCACGTCTATGATCAGTGATAGGATAGCCACTTCTGTGGCCAAAAAGATGACACCCACTTCTGTGGTCAGTGATAGGATAACCACTTATGGGGCCAATGAAAAGATAGCCACTTCTGTGGCCAGTGATAGGATAGCCACTCCTGTGGCCAATAAGAGGACATCTTCTATTGTGGCCAGTGATAGGATAGCCACTTTTGTAGCCAATGAAAGGATAGCCAATTCTGTGGCCATTGAAAGAATAGCCACTTCTGTGGCCAATGAGAGGATAGCCACTAATGGGGCCAATGAGAAGATAGCCACTTCTGTGGCCAATGAGTGGATAGTGGCTTCAGTGGCCAATGGAGAGTTTAGAATTAAATTTGAAGTTGTGCAGAGAATGTTTCTTCTCCTCTTTCTGAATTTTCCCAGAAACACTCAGCGACCAGATCAGGAATTCTGGCCGAGAAACGTTGTGTTTTGTGTTATTTTCTGTGAGTTCCATGCGGCAGGCCGGAGCTGTCGGTGGAGGAGGTTCATCAATCATCCGGTACTGGAGGCCGCTATGCGCACTATACCATGATTAGAATTCTCTCCGCGGGGAGATGCCAGCAAAGTCACTGCTGCTGGTTTAATAGACACATCCAGCCCCAGGCAGGGATCCTAGGCCGCCGTCCAAACACTTTGATTACAGATGAAATCCCGCTATCATAAAGGAAAAAAAGTAAAGCAAACTAAATGCAAAGTTTACAGTGTAAAAGGGGAATACATTAGCGTGTCCCGTCACTGCTGGGAACACAAGATGGGGCTACAAAGGCCATGGCCTAGGGCTCCAGGAGGCAAAGGGCGGGCTGTGGGCTGGCACACTCATGCAGTCAAGCTGCCAAACATGTGAACCGCATTAGTCAGGTAAGTGTTCTGGACTCAGGGGATGAAGGGGCAGCAAACGTGGGCAGCTTATTGTCACTCATCAACACCGTCGTTTGCTCTTCGAGTCCAGCTCCGCCCTCCTCCAGGCTCTAACCTATCAGAGCGGAAAGCATTGACACGGCCCATAAATGGAATCAAAAATATTACTATTTATTCGAACATTTCATGTGTAATCGATCTACTAAACAGATTTATAAACAATTGACAAATTGGTCATTTGTAGTTGTTTGGTACCATAAAAACTGTCTAATCCAATCAATCAGAAGATTGATTGTTCAGTAAAATTGTATTGTTAATGAGCATTTTTTTAAAAAAATTGATTACTGGGACCAATAAAAGTGTGTCTGTGCTTCAAAGATTCACACGTCACCCACCTACTAGGCCTAGCATAGACCCTCGTGCCGGTGCAGATCTCCTGCAGGTACACCACTCCTGCTATACCGTGATACAAACTTCAAAAAATGGAGACTGCTTTTTGTGTGCAGTCTCCATTTTTTAAAGTTTGAAAAGTGTGTCTGTGGTAGGGGGTTTGCTGTTTGTCAGGGGACGGCTGGTGATTGTGTCCTTGGGCGGTAAAAAGTACAAACCCGGCCCTGGCTACGTGTCTCTCCAAGAGATAGCGTGAGAAGCTCTGAGGTGGTGCCCTCTAGAGGTGGCTATTCCTGGTCATCCAGCTGTCTCCTGTTCCGCTGTATGGAGAAAAAACCCCATAAAAATTGTGGCAGTATGATAGTCAAAAGGTATTAACACTTCGGCCCTAAGGGTGGTCCCAAACCTATTTTTTTTTTGTAGTAGTACATATACATTTAACCAGTGGCATAACTACAAATCATTGGACCCATCAGATTCAATTGGATCCATCAAATCATTAGGGAGTGTGGGCATCATGTTAAAAAAATAAATAAAGCAGAAAGTTGGCCAATGTTAAACCAGGGAAAAACATATCGAAAAGGAATGCAAACTAATGTGGAAAAAAAAAGTCAGATCCCTAAGCGGGCCATTGACTTCAATGAAGAGCACAGTGGTACAGATTTTGTTGCATGCAGCCAAACATGCGCAAATTTACTAAGTGTGTTCCCTGCCTTTATCCTGGTACTCACATGCGAGGTGTGTCGACTGGCAGGGATCGGAACTCGATACAGACGCATTGCTAGCCAGCAGGCTTGTGATCAGTGCTAAGCGAAATTGCCAATATTCTTTTTGCATTAATTTTTGTAAAGATAAAATATGACTTTCAAGGGACAATGCCATTGAAAATCATTTTGTATTATATGTGTGATTTTTTCACATTTTTTGTGTGATTTTCATGCTTAATAAATATTTTTTTGTGCTTTTCACTGTATTTTTATTTATTTATGTATTTGCTTATTTTTGTAATTTTTCGCATAGGAAAGAATTTTTTTCCCCTTTGACCATATAGCAAACATACAAATGTATTTTCGCAAATATTTTCACAAATTTGAAAATATAAATTTTTTTGCTAATTTTTGTGCTAAATAAACAATGGTCATGCTTTTCACGGTAAAATTACAGATTTTTCACGTCTTTCGCATCTGAAAGAAAAATGTATTTTCCTTTTTTCCATTATAGGTACACTTTACTTTTTTCACTACACTACACTTTTTTTCACTACAGGGGGTGGAGCCTATCCAATCAGTACATTACAATATATATATCGGAAATACAACAATAATGCTCTTATCATAAAAGAGCTCACACTGGCCTCTCTCTGTTACTTAACTGGGAAGTCTGAAACTCAGAACTGCTTTATTTCCTTTAATTGGATTTCTTTTTTATGTATTTCTTACGGAAAGTCCCTTTTCATGCTGTTGTCGTTTTTTCTATCCTCTTTGAGCGTCGTCTCCTGGATTAGTAAACGCTGTATTTACAGTTTACTCGCTGCCTGGTAATAGAGGCCCATGGGGTTACACCTACTGTTCATCCCACGCTGTGTGTTTACAGTAAATAACTGAGTACAGCAACCGTTAATCGTCACTTAAAAACGGGATCCGGCAGGAACAGCGCAGCTCGCCGAGCAGAGAGCCTGGCCCAGGAATCCACGCCAGGAACCGCCTGTCGACCAAGGCCCAAATACTGCGCCCTGTAATCAGGCGTTCCCCAGTACACCTCCACCGATCCGGGCCGTCCCCTGAGGCTAGGGGAGAGCAGCTATTAATCAGTCCAGCCTGGCTGCGATGCCTGCCGTCCGGCCACGATGAGGTTAATGCGCACTCAGGAAAAAGCAGCGCTCCCCGCTTGGTTGATGAATACTCTTACGTCTGATCGGAGCGCTCGCAGCTCCTTCCATCTCCGCAGCTATAATTTAAAACATACGCTGGAGAGAGCAAGATATCCATCTTGTTTTATAAATTAATCCTGTTTTTCCGATACAGAAATAACACACAGCAGCACGAGGCAGAATCAGCACTTCTATTACCTGTGGCCTAAAATAAACCTTTTTCAGCACATCGGAAACAAGAGTGCAAAGTTTACGGGCTGCAAATGGCTGGGGAGGGGGGAAGAGGGGGAGGGAGGGGAGAGGAGGAGGGAAAAAGAGGGAGGGGAGGTCAGATGTTGCCAGAGGCAGTGATGAGCGAAAATGCCAATATTCTTTTTGCATAAATTTTGCGAAAATAATGATAAATTTGACTTTCGAGCGATGATGCCTTCAAAAATCAATTTGTAATGAGTTAGTGATTTTTCAAATTTTTTCACAAATTTCTGTGCTAAAATCAATTACTTTTTGCATTTTCACTGTAAAAAAAAATGTATTTGCACATTTTCGCCATATTGCAAAAATATAATGTAATTTTACGAAAATGTTCTTGAAATCGAAAATGCCACTTTTTTTTAATGCAAACAACACTGGCCACAGGTAGATTTCCATAAAAGGAGATGAGAGTTGCTGTAAAGGTAGCAGGGAGGGGGCTGCTGTGCAAAGAAGGTCAATGAGACGCAGATGATCCAGACAAGCGTGCAAATTTTATGCAAACTGTAAATAGCCTATATTTGTACTTATTTTGATTGGCCCAGCTCCAAGCTCCAAATTTGCATGCAAGCCAGACATTTTTCCTTATAATAGACATCTCTAGAGCCCACAGTCCAGTCATATATGACAGTCCAGTATTTTGTCCTGATCTTTATTTTGAGACATGCTACTGGATAGTGTAATGGTTAAGGGCTCTGCCTCTGATGTAGGAGTCCTGGGTTCAAATCCTGGCTCTTCCTACTCAGTAAGCCAACACCTATTCAGTAAGGAGTTCATTGGGCAAGTCTCCCTAACACTGCTACTGCCTACTGAGTGCGCTCTAGTGGCTGCCTCGCAAGCGCTTTGAGTCCGACAGGAGAAAGGCGCTATACAAAAAAAGGAATCATTAAAGGAATTATTATGCTTTCAGGGGACACGCTGCCTAATTATGACTTTTGGGGTATATGCTGTCAAATTTTTGTGGGCAAAATAGCAAAAAAAAGTCCTCAAATCAGCACCGAAACAGGAAATAAATGATGAACAAATCTATATTAAAGGATACCCGAGGTGACATGTGACATGATGGGATAGACATGGGTATGTACAGTGCCAAGCACACAAATAACTAGGCTGTTTTCCTTTTTTTCTTTCTCTGCCTGAAAGAGTTAAGTATCAGGTATGTAAGTGGCTGACTCAGTCCTGACTCCTGACAGGAAGTGACTACAGTGTGACCCTCATTGATAAGAAATTCCCCTTTTTATCTCTTTCTTGCTCTCAGAAGCCATTTTCTGCTAGGAAAGTGTTCTATAGTTGGAATTTCTTATCAGTGAGGGTCACACTGTAGTCACTTCCTGTCTGAGTCAGGACTGAGTCAGCCACTTACATACCTGATATTTAACTCTTTCAGGCAGAGAAATAAAAAAAGGAACACAGCATAGTTATGTGTGCTAGGCACTGTACATACCCATGTCTATCTCATCATGTCACATGTCACCTCGGGTATCCTATAAACAACACTATAAGATAAAAACATGTAAAAAAACAAAAACAAGTGGAGGGTAGGGGCGGAGCCATAATTAATCAAAAATAATACACATTAATACAGTATAAATGTGTGTGTGTGTGTGTGTGTACGTGTGTTTATGTGTGTGATATTGCACTGTCTGTATACAGGTGCTAGTTCTCAAAAAGTGCAAGTGCTGGTTGAATAAAATGATCTTACTTATAAAAAAATACAAAGAAATATGACAGTGCCAAATTAATTTTGTTCAAACAGATGCATAAAACTAGTGCAAACATAAGTACCAGGGTGGGGGTGGGATAAAGGGCTTACAGGGAAGTGAAGGTCCCGCCTTCCACACTTGCGCCACCACCTGACCCGTATTGCAGGCCATATTCCCACTTCTTTGAAGGTGTCTTACATTATTTTATATAAACTGATTATGGTTCAACCTCATCCTTTATTGTTTTTAGATGTATATACCACAGAATACACCACAAATTATTGCTATTTAAGTATTAATCTACAGTGGGTTGCAAAAGTATTCGGCCCCCTTGAAGTTTTCCACATTTTGTCACATTACTGCCACAAACCTGAATCAATTTTATTGGAATTCCACATGAAAGACCAATACAAAGTGGTGCACACGTGAAAAGTGGAATGCAAATCATACATGATTCCAAACATTTTTTACAAATCAATAACTGCAAATTGGGGTGTGCGTAATTATTCAGCCCCCTTTGGTCTGAGAGCAGTCAATTGCCCATAGACATTGACTGATGAGTGCTAATGACTAAATAGAGTGCACCTGTGTGTAATCTAATGTCAGTATAAATACAGCTGCTCTGTGACGGCCTCAGAGGTTGTCTAAGAGAATATTGGGAGCAACAACACCATTAAGTCCAAAGAACACACTAGACAGGTCAGGGATAAAGTTATTGAAAAATTTAAAGCAGGCTTAGGCTACAAAAAGATTTCCAAAACCTTGAACATCCCACGGAGCACTGTTCAAATGATCATTCAGAAATGGAAGTAGTATGGCACAAATGTAAACCTACCAAGACAAGGCCATCCACCTAAACTCACATGCCGATTGCCGAACAAGGAGAGCGCTGATCAGAAATGCAGTCAATAGGCCCATGGTGACTCTGGACGAGCTGCAGAGATCTACAGCTCAGGTGGGAGACTCTGTCCATAGGACAACTATTAGTCGTGCACTGCACAAAGGTGGCCTTTATGGAAGAGTGGCAAGAAGACAGCCATTGTTAACAGAAAAGCATAAGAAGTCCCGTTTGCAGTTTGCCACAAGCCATGTGGGGGACACAGCAAACATGTGGAAGAAGGTGCTCTGGTCAGATGAGACCAAAATGGAACTTTTTGGCCAAAATGCAAAACACTATGGGCTTGATTCACAAAGTGGTGCAAACTGTTTAGCACGGGTGTGCTAAACAGTTAGCACGTGAAGTGCCGTTCGTGGACTTTTGCATGCGCAAAGTGCCGCGATCCACGCGATTGCGGACTCTTGCGCACGCAATTTGCCGTGATTTGCGCGCAAAAGGCCGCGATCGGCACTTCAAAAGGCCGCGAAAGGCAAATTGCGCGCGCAAAGGGCCGCGATCGGCACTTCACGTGCTAACTGTTTAGCACACCCGTGCTAAACAGTTTGCACCGCTTTGTGAATCAAGCCCAATGTGTGGTGGAAAACTAACACTGGAAATCACTCTGAACACACCATCCCCACTGTCAAATATGGTGGTGGCAGCATCATGCTCGGGGGGTGCATCTCTTCAGCAGGGACAAGGAAGCTGGTCAGAGTTGATGGGAAGATGGATGGAGCCAAATAAAGGACAATCTTGGAAGAAAACCTCTTGGAGTCTGCAAAAGGCTTGAGACTGGGGCCCAGGTTCACCTTCCAGCAAGACAACAACCCTAAACATAAAGCCAGGGCAACAATGGAATGGTTTAAAACAAAACATATCTATGTGTAAGAATGGCCCAGTCAAAGTCCAGATCTAAATCCAATCGAAAATCTGTGGCAAGATCTGAAAACTGCTGTTCACAAACGCTGTCCATCTAATCTGACTGAGCTGGAGCTGTTTTGCAAAGAAGAATGGGCAAGGATTTCAGTCTCTAGATGTGCAAAGCTGGTAGAGACATACCCTAAAAGACTGGCAGCTGTAATTGCAGCAAAAGGTGGTTCTACAAAGTATTGACTCAGGGGGCTGAATAATTACGCACACCCCACTTTGCAGTTATTGATTTGTAAAAAATGTTTGGAATCATGTATGATTTTCGTTCCACTTCTCACGTGTACACCACTTTGTATTGGTCTTTCACATGGAATTCCAATAAAATTGATTCATGTTTGTGGCAGTAATGTGACAAAATGTGGAAAACTTCAAGGGGGCCGAATACTTTTGCAACCCACTGTATTAGATTTTTGATATCCTGTTGCCCATATTTGCTCACCCTATTCAGTTGACTTTTCTCTTGAGCTTTTCTCCCAGGAAATAACCATTTGAAAAGTACTAACAAGTAGAGAAGTAATATCAATTTATCAAACTGATTTAGAATATGTCCATGCTTGCTGCGGGCTTAAAGTTTATTTTATTGTCTAGCAAATTAGTGGCGGTTGATTTATAAAAAAAAATGCAAGTTGTTTGCAAATGTATGTTTTTGCCTGATCACACTGATTGTATATTAACACCTTCCCCACCGTTGCTATGCATACCTACTAAAACTTCACTTGCGTACCAGGGGCGTAAATATGTGTACCTGTTTATTTACCTCACCACTCGCGATCGCCTGCGCGATCCACTTTATTTTTGTCGCCATACCACCGACCCGTGATCGGTGAATGGGAACAGCTGTTCCCAAAGCCGATCACAGTGCCTGTATTAAATGAAAACCGGCATCAGCAAGATGCTGGTATTCATTTATAAAGTGAAAGAAAAGAACACATGCACAACACTTCCTGTGTACTGTTCATAGTACACAGGAATTAAGTGTGGGAACACCAAAAAATAAAAACACAACCCCATACACTATTATACAGCATACAAAAAAAATGTATAGTTTTTTTTTTTTCCTTCATTTTACATTTTAAGTTTCAACATAAGGATCAGAGAAATAGTAAAGTATGAGAACATATAAATTAACATGGCGAGCGATATAATAATCGTACTGACTTTTTTTAATAAGTATGTCATGAGTGTATATTACATGTAGTCGCCGGTTAAAGTGAATGTTTACCATTTAAAAAATCAAAAAGTCAGATACTCACCTAAGGAGAGGGAAGGCTCGGTCCTAATGAGCCTTCCCTCTCCTCTCCCGGTGCCCGGTCCCGCGCAGGATCCCCCGTGGCAGTATTCGACCAGTTCGGTCAAATACTGCCACTTCCGCAGCCGAAGGGAGCTTTCGGAAGCCTTCGGGAGCACTCGGGCTCCCTAAGACGGGCCGCTCCATACTACGCATGCGCGAGCGCCCTCTATGACGCACTCGCGCGTGCGTAGTATGGAGTGCCCTGTCTTCGGAAGCCCGAGTGCTCCCGAAGACTTTCGAAGTCCCTGCGGCGGCGGACGCGTACGGGGGAGCCAGCGCAGCACCGAGGGCACCGGAAGAGGAGAGGGAAGGCTCATTAGGACCGAGCCTTCCCTCTCCTTAGGTGAGTATCTGACTTTTTGATTTTTAAACTGGTACCCACTGGCTTTAACGAACGAGATAGGGACTGTAGTTCGTTCTTAACCTGAATCTGTTCTTAAGTAGCAGCACTGTGCCATCTCTGTCCCCTGTACCTCCTCTGTGCTCCCCTGTGCCTCCAGTGTCCCCCTCTGTGTCACCTCTGCCCTCTGTACATGCTTATACAAGTTTAAGGCTTCTTTCACAGTGCGACGTTAAAATCATACGTTAGAAAATGTTTTAATGTGGACTAACGCACAGCAATACTAAGTCTGTGTGACATTCACAGTGCACACGTCGCGTTTGTGTGTAACGTGTAGCATTATTAGAAAGTGCTGCTTGCTGTGCGTTATACACGTTATTAGCTGCGTTGGACTGTTTGCACATGCTCAGTAATGACCTGGAAGCATACTTTTCATTGCCTGTATGCCTACTGTATGCGACGATAACAGGGCATACAGTTGCGTTGTGACATTTTTGGGATGTTGCGTTGTTTGTTTTGCAACTTTAACGTCGCATCAAAATGCAACGTCCCACTGTGAAAGTAGCCTAAAAGCTGAGGGAAGAGGATATGACATCATAAACAGTCGTCCTCCAGATCCATACTCTCCAATTCAATACTTCCTGCTTGATCGGATTTAATATATGTATAGGTATAGGAGTTATTTCTGAAAACATCTCCAGTGAGAACACTTAGCGGAAAAGTTAAACGAAAGTTAACTGAATTGGCAATGATGGCTGATTTGAAAGTTGAGCAGAAGTTGAGGAGAAAGTTCCACGTCCCCTCTCATCACTTCTGAAGAAGGTGGTTGTATCCCTGCTAAGGGCACTCCTGGCCATACAGCGACGGGGGCATCCTGCCGGCTGCGGGTTCTGTGTGGAGCACGCTGTGTGCTGACTGCGCCGTCCCAGGAAGAGGCTGCTATAAACGGAGGTGCAGATGTTCCATTAAGTCAGGAAGGAGGCGCACCAGGCAGCGCCGATCTTTGTGTGACAGAACAGGCGGTAATTACTGCGCGATTTCACGCTGGGGTAAGTTTTTCATTGTCAACATTAAACGAGACACACTGGGATGGAAAACGCTCCGCAGTCAGGTTCTGTCAGAGTGAACAGGGAACTGTCTCCCCCACTGAGGCTGTTAATCACAACAAAATGTCTAGCGTGAGGGGGAGGGGAGGAGATCTGCAGGTGACACCAACTCCCCTGAAATCCTCTATCTATTCCAATCAATTTCATTTAATGGCACTTATTATTTCCAAAGTTTGGACACAGTTCAAGGGGAATCTGAATGCATCGAGAAGAGACGGCCGGGTAGAGGGGCATCGCAAAAGTCCCCCCCCCCCCCACTTATACCATACCTCCCAACATTTTGAGATGAGAAAAAGGGACACTTAAGCGACGCCCATGCCACACACCCTGGTCATGCCCCCTAGTCATGCATACCATAAAGATTTCATAAGAAAAATATGTTGTTTTATAATTCAAACCACACTGGTCCTTTCTATCTTGGTTCATTTTCCTTCATAGTAACATTCTAAAATTAGTAATATATCAATTTAAAGGTTGGGAATACAGTTTAGAGTCAATCAAACACATGTTTAGTAAAGAAATATATATATTTACATAGAAAGAGGGACAAAGTCCTGAAAGAGGGACAAATGGGGAGGAAAGAGGGACAGAGGGACAGGGCTCCCAAAGAGGGACTGTCCCTCCGAAAGAGGGACAGTTGAAAGCTATGCTTATACACACAACACTTGTTAAAACTAATAGGGGGAACCAAGAGCCCAATATAGTGCTGCATGTACGGATGATGATTCATTTCTGTAATGCCCACAAATGTGGCTGGGGTCAGGCCCGGATTTACATCACAGGAGCCTATAGGCACAGATGTCCTGGCCGGGTCAGGAAAATATGGCGTGGGGAAAAAATGGCGCACAGTGATAAATCTTTTAAAACGGTATTTATAGTTTTAAGGATATGCAGTAACTTTATTTAAAACGCTATTTATCGTTGGTCTGACCCCCGCCCCTCATGTCCTGCGGTGTCCCCCGGTTCCTGTCTGCCTCCCCCGCCCCCCCTCGCAAGTCCAATTTTGTCTCCCATTGATTTCATCTCTGCCCCGGACTGGAGTGTAATGCTACAACAGTCCTACCTAAGCAGATCTTACGAACAGCTGGTGGATGTATCTGCTCGCTGCCGCTGATGACTTTCTGATGCACCAATCACGCTGGGGGCGCTGCTCCAGAACTGCCAATCACCGCTGCTCATTTCTCTGCTCCGTCTGCTAATTGGACCCAATGCTCCCGCCTCCGAGACCATCGCGTCCAATTAGCAGACGGAGCAGAGACATGAGCAGCGGTGATTGGCAGTTCTGGAGCAGCGCCCCCAGCGTGATTGGTGCATCAGAAAGTCTCCAGCGGCAGCGAGCAGATACATCCACCAGCTGTTCGTAAGATCTGCTTAGGTAGGACTGTTGTAGCATTACACTCCAGTCCGGGGCAGAGATGAAATCAATGGGAGACAAAATTGGACGTGCGAGGGGGGGCGGGGGAGGCAGACAGGAACCGGGGGACACCGCAGGACATGAGGGGCGGGGGTCAGACCAACGATAAATAGCGTTTTAAATAAAGTTACTGCATATCCTTAAAACTATAAATACCGTTTTAAAAGATTTATCACTGTGCGCCATTTTTTCCCCACGCCATTTTTGACTGTACGCGTCCTGGCACCCTAGACTCCGCCCTCCATGGACCTACAAACCCCCCACCAAAGAACAGCACAAGTGTGCTGGCTGGCCCAGTTGTCACCTCTCTCCTACTACTACCCCTGCACATCATGGGTAGCTGCAGGTGCCCCTTAGTATTAGGTAGCTAGAAGTACCCTCAATATTAAAGAAAACCTGTAACGAGAAAAAGTTCCCCTGGGTGGTACTTACCTCAGGTGGGGGAAGCCTCCGGATCCTATCGAGGCTGACCCCCCCTCCTGTGTCCCACGGCGGTCTCACTGTGCCCCTCCGAACAGCGGGGATGTAAATATTTACCTTCCTGGCTCCAGCGCAGGCGCAGTATCGGCTGTAAATAGCAGTATAGGTGGAAATAGCCGTTCATTGTCGGGCCGCTCTACTGCACTGGCGCAAGTCTCCTGTGCCTGCGTAGTAGAGCGGACCCGATGGAGATCGGTTATTTCCACCTATCTCCATGCTGAGAGCCGCAATAGCGCCACCCGCTGGAGCCAGGGAAGGTAAATCTAGCTTGTCAGGCTTGTCGAGCCAGGATTGCGGGACGCTTCGGGGGAGCCAGCGCTGGAGTGAGCCGCCTTTCCATACTTAGGCGCCTGTAGGCACATGCCTACAGTGCCTTATGGTAAATTCGGCTCTGGCTGGGGTGCTTATTCAGATTCTGCAGAATTGAAGTTTCTGCATTTCCGATCGGAAATCAGCAGGGCTGCCAGGCAACTGGTATTGTTTAAAAGGAAATAAATATGGCAGCCTCCATATACAGTGGTGTGAAAAACTATTTGCCCCCTTCCTGATTTCTTATTCTTTTGCATGTTTGTCACACTTAAATGTTTCTGCTCATCAAAAACCGTTAACTATTAGTCAAAGATAACATAATTGAACACAAAATGCAGTTTTAAATTATGGTTTTTATTATTTAGTGAGAAAAAAAACTCAAAACCTACATGGCCCTGTGTGAAAAAGTGATTGCCCCCCCCCCCCCCTTGTTAAAAAAATAACTTAACTGTGGTTTATCACAACTGAGTTCAATTTCTGTAGTCACCCCCCCCCCCCCCCCCCCCGGGCCTGATTACTGCCACACCTGTTTCAATCAAGAAATCACTTAAGTAGGAGCTATCTGACACAGAGAAGTAGACCAAAAGCACCTCAAATGCTAGTCATCATGCCAAGATCCAAAGAAATTCAGGAACAAATGAGAACAAAAGTACTGTAATTGAGATCTATTAGTCTGGTAAAGGTTATAAAGCCATTTCTAAAGCTTTGGGACTCCAGCGAACCACAGTGAGAGCCATTATCCACAAATGGCAAAAACATGGAACAGTGATGAACCTTCCCAGGAGTGGCTGGCCGACCAAACTTACCCCAAGAGCGCAGAGAAAACTCATCTGAGAGGCCACAAAAGGCCCCAGGACAACATCTAAATAACTGCAGGCCTCACTTGCTTCAATTAAGGTCAGTGTTCACAACTCCACCATAAGAAAAGAGACTGGGCGAAAACGGCCTGCATGGCAGATATCCAAGGCGCAAACCACTTTTAAAGAGAATCTGTATTGTTAAAATCGCACAAAAGTAAACATACCAGTGCGTTAGGGGACATCTCCTATTACCCTCTGTCACAATTTCGCCGCTCCCCGCTGCATTAACCTGCTGAGCGGTCTGGACGAGCTCAGCTCGTCCAACACCGCCAGAGGCTGCCGCTCAGGCCCTGCTGGGCCGATTTTTGTCAAATAAAAAGCAGCACACGCAGCCGGCACTTTGCCAGCCGCGTGTGCTGCCTGATCGCCGCCGCTCTGCGGCGATCCGCCGTGAGCAGCGGCGAAAGAGGGTCCCCCCAGCCGCCTGAGCCCAGCGTAGCCGGAACAAAAAGTTCCGGCCAGCGCTAAGGGCTGGATCGGAGGCGGCTGACGTCGATGACGTCACTCCGCTCGTCGCTATGGCGACGATATAAGCAAAACAAGGAAGGCCGCTCATTGCGGCCTTCCTTGTTTATTCTGGGCGCCGGAGGCGATCGGAAGATCACCTCCGGAGCGCCCTCTAGTGGGCTTTCATGCAGCCAACTTTCAGTTGGCTGCATGAAATAGTTTTTTTTTTATTTAAAAAAAACCCTCCCGCAGCCACCCTGGCGATTTAATCAGAACGCCAGGGTGGTTAAAAGTGGTTAAAAACAGTTTTAAAAAGTTTGTTTATAAACAAACAAAATGGCCACCAAAACATGAAGTAGGTTGATGTACAGTATGTCCACACATAGAAAATACATCCATACACAAGCAGGCTGTATACACCCTTCCTTTTGAATCTCAAGAGATCATTGTGTGTTTCTTTCCCCCTGCAGCTCTCATGCATTGAAGTTTCAGGCTGCTTGTTTTTCACCTGCAAACAGCTTTGCCCTTGTCTGTAATTCTTCAGTATGTGAAAGCCTAGCCAGCTCAGAGGACGATTTATCCAGCTAGTAAAAGATAAGAGAGAAGAGAGAATCTGCTCTAAATAATACACAGAAAGTGTGCATAGAGGGGCCTGGAAGGGGGAGTTCATAGCAGAACCACAACACTGAAGAACTTGGCAGCCTTCCAGACACAGGCCGACAAGTCTGACAGGGGAAAGATACATTGATTTATTACAGAGATAGTGATAGCAGAAAGTGCTGCAGTAAGCCAGAACACATTAGAATAGCTTTTGGAACTTGTAGGATGATAAAAAACAGGATGCAATTTTTGTTATGGAGTCTCTTTAAGCAAAAAGAACATTAAGGCTCGTCTCAATTTTGCTAAAAAAACATCTCAATGATTGCCAAGACTTGTTGGAAAATACCTTGTGGACCGCCGAGACAAAAGTTGAACTTTTTGGAAGGTGCGTGTCCTGTTAAATCTGTCGTAGAAGTAACACAGCATTTCAGCTAAAGAACATCATACCAACAGTAAAATATGGTGGTGGTAGTGTGATGTCTGGGGTTGTTTTGCTGCTTCAGGACCTGGAAGGCTTGCTGTGATAGATGGAACCATGAATTCTACTGTCTACCAAAAAATCCTGAAGGAGAATGTCCGGCCATCTGTTCGTCAACTCAAGCTGAAGCGATCTTGAGTGCTGCAGCAGGACAATGACCCAAAACACACCAGCAAATACACCTCTGAATGGCTGAAGAAAAACAAAATGAAGACTTTGGAGTGGCCTAGTCAAAGCCCTGACCTGAATCCTATTGAAATATTGTGGCATGACCTTAAAAAGGTAGTTCATGCTAGAAAACCCTCAAATAAAGCTGAATTACAACAATTCTGCAAAGATGAAAGGGCCAAAATTCCTCCAGAGCGCTGTAAAAGACTTGTTGCAAGTTATCGCAAACGCTTGATTGCAGTTATTACTGCTAAGGGTGGCCCAACCAGTTATTAGGTTCAGGGGGCAATTTCTTTTTCACACAGGGCCATGTAGGTTTTGAGTTTTTTTTCTCACTAAATAATAAAAATCATCATTTAAAACTGCATTTTGTGTTCAATTATGTTATCTTTAACTAATGGTTAACGGTTTTTGATGAGCAGAAACATTTAAGTGTGACAAACATGCAAAAGAATAAGAAATCAGGAAGTGGGCAAATAGTTTTTCACAGCACTGTACTTCTGACTTCAGATGCCCTTTAATGGGAACTTTGCGCAAACCTGTAAGGAAGAAAAGACTGTAAAAAGTTAGACGGACAGAAGCGTGGACACCGGAAACATATTGGACAATTCAAATATGTTTAGAGCATACATGTCAAACTCCGGCCCGCGGGCCAAATCTGGCCCTCAGAGCCATTAAGTTTGGCCCTCAGAGCCATTAAATTTGGCCCTTAAGTGGTTTCCCCACTTTTCATTATGTTTGGCCCACTCTAGACCACCAGGGAAGCTACAGTGGAGGTGAAGCCCCAGAATACCGGGGAAATCATATGGGGAGGTAGGGGGAAAGCACTAAACACCAGAGAACTGTATAAGGAAAGATGAGGGCCTCTAGACACCAGTGAACTGCATAGGGAGGGAGGACCACTAGAAACCAGGTACCTGTATAAGGGAGGATAGGGACCTCTAGACACCAGGGAACTGTATAGGAGCTGAAGGGAGTCCATTAGACACCTGGGAACTTTATAAGGGAGGAAGGTGGCCAATAGACACTTGGTCCCAGTGTACAATTTCGGCCCACTTTGTATTTGAGTTTGACACCCCTGGTTTAGAGTGACCCAACATGGAATGGAGGGGTGTGAGACAATCAGGGAGGCTTCAGGATTATCAGCTTCCCCCTACTGGTGTAAGCATGTAGGTACACTTTCAAGGACAACTGAAGTGAGAGGGATATGGGGGCTGCCATATGTATTTCCTTTTAAACAATACCAGTTGCCTGGCAGCCCCAATGGTCTATTTGGCTGCAGGAGTTTCTGAATAACACCAGAAACAAGCATGCAGCTAGTGTAGTCAGATCTGACAATAATGTCAGAAACACCTGATCTGCTGCATGCTTGTTAAGGGGCTATGGCTAAAAGTGTTAGAGGCAGAGGATCAGCAGGGCTTCCAGGCAACTGGTTTTGCTTACAAGGAAATACATGGCAGCTATCACTCTCACCTCAAGTTCACTTTTAAGCAATACCGGTTGCCTGGTTATCCTGCCGATCCTCTGCCTCTAATTCTTTTAGCAATAAATCCTGAACAAGCATGCAGCAGATCAGGGGTTTCTGACATTATTGTCAGATTAAATGCATGTAGTTTCTGGTGTGATTCAGACTCTTCTGCAGCCAAATAGATCAGCAGGACTGCTAGGCAACTGTTATTGTTTAAAAGGAAATAAATATGGCAGCCTCCATATTCTTATTTTAGTTGCCCTGTAGGCCTCATTCACAGTGCGATGTTAAAGTCGCACGTTAGAAAATGTTCCAACGCAGACTAACGCACAGCAATAGTAAGTCTGTGCGACATTCACAGTGCACATGTTACGTTTGTGTGTAATGTGTAGCGTTATTGGAGAGTGCTGCATGCTGTGCGTGATACACGTTATTAGCTACGTTGGACTGTTTGCACATGCTCAGTAATAACTTGGAAACATACTTTTCATTGCCTGTATGCTCTACTGTATGCGACGATAACGGGGTATTAACCTCCTTAGCGGTATGGACGCATTGTTACGTCCATTACCGCCAGAGGTCGCCGCTCAGGCCCCGCTGGGCCGATTTGAATATTTTTTTTTTTAAACACGCAGCAAGCACTTTGCTTGCTGCGTGTCTCACCCAATCGCCGCCGCCGATCCGCCGCTACCCGCCGCGATGCAGGGCCCCCCCAGGCGAGACTCCGTGCGCTGTCTGGCCAATCAGTGCCAGGCAGCGCTGAGGGGTGGATCGGGTCTTCCTGTGACGTCACGACGTCGCCGACGTCGATGACGTCACGACGTGCGTCGCCATTGCGACGGGGGAAGCCCTAAAGGAAATCCCGTCAAGAACGGTATTTCCTTATGGCTTACAGTGCCGGCGGCGATCGGAGGGGTGGGAGGGATGCGGAAGGGAGGGGGGCATCATGTAGCTAGCGCTAGGCTAGCTACATGATTCGAAAAAAAAAAAAATTAAAAAATAGCGCTGCTCTGCCCCCTGGCGATCTTTAATAGAACGCCAGGGAGGTTGAAGTGCGTTGCAACTTTTTTGGGGGCGTTGCATTATAATTTGCGTTGCGAGGTTAACGTTGCATCAAACCACAACGTCCTATTGTGACAGAGGCCTTAACCTCCTTGCCGGTTATCCCGAGCTCAGCTCGGGGTAACCTGCGCAGGAGGATTTCTCAGGCCCCGCTGGGCCGATTTGCACTTTGCTAGCTTCGTGTAGTAAGTGATCGCCGCCGCTCGCCGCCGATTCGCCGCTACCCGCCGCGCCGAGCCGCCCGCCCCGCCCCAGACCCCTGCGCAGCCTGGCCAATCAGTGCCAGGCAGCGCTGAGAGGTGGAACAGGGTTCCCTGTGACGTCCCGACGTCCATGACGTCGGTGACGTCATCCCGCCCCGTCGCCATGGCGACCGTGGAAGCCCTGCAGGAAATACCATTCTCAACGGGATTTCCTGCCTAATCTGATCGCCGAAGGCGATCGGAGTGGGTGGGGGGATGCCGCCACTCAGCGGCTATCATGTAGCGAGCCCTGGGCTCGCTACATGATTTAAAAAAAAAAATTAAAAAAAAGTGCGGCGCTGCCTCCTTGCCGGATTTTTTTAGACCGGCAAGGAGGTTAATGTCTATACTAGACAGAACTTTGTGATAGTACATGTATGTTCTCAGTGGGTTATCATGGAGATATGGGGAATATGTACACTCTACATTTGCGCTTCATCATCTTATCTTTATGTTTATATAACTGCTGCTGAGTCCTGACCAAGTTTTAGAAATGTATCTGGGATGGACCTCATTCTACAAAACTCTTGTACTTCTCTGTGCAGGACTTATCGTTTATATAAAATGAAGAACAGCAGGGGGCACTGCTCTGCTACTTACAGCCCATTCCTATTATTATTATTTCTTTATTATTGTTATTTCCACCCACCCCATACCTACCCAGTGTACCCCCAGTACCCACTTATTCTCAGCTCCGAAAGTTTTCAACTTCAGGGTCATGTGACTCCAGGACAGCCAAGCAGTCGAAGACACTCTGAGAAGCCCAAACGCTGTTCTTATTGAAATCTCCCCACAATCCCAAAATCTCCCATAACACATCCCAGGAACCCGCATGCTGTTTCTATATTACCTCACCCCCTCATCCCTCAAGATCACACAACCAAAATAACATACTGGAGGGGGAGTTGTAGAAACCATGCTTCAGTTCCAATAAGCGATTCAGGAATGGGTGGGTGGAGTTAGTGCCCCACCACACCCACAAGTCACAGCAAGAGGCGGGGCCACTAAAACAACATGGAACCCACCCCCAGAGAGCGGCAAGGAGCTGGGCGATGTCCCATTTGTGATGCTACTACTGGAACGGCCAGTAAGGCATAACTTCCATTTATGCATTTACATTGATAAAAACTCACATACGGTTCAGAAGAAAAGCAAAGGGCGAGGAGGATTCCATACATGCTAGCCATATACGAAAATCCACATAAAATCTCCACATTTTTCTTTTGGTCTGAAATTTTTTTCAGATCAAAATTGTGGATTTGGTGCCTCCCTCGACCAGTGATGAGCGAAAATGTCTTTATTCTTTTTGCATTCATTTTCCAAAAACGTTTCAAGGACCACTATCGCAAAAAATAAAAATAAAAATAGGCAGTTAAAAGGACTCCAAGCACCTCTCATGGGCATGCTTTTAAGCCAAATGACTTCCAACAAAGTCGTGCTATGACCCCTCTGGAGGAGCCTCTTGCAATTGGCCATGCGTGCCACTTCCTCTTCCTGCTTCATTCAGTGATGCACTTCTCTATCAGAGAAGACAGGGGTGACCCGGAAGTTATAACATAGCCAAGATGGCAGCCGCAATTTTAAATTGAAATCGAACAAAATCTATTTGGTGTAGAAGGGCGATTCAGGCATCAAATGAAAGAGGAGAGCACAAGCTACAGAACGGTATGCATCTTTAAGTACTTTGCAGTACTGGTCGGAGTCTCTTTAAAGGGAACCTAAACTGAGAAGGATGTAGATTTTTCCTTTTAAAATAATACCAGTTGCCTGACTCTCCTGCTGATCCTGTGTCTCTAATACTTTTAGCCACAGCCCCTCAACGAGCATGCAGATCAGGTGCTCTGACTGAAGTCAGACTGGATTAGCTGCATGCTTGTTTCAGGTGTGTGATTCAGCCACTACTGCTGCCAAAGAGCTCAGCAGGACTACCCGGTAGCTGGTATTGTTTAAAAGGAAACATCCATATCCCTCTTAGTTAAGGTTCCCTTTAAAGGCATACCCATGAGAGGTGTTCTGAGTCCCTTTAAAATTTGACAGAACTGACAGGTTTTGGGCCAATCCATCTCCTCATGGGGGAATCTCAGAATTTTCTTTGTTTTCAACAGCATTTCCCGACAAAATAGTGTGCAAGTGAGTAGGGAGTCTGGCTGGTATCTTACTATTATGGCAGTTAAACTGCTGTTCAGGAAATGCTGTTGAAAACAAAGAAAACCCTGAGACTTCCCCATGAGGAGATGGACTGGCCCAAAACCTGTCGGTTCTGTCAGATTTTAACTACCTACTTTTTTCCGCAATAGTGGTCCTTTAATTTTTAAGCAAGAATGCCATCCCCCAAAAAGTTTTCACGTTTTTCACATTTTTTGCACTTTTGAGTTAAAAATATCACTTTTGCCCATGTTCGTGGTTAAAAAAAAATGTGGTCAAAATATTAAAATTTGTGAAAATGCAAAAATGCAAAAATACACGCGATTTTCACAAACATTTTCTTGAAATCGAAAATAGCTTCGATGCGAAATTGACTTTGACGAAAATTCGTAAGCCACACTGGACTTGAATGCTGCCCTTCCCCCACCCAGAAAACCCTCACACTCCAGTTAGAGTTCTACTTCAATCCATGGAAGATGCCTAGTGCCTCGTTGTGAAAGTTATTTGCACTGGAACTGATTGTCCTCCTCCAGTCACTTTCCTCCCCTCACTTTCTGTAATGTGCTATTTTCTGTCACGGTGACAATGACCATCATTGGTATGATAAACGCCCGATGACATCCTCCCGGCTGGGGGTCATCACAGAAGGTCAAGCAACCTGAATATCATGAAGATGACAAAGTGTTGGCCCCATCGTCTATGAATATGTATTATTATCTGTGTGTGACAATAGTTGGGCGAGACCCTTCCTGGCTGGACACATTCTACACAGCAGTCCAGATCAGGAAGCCAGCAGGTCCCCAGTGGGCTGCTTCTGTAACCAGGACTATTCTGGAATATTCTACACAGAGCGTGTCCTCGTCTTCCTGTCCCGCCTCTCCTCTCGCTCTCTCTACCTTGGAAGAGTACGGCTTCCTGGGGATCGCAGGAAACTCGTCTGACGCTGATAAGAAGTCCTACTCAACAATGACACCAAGCTAGGATGACATCAGGATGGTATTGTGAAGAGGTCATCCCGTGGTGGGGTCTATTTTTACACGTGGACATCATTGGTACGGATTCTACTGAAAGAATCACAAAAAATAGGGTCAACCCAACGGAACAACTCAGATTTCACTGTTTCATGGAAGGAGGGCAGCCAGTCTAACTAAAATAAGTCCGCTGGTGAGATTTCTGGACTTGGTACTTCCTAGCTCTATATACATGCTACCCCATTACCACAAGCTCCACCCCTTCCTTCTGATGCATATGCTGCTCTTCCCTCAGGTGCATATACATAAGTCCGCTTTTAAGTGCACAAGTGGTTTTGCCCTCCAAAAGCATATGGAAGTACCCATTAGGTGTATATGGGGCAAACAGGATACCATCACAAGTCTTGTGGACTCCAGACCTGACCACCATGGGGAGCTACACTATATTATAGACTGATAGTGTATTACTGTATATGTATTGAACTAGGTTTCCACTTGTGCAATTTTTCCAATGATTTTTAAAATAAAAATTTGCATTTGAGAACATGAAAACCAATAATTGTGAATGGTCTAGTTTTATTTTCATGCAATTTTTTGCATGGCATTGTATGCACTATATTTTTGGATACCGAGTGGCATAGCTAAGGAGCTATGGGCCCCGGGGCAAGTTTTACATGGGGCCCCCCAAGCACTTTATACATAACAATTGATATGGCGTACCAAAACCTGCCAATGGCAACTACAGTGTCAGAGATGCCAGAAGGGGATGGGGAACAGTGTGTTAAGGATTGCTACTATTCAAAGCATCTATAGAAGTGATTATTACCAGCACAGGACCAATAGAGAGCTAATACTGTGATAGAGGGTGGACCCTTTGGGGCCCCTCAGGTAGCTACCTCTGCACCCCCTATTGCTACGCCACTGTGAATACCACAGTACCACTTTGCAGATCTTGTAGCGTTCTGGCCTGGCCACCAGGGGGAGGAGCACCATTTTATTGCTGCTGTATTAATATATTAAACTCTATCTAGTGATCACTTATCAGCTCTTTCTACTTCTCAGTTCAGTACAGCTCAGTTTTGGCAGTTTACTTATGTTTACTAAGGCTACTTGCAGACCAAGACGTTGCATTAGGTGCCACGTTAAGGTCGCATAACGTGCACCTAACGCATCGTATGGTGCTGCAAGAGAGGACGGTAGAGTGAGCCGCGTTAGGCGGCTCTATCCCTATAAGGTCTCCCAGAGTGGCGCTGATTGGCCGGCGGGACCACGTGATGCGGAGCGAGACACCCCGCATCACGTGGTCCCGCCGGCCAATCAGCGGCCGCCAGTGCAGTGAATATTAAGTAGCCATGTGCGCGGCTACTGTAGCTGGCTCTCCCCGCCTCCTCTCCGCCCCCACTGAGCATGTGCAAACAGTCTAACGCGGCTATAGCCGCTCTAACGCCGTAGCATGCTGCACCTTCCTGACAACGTGCAGCCGTACATGTAACGCAACGTGGGCTGTGTGAACAGCCCACTTGTGTTACATTGCTGTGCGTTGGGGGAGCGTTACAGGCGCACTAAAGTGTGCCTGTAACGTCCCTGTGTGGAACCTCTTTGGATGTGGCCAGAAGCTGCCCACTGAAGCTAGGAACATTCTACTACAACAAAATGCTGTATTTAACTGTTTGACTGCTGTTCTGCTACAATTATTTTGTGGTAGTAGATTTTATGCTGTAAATAATCTTTTAGAAGATTTAATCTTTTAGAGAAAAAGAGGATATGCCAAAGTTTATCCTATTTTAAAGAGACTCAGAGCTGATCTAAACAAAATGTTTTATACATACCTGTCCTCCAGCATCATACGCACGGATCGCTCCCACGCCGCCGTCCTCCGCTGTCTGCAGCTTCGACACTTCCATCAGTCGGGCCAGTCTACGCAGGAGAAATGCGTCCTCTACGTATCTCTCCAGCGACTGCTGGAGGATAACACAAACAGCGCACTTCTCTTGCATCAGGCTCTGACTGACAGAAGTGGGGGGACCCGGTACCGAAGCTGCAGACAGCGGAGGATGGCGGCCTGGGAGCGATCCGTGCATATGGTGCTGGAGGAAGCCCCAGGTATGTATAAAACATTTTGTTTAGAGCAGCTCTGGTAAAGATTATATTACTATTTTATGATTTACTGTATATAGTGCCGACATCTTCCACAGCTCTGTATGGAGTATATTGAGAGTATATTGTCTTGTCTTAGGCTGCATTTCCACTTGTGTGGTGCGAATCGCCGCGGTAAAAATTTGCACGCGGATGCGAAATTCGCATGCGAAATCGCATGGATGACGATGCATGCGAATTTAACCATGGCAGTGCTGGTGTGCTTTTCCATTGTTTCTATGCGAATTCGCATGAAAATTCACATACCTAAACCTCATGCGAATTTCCTATTAAATACATTGTATGCGATTCGCATAGCGGTACGCGGTATGCGAATTCTGATGGCTCTGCCATGCAAATTTTTTCTGCACAGAAAAACGCAAAGGAATCCTGTCAAGTGGAAACAGTCCCATTCACTTGTATTGCTATGCGAATTTTCATGCGAAAAACGCATGCGAATTCGCGATAGTGGAAATGAGCCCTAAAGAGGAACACATACAAATAAGAAGTACATTTCTTCCAGAGTAAAACGAGCCATTAATTACATTTCTCTTATGTTGCTGTCACTTACAGTAGGTAGTAGAAATCTGACATTACCGACAGGTTTTGGGTTAATCCATCACTTCATGGGGGATTCTCAGCATGGCCTTTATTCTTTATAAAGACATTCTTTGAAAAAGATTCATACAATCATGCTGGCCAGCCTCCCTGCTCACTGTACACTTTTTTGAAAGTTGGAAAGAGCAACTGCCATTCACTGAATGCTTTTAAAAATAAAGAAAACCCTTAGAACCCCCTATGAGAAGATGGGCTAGTCCAAAACCTGTCGGTAATATCAGATTTCTACTACTTAATATAAGTGACAGCAATATAAGAGAAAAGTAATTTATATCTCATTTAACTCTGGAAGAAACGTACTTCTTATTTGTATATGTTAACATGTATTTTAAATTTTAACATTTTCGCAACAGAGGTCCTTTAACTATCCCTCAGAGGGGCTCACAATGTAAACCCCTAGAGACAAATGTCTATATTTGTATCGTGTAGTGCATGTATCATAGTCTATGGCCAATTTAGGGGGAAGCCAATTATCTTATCTGTTTATTTTTGGAATGTGGGAGGAAAGTGAAGTGTGCGGGGGGGGGGGGGGGGGGGGGGAATCAGCGGAGACACGGAGATAACATACAAACTACCTGTATATAGTGCCCTGGCTGAGATAAGAACCACTACTGGTGCTAACTGCGCCACCATATAGAAATAGGATATTTATTTATGGTCCAAGATCAGCACAAATTTGTTTGGAAATGCCCTCATATATCGAGCCTTTGCTTTCAATAGGATCTTCTCTTTGGAGCTGCCGGAGAAACCAGTGTATCCGGAGACATCCTTTATAAATCGCTGGGGTCGCAGCCTTGCAGGTGAAATATATTTCCTACATTACCAGCCTATCAAAGGGGCAGAAGAGGAAGAGGAAAAAAAATAAGAAAGAAAGGTGCGAGAATCTGCTGGTCCTGTCCTTGTGAAATACGGGATCAGCGCTGTTAATCTTCCGAGAGAAGGAGACGATGAGGGCATTCGGCGGCCCATCGCATTGAAGTAATTCGTTTGGGTTTCCACCAAAATGAAACACGTAGCAGTCTAGGTACGGCTCTCTTCATGTTCCATGTGTAATCTTTCCTTTCGCGCTCGGGGCCCCCTCGATACCACCTGCCAGGCTTTGCACCCCGACAGGAGACGTTTAGCAGGTGCCCGGCGCGGACGTGTGATGTGCTCTGGGAACGCTCAGTCTCCTGCTCCTCTTTATGGCGGCGGATAGAAAATAGATTAGGCGCCGCTATATTGGGAATTTTCACCCTGAAGGGAGAGAACCGCGAAGGCGACATAATCCTCCGTCTACTTTCGTAGGTTCTTGTGGAGTGACACAAGGCTTTAATCTTTCTGAATGTGAATATTTCAGCTAGATGGTCCATGGAAAGTAATGGATTTCATTCACGATCCGCCATGACCGGAATCTGAAATGGAGAAAGCGCCGAGCGGGGGAGGGAGACGGGCGCGCTGGATGGCTATTAGATTAGTCAGTGACTCTCTACATTACCGAGAATTATCACTGAAGCACCTCTCATATCAAAACACATTTATTTCACTAGGAAAATCGCATTCGTCTCCTAAATCGCCGCATGGATTACTGTAGTGCGTCACACGACTTAAAGGGCCAGTTATTTAATAAGAGATAATTCAGCAATAGATGGAGTGTGCTGGGTTGGATCACCTGGTGGCCTGGTTAAGGCCTCGTTCCCATCATAACGCGCTTCCTTGCGCATTTGGAAACGCGTATGATGTGCAACACGCAAGAACGGCAGAAGGGTATAGACAGCCCTTCTGACATTCACATCATAGGCGCTGCACAGCAGTGCAATGCGCTATGATGCGCTTGCGTACTGCTGCATGCGTTCTGTCCGCAAGTGCAGCGCTGACTAATGAATGGGATCAGCTGCGGCGCAGATGGCGTGTGATCGTACGTGTGGCATTCCGATCGCATGGTCATCTGCGTGTCATGATGTGAATGAGGCCTAACACTTGGGTGCTTTTCAGCGTTTTGCTGATCGCCAGCAATCAGTAAGGCGTTGCTGTTAATGTATCCCCATGGGATCATTCTCGCTGCAGCGTTTGCGATTTTCGGAAATCACAAACATGCTGCATGCAGCACTTTGGGGGCGATTGCGATGTGATTCTCATTCTGTTGCACAGGAATAACCACGCAAATTGCAGCAAAATTGCAACGCAAAATCGCAATCGCGGCTGTGATGTTCGTTTATATAACTAATAGGGATAGTTGGAATTTCCAATTTTAGATTCTGACAGATTTCCATTTTTCGATTAGTGTCTTTTGCGATTTCCGCGTAATACCATGGAAATCGGAATTTTCATATGCCGCTATCCGCTTTCCAAGGAATGTCATTTTGGCAAGTAAGTTATTAAATTCTAAAAATAATACATATCTAAAAAAAAAAAAAGTGAAATCTGCTATTTTTTGCGGATGTACACTATGATGCGGACTCTGCATTTCCGCTCAGTAACCGTTGAAGACTTCTGCATTCTCTGATCAGCCGAATACTTTTGGGTTTTCTGATTGGCCTAAAATTTCTGTGGTTATCTGATTTCCATGGTTCAATTCTACATTCTCTGATTGGTCCACAATGCAGCATTTCTGCAGAAGTTCAAATTCCGCGTACTGATTTCCACCGCGGTAAGCTGATTTCCGATCGGAAACTCGGAAATCGTAATTCTGCAGAAATGTTACGACCACCCCTAGTAACTAAGTGTAGCTACTTAAATTTTAGTTTTTAGAGTATAATACCACGTTAAACTTCTTTGGCTTGTTGCCATGACATCGTTCTATTTTCAATGAAGGCGGAGTTTCCCTTTATGAAGCGGTTAGCGATTGTCGGTGCTTTCTTGTGGGGCTTGTTGAGCGGATGTTTCACGGCACGGTAGGAAGTCATTACTTTTAGGGCTGAAGTGACATTTGCCGGCAGTTGCCGGTGTCCCTGGATTGCCATTACTGGGTGGAATGGGAGGTGAGTCCTCGCTGAGACTAGATAAACAGCGCTGAACATCTGCTTACTGAGAGGAAACAAGGGCATATTTCTCCCTTTACTGAATTCAAATTCCTCCACAATGTGCTCTTCAGACTGCGGCAGATGCAGAGAAGAATCGTAATTCCTGGAGGTGCCGGGCGGCGGGAGGCGTTTGTCTGCTTCGGTTCCCTCACAAGAATGTAACCAAAAAGCAAACAGCAAAACAACAAAGACAAAAAAGAGATCAGAAAATAGAACGCTTTCCTCAGGCATGTTCTGCATAGAAGGGGTGAGTGACATGGCGAGGGGGGAGGTTGGGATCCATCTGAAAATGGCGTCTGCTAATAATGGAGCACGGTGTTGCCGCTAATCCGTTTGTCGCTTATCGCTTTCTGACGTTAAAGCCTTATCGTTATTTAGCGTTAAAGCCTTATCATTATTTAGCATGAATACACAGAACCCTCTCTGTACCTATCCCCCTAACCCCCCCCCCTGGTGGTGCCTAACCCTAAGACCGCCCTGGTGGTGCCTAACCCTGAATCTCCCCTGGTGGTGCCTAACCTTGACAGTGTTACATTAAATCCATTCACCGTTTTGCAGTTAAATAACATCTGCAGTTTGGCTTATGTAGGTTAGCTATTGATAAATAACGTTATTGTGCGCAATAACGTCTGCTGTTTGGCATATGAACGGCGCTATTGATAAATAACGTTACTGTGTGACGTTTTTCTTCTTTTTTCCCTTGTGCGCCATTATTATGCAGTACTAACGATAAATAGCGATAAGCGTATCTTTTTAATGCGGCGCCATTTTTATGCATAGGCGCTGTGCGCCATTATTCACTGATCCAGAGGTATGGGTTATGGCCAGGGGCATAACTAGAACTCACTGGGTCCCTTCGCAAAACTTTGAATGGGCCACCAACACCCCCCTCTATGTCTCCAACACTGCTGACATAAAAGATGGAGGTACGCATAATTTTTGGAGGGGAGAGCGGGAAGCGTTTAAAGGGGGTCTGGAAGTGTGTGTGCCCACTGCCCTGCCTCCTATGCTGCGCCGCCCTTCTGCCCCTAAAAATAGCCCTGGGCGGGCCCCCAACGAGGCTTCACCCCACCATGGGCCCCCCTGCGCCTGCATCCCTTGCAGGGGCTATTGTTAGGCCCCTGGCATGGCTTAGCAGGTGAGAGGAGAGCAGGGAGGTGTGGCTGAACAGGCGGAGGAGCAGGGAGATGTGGCTGAGCAGGTGAGAGGAGAGCAGAGAGGCGTGACTGAGCAGGTGAGGGTAGAGGGAAGGGAGCTGTGGCTGAGCAGGGGCAGGGAGTGGCTGGGCAGGTGAGGGTGGAGCAGGGAGCTGTGGCTGAGCAGGGGCAGGGAGTACCTGGGCAGGTGAGGGTGGTGCAGGGAGGCGTGGGTGAGCAGGTGGGGTGGAGCAGAGAGGCATGGCTGAGCAGGTGAGTGGAGAGCATTGAGGTGTGGCTGAGCAGGTGAGGAGAGAGCAGGGAGGCATGGCTGAGCAGGTGAGGGGAGAGCAGGGAGGTGTGGCTGAGCAGGTGAGGGGAGAGCAGAGAGGCGTGGCTGAGCAGTTGAGGGGAGAGCAGGGAGGCGTGGCTGAGCATGTGAGGGGAGAGCAGGGAGATGTGGCTGAGCAGGTGAGGGGAGAGCAGGGAGGCATGGCTGATCAGGTGAGGGGAGAGCAGGGAGGTGTGGCTGAGCAGGTGAGGGTAGAGGGAAGGGAGCTGTGGCTGAGCAGGGGCAGGGAGTGGCTGGGCAGGTGAGGGTGGAGCAGGGAGGCGTGGCTGAGCAGTAGGGGCAGAGCAGAGATGCATAGCTGAGCAGGAGAAGAGAGAGCAGGGAGGTGTGGCTGAGCAGGTGAGGGGAGAGCAGGGAGGCGTGGCTGAGCAGTTGAGCTATTTATAAGATTTTTATTAGCCTATCTTTTATGCATTGGGCACCTACACCCCTGTTTTATGCACATTGAAGACCTGAGGAACTCAGGGACCCTGGACTGTCTGTAGGCCTCATGTAGTCTGAGTAATAGCGGTGTTAAGTACTGCCACGCTAATAGTGTTAAAGCGTTTTGGCCTTTCCTTACTGCATGTTCTCCAACTGGTCTTTGGGAAAAATTGATAACAGAGAGAGAGCAATGGCAGAAGACAGCGATAACACATTCTCTCTGTTCCTCCTGTATCTGTGCTTCTCATTATCTCCTCTGGGTAAAGCATCATTTTTGCATTCCTTGGCACCGTCCTCTGGCCAGCGGCGTCTTCCATGGATTGGAGCTGCCTGTAGAGGAAGCAGAGGAGGAAAGATCTGCCTGTTACTGGGATCTGCTTAATATGAGCAGATATGGGGGGACTGGTCGGGAGGAGCAGCCTGAGCAGATAAGAGTTGGATGGGAATCAGGCATCTTGTTAGCAGAAGATTAATGGGCTGTGCCGAGATTCCACTTCCTCCTCTGGCTTGTTGGGTGCTGGGTGGGGTGCTTCCTTAAACTACAGAACAGGAGACAGATTGCCGCGAGCAGAAACAGGCAAACGTCCCACATTCTCCAGATTTCTCTGCCTCGAAGAAGCTCATCGATATTCGAGATTACAAACAGTCTTAACAAAACAAAAGAAATGTACGGCAATCCATCATCCCGCGGAAGATTTCAATATCTCCGCCATTCTTCATTGCCAGATGTCTCCAGAATTCATCACTTATCCCGGGACAGGAGGCGGGGGAGGAGCCTCGCTGGCAGCGCGGCGCGAAGGGGACGGAGGCCAGCTGCTGATACGTTACACTGGAACAATACATAAATGGCCAATAACATGCTAACGTTTTGGAGTTGATGCAAATGGTATCCTTATTTGTAATCGTTGCTTGTAGAGCTGAGTTGTCACCACATCTGGGTAGGGTAATCGATTGGTTTAGCCTCTACTTAATCCTCTGTACACAATGGGCCTGATTCACTATTCGGTGCTAACCCTAAGGCCTTGGGCGTCCTAACTAGGGTGCTAACTGCTAAGTAGTTAGCACCAAGAAAAGTGAATCAGCTCACGCGCAAAGTCCCGCACGCAAAACTTTTCACGCACAAAGTCTGGTGCACGTGAAACATCGCATCACGGTGCGACAAAAACGGTGCACCTGATGCGACTATAATGGCGCATTGGGTGCGAATGTCGCATAGTGTTTTTAGGCGTGAAAAGGGGCTTTTCACAAGCATGCTAACAGTGGCACTGCTTTGTGAATCAAGCCCATTGTCTGCAGTTCTGTTCTAGGAGATGTGTGTCTAAGGGAAGCAGATGTTGCTGCTCCCACATACTCTCTCTGTACTGTAAGCAGTTGATGTCCCACAAAGTCCCTCCTGTATAGGCGTACAAGGGAAAAGAGAAACTCCGACCAAGAATTGAACTTTATCCCAATCAGTAGCTGATACCCCCTTTTACATGAGAAATCTATTCCTTTTCACAAACAGACCATCAGGGGGCGCTGTATGACTGATATTGTGGTTAAAGCTCTCCCACAAGAAGCTCTGAGTACCGTGGTATTTCTGGCAGTTTCCTGTCTGTGAACCTTGTTGCATTGTGGGAAATAGCTGTTTACAGCTGTCTCCAACTGCCAAAACAGCATGCAGCAGCTACATCACCTGCCAACAGTAAAAATGTCACCATGTAATAAATGTCAGAATGTAAATCAGGGATTTAAAAGATTTTACAAAGGGCAAACACTGACTAAATCATTTATACATAATTATTGTAAAAATGAAGCACTTTTTTAATTTATTTCCTCTATTCTCTATATTCTTTCCTGTTCTAAGCAAGCTGCATTTCCTGGTGGTGGTGTATGATATATCGCTGCATGTTTTTCTCCAGTAAAGAATTCTAACTTGTTATACTGGGTGCCTATCTGTGTGTACAGGACATTCTGCTCCATCAAAAAGAGTCGTTGGTAAAAAAAAAAAAGCATACTGGAAATAGCTGTTAGTAAAATTTTGGTAAAATTACCAATATTCTACTAGTTAATTCCGATGGTAAAATATCAATAATATTTACTGATATTTTACTATTGCCTAACATAGCCTTACCCTAACACTAGCCCTGCCTCTCGATGCCTAACCCTAACTAATCCCTCCCCGAAGCTGTCTAAACATAAAACCTTCCTGGTGATGCCTAACACTAAGAAATGCCTACTGATGATCGTAATCAGCTATTTACGATGATGCTAAATTTCAACAACAACAACAACAAATAACATTTGTAAAGCGCTTTTCTCCCGTGGAACTCAAAGCGCATAAGCATGGCTCAGACCATCGTGGTACAGAGGAAGAATTTTATAAGTCTGGAAATGCCAGACTAAACAGGTGGCTTTTCAGTCTGGATTTGAATAGCTCCAGGGATGGTGCTGTCTTTACTGGGTGTGGCAGGGAGTTCTAAAGAGTAGGGGCAGCATGACAGAAGGCTCTATCTCCAGATTTTTTGAGGTGCACTCTGGGAGTGACCAAGTTTATAGAACTTGCTGATCTGAGGTTGTGAGAGGTGTGGTGCAGCTTCAGCAAGTCCTTCATGTATCCAGGGCCCAGATTGTGCAGGGATTTGAATGCCAGCAGTCCAATCTTGAAGAGTATTCTCCATTCTACTGGTAGCCAGTGCAGTGAGCGAAGGATCGGTGTAATGTGACAGTGGCGAGGCTGGTTTGTTAGCAAATTTCGCGTACATTTTCGCAATTACGCCTACATGTAATTACAATTTGTAAATGCAAATGATTATGTATAGTCATTCTTAATTTTGCATAATTTCTGCGTAATTTCATACCAATTTTAGCAGTGAATAGCAAAGCCCCCGTACAACCTATTGACACCAAAATCCCTACATATGTTAAAGGATACCCGAAGTGGCACGTGACATCATGAGATAGACATGTGTATGTACAGTGCCTAGCACACAAATAACTAGGCTGTGTTCCTTTTTTTCTTTCTCTGCCTGAAAGAGTTAAATATCAGGTATGTAAGTGGCTGACTCAGTCCTGACTCAGACAGGAAGTGACTACAATGTGACCCTCACTGATAAGAAATTCCCCTTTTTACCTCTTTCTTGCTCTCAGAAGCCATTTTCTGCTAGGAAAGTGTTTTATAGTTGGAATTTCTTATCAGTGAGAGTCACACTGTAGTCACTTCCTGTCTGAGTCAGGACTGAGTCAGCCACTTACATACCTGATATTTAACTCTTTCAGGCAGAGAAAGAAAAAAAGGAACACAGCATAGTTATTAGTGTGCTACGCACTGTACATACACATGTCTATCTCATCATGTCACATGTCACTTTGGGTATCCTTTAAAGAGAATCTGTATTGTTAAAATCGCACAAAAGTAAACATACCAGTGTGTTAGGGGACATCTCCTATTACCCCCTGACACAATTTCGCCGCTCCTCGCCGCATTAAAAGTGGTTAAAAACAGTTTTAAAAGGTTTGTTTATAAACAAACAAAATGGCCACCAAAACAGGAAGTAGGTTGATGTACAGTATGTCCACACATAGAAAATACATTCATACACAAGCAGGCTGTATACAGCCTTCCTTTTGAATCTCAAGAGATTATTTGTGTGTTTCTTTCCCCCTGTTCTCATGCACTGAAGTTTCAGGCTGCTTGTTTCTTCCTGCAAACAGCTTTGCCCTTGTCTGTAATTCTTCAGTATGTGAAAGCCCAGCCAGCTCAGAGGACGATTTATCCAGCTTGTAAAAGATAAGAGAGAAGCTGCTCTAATCCTAAATAACACACAGGCAGTGTGCATACAGGGGCCTGGAAGGGGGAGTTCATAGCAGAACCACAACACTGAAGAACTTGGCAGCCTTCCAGACACAGGCTGACAAGTCTGACAAGAGAGAGATAAGTTGATTTATTACAGAGACAGTGATAGTATAAAGTGCTGCAGTAAGCCAGAACACATTAGAATAGCTTTTTGAACTTGTAGGATGATAAAAAACAGGATGCAATTTTTGTTACGGTGTCTCTTTAAGGAGAAAAGTGGGTACACGTTAAAAACAAAAATTCCAAAAAGACTTTATAGTTTTTGACAAAATCGATTTTAAAAATGCAAAGAAAAAATGTTTTTTAAACTCCAAAAAATGACAGTGAAAATTGAAAATGACAATGATTTTTTTTTTTTTTTTTTACTTCTACCCACTAGTCTCCTAAATATAATTAGCAATTTTGGTAGCAATAGCTTGTGTGGGGGCTTTTTTTATTAACCGCAAAAATCGGCTCAACATTAGGTGAAATTACATGAAAATTACACGAAATTATGAAATCGTACAATTACATATGACATTTATTACGAATTTCTCTGAGATTTCGAATTACGATTAGAATGCGTAATTGAAAATTTTGATGCAAAATTTTGCATAGGTGAAATTTTGGCTCACTGTTGGAACACCCTCGGGGCTGCCTAACCCTAATGACCTCCCTGGTGCTGTCTAACCTTAAGCACCCCCCTGGGGCTGCTTAAAGAGGAACTCCAGTGAAAATAATGTAATAAAAAAGTGCTTCATTTTTACAATAATTATGTATAAATGATTTAGTCAGTGTTTGCCCATTGTAAAATCTTTTAAAATCCCTGATTTATATTCTGACATTTATCACATGGTGACATTTTTACTGCTGGCAAGTGATGTAGCTGCTGTTTGCTGTTTTGGCAGTTGGAAACAGCTGTAAACAGCTATTTCCCACAATGCAACAGGGTTCACAGACAGTAAACTGCCAAGAGTACGTATTCAGAATTTCTTTGTGGGAGGGGTTTCACCACAATATCAGTCATACAGCGCCCCCTGATGGTCTGTTAGTGAAAAGGAATAGATTTCTCATGTAAAAGGGGGTATCAGCTATTGTTCGGGATAAAGTTCAATTCTTAGTCGGAGTTTCTCTTTAACTTTAAAACACCCTCCTCCAAGCCTTACAGTAACAAACCGAACTCCCCCCCACACCTATCCCTAAAGACCCTCCCACTACCTAAACCTGAGTTTAAATTGACTGGTCAATTTTCAAACTGCATACATTTGCATAAAAATTTGTATCGACTTGATCACCCCTACTGTCTGCCAATATTTTTGGCAACGTTAACAGCTGATTTTGACCGTGGCCGGAGTTTGACATGTATGGTAGAGGCCTGCAGCGGGTCGGCTACCCGCGGGTAACCTGAAACGCGGGTCAGGTTTCGGATACCCAAATCTTCTTAACCTGCGGGTGCGGGTCGGGTGCGGGTAGCGAGTTGCGGGTGCGGGTAGGGTTGCGGGTAGCGGTCTGCGGGTTCGGGTAGTGAGGAGGGGAAGAAGCGCTAGAGAGAACCCCCCTCCCTCCCTCACCTGGGTCCACTCCTCCAGCTCTCTCCCCCTCCAGAATAGCGGCAGCGCTGCGGGTGGGTGGGTGGGTGGGCGGGCGATTACTCACCTTCCAACTTCCTCGTTCCAAGCGCTGGAGCGCAGCGTCCTTTCATCACAGGTCTTTGCCTTCAATGCCTCCCACTGTGCTTCCTGATTAGCGGAAGCACAGTGGGCGGCATTGAAGGCGGAGACCTGTGACGACGAGGATGCAGCGTTCCAGGGCTTGGAACGAGGAAGTTGGAAGGTTAGTAATCGCCCGCCCACCTGCAGCGCTGCCGCTATTCTGGAGGGGGAGAGAGCTGGAGGAGAGGACCCAGGTGAGGGAGGGAGTAATCCACCACCCGCCATCAGCGCCACCGCTATTCTGGAGGAGGGGACACAGGTGAAGGAGGGGTGGGGGGTGCTGGCTGCACTGGGGACATCTATGCTGGCTGCACTGGGGACATCTATGCTGGCTACACTGGGGACAACTATGCTGCCTGCACTGGGGACAACTATGCTGGCTACACTGGGGACAACTATGCAAATGTGCATTTTAGAAGAAAATTTTACAAAGCGGGTCGCGGGTAGCGGGTCGGGTAGCGGGGTGCGAGTCAGGTGCGGGTAGCAGTTCTGCGGGTGCGGGTCAGCTTGCGGGTATCAAATTCATCAGAAAGCGGGTCGCGGGTCGGGTGCAGGTAGCGGGGTGCGGGTCGGGTGCGGGTATGAAAAAGTGGGCCCGCGCAGGCCTCTAATGTATGGTCTACTTACATTAAGCATCTACATTACATATATAATGTGTGGTACACTATGAACATGTTTACGAAGTTTGCATACAGCCTTTGCATGCGGTCTGGGTGCACATAACATTGTTGTTAGTAAATTCAGCTCGCTATGACATGGATTGCTTGTGTGGTGTGACTTTTCACCCTTCCGGATGTATTTGTGGCCATTTATGAAGTGCAGCTCGGTTTTTTACCTCGCATACACAACACATTTATTTCCCGTTTGAGAAGCACGCACCTGGGATCTTGGCGTAGACATAATTGCTACTCGAGAAATTTAGCAGGTGAAGGGAGTCTTTCTCGAAAGCGTGATTTTTCATGGAAACAATAACACAGAATGTAAACCGTGTCAGGTTAAGCTACGCTGGTCTCTCATGAGATTTTGCACGCCACTTTGAGAGATATTACGCTATGTTCGGTATCTGGGGATCATTTATTAGCACATGTAGTTGAGGCCTGATGAGGTGGAACGTGTCCTATACCTGCCTACTGCATACAGATCACAGCTGACCTACATAGAGCAAATATTCTGAAAATTAACCCATCTGGAGTCCGGCGCTGCTAAACAGGCCTGGAAGGGGGGCTTCTAAAGGAGGGGAGGGGGCTTCTCTCATCATCAGAAATGCCGGGAGAGTGACATGGTAACACTGAAGAGAGGCTTTCTAACCAGCAGATGAAAGGCTTTTTACCAGATAAAAGCGCTTGTAGCGAGAACGTCCCTTCACATATTTCACATGACAGACGCCTTCTCTAACATTTCCCCAGAGAAGTGCGATTATAGCACCGGCGGGGAGATCATCGAGCGCCAAGATGGAGGTGTGCGCAGGGAAATCTATTCCCCGAAGCCTCAGATAATGGAAGACGTGTTACAAGAAGATCTATAAGGATGAGGAAACAAGGCCTGTGAGTGACACACATACGCCCCAGAGGACCAATCAGAGCTCACCGAAGCAGGCAGAACAGACGGCATAATTCTGGGGCAGCACTAATGGCATAGCGGGTTTCAGACCCTTCAAAATAGGCACAATCATCTATATTTCTTTAGGGTTACCCCGTTTATTATATGTGCTGATGGAGTGAGACATTGCAGTCTTTTTCATTTGTACTGTATGCGGTGGGCGTAACTAGAAGGGAATGGCACCTGCGATCGCAGGGGGGGCCCTGAGCAGTTTTGGGGCCCAAAGCAGAGCCGGATTAAGACCATGCAGGGCCCCAAGCGGAATAATACATTTAGGCCCCCCCACACACTGTTGAAAGGATGTCTCCCCAGCATACAGCATCTCACAGTAGTGAGTGCACCGCTCACTTTTTTGTAAATATTCTATTTCATCTATTCATGGAACAGACAGCACTGAAGATATGACGCTGGGATACTCTGTAGAGCAGTCAGTGTACAGCTTTTCTAACAGTGTAAGGTTATTTACAGTGCAATAACATCAACACACAGCCATTAAAGGACAACTGTAGCGAGAGGTATGTGGAGGCTACCATATTTATTTACTTTTAAGCAATACCAGTTTCCTGGCTGTCCTGCTGATCCTCTGCCTTGAATATATATAGCCACACTCCCTGAACAAGCATGCAGCAGATCAGGTGACATTATTGTCAGACCTGGCATTAGCTGCATTCTTGTTTCTGGTGCGATTCAAATACTACTGCAGCTAAATAGATCAGCAGGGCTGCCAGGAAACCGGTATTGTTTAAAAGAAAATAAATATGGCAGCCTCCACATACTTCTCACTACAGTTGTCCTTGAATGTCTAAGCCAATGGCAACAAAAGTGAACACAGCGAGGCAGATTTATAGGGAACCAGAGATGAAAGAATTTGAAAAATTAAAAAAGAATTTATACATACCTGGGGCTTCCTCCAGCCCCATCAGCATGGATTGCTCCCACGCCGCGGTCCTCTGCTGCCTCTATCACCGGTACCGGGTCCTGTCACTTCCGCAGGACGCGGCCGGTTGTATGCATGCACAGGGGCTCCCTCCATCTTGCCGGCGCCTGCCTGCGCAGTACGGAGGGAGTGCACTGTGCGTGTGTCAACTGGCCCTGACTGGCTGAAGAGATGGGACCTGGTACCGGGGATAGAGGCACCAGAGGACGGCGGCGTGGGAGCAATCCATGATGATGGGGCTGGAGGAAGCCCCAGGTATGTATAAAATCTTTTTTTCATTGATCTCTGGTTCTCTTTAAGATCAACTTCATGATTGTTTACACCGAAAATGTGATGGCCCCTTGTACTTCTTTATTGTTGCCTAAGCCTGCCACGTGGCAAATATGACTGTAATGTCTTGTACACACCATTCAATTTCCCGTTAGATAGATGAGTTGAATCAATTATTTCTGAAAAGTCAGAATGGATTTCCAATCATTTTTCTGATCATTTTCCAAACACTTCTATGCAAAATTGATCAGAAAAACGATTGGAAATCAGAATCGGATCACGATCGGATCTGTCAGAAATAATCCATTTGACCTATCTATCTGACGGGAAATTGCATGGTGTGCACCAGGCATTCCAGTTGTAAGGATCTCGTAAAGCAATATTGGAGTTTATTCACTGCACGACCAAATTAGTCAGTTTTGCTCCCTCATTCTCATTAGTCATACACAGGTCAATAATACCTCAATATGTCTAGCCAATTGATCATTATTCCATTCAATTGTTTAGTGATCAACCTCTGTAACAGCAAGTTTAATTCTGATAGGCTTCAGCAGAACTGTATCAAGCTTCAATCAAACTGCAAGTGCTGTACTGGCTGCTCAATGCAGAGCAAAGTTATGGACCATCGATCCCCCACCACTCCTGTCCTGCCCCCATACCACAGAGATTGATAAACAGCACAATATTGCTTTATAAGCTAATCGATTGGATATGTATGAGCAATAGATTACTGGAAGATTCAATCAGTGTTCAAAATGGATGGTGCATAGCCAGCTTTAGATATTTTTTGGCCAACTAGGGTGATAAAATTAAAGTCAAGTTCAGCAATGACAGGAACCAACTGTGCACATCACAAGCTGAACCCTTATCTCTGTAGTAGAGCATTGCTGCAGAGATCTAAAGTCTGAAAGAGTTGAACAGAGACAATAAACAGAACAGAGATGACAATAAATCTTTATGTGCCTCTTATGTGGGAGATAAAATTAAGGCTAATAAGTTCAGCAAAGACCGGAACTAAATGTAAACATTACGAACATAAGTCATAGGCTTTTGAGCAAATGATGATGCTACTATGAAAAAAAGTTTAACTACAGACGTTTTTGCCACATCAAGTTTCTCTAGCTAAGCTAGCAAGCGGCTCCTGTATGAAGAGATCGCATTCCAGCACCCAGCCCGTGTCTGACAGCTCTGAGCTAAGGCGAGAAGGGGTAACTCTGTGTGTGCCTGCTTCTTATCTTTGTAGTAGAGAATTGCTGCAGAGATCTTGTTTTTGAAGACTGAAAGAGTTACTAAAAGGACTACATGAACAGAGGCAAGATATCTTTATGGGGCCCTTTTGACCTCCTGGGGGCCCATAAGTAGTTAATTAGTTTGCCTGGTTGAAGATCCGGCTCTGGCCCAAAGTACTACTTTTCCTTTCCTTCGATATAGGGGACTATACTCAGGGCTGGTCCTAGACTTTTTGCTGCCTGAGGCAAACTTGTGAGGCGGCGATTTGGAATGCATTTGACTCATTTAATGATTCATTAAATTCAAATGAAACACTACTGCTCTCCTGCCTCTTCCTTCCTCACTCACTGTCAGACTCCTCACACAGCACAACAAGCTGCTTTTCCCCAATGATGACCTCTTCACCTCGCTCACAGTACAAAAATGCTGCTCCTGTTACCTGTAATCTCTGCGTCTGATGCAAGTGTTTCACCTTGCTTCATGACAGAACCTGACTATACTTCAGATCAGGTGTTTTGTGGCAACACTTGTTATGGGTGGTGAGGATCATAATGGCCACATTAGTTTTATGACCCTTGTGAGATGGGCCCCAAGGCCATAGAGGGCACCAAGGGGAGGCAAGGGAGGGGTGTGAACATTGGCGTTGCCCGAACAAACTTTTACTAGGGGGCCTCATGAATTGTAGTTACGCTGCTGCCTGTATGCAGATATTTATTAATGAGCAAATGGAGAGACGTGCTTATTATTACAAAGGGTTATGTGGAGGATGGCTGTGCAGACAAGGAAGGGAGCAATGATGTAGAGAAGAAGCTGAGGTAAGGTATTAGTGTACAAAAGGTAACGTACCTAATTCTTCGGAGACCGATACGATGAGGACCGCTGCTCTTGCAAACTGCTACCGGTGACGCGCACGTGCATCTGCGCGAATGGGAGACCACATACAGAAGACCCGCACCTTGCAGATTGAGACCCTATTACAAGCTCGTAAAAGCTTACACACCACTACGCGCCTCATTTTACAGAAGTCCATCTTGGCACACAGATACCCATATACTGTATGACAGCTGCCACAACCAAATATAACAGTGACATAAGGTGGGGCATAAGTTAAAGTGAATGGGAACTGCATTTAAAAAAATGAGACAGATACTTACCTAAGGAGAGGGAAGGCTCTGGGTCCTATACAGCCTTCCCGCTCCTCTCCTGGTCCTCTCGTTCCAGTGCTGGCTCGCCTGGTAGCAGTATTTGACTAATTTAGTCAAATACTGCTTTAGCCGGCCGAAGGAGGCTCAGAGGTCTTCAGGGAGCTCAAGTGCTCCTGAAGAAGGGCGGCCCTGTACTTCGCCTGCGCAAGCACGCTCTCTTGCACGCTCACGCCTGTGCATCCAGCACAGGATAGAGAGCACCGAGAGAGGAGACAGAAGGCTCTAGTCTATATGACCCAGAGCCTTCCATCTCCTTAGGTAAGTAATTGCTTTATTTTTTTTTTAAATGCGGTTCCCATTCACTTTAAAGAGATGACTGAAGTATTTTGAGGTATGAAGTACAGAGGAGGATGTGATATTGTATGAGGTACAGAACAGGATTTAGTATAATGATGTACAAGGTAAAGAGGGGCATGAGGTAAAATGACATGAAGGGGTTTCAAAAAGCAGCAGTGTAGCAAAAATTATGTCTTTAGGCAAATATCAAAATCGGAACTCATCCCAATAAACAAGCCATTTGGTATTGACATCCATAGCTTTACCTATTTTTTAACAAACAGTAAAAAATTGTGAGACCAATGGGAATAACTTTCCCGAAGTCCACGATGTCCAACTGTCCTCCCAAGTACCACAACACCAGTGCCACCATCCAGTGTACACAGACGTCCATCTACAGCCCAGCCATGTATGGCATTTACCCAGAAGGCCTCTCACCTGGGAGGTTTCATGAAACATTCGCCTGTCGAAGAAGAAGTGGACGGCTGAGTGATGGATGTTTGGCCGACTGATGCTGGAACAGAACTGAGAAGTAATTTTGGCTTCATTTTGTAGGTGGACGGCGCTGCTGACAGCCACTTCCAGAAAGATCTAACACAGCCAGAGAGGATTGGTGAAACTTTGCTCCACAAGTCCGTTGATTATTGGCAGGAGAGTCGGGGCTGTTTTCATCGTCTCCCGTGATAACTTAATAGCGCACCATTTAAAGTTGAACTCTAGACAAATATTTATTCCACTATTGTGTTCAGCAAAGAATGATTGATTGCATTGTATACACGGCCAATAAGATAACCCCTTCCTCACCGTATCAGTGAGCTCAGGAGATCATGGCAGAATTCTCTGAATCACGACAAAACCATTTATTGGCTAACTTAAAGAGATTGAGATGCGTGCATGAAAAAAGGGCACCAGGAAAAAAGGGCCCGGCTGGATAACGAAATCTCAATAACGATAAACATTGTTAACGAAATTGGTTAACATACAGTTTAAAAAAAAGATGGGAGTTGATAACGAAAATATATTAATGTTAAAAATTGTAATGTAATTCAACAATACAGCTTAATCAATCCAATCCTACTCTCACACAGAACCCTCCCCTGGTGGTGCCTAAAACTAACCTCTCCCCTGATGGTGCCCAATCATTGGGACTCCCCCGGTGGTGCCTAATCCTAACCACCCCCCGTGTTGCCTAACCCTAACTGAGGTGGCCCTGGACCACCAGGGAAGTTAAGTTGGGGAGAGGGGGAAGCCTCAGACCATCAGGGAAGCTGTATTGGGGAGGAAGGGGGGATGCCCTAGACACCAGGGAATTTATATTGATAGAAAAAAGACAACAGGGAACTGTAGAGGGGAGGGAGGTGGGTAACTAGTCTTCATAAATGATCATAGACATCAATTCTAACCAAGATAGTCAAGCGGGGGGGGGGGGGGGGGGCTGGGAGTGTTAAATGACCACTAAACGCTGAATGTAGAATTCCATCTAGATGAAACTCACAGGCTCATAATAACAAAAAGAAAAGATCATCTGTATGGGCATAGAATCAAAAACCATAAGAAACTCACAGGCTCCTCTTTTCGGATCTTCGTCATGTAGCATAAAGTCTCCTCCTGGCAATAGAAGGAATTATCCGCAGACAATTATAACTCGAGCCCCGGAGTATCTCCATAAATCCTCTCTCGCAGATCGGAGCTGAAAGAATAAAACTGTCACAATGAGCTCTCACCGCACGCCTTTCCAAGCAGAGATCGCCATTTCGCCACATGCCGATATCCCGGGGACATTCACGAGATGTGGGCTCCATCCATTTCCCATGATGAAGGCTCAGCATGGATATTTTGGCCTGAGCTCAGGCAGGCTGTATAGGGGGCGATGGTTTTTATAGAGTGTTGTGTAGGGTAATGTGACACTTCGCGGGGCGTTGGTCTTCAGCCTTTTTGCTCATCTTCTGACATGTCACTTATTGGTTTTACACCTCGTTCTACAGCTGCTCAGATGTCTCTCTATTCTCCCAGAGCGGGGTCTGAGTACTAGGAAAAGAATTCTTAAAGCGGATATCCAGCCTGTAAATGAATATCCCACAGTTCTCCTGTAAAAGAAAGTTATGATTACCTGCGCTGTCTTCTCCCAAGAAGCCGCCCCCCAAAGACCTCGAATCAGCCGACTTCAGATGCATTTCTCGGGGTCTTCAGAGATGGCTTCGATTTTTGGGGAAAAATAAAACACAGGAGTGCCCTGAATTTGCATAATTGCGGAAGTGCCATGCTGTCCCGGAGCGATCGTAACTTGGCTACTGTAGCCACTGATGCGATCTCACTCTGGGAACGCTACCAAACTAGACTTGATCCAGGCAGGCAAAGGGCAGTGGAAGGCATCAGGCTTAATGCGGAGGACACAATGCTGAGGATGTACTTGCACGGCATCAGCATGAGGAGAAAGATGGAGGTGCTACTACAGATATAAATGTGAGTCTGTTCTATCCATTACGATGTACCAACTGTAAACTTTATATATTCATCAAACTGTACACAGTGCATCGACTACATATACTTATTGCCACTTAAACTTTTTTGGGATGGAGGTAGTCTTTAACCTCTAGCCGACCGCGTCACGCAGATGGGTGTGGCCACGGCGGCAGCCCCAGGACCGCCTAACACAGATCGGCGTAAAGTCCTGGGGCTCTGTTTTGCCGGAGATCGCGCGCAGGCTGCATCTCCTGCTCGGTGGGCGGAGTGGAGCTCCACCTTCAGTCTCCGAGCGGCTATTGCTGCTCGGGAGACTGTTAGACGGCGTAATCGCTGTCTAATTACTGGTACAGCGCTGCGATCTACAGCAGCGCTGTACTGGGTCAGCCGTGTCACACGGCTGTCCCCTCCTGAGCCACAGAGGTGATCGGCTGTCTTAGGCTGAAGCCTATGACAGCTGATCACGGGGATTGGCCGGAAGGGGGAGGGAAGGAGGTGAGTATACAATAGATTAAAAAAAACACACTTTTTATTAAAAAATTACATAAATAAACAAACAAACATCTGGGGGGGCGATCAGACCCCACCAACAGAGAGCTCTGTTGGTGGGAAGAAAAGGGGCGGAAGGAAATCACTTGTGTGCTGTGGCGTGTGGCCCTGCAGCTTGGCCTTAAAGCTGCAGTGGCCAATTTAATGAAAAAGTGCCTGGTCTTTAGGGGGGTTTAACACTGCGGTCCTCAAGTGGTTAAAGTTCCTGGAAAGGAGACCAAATCATTAAAACAGAACTCTAAACTTCAAAAGTCACATTTGACAGAAAAACGTGACAGCCGGGCTCTCTGCTTTCTATCATGTGATACATTTACATTCATGACTTGAGGCGAGCGTTACTATGTGATCTCCGAGTCCTGAATAATATAGAGTATTATCCATGCAGATTGAGGTGATAAAATGCTGCACAACACACCAGGAATACTGCGATGTCCCGAATATCTCTTTCCGTAGCTGGAAGGAACGTGGTGCGCCCGCGGCACTCCCGGTACCTGCTGAGAATCCTCCGCTTGCAGCACCCCCAGATTTCTGTACCGCGTATAAATCTCCCCTTCATATTAAACTCACGAATTCCCTCCATGCTGAATCTCCTCACAGCAGGCCATCCAAATGTAACGCGTGGATATAAAGCCTAGAATGCAGAATGACTGCATTTCATTTCCATAAGCAGAGCCGACGTCAGCGGAGGGATTTCCGTGAATCGGTGGAGATATTTTGTGTGATGATCAGGCCCGGATTTACATCACAGGAGCCTATAGGCACAGATGTCCTGTCACCTTAGACTTTGCCCTCCATGAGCCTACAAACCCCCACCGAACTGCGACCACAAGTGTGCTGGCTGGCCCAGCCGTCACTTTTCCCTTACTTCCCTTGCCGGTCATAGGTAGCTACAGGTGTCCCTTAATATTAGGTAGCCAGAAGTACCCTCAATTCTCAATATAAAGTAGCTAGAGGTGCCCCCAAGTATTAAGTAGCGAGAGGAACCTCAGTATTAAGTAGCTGACTGAAGGGAGATCTTGTCAGTGTAATGCCGTGAGCTGGGTGAGTAACCTCTCATGTACACTCTGCTGGGGACTCTGTATAAGAAAGCAGAGAGGGAGGTGCTACGGGAGGGGAGTGAGCCACCTTTCCATCATCAGGCGCCTGTAGGCACGTGCCTACAGTGCCTTATGGTAAATCCAGCCTTGGTAATGATGGAAGCTGGCAGGACCTCTGTAGAGGAAGAGGTGAGGGGTGGGACACTTTACTGCACATGGATACATATAATACACATACAACCATACACCCATGCTTGAAAGATTAGAAAAGCCTCTATTGGTAGCCAAAGTATAAAAATTACTAGACTAAGAGTTACCACCAAATCGACTCCTCCTTTCTGTCCCACCACTGGTCGCTCATCTCTCCTCTCGCTCCTCAGATGCTGCTCCTCTCTGTCTCACCACTGGTCGCTGTTCTCTTCTCTCGCTTCTCAGATGCTGCTCATCTCTGTCCCACCACTGGTCGCTCATCTCTCCTCTCGCTCCTCAGATGCTGCTCCTCTCTGTCTCACCACTGGTCGCTGTTCTCTTCTCTCGCTCCTCAGATGCTGCTCATCTCTGTCTCACCACTGGTCGCTGTTCTCTTCTCTCGCTCCTCAGATGCTGCTCCTCTCTGTCTCACCACTGGTCGCTGTTCTCTTCTCTCGCTCCTCAGATGCTGCTCATCTCTGTCTCACCACTGGTTGCTGTTCTCTCCTCTTGCTCCTTAAATGCTGCTCTTCTCTGTCTCTCCACTGGCTACTCTTCTCTCTTGTCACTCCTCAGATGCTGCTCTTCTCTCAGACCCTTCACTGGTTGCTGTTCTCTCCTCTCTCTTTTCTGATACTGCACCTCTCTCAGTCCCTCCGCTGTTCACTTTACTCTCCTCTCGCACATCAGATGCTGCTCCTCTCTCAGTCCCTCCACTGGTGGCTCTTTTCTCCTTCCTCAGATACTGCCCCTCTGTCAATCCCTCTATTGGTTGATGTTCTCTTTTCTCGCTCCCAGCTGCTGCTCCTCTCTCAATCCTTCCGCTAGTCACTCTTCTCTCCTCTCACTCCTCAGATGCTGCTCCTCACTCAGTCCCACTAGTCACTCTTCTTTCCTCTCACTCCTCAGATGCTGCTCCTCACTCAGTCCCACTACTAGTCACTCTTCTCTCACTCCTCAGCTCATGCCCCTCTCTCAGTCCCACCACTAGTCACTCTTCTCTCCTCTCACTTCTCAGATGCTGCTCCTCTCACAGTACCGCCACTGGTTGCTCTTCTCTCCTCTCACTCCTCAGATGCGGCTCCTCTCTCAGTCCCACCACTAGTCACTCTTCTCTGCTCTCACTCCTCAGATGCAAATATAGGATGGAGTTCAAGCTTTCATCTCTTACTTACAAAACTCTTCTCCAATCTGTCTCCCTCATACTTCACTACACTCTTTCCAGATATATCGTTTTATGTGAAACCTTCACCATGTTACCAATTTTCACCTTTTATCCTCCCCAGTCATCTCACTTACAAATGGCAGCTATCCAACATGTCCCCTGAGTGCCCTCTGGATTCCACCTGAGAACCTCAAAACCTGCTTCACCCTTGTCTGTCTGCCCTCACAGCCATCGATGGTCATGTAATAAATGTGAGAGGCAGCAAACTCTTGCTTGTACATCTTGCAGCACTACTCCCTCTGGCAGCTAGTTGGTGCTGTTGAGAGGGAAGCAGACAGTCTCTCAATTCATTTCAATGGAGAGTTCATCTACGCTCTCCTAAAAACTGGACCCCACAGGAAAACAGAGCGACCAGCAGTGTTGCTCGGATACCCCCAATTACAAATTCAAGTAAATCCGGCCACGGCAGCGTTGAAATCCGGATACGCCGTGATCATGATCCGGATTTGAAACGGAATTCCGAATTTGACTCGGATTTTAGCCGTGATTGTATGTAGAATACGTGATCACGGCCATTACGTCTAATGGATTAGACTGTAAAGTTAATAGCAAAGCCCCCATACATGCTACAATCACCAAAATTGCATGGATTATAAAGGTGAGAAGTGGCTACAACATAAAAAAAAAATTCAAAAAGAACCAGCCGACTTTAGCGGTTAACAGCAAAGCACCCTTACATGCTAGAAACACCAAATTTGCCAGATATTTTAAGAAGAGAGGCCATCACAAATTCGGAATCTGACCTCGTGGTCAAGAAAAACAGCTCTTGATCACGGGTTACCTGTGATCACGAGGCCGAGGAGAGCAACACTGGCGTCCAGGACAGGGCAGAGCAACAATCGGTAGATAAAAGGAGAACAGGCTGTTTGGATCACACAGTCCCCAGTGCCTGCAGAGATACATGCAGGTGGTGAAGGCCACTGGGAGGTGAGGGTCGAAAGGACCCTCACCTTTTTCGGACGTTCACTATATAAAGTGAAGTACACCACTTCCACCCCCAGCCCTGCCCTGCATCTATTTCCAGAAACTTATCATCTGTGTGAACAACAAGAACATTTTGGAAAACGTATTTCTTAGTTTAATGTTTATTGAATAAGTTCGTCATTCCAGCTGTAAATGATATGCCATCTATCAAAAGGCTGTCGAAATATTTACGGGACGTAAGCCGAGACCCCGGCACTCAACGATACCTCAGCGAGGTTCTTGAGAAAGCCGGCCTCGGATAATCAGGCCTTCGATTGCCCAGTCCTTCCCCCCTCCCGGCATCCCCGCTGGGTCCTATTTTATCAGGTCAAACATTACAACACCCGGGGGTGTGCTGGCGGTCAGGGTAGGACATGGCATAGGCAACATTGCCTCCAGCATATGTTTCCCATCACGCAGGCCTATTTGTTCTCATTAAAACCTGCCTTTTAGCTGTTTTGCTCGACAAATAAAAGCAACAACTGAATTCATCTGGAACAGGTTTACCGGGACGGAGTTTTGGGAAAAAAGGTTGGGTGACGTCACCGTTAGGCCGAGCCTGTCCGCAGCCTCAAAAACACATGTGGCTGATTCTGAAAGGTCCGCTCTTCATAGGGAATAATTTGTTATGCTTTAATGAGTATTCACGAAGCATCAAAGCCACCGGACCTTCAGAAAAAAAACATATTTATTGATAAGTTCTCAGAGTAGATCCACAGAGCTTCTCCGGCCGGCCAGAGGGAAACACGGCCTTCTAATGAATGTTTCATGCGGACTTTGATGCAACTGCCAATCACTGTCTGCAGGTCGACCGAAAAACACAGACAACTGCACTTTTCAGTTTACAAATCTCACCTTTTTCTATTGAACATTAGTATCTGTCAAGTGGTATCTATCACTCAGCAACGATCTGCAGATCTCTGGAGAGGCTAGAAGACAAAAATCTGTACAATAAATCAATATGTATCTGTCAGGAGGGGAGGGGCAGAACAATGTTCTGCAGATCTCTAGAGAGGTCAGTGATGGGATAATCTGCAGAATATATACAATATGTATCTGTCAGGAGGGGAGGGGCGGAGCAATGTTCTGCAGATCTCTAGAGAGGTCAGTGATGGGATAATCTGCAGAATATATACAATATGTATCTGTCAGGAGGGGAGGGGCAGAGCAATGTTCTGCAGATCTCTAGAGAGGTCAGTGATGGGATAATCTGCAGAATATATACAATATGTATCTGTCATAGTGTTGGGCGAACACCTGGATGTTCGGGTTCGGGCCGAACAGGCCGAACATGGGCTAGATGTTCGGCATGTTCGGCCCGAACCCCGAACTCAATGCAAGTCAATGGGGACCCGAACATGCCGCAATACGGCCCCCCTATGGGGTCGCAGGCATAAGGGGGGAGCATGCCCCGATCGCGGGGGGGGGGGGGGGTCGGAAATTCCCCCCCACCCCCTCCACTAGCACTCCCCCCTCTGCCCGCTTCCCCATAAAAAAGTTTGCGTAAAGTTAAATAGTACCGGTGGTGGCTGCTGCAGTGGCTGGCCTGGCAGTGGTGTGAGTGAGGAGGAGGAGTCCGAGTAGGACGCGTTGAAGCCGGGTAGCGGGCGGTTCAGCGGTAGTACCCTTGTGGTACTTCCGCCCTTTCTCTGACCTCACGTCCTCTACGTGATGACGCATACGAGGGTACGCGTGACGCAAGGGTACTACTGCTGAACCGCCCGCTGCCCGGCCTCAACGCGTCCTACTCGGACTCCTCCTCCTCACTCACACCACTGCCAGGCCAGCCACTGCAGCAGCCACCACCGGTACTATTTAACTTTACGCAAACTTTTTTATGGGGAAGCGAGCAGAGGGGGGAGCGCTAGCGGAGGGGGTGGGGAGAATTTCCGACCCCCCCCTCGCGATCGGGGCATGCTCCCCCCTTATGCCTGCGACTCCATAGGGGGGGCGTATTCGGCCGAACAGGGGCCCTGTTCGGCCGGGCATTGAGCAGTTTGGGCGAACCCGAACTAAAAGGCCGAACACCATCAGGTGTTGCTCGAGGGGCAGAGCAATGTTCTGCAGATCTTTAGAGAGGTCAGTGATGGGATAATCTGCAGAATATATACAATATGTATCTGTCAGGAGGGAGAGGGGGGGCAGAGCAATGTTCTGCAGATCTCTAGAGAGGTCAGTGATAGGATAATCTGCAGAATATATACAATATGTATCTGTCAGGAGGGGAGGGGCGGAGCAATGTTCTGCAGATCTCTAGAGAGGTCAGTGATGGGATAAGCTGCAGAATATATACAATATTTATCTGTTAGGAGGGGAGGGGCAGAGCGATGTTCTGCAGATCTCTAGAGAGGTCAGTGATGGGATAATCTGCAGAATATACACAATATGTATATGTCATGAGGGGGAGGGGCAGAACAATGCTCTGCAGATCTCTAGACAGGGATATTGAGGCTGCCATATGTTTTATTTCCTGTTAAAGGGATACTGTAAGGGGGCGGGAGGGGATGAGTTGAACTTACCCGGGACTTCTAATGGTCCCCCGCAGACATCCTGTGCCCGCGCAGCCACTCACCGATGCTCCGGCCCCGCCTCCGGTTCACTTCTGGAATTTCAGACTTTAAAGTCTGAAAACCACTGTGCCTGCGTTGCCCTGTCCTCAATCCTGCTGACGTCACCAGGAGCGTACTGCACAGACCATACTGGGCCTGCGCAGTACGCTCCTGGTGCCATCAGCGGGAGTGAGGACTAGTGGTGCTCAAATACCCCTTTTCAAAATTCGAGTTAGGTCGAATTCGAATAGTAAATTATTCGAGGTCAGTCGAATATTCGAGTCGAATAATTTTTACTATTCGATTCGACCTCGGAATTCGAGCTCACTATTCGAGTCGGTATTCGAGCTCATTATTCGAGCTGACTATTCGAAATGGCCTTAAATAGCTTCCAACACTTGATTTGAGGGTGAATGATGCAAGAAACCTCTTTTTTTCCAAGTAACAACAGCAAGTGATTATGTGGGGATGTTCCTTTAAAAAAAAAAAGTTGAAAAGAGAAGTTGTGTCCAGAAATTTGTTCAGTACTGTATATACTTCTTCTTCTTCTTCTTTATCTTCTATATCTTCTTCTTCTTCTTCTTCTTCTATATCTTCTTCTTCTATATCTTCTTCTTCTATATCTTCTTCTATATCTTATTCTTCTTTTATATTGTCTTCTTCTTCTTCTTCATCTTCTTCATCATCATCTTCTTCTTCTTCATCTTCTTTTTCTTTATCTTCTTCATCTTCTTCATCTTCTTCTTCATCTTCTTCATCTTCTTCATCTTCTTCTTCTTCATCTTCTTCATCTTCTTCTTCTTCATCTTCTTCATCTTCATCTTCTTCATCTTCTTCATCTTCTTCATCTTCTTCATCTTCTTCATCTTCTTCATCTTCTTCTTCTTCTTCATCTTCTTCTTCTTCATCTTCTTCTTCTTCATCTTCTTCATCTTCATCTTCATCTTCTTCTTCTTCATCTTCTTCATCTTCTTCTTCTTCATCTTCATCTTCATCTTCTTCTTCTTCATCTTCTTCTTCTTCATCTTCTTCTTCTTCTTCATCTTCTTCATCTTCTTCATCTTCTTCTTCTTCTTCATCTTCTTCTTCTTCTTCATCTTCTTCATCTTCATCTTCTTCATCTTCTTCATCTTCATCTTCTTCATCTTCTTCATCTTCTTCATCTTCTTCATCTTCATCTTCTTCATCTTCTTCATCTTCTTCATCTTCTTCATCTTCTTCTTCTTCATCTTCATCTTCTTCTCCTTCTTCTTCTTCTTCTTCTTCTTCTTCTTCTTCTTCTTCTTCATCTTCATCTTCTTCTCCTTCTTCTTCTTCTCCTTCTTCTTCATCTTCTTCATCTTCTTCTATATCGTCTTCTTCTTCACTTATTTCTCTTTTCAAATTTTTTTTTTAAAGGAATGCAGCTATTTTTGAGCGTAACAAATAGCTGGTGGCGCACGCATGTTGGAAGCGCCATTGTATGTGCTCCCTGGCAGTGGAAACACACAGACAGCAGGAGGTAAATTCAGCAGCAGGAGGAGGAGAATGAGTGTGTGGCAGCAGGCAGTCAATGAGGCAGGCAGCGTGACATAATAGCCCTGGTACCTAGCGGTGATACCAGGGCTGTAAATAAACACAGCAGGCAGGAGGTCCCAGACAGCGGTCGTGCAGCCCACATTGTGTCCAATACACAACTGGGACAACACAGTTTTCAACCCGGGCACCTCAGAAAAATTAAACCTTTTTTTTTGGGGGGGGGGTTTGTTTTGTTTTTACAACAAATTACACAGATATAGCTATTTTTTGACGTAATAGCTGGTGGCAGAGTGGCAGCAGAAGGTAAATCTGTGTACCCTGGCAGTGGGAAACACAGACAGACAGCAGCAGCAGCAGGAGGAATGGAGGAGTAATTATGTGTGCAGCTATTGTTTGACGTAATAGCTGGTGGCAGAGTGGCAGCAGAAGGTAAATCTGTGTACCCTGGCAGTGGGAAACACAGACAGACAGCAGCAGCAGCAGGAGGAGGAATGGAGGAGTAATGTGAGCAGCTATTGTTTGACGTAATAGCTGGTGGCAGAGTGGCAGCAGAAGCTAATTCTGTGTACCCTGGCAGTGGGAAACACAGACAGACAGCAGCAGCAGCAGGAGGAATGGAGGAGTAGTGTGAGTGTGGCAGCAGGTAGGCAGCGTGACATAATAGCCCTGGTACCTAGCGGTGATACCAGGCCGTAAATGAACACAACAGGAGGTCCCAGACAGCGGTCGTGCAGCCCACATCGTGTCCAATACACAACTGGGACAACACAGTTTTCAACCCGGGCACCTCAGAAAAATTAAACCTTTTTTTTTGTAATGGTTTTGTAGTTTTGGTTTTACAACCAATTACACAGATATAGCTATTTTTTGACGTAATAGCTGGTGGCAGAGTGGCAGCAGAAGGTAAATCTGTGTACCCTGGCGTTGGGAAACACAGACAGACAGACAGCAGCAGCAGCAGGAGGAATGGAGGAGTAATTATGTGTGCAGCTATTGTTTGACGTAATAGCTGGTGGCAGACTGGCAGCAGAAGGTAATTCTGTGTACCCTGGCAGTGGGAAACACAGACAGACAGCAGCAGCAGGAGGAATGGAGGAGTAGTGTGAGTGTGGCAGCAGGCAGGCAGCGTGACATAATAGCCCTGGTACCTAGCGGTGATACCAGGCCGTAAATGAACACAACAGGAGGTCCCAGACAGTGGTCGTGCAGCCCACATCGTGTCCAATACACAACTGGGACAACACAGTTTTCAACCCGGGCACCTCAGAAAAATTAAACCTTTTTTTTTTTTATGGTTTTGTAGTTTTGGTTTTACAACCAATTACACAGATATAGCTATTTTTTGACGTAATAGCTGGTGGCAGAGTGGCAGCAGAAGGTAAATCTGTGTACCCTGGCAGTGGGAAACACAGACAGACAGCAGAAGGGCAGTACACAGCAGCCCACTGTAGGTGTAAAATGTGTGGCTGCAGGCGACGTAATAGTCAAAGTGAACCAGGCTGGCTTAGTGAGCAGGAGCCAGGAGGTGGTAAAGGGTGGTAAGGCACATTAACGATGGTTCTTAGCCAGTTCATGTCCCCCTCTCGCCGACAACAGGGGCCAGGAACTCGCCTTCCACCCACGCCTGGTTCATCTTGAGAAACGTCAGTCTGTCCACAGACTTGTGAGACAGACGTGAGCGTTTCTCGGTGACCACACCACCAGCTGCACTGAAGCAGCGCTCGGACAGCACGCTGGAAGGGGGGCAGGACAGCACTTCCAGGGCGTACTGCGCCAGCTCGCTCCAGATCTCCAGGCGCTTGACCCAATACTCCATGGGATCAACAGGGGCATCGCTGTCAAGCCCGCTGTAGGACCCCATGTAGTCAGCCACCATGCGGGTCAGGCGCTGGCTGTGACCGGTGGAGGATGCTGCTGCATGCACCTCCTCTCTAGTCACTGCTGCCGGAGCCTCTACAGTCCTGTAGAGCTCGTGGCTGAGAGACAGCAGGTCTGTGGGGCGCTTGCTGCTGGATGCAGGCACCTGCTGCTGCCTCTGTGCTGGCTGCTGGACAGTGGGGGTGGAAGGCTGGGGGAAGGCTTCCTCCAAGCGCTCAACAAGGGCCTGCTGCAAGCTCCTTATTTGTTGCGCTGGGTCTCCTCCTGCAGGCGGCAGGAACTGGCTCAACTTCCCCTTGAGGCGTGGGTCCAACATCATGCTGATCCAGATGTCCTCCCTCTGCTTCATCTGGATCACCCTGGGGTCTCTGCGCAGGCACGTCAGCATGTGCGCTGCCATTGGGAAGACGTCTGCTGGCACATCGACGGCAGTGCTGCTGTCCTCATCCTCCTCCTCTGCCTCGTCAGCCTCATCCTCTCTCCACCCCCGCACCAACTCAGCTGCACTGTGCTGCTCCCCCTCATCAGCAGCAAGGTCAGGGACCTCCACCAAGTCCTCCTCCTCCTCCCCCTCAGAGGTGGACTGTGCAGCTGCTTGCCGCTCCTGCTGGTCCAAGGCTGCCGCTCCCTGTTCCAGCAAAGCATCGAGGGCCCTGTTCAGCAGACAAACCAGGGGCACCCACTCGCAGACCATAGCATGGTCCCTGCTCACCATGTTAGTGGCCTGCAGAAAGGGAGCCAGCACTAAGCACACCTGCTGCATGTGCCTCCAGTCATCATCGGGGACGATGGACGGGATGTTGCTGGTCTTGTCCCTTCTCTGAGCGGCGGAAACAGTGGCCAGGGCAAGGTACTGGTTGACAGCGTGCTTCTGTTCAACCAGACGCTCCAACATCACCAGGGTGGAGTTCCAGCGAGTCGGAACGTCAAGGATCAGCCGATGGCGTGGCAGATCCAGCTCCTTTTGCACGTCTTCCAGGCTCGCACAGGCTGCAGCCGAGCGCCGGAAGTGACGCACAACGTTCCTTGCCGTTTCCAGCAGTTCGCCCATCCCCTGGTAGGTGCGCAAGAACTTCTGCACCACCAGGTTCAGCACGTGGGCAAGACAGGGGATGTGGGTCAGGTTTCCCCTGTCTATTGCGGCAACCAGATTGGCCCCATTGTCGGCCACCACCTCTCCGACTCTGAGGCCTCTGGGGGTCAGCCAAATCCTCTCCTGCTCCTGGAGTTTGGCCAACACATGGGTTGCCGTCAGCTTGGTCTTCCCAAGGCTGACCAAGTGCAGCAGCGCTTGGCAGTGGCGGGCCTTCACGCTGCTGCTGAGGCGGGGGGTTTGGCCAGGTGTGCCGGAGGATGGCAGAGGATCGGAGGAACCTGCTGCAGTTCCCCTGACCCTGCGGGGTGGCACCACCCACTGTGTTGCTGCTGCTGCTGTGCCCGCTGCTGCTCTCCCATCCTCACCCCCTTCCACCAAGCTGACCCAGTGGACAGTGAAGGACAGGTAGCGGCCTGTCCCGAAGCGGCTGCTCCAGGAGTCCATGGTGACGTGGACCCTTTCACCAACCGCGTGCTCTAGCCCTCGCTCCACATTAGCCATCACAAAGCGGTGCAGTGCAGGAATGGCCTTGCGGGAGAAAAAGTGTCTGCTGGGGAGCTGCCAGTCTGGGGCTGCGCAAGCAAGCAGCGCACGAATGTCGCTCCCCTCCTGCATGAGCGTGTACGGCAGGAGTTGGGAGCACATGGCCCGTGCCAGCAAGCCGTTCAGCTGCCGCACGCGACGGCTGCTGGGAGGCAGAGCCCTAACCACCCCCTGGAAGGACTCGCTCAAAAGGCTCTGGCGTGGCCTTTTGCTGGCACGGGAATCAGCAGACACAGCGGAGGAGGCCACTGAGGACTGGCTGCCAGAACAGGCCTCAGTGTCGGCGGCAGGAGTTGCAGAGGGGGGAGGAGCAGTGCGTTTCCGCACTCCTGCTGGTGCTGCTGGAGGAGCAGGAGGGCGGGTGGCTGCTGTTGCTGCTGCTGCTGCTGCTGAAGGCTGTGCAGTGATGGGTGTGGTGCCACTGCCAGCACCAGATGCCTTCAGCCTCTGGAACTCCTCATGCTGGTGGAAATGTTTCGCAGCAAGGTGGTTGATAAACGAGCTAGTGCTGAACTTTAAGGGGTCTGCACCTCTGCTCAACTTCCGCTGACAGTGGTTGCAAGTGGCGTACTTGCTGTACACAGTGGGCATGGTGAAATATCGCCAGATTGGTGACAGAAACATCCCCCTACGGCATGGAAGCGCTGCTGCCTGTCTCCCTGTGGTGGTTGGGGGGGGGGGGGGGCTTGGGTGCGGCTGGTGGTGGTACTGGCAGATGCTGCTGCTGCTGCTGCTGAGCCTGAGACACCAGCAGGCTGTGGGACCTGCCTACTGCTGCCAATGCTTGCAATGATGCGCCTCCTTGCAAGGCCCACAAGCGCATCCTCCTCCTCCTCCTCAGAGCTGCTGAGGACGACATCCCCTGGAGGTGGTGGCACCCAGTCTCTGTCTGTCACCGGGTCATCATCATCCTCCCCCTCCTGAAACATGTCCTGCTGGGATGATGACCCCCCAAACTCCTCTCCTGATGCATGGATGGGCTGCTTGACTGTCGCCACAGTCTTGCTGTCCAATCCCTCATCCCCCAAAGTGCCCATCAGCATCTCCTCCTCAAGATCGCCAACAACAGCAGACAATTTACTCATGATGCCTGGGGTCAAAAGACTGCTGAATGACAGGTCGGCGAGTGACGGTGAACTGGCCTCCTCCCCAGACCCTGCTGGGCGGCTGCTGCGAACAGGGGTGGTGGTGGTGGTGGTGAGGGTGGAGGCCTCGGATGCAGAGCTGATGGCGGGCTGCTCATCCTCCGTCATGAGTTGCACCACAGTGTCTGCATGCTTTTCCTCAATGGGACGTTTCCGACCCGGCTGGAGGAAAATCGGAGCAGGTGCTACACGCTGCTGCTGCTGTGTCTCTGCAGCGTGAGTTGCAGATGCTCCTGCTGGGCGGCGCCCAAGGCGTCCACGGCCAGTGGCTATGGGAGGAATGTTAGCCACTGACGCTGCTGCTGCTGCTGCTGCGGAACTGTGCATGGTGGCGCGGCCGCGGCCTGCCACAATGCTGCTCCCTCTCCTCCTGATTCCCTTGCTGCCCTTCCCCTTGCCCAAACCACGCTGGCTGCCACTTCCAGACATCTTCGATGTTTTGGGCGTATAGACAAAAGTTTTTTAAAAGGGCGGGTGAAAAGTGGGGTACTTTAATGGAGTGGGTTGGTGGGTGAGGTGACTGAGTGAGTGTCCCTAGTACAGTAAGTAAGTAGTAACAGTCAGGAAGTACAACTAGCAGTTACAATAATCAGTAGTAATCACAAGTAAATTTAGTGTGTGTACACTACAGACAGTGAGTGCACGCACGCGCAAACACGCGCAGGAGCTAGCCTATGAACAGTGACTGAGTGAGTGTCCCTAGTACAGTAAGTAAGTAAGTAGTAACAGTCAGTAAGTACAACTAACTAATTACAATAATCAATCAGTAATCAGAAGGAAATAGAGTGTGTGTAGTGTGTGTACACAGACAGTGAGTGCACACAAGCAGGAGCTAGTAGCCTATGAACAGTGACTGAGTGTCCTAGACTCCTAGTACAGTAAGAGTAAGTAGTAACAGTAAGTACAACTAACTAATTACAATAATCAATCAGTTATCAGAAGGAAATACAGTGTGTGACTGTGTGTAGTGTGTGTACACAGACAGTGAGTGCACACACGCAGGAGCTAGTAGCCTATGAACAGTGACTGAGTGTCCTAGACTCCTAGTACAGTAAGAGTAAGTAGTAACAGTAAGTACAACTAACTAATTACAATAAGCAATCAGTTATCAGAAGGAAATAGAGTGTGTGTAGTGTGTGTACACAGACAGTGAGTGCACACACGCAGGAGCTAGTAGCCTATGAACAGTGACTGAGTGTCCTAGACTCCTAGTACAGTAAGAGTAAGTAGTAACAGTAAGTACAACTAACTAATTACAATAATCAATCAGTTATCAGAAGGAAATAGAGTGTGTGTAGTGTGTGTACACAGACAGTGAGTGCACACACGCAGGAGCTAGTAGCCTATGAACAGTGACTGAGTGTCCTAGACTCCTAGTACAGTAAGAGTAAGTAGTAACAGTAAGTACAAACAACTAACTAATTACAATAATCAATCAGTTATCAGAAGGAAATAGAGTGTGTGTAGTGTGTGTACACAGACAGTGAGTGCACACACGCAGGAGCTAGTAGCCTATGAACAGTGACTGAGTGTCCTAGACTCCTAGTACAGTAAGAGTAAGTAGTAACAGTAAGTACAAACAACTAACTAATTACAATAATCAATCAGTTATCAGAAGGAAATAGAGTGTGTGTAGTGTGTGTACACAGACAGTGAGTGCACACACGCAGGAGCTAGTAGCCTATGAACAGTGACTGAGTGTCCTAGACTCCTAGTACAGTAAGAGTAAGTAGTAACAGTAAGTACAACTAACTAATTACAATAAGCAATCAGTTATCAGAAGGAAATAGAGTGTGTGTAGTGTGTGTACACAGACAGTGAGTGCACACACGCAGGAGCTAGTAGCCTATGAACAGTGACTGAGTGTCCTAGACTCCTAGTACAGTAAGAGTAAGTAGTAACAGTAAGTACAAACAACTAACTAATTACAATAATCAATCAGTTATCAGAAGGAAATAGAGTGTGTGTAGTGTGTGTACACAGACAGTGAAAGCACACACGCAGGAGCTAGTAGCCTATGAACAGTGACTGAGTGTCCTAGACTCCTAGTACAGTAAGAGTAAGTAGTAACAGTAAGTACAAACAACTAACTAATTACAATAATCAATCAGTTATCAGAAGGAAATAGAGTGTGTGTAGTGTGTGTACACAGACAGTGAGTGCACACACGCAGGAGCTAGTAGCCTATGAACAGTGACTGAGTGTCCTAGACTCCTAGTACAGTAAGTAGTAACAGTAAGTACAACTAACTAATTACAATAATCAATCAGTTATCAGAAGGAAATAGAGTGTGTGTAGTGTGTACACAGACAGTGAGTGCACACACGCAGGAGCTAGTAGCCTATGAACAGTGACTGAGTGTCCTAGACTCCTAGTACAGTAAGTAGTAACAGTAAGTACAACTAACTAATTACAATAATCAATTACAATAATCAATCAGTTATCAGAAGGAAATAGAGTGTGTGTAGTGTGTACACAGAAAGTGAGTGCACACACGCAGGAGCAGCTAGTAGCCTATGAACAGTGACAGTGAGTGTCCTAGTACAGTTACAGTATATAACTACAATACTAATACAATCAGTAGTAAAGGACAGCAGAAATACTGGTATAGAATAGAGAGAAATAAACAGAGGACAGGAGGACAGCTGCCCACACAGGCAAGGCCCTGAGGCCTAAAGCTGTAAGCCTGCAGCAGCTGGCCTGTCTCTATGTAACCAGTGGTGCTCAGCAGAGCTCGAATATTCGAGTAGTTCGAATATTCGAGCTCTTTTTCAGCTATTCGAGCTCGGTATTCGAGCTCCGAATAGCTGGAGCTATTCGAATGGGCTATCCGAGTACACTCGAATAGCCCATTCACTATTCGAGCTATTCGAGCCACCCGGCGCTATTCGAGCTCGGTACCGAGCTCGAATAGCGTCATAGCCCAGATTGATGTCCTTAGAGCCAATCAGAGGGCTCCCAGGCCCTCTGACGGCAGCCAATCACAGAGGGGGACCCTGGCCAGCCCCTACCCTATAAATAGCGGCCGCCATGTTAGGTTTTTCCATGCTTGCCTGAGACTTGTACAGAGAGAGAGTTGCTCCTTTGTGCTTTGGCTTAGCAAGTGCTCTATTGTGGTCATTTACCTAGCGTTTTTGCTCACCTACACCTGCCATATACACCTATATTGTTGTTAGTTAGATAGACATTGTATTTTAGTTAGTAGCTTGTGTGTTACATTAGAGAACTGCAGGCAGCTGCTGCAAGCTTACAGGTTTAGGCCTCAGGGGGGCCTTGCCTCTGTGGGCAGCTGTCCTCTGTTTATTTCTCTCATATTCTATACCAGTATTTCTGCTGTCCTTTACTAATAGTATTGTAGTTATACTGTACTAGGAGTAGGACACTCACTGACTGTCACTGTTTATAGGCTACTAGCTAGCTCCTGCGTGTGTGCACTCACTCACTGTCTGTGTGTACACACACTCTATTTCCTTCTCATTACTGTTTGATTATTGTTAGTTGTACTTACTTACTACTTACTCTTACTGTACCCGTAGGGACACTCACTGTCACTGTTCATATAGGCTACTACTACCTCCTGCGTGTGCGCACTCACTGTCTGAGTGTACACACACAACACACACTCTATTTCCTTCTGATCGCTGATTGATTATTGTAATTAGTTAGTTCTACTTACTGTTACTACTTGTACTTACTCACTCTTACTGTACTAGGAGTCTAGGACACTGAGTCACTGTGTTCATAGGCTACTAGCTCCTGCCTGCGTGCACTCACTGTCTGAGTGTACACACACCCACACTCCATTTCCTTCTGATCGCTGATTGATTATTGTAATTAGTTAGTTCTACTTACTGGTGTTACTACTTACTCTTACTGTACTAGGAGTCTAGGACACTCAGTCACTGTGTTCATAGGCTACTAGCTCCTGCCTGCGTGCACTCACTGTCTGAGTGTTCACACACCCACACTCCATTTCCTTCTGATCGCTGATTGATTATTGTAATTAGTTAGTTCTTCTTACTGTTACTACTTACTCTTACTGTACTAGGAGTCTAGGACACTCAGTCACTGTGTTCATAGGCTACTAGCTCCTGCGTGCGTGCACTCACTGTCTGAGTGTACACACACCCACACTCCATTTCCTTCTGATCGCTGATTGATTATTGTAATTAGTTAGTTCTACTTACTGTTATTACTTACTCTTACTGTACTAGGAGTCTAGGACACTCAGTCACTGTGTTCATAGGCTACTAGCTGCTGCGTGCGTGCACTCACTGTCTGAGTGTACACACACCCACACTCCATTTCCTTCTGATCGCTAATTGATTATTGTAATTAGTTAGTTCTTCTTACTGTTATTACTTACTCTTACTGTACTAGGAGTCTAGGACACTCAGTCACTGTGTTCATAGGCTACTAGCTCCTGCGTGCGTGCACTCACTGTCTGAGTGTACACACACCCACACTCCATTTCCTTCTGATCGCTAATTGATTATTGTAATTAGTTAGTTCTTCTTACTGTTACTACTTACTCTTACTGTACTAGGAGTCTAGGACACTCAGTCACTGTGTTCATAGGCTACTAGCTCCTGCGTGCGTGCACTCACTGTCTGAGTGTACACACACCCACACTCCATTTCCTTCTGATCGCTGATTGATTATTGTAATTAGTTAGTTCTACTTACTGTTATTACTTACTCTTACTGTACTAGGAGTCTAGGACACTCAGTCACTGTGTTCATAGGCTACTAGCTCCTGCGTGCGTGCACTCAGTGTCTGAGTGTACACACACCCACACTCCATTTCCTTCTGATCGCTGATTGATTATTGTAATTAGTTAGTTCTTCTTACTGTTACTACTTACTCTTACTGTACTAGGAGTCTAGGACACTCAGTCACTGTGTTCATAGGCTACTAGCTCCTGCGTGCGTGCACTCACTGTCTGAGTGTACACACACCCACACTCCATTTCCTTCTGATCGCTGATTGATTATTGTAATTAGTTAGTTCTACTTACTGTTATTACTTACTCTTACTGTACTAGGAGTCTAGGACACTCAGTCACTGTGTTCATAGGCTACTAGCTCCTGCGTGCGTGCACTCACTGTCTGAGTGTACACACACCCACACTCCATTTCCTTCTGATCGCTGATTGATTATTGTAATTAGTTAGTTCTTCTTACTGCTACTACTTACTCTTACTGTACTAGGAGTCTAGGACACTCAGTCACTGTGTTCATAGGCTACTAGCTCCTGCCTGCGTGCACTCACTGTCTGAGTGTACACACACTAAATTTACTTGTGATTACTACTGATTATTGTAACTGCTAGTTGTACTTCCTGACTGTTACTACTTACTTACTGTACTAGGGGACACTCACTCAGTCACCTCACCAACCAACCCACTCCATTAAAGTACCCCACTTTTCACCCGCCCTTTTAAAAAACTTTTGTCTATACGCCCAAAACATTGAAGATGTCTGGAAGTGGCAGCCAGCGCGGTTTGGGCAAGGGGAAGGGCAGCAAGGGAATCAGGAGGAGAGGGAGCAGCATTGTGGCAAGCCGCGGGCGCGCCACCATGCACAGTTCCGCAGCAGCAGCAGCAGCGTCAGTGGCTAACATTCCTCCCATAGCCACTGGCCGTGGACGCCTTGGGCGACGCCCAGCAGGAGCATCTGCAACTCACGCTGCAGAGACACAGCAGCAGCAGCGTGTAGCACCTGCTCCGATTTTCCTCCAGCCGGGTCGGAAACGTCCCATTGAGGAAAAGGATGCAGACACTGTGGTGCAACTCATGACGGAGGATGAGCAGCCCGCCATCAGCTCTGCATCCGAGGCCTCCACCCTCACCACCACCACCACCACCACCCCTGTTCGCAGCAGCCGCCCAGCAGGGTCTGGGGAGGAGGCCAGTTCACCGTCAGTCGCCGACCTCTCATTCAGCACTCTTTTGACCCCAGGCATGATGAGTCAATTGTCTGCTGTTGTTGGCGATTTTGAGGAGGAGATGCTGATGGGCACTTTGGGGGATGAGGGATTGGACAGCAAGACTGTGGCGACAGTCAAGCAGCCCATCCATGCATCAGGAGAGGAGTTTGGGGGGTCATCATCCCAGCAGGACATGTTTGAGGAGGGGGAGGATGATGTTGATGACCCGGTGACAGACAGAGACTGGGTGCCACCACCTCCAGGGGATGTCGTCCTCAGCAGCTCGGAGGAGGAGGAGGATGCGCTTGTGGGCCTTGCAAGGAGGCGCATCATTGCAAGCATTGGCAGCGACCCACAGCCTGCTGGTGTCTCAGGCTCAGCAGCAGCAGCAGCAGCAGCATCAGCCAGTACCACCACCAGCCGCACCCAAGCCCCCCCCCCCCCAACCACCACAGGGAGACAGGCAGCAGCGCTTCCATGCCGTAGGGGGATGTTTCTGTCACCAATCTGGCGCTTTTTCACCATGCCCACTGTGTACAGCAAGTACGCCACTTGCAACCACTGTCAGCGGAAGTTGAGCAGAGGTGCAGACCCCTTAAAGTTCAGCACCAGCTCGCTGATCAACCACCTTGCGGCTAAACATTTCCACCAGCATGAGGAGTTCCAGAGGCTGAAGGCATCTGGTGCTGGCAGTGGCACCACACCCATCACTGCACAGCCTTCAGCAGCAGCAACAGCAGCCACCCGCCCTCCTGCTCCTCCAGCAGCACCAGCAGGAGTGCGGAAACGCACTGCTCCTCCCCCCTCTGCAACTCCTGCCGCCGACACTGAGGCCTGTTCTGGCAGCCAGTCCTCAGTGGCCTCCTCCGCTGTGTCTGGTGATTCCCGTGTCAGCAAAAGGCCACGCCAGAGCCTTTTGAGCGAGTCCTTCCAGGGGGTGGTTAGGGCTCTGCCTCCCAGCAGCCGTCGCGTGCGGCAGCTGAACGGCTTGCTGGCACGGGCCATGTGCTCCCAACTCCTGCCGTACACGCTCGTGCAGGAGGGGAGCGACATGCGGGCGCTGCTTGCTTGTGCAGCCCCAGACTGGCAGCTCCCCAGCAGACACTTTTTCTCCCGCAAGGCCATTCCAGCACTGCACCGCTTTGTGATGGCCAATGTGGAGCGAGGGCTGGAGCACGCGGTTGGTGAAAGGGTCCACGTCACCATGGACTCCTGGAGCAGCCGCTTCGGGACAGGCCGCTACCTGTCCTTCACTGTCCACTGGGTCAGCTTGGTGGAAGGGGGTGAGGATGGGAGAGCAGCAGCGGGCACAGCAGCAGCAGCAGCAGCAACACAGTGGGTGGTGCCACCCCGCAGGGTCAGGGGAACTGCAGCGGGTTCCTCCGATCCTCTGCCATCCTCCGCCACACCTGGCCAAACCCCCCGCCTCAGCAGCAGCGTGAAGGCCCGCCACTGCCAAGCGCTGCTGCACTTGGTCAGCCTTGGCAAGACCAAGCTGACGGCAGCCCACGTGTTGGCCAAACTCCAGGAGCAGGAGAGGATTTGGCTGACCCCCAGAGGCCTCAGAGTCGGAGAGGTGGTGTCCGACAATGGGGCCAATCTGGTTGCTGCCATAGACAGGGGAAACCTGACCCACATCCCCTGTCTTGCCCACGTGCTGAACCTGGTGGTGCAGAAGTTCCTGCGCACCTACCAGGGGATGGGCGAACTGCTGGAAACGGCAAGGAATGTTGTGCGTCACTTCCGGCGCTCGGCTGCAGCCTGTGCGAGCCTGGAAGACGTGCAAAAGGAGCTGGATCTGCCACGCCATCGGCTGATCATTGACGTTCCGACTCGCTGGAACTCCACCCTGGCGATGTTGGAGCGTCTGGTTGAACAGAGGCACGCTGTCAACCAGTACCTTGCCCTGGCCACTGTTTCCGCAGCTCGGAGAAGGGACAAGACCAGCAACATCCCGTCCATCGTCCCCGATGATGACTGGAGGCACATGCAGCAGGTGTGCTTTGTGCTGGCTCCCTTCCTGCAGGCCACAAACATGGTGAGCAGGGACCATGCTATGGTCTGCGAGTGGGTGCCCCTGGTTTCTCTGCTGAACAGGGCCCTCGATGGTTTGCTGGAACAGGGAGCGGCAGCCTTGGACCAGCAGGAGCGGCAACCAGCTGCGCAGTCCACCTCTGAGGGGGAGGAGGAGGAGGACTTGGTGGAGGTCCCTGACCTGGCTGCTGATGAGGGGGATCAGCACAGCGCAGCTGAGTTGGTGCGGGGGTGGAGAGAGGATGAGGCGGCAGAGGAGGAGGATGAGGACAGCACTGACGTCGATGTGCCAGCAGACGTGGCCCGCCTCTTCCCAATGGCAGCGCACATGCTGGCGTGCCTGCGCAGGGACCCCAGGGTGATCCAGATGAAGCAGAGGGAGGACATCTGGATCAGCATGATGTTGGACCCACGCCTCAAGGGGAAGTTGAGCCAGTTCCTGCCGCCTGCAGGAGGAGACCCAGCGCAACAAATAAGGAGCTTGCAGCAGGCCCTTGTTGAGCGCTTGGAGGAAGCCTTCCCCCAGCCTTCCACCCCCACTGTCCAGCAGCCAGCACAGAGGCAGCAGCAGGTGCCTGCATCCAGCAGCAGCAAGCGCCCCACAGACCTGCTGTCTCTCAGCCACGAGCTCTACAGGACTGTAGAGGCTCCGGCAGCAGTGACTAGAGAGGAGATGCATGCAGCAGCATCCTCCTCCGGTCACAGCCAGCGCCTGACCCGCATGGTGGCTGACTACATGGGGTCGTACAGCGGGCTTGACAGCGATGCCCCTGTTGATCCCATGGAGTATTGGGTCAAGCGCATGGAGATCTGGAGCGAGCTAGCGCAGTACGCCCTGGAAGTGCTGTCCTGCCCCCCTTCCAGCGTGCTGTCCGAGCGCTGCTTCAGTGCAGCTGGTGGCGTGGTCACCGAGAAACGCTCACGTCTGTCTCACAAGTCTGTGGACAGACTGACGTTTCTGAAGATGAACCAGGCGTGGGTGGAAGGCGAGTTCCTGGCCCCTGTTGTCGGCGAGAGAGGGACATGAACTGGCTGCCGGAACCATCGTTAATGTGCCTTACCACCCTTTACCACCTCCTGGCTCCTGCTCACTAAGCCAGCCTGGTTCACTTTGACTATTACGTCGCCTGCAGCCACACATTTTACACCTACAGTGGGCTGCTGTGTACTGCCCTTCTGCTGTCTGTCTGTGTTTCCCACTGCCAGGGTACACAGAATGACCTTCTTCTGCTGCCACTCTGCCACCAGCTATTACGTCAAACAATAGCTATATTGGTTGCAAAACCGAAACCAAACAAACCATTAAAAAAAAAAAAGGTTTAATTTTTCTGAGGTGCCCGGGTTGAAAACTGTGTTGTTCCAGTTGTGTATTGGACACAATGTGGGCTGCACGACCGCTGTCTGGGACCTCCTGTTGTGTTTATTTACGGCCCTGGTATCACCGCTAGGTACCAGGGCTATTATGTCACGCTGCCTACCTGCTGCCACACTCACACTACTCCTCCATTCCTCCTGCTGCTGCTGTCTGTCTGTGTTTCCCACTGCCAGGGTACACAGAATTACCTTCTGCTGCCACACTGCCACCAGCTATTACGTCAAACAATAGCTGCTCACATAATTACTCTCCTCCATTCCTCCTCCTGCTGCTGCTGCTGTCTGTCTGTGTTTCCCACCGCCAGGGTACACAGATTTACCTTCTGCTGCCACTCTGCCACCAGCTATTACGTCAAAAAATAGCTATATATCTGTGTAATTGGTTGTAAAACCAAAACTACAAAACCATTACAAAAAAAGGTTTAATTTTTCTGAGGTGCCCGGGTTGAAAACTGTGTTGTCCCAGTTGTGTATTGGACACAATGTGGGCTGCACGACCGCTGTCTGGGACCTCCTGTTGTGTTTATTTACGGCCCTGGTATCACCGCTAGGTACCAGGGCTATTATGTCACGCTGCCTACCTGCTGCCACACTCACACTACTCCTCCATTCCTCCTGCTGCTGCTGTCTGTCTGTGTTTCCCACTGCCAGGGTACACAGAATTACCTTCTGCTGCCACACTGCCACCAGCTATTACGTCAAACAATAGCTGCTCACATAATTACTCTCCTCCATTCCTCCTCCTGCTGCTGCTGCTGTCTGTCTGTGTTTCCCACCGCCAGGGTACACAGATTTACCTTCTGCTGCCACTCTGCCACCAGCTATTACGTCAAAAAATAGCTATATATCTGTGTAATTGGTTGTAAAACCAAAACTACAAAACCATTACAAAAAAAGGTTTAATTTTTCTGAGGTGCCCGGGTTGAAAACTGTGTTGTCCCAGTTGTGTATTGGACACAATGTGGGCTGCACGACCGCTGTCTGGGACCTCCTGTTGTGTTTATTTACGGCCCTGGTATCACCGCTAGGTACCAGGGCTATTATGTCACGCTGCCTACCTGCTGCCACACTCACACTGCTCCTCCATACCTCCTCCTGCTGCTGCTGCTGCTGTCTGTCTGTGTTTCCCACTGCCAGGGTACACAGATGATTTACCTTCTGCTGCCACTCTGCCACCAGCTATTACGTCAAACAATAGCTGCTCGCCTACTCCTCCATTCCTCCTCCTGCTGCTGCTGTCTGTCTGTGTTTCCCACTGCCAGGGTACACAGAATTACCTTCTTCTGCTGCCACTCTGCCACCAGCTATTACGTCCAAAAATAGCTAAATTGGTTGTAAAACCAAAAACCAAAAAACCATTAAAAAAAAAAAAAGGTTTAATTTTTCTGAGGTGCCCGGGTTGAAAACTGTGTTGTCCCAGTTGTGTATTGGACACAATGTGGGCTGCACGACCGCTGTCTGGGACCTCCTGTTGTGTTTATTTACGGCCCTGGTATCACCGCTAGGTACCAGGGCTATTATGTCACGCTGCCTACCTGCTGCCACACTCACACTACTCCTCCATTCCTCCTGCTGCTGCTGTCTGTCTGTGTTTCCCACTGCCAGGGTACACAGAATTACCTTCTGCTGCCACACTGCCACCAGCTATTACGTCAAACAATAGCTGCTCACATAATTACTCTCCTCCATTCCTCCTCCTGCTGCTGCTGCTGTCTGTCTGTGTTTCCCACCGCCAGGGTACACAGATTTACCTTCTGCTGCCACTCTGCCACCAGCTATTACGTCAAAAAATAGCTATATATCTGTGTAATTGGTTGTAAAACCAAAACTACAAAACCATTACAAAAAAAGGTTTAATTTTTCTGAGGTGCCCGGGTTGAAAACTGTGTTGTCCCAGTTGTGTATTGGACACAATGTGGGCTGCACGACCGCTGTCTGGGACCTCCTGTTGTGTTTATTTACAGCCATGGTATCACCGCTAGGTACCAGGGCTATTATGTCACGCTGCCTACCTGCTGCCACACTCACACTACTCCTCCATTCCTCCTGCTGCTGCTGTCTGTCTGTGTTTCCCACTGCCAGGGTACACAGAATTACCTTCTGCTGCCACACTGCCACCAGCTATTACGTCAAACAATAGCTGCTCACATAATTACTCTCCTCCATTCCTCCTCCTGCTGCTGCTGCTGTCTGTCTGTGTTTCCCACCGCCAGGGTACACAGATTTACCTTCTGCTGCCACTCTGCCACCAGCTATTACGTCAAAAAATAGCTATATATCTGTGTAATTGGTTGTAAAACCAAAACTACAAAACCATTACAAAAAAAGGTTTAATTTTTCTGAGGTGCCCGGGTTGAAAACTGTGTTGTCCCAGTTGTGTATTGGACACAATGTGGGCTGCACGACCGCTGTCTGGGACCTCCTGTTGTGTTTATTTACGGCCCTGGTATCACCGCTAGGTACCAGGGCTATTATGTCACGCTGCCTACCTGCTGCCACACTCACACTGCTCCTCCATACCTCCTCCTGCTGCTGCTGCTGCTGTCTGTCTGTGTTTCCCACTGCCAGGGTACACAGATGATTTACCTTCTGCTGCCACTCTGCCACCAGCTATTACGTCAAACAATAGCTGCTCGCCTACTCCTCCATTCCTCCTCCTGCTGCTGCTGTCTGTCTGTGTTTCCCACTGCCAGGGTACACAGAATTACCTTCTTCTGCTGCCACTCTGCCACCAGCTATTACGTCCAAAAATAGCTAAATTGGTTGTAAAACCAAAAACCAAAAAACCATTAAAAAAAAAAAAAGGTTTAATTTTTCTGAGGTGCCCGGGTTGAAAACTGTGTTGTCCCAGTTGTGTATTGGACACAATGTGGGCTGCACGACCGCTGTCTGGGACCTCCTGTTGTGTTTATTTACGGCCCTGGTATCACCGCTAGGTACCAGGGCTATTATGTCACGCTGCCTACCTGCTGCCACACTCACACTACTCCTCCATTCCTCCTGCTGCTGCTGTCTGTCTGTGTTTCCCACTGCCAGGGTACACAGAATTACCTTCTGCTGCCACACTGCCACCAGCTATTACGTCAAACAATAGCTGCTCACATAATTACTCTCCTCCATTCCTCCTCCTGCTGCTGCTGCTGTCTGTCTGTGTTTCCCACCGCCAGGGTACACAGATTTACCTTCTGCTGCCACTCTGCCACCAGCTATTACGTCAAAAAATAGCTATATATCTGTGTAATTGGTTGTAAAACCAAAACTACAAAACCATTACAAAAAAAGGTTTAATTTTTCTGAGGTGCCCGGGTTGAAAACTGTGTTGTCCCAGTTGTGTATTGGACACAATGTGGGCTGCACGACCGCTGTCTGGGACCTCCTGTTGTGTTTATTTACAGCCATGGTATCACCGCTAGGTACCAGGGCTATTATGTCACGCTGCCTGCCTCATTGACTGCATGCTGCCACACACTCATCCTCCTCCTCCTGCTGCTAAATTTACCTCCTGCTGTCTGTGTGTTTCCACTGCCAGGGAGCACATACAATGGCGCTTCCAACATGCGTGCGCCACCAGCTATTTGTTGTTACGCTCAAAAATAGCTGCATTTCTTTAAAAAAAAAAAAATGAAAAGAGAAATAAGTGAAGAAGAAGACGATATAGAAGAAGATGAAGATGAAGAAGATGAAGAAGAAGAAGATGAAGAAGATGAAGAAGATGAATAAGAAGAAGAAGAAGAAGATGAAGAAGATGAAGAAGAAGATGAAGAAGATGAAGATGAAGAAGATGAAGAAGAAGATGAAGAAGATGAAGAAGAAGATGAAGAAGAAGAAGAAGAAGATGAAGAAGATGAAGAAGAAGAAGAAGAAGAAGAAGATGAAGAAGATGAAGATGAAGAAGATGAAGATGAAGAAGATGAAGAAGAAGATGAAGAAGATGAAGATGAAGAAGATGAAGAAGATGAAGAAGAAGATGAAGAAGATGAAGATGAAGAAGATGAAGAAGATGAAGAAGAAGATGAAGAAGATGAAGAAGAAGAAGAAGAAGAAGATGAAGAAGAAGAAGAAGATATAGAAGAAGAAGAAGAAGATATAGAAGATAAAGAAGAAGAAGAAGAAGTATATACAGTACTGAACAAAATTCTGGACACAACTTCTCTTTTCACCTTTTTTTTTTTTTAAAGGAACATCCCCACATAATCACTTGCTGTTGTCACTTGGAAAAAAATATGTTTCTTGCATCATTAACCCTCAAAACAAGTGTTGGGAAGCTATTTAAGGCCAATTCGAATAGTCAGCTCGAATAATGAGCTCGAATACCGACTCGAATAGTGAGCTCGAAGTCCGAGGTCGAATCGAATAGTAAAATTTATTCGACTCGAATATTCGACTGACCTCGAATAATTTACTATTCGAATTCGACCAAACTCGAATTTTAAAAAGGGGTATTTGAGCACCACTATATGTAACACAAAAGCTACTAACTAAAATACAATGTCTAACTAACTAACAACAATATAGGTGTGTATAGGAGGTGTATGTGAGCAAAAACGCTAGGTAAATGACCACAATAGAGCTCTTGCTAAGCCAAAGCACAAAGGAGCAACTCTCTCTCTGTACAAGTCTCAGGCAAGCACGGAGAAACCTAACATGGCGGCCGCTATTTATAGGGTAGGGGCTGGCCAGGGTCCCCCTCTGTGATTGGCTGCCGTCAGAGGGCCTGGGAGCCCTCTGATTGGCTCTAAGGACATCAATCTGGGCTATGACGCTATTCGAGCTCGGTACCGAGCTCGAATAGCGCCGTTTTGCTCGAATAGCTCGAATAGTGAATGGGCTATTCGAGTGTACTCGAATAGCCCATTCGAATAGCTACAGCTATTCGGAGCTCGAATACCGAGCTCGAATAGCTGGAAAAGAGCTCGAATATTCGAGCTACTCGAATATTCGAGCTCTGCTGAGCACCACTGGTGAGGACACGGCAACGCAGGCGCAGTGGTTTTCAGACTTTAAAGTCTGAAATTCCAGAAGTGAACCAGAGGCGGGGCCAGAGCATCGGTGAGTGGCTGCGCGGGCACAGGATGTCTGCGGGGGACCATTAGAAGCCCTGGGTAAGGTCAACTAATTTTCCCCCGACCCCCCTACAGTGTCCCTTTAAGCAATACCAGTTGCCTGGCTATCCTGCAGATCATCTGCCTCTAATACTTTTAGCCATAGCCCCTGAACAAGCATGCAGCAGATCAGGTGTTTCTGACATTATTGTCATATCTGACAAGATTAGCTTCATCCTTGTTTCTGGTGTTATTCAGACACTACTGCAGCAATAGATCAGCAGGGCTGCCAGGCAACTGGTATTGCTTAAAGAAACTATGTAAAGAAGAAAAAAAACCTCTGGGGGATACTTACTTCGGGAGGGGGAAGCCTCAAGGTCCCAATGAGGCTTTCCCCCATCCCTGTAGCTTCAGGGAATCCAGCGCTGACTCCCCCGAATCCTCCTGCAACAAGCTTGACAAGAGTTTATTTATTTACCTCTCCGGGATCCAGTGCACCAGTAACGGCTCTTCGTTTGGGTTAGGCGGAATTAGCCGAGCCTGATCATATCCCCTCTACTGTGCAGGCGCAAAGGACTCGCGGCTGGCTGCTCAGTAGAGCGGATCGATCTGGTTCGACTATTTCTGCCTTAACCCGAATGAAGAGCTGCTTGTGCACCTGCACAGGATATCAGTAGGTCAATATTAGCCTCGCCACACTTCGGGGGACCCTGGCACATGAATGGAGGGACGGAGAAGGACAGGGGAAGCCTCGTTAGGATCCAGAGGCTTCCCCCTCCCGAAGTGAGTATCCCTCAGAGGGATTTTTTTTATTTATTAAAGATTCTCTTTAAAAGAAATTAAATATGGCAGCCTCCATCTTCTTCACACCTCAGTTGTCCTTTAAGCTTGTAGCACCAAGAAGAGGTGGCCTCGATGTAACTGCAGCTGAAACATCACTGAACCTTGGCTTGCAAACTGTGATAATGTCTAGTGTTGGTTTAAATTGGCCAGAGTTTGGTATATGTTCAACCCACCCAAAATAGTGCCAACATTTGCATTTATGTGAGACCCCAATTTAAACTCCTTTGAAGTCAATGGGCACAACTTTCTGGTTTATGATCTGGTCTCTGGGGAGCTCGTAGAGCAGCCAAATGCAACAAAAAGGCAAGGAAAAACCACACACGTGTGAAGAACGCTGCGCTATATTGATTTTTTTTAATGGGGAAAATGTTTACAGGGATCATTTATGTCATGTCAAGGACAACATGAGAGAGACATAAATCCATCAATCCACAGCTTTCTATGTTGAACCTCAACTTGTGTCAGTCAATATGACAAATTAAAAAAACTGCCGTTCAGGAAGATGGTGCCTTAATTGGCAACCATGATCACAGGATTCTAGCCTTTTCGTTTTTTTCACTTTTCCCTACCAATTCACCTAGTTTTCCCCCGTGAAGGTGTGCAATGTGGTCTGGTGTAGCTTGGGACTCTTGTGCGGGTTGTGGGGAGTTCGGGACAGAATTTTTTCCCGCCTTGTCGCTGCCAGTGCGAATCTACGCGTCGTAGTCCGCAACTACGCATCATAGTTCATAGACGAAGTTTAAAAACATTGCGTACGTATTTCCGCGTAGTCGTAGTACCGCCATTCGAAGCTTCGCCCACTACACGTAGTTGACGTATGTATTGCGAACTCAACTACGCCAGCGGTAACTGTGTCTATAGGGATCATTGCGCATGCGCAGAAATATTATTGCCCTTCTGAACGTATATAATTTCGCATTGGAAGGTGGAATGTATGCATATATTAGTTCGCCCATGCGCATATTTAGTGGATTATTGTGGAAATTTTTTCGCATAAGGGCATAAGCGGTCGCATACACTACGCCTCGCACTACGCGAAGCTTCCGTATTTTAACGCGTAGTCTACAAAATGCAAACTTAGCGAAGATTCTGATTTTTAAACCGTAGTTTGTGAAGCGTAATTGCGTAGTTCCAGCGTAGCGAAGTTGGCTGACTACGACCCTCCCTACACTACTGCACCTTTTGAACTGGAACACCTTGGCCTACACTGCCAGATGTCAGCAATCGGGATCCTCAGCAGCGTCAGCCATCACCGCTGGTTTCATTCATGAAGAACTGGGTCATCGCTGCTGAACCTTTGCCTTCCTCTGCCGTAAACACCCCCCCCCTCCCCACCAACACCACACACACACACCCTCGATGTCTCCTTAGGGATGACAGATGATTGCCAAGTAACTGGTGGCACCATAATATGACAGCCTCTACTCTTGGCTTTCAGACATGTTGCCCCCCTAGGGCCCATTCTCACTTAAAGGATACCCAAACTGACATGTGACATGAGATAGACATGTGTACGTACAGTGTCTAGCATCTAGGTTCTCAACATGCGGTACGCGTACCCCAGGGGGTCTAGCACACAAATAACTAGGCTGTGTTTTTTCTTTCTCTGCCTGATAGAGTTAAATATCAGGTATGTAACTCAGACAGGAAGTGACTACAGTGTGACCCTCACTGATAAGAAATTCCAACTATAAAACACTTTCCTAGCAGAAAATGGCTTCTGAAAGCAAGAAAGAGATAAAAAGGGGAAATTCTTATCAGCTTTTACTGTAACAGTATAAGTAATCTGCTACACAAAAACGGTCCCAAAACCGCTCGGCATGTTTAGAAAACGACTCTAAACATGCCTAGAATCGCTCTGAAATCCGCTCCAAACACCTCTAGCGTTTTGCGGATCTGCTAGCGGTTTTGGTGTACACTGGGCCTCAGAGTTCTGACCTCAACCCGATTGAAATGCTATGGCATGACCTCAACAAAGTGATTTACACCAGATACCCAAAGAATTTTGCTAAACTGAAACAGTTCTGTAAAGAGGAATGGTTAAAAATTACTCCTGACTAGGGATGGTCGGAAATGTCGATTCTGCAGAAATTCCAATTTCCGCCAATGCCAATTACCGATTTTGCAGATTTCCGATTGGTTTCCGATTTCCGAGTAGTGGTTTTTATGGTCATTTTTTGCATTCTCTGATTGGTCCATTGTTTCCGAGTTCTGTGATTGGCCTAAAATTACCGAATTACAGTAATACAGTATTTCTGCAGAAATCCAATTTCCGAGTTCCGTTTTCCGAGTTCCGATCAGAAATTCAGATTTCTGATTGGAAATTCAGAAATTTCAACTCTGCGAAATCTGAGTGAGCATCCCTACTGCTGACCGTTATGCACGTCTGATCTGTAACTACAGGAAACGTTTGGTTAAGGTTATTGCTGCCAAAGAAGGTTCAATCAGTTATTAAATCCAAGGTTCACATACTTTTGCCACCTGCACTGTGAATGTTTACATGGTGTGTTCAATAAAAAATGGAAACATGTAATTTTTTGTGTGGTATTAGTTTAAGCAGACTGTGCTTGTCTATTGTGACTTAGATGAAGACCAGATCACATTTTATGACCAATTTGTGCAGAAATCCATATAATTCCGAAGGGTTCACATACTTTTTATTGCTACTTTATAACTGACAGCAACTGATATATTTCAGTTCTGACAAAATTCTGTTGGTGCATTATTACTATTATAAGGCATTCACATATTTATTCTGATCAATGATTGATGTGGTCACATGCCTGCCATTCTCCTGTTCTTAATTTAAATTATACCATCTGTGGCGAAACTGTGTGTGTGTGTGTGTGTGTGTGTGTGTGTGTGTGTGTGTGTGTGTGTGTGTGTGTGTGTGTGTGTGTGTGGTGTGTGTGTGGTGTGTGTGTGTGTGTGTGTGTGTGTGTGTGTGTGTGTGTGTGTGCGCGCGCGCGCGCGCGCGCGCAGCCAACAAGCAGGCCCTGCATGTGCTTTAGTGCTTTAGGCTGGGGATTGGGCAGGGTTTCCAGGCTGCCATATACTGTCAGTTACAACATTAGCCTCTGAGTGGAGCTGCAGAGTGCTGGCTCATTTAGAACCACGCACTGCCCACCAATGCCTCAACCCCCATCATGCCTTCTAATATAGCAACAACAAGTGAGACATCACTTTTAACCCCTTCCCCACCGCTAGTACGCATATCTACGCCCCTGAAAACTTTAGTTAACAACTAAGGCCCTAGATATGCATACCTGTGTATTTACCTCGCCTCTCGTGATCCCTGCGCTACTTCCGTTCATTATCGTCATCATCTCACCGATCCATGATCGGTGAACGGGAACAGCAGCTCCCAAAGCTGATGGCAGTGCCTGCGAACAATGACAGCCAGCGTCAGTGAGTCACCGGCATTCATTCACAAAGTGAAAGTAAATCAGATGCACATAACACTTCCTGTGTACTCTTCACAGTATATAGAAATTAAGAGTAGCACCATCTTGTGGCCAAAAAGTAAAAATGCCCCCACATACACTTTTATATATAAAAATAAATACATTTTTAAAATTCAGAAGCTATTAATTGCTGGTGTCAGAAATTTTGACCGAGTAACAGCTGAGATATTGAGAAAAACTTGATGAAATTATTATCCAGAGCTTTATAAGCCTAACAAGACATGACGCTGACAGTAACAGATGCACATTTAATTTTTTAAGCTTTCTTTCTGGCTGGACCTGGACTTTAAACAGCTGAGTTCTTCGAGATATAGAGCTTAAAAGAGGATTTTGTAGCTTTCTGTAACAACAAATGTATATTTAATGAAACAGCAGACTGGTGAGAGGGCATGAAAAATGATATCAAAGATTTTATTTTCGGTATCTTCTACAAGAAAATGAAGTAATATAAAAAACATCTAACATTCCACACTAAGGCTGGCACTGAACAGATGCAGTCCGGGATCGATAATGGGGAAAATATAGATAGTAACAAATGTATGCCAAACCACAGGGAAAATAACAGTGTTTTAGTATTACTGATAAACAAAAAAGATCATCTCTATTTTTGTCCCAACTAGCATAGCTCCTAACTTTTTGAGATAAGAAAGAGGGACACTTAAGCCACGCCCCTGCCACACCCATATTCACACCTCTGGCACACTCCTAGTCACGCATACCATAAAGATTTCATAAGAAAATATAGGGCCTGACTGATTCACATAGCTTTCTGTTAAATTATCTCACCATATTTATTACTTCACAATTTATCTCTCCTTAAATGACTTAACTCATGATTTACCTCTCCTTATTTGACATAACTCATGGTTTAGCTCTCTTTATCTAACTAACTTAACTCATGGTTTAGCTCTCCTTATCTAACTTAAATCATGGTTTAGCTCTCATTTGACATAACTCATGGTTTAACTCTTCTTATCTATTTATCTCATGAATTATCTTTCCTTATTTGTTTATCTCATGCATTAACACTCCTTACAGTTAAGGTAAAAAATAAGTAACCGTTCTGAATCAACCCCAAATTCTTTTTAATTTAAGCAACACTGGTCCTTTTTATCCTGGTTCATTTTACTTCCTATTAATATATTATATATTATATATATTATTATATATTCCAAAAAAACATACGGATAAGTTAATTGGCTCCCCCTAAAAAAAAAAAAAAAAAATTGGCCCTAGACTACAGTACTTACACTACATAATATAGACATATGACAATGGTAGGGATTAGATTGTGAGCTCCTTTGAGGGACAGTTAGTGACAATATATATACACTGTACAGCGCTGCGTAATATGTCGGCGCTATATAAATACTAAATAATAATAATAATATGAAAATGAGAATTTAAAGGATGTGAATATAATTTAGAGTCAATTAAATACATTTTCAGTAGAAAGGATATATATTTACATAGATATGTACATCAATTCTGAAAGAGGGACAAATGAGGAAGAAAGAGGGACAGAGGGGTCCCTAAAGAGGGACTGTCCCTCCAGAAGTGGGACAGTTGGGAGTTGGGAGAACTACAAATCATGATGCCCTCCAATGTTCACTCCGTTTCTCTTGCCTACACTTGGCGACCCTCACAGCCTGGGGGCCCGGGAGCAGCACTGGGGGCCATCTTGCGAAGCTCATAAAACACGTGTGGACATTGTAATCTTCACACCTATAGCAAGTATGGCCACAACAACACCTGATCTGAAGGATGGACCCCTTTATTGGAGGGAATTAAGTAGTATTTGGGGCTCTGGACCTCCCCCCTGCGGTCACAGGAGCTGCTCCCCTCTAGTTACGCCCCTGCTCCCAAATTCTCCCCTGCCCATGCTAAGAGTTGAGATGGTGGCATCAGTAGTGGTGAAGGTGTGCTACCTTTGGGGCGAGTCCTCTCTCCCATGACATGACCCCTTCAAGACACAGAAGCTCAACCAGATTTTCTGCTGTCACTATAGGTGCCCATACATTACTAGGTTTTTGGCATCGATATCAGGCCTGATTATAATGATCAAATCTGTCATATGCTGATCGATGCTGCAACATGGCCACCCAATCGATTGTCTCCATTGATTTCCGGTCAAGTGGATCATACGGGCATGCTGGAAAATCTTGGTCACGGCGATTAGGTGTATGATGGTATTATTGTTCCCATTCCCAATAGCCGTCAGACCTCTGGCTGGTTACCACTCAAATGTGTGCGTATTCCCTGGGCCCGTGGTGAGTGGTGCGTGCTCACCTGTCATGCTGGCGTGACTTGGCATCCCCTCCTGTGTCTGGCCTTTCTTTGAATTTTCCCCATAAGCACCTGTACCTAGGGGCATTGCTAGGATCCTAATGGTGGCAGTTAAAAAAAAACACCGGGGGCGCAGCCCAGCAGGTGGCACTAGAACACTTGCCAGTGGATTTCATGTTAAAACCTATTCAAAATCTTTCTTCGATTGTACATTTTTTTTTATTTCTCAAACAGCACTGAAGGAGGGGAGACTGGGACCCGCCGCCGGTTGAGCCTCAGACACCGCAGAGTGCCACTGAGCAGTGTTGCTTGTGAATTTTTGCCAGTCATTTTCGGATCGAAAGTGCTGTTTTTGATTTCAGGAAAGTTTTTGCGGAAATAGCTTGTATTTTCAAGTTTTTTTTTTCCAAAAACGCAAAAATCAATATTTTTTACCACGAAAACACAGAAAAAATGATATTTTACAACAAAAAAACAATATTTTTTTATGCAGGGCCGGCGCTCCCATAGAGGCAAAGGGGGCATTTGCCCCAGGGCCCCCGACCTCTGCAGAGGCCCTGCTGCACCGGTTCTGCTAAATATTGCCTGCTCCCCCGCTCGCTCTGCTCCCCGGGGCCCTTGCTAAAAAGCTGCTGGAACAATACTCACCTCTTCCGGTGGACGGCACAGCTCGGGCACTCTTGCCATGTTGTCCTCCACCTCCCCTATGACCCGGCGCATGTTTTTCAAGAGTGTCCGGACTGTGCCGCCTGCCGGAAGAGGTGAGTAATTGCTCCTGCAGCTTGTTAGCAAGGGCCCCAGGGAACAGAGGTGATTGTGGGGGAGGGGGGGGGAGTATTCGGCAGGGGGCCCCCCATTCATTTTGCCCCAGGGCCCCGGAGCCCCTTAAGCCGGCCCTGTTTTTATGACAAAAATTTGTGGAAAAGAGTGAAAAATAACAAAACTTAACTTCAATGGTGTTTTCACTCGTAAATTGATTTTTACATTATTTTTGTGAAAATGAATGTGAAAAGAATATTGGCATTTTCACTCATCACTGCCACTGATGACAAAAGACGGAGCTGGAGGATGGTAAGTGGGTCAAGTAACCTGTCTACCTATACTGGGGGCACCACCCATACCTGGCTACCTATACAGAAGGCACTTATACCTGACTACCTATACTGGGGTCGCCTACATCTGGCTATATATACTGGGGGCACCTATACCTGGATTCCTATACTGGGGCACCTATACCTGAATACTGGGGGCACCTATACCAAGCTACCTATACTGGGTGCACCTATACCTGACTACCTATACTGGGGGCACCTATGCCTGGCTTCCTATACAGGGGGCACCTATACCTGACTACCTATACTGGGGTCACCTACATCTGGCTACATATACTGGGGGCACCAATACCTGGCTTCCTATACTGGGGCACCTATATCTGGATACTGGGGGCACCTATACCAAGCTACCTATACTGGGTGCACCTATACCTGACTACCTATACTGGGGGCACCTATGCCTGGCTTCCTATACAGGGGGCACCTATACCTGACTACCTATACTGGGGTCACCTACATCTAGCTATATATACTGGGGGCACCTATACCTGGATTCCTATACTGGGGCACCTATACCTGAATACTGGGGGCATCTATACCAAGCTACCTATACTGGGTGCACCTATACCTGACTACCTATACTGGGGGCACCTATGCCTGGCTTCCTATACAGGAGGCACTTATACCTGACTACCTATAATGGGGTCACCTACATCTGGCTACATATACTGGGGGCACCAATACCTGGCTTCCTATACTGGGGCACCTATACCTGACTAACTTTACTGGGGTCACCTACATCTGGCTACATATACTGGGGGCACCAATACCTGGCTTCCTATACTGGGGCACCTATACCTGACTAACTTTACTGGGGTCACCTACATCTGGCTACATATACTGGGGGCACCAATACCTGGCTTCCTATACTGGGGCACCTATATCTGGATACTGGGGGCACCTATACCAAGCTACCTATACTGGGTGCACCTATACCTGACTACCTATACTGGGTGCACCTATACCTGACTACCTATACTGGGGGCACCTATACCTGACTAACTATACTGGGGGCACCTAAACCTGGTTACCTATACAGGGGGCACCTATACCTGACTACCTATACTGGGGTCACCTACATCTGGCTACATATACTGGGGGCACCTATACCTTGCTTCCTATACTGGGGCACTTATACTTGGCTTCTTATACTGAGGGCACCTATATCTGACTTCCTATACTGAGGGCACCTATATCTGGATATTAGAGGCAATCTATAAACCAGAAGTAACTCTGCCCACCGTCCCCAGTGACACTATTAAGAACCACCTTTATGGGGAAGGTCATTTAAAAAAAGAATAATTCCAGGTGTTCAGTTTGCTTTAATTTTCCCTTCTTTATGTTTTCAGCTTGAATCCCTCCTTGGGAAACTCCCGTAATATTTCATTGGTGTGAATTGTTCTTCGCAGAGTTCAGTGAACGGTATTAAGTTTAGAGCAGTTGTGGATGATGCGACAGTTTTGATATCATTCAGTGACAGCGACGTCGCCTGCCAGCAGGAAACAGCAGCCTTTTGCCAGGTATGTAAGTCAGCTGTCAGTACAGAGAAGATGGAGGTATTACAGCCAGGCAATCAGGCTGGGGTGTTGTCTGTCACTTATAAAATTAAAATCTGAGGAGTCGTCTGCACAGTGTGGGTGATGATAAATGACAGATGGCAAACTGGGAGCAGAAGACAGAAGAGAGTGAGCAGTATTAGTTTAGTGTTCCTAATAAAGGTAGACCCTATCCAGTATTAGTATAGTGTTCCTAATAAAGGGAGATCCTACCCAGTATTAGTATAGTGTTCCTAATAAAGGGAGATCCTACCCAGTATTAGTATAGTGTTCCTAATAAAGGGAGGCTCTACCCAGTATCAGTATAGTGTTCCTAATAAAGGGAGACCCTGCCCAGTATTAGTATAATGTTCCTAATAAAGGTAGACCCTACACAGTATTAGTATAGTGTTCCTAATAAAGGGAGGCCCCGCCCAGTATTAGTATTGTGTTCCTAATAAAGGGAGATCCTACCCAGTATTAGTATAGTGTTCCTAATAAAGGGAGGCACTACCCAGTATTAGTATAGTGTTCCTAATAAAGGGAGGCACTACCCAGTATTAGTATAGTGTTCCTAATAAAGGGAGATCCTACCCAGTATTAGTTTAGTGTTCCTAATAAAGGTAGACTCTACCCAGTATTAGTATAGTGTTCCTAATAAAGGGAGATCCTACCCAGTATTAGTATAGTGTTCCTAATAAAGGGAGATCCTACCCAGTATTAGTATAGTGTTCCTAATAAAGGGAGACCTTACCCAGTATTAGTATAGTGTTCCTAATAAAGGGAGATCCTACCCAGTATTAGTATAGTGTTCCTAATAAAGGTAGACTCTACCCAGTATTAGTATAGTGTTCCTAATAAAGGGAGTCCCTGCCCAGTATTAGTATAGTGTTCCTAATAAAGGTAGACTCTACCCAGTATTAGTATAGTGTTCCTAATAAAGGTAGACTCTACCCAGTATTAGTATAGTGTTCCTAATAAAGGGAGATCCTACTAGAGATGAGCGTAATGACCTAATTACGATTTTGCGAAATTTCGCGTAATTAGTGTAATTACGATTATGGCCGTAAGTACATAATTGTAATGAAGAAGGATTTCGCGAAATTTCGCGTAAGCGTAATTTTCGCGTAATTTTCGCATTACAGTCGTATCATGCCGTAATTTCGCATTAAACGCTACCGTAATTTCGCGTTACACCGTAACGCTCCGTATAATATAAAAAAGCCGCCGACTTTAAGGGTTAATAGCAAAGCCCCCTTAAATGTTAAGAGCCTCAAATTTGGAGAATATATTAAGGAGATCAGGAGGAATAAGAGGAAAAATTTTTTTTTCAAAAAGACCTTATAGTTTTTGAGAAAATCGATGTTAAAGTTTCAAAGGAAAAATGTAAACATTTAAAAACCCGCCGACTTTAACGGTTAATAGCAAAGCCTGCTTAAAGTTTAGGAACACCAAATTCCCAGGGTATATTAAGGGGATCAGTGGGAATAAGAGGAAAATTTTTTTTTTCAAAAAGACCATATAGTTTTTGAGAAAATCGATTTTTAAGTTTCAAGGGCGAAAATGTCTTTTAAATGCGGAAAATGTCAGTTTTTTTTGCACAGGTAACAATAGTGTATTATTTTCATAGATTCCCCCAAGTGGGAAGAGTTTTACTTACTTCGTTCTGAGTGTGGGAAATATAAAAAAAAACGACGTGGGGTCCCCCCTCCCAGACCTCTTTAACCCCTTGTCCCCCATGCAGGCTGGGATAGCCAGAATGCGGAGCACCGGCCGCGTGGGGCTCCGCACCCTGACTATACCAGCCCGCATGGTCCATGGATTGGGGGGTCTCGGAAGGGGAGGGGCAGCCAAGCTTTCCCCTCCCCCTCCGAGCCCTTGTCCAATCCAAGGACAAGGGGCTCTTCTCCACCTCCGATGGGCGGTGGAGGTGGAGGCCGCGATTTCCTGGGGGGGAGGTTCATGGTGGAATCTGGGAGTCCCCTTTAAAAAGGGGTCCCCCAGATGCCCACCCCCCCTCCCAGGAGAAATGAGTATAGAGGTACTTGTACCCCATACCCATTTCCTTTAAGAGTTAAAGTAAATAAACACACAGACACTTAGAAAAAGTATTTTAATTGAACAAAAAACATAACCACGAAAAAAGTCCTTTAATATTCTTAATTAACCATTAATACTTACCTGTCCCTTTAAATAAATGATCCCTCGCAATATCCTCGGAAATGTTCTATCAGTTACAATGTAACAAAGTTATTACAATGTATCAACTTTGTTACATTGTAACTACGCCGCACCCGACGCCACTCGCCGCTCAGCCGCCGCATACGCGTCCGTGCAGGACGCTAAGTCCCCGCAGCTCCCGCTGTCCACCCCGCCCACATCTGTCACCCACATGTCACCCACATGTGGGTGACATGTGGGTGACATGTGGGAGAGGCGGGGAGGGCAGCGGAGCCGGCGGGGACTTAGCGTCCTGCACGGACCCGACAGAGCTCTGAGCTATAGCTCAGAGCTCTCTAAAGCATCTTTGTATTTGGGCTCCAAGGAGCCCCATTGGTCCTTAGCAGACCAATGGGGTTCCTTCAAATCAGAAGGAACCCCATTGGTCTGCTAAGGACCAATGGGGCTCCTTGGAGCCCAAATACAAAGATGCTTAGAGAGCTCTGAGCTATAGCTCAGAGCTCTGTCGGTCCGTGCAGCGCAGACGCGGTGGCGGGGGCGGCGGTGAGTGACGTCGGGTGCGGCGTAGTTACAATGTAACAAAGTTGATACATTGTAATAACTTTGTTACACTGTAACTGATAGAACATTTCCGAGGATATTGCGAGGGATCATTTATTTAAAGGGACAGGTAAGTATTAATGGTTAATTAAGAATATTAAAGGACTTTTTTCGTGGTTATGTTTTTTGTTCAATTAAAATACTTTTTCTAAGTGTCTGTGTGTTTATTTACTTTAACTCTTAAAGGAAATGGGTATGGGGTACAAGTACCTCTATACTCATTTCTCCTGGGAGGGGGGGTGGGCATCTGGGGGACCCCTTTTTAAAGGGGACTCCCAGATTCCACCATGAACCTCCCCCCCAGGAAATCGCGGCCTCCACCTCCACCGCCCATCGGAGGTGGAGAAGAGCCCCTTGTCCTTGGATTGGACAAGGGCTCGGAGGGGGAGGGGAAAGCTTGGCTGCCCCTCCCCTTCCGAGACCCCCCAATCCATGGACCATGCGGGCTGGTATAGTCAGGGTGCGGAGCCCCACGCGGCCGGTGCTCCGCATTCTGGCTATCCCAGCCTGCATGGGGGACAAGGGGTTAAAGAGGTCTGGGAGGGGGGACCCCACGTCGTTTTTTTTTTATATTTCCCACACTCAGAACGAAGTAAGTAAAACTCTTCCCACTTGGGGGAATCTATGAAAATAATACACTATTGTTACCTGTGCAAAAAAAACTGACATTTTCCGCATTTAAAAGACATTTTCGCCCTTGAAACTTAAAAATCGATTTTCTCAAAAATTATAAGGTCTTTTTGAAAAAAAAATTTTTCCTCTTATTCCCACTGATCCCCTTAATATACCCTGGGAATTTGGTGTTCCTAAACTTTAAGCAGGCTTTGCTATTAACCGTTAAAGTCGGCGGGTTTTTAAATGTTTACATTCTTCCTTTGAAACTTTAACATCGATTTTCTCAAAAACTATAAGGTCTTTTTGAAAAAAAATTTTTTCCTCTTATTCCTCCTGATCTCCTTAATATATTCTCCAAATTTGAGGCTCTTAACATTTAAGGGGGCTTTGCTATTAACCCTTAAAGTCGGCGGCTTTTTTATATTATACGGAGCGTTACGGTTTAACGCGAAATTACGGTAGCGTTTAATGCGAAATTACGGCATGAACGAAACGCGAAATTTCGCGTTGAAAATTACGCTTACGGTATTTTCAATTACGATTTTAATGGCAATTTCGCTACGCTAATTTCGCATCGTAATCGCAAATTTCGCATGCGTAATTATAGTAATGCGAAATTACGAAAATTTCAGCTCAACTCTAGATCCTACCCAGTATTAGTATAGTGTTCCTAATAAAGGGAGATCCTACCCAGTATTAGTATAGTGTTCCTAATAAAGGTAGACTCTACCCAGTATTAGTATAGTGTTCCTAATAAAGGGAGATCCTACCCAGTATTAGTATAGTGTTCCTAATAAAGGGAGGCTCTACCCAGTATCAGTATAGTGTTCCTAATAAAGGGAGACCCTGCCCAGTATTAGTATAATGTTCCTAATAAAGGTAGACCCTACACAGTATTAGTATAGTGTTCCTAATAAAGGGAGGCCCCGCCCAGTATTAGTATTGTGTTCCTAATAAAGGGAGATCCTACCCAGTATTAGTATAGTGTTCCTAATAAAGGGAGGCACTACCCAGTATTAGTATAGTGTTCCTAATAAAGGGAGGCTCTACCTAGTATCAGTATAGTGTTCCTAATAAAGGGAGATCCTACGCAGTATTAGTATAGTGTTCCTAATAAAGGTAGACCCTACCCAGTATTAGTATAGTGTTCCTAATAAAGGGAGGCTCTACCCAGTATCAGTATAGTGTTCCTAATAAAGGGAGGCTCTACCCAGTATTAGTATAGTGTTCCTAATAAAGGGAGATCCTACCCAGTATTAGTATAGTGTTCCTAATAAAGGGAGGCTCTACCCAGTATCAGTATAGTGTTCCTAATAAAGGGAGGCTCTACCCAGTATTAGTATAGTGTTCCTAATAAAGGTAGACCCTACCCAGTATTAGTATAGTGTTCCTAATAAAGGGAGATCCTACCCAGTATTAGTATAGTGTTCCTAAAAAAGGGAGATCCTACCCAGTATTAGTATAGTGTTCCTAATAAAGGGAGATCCTACCCAGTATTAGTATAGTGTTCCTAATAAAGGGAGGCTCTACCCAGTATTAGTATAGTGTTCCTAATAAAGGGAGGCACTACCCAGTATTAGTATAGTGTTCCTAATAAAGGGAGGCTCTACCTAGTATCAGTATAGTGTTCCTAATAAAGGGAGATCCTACGCAGTATTAGTATAGTGTTCCTAATAAAGGTAGACCCTACCCAGTATTAGTATAGTGTTCCTAATAAAGGGAGGCTCTACCCAGTATCAGTATAGTGTTCCTAATAAAGGGAGGCTCTACCCAGTATTAGTATAGTGTTCCTAATAAAGGGAGATCCTACCCAGTATTAGTATAGTGTTCCTAATAAAGGGAGGCTCTACCCAGTATCAGTATAGTGTTCCTAATAAAGGGAGGCTCTACCCAGTATTAGTATAGTGTTCCTAATAAAGGTAGACCCTACCCAGTATTAGTATAGTGTTCCTAATAAAGGGAGATCCTACCCAGTATTAGTATAGTGTTCCTAAAAAAGGGAGATCCTACCCAGTATTAGTATAGTGTTCCTAATAAAGGGAGACCCTACCCAGTATTAGTATAGTGTTCCTAATAAAGGGAGGCTCTACCCAGTATCAGTATAGTGTTCCTAATAAAGGGAGGCTCTACCCAGTATTAGTATAGTGTTCCTAATAAAGGGGGGCCCTACCCAGTATTAGTATACTGTTCCTAATTGAGGGAAGCCCTACCCAGTATTAGTATAGTGTTCCTAATAAAAGTAGACCCTACCCAGTATTAGTATAGTGTTCCTAATAAAAGGAGACTCTACCTAGTATTAGTTTAGTGTTTATAATAAAGGGAGACCCCTACCCAGTATTAGTATAGTGTTCCTAATAAAGGTAGACCCTACCCAGTATTAGTATAGTGTTCCTAATAAAGGGAGACCCTACCCAGTATCAGTATAGTGTTCCTAATAAAGGGAGGCCCTACCCAGTATTAGTATAGTGTTCCTAATAAAGGGAGATCCTACCCAGTATTAGTATAGTGTTCCTAATAAAGGTAGACCCTACCCAGTATTAGTATAGTGTTCCTAATAAAGGGAGGCTCTACCCAGTATTAGTATAGTGTTCCTAATAAAGGGGGCCCTACCCAGTATTAGTATAGTGTTCTTAATAAAGGGGGGCCCTACCCAGTATTAGAATAGTGTTCCTAATAAAGGGGGGCCCTACCCAGTATTATTATAGTGTTCCTAATAAAGGGGGGCCCTACCCAGTATTAGAATAGTGTTCCTAATAAAGGGGGGCCCTACCCAGTATTAGAATAGTGTTCCTAATAAAGGGAGACCCTACCCAGTATTAGTATAGTGTTCCTAATAAAAGGAGACTCTACCTAGTATTAGTTTAGTGTTCCTAATAAAGGGAGACCCTACCCAGTATTAGTATAGTGTTCCTAATAAAGGGAGACTCTACCTAGTATTAATTTAGTGTTCCTAATAAAGGGAGACCCCTACCCAGTATTAGTATAGTGTTTCTAATAAAGGGCAACGCTACCCAACGTTAGTATACTTTTCAAGGGAGACCCTGCCCAAGTGGTGGTCAGCTGCGGTTTGCTATGATTTAGTATAGCAAGCCCTGGCAAAGCATCTTTAAAAATGCTGCCTGGGCTTCCCATTGATACCATTACAGATCAATTCTCATTTAAATATGCTTTTGCTAGGGCTAGCTATAGTGTAGTATGGGGACGGGACGGCGGTGACGTGAGCGGGTGTCGTTCATCAGAGAGCTAAAATACTTTTCTGGTGGTTGAGTTTTTTCTTAAAGGGATTTTCCAAAGGTCTTAAAGGACAACTAAAGTGAGAGGGACATGGAGGCTGCCATATTTATTTCCTTTTAAACAATACCAGCTGCCTGGCTGACCTGCTGATCCTCTGCCTCCAATACTTTTAACCATAGACCCTGCCTCCAATACTTTTAACCATAAACCCTGAACAAGCATGCAGCAGATCAGGTGTTTTTGACATTATTGTCAGATAAGATTAGCTCCATGCTTGTTTCTTGTGTGATTCAGACAGTACTGCTGCCAAATAGACCAGCAGTGCTGACAGGCAACTGGCATTGTTTAAAAGGAAATACATATGGCAGCCTCCTTATTCTTCTCACTTGCGTTGTCCTTTAACCATTTCAGGACTGGCCACCTAACCCCCCCTTAAGGACCAGGCATTTTGCGGTGGGGGTGCGCGCGTTTGGGGGGGTCAGGCGGCCAAATCCCCTCTCTGGCTGGCTGGGCAGTGTCCCCCCATGGTGGCAGGTGCCCCCCCCTTTCGCTAGCAGCCATCACTCACCTTCCAGGCTCCAGCGATGAGCCCCCTCTTCTCCGGCCAGCATCTCTGCTCCTAATCCTGCTCAGTTCTGGGTCGCGGCTTGATGACGTCATCAAGCCGGGACCCGGAACTGAGCGGCATTAGGAGCGGAGATGCCGGCCAGAGCAGAGGGGGGCGCCGATCGTCACTGGAATGGCAGGGAGGTGAGTGGATCCTCTTCTTCCCCCCCCCCCTGCCACCTCCGCTGTCAAAGTGATCACTATGATCCGCCAGCGATTGTAGTGATCACGTGATCAGCAGCCATGAGGGGGGATGTCAGCTGCCATATGGCAGCTTAATCTCCCCATCTGGGTGCGCACGATCGTGTCGCGAGCGGAAATGGAGGGCCGGCGTAGCATCAGGCTAGAACAGCCACAAGTGCGGCGTAGAATCTAATGCAGGCGGTCCGGAAAAGGTTAAGGATATAGGCATTTATCAGGCAAAGATGGTGACAAAATGGTAATAGATTGAGCTGGTAAGCGATGACAGAAATTTTGAGCGGTTCAATAAATGTGACTATGGCCCCGCTAACCTGCATGACCGGATAATTTAGAAACTCGCAATATATGAAATAAAAATGTACAACGAAATACATTTTTTTCTTTTCAGATCATCAACATGGAATGAATTAAAATCATATCATGGATGGCAGAAGTGCTGTTTTCTTTACTCATAACATACACTTTAGAAACTTTTCTCCTAACTTTCGTCATTAAGTAGAAAATGTTCTGGCAGAGTGCGATGGAAATGGGATAATATGGAATATTTATGTTCTCTGAAAGCCCACGCAGCAAAAGAATGTTATTTATACGCTTGCATTTACAGTAATTAGCCTGCAATAGGAGGTCACATTTAATTTAGTTTTTAAATATTCTTCTCATTAATAGTAATCCCTGCAGAGGAAGCACTTTATGTTGCAGAGAAACTTTCTAACTTTTAATGCAGCAATAACTCACAAAGTAAATTACAAGGGAAATCTGGGCTGCGGCTCATAATTGCCGGTGTCGTTTATCACGGCAGCTCATGCTAGCGGCTTTAATGTCACATCGTACAATATCTTGTGTCTGATAGAGAGAGAGAGAGAGAGAGAGAGACGCATCCTAAATGGGAGTCTGCAAGGCTCTGGCAACTTTCCCTGCATGAGATTCCAGCGTGCGATAGTAGACAACGGCTCCTGCTTAACCGTATCCGAACTACATCTGCAATAAAGAATGCGTACTTATCAGTGTTGCATCACTCATACCTACAATGCTGGAGGACTCTGCTCCATCCTCTATCTAACTCTCATCTCCTGATATACTCTGTGCTGCTGGAGGACTCTGCTCCTCCCACTATCTAACCCTCCTCTCCTGATATACTCTGTGCTGCTGGAGGACTCTGCTCCTCCCTCTATCTAACCCTCCTCTCCTGATATACTCTGTGCTGCTGGAGGACTCTGCTCCTCCCTCTATCTAACCCTCCTCTCCTGATATACTCTATGCTGCTGGAGGACTCTGCTCTTTCCTCTATCTCTCCTCTCCTGATATACTCTGTGCTGCTGGAGGACTCTGCTCCTTCCACTAACTCTCCTCTCCTGATATACTCTGTGCTGCTGGAGGACCCTGCTCCATCCTCTATCTAACCCTCCTCTCCTGATATACTTTGTGCTGCTAGAGGACTCTGCTCCTCCCTCTATCTAACCCTCCTCTCCTAATATACTCTGTGCTGCTGGAGGACTCTGCTCCCTCCTCTTTCTAATCCTCCTCTCCTGATATACTCTGTGCTGCTGGAGCACTCTGCTCCTCCCTCTATCTAACCCTCCTCTCCTGATATACTCTGTGCTGCTGGAGGACTCTTCTCCTCCCTCTATCTAACCCTCCTCTCCTGATATACTCTGTGCTGCTGGATGACTCTGCTCCATCCTCTATCTAACTCTCCTCTCCTGATATACTCTGTGCTGCTGGAGGACTCTGCTCCTCCCTCTATCTAACTCTCCTCTCCTGATATACTCTGTGCTGCTGGAGGACACTGCTCCTTCCACTATCTAACTCTCTTCTCCTGATATACTCTGTGCTGCTGGAGGACTCTGCTGCTTCCTCTATCTCTCCTCTCCTGATATACTCTGTGCTGCTGGAGGACTCTGCTCCTCCCTCTATCTAACTCTCTTCTCCTGATATACTCTGTGCTGCTGGAGGACTCTGCTCCTCCCTCTATCTAACTCTCTTCTCCTGATATACTCTGTGCTGCTGGAGGACTCTGCTCCTTCCTCTATCTAACCCTCCTCTCCTGATATACTCTGTGCTGCTGGATGACTCTGCTCCTCCCTCTATCTAACTCTCCTCTCCTGATATACTCTGTGCTGCTGGAGGACTCTGCTCCTCCCAGTGGGGTAGCTAGAAACCTCTGGGCCCCGATGCGGAATCTGGATGTGGGCCCCCCCTCCCGGCAACAACAGCCCCCCCCCTCGCAACACCCGAAGCACACACACATAGCTGTGCATGGCATGGCTATATCAATTCCGCTTTCCAGCAGCATGGCTGCCACGTTCAATTTGCAAACATACGCAGCACCCAGAGGAAATAGGGCAATTAGTAGCAAGATGCCAGTCTGAAGGAAAATAATCGTTATGTGTGCAGCATTCACCCGATAATAACTATTATGTGCGCAGCATTCATCATAAAATCGTTATGTGCGCAGCATTCACCAGATAATAATTGTTATGTGCGCAGCATTCACCAGAAAATAAACGCAATGTGGGGGCAGTCACCAGAAAGGAATCGTTATGTGGGGGCAGTCACCAGAAAATAAACGCTATGTGGGGGCAGTCACCAGAAAATAATCGTTATGTGGGAAGCAGTCACCAGAAAATCGTTATGTGGGGAGCAGTCACCAGAAAATAATCGTTATGTGGGGGCAGTCACCAGAAAATAATCGCTATGTGGGGAGCAGTCACCAGAAAATAATCGTTATGTGGGGGCAGTCACCAGAAAATAATCGCTATGTGGGGGCAGTCACCAGAAAATAATCGCTATGTGGGGAGCAGTCACCAGAAAATAATCGGTATGTGGGGGCAGTCACCAGAAAATAATCGTTATGTGGGGGCAGTCACCAGAAAATAATCGCTATGTGGGGGCAGTCACCAGAAAATAATCGCTATGTGGGGAGCAGTCACCAGAAAATCGTTATGTGGGGAGCAGTCACCAGAAAATAATCGGTATGTGGGGGCAGTCACCAGAAAATAATCGTTATGTGGGGGCAGTCACCAGAAAATAATCGCTATGTGGGGGCAGTCACCAGAAAATAATCGCTATGTGGGGAGCAGTCACCAGAAAATAATCCTTATGTGGGGAGCAGTCACCAGAAAATAATCCTTATGTGGGGAGTGGTCACCAGAAAATAATCGTTATGTGGGGGCAGTCACCAGAAAATAATCGCTATGTGGGGACAGTCACCAGAAAATAATCGCTATGCGGGGACAGTCACCAGAAAATAATCGTTATGTGGGGGCAGTCACCAGAAAATAATCCTTATGTGGGGGCAGTCACCAGAAAATAATACTTATGTGGGGACCGTCACCAAAAAATAATCGTTATGTGGGGAGTTGTCACCAGAAAATAATCGTTATGTGGGGGCAGTCACCAGAAAATAATCGCTATGTGGGGGCAGTCACGAGAAAATAATCGCTATGTGGGGGCAGTCTCCAGAAAATAATCGCTATGTGGGGAGCAGTCACCAGAAAATCGTTATGTGGGGAGCAGTCACCAGAAAATAATCGTTATGTGGGGGCAGTCACCAGAAAATAATCGCTATGTGGGGAGCAGTCACCAGAAAATAATCGTTATGTGGGGGCAGTCACCAGAAAATAATCGCTATGTGGGGGCAGTCACCAGAAAATAATCGCTATGTGGGGAGCAGTCACCAGAAAATAATCGGTATGTGGGGGCAGTCACCAGAAAATAATCGTTATGTGGGGGCAGTCACCAGAAAATAATCGCTATGTGGGGGCAGTCACCAGAAAATAATCGCTATGTGGGGAGCAGTCACCAGAAAATAATCGCTATGTGGGGAGCAGTCACCAGAAAATAATCGGTATGTGGGGGCAGTCACCAGAAAATAATCGTTATGTGGGGGCAGTCACCAGAAAATAATCGCTATGTGGGGGCAGTCACCAGAAAATAATCGCTATGCGGGGACAGTCACCAGAAAATAATCGTTATGTGGGGGCAGTCACCAGAAAATAATCCTTATGTGGGGGCAGTCACCAGAAAATAATCCTTATGTGGGGGCAGTCACCAGAAAATAATCGTTATGTGGGGAGTTGTCACCAGAAAATAATCGTTATGTGGGGGCAGTCACCAGAAAATAATCGCTATGTGGGGGCAGTCACGAGAAAATATACGCTATGTGGGGGCAGTCTCCAGAAAATAATCGCTATGTGGAGGCAGTCACCAGAAAATAATCGTTATGTGGGGAGCAGTCACCAGAAAATAAACCTGTACAAATAAAAAAAAAATCACTCACCTGGCCAGCCTCTGACGTGAGCTCCCCGACGTGCAGCCAGCCTCCCTCGTGCAGCTCCTCCAGCGTAGATCCTGCAGCGGAGCAGCCAGTTTCTCCCTCGCTGACAGGCAGAGTGCAGGGCTACGGCAAGATGGCGCCCGAAGCCCTGTACTGGAGACACACAAATAGTCTCTAGTGCAGGGCTTCGGCAGCCATCTTGCCTCTGGGAGAAACTGGCTGCTCCGCTGCGCTGCAGGATCCTGCTCTGCCTCCGGGAGCCAGATTTTAACACCTGAGGGGTCCAAGCCCCCGGGCCCCTCCCTTGCCTCTTTAGGAGGCGGGCCCGGTCGCCACGGCGACCCCTGCGACCGCGGGCCCTACGCCTATGTGGGGGCAGTCACGAGAAAATAATCGCTATGTGGGGGCAGTCTCCAGAAAATAATCGCTATGTGGGGGCAGTCACCAGAAAATAATCGCTATGTGGGGGCAGTCACCAGAAAATAATCGTTATGTGGGGGCAGTCACCAGAAAATAATCGCTATGTGGGGGCAGTCACCAGAAAATAATCGCTATGCGGGGACAGTCACCAGAAAATAATCGTTATGTGGGGGCAGTCACCAGAAAATAATCCTTATGTGGGGGCAGTCACCAGAAAATAATCCTTATGTGGGGGCAGTCACCAGAAAATAATCGTTATGTGGGGAGTTGTCACCAGAAAATAATCGTTATGTGGGGGCAGTCACCAGAAAATAATCGCTATGTGGGGGCAGTCACGAGAAAATATACGCTATGTGGGGGCAGTCTCCAGAAAATAATCGCTATGTGGAGGCAGTCACCAGAAAATAATCGTTATGTGGGGAGCAGTCACCAGAAAATAAACCTGTACAAATAAAAAAAAAATCACTCACCTGGCCAGCCTCTGACGTGAGCTCCCCGACGTGCAGCCAGCCTCCCTCGTGCAGCTCCTCCAGCGTAGATCCTGCAGCGGAGCAGCCAGTTTCTCCCTCGCTGACAGGCAGAGTGCAGGGCTACGGCAAGATGGCGCCCGAAGCCCTGTACTGGAGACACACAAATAGTCTCTAGTGCAGGGCTTCGGCAGCCATCTTGCCTCTGGGAGAAACTGGCTGCTCCGCTGCGCTGCAGGATCCTGCTCTGCCTCCGGGAGCCAGATTTTAACACCTGAGGGGTCCAAGCCCCCGGGCCCCTCCCTTGCCTCTTTAGGAGGCGGGCCCGGTCGCCACGGCGACCCCTGCGACCGCGGGCCCTACGCCCATGGCTCCTCCATCTATCTAACCCTCCTCTCCTGATATACTCTGTGCTGCTGGAGGACTCTGCTCCTCCCTCTATCTAACCCTCCTCTCCTGATATACTCTGTGCTGCTGGATGACTCTGCTCCATCCTCTATCTAACTCTCCTCTCCTGATATACTCTGTGCTGCTGGAGGACTCTGCTCCTCCCTCTATCTAACCCTCCTCTCCTGATATACTCTGTGCTGCTGGAGGACTTTGCTCCTCCCTCTATCTAACCCTCCTCTCCTGATATACTCTGTGCTGCTGGAGGACTCTGCTCCTTCCTCTATCTAACCCTCCTCTTCTGATATACTCTGTGCTACTGGAGGACACTGCTCCTTCCACTATCTAACCCTCCTCTCCTGATATACTCTGTGCTGATGGAGGACTCTGCTCCTTCCTCTATCTAACCCTCCTCTTCTGATATACTCTATGCTGCTGGAGGACACTGCTCCTTCCACTATCTAACCCTCCTCTCCTGATATACTCTGTGCTGCTGGAGGACTCTGCTCCTTCCTCTATCTAACCCTCCTCTTCTGATATACTCTGTGCTGCTGGAGGACACTGCTCCTTCCACTATCTAACCCTTCTCTCCTGATATACTCTGTGCTGCTGGAGGACTCTGCTTCTCCCTCTATCTAACCCTCCTCTCCTGATATACTCTGTGTTGCTGGAGGACTCTGCTCCTTCCTGTATCCAACTCTCCTCTCCTGATATACTCTGTGCTGCTGGAGGACTCTACTCCTTCCTGTATCCAACTCTCCTCTCCTGATATACTCTGTGCTGCTGGAGGACTCTGCTCCTTCCTCTAACTCTCCTCTCCTGATATACTCTGTGCTGCTGGAGGACGCTGCTCCTTCCTCTATCTAACCCTCCTCTCCTGATATACTCTGTGCTGCTGGAGGACTCTGCTCCTCCCTCTATCTCTCCTCTCCTGATATACTCTGTGCTGCTGGAGGACTCTGCTCCTTCCTCTATCTAACTCTCCTCTCCTGATATACTCTGTGCTGCTGGAGGACTCTGCTCCTCCCTCTATCTAACCCTCCTCTCCTGATATACTCTGTGCTGCTGGAGGACTCTGCTCCTCCCTCTATCTAACCCTCCTCTCCTGATATACTCTGTGCTGCTGGAGGACTTTGCTCCTCCCTCTATCTAACCCTCCTCTCCTGATATACTCTGTGCTGCTGGAGGACTCTGCTCCTTCCTCTATCTAACCCTCCTCTTCTGATATACTCTGTGCTACTGGAGGACACTGCTCCTTCCACTATCTAACCCTCCTCTCCTGATATACTCTGTGCTGATGGAGGACTCTGCTCCTTCCTCTATCTAACCCTCCTCTTCTGATATACTCTGTGCTGCTGGAGGACACTGCTCCTTCCACTATCTAACCCTCCTCTCCTGATATACTCTGTGCTGCTGGAGGACTCTGCTCCTTCCTCTATCTAACCCTCCTCTTCTGATATACTCTGTGCTGCTGGAGGACACTGCTCCTTCCACTATCTAACCCTCCTCTCCTGATATACTCTGTGCTGCTGGAGGACTCTGCTTCTCCCTCTATCTAACCCTCCTCTCCTGATATACTCTGTGTTGCTGGAGGACTCTGCTCCTTCCTGTATCCAACTCTCCTCTCCTGATATACTCTGTGCTGCTGGAGGACTCTACTCCTTCCTGTATCCAACTCTCCTCTCCTGATATACTCTGTGCTGCTGGAGGACTCTGCTCCTTCCTCTAACTCTCCTCTCCTGATATACTCTGTGCTGCTGGAGGACGCTGCTCCTTCCTCTATCTAACCCTCCTCTCCTGATATACTCTGTGCTGCTGGAGGACTCTGCTCCTCCCTCTATCTCTCCTCTCCTGATATACTCTGTGCTGCTGGAGGACTCTGCTCCTTCCTCTATCTAACTCTCCTCTCCTGATATACTCTGTGCTGCTGGAGGACTCTGCTCCTCCCTCTATCTAACCCTCCTCTCCTGATATACTCTGTGCTACTGGAGGACTTTGCTCCTCCCTCTATCTAACCCTCCTCTCCTGATATACTCTGTGCTGCTGGAGGACTCTGCTCCTCCCTCTATCTAACCCTCCTCTCCTGATATACTCTGTGCTGCTGGAGGACGCTGCTCCTTCCTCTATCTAACTCTCCTCTCCTGATATACTCTGTGCTGCTGGAGGACTCTGCTCCTCCCTCTATCTAACCCTCCTCTCCTGATATACTCTGTGCTGCTGGAGGACTTTGCTCCTCCCTCTATCTAACCCTCCTCTCCTGATATACTCTGTGCCGCTGGATGACTCTGCTCCTTCCTGTATCCAACTCTCCTCTCCTGATATACGCTGTGCTGCTGGAGGACTCTGCTCCTCCCTCTATCTAACCCTCCTCTCCTGATATACTCTGTGCTGCTGGAGGGCTTTGCTCCTCCCTCTATCTAACCCTCCTCTTCTGATATACTCTGTGCTACTAGAGGACACTGCTCCTTCCACTATCTAACCCTCCTCTCCTGATATACTCTGTGCTGATGGAGGACTCTGCTCCTTCCTCTATCTAACCCTCCTCTTCTGATATACTCTGTGCTGCTGGAGGACACTGCTCCTTCCACTATCTAACCCTCCTCTCCTGATATACTCTGTGCTGCTGGAGGACTCTGCTCCTTCCTCTATCTAACCCTCCTCTTCTGATATACTCTGTGCTGCTGGAGGACACTGCTCCTTCCACTATCTAACCCTCCTCTCCTGATATACTCTGTGCTGCTGGAGGACTCTGCTTCTCCCTCTATCTAACCCTCCTCTCCTGATATACTCTGTGCTGCTGGAGGACTCTGCTCCTTCCTGTATCCAACTCTCCTCTCCTGATATACTCTGTGCTGCTGGAGGACTCTACTCCTTCCTGTATCCAACTCTCCTCTCCTGATATACTCTGTGCTGCTGGAGGACTCTGCTCCTTCCTCTATATAACTCTCCTCTCCTGATATATTCGGTGCAGCTGGAGGACTCTGCTCCTTTCTCTAACTCTCCTCTCCTGATATACTCTGTGCTGCTGGAGGACGCTGCTCCTTCCTCTATCTAACCCTCCTCTCCTGATATACTCTGTGCTGCTGGAGGACTCTGCTCCTCCCTCTATCTCTCCTCTCCTGATATACTCTGTGCTGCTGGAGGACTCTGATCCTCCCTCTATCTAACCCTCCTCTCCTGATATACTCTGTGCTGCTGGATGACTCTGCTCCATCCTCTATCTAACCCTCCTCTCCTGATATACTCTGTGCTGCTGGAGGACTCTGCTCCTCCCTCTATCTAACCCTCCTCTCCTGATATACTCTGTGCTGCTGGAGGACTCTGCTCCTCCCTCTATCTAACCCTCCTCTCCTGATATACTCTGTGCTGCTGGAGGACTCTGCTCCTTCCTCTATCTAACCCTCCTCTTCTGATATACTCTGTGCTGCTGGAGGACACTGCTCCTTCTACTATCTAACCCTCCTCTCCTGATATACTCTGTGCTGCTGGAGGACTCTGCTCCTTCCTGTATCCAACTCTCCTCTCCTGATATACTCTGTGCTGCTGGAGGACTCTGCTCCTTCCTCTATCTAACCCTCCTCTCCTGATATGCTCTGTGCTGCTGGAGGACTCTGTTCCTTCCTCTAACCCTCCTCTCCTGATATAATCTGGGCTGCTGGAGGACTCTCTTCCTCCCTCTATCTAACCCTCCTCTCCTGATATACTCTGTGCTGCTGGAGGACTCTGCTCTTTCCTCTATCTCTCCTCTCCTGATATACTCTGTGCTGCTGGAGGACTCTGCTCCTTCCTGTATCCAACTCTCCTCTCCTGATATACTCTGTGCTGCTGGAGGACTCTGCTCCTTCCTCTAACTCTCCTCTCCTGATATACTCTGTGCTGCTGGAGGACTCTGCTCCTTCCTCTAACTCTCCTCTCCTGATATACTCTGTGCTGCTGGAGGACTCTGCTCCTTCCTCTATCTAATTCTCCTCTCCTGATATACTCTGTGCTGCTGGAGGACTCTGCTCCTTCCTGTAACTCTCCTCTCCTGGTATACTCTGTGCTGCTGGAGGACTCTGCTCCTTCCTGTATCCAACTCTCCTCTCCTGATATACTCTGTGCTGCTGGGGGACTCTGCTCCTTCCTCTAACTCTCCTCTCCTGATATACTCTGTGCTGCTGGAGGACTCTGCTCCTCCCTCTATCTAACCCTCCTCTCCTGATATACTCTGTGCTGCTGGAGGACTTTGCTCCTCCCTCTATCTAACCCTCCTCTCCTGATATACTCTGTGCTGCTGGAGGACTCTGCTCCTTCCTCTATCTAACCCTCCTCTTCTGATATACTCTGTGCTACTGGAGGACACTGCTCCTTCCACTATCTAACCCTCCTCTCCTGATATACTCTGTGCTGATGGAGGACTCTGCTCCTTCCTCTATCTAACCCTCCTCTTCTGATATACTCTATGCTGCTGGAGGACACTGCTCCTTCCACTATCTAACCCTCCTCTCCTGATATACTCTGTGCTGCTGGAGGACTCTGCTCCTTCCTCTATCTAACCCTCCTCTTCTGATATACTCTGTGCTGCTGGAGGACACTGCTCCTTCCACTATCTAACCCTTCTCTCCTGATATACTCTGTGCTGCTGGAGGACTCTGCTTCTCCCTCTATCTAACCCTCCTCTCCTGATATACTCTGTGTTGCTGGAGGACTCTGCTCCTTCCTGTATCCAACTCTCCTCTCCTGATATACTCTGTGCTGCTGGAGGACTCTACTCCTTCCTGTATCCAACTCTCCTCTCCTGATATACTCTGTGCTGCTGGAGGACTCTGCTCCTTCCTCTAACTCTCCTCTCCTGATATACTCTGTGCTGCTGGAGGACGCTGCTCCTTCCTCTATCTAACCCTCCTCTCCTGATATACTCTGTGCTGCTGGAGGACTCTGCTCCTCCCTCTATCTCTCCTCTCCTGATATACTCTGTGCTGTCGGAGGACTCTGCTCCTTCCTCTATCTAACTCTCCTCTCCTGATATACTCTGTGCTGCTGGAGGACTCTGCTCCTCCCTCTATCTAACCCTCCTCTCCTGATATACTCTGTGCTGCTGGAGGACTCTGCTCCTCCCTCTATCTAACCCTCCTCTCCTGATATACTCTGTGCTGCTGGAGGACTTTGCTCCTCCCTCTATCTAACCCTCCTCTCCTGATATACTCTGTGCTGCTGGAGGACTCTGCTCCTTCCTCTATCTAACCCTCCTCTTCTGATATACTCTGTGCTACTGGAGGACACTGCTCCTTCCACTATCTAACCCTCCTCTCCTGATATACTCTGTGCTGATGGAGGACTCTGCTCCTTCCTCTATCTAACCCTCCTCTTCTGATATACTCTGTGCTGCTGGAGGACACTGCTCCTTCCACTATCTAACCCTCCTCTCCTGATATACTCTGTGCTGCTGGAGGACTCTGCTCCTTCCTCTATCTAACCCTCCTCTTCTGATATACTCTGTGCTGCTGGAGGACACTGCTCCTTCCACTATCTAACCCTCCTCTCCTGATATACTCTGTGCTGCTGGAGGACTCTGCTTCTCCCTCTATCTAACCCTCCTCTCCTGATATACTCTGTGTTGCTGGAGGACTCTGCTCCTTCCTGTATCCAACTCTCCTCTCCTGATATACTCTGTGCTGCTGGAGGACTCTACTCCTTCCTGTATCCAACTCTCCTCTCCTGATATACTCTGTGCTGCTGGAGGACTCTGCTCCTTCCTCTAACTCTCCTCTCCTGATATACTCTGTGCTGCTGGAGGACGCTGCTCCTTCCTCTATCTAACCCTCCTCTCCTGATATACTCTGTGCTGCTGGAGGACTCTGCTCCTCCCTCTATCTCTCCTCTCCTGATATACTCTGTGCTGCTGGAGGACTCTGCTCCTTCCTCTATCTAACTCTCCTCTCCTGATATACTCTGTGCTGCTGGAGGACTCTGCTCCTCCCTCTATCTAACCCTCCTCTCCTGATATACTCTGTGCTACTGGAGGACTTTGCTCCTCCCTCTATCTAACCCTCCTCTCCTGATATACTCTGTGCTGCTGGAGGACTCTGCTCCTCCCTCTATCTAACCCTCCTCTCCTGATATACTCTGTGCTGCTGGAGGACGCTGCTCCTTCCTCTATCTAACTCTCCTCTCCTGATATACTCTGTGCTGCTGGAGGACTCTGCTCCTCCCTCTATCTAACCCTCCTCTCCTGATATACTCTGTGCTGCTGGAGGACTTTGCTCCTCCCTCTATCTAACCCTCCTCTCCTGATATACTCTGTGCCGCTGGATGACTCTGCTCCTTCCTGTATCCAACTCTCCTCTCCTGATATACGCTGTGCTGCTGGAGGACTCTGCTCCTCCCTCTATCTAACCCTCCTCTCCTGATATACTCTGTGCTGCTGGAGGGCTTTGCTCCTCCCTCTATCTAACCCTCCTCTTCTGATATACTCTGTGCTACTAGAGGACACTGCTCCTTCCACTATCTAACCCTCCTCTCCTGATATACTCTGTGCTGATGGAGGACTCTGCTCCTTCCTCTATCTAACCCTCCTCTTCTGATATACTCTGTGCTGCTGGAGGACACTGCTCCTTCCACTATCTAACCCTCCTCTCCTGATATACTCTGTGCTGCTGGAGGACTCTGCTCCTTCCTCTATCTAACCCTCCTCTTCTGATATACTCTGTGCTGCTGGAGGACACTGCTCCTTCCACTATCTAACCCTCCTCTCCTGATATACTCTGTGCTGCTGGAGGACTCTGCTTCTCCCTCTATCTAACCCTCCTCTCCTGATATACTCTGTGCTGCTGGAGGACTCTGCTCCTTCCTGTATCCAACTCTCCTCTCCTGATATACTCTGTGCTGCTGGAGGACTCTACTCCTTCCTGTATCCAACTCTCCTCTCCTGATATACTCTGTGCTGCTGGAGGACTCTGCTCCTTCCTCTATATAACTCTCCTCTCCTGATATATTCGGTGCAGCTGGAGGACTCTGCTCCTTTCTCTAACTCTCCTCTCCTGATATACTCTGTGCTGCTGGAGGACGCTGCTCCTTCCTCTATCTAACCCTCCTCTCCTGATATACTCTGTGCTGCTGGAGGACTCTGCTCCTCCCTCTATCTCTCCTCTCCTGATATACTCTGTGCTGCTGGAGGACTCTGATCCTCCCTCTATCTAACCCTCCTCTCCTGATATACTCTGTGCTGCTGGATGACTCTGCTCCATCCTCTATCTAACCCTCCTCTCCTGATATACTCTGTGCTGCTGGAGGACTCTGCTCCTCCCTCTATCTAACCCTCCTCTCCTGATATACTCTGTGCTGCTGGAGGACTCTGCTCCTCCCTCTATCTAACCCTCCTCTCCTGATATACTCTGTGCTGCTGGAGGACTCTGCTCCTTCCTCTATCTAACCCTCCTCTTCTGATATACTCTGTGCTGCTGGAGGACACTGCTCCTTCTACTATCTAACCCTCCTCTCCTGATATACTCTGTGCTGCTGGAGGACTCTGCTCCTTCCTGTATCCAACTCTCCTCTCCTGATATACTCTGTGCTGCTGGAGGACTCTGCTCCTTCCTCTATCTAACCCTCCTCTCCTGATATGCTCTGTGCTGCTGGAGGACTCTGTTCCTTCCTCTAACCCTCCTCTCCTGATATAATCTGGGCTGCTGGAGGACTCTCTTCCTCCCTCTATCTAACCCTCCTCTCCTGATATACTCTGTGCTGCTGGAGGACTCTGCTCTTTCCTCTATCTCTCCTCTCCTGATATACTCTGTGCTGCTGGAGGACTCTGCTCCTTCCTGTATCCAACTCTCCTCTCCTGATATACTCTGTGCTGCTGGAGGACTCTGCTCCTTCCTCTAACTCTCCTCTCCTGATATACTCTGTGCTGCTGGAGGACTCTGCTCCTTCCTCTAACTCTCCTCTCCTGATATACTCTGTGCTGCTGGAGGACTCTGCTCCTTCCTCTATCTAATTCTCCTCTCCTGATATACTCTGTGCTGCTGGAGGACTCTGCTCCTTCCTGTAACTCTCCTCTCCTGGTATACTCTGTGCTGCTGGAGGACTCTGCTCCTTCCTGTATCCAACTCTCCTCTCCTGATATACTCTGTGCTGCTGGGGGACTCTGCTCCTTCCTCTAACTCTCCTCTCCTGATATACTCTGTGCTGCTGGAGGACTCTGCTCCTTCCTCTAACTCTCCTCTCCTGATATACTCTGTGCTGCTGGAGGACTCTGCTCCTTCCTGTATCCAACTCTCCTCTCCTGATATACTCTGTGCTGCTGGGGGACTCTGCTCCTTCCTCTAACTCTCCTCTCCTGATATACTCTGTGCTGCTGGAGGACTCTGCTCCTTCCTCTGTCCAACTCTCCTCTCCTGATATACTCTGTGCTGCTGGAGGACTCTGCTCCTTCCTGTATCCAACTCTCCTCTCCTGATATACTCTGTGCTGCTGGGGGACTCTGCTCCTTCCTCTAACCCTCCTCTACTGATATACTCTGTGCTGCTGGAGGACTCTGCTCCTTCCTCTATCTAACCCTCCTCTTCTGATATACTCTGTGCTGCTGGAGGACACTGCTCCTTCCACTATCTAACCCTCCTCTCCTGATATACTCTGTGCTGCTGGAGGACTCTGCTTCTCCCTCTATCTAACCCTCCTCTCCTGATATACTCTGTGTTGCTGGAGGACTCTGCTCCTTCCTGTATCCAACTCTCCTCTCCTGATATACTCTGTGCTGCTGGAGGACTCTACTCCTTCCTGTATCCAACTCTCCTCTCCTGATATACTCTGTGCTGCTGGAGGACTCTGCTCCTTCCTCTAACTCTCCTCTCCTGATATACTCTGTGCTGCTGGAGGACGCTGCTCCTTCCTCTATCTAACCCTCCTCTCCTGATATACTCTGTGCTGCTGGAGGACTCTGCTCCTCCCTCTATCTCTCCTCTCCTGATATACTCTGTGCTGCTGGAGGACTCTGCTCCTTCCTCTATCTAACTCTCCTCTCCTGATATACTCTGTGCTGCTGGAGGACTCTGCTCCTCCCTCTATCTAACCCTCCTCTCCTGATATACTCTGTGCTACTGGAGGACTTTGCTCCTCCCTCTATCTAACCCTCCTCTCCTGATATACTCTGTGCTGCTGGAGGACTCTGCTCCTCCCTCTATCTCTCCTCTCCTGATATACTCTGTGCTGCTGGAGGACTTTGCTCCTCCCTCTATCTAACCCTCCTCTCCTGATATACTCTGTGCTGCTGGATGACTCTGCTCCATCCTCTATCTAACTCTCCTCTCCTGATATACTCTGTGCTGCTGGAGGACTCTGCTCCTCCCTCTATCTAACCCTCCTCTCCTGATATACTCTGTGCTGCTGGAGGACTTTGCTCCTCCCTCTATCTAACCCTCCTCTTCTGATATACTCTGTGCTACTAGAGGACACTGCTCCTTCCACTATCTAACCCTCCTCTCCTGATATACTCTGTGCTGATGGAGGAATCTGCTCCTTCCTCTATCTAACCCTCCTCTTCTGATATACTCTGTGCTGCTGGAGGACACTGCTCCTTCCACTATCTAACCCTCCTCTCCTGATATACTCTGTGCTGCTGGAGGACTCTGCTCCTTCCTCTATCTAACCCTCCTCTTCTGATATACTCTGTGCTGCTGGAGGACACTGCTCCTTCCACTATCTAACCCTCCTCTCCTGATATACTCTGTGCTGCTGGAGGACTCTGCTTCTCCCTCTATCTAACCCTCCTCTCCTGATATACTCTGTGCTGCTGGAGGACTCTGCTCCTTCCTGTATCCAACTCTCCTCTCCTGATATACTCTGTGCTGCTGGAGGACTCTACTCCTTCCTGTATCCAACTCTCCTCTCCTGATATACTCTGTGCTGCTGGAGGACTCTGCTCCTTCCTCTATATAACTCTCCTCTCCTGATATATTCGGTGCAGCTGGAGGACTCTGCTCCTTTCTCTAACTCTCCTCTCCTGATATACTCTGTGCTGCTGGAGGACTTTGCTCCTCCCTCTATCTAACCCTCCTCTTCTGATATACTCTGTGCTACTAGAGGACACTGCTCCTTCCACTATCTAACCCTCCTCTCCTGATATACTCTGTGCTGATGGAGGAATCTGCTCCTTCCTCTATCTAACCCTCCTCTTCTGATATACTCTGTGCTGCTGGAGGACACTGCTCCTTCCACTATCTAACCCTCCTCTCCTGATATACTCTGTGCTGCTGGAGGACTCTGCTCCTTCCTCTATCTAACCCTCCTCTTCTGATATACTCTGTGCTGCTGGAGGACACTGCTCCTTCCACTATCTAACCCTCCTCTCCTGATATACTCTGTGCTGCTGGAGGACTCTGCTTCTCCCTCTATCTAACCCTCCTCTCCTGATATACTCTGTGCTGCTGGAGGACTCTGCGCCTTCCCGTATCCAACTCTCCTCTCCTGATATACTCTGTGCTGCTGGAGGACTCTACTCCTTCCTGTATCCAACTCTCCTCTCCTGATATACTCTGTGCTGCTGGAGGACTCTGCTCCTTCCTCTATATAACTCTCCTCTCCTGATATATTCGGTGCAGCTGGAGGACTCTGCTCCTTTCTCTAACTCTCCTCTCCTGATATACTCTGTGCTGCTGGAGGACGCTGCTCCTTCCTCTATCTATCCCTCCTCTCCTGATATACTCTGTGCTGCTGGAGGACTCTGCTCCTCCCTCTATCTCTCCTCTCCTGATATACTCTGTGCTGCTGGAGGACTCTGCTCCTCCCTCTATCTCTCCTCTCCTGATATACTCTGTGCTGCTGGAGGACTCTGTTCCTTCCTCTAACTCTCCTCTCCTGATATAATCTGGGCTGCTGGAGGACTCTGTTCCTCCCTCTATCTAACCCTCCTCTCCTGATATACTATGTGCTGCTGGAGGACTCTGATCCTCCCTCTATCTAACCCTCCTCTCCTGATATACTCTGTGCTGCTGGATGACTCTGCTCCATCCTCTATCTAATCCTCCTCTCCTGATATACTCTGTGCTGCTGGAGGACTCTGCTCCTCCCTCTATCTAACCCTCCTCTCCTGATATACTCTGTGCTGCTGGAAGACTCTGCTCCTCCCTCTATCTAACCCTCCTCTCCTGATATACTCTGTGCTGCTGGAGGACTCTGCTCCTTCCTCTATCTAAACCTCCTCTTCTGATATACTCTGTGCTGCTGGAGGACTCTGCTCCTTCCTCTATCTAAACCTCCTCTTCTGATATACTCTGTGCTGCTGGAGGACACTGCTCCTTCTACTATCTAACCCTCCTCTCCTGATATACTCTGTGCTGCTGGAGGACTCTGCTCCTTCCTGTATCCAACTCTCCTCTCCTGATATACTCTGTGCTGCTGGAGGACTCTGCTCCTTCCTCTATCTAACCCTCCTCTCCTGATATGCTCTGTGCTGCTGGAGGACTCTGTTCCTTCCTCTAACCCTCCTCTCCTGATATAATCTGGGCTGCTGGAGGACTCTCTTCCTCCCTCTATCTAACCCTCCTCTCCTGATATACTCTGTGCTGCTGGAGGACTCTGCTCTTTCCTCTATCTCTCCTCTCCTGATATACTCTGTGCTGCTGGAGGACTCTGCTCCTTCCTGTATCCAACTCTCCTCTCCTGATATACTCTGTGCTGCTGGAGGACTCTGCTCCTTCCTCTAACTCTCCTCTCCTGATATACTCTGTGCTGCTGGAGGACTCTGCTCCTTCCTCTAACTCTCCTCTCCTGATATACTCTGTGCTGCTGGAGGACTCTGCTCCTTCCTCTATCTAATTCTCCTCTCCTGATATACTCTGTGCTGCTGGAGGACTCTGCTCCTTCCTGTAACTCTCCTCTCCTGGTATACTCTGTGCTGCTGGAGGACTCTGCTCCTTCCTGTATCCAACTCTCCTCTCCTGATATACTCTGTGCTGCTGGAGGACTCTGCTCCTCCCTCTATCTAACCCTCCTCTCCTGATATACTCTGTGCTGCTGGAGGACTCTGCTCCTTCCTCTATCTAACCCTCCTCTTCTGATATACTCTGTGCTGCTGGAGGACACTGCTCCTTCTACTATCTAACCCTCCTCTCCTGATATACTCTGTGCTGCTGGAGGACTCTGCTCCTTCCTGTATCCAACTCTCCTCTCCTGATATACTCTGTGCTGCTGGAGGACTCTGCTCCTTCCTCTATCTAACCCTCCTCTCCTGATATGCTCTGTGCTGCTGGAGGACTCTGTTCCTTCCTCTAACCCTCCTCTCCTGATATAATCTGGGCTGCTGGAGGACTCTCTTCCTCCCTCTATCTAACCCTCCTCTCCTGATATACTCTGTGCTGCTGGAGGACTCTGCTCTTTCCTCTATCTCTCCTCTCCTGATATACTCTGTGCTGCTGGAGGACACTGCTCCTTCCTGTATCCAACTCTCCTCTCCTGATATACTCTGTGCTGCTGGAGGACTCTGCTCCTTCCTCTAACTCTCCTCTCCTGATATACTCTGTGCTGCTGGAGGACTCTGCTCCTTCCTCTAACTCTCCTCTCCTGATATACTCTGTGCTGCTGGAGGACTCTGCTCCTTCCTCTATCTAATTCTCCTCTCCTGATATACTCTGTGCTGCTGGAGGACTCTGCTCCTTCCTGTAACTCTCCTCTCCTGGTATACTCTGTGCTGCTGGAGGACTCTGCTCCTTCCTGTATCCAACTCTCCTCTCCTGATATACTCTGTGCTGCTGGGGGACTCTGCTCCTTCCTCTAACTCTCCTCTCCTGATATACTCTGTGCTGCTGGAGGACTCTGCTCCTTCCTCTGTCCAACTCTCCTCTCCTGATATACTCTGTGCTGCTGGAGGACTCTGCTCCTTCCTGTATCCAACTCTCCTCTCCTGATATACTCTGTGCTGCTGGGGGACTCTGCTCCTTCCTCTAACTCTCCTCTCCTGATATACTCTGTGCTGCTGGAGGACTCTGCTCCTTCCTGTATCCAACTCTCCTCTCCTGATATACTCTGTGCTGCTGGGGGACTCTGCTCCTTCCTCTAACCCTCCTCTCCTGATATACTCTGTGCTGCTGGAGGACTCTGCTCCTTCCTCTATCTAACCCTCCTCTTCTGATATACTCTGTGCTGCTGGAGGACACTGCTCCTTCCACTATCTAACCCTCCTCTCCTGATATACTCTGTGCTGCTGGAGGACTCTGCTTCTCCCTCTATCTAACCCTCCTCTCCTGATATACTCTGTGTTGCTGGAGGACTCTGCTCCTTCCTGTATCCAACTCTCCTCTCCTGATATACTCTGTGCTGCTGGAGGACTCTACTCCTTCCTGTATCCAACTCTCCTCTCCTGATATACTCTGTGCTGCTGGAGGACTCTGCTCCTTCCTCTAACTCTCCTCTCCTGATATACTCTGTGCTGCTGGAGGACGCTGCTCCTTCCTCTATCTAACCCTCCTCTCCTGATATACTCTGTGCTGCTGGAGGACTCTGCTCCTCCCTCTATCTCTCCTCTCCTGATATACTCTGTGCTGCTGGAGGACTCTGCTCCTTCCTCTATCTAACTCTCCTCTCCTGATATACTCTGTGCTGCTGGAGGACTCTGCTCCTCCCTCTATCTAACCCTCCTCTCCTGATATACTCTGTGCTACTGGAGGACTTTGCTCCTCCCTCTATCTAACCCTCCTCTCCTGATATACTCTGTGCTGCTGGAGGACTCTGCTCCTCCCTCTATCTCTCCTCTCCTGATATACTCTGTGCTGCTGGAGGACTTTGCTCCTCCCTCTATCTAACCCTCCTCTCCTGATATACTCTGTGCTGCTGGATGACTCTGCTCCATCCTCTATCTAACTCTCCTCTCCTGATATACTCTGTGCTGCTGGAGGACTCTGCTCCTCCCTCTATCTATCCCTCCTCTCCTGATATACTCTGTGCTGCTGGAGGACTTTGCTCCTCCCTCTATCTAACCCTCCTCTTCTGATATACTCTGTGCTACTAGATGACACTGCTCCTTCCACTATCTAACCCTCCTCTCCTGATATACTCTGTGCTGATGGAGGAATCTGCTCCTTCCTCTATCTAACCCTCCTCTTCTGATATACTCTGTGCTGCTGGAGGACACTGCTCCTTCCACTATCTAACCCTCCTCTCCTGATATACTCTGTGCTGCTGGAGGACTCTGCTCCTTCCTCTATCTAACCCTCCTCTTCTGATATACTCTGTGCTGCTGGAGGACACTGCTCCTTCCACTATCTAACCCTCCTCTCCTGATATACTCTGTGCTGCTGGGGGACTCTGCTTCTCCCTCTATCTAACCCTCCTCTCCTGATATACTCTGTGCTGCTGGAGGACTCTGCTCCTTCCTGTATCCAACTCTCCTCTCCTGATATACTCTGTGCTGCTGGAGGACTCTACTCCTTCCTGTATCCAACTCTCCTCTCCTGATATACTCTGTGCTGCTGGAGGACTCTGCTCCTTCCTCTATATAACTCTCCTCTCCTGATATATTCGGTGCAGCTGGAGGACTCTGCTCCTTTCTCTAACTCTCCTCTCCTGATATACTCTGTGCTGCTGGAGGACGCTGCTCCTTCCTCTATCTAACCCTCCTCTCCTGATATACTCTGTGCTGCTGGAGGACTCTGCTCCTCCCTCTATCTCTCCTCTCCTGATATACTCTGTGCTGCTGGAGGACTCTGCTCCTCCCTCTATCTCTCCTCTCCTGATATACTCTGTGCTGCTGGAGGACTCTGTTCCTTCCTCTAACTCTCCTCTCCTGATATACTCTGTGCTGCTGGAGGACTCTGTTCCTTCCTCTAACTCTCCTCTCCTGATATAATCTGGGCTGCTGGAGGACTCTGTTCCTCCCTCTATCTAACCCTCCTCTCCTGATATACTATGTGCTGCTGGAGGACTCTGATCCTCCCTCTATCTAACCCTCCTCTCCTGATATACTCTGTGCTGCTGGATGACTCTGCTCCATCCTCTATCTAATCCTCCTCTCCTGATATACTCTGTGCTGCTGGAGGACTCTGCTCCTCCCTCTATCTAACCCTCCTCTCCTGATATACTCTGTGCTGCTGGAGGACTCTGCTCCTCCCTCTATCTAACCCTCCTCTCCTAATATACTCTGTGCTGCTGGAGGACTCTGCTCCTTCCTCTATCTAACCCTCCTCTTCTGATATACTCTGTGCTGCTGGAGGACTCTGCTCCTTCCTCTATCTAACCCTCCTCTTCTGATATACTCTGTGCTGCTGGAGGACACTGCTCCTTCTACTATCTAACCCTCCTCTCCTGATATACTCTGTGCTGCTGGAGGACTCTGCTCCTTCCTGTATCCAACTCTCCTCTCCTGATATACTCTGTGCTGCTGGAGGACTCTGCTCCTTCCTCTATCTAACCCTCCTCTCCTGATATGCTCTGTGCTGCTGGAGGACTCTGTTCCTTCCTCTAACCCTCCTCTCCTGATATAATCTGGGCTGCTGGAGGACTCTCTTCCTCCCTCTATCTAACCCTCCTCTCCTGATATACTCTGTGCTGCTGGAGGACTCTGCTCTTTCCTCTATCTCTCCTCTCCTGATATACTCTGTGCTGCTGGAGGACTCTGCTCCTTCCTGTATCCAACTCTCCTCTCCTGATATACTCTGTTCTGCTGGAGGACTCTGCTCCTTCCTCTAACTCTCCTCTCCTGATATACTCTGTGCTGCTGGAGGACTCTGCTCCTTCCTCTAACTCTCCTCTCCTGATATACTCTGTGCTGCTGGAGGACTCTGCTCCTTCCTCTATCTAATTCTCCTCTCCTGATATACTCTGTGCTGCTGGAGGACTCTGCTCCTTCCTGTAACTCTCCTCTCCTGGTATACTCTGTGCTGCTGGAGGACTCTGCTCCTTCCTGTATCCAACTCTCCTCTCCTGATATACTCTGTGCTGCTGGGGGACTCTGCTCCTTCCTCTAACTCTCCTCTCCTGATATACTCTGTGCTGCTGGAGGACTCTGCTCCTTCCTCTGTCCAACTCTCCTCTCCTGATATACTCTGTGCTGCTGGAGGACTCTGCTCCTTCCTGTATCCAACTCTCCTCTCCTGATATACTCTGTGCTGCTGGGGGACTCTGCTCCTTCCTCTAACTCTCCTCTCCTGATATACTCTGTGCTGCTGGAGGACTCTGCTCCTTCCTGTATCCAACTCTCCTCTCCTGATATACTCTGTGCTGCTGGGGGACTCTGCTCCTTCCTCTAACCCTCCTCTCCTGATATACTCTGTGCTGCTGGAGGACTCTGCTCCTTCCTCTATCTAACCCTCCTCTTCTGATATACTCTGTGCTGCTGGAGGACACTGCTCCTTCCACTATCTAACCCTCCTCTCCTGATATACTCTGTGCTGCTGGAGGACTCTGCTTCTCCCTCTATCTAACCCTCCTCTCCTGATATACTCTGTGTTGCTGGAGGACTCTGCTCCTTCCTGTATCCAACTCTCCTCTCCTGATATACTCTGTGCTGCTGGAGGACTCTACTCCTTCCTGTATCCAACTCTCCTCTCCTGATATACTCTGTGCTGCTGGAGGACTCTGCTCCTTCCTCTAACTCTCCTCTCCTGATATACTCTGTGCTGCTGGAGGACGCTGCTCCTTCCTCTATCTAACCCTCCTCTCCTGATATACTCTGTGCTGCTGGAGGACTCTGCTCCTCCCTCTATCTCTCCTCTCCTGATATACTCTGTGCTGCTGGAGGACTCTGCTCCTTCCTCTATCTAACTCTCCTCTCCTGATATACTCTGTGCTGCTGGAGGACTCTGCTCCTCCCTCTATCTAACCCTCCTCTCCTGATATACTCTGTGCTACTGGAGGACTTTGCTCCTCCCTCTATCTAACCCTCCTCTCCTGATATACTCTGTGCTGCTGGAGGACTCTGCTCCTCCCTCTATCTCTCCTCTCCTGATATACTCTGTGCTGCTGGAGGACTTTGCTCCTCCCTCTATCTAACCCTCCTCTCCTGATATACTCTGTGCTGCTGGATGACTCTGCTCCATCCTCTATCTAACTCTCCTCTCCTGATATACTCTGTGCTGCTGGAGGACTCTGCTCCTCCCTCTATCTAACCCTCCTCTCCTGATATACTCTGTGCTGCTGGAGGACTTTGCTCCTCCCTCTATCTAACCCTCCTCTTCTGATATACTCTGTGCTACTAGAGGACACTGCTCCTTCCACTATCTAACCCTCCTCTCCTGATATACTCTGTGCTGATGGAGGAATCTGCTCCTTCCTCTATCTAACCCTCCTCTTCTGATATACTCTGTGCTGCTGGAGGACACTGCTCCTTCCACTATCTAACCCTCCTCTCCTGATATACTCTGTGCTGCTGGAGGACTCTGCTCCTTCCTCTATCTAACCCTCCTCTTCTGATATACTCTGTGCTGCTGGAGGACACTGCTCCTTCCACTATCTAACCCTCCTCTCCTGATATACTCTGTGCTGCTGGAGGACTCTGCTTCTCCCTCTATCTAACCCTCCTCTCCTGATATACTCTGTGCTGCTGGAGGACTCTGCTCCTTCCTGTATCCAACTCTCCTCTCCTGATATACTCTGTGCTGCTGGAGGACTCTACTCCTTCCTGTATCCAACTCTCCTCTCCTGATATACTCTGTGCTGCTGGAGGACTCTGCTCCTTCCTCTATATAACTCTCCTCTCCTGATATATTCGGTGCAGCTGGAGGACTCTGCTCCTTTCTCTAACTCTCCTCTCCTGATATACTCTGTGCTGCTGGAGGACGCTGCTCCTTCCTCTATCTAACCCTCCTCTCCTGATATACTCTGTGCTGCTGGAGGACTCTGCTCCTCCCTCTATCTCCCCTCTCCTGATATACTCTGTGCTGCTGGAGGACTCTGCTCCTCCCTCTATCTCTCCTCTCCTGATATACTCTGTGCTGCTGGAGGACTCTGTTCCTTCCTCTAACTCTCCTCTCCTGATATAATCTGGGCTGCTGGAGGACTCTGTTCCTCCCTCTATCTAACCCTCCTCTCCTGATATACTATGTGCTGCTGGAGGACTCTGATCCTCCCTCTATCTAACCCTCCTCTCCTGATATACTCTGTGCTGCTGGATGACTCTGCTCCATCCTCTATCTAATCCTCCTCTCCTGATATACTCTGTGCTGCTGGAGGACTCTGCTCCTCCCTCTATCTAACCCTCCTCTCCTGATATACTCTGTGCTGCTGGAAGACTCTGCTCCTCCCTCTATCTAACCCTCCTCTCCTGATATACTCTGTGCTGCTGGAGGACTCTGCTCCTTCCTCTATCTAACCCTCCTCTTCTGATATACTCTGTGCTGCTGGAGGACTCTGCTCCTTCCTCTATCTAACCCTCCTCTTCTGATATACTCTGTGCTGCTGGAGGACACTGCTCCTTCTACTATCTAACCCTCCTCTCCTGATATACTCTGTGCTGCTGGAGGACTCTGCTCCTTCCTGTATCCAACTCTCCTCTCCTGATATACTCTGTGCTGCTGGAGGACTCTGCTCCTTCCTCTATCTAACCCTCCTCTCCTGATATGCTCTGTGCTGCTGGAGGACTCTGTACCTTCCTCTAACCCTCCTCTCCTGATATAATCTGGGCTGCTGGAGGACTCTCTTCCTCCCTCTATCTAACCCTCCTCTCCTGATATACTCTGTGCTGCTGGAGGACTCTGCTCTTTCCTCTATCTCTCCTCTCCTGATATACTCTGTGCTGCTGGAGGACTCTGCTCCTTCCTGTATCCAACTCTCCTCTCCTGATATACTCTGTGCTGCTGGAGGACTCTGCTCCTTCCTCTAACTCTCCTCTCCTGATATACTCTGTGCTGCTGGAGGACTCTGCTCCTTCCTCTAACTCTCCTCTCCTGATATACTCTGTGCTGCTGGAGGACTCTGCTCCTTCCTCTATCTAATTCTCCTCTCCTGATATACTCTGTGCTGCTGGAGGACTCTGCTCCTTCCTGTAACTCTCCTCTCCTGGTATACTCTGTGCTGCTGGAGGACTCTGCTCCTTCCTGTATCCAACTCTCCTCTCCTGATATACTCTGTGCTGCTGGGGGACTCTGCTCCTTCCTCTAACTCTCCTCTCCTGATATACTCTGTGCTGCTGGAGGACTCTGCTCCTTCCTCTGTCCAACTCTCCTCTCCTGATATACTCTGTGCTGCTGGAGGACTCTGCTCCTTCCTGTATCCAACTCTCCTCTCCTGATATACTCTGTGCTGCTGGGGGACTCTGCTCCTTCCTCTAACTCTCCTCTCCTGATATACTCTGTGCTGCTGGAGGACTCTGCTCCTTCCTGTATCCAACTCTCCTCTCCTGATATACTCTGTGCTGCTGGGGGACTCTGCTCTTTCCTCTAACCCTCCTCTCCTGATATACTCTGTGCTGCTGGAGGACTCTGCTCCTTTCTGTATCCAACTCTCCTCTCCTGATATACTCTGTGCTGCTGGAGGACTCTGCTCCTGATATACTCTGTGCTGCTGGAGGACTCTGCTCTTTCCTCTATCTCTCCTCTCCTGATATACTCTGTGCTGCTGGAAGACTCTGCTCCTTCCTGTATCCAACTCTCCTCTCCTGATATACTCTGTGCTGCTGGAGGACTCTGATCCTTCCTCTAACTCTCCTCTCCTGGTATACTCTGTGCTGCTGGTGGACTCTGCTCCTTCCTCTAGCTCTCCTCTCCTGATATACTCTGTGCTGCTGGAGGACTCTGCTCCTTCCTCTATCTAACCCTCCTCTCCTGATATACTCTGTGCTGCTGGAGGACTCTGCTCCTTCCTCTATCTAACCCTCCTCTTCTGATATACTCTGTGCTGCTGGATGACTCTGTTCCTTTCTCTATCTAATTCTCCTCTCCTGATATACTCTGTGCTGCTGGAGGACTCTGTTCCTTCCTCTAACCCTCCTTTCCTGATATAATCTGGGCTGCTGGAGGACTCTGCTCTTTCCTCTATCTCTCCTCTCCTGATATACTCTGTGCTGCTGATGGACACTGCTCCTTCCTCTAACTCTCCTCTCCTAATATATTCTGTGCTGCTGGAGGACTCTGCTCCTTCCTGTAACTCTCCTCTCCTGATATACTCTGTGCTGCTAGAGGACTTTGCTCCTCCTGCCGAGGCAGGGCTTTTGGTGCCTGCTGCGTGCCACATAGTGCCAAAGCTTTGTGCAGCTACAGCAGTAATGCTATAGTCCGCACCCCGCATGGGTAATTCAGGGATTTGGCGATTGCCAGACGTGAAATGACTCCTCCCTCTGAGTTGCTACGGCTTGGAGGGGGAATAGTATTTAACACCACCTCGAATTCGTGCAGCAGCAGTCATCCAGCTCACCGTGCGGCAAAAAGCAATCTGCGCCAAACTGCCATTTACACCCCCCTGCTATCTAACTCTCCTTTCCTGCTTTATTCAGCTGCAGAGTAAAGCAGCGTACACACGCCGGACTTTAGGCAACGACGAGTCCGTCGTTGCCTCCCGCTGGGTGGGCGTGCCAGCGACAGTCCGGCGTGTGTACGCTCTGTCGTCAGACTGATACGGCTGTTTCTGAGCGATCCGCCCGGCGGATCGCTCAGAAACAGCCGTATCAGTCTGACGACAGAGCGTACACACGCCGGACTGTCGCTGGCACGCCCACCCAGCGGGAGGCAACGACGGACCCGTCGTTGCCTAAAGTCCGGCGTGTGTACGGACCTTAAGAACTCAGAAATGTGTTGAGTTTTTTTTTGTTTGCTTTGTTTTGTTTAAATGTTTAATTTATTCCTATCTTCACCGAGAAAATTCTCAAACTGTCACATGACCCGGGCAATCCCCGTCGGCTGCGTGATAAAATACTCATCACTCGCTTTGTCGTTGTTATAAACTTATCTTATTTGTTCAGCGCAGACAATATATTCACAGATTTTCCGGGAAAGTCCCAAAGTTCACGGAAAGTCGACAGTTTCTCTCCATCTGATCAGGACAGTAAAAATTAGCCGTGGCCCGTAACAACCGCGAGGGTTTCAGGTGATAAACCCGACTGCGCTCTGTTGTGTGACTCAGCGAGGACGCTGTTGTCGGGAACGTCTCGTACAGATGTCAGCACATGCTGTTTCGATAAAATTCCACATCTTTCATCAGGCGTGATTATCAGCTCAGGAAATCTGGACTGTAACGACCCGGCGGCAGATGATGCAGAGTCAACCAGAAGAGCATCCGTCAACAATAACCTCATCCCTCCAGCTGGCCCTCCAGAAAGTGGTGGCATTTCTCCAGGTTTCAACTTTATGACCTGTACGGAAATTCTGTATGAGGAAAAGTCAATCTGACAGTGAGTTAGAAAGTCCTCGTCTCAGGAGATCAATCCCCACACTTCCTACGGTTTCCTGGCATTGTCCATCTGGGGTAAAGATGTAGGATCAGTCTTACGCCCCACCGCCGCGCTCTTCATCTTCCAGACAATAGTCCTCCTCTCTTCAAAGACCGACGCGAACGACTAATAGGCACTAGGCAGGCGTACTTCACAAATAGTCCATTTCAAACCACGCAACTCTCCAACGGTCCCTCCCGATAATAGACATTCATCTGCCCAGCCGAGAATTCCTGTCTTTCATTAGCAAGTAAAAACAAGGAAAAGGTTGTAATCCCAATGCAAAGGTAAAATGAGACAAATGCGCATATTAAAGCCCGCTTTTTTTTACTGTCCTCATGTGGGAGAAATTCTCTAACTTCCTTTCCTGACAGGAATCAGGTAAATATCTCCCTCAGGAACATAGATAGCAATAAGTAAAATATTTTCTTTTTATTCTTCTCTTTTTTTTTTTTTTAAATTCTGTTGACTAGTGTCCATATTTATGTAGAATTTTGAGCTTTAAAGTGATCACAAGCCAAAGCTCGGGATCAATATCGGATACTTACCTCATGAGAGGTAAGTCTCAGGGTCCTACTGAGGCTTCCCTCGCTGATCTGAACCCACCCGTTGCTGAGCGCGACCCCCCTCCACATCGAGGCTGCGCAGCTCCTTTTCCTAAAGCGTGGCCACGCAGTAGCTATGCGAGACTGCCTGCGCATGCGCAGTGGGACGGAATCCGCGGCTCCGGCTTACTGCGGCTAATGGGGGGGGGGGGGGGTGAGTTCAGCGCTCAGCGATAGGGACATCACAGCAGGGAGGGAAGCCTCAATAGGATCCTGAGGCTTCCCTCTCTTTATATACTCGAGTATAAGTCTAGAAATTTAGGTCTGATTCACTTCATACAAGTATAGAGGTCTTATACACGAGTCACAGGCATCACTGAGTAATGTGTGTACTAATAGTGACATTTTTATTTGCAGCAATTTACCCAGTGGTAAGTGATCCTTTGAGGAAAGGAAATGCCAGGAAACCACAGGTCTGAAAGTCCTGGCCACAACAATTACCAAGGAAAGGGGCGGGGGGGGGGGGGGGCGGGGGATACTCAGCTGCATAAAAGGGACTGAATAATTACAGCACTTGGGGGCCTGGAGGAGGTATTGGCTGCAGCGGTTTGGCTGGTTTTCAGCACCTGTGGACAAAGACTGTTTTTGCCACCCCCACCCCCTTCCTGGACAAAATGGGTGTGGCCACACAGCATGTGGTCGTAGTCATGGGTGGCGTCAAATGTTATTAATATATACCTTTCAGAAAGTCAGATGTGCCCCCTCCCCCTGTTTAGAGGGGCAGTCCTTCTTTGGGAGCCCTGTCCCTCTCTCTTCTTCATTTGTCCCTGTTTCAGGACTGATGTACAGATCTGTGTAAATATATATATTTTTCCACTGACAAATGTGTTTGATTGGCTCTAAATGTTATCCCCATCGACTAAATTGATATATTTCTTATTTTTAAATGATAATATGAAGAAAAATGAACCAGGATAGATAGGACCAGTGTGGTTTGAATTATAAAACAACATATTTTTCCTATGAAATCTTTATGGTGTGCGTGACTAGGGGTGTGTCAGGGGGGTGGCCTAGTGTCCCACTTTCATATCTCAAAAAGTTGAGAGGTATACCTTATGCAGGACTGTAATTCTGCTTTCAGTAAATAGGTGACACTGATGTGAAAGAGGCTGCTTCTCTTTCAGCTACATAATTAGAGATGCGAGCGAACAGTTCGCCAGCGAATCTCTATGTGCCTGCACTACTTCCAGGTCGCTATGACCCATAGTAGTACGGCTGCGCTGGGCCGGCGGTGCGCGTCTTTGATCACGCGCCCGTTGCCGGGCACTCTCTGCGCATGAGCGTGACGTGATGTCACGCACATGTGCAGAAAGTGCCCGGCAACAGGAGCGCGATCAAGGATGCGCACCGCCGGCCCAGCGCAGCCGTACTACTACGGGTCATAGCGACCTGGAAGTAGTACAGGGTGAGGGGTTCGCCGGCGAACGGTTCGCGAACCGTTCAACGACATCCCTATACATAATATGGCTGCCTCTATTTAGTTCATATGTAACCTAAGTGTAGCCAGAGTTTCACTTTAAAGAGACACTGAAGCAAAAAAAATATATGATATAATGATTTGTATGTGCAGTACAGCTAAGGAATAAAACATTAGGAGCAGAGACATACGTCTAATATTGTTTCCAGTACAGGAAGAGTTAAGAAACTCCAGTTGTTATCTATGCAAAAGAGCCATTGAGCTCCACAACTTTCAAAGTCGCAGAGAGCTCTGTCTTCTGAAGCTTGTTATCTCAACTGTCAGTCACTGTATTTTCTTTTTCTCTCCAGAAGATGGTTCAAAAGTTCACTAGCCTGCTCTGTAAACTCATTTAGAATGCTGAGTAGTGCGTAAACTGCAAATATTAGAGAATGATGCAATGTTATAAAAAAACACTATGTAACTGAAAATAAAAATATGAGAATATTTTCTTTGCTACTAATGTTCTAGTAATTATCCGTACTACCCAACCAATTCATTATATCACTTTTTTTTACGCTTCAGTGTCTCTTTAACCACTTAATGACATGCTGACTTATAAAAACGTCCTGCTAGGGCCTCTTAATGGCTCCAGGACGTTTTAATAAGTCAGACAGTGCTGCTGCCACTGTGCGAGTGCACCCGCGGGTGCACGTGTGCGCTCCCGCGCGTACACGTGAATTCCCATGCATGTGAAAATAGTGAAAAAAAAACACCCCCCAAAAAATACACCTTTATTTCCAAATACTATATTCACACCATGCTTTGTACTAGGGACATAATTAAAATGTTGTGATAACCAGGACAAATAGGCAGATAAAATGTGTGGGTTTTATGCACAGTAGCAGTGTTTATATTAAAAACATAGGGGATGAAATTGGAGAAATAGTGTGTTTTTTCATTTTTTCCTTGTATTTCCCTTTAAAATGCATAGAAAATAAAGCAATTACTGAAAACAAACATCAACCCCAAAAAGCCCAATTGGTGGTGAAAAAACAAGATATACATCATTTCCTTGTGATTAGTAGTGATTAAGCTATTGTCAAAAAAAAGGGATGAGCACTGAAAGGTGAAAATCGCTCTTGTCCGTTAGGGTTAAAACCGTGAAGTGGTTAAATGACAGTGTGAAAGTAAAAAAAATGCAAGGAAGAGCAACTCTGTGAATTCACACATGATTTAGATAAGCAGACATCTTGCAGGAAGCGCACAGCCAACCGCAGGAGAAGTAAAACAATTTTTAATTAAAAGTTGGTCTGTGATACTGTTAGTGACGTTGATCGGATCCTCTGATAAGGATTTTGATCAAAAGAGCGGCTGTGCAGGCGAATGCGGCTGACAGCGCAGTACCGGCTGATTAGGCATGAGACATAAAAGCGTGCAGAGATGCATTTATAGATTCATTAACAGGAGGAACCTGACAGGGGAATGAAAACACCTGAAAGCAAAGAATTCACAGCTCCGGCATGAAAGAGCCAATAACGGCTTTTCTCAAAAATACCGCTCAGGATGAGACAAAACTTTCCACTTTGATTTTTCAAACAGATTAAACCTGTACGGTCTGCACTACTATATGCCTCCTTGTGTGTGCTGCTGTAACCCTCCCCTGTGTGCGCTGCTGAAACCCTCCCCTGTGTGCGCTGCTATAACTCTCCTCCATGTGTGTGCTGCTGTAACCCTCCCCTGTGTGTGCTGCTGTAACCCTCCCCTGTGTGTGCTGCTGTAACCCTCCCCTGTGTGCGCTGCTATAACTCTCCTCCATGTGTGTGCTGCTGTAAGCCTCCTCTGTGTGCGCTGCTGTAACCCCCCCCCCCCCGTGAGCGCTGCTGTAACCCTCCCCTGTGTGCGCTGCTGTAACCCTCCCCTGTGAGCGCTGCGGTAACACTACCCTGTGATTGCTGCGGTAAAACTACCCTGTGATCGCTGCTGTAACTCTCCTCCATGTGTGTGCTACTGTAACCATCCCGTGTGTGCTGCTGTAACTCTCCTTTGTGTGCGCTGCTATATGGCCCACCCCTGTGTGTGCTGCTTTAACTCTCCCCTGTGTGCGCTGCTGTAACCCTACCCTGTGTGCACTACTGTAACCGTACCCTGTGTGCACTACTGTAACCCTCCCCTGTGTGCGCTGCTGTAACTCTCCCCTGTGTGCGCTGCTGTAACCCTCCCCTGTGTGCGCTGCTGTAACCCTCCCCGGTGTGCGCTGCTGTAACCCTCCCCTGTGTGCGCTGCTATAATCCTCACCTGTGTGTGCTGCTGTAACCCTCCCCTGTGAGCGCTGCGGTAACCCTCCCCTGTGAGCGCTGCGGTAACCCTCCCTGTGATCGCTGCGGTAACACTCCCCTGTGTGCACTACTGTAACCCTCCCCTGTGTGTGCTGCTGTAACCCTCCCCTGTGTGCGCTGCTGTAACCCTCCCCTGTGAGCGCTGCGGTAACACTACCCTGTGATTGCTGCGGTAACACTACCCTGTGATTGCTGCGGTAACACTACCCTGTGATTGCTGTGGTAACACTACCCTGTGATCGCTGCGGTAACACTCCCCTGTGTGCACTACTGTAACCCTCCCCTGTGTGTGCTGCTGTAACCCTCCCTTTTGTGCGCTGCAGAAACACTCCCCTGTGTGCGCTGCTGTAATGCTTCCCTGTGTGCACTGCAATAACCCCCTATATTTCCTGCTATAAGCTCCTCCTGTATTTCCTGCTACAAGCACCTCTTGCAGTTCCTGATACAATCCTCTCTTGTATTTCCTGCTACAAGCCCCTTCTGTATGTCCAGCTACAATCCTCTCCTGTATTTCCTGCAACAATCCCCTCCTGTATTCCCTGCTACCAGCTCCTTCTGTATTTCCTGTTTCAAGCTCCTTCTGTATTTCCTGCTACATGCCCCTCCTGTATTTTCTGCTACATGCCCCTCCTGTATTTCCTGCTACAATCTCCTCCTGTATGTCCTGCTAAATGCTCCTCCTGTATTTCCTGCTTCAAGCCCCTCCTGTATTTCCTGCTACAATCCCCACCTGTATTTGCTGCTACATGCTCCTCCTGTATTTCCTGCTTCAAGCTCCTCCTGTATTTCCTGCTTCAAGCCCCTCCTGTATTTCCTGCTACAATCCCCACCTGTATTTGCTGCTAAATCCCCCTTTCTGTATTTCCTGCTTCAAGCTCCTCCTGTATTTCCTGCTTCAAGCTCCTCCTGTATTTCTTGCTACATGCCCCTCCTGTATTCTCTGCTACAATCTCCTCCTGTATTTCCTGCTACATGCCCCTCCTGTATTCCCTGCTACAACCCTCTCCTGTTATTTCCCGCTACATGCCCCTCCTGTATTCCCTGCTACAACCCTCTCCTGTTATTTCCCGCTACAAGCTCCTTTTGTATTTCCTGCTTCAAGCTCCTCCTTTATTTCTTGCTACATGCCCCTCATGTGTTTCCTGCTACAATCCCCTGTATTGGAGGGATAGTAAGAATTATGGGTTCTCATTTCATTGCTCCCCCCCCCCCCCTTGTGGCTTCTTGGCTAATAGATACAAATGTGGTTTTCATTAGAGATGTACGTATGCACAACCCTTATGATGCATCAAACAAACAACTCTTTTATGTATTAAGTATACAGACGTAGTGTCTGCTTTTGCATTTATAAATAAAGCCTCCGATGCAAAGAATGTCAGGCCAAGGATGCTCATTCAAATTCTGCGGAATTTAAATTTCCACACTTCCAATCCGAAAATGGAAATCGGCTTTCCGTGGAGATCCAGTTCACTGAAGCTCTGTAATTTTAGCCCAATCCTAGACCTTGGAAGCATTGGACCAATCAGAAATGCATTTCTGATTGGTCCAATACTACCGAGTCAATTTGGAAGTATTTGGCCAATCAGAGAATGCAAAAAAATGATGAAAGAAGACTCAGCAGAAATCGGAAAATCGGACATATACAGAATCAGTAATTAGCATTGGCGGTAATTGGAATTTCTGTGGTATACGTCAAGGCATCAGGACCGGAGTCCGGAGGGCCTGGCAGGGAAAGATTTTTTTTTTATAGATGTGGAAGTTAAAGCTAGGATTTAGGAAAGTACGATTTTGTCAAGGGGAAAGGTTTTTTTTTTTTCTTTTTCTTTTTAAAAGCTTGTTGTTAAGTTGACTGAATGAGGAGATGATGAATACCAAAATCACTGATTCAAACAGTTTTAGAGAATTTAATCAGTAGAGGATCCAGAACCACATTCCCCAAATGTGATGCCAGTACCAAGGCCATTGGTGCTGAATCCAAACACGGGTCCCATGCAGGGGCGTATCTGGGTAATATAGAGCTTATGGCAAACACAGAAATTGCACCCCCACCCCTGGTCGCAGCCCCTTTTCCCTCTAAAAATTGCATCCTCTCTCGTGTAAATGTACTGTATTATGGTTGCCTATGTTCTTTGGCTCGGGATATTGCTGAAGTAACTTTTTGGGAAATTTTGCTTATTTCCTCGCCGCCCTCGTTACACTAAGCCAAGTGAGCCCTCCATACATAGATTAAGTATCCATGTTCTCCAGATAACAGAATTGAAAGGCACGGGCGCAGCACAGGAGCAGGCATGGCGCCCATGGTGCTGTGGCGCCCATGGCATGAGCCATGCCCTCTAGATACTCCTCTGGTCCCATGTTACCGGTTACACAGAGAGCAAAGAAAATATTTGAACAACAGCTTAAAGGACAACTGTAGGGAGGCTGCCATGTTTTTTTTTTCTTTTGTGCAATAACAGTTGCCTGGCTGTCCTGCTGTTTCTCTGTCTCTAATACTTTCAGCCATAGCCCCTGAACAAGCATGCAGCAGATCAGGTGTTTCTGACTAATGTCGGAATTGACAACATTAGTTGCATGCTTGTTTCTGGTGTTATTCAGACACTACTGTGGCCGAATAGACCAGGGGGAATAAATATAACAGCCTCAAAATACCTCTCGCTAGTTGTCCTTTAAGCATAAGATATTTCATGGCATCTTTGCAAATCATGTAGATGCCTTGGAGGGAACTGTTTTTTATTTCTACCACAAAAAGATGAACTTCAGCCTAAACCAACATACTGTCATTAAGTTAAATTAGTTATGTTAATTACAATAGATAGGTAATATAATCTCTTACCCACCCTGTTTTAAAAGAACAGGCAAATGTTTGTGATTTCATGGGGGCAGCCATCTTTTTGGTTGAAAGGAGGTGACAGGGAGCATGAGACACAGTTCCAACTGTCCTGTGTCCTGATCAGCCCTCCCAGTTGCTAGGCACCATGAACAACAACATCAGAAATCCCATCATGCTCTGCACAGCATCAGGGGAAAAATGCCTACGCAGTTTTCTTTGATGGGGTGGAGCTTAGCTTCTGTGCAGCTAAAAAGAAGGCCTTGGTAAGAAAAACAAAGTTCTGATGCTGTGAAACTGTTAAAGAAACACCAAGCCTTTTCAGTGCTGCTGAGTAGATTTTTAGTCTGGAAGTTCACTTTAAAAATGGATAATTATTGTCTGTGTTGCTGCCTGGAAGTGTCACCTATTAGGCCTGGAACCCACTGAAATCCGCAAACGCAAAACGCAACCGCTAGCGTTTTGTCTGAGCGGTTTGCAAGCGGATTCATGCGCGTTTTCGGTCACGTTTTGCAACAGTGTATTTTTTTGCTCGGCGGTTGTGTAGCGTTTTGCATTTCGCGTTTTTATCCTGATTGGTCTTGTGAATTATTTTTAATTTTGTTACAGTGTCCTGAACCGCAAAACGCTAGCAAAACCGCTCAGTTTAGGTTTTGCTGAGCGTTTCTGCTAGCGTTTCAATACTTTACATTGAAGCGCTAACGCTCCCAAAATGCTGCAGGTCCTGCGTTTGCGTTTCTGGGAAACGCAAACGCTCCTGTTGAAGTTGCCCCATCCATTAACATCAGCTGAGCGTTTTGGCAAAACGCTAGCGTATCGCAGCGCTGCCAAAATGCTCAAAAAAACGCTCTTGTGGGTTCCAGCCCTTAGAAGCTAAAAAAAGGAAGAGGCTGTGAAGACCCCACAATAGTATATTACTGTGTCTAAAGAAAAGGCAGCTCGCTGCCTCAATATTTCTTCCAGAGCTGCATGAATTATTATCGTTATAATTTACGACTCATGAAGACCTTTGATGGTTTATGCCTGTCTTATAAAGCTAAAAATTTAATCAGTTTTAAGCTCTGGGGAGCTTCTGGGTTTCTCTGCAGGACCAGATCCTGGACGTACCAGGAGAAAACTGATTTACTGCACTTGAAGTTTCCCAACTCCTCCAGAAGAAGATCATCATCATTCCATGCTGGTATCATCCTCCTCCGGCCTCGGACACTGTCCCATCGTGATTTTTCTCTTTATATGTTATCTATCAGATGGGATGGGGCTTTTCAACAGAATTCTTAACCACTGAATCACGGCTAAACCGCAGAGTCTCGGCAAGGTTCTGGCCAGCAGGTGAGACATTGAGGGCTCATCTGGGAAGTTCTGGCAAGTCTTCCTTGTTCAGCACCCAAAGAAGAGTCCCATAAATCTGAGAATGATGAATTTCATCTGTGGAATTTAAATGGATTGCAGCAGGACATAGATAATGGCTTGTGCAGAAATGTCTCTTCTACAGAACATTTTATTTCAAAGCATAGTCTATGCTTGGCAGAACGTGACCATGATTACTCAAAGATAGTGGTGGACAACAATGCAGTTCCTGGCAAACGTTTAACATTGAAGTCAATGGGGTTGATTCACTAAACCGTGCTAACTCGTAGTAAGGCATGCTATTTGTCATAGCATGGTTTAGTATATCAACCCCAATGGCTGCAGTGCCGACTTTAAGGGTGGTTAATAGCAAAGCCCCCATATATGCTGGAATCACCAAATGAACAGGGTATGTTTAGGAGAAGAGTGGAAACAAGGGGGAAAAACTTTGAAAGACCTTGTGGTTTTTGAAGTAATCGATTTTCAAATTATGATAGGAAAAGTTTTTTTTCTTTAACCTCTTGAGGACCACAGTGTTCAACCCCCCTAAAGACCAGGCCATTTTTTTAAAAAATAGGCCACTGCAGCTTTAAGGCCAAGCTTCAGGGCCGCACAACACAGCACACAAGTGATCCCCCCCTTTTCTCCCCACCAACAGAGCTCTCTGTTGATGGGGTCTGATTGCCCCCCCCCCCCCCCCCCCAGTGTTTATTTTTTTTTTAAATAAATATTCATGTTCTTTATTTTCTTATTTTTTACTATTTCTTATTTTTTTATCTTAAAGGGAACCTTAACTGGCGGGGAAAAAAATAATTCACTTACCTGGGGGCTTTCCCAAGCCTCCTGCAGCCGTCCTGTGCCGGCGCCGGTCCTTCGGTGCCCTCCGGTGCCCTCCGGTCTCCCTCCGCCGCTAAGTTTCGTTTTCGGACGACTGCCAGTCGTCCTCGGGCAAAGCGTCATCTTCTTCCGCATTCCCCGTCGTAAAGAGCCGTAAAGTGCGTCCGCATGATGCCAAACGCGTCATGCGGACGCGCTTTACGGCTCTTTACGACGGGGAATCCGGAAGAAGATGACGCTTTGCCCGAGGACGACTGGCAGTCGTCCGAAAACGAAACTTAGCGGCGGAGGGAGACCGGAGGGCACCAAAGGACCGGAGCGGGCACAGGACGGCTGCAGGAGGCTTGGTAAAGCCCCCAGGTAAGTGAATTATTTTTCCCCGCCAGTTAAGGTTCCCTTTAAACCCCTCCCTCCCTCCAGCCAGCCAATCCTGGCGATCAGCTGTCATAGGCTTCTGCCTATGAGAGCTGATCGCTCTCTAGTCAGCAGTGTCACACGGCTGTCCCCAGTACAGCGCTGCTGCAGAGGCGATCTCCGCTTAGAGACTGAAGGCGGAGCCTACCAACAGGAGATGCGCGCCCAGCCTGCGCGTGATCTCCTGCATTGCAAGCCCCAAGGACCTTACGCCAATCGGCGTTAGGCGGTCCTGGGGCTGCCGCCGCGGCCTACCCATCGGCGTGGCGTGGTCGTCAGGCAGTTAAATGTGGTTAAACAACCGATAATTAATCAACCTATCAGTAGTGTAAATTTATATCTACCGTGTTTCCTCGAAGATAAGACATTTTCTTATATTAATTTATCATGCAAAATATGTGCTAGAGCTTATTTTTTGGGGAGGTCTATTTGTGGGAGTAGCCAGATCCCCCTTTAGTATATTGCCAGATCCCCCAGTATATAAGCCAGACCCCCTTCCCCCAATGTAAGTAGGCAGATTACCCCCCGTCTCTGCCCCCCTGCCACTGATTTACCTCCTCTGGCCCCCTCCTCCAGAAAGTCGGATCCCCTGTGGGCTGCGGCTAACACTGTGAGTCTTTCACACACTGAAAACTGTGAAAAGCAGAGCTCACACATTCCCTGCTCTCAGTAACTCAGTATCATCTACTGATAAAAGCTGATAACTGTGAGAAGCATAGCTCATAGACTTTTGCAGAATGCAGACACGGACCTGCTACCAGCAATCACTACTAAAGATTGCAGCATTCTTTACAAGGTAAAGAACACACATTCCCTGCTCTCAGTAACTCAGTATCAGCTACTGATAAAAGCTGATAATTGTGAGAAGCATAGCTCATAGAATATCGCAGAATGCAGACACGGACCTGCTATCAGTAAGCACTACTAAAGATTGCAGCATTCTTTACAAGGTAAAACTTCATCTAAACTATGAAATAAACTTTGAGGGCTGGTGCACACCAAAACCCGCTAGCAGATCCGCAAAATGCTAGCAGATTTTGAAACGCTTTTTCTTCTTTTTCTGTTGCGTGTCAGCTAGCGTTTTGCGGTTTTGTCTAGCGGTTTTGGTGTAGTAGATTTCCTGTATTGTTACAGTAAAGCTGTTACTGAACAGCTACTGTGACAAAAACCGCCTGGCAAACCGCTCTGAAGTGCCGTTTTTCAGAGCGGTTTGCGTTTTTCCTATACTTAACATTGAGGCAGAAACGCATCCGCAATCCAAAAAATGCCTCACCCAGGCATTTTTCGTTTCTGCAAAACGTCTGCCGCTCTGGTGTGCACCACCCCATTGAGATACATTGACCAAGCAGATCCGCAGCCGCAAGCGGATCTGAAAACGCCCAAAAAGCCGCTCGGTGTGCACCAGCCCTAAAGGCTGAATTTATTGTTCAATAATATAACCTTTCATGGAAACTGTAATGCAGTTTACAGGAACATGCAATATTATGATGAACTTCCTGTTTGGCAGCCATATTTTTTTTGTTTACAAAAACAGTTTATAAAACTGCTTTTTTGGGGGGCCAGGATCGTGGTGGGGAGCAGCGAAAATACGACAGAGGGGGACAGGAGATGAAAACCTACAGGCTGGTATGTTTATTTATATCAGGTTTTTAGGTTACAGATTCTCGTTTAAAACTCTGACAAAATCTTCAACAAAAATGTGTTTTCCTACTTTTTATAACCCATACAATTATCATATTTGCTTTTGTGCACAAGTATGATAATTCATTTATAAATTATAACTTCCCAAAGTTCAGTTTATTTACTTTGGAAGCTGCTGGTGCATTTTATTCATAACTGTTGTAATTCTGTTTTAAATGCAGCCAGAAGTGATTTCTGACCTGTGTTTGACTTCAGGGCTCATTAGCATAAGTTTCTGCACAGCCAGAGAAGGTTTACTTAATTTTATCAAGTAAAGAATGTATACAGAAGGTAAGCTAATCACCAGTTCAGATGCGGCAGCCCCTGCAGGAGAAAAAGTCAGTCCTGTGATGTAACCCTTTGAATGCTGCTTTACTAAAAAAAAGAAACATTGGGCTCTATTCACAAAACCATGTGCGGTAACTCTTTTTTGGGTGAAAAATTACCTCCAGTTATAATTCACTAAAAATAGTGAAAAAAGTGAGTATTCACTAAAAATGTACCAAGTGTGATAAATGTTTGATAAAAGTGCGGTAAAACAGGTGATAAAACAGGTGATAAAACAGGTGATAAAACGGTCAGTAATATGTACGGAAATAAAGCTTTTTTGACCACTGTAGGGCAGCCCATATACTTGCCACCCATTATACAGAGACGACCCAGGAAAGCCTGTCACATTTACAGTGGGACCTCAACTCTTGCACAGGACAGAAGGAAAACATATAGAAATGCACCCTGTATGTATATAATTTAGCCTGTCCTTCCCCCTCATCTGTGAATAATCACAACTGTAATTTGACCTCTCAGCTTTGCCAGCTGGCTGCCTCAGCAGAGCAGCTAATGTGTAAACACAGGATGTTAACCCCATGTCTGCTTCCATGAAAGCAGGAAGTACATACACTGGAGATTGTTTGCTGGATTTGTATCAGCTGTAACAAAGAAATGTTTTTCTTTAAAGGTAATTATGCTGTTGCTTATCTTTTAGAGCAGAGAAGAATTTCCTCCTCGGCATCTATTAAATCATCTAAAAGACTGTACGAGGTCGGAAAGTGCGCCTTGAGATTAGACACACTCGTCTTTTCTGCCTTCTATGTAAAACTGACATAAACTCGAGCAAACAAAGCTCAATAGGCTCCATCCTGAAGGCCAAAAGCAGAGAAGTGATAATTATCACCTACCATTTGTAGGTGATAAAAACATCCTTAATTAACACCAACTTTTCAATTGAGAATCTCAAATTGGAGATAAATTTGAGGTAATTACCACACTTTTACCTCACTTTTACCGCATGAGGTAAAAAAAAATTGTGAATTTGAAAATGGAGATATTTTGGTCGGTGTTTATCACTACCTAATTTAACTCATGCGGTAACTCATTGAGAATAGAGCCCATTGTGTTAGTATATTATATGCTGTAAATAATCTTTTAGAACAAAGAAGAAATACTGGGTTATATTCCACTTTAAGGGGAAAAAAACTGGGGAGAGGAAGTGGTTAATGAAAACAGAGTCATCTGTCTAACAACAGACTATTGGATGCAGCCCTGACCAGTCTGATAGTTGTACCATCCTCTGACCAGAATGACTCGATACACCAGTGAAATGGACCTGCTTAAACAATAAAGCAGGTGACGCGAGTATAAAAGCCTTCAATGGCGCATAGCTTTGAAAAGCTAAAATTAAACAGAGATAATTGTCTGTTTGTCTAAACAAAAATAACATCTGTGTACAAGAAAAAAAATACAAAAACAAAAACTACAAAAAAATGAATAGCAGAAAAAAAAAGGCAAGCGGGAAAAATGTACAATTATGTTACTGAACATCCTGTTCTCATAGGAGCAGCTTACCATTTTGCCAATCAACATAAAAGAATATACATTTTACTGACGCAGGGCGCCTCATTTGCTGGAGTCGCAATCGCCGGAGACAATCAGTTATTCAGCGTTTGCATTAAGATAATTTTTCCATCCATCTGCCCACGTGTAGGCCTGCCTGATTGCGACTGCAGATTCACTTAGTGTTTGACAGTGATTGCAATGGCCTGATATGACCCAGGCTTCGGCTGAACACATCCCCAGCAAACAGCAGGAGGTCCTGCATTATAATCATCTATTTTACATGGAGGTATAGAAACTCTCTCTCTGTACAAACCACGGAACCTGCTAATCATTTCATAGTCATATAAGCATATTTTTTTAAGCAGTAGGCTATTATAAAGTGACTTAACCAGTTCACCACTTGGGCCGGCTTCACACTGTAGATTGGCGGTAGCGGTGCGGGCCGCACACCACACTGCCAAAAACAGGCCTTCAGGGATTACCGTATTAGTACGCGGTAATCCCTGTTTGGCATCTGGCCAACAGGAAGTGATGCTCACTTCCTGTTGGGCAATCAATGATGCACAATGCTAAAAACTGCGGCTGATTTTTTAAAGGGGTTCTGTGGGGGTTGTGCAAGAGAAAAACGGACACTTACCTTGGGCTTCTATCAGCCCCGTGCAGCGGTAATGTCCCACGCCGTCCTCCTCCCATCTGCCGTTCTCCGCCGCCGGCCCCGGTCTAAGCGGCATGGGATCCAACTGCGGCTGCGCTAGAGCCGCGCACCCGCTCGCTTCCGCCTGCGTCATCAGAAGCTTACTGCGCAAGCGCAGTACAAGGCTCCGTTGTACTGCGCCTGCGCAGTAAGCCTCAGATGACGCGAGCGGAGGCACGGCAACGCGCATTATTCGTCTGTATGTCAGACGAATAATGGCCCGGTGCCGGCTGCGGGGAACGGCGGATGGGAGCAGGACGGCGTGGGACAATACCGCTGCACGGGGCTGATAGAAGCCCAAGGTAAGTGTCAGTTTTTCTCTTCCACAACCCCCACAGAACCCCTTTAAGTACACATACGTTACCATAGACTTACATGATTTCCGGTCCGATGCAGATCACTGCAGGAGCTGCATGGTAACATAGGTATTGACGCGCACTACCAGTGCAGCGTGAACTCCCCCATAGACTCTTTGCCTGGGGGCGTGGACCCCACCACACTGCCCCAGTGTGAAAGGGCCCTAAGGGGTTTTCACGCTTTTTTTGGACCAGAGCAATTTTCACATTTCAGTGCTTCTCGCTTTCATTAGCCTATAACTTTATCACTACTTATTACAACAAAATGATCTATTTCTTGTTTTAGTCGCCACCAATTATGCTTTCTTTGTGTGGTACATTTTTCTAAGGATTATTTTATTCTAAATGCATTTTAATGTGAATAATAAGAAAAAAATGAAAAAAAATCATTATTTCTCAGTTTTCAGCCATTATAGTTTTAAAATAAAACGTGCTTTAAGGCCTCTTTCACACCAAGACGTTGCTTTTGATGCGACGTTAAGGTCGCATAATGTGCCCCTAACGCAATGCATGTTAGCTTTGAAGTTGGATGTTACATTGCACTGCGTTATGCGTCTCTTGATGCGTACGTGATGCATACTTTTTGATGCATACTAATCGAATGAAAATGTCGCATGCGGCACATTTTAAAAAAAACAATTACTGAGCATGTGCAAACATTGTAACGCAGGGAAATACGAGTATAACGCACAGCATGCTGCACTTTCACTTAACATGCTGCGTTATACTCCAACGCAACGTGGGCACTGTGAACAGCCCATTAATTTATTATTGCTGTGAGTTGGGCTGCGTTACAGGCTGCTGTAACGTGGGACTTTAATGTGCCACTGTGAAACCGGCCTTAATGGTGTAATTTGCCCTTAAAGGGACACTTAAGTCAAACAAAAAAAAATGAGTTTTACTCACCTAGGGCTTCCAATAGCCCCCTGAAGCTCTCCACTGCCCTCGCCGTCTCCCTCCGATCCTCTTGGCCCCGCCGGCAGCTACTTCCTGTTTCGGTGACCGGAGCTGACAGGCTGGGGACGCGAGTGATTCTTCACGTTCCCAGACACATTAGCACCCTCTATGCTGCTATATGGTATATGATATATGCTATGGCAGCATAGATAGCGCTATTGTGGCCAGGAACACGAAGAATCACTCGCGTCCCCAGGCTGTCAGCTCCTGTCACCGAAACAGGAAGTGGCTGCCGGTGGGGCCAGGAGAATCAGAGGGAGACGGCGAGGGCACCGGAGAGCTGCAGGGGGCTATTGGAAGCCCCAGGTGAGTAAAACTCATTTTTTTTGTTTTTGACTTAAGTGTCCCTTTAACTTTTGCAGTGAATCTATTTTCAAAATATGTTTTCGATGCAAAAATTACTTTTGCGAAGATCCTCAAGCAATACTGGTTCTCTGTCACTTTCAGTATGTAATCTTTCAGAAAAAAATATTAAGGCTGCTTTCACAGTGGGACGTTACAGGCGCACGTTAGTGCAGCCTGTAACGCTCCCCAACGCACAGCAATGTAACTGCAATGGGCTGTTCACACTGCCCACATTGCGTTACATGTAACGCTGCACGTTGTAGTGAAAATGCAGCATGCTGTGCGTTCTAGCGGCTTTAGCCGCGTTAGACTGTTTGCACATGCTCAGTGGGGGGCGGAGAGGAGGCTGGGAGATGCCGCTACAGTAGCCTCGCACATGGCTACTTAATATGCACTGCACTGGCGGCCGCTGATTGGCCGGCGGGACCATGTGATGCGGAGTGTCTCGCTCCACATCACGTGGTCCCGCCGGCCAATCAGCGCCACTCTGGGAGACCTTATGCGGATAGAGCCGCCTAACGCGGCTCACTCTATCCTCTCCCGCACCACCATGCGTTGCGTTAAGGGCACATTATGCGACCATAACGTCCCCTAAAACACAATGTCTTAGGGCTGGTGCACACCAAAAACCGCAAGCAGATCCGCAAAACGCTAGCAGATTTTTAAACGCTTTTTTTTATTTTTATGAGGCGTTTTGCTAGCGTTTTGCGGATTGCTGCTGCGGTTTTCAGTATAGTAGATTTCATATATTGTTACAGTAAAGCTGTTACTGAACAGCTTCTGTAACAAAAACGCCTGGCAAACCGCTCTGAAGTGCCGTTTTTCAGAGCGGTTTGCGTTTTTCCTATACTTAACATTGAGGCAGAAACGCCTCCGCAATCCAAAAAATGCCTCACCCAGGCATTTTTCGTTTCTGCAAAACGCCTGCCGCTCTGGTGTGCACCACCCCATTGAGATACATTGACCAAGCAGATCCGCAGCCGCAAGCGGATCTGAAAACGCCCAAAAAGCCGCTCGGTGTGCACCAGCCCAAAGTGTGTAAGTAGCCTTAATCCTTATTTTATTTAAGTATCACCATGTCTTCATTAAAAAAATAAAAAAATAAAATAACCTCATATTTTACGTGGTAGATCGCTCTTCACACACCGACAGCCTCTTCATTTTCCTAATCATATCTAAATGTTTTTCAGATGTAATTATGAAACTACAAAGTGATTTAAAACATCTTGTTATTTTTGGCAAACTTTCTTCCTAACAGCAGAACTTCCTCAGTAAAATTAAAGGGAATTTCAGCATTAATTTTTTATTTTTTTTGCATTCTTTTTGTAGCTCTATTTTTTGCGAGGACTAATGACAAACATTTTTCAACTTGAATTGTTCATTTTAATGTGTAGATAAAACATAAGCATCCCACGGTGCTTCTAGCAGAAACTGGCAGATCGGAGTGTCAGAAAATTCCTGCCAGTCTCTTGGTTGGTGCAGGTGCTGAAAATGAGTAACAACTGCTGTGTGTAGCTAATTGCTCCAGTAAGGCCTGGTGCACACCAAAAACCGCTTGCAGATCCGCAAAACGCTAGCGGTTTTTGAAACGCTTTTTCTTATTTTTCTGTAGCGTTTCAGCTAGCGTTTTGCGGTTTTGTGTAGCGGTTTTGGTGTAGTAAATTTCATATATTGTTACAGTAAAGCTGTTACTGAACAGCTTCTGTAACAAAAACGCCTGGCAAACCGCTCTGATGTAGCGTTTTTCACAGCGGTTTGCATTTTTCCTATACTTTACATTGGAGGCAGAAACGTCTCCGCAATCCAAAAAATGCCTCAGCCCGGGAGTCTGGCCTAGTGCACACCGGAGCGTTTCCGCTGCGGTTTGCGATCCGCTTGCGGGTGCGGATCCGCTTGGGTAATGTATTTCAATGGGGTGGTGCACACCAGAGCGGGAGGCGTTTTGCAGAAACGCATACTCCCGAGCTGCTGCAGATTTTGGATTGCGGATGCGTTTCTGCCTCAATGTTAAGTATAGGAAAACCGCAAACCGCTCTGAAAAACAGCACTTCAGAGCGGTTTGCCAGGCGGTTTTTGTTACAGTAGCTGTTCAGTAACAGCTTTACTGTAACAATACATGAAATCTACTATACCAAAACCGCTACACAAAACCGCAAAACGCTAGCTGAAACGCTGCAGAAAAATAAGAAAAAGCGTTTCAAAATCTGCTAGCATTTTGCGGATCTGCTAGTGGTTTTTGGTGTGCACTAGGCCTATGTGTTTCTGCAAAACGCCTCCCGCTCTGGTGTGAACCACCCCATTGAGATACATTACCCTAGCGTATCCGCAGCTGCAAGCGGCTGTAAAAACGCCAGAAAACCCGCTCGGAGTGCACCAGCCCAAAGATGGGAGATTTTGAACATTCTCGTGACAACTGTACTCCAAACAGAGGACACATAGTAAAAGCGTCCATAAAAGAGCCATTTAAGCTCACTATCGGCTTTGGAAATTTTTATATGGCTGCAGAAATTTTAAGAAATTCTTATCTTTATTTATGTAACAACATTTATTATTATTACTATTATTCTTTTTACAAAAATATGTCATTATGCAAATGTATGTAAATCTGATCCTGGGAGCACCCACTTATAGGCTCAAGTCTTCAAGTGTGTGCCTCGATCCTCATCCCTGTACCGTGGGGTCTCAGTCCAAGTTCCCAGCGAAGGATCGGCACCACAACCAGTATCAATAGCTCAAATACTTTATTTAAATCATTAAAGGACTTCCGAGGCCAAAATCTGCCCCCAAAATGTAAAAAAAGTTAACTCCCTGCATGACTTTGTATGGCACGGAGGACGCCGTCCGCGCCCTCCGTGCCGTTCCGCCGGATCCCCGCCTCTCAATATGACCCCGAATGGCTCCCGACCCCACGGCCAGGGTCGGGCTCTGCTGCCTGTATAAAGATGGCCGCCGGCCCTGGTTGCAGCTGCACACTTTGCATGGCCGCTACTGCGGCTGCGCAGCACTAGGGCCAACCCCCCGATCCACGCAACAGGCTGTTTCCTGTTGCGTGGATCGGGGGGTTGGCCCTAGTGCTGCGCAGCCGCAGTAGTGGCCATGCAGAGTGCGCAGCCGCAACCAGGGCCGGTGGCCATCTTTATACAGGCAGCAGAGCCCGACCCTGGCCGTGGGGTTGGGAGCCATTCGGGGTCATATTGAGAGGCGGGGATCCGGCGGAACGGCACGGAGGGCGCGGACGGAGTCCTCCGTGCCATACAAAGTCATGCAGGGAGTTAACTTTTTTTACATTTTGGGGGCAGATTTTGGCCTCGGAAATCCTTTAAAAGACCAGCACAATTATGCAAATTTATGTGTGACATTTTTTAAATAAATAATTGTCTTTCTTATTTTGTTAAGATATTTCTTACAGCGCCTAAAGGCTGAAGAGTGCTATTTGGATTGTTTCCTTTTATTTTATGTTTTTAAATCTCCCATTGACTTTCATTAAAATTACGGTAAAATCACAGTAAAGTAGCTTCAATTATGATTTTTTGAAAAATTGCCACGATTTTAATGCAAGTCAATGGGAGCGGTTTTTTTTTTTTTTAACAAAAACAGTCTGAAAAGTGTTCTGTGATATTTCTCCAGTCTCAGGCTACATTCACAGTGGGACGTTATTGTCCTACATAGATAACGTCTTATTTACTTTGTACAGCACCATGGAATATGTTGGCGCTTTATAAATCAATAATATTAATAATAATTGAGGGCTGGAACCCACTGCAAAACGCTATCGCTAATTGCAATCGCCAGCGTTTTGTATGAGCGGTTTGTAAGCGATTTCATGAGCGTTTTCAGTAGCGATTTTAAAAAGTGTAATCAATTTGCCAGCGGTTGTGTAGCGATTAGCGTTTTTAATTATGATTGGTCCTTTCAATTAATTTTAATTTTCTTACAGTGTTCAGTAATGTAAAAACGCCAGCAAAATCGCTCTGTGTAGCGATTCATAAGCGATTAGGCCAGCGTTTATATACTTTACACTGCAGAAACGCTAGTCGCTAAAAAATGCTGCATGTCCTGCGTTTGCGATTTTGGTCATCGCAATCACTCCAGTGAAATTTGGCCCATTCATTTACATTAGCTGAGCGTTTAGGGACATCGCTAGCAGTTTGAATCGCTCCCTAAACACTCACAAAATCGCTCTAGTGGGTTCAAAGCCCTAAAGCAGGTTACTGCACTGCAATGTTAACCATATGCGACGTTCACAGTGCAATGTTAAAGTCGTGTTGCAAATGTTGCTTAGTGCGTTACCTCTACAGGGAAGCATACAGGGAAGCATACTTTTCATTACCTGTATGCTCCACTGTATCTACTACATGTGACGGTAATGCAGCATTAATGTGCGCTACCACCTTTTTTTTTTGCGTTGTGGCTTAACCTCCCTGGCGGTACGCAGTTTTAGAGGCTGTGTCCGCGGGAGGATTTTTTAATTAAAACTTGCGCTATATGCTTAAGCTAGCACTTTGTTAGCTAATTATGTCTCCCAAACCCCCTGGCACCCAACTAAACCCCCCGATTGCCACCGGCAATATTTACCCCTCTGCGATCCCGCCAGAGTCGCAGCTTCACGATCCAGCTTCACAATCCACCTTCACTCGTCGCTATGGCATGACGTTATCAACGTCATGAACAGTCTCGATCCTCCCCATAGCAAAGCCTGGAGCTGATTGGGAGGCTGCGCTATCGCGGGATCCCTGGGGGGTATGTATTACGACGGTGATCGTGGGGGATGGAGAGAGAGCGGAAAGACTTGGGGGACATAATTAGCTAGCGAAGTGCTAGCTTAAGCATATAGCGCAAGTTTTATTTTAAAAAAATCCTCCTGGGGCCATGTGATCCCCTGCGGCGACCCTAGGTCGGGCTTACTGCTAGGGAGGTTAAACGTTGCATCACAACGCTATGCCCCACTGTGAACCTAGCCTGAGGGTTGTGAGTAGTCTAAAAAAATAACCAACAGTACAAATTAATGTTCTATCATTTTAAAATCTGAATTTGAACTCATTGCCCGTGTTACACGTTTCCTAACCGAGTATTGTCAGCTATCAGGGCATAGATTTTTTTGTAATAAATATAGTGATGATGCTCAGGGTCAGGGCTGGTGCACACCTGGGGCTGGATTCACAAACACGTGAGAACTGCTATCACAGCAGTTATCATGCGATCTGCCGTTCACAGTGCTTTTCTTGTGAGCAGCGTTAGTTCATGTGATAAGCGAAGGTTTCTGTGCGATCATGTGCGCGTTTCACATGAAACGCGCACGTGATCGCGTGGAAACCTTTGCGAGCGGCAGATCGCGTGATAACTGCTGTGATAGCATTAGATTTGTGAATTGAGCCCCTAGAACGCTTCTGAGCGCTTTAAAACTCTAGCTCTTTGAAAAGCGCTTGGCTAATGTATTTGAATGGAACGGATCACACCAGAGTGATTTGCGATTGCGCGCAAACGTGAAAAATGTGCACGAAAACGGCCGTGATATGAGTTTTCACGGTTTAGTGGATCTAGCCCTTTGTGTGCACCAGCCCTTAGTCTTATCATTTTTTTTGGGTGGAGTTGAGGTATAAGAAATACACAGGGGCGTAGCAATAGGGGGTGCAGAGGTAGCGACCGCATCGGGGCCCTTGGGCCAGAGGGGCCCCGAAGGGTCCACCCTCTATCACAGTATTAGCTCTCTATTGGTCCTGTGCTGGTAATAATCACTTCTATAGATGCTTTGAATAGTAGTGATCCTTAACACACTGTTCCCCATCCCCTTCTTGCACCTCTGACACTGTAGTTGCCATTGGCAGGTTTTGGTGTGCCATATCAATTGTTATGTATAGAGTGCTTGGGGGGGCCCCATGTAAAACTTGCATCGGGGCCCACAGCTCTTTAGCTACGCCACTGGAAATACATTTTTGCAGAGACTATTGGAAATGACTGGAGACGACAGTCAGGTGGTAATATTAGAAGATGATTCACCTGCTTGAGAAGTAAATGCTTTTATCCTTTAATTAGTGGAAAATCTTCCACATGTTTTTCTTTTTTTTTTTTAATATGTCTGTCGTCATTCCTAATGGAAGATTTCGCTCCTCATACACAGATGCAGTTAACCTCTCATTTACTCTCTTAGATGAGGTAGTTTATTCGTTTTCCAACTCTGGAAAATGATTGTTGTTGGCGGATGAAACCGTTTGACCCTTTTTATTAGGAACTAATGAAGAAAATCATTTTGAACGTTTTGCTTAAAAGCTTCATGTCCTTTCAGAGAAGTCCATGCTGATGTCAGAACGTTGGTGAAGAGCGCAGGTGAGGCAAAAAGGAGCGCCAAGTCAGATCCTAAGAAGGAAGATTTTAGGTGAGTGAGGCTTGGAACCCACTGCAAAATGCAAAACGCTATCGCAAATGCTATCGTATTTAATTAGCGTTTTGTAAGCGATTTCATGAGCGTTTTCCGGTTATTTTGGTACCAATTTTAAAAAGTGTAAGCTTTTTGCCAGCGATTGTGATAGCGATTTGCGATTAGCGTTCTTAATGCTGATTGGTGCTTTCAAATTGTTGTTTTTTGTTTTTTTTTACAGTTTCCAGTAATTTATAATCACACATAAATCGTTATGTGTAGCGATTCACGAGCGATTTGCCAGCGCTTATATACTTTAAATTAAAGCGCAAATGCTCCCAAAATGCTGCATGTCCTGCGATTGTGATTTTGCATATCCCAATCACTACTGTGCAATTTGTTACACTTATTTACATTGGCCGAGCGTTTAGGGAAATCGCGCTCCCTAAATGCTCAAAAAAAGCGATCTAGCTCTAAGGCAGATCCGATTTGCGAAAATGCATTAGCTGCGCATGTAACTGGTGGAGATCGTAATCTGATAATTACGATTACACACAATTTTGCATACATTTGCATACATTTTCGCAATTGTGGCAATACATAATTACGATTTAGACAGTTAACTGATTTAATGTAAACCATTCATAATTTCACACAATTTTCATGTAATTGTTGCATAATTTGATGTGACTTTAGCAGTTAATAGCCAAGCCCCCATACATGCTCTTGTCTCCATTGCTACGCATGTTAGCCCTCTGGGCGATACAATTGCATTGCCCAGGAGATGGCTCAGCACTTTTTTTTATTTTTTATTTTTTTAAATCATGTAGCGAGCCCAGGGCTCGCTACATGATAGCTGCTGCGCAGCGGCATCCCCCCACCCACTCCGATCGCCTTCGGCGATCAGAGTAAGCAGGAAATCCCGTTCAGAACGGGATTTCCTGCTGGGCTTCCCCAGTCGCCATGGCGACGGGGCGGGATGATGCCACCGACGTCATGGACGTCGTGACGTCAGAGGGAGTCCCGATCCAACCCTCAGCGCTGCCTGGCACTGATTGGCCAGGCTGCGCAGGGGGTGGGGGACGGGACTGCGCAGCCAGGGCCGGTTTAAGCAACAATGGGGCCCCAGGGCAAAATTAACCTGGGGGGCCCCCCCAACATATACCCCGGAACAAAAATCGGCATTAGGGGACCTTTTTTGCAGCTGGTATAGTCAGGGTGTGAAGTCCCAATCGATCAGAGCTCTACATTCTGGCTATCCCAGACTGCATGGGGGACAAGGGGTTAAAAAGTTTCAGTTTCACATATTTAAAAAAAAAAATTCCCACACTCTAAACATAAAAAAAAATTGGGAAAATAGGAAAAAATGCCAGGGATCTTCATACAGCCATATTGCAGCTCTATAGCGATCCCTGGCCAAAGCGCTGCGGCTGCGTATGGACCCCCTGGAAACCCTGTCAGGAAATTTATTGCGCTTTCGTTTGATGCATGTAAAATTACACTACCGTTAGGTTTGCTACTAAAAGTTATATTTACCGCATTTAAAACTATACTTTTTTTCCTTCTAAACTTTAAAATCAATTTTCTCAAAAACCATAAGGTCTTTTTGAAAAATTGTTTTTTCCTCTTATTCCCAATGATCTCCTTAACATATCCTGCAAATTAAGGGTTTCTAGCATTTAAGGTGGATTTGCTATTAATCATTAAAGTCGGCAGGTTTTTAAATGTGTTTTTTTTTCCTTTGAAACATTAAAATCGATTTTCTCAAAAACTATAAGGCCGATTTGAAATTTTTTTTTTCCTCTTGTAGCCACTGGGGGCCCCTACAAGCTCTGGGGCCCTGGGGCAGCTGCCTACTTTTCCTTAATGGTAGCGCCGGCCCTGTGCGCAGCACTGTGGTCTCCTGGGTCCCTATTTGTCGTTTCCGCCGCTCCCAGCTGCAATCCTGGCTTTTAATCGCCAGTTTTAGGCAGTGTTTACATACAAAAAACATGGCCGCCAACCAGGAAGTGATGTATGTGTATATATAGATATATACATATATACACACACACTAATATGTGTGTATGTATGTGTGTGTACATATACTGTATATATATATATATCTCTATCTATCTATCTATCTATCTATCTATTTATCTATCTATCTATATATAACTATATCTATCTCTATATATATAAAATTGTGTGTGTGTGTGTGTGTGCGTGCGTGCGTGCGTGCGTGCGTGCCACGATCATGCAAAAACGGCTTGACCTATTTGAACGAAACTTGGTATACAGTAACCTTACTACCTGGGATGATATGTTCTGGGGGTCTCGCGGCCCCCCTGCACATGTGGGCGGAGCTACAAACAGTAAATCAGATTTCACCCATTAGAGTCAATGGAAAAAATGGAAAAGGCTGCCATTCTCACAGTAATCAAGCCAGTTACAGTATACTACAAATTTTTATTACATAGTAAATTATCTGCACTCCCATCTGGGATTAGTCACAGTTTGCATGTGACAGGCAGCAGCTCCCTTCCCCCTCAGCCTCACAAACTGCAATAAATAAGGCACACACAGAGCCTGGGGGCGTGCAGGGGCGTGCATAACATGTCCTTATCACGACAGAGGCAGCACATACCTCCCTGGGTCGACAAAGCTTGACAAAGAAAAGAAGATTAGATATATTACAGAGTTAGTGCAACTAGAAAAGGCTACAGTAATCCAAACCACGTTAGAACAGGTATAGGAACTTATAGGATAGAAGAAATAAGGCTAAACATTTTGTTACAGAGTCTAAAGGGAATCTTAAGTCAAATGAAAAAAAAAATTACTTACCTGGGGCTTCTTCCAGCCCCCTGGATTTCTACTGTGCCCCGTCCTCCTGATCCTCTCAAGGCAGCGGCGACGACCCCTGCAAACAGTGTTGGACTGGAAGCTGGAAAGGCTGAGGAAATCCACTTGCTGGCCAAGCAGCATTAATCATGTGTTGCTGCTCACAGTGCAGACTTGCTGCAGGTTTATATTGGGAGTGATAACACAGGGTTTCTGCTGCTTGGTCAGCTGGTGGATTTTCTCAGTTTGAATTGAGGAAAATTTGGTCATCTAGGGCACCTGATAAAGTAGCATGCCCCGAGGTGCCCACTACTTGTAACACAGATTACATAGTGGGCCACCCTGACACCTGCTTATTTATCAAGCACAACAGCTGCCCATTTTCCCCTCAATTGCCGAAAATAACTTGGCCCCCTTTGGGGCACACAAACTTCAGTTGCACCTAATATTTTTTGTGTACATTGGCGAAGGTGCAGGAGGGGATAGTTAAGAATAGTTAAGGTTAAGCATTGTGAGGGGGGGTTAGGTTAGGCATCAATGGGGGATCGTTAGGGTTAGGCATTGGTAGAGTGGAGGCTTGCATGAGGCTTGTGTGAGAATAGGGTGAGGTTAGGGTTACTTCCCCTTAAAGGCCAGAGCAATTTTCACTCATCACGCTCCTCTCATTCATTTGCCAATAACTTTATCGCTACTTATCACACCAAAATGATCTACAGTGGCTTGCAAAAGTATTCGACCCCCTTGAAGTTTTCCACATTTTGTCATATTACTGCCACAAACATGAATCAATTGCATTGAAATTCCACGTGAAAGACCAATACAAAGTGGTGTACACGTGAGAAGTGGAACGAAAATCATACATGATTCTAAACTTTTTTGCAAAGTGGTGTGTGCATAATTATTCAGCCCCCTTTGGTCTGAGTGCAGTCAGTTGCCCATAGACATTGCCTGATGAGTGCTAATGACTAAATAGAGTGCACCTTTGTGTAATCTAATGCCAGTACAAATACAGCTGCTCTGTAAGGTGATACTAAGAATTATTTTATTTTATATGTATTTTTAACCACTTCACCCCCAAAAGTTTTAACCCTAACAGACCAGAGCAATTTTCATCTGTCAGCATTTCTCCCTTTCATTCACCAATAAATGTATCACTACTTGTCACAACAAAACAATCTAGATCTTGTTGTTTTGCGGCTGATTAGGCTTTCTTTGTGTGGTACATTATACAAAGAATTATTTTATTCTAAATGCATTTTAACATGAATAATAAGAAGAAACGTGGAAAAAATTCAGTATTTTTAGTTTTCGGCCATCATAGTTTTTAAATAAAACGTGCTACTGTGAATAAAACTGATGTATTTTATTTGCCCATTTGTCCTGGTTATTACAATGTTTACACTATGTCCCCAGTACAATGAATGGTGACAATATTTTATTTGGAAATAAAGGTGCATTTTTCAGTTTTGCGTCCGTTGCTAATTACAACCCCATATATGCAAATATACCAGTAATATACCCTCATGCCATAAATGGTAAAAAAAAAAAAAAGCGGAGTCCCTAACGTAACTATTTTTTAAAATGCTGTTTTGTTTTGGTAACTATGTGGGGTAGGGGAGGGGGAAGGAGGTATTAATTTACTTTTATTTAATTTAAAGTGTGTAAAATGTAGTGTAAAATGTTTTTTTTTTTTACTTTTGTATTTCATTTATTTTTTTAACAACAGAATAACAGATGTCTTTATAATCACTGTCTCTATGCATGGAGACAGTGATTGTTAAAACAAAGCTCATTGGCTTCTCCTTGAAGCCGTGATCTTTGCTTATGGGCACTTTGATTGGTTCAGGTAAGTTTTCTTCCCTTCACCAATTGCAGCTCTGCGGGTTCCGATAGGTAAGCACAGCAGGGTGGGGGGTGGGCAATCATTCGGGGATGGTAGCGGTGGCGAGGGAGGATGTTTTAAAACATCCTGTGATCTGTTAAGAGGAACTAACAGGATGTTTTAAAACGCCAGGTGGGTGGATAGTGGTTACAAGGAATAAGAAAATAGAGAAAAAAGAATCATTATTTCTTCGTTTTCAGCTATTGTAGTTTTAAAATAAAAGAAATACAGAGAGCCCAATATAGTGTAGTATGCAAAACAAGGGGTTGGAAATGAAAAGAAAATAAGGTGTGTACTCACAAACGTGGGTTACCGCCTAGGTAACCACTGTATAGGCAGGTGAGGAAATTAGACCTGTCCTCACTCAGGATTAAAAGTCACTCTCTGTAGATAAGGAAAAATGGGGATCAACCCCTCCACCAGGGGTGGATATTGATAATGTAAGAGTGAGCAGAGGCGCCAGCATAAAACTGGCGGTATCTTGTCTGCTTCGGGGAGGCGAGTCCACCACCACCTCCTGAGGGATTGTAAGCCTTTTAGAGCCTTTTATCCTGCTGCTGCCTCTGTTCACTCTTACATTAGTTTTAACATAAATAAATGTTCTGCTGTAGATAAAAGCCACACATTTTATTTGCCCATTTGTCGTGGTTATTGCAACATTTAAATCATGTCCCTAGTACAATGTATTTAGTGTTTCCTTATACTGTATCACTATTTAATAATAAGACCTTATTTTTAAGTATAACAGTGATATACTCTCATGACAGTCCCTAAGGCAACTTTTTATGTATTATTTCAAATGCTGCTACTTCTTTTTTTCTTATAAGTGCTTTATTTTGGTAATTATGGGGTAGAAATGGTTAATAACTTGGGGGGGGGGGGGGGGGGGGGTAAGTTAAAAGTATTTTACATGTACCAGGGATCCAGAACTGGTTAAATTTACCACCGTTGGTGACCTCTTAAGTCCTGGCAGATGCAGCTCTGCAGAATGTTTACTTAATGAAAGTTCTGAAGGCGGTTAAAAGTATATCTGTTTTTCCCGAATGCTCTGGGAGGAGAATCCCGCATTGTACAACAGCCTAGGCTAAGCATCACTGCGGGGGCGGGGTTGCATAATATACAGCAATATATGAACATAAGAAGTGTTTCTGATACTGAAACCAGGACAATTACCATAAAAGTTGGTACCCTGAATAACTGAGTCTGACTACATTTTGCTATATGATACTACAGTGCCTACTTAAAGGGGCACTATGGCGAAAAATTGTAAAATTTAAAATATGTGCAAACATAGACAAATAAGAAGTACGTTATTTCCAGAGTGAAATGAGACATAAATGACTTTTCTCCTATGTTGCTGTCACTTACAGTAGGTAGTAGAAATCTGACAGAAGCGACAGGTTTTGGACTAGTCCATCTCTTCATAGGGGATTCTCAGGGATTTATTTATTTTCAAAAGAACTTAGTGAATGGCAGTTGCTCTGTCCAACTGCCAAAAACTGTGTAGCGGTCAGGGAACCTGGCCAGCATCATTGTTTAAATCCTTTTTAGGGAATATATTTATAAAGAATAAAAGCCTTTCTGAGAATCCCCTATAAAGAGATGGACTAGTCCAAAACCTGTCGCTTCTGTCAGATTTCTACTACCTACTGTAAGTGCAAGCAACATAGGAGAAAAGTAATGTATGGCTCATTTTACTCTGGAAAAATCGTACTTCTTATTTGTCTATGTTTGCACATATTTTAAATTTTAAATTTTTTTGCCACAGTGCCCCTTTAAGTATGTTAGACTATTGTGCCATGCTGGAGACAGGACAGGATTCTGCCAGGTGCACAGAGATTTGTTCTGTAAACAGCTTCCCATTTTACGTCGGCCATCCGCTCGTCATTTCCCATCATTCCTCCATCAGGCGAGGGGAGGGCGGACAGGAGAGTTTGTCCACATGAGATCAGGGAGTGACACCATGTCTGAGCTCCGGGGCTGAAAAATGGAATTCTGAAATCTCCTGGACTTGGCTCCTCGTCAAGAGCGTCTCGGGCTCGGCCTGGATATTCTCGCCTCTCGTTCAGCCGGATGAGATCACCCTTCTGACATTCCTTTTGTTTAACAATATTGTATTTTTAAGGCTGCCGCGAGAGCCGTCTGGGCAGAAAGAGCCGTAAAGAGGTGGCGGGGTTAATATGGACCCATAAATGAGAGATCCATCGGCTGGTATTTGATCTTTGCCACCTCGTTTCAGTAACAGCCGTTCCTTATGACTTCCAGCGCCGAAGATAAAACAGAAAACGTCGTCGTTGGTAATTCCTTGCGCCGAACCGGCCAACCATAACAGCCTGTTCAGTGGGGGATATTCTATAAAGAGTTCTCAGCTAAGACCTATATTAAATTATAGCTTACACAGAAATATTGCAGATTTATAGGTAAGACCAGTAGTTGTTGGGTTTTATACAGAAATAGCGGAGCAAAGGGAAAGCACCTCCTGGACGATTCTAGTATGGAAACATGGCGGCTCTGCTAGTCTTACAGAACTCACTACATTTATCAAAAAGGAAGACCCCGTCCACTTTCTCTCTTAAATAGTGATGATCATAATCAGCTGTTTATGATTACGTGACATTTTGCGTACATTTTAGCAATTATAGCCATACGTTATTAGGATTCGTGAATAATATTAATTTTGTGTAATTATTAGTAATTTTACATGCATTTTTGCGCAAATTTTTGCATAATTTTGTGCCTACTTTATCGGTGAATAGCCCTCATACTTGCTATTGTCACCAAAATTGCTACATATGTTAAAGAGACACTGAAGCGAAAAAAAAATTATGATATTATGATTTGTATGTGTAGTACAGCTAAGAAATAAAACATTAAGATCAGATACATCAGTCTAAAGGTGCCCATACACTCGTCAGATTGGCAGCAGATAGATAAGAAATACATCTGATGATCTATCTGATGCGTTTTTAAAAAATTTTTTACCAGGATAGAATTCCAATAGATTGCAGTTTGAAGTCTATTGAAATTCGATCTGATGGCATTTTTTTGCCATCAGATTTCCATTAAGGCCAATGCAAACTGATAAGCAATCTCATCAGATCGACCTAAGTTTTCCATCCAGCCAGCTCGATGGAAATCCATCGAAATCGATCGAAATCGCCCATCGATCGGTCGATTGGCCAACCGATTTGCAAACGATTTATCGATCGATCGATCGGGATCGATCGGTCGGCCAGAAAATCGGCTAAGTGTATGGGCCCCTTAATTGTTTCCAGTACAGGAAGAGTTAAGAAACTCCAGTTGTTATCTCTATGAAAACAAGCCATTAACTCTCCGTCTTTGGAGAGGGCTGTTATCTGACTTTTATTATCTCAACTGTAAGTGAACTGTTTACTTTTCCTCTGCTAGAGGAGAGGTCATTACTTCACAGACTGCTCTGAAAGACTCATTTTGAATGCTGAGTGTTGTGTAATCTGCACATATTATAGAATGATGCAATGTTAGAAAAAACACTATATACCTGAAAATAAAATTTTCTGAATATTTTCTTTGCTGCTAATCTTCTAGTAATTATTCATAGTACACAACCAATTCACTATATCATATTTTTTTTTCGCTTCAGTGTCTCTTTAAGGGTTATAGTGGGTACAAGTCAAATAGTTGAGTAAATAATGAGTATAAGTAAAAAAAAAAAAGCCCTTGTAATTTTTGAGAAAATCGATTTTAAAAATGCAAAAGAAAAATGTTTTGTTTAAAAAAAAAAAAAAAAAAAACAAGAAAAAAGACAGTTTGAAAACCATTTTTCATTTACATTTTAAAATCGATTTTTTAAAAAAAAATGTTTTTGACTTTTACCCACGATTCTCCTTAAAGTGTAACTGTCAGGCATAGAATCAAAAATCAATAATTTATTTTTATTTAGTAAACAAATAATAAGGATGCTAAACAGCCAATCTAAAATAAAAAAATCACTATAACTTTTCTTCTCCATAAAATATCATTCCCTAGTTTCCCTGGCTCTTATTTGGTACATGTGCCGCACAAAGGAAGTTGCAGGGCATGCTGGGTTTTCTTTTTTTACTCTTTACTTTTCACTTAGACATAACTAATGCAGCCTGATTAGCTTAAGCCTCTTTTCCTCCTGTTTTCCCCTCCCACACCTCTGTTCCTCTCTGAATGGCCATTTTTTCTCATGCTGAGACAATGCACTTTCTATTGCAGAGCTGGGTGGGAGTGTCTAAAGACTGGGAGGAGGGCGGGCAATGCATACCCAGACAGGAGTAAGGGAGGAATGACGTCAGGATTGGCTTCAAGATAGACACAGTCAAAGTGAAAATCCTAAGAAAGATTTTCTCTTTTTTTTTCACTAGTGAAAAATCACTAAAATAAAAATGTGGACAGTGCAATACATATGTTTGTGTAACTAGAGCAAGTATTTACTTATATATGTGTTTTTTTCTGAGATAGTATGGCTTCACTTTTCTGTGGACATGCAAGTTTGTGAGTGATACGCAAGTGACGCAATTGCTGAGCATGTGGTATAGAGGGACTTAGAAGTAGGGCATCCCCAGAGAGCCTGGTTACAGGAAGACCAAGAGGTCTTGCCCTCTCTCCCAGGGATAACTGCCTAGAGCAGAGAAGTTGTGTGAGCACGAACATCGAAAAGTGAAACATAAAGAAAAGAAACCAGGTACTGTTGGGTTCAGAAGCTGTGATCTGCGGATCAAGCCATTTTAGGGGGGGATTGTTATAATTTAACCACTTGAGGACCTAGGGCTTTCTACCCCTTAAGGACCGGCCACTTTTTTTCCATTCAGACCACTGCAGCTTTCACGGTTTATTGCTCGCTCATACAACCTACCACCTAAATGAATTTTGGCTCCTTTTCTTGTCACTAATAAAGCTTTCTTTTGGTGCCATTTGATTGCTCCTGCGATTTTTACTTTTTATTATATTCAGCAAAAAAGACATGAATTTTGGCAAAAAAATGATTTTTTTAACTTTCTGTGCTGACAGTTTTCAAATAAAGTAAAATTTCTGTATACATGCAGCGCGAAAAATGTGGACAAACATGTTTTTGATAAAAAAAAAACCATTCAGTGTATATTTATTGGTTTGGGTAAAAGTTATAGCGTTTACAAACTATGGTGCAAAAAGTGAATTTTCCCATTTTCAAGCATCTCTGACTTTTCTGACCCTCTGTCATGTTTCATGAGGGGCTAGAATTCCAGGATAGTATAAATACCCCCCAAATGACCCCATTTTGGAAAGAAGACATCCCAAAGTATTCACTGAGAGGCATAGTGAGTTCATAGAAGATATTATTTTTTGTCACAAGTAAGCGGAAAATGACACTTTGTGGAAAAAAAAAAAAAAAAAAGTTTCCATTTCTTCTAACTTGCGACAAAAAAAAAATGAAATCTGCCACGGACTCACCATGCCCCTCTCTGAATACCTTGAAGGGTCTACTTTCCAAAATGGGGTCATTTGTGGGGTGTGTTTACTGTCCTGACATTTTGGGGGGTGCTAAATTGTAAGCACCCCTGTAAAGCCTAAAGGTGCTCATTGGACTTTGGACCCCTTAGCGCAGTTAGGCTGCAAAAAAGTGCCACACATGTGGTATTGCCGTACTCAGGAGAAGTAGTATAATGTGTTTTGGGGTGTATTTTTACACATACCCATGCTGGGTGGGAGAAATATCTCTGTAAATGACAATTTGTTAATTTTTTTTACACACAATTGTCCATTTACAGAGATCTTTCTCCCACTCAGCATGGGTATCTGTAAAAATACACCACAAAACACATTATACTACTTCTCCTGAGTACGGCGATACCACATGTGTGGCACTTTTTTGCACCCTAACTGCGCTAAAGGGCCCAAAGTCCAATGAGTACCTTTAGAATTTCACAGGTCATTTTGAGAAATTTCGTTTCAAGACTACTCCTCACGGTTTAGGGCCCCTAAAATGCCAGGGCAGTATAGGAACCCCACAAATGACCCCATTTTAGAAAGAAGACACCCCAAGGTATTCCGTTAGGAGTATGGTGAGTTCATAGAAGATTTTATTTTTTGTCAAAAGTTAGCGGAAAATGACACTTTGTGAAAAAACACAATTAAAATCAATTTCCGCTAACTTTTGACAAAAAATAAAATCTTCTATGAACTCACCATACTCCTAACGGAATACCTTGGGGTGTCTTCTTTCTAAAATGGGGTCATTTGTGGGGTTCCTATACTGCCCTGGCATTTTAGGGGCCCTAAACCGTGAGGAGTAGTCTTGAAACGAAATTTCTCAAAATGACCTGTGAAATTCTAAAGGTACTCATTGGACTTTGGGCCCTTTAGCGCAGATAGGGTGCAAAAAAGTGCCACACATGTGGTATCGCCATACTCGGGAGAAGTAGTAAAATGTGTTTTGGGGTGTATTTTTTACACATACCCATGCTGGGTGGGAGAAATACCTCTGTAAATGGACAATTGTGTGTAAAAAAATCAAAAGATTGTCATTTACAGAGGTATTTCTCCCACCCAGCATGGGTATGTGTAAAAATACACCCCAAAACACATTATACTACTTCTCCCGAGTACGGCGATACCACATGTGTGGCACTTTTTTGCACCCTAACTGCACTAAGGGGCCCAAAGTCCAATGAGTACCTTTAGGATTTCACAGGTCATTTTTGTTTCAAGACTACTCCTCACGGTTTAGGGCCCCTAAAATGCCAGGGCAGTATAGGAACCCCACTAATGACCCCATTTTAGAAAGAAGACACCCCAAGGTATTCCGTTAGGAGTATGGTGAGTTCATAGAAGTTTTTATTTTTTTGTCACAAGTTAGCGGAAATTGATTTTAATTGTGTTTTTTCACAAAGTGTCATTTTCCGCTAACTTGTGACAAAAAATAAAATCTTCTATGAACTCACCATACTCCGTACGGAATACCTTTGGGTGTCTTCTTTCTAGAATGGGGTCATTTGTGGGGTTCCTATACTGCCCTGGCATTTTAGGGGCCCTAAACCGTGAGGAGTAGTCTTAAATCCAAATGTCGCAAAATGACCTGTGAAATCCTAAAGGTACTCATTGGACTTTGGGCCCCTTAGCGTACTTAGGGTGTAAAAAAGTGCCACACATGTGGTACCGCCGTACTCAGGAGAAGTAGTATAATGCGTTTTGGGGTGTATTTTTACACATACCCATGCTAAGTGGGAGAAATATCTCTGTAAATGACAATTGTTTGATTTTTTTACACACAATTGTCTATTTACATAGAAATTTCTCACATCCAGCATGGGTATGTGTAAAAATACACCCCAAAACACATTATACTACTTTTCCTGAGTACGGCGGTACCACATGTGTGACAATTTTTTGCAGCCTAGGTGCGCTAAGGGGCCCAACGTCCTATTCACAGGTCATTTTGAAGCATTTGTTTTCTAGACTACTCCTCGCGGTTTAGAGCCCCTAAAATGCCAGGGCAGTATAGTAACCCCACAAGTGACCCCATTTTAGAAAGAAGACACCCCAAGGTATTCCGTTAGGTGTATGGCGAGTTCATAGAAGATTTTATTTTTTGTCACAAGTTAGTGAAAAATGACACTTTGTGAAAAAAAACCAATAAAAATTAATTTCCGCTAACTTTTGACAAAAAATAAAATCTTCTATGAACTCGTCATACACCTAACAGAATACCTTGGGGTGTCTTTTTTTCTAAAATGGGGTCACTTGTGGGGTTCCTATACCGCCCTGGCATTTTACAGGCCCAAAACCGTGAGTAGTCTGGAAACCAAATGTCTCAAAATGACTGTTCAGGGGTATAAGCATCTGCAAATTTTGATGACAGGTGGTCTATGAGGGGGCGAATTTTGTGGAACCGGTCATAAGCAGGGTGGCCTTTTAGATGACAGGTTGTATTGGGCCTGATCTGATGGATAGGAGTGCTAGGGGGTGATAGGAGGTGATTGATGGGTGTCTCAGGGGGTGGTTAGAGGGGAAAATAGATGCAATCAATGCACTGGGGAGGTGATCGGAAGGGGGTCTGAGGGGGATCTGAGGGATTGGCCGAGTGATCAGGAGCCCACACGGGGCAAATTGGGGCCTGATCTGATGGGTAGGTGTGCTAGGGGGTGACAGGAGGTGATTGATGGGTGTCTCAAGGTGTGATTAGAGGGGGGAATAGATGCAAGCAATGCACTGGCGAGGTGATCAGGGCTGGGGTCTGAGGGCATTCTGAGGGTGTGGGCGGGTGATTGAGCGCCCTAGGGGCAGATAGGGGTCTAATCTGATAGGTAGCAGTGACAGGGGGTGATTGATGGGTAATTAGTGGGTGTTTAGGGTAGAGAATAGATGGAAACACTGCGCTTGGGTGGTGATCTGATGTCGGATCTGCGGGCGATCTATTGGTGTGGGTGGGTGATCAGTTTGCCCGCAAGGGGCAGGTTAGGGGCTGATTGATGGGTGGCAGTGACAGCGGGTGATTGATGGGTGGCAGTGACAGGGGGTGATTGATGGGTGGCAGTGACAGGGGGTGATTGATGGGTGATTGATAGGTGATTGACAGGTAATCAGTGGGTTATTACAGGGGAGAACAGATGTAAATATTGCACTGGCGAATTGATAAGGGAGGGGTCTGAGGGCAATCTGAGCGTGTAGGCGGGCGATTGGGTGCCCGCAAGGGGCAGATTAGGGTCTGATCTGATGGGTAACAGTGACAGGTGGTGATAGGTGGTGATAGGGGGTGATTGATGGGTAATTAGTGGGTGTTTAGAGGAGAGAATAGATGTAAACGCTGCGCTTGGGTGGTGATCTGATGTCGGATCTGCGGGCGATCTATTGGTGTGGGCGGGTGATCAGATTGCCCGCAAGGGGCAGGTTAGGGGCTGATTGTTGGGTGGCAGTGACAGGGGGTGATTGATGGGTGATAGGTGATTGGCAGGTGATTGACAGGTGATCAGTGGGTTATTACAGGGAAGGACAGATGTAATTAATGCACTGGCGAATTGATAAGGGGGGGGGTCTGAGGGCAATCTGAGCGTGTGGGCGGGTGATTGGGTGCCCGCAAGGGGCAGATTAGGGTCTGATCTGATAGGTAACAGTGACAGGTGGTGATAGGGGGTGATTGATGGGTGATTGATGGGTGATTGCTGGGTAATTAGTGGGTGTTTAGAGAAGATAACAGATGTAAACAATACATTTGGGAGGTAATCTGACGGCGGGTTTGCGGGCGATCTAATGGTGTGGGTGGGTGATCAGATTGCCCGCAAGGGGCAGGTTAGGGGCTGATTGATGGGTGGCAGTGACAGGGGGTGACAGGGGGTGATTGATGGGTGATAGGTGATTGGCAGGTGATTGACAGGTGATCAGTGGGTTATTACAGGGAAGAACAGATGTAATTAATGCACTGGTGAATTGATAAGGGGGGGTCAGAGGGCAATCTGAGCGTGTGGGCGGGTGATTGGGTGCCCGCAAGGGGCAGATTAGGGTCTGATCTGATAGGTAAAAGTGACAGGTGGTGATAGGGGGTGATTGATGGGTGATTGATGGGTAATTAGTGGGTGTTTAGAGGAGAGAATAGATGTAAACAATGGATTTGGGAGGTGATCTGATGTCGGATCTGCGGGCGATCTATTGGTGTGGGGGGGTGATCAGATTGCCCGCAAGGGGCAGGTTAGGGGCTGGCTGATGGGTGGCAGTGACAGGGGGTGTTTGACGGGTGATTGATGGGTGATTGACAGGTGATTGACAGGTGATTGACAGGTGATCAGGGGGGATAGATGCATACAGTAAACAGGGGGGGTGGTCTGGGGGGGGGGTCTGGGGAGAATCTGAGGGGTGGGGGGTGATCAGGAGGGGGCAGGGAGCAGGGTGGGGGATAAAAAAAAAAATAGCGTTGACAGATAGTGACAGGGAGTGATTGATGGGTGATTAGGGGGGTGATTGGGTGCAAACAGGGGTCTGGGGGGTGGGCAGGGGGGGGTCTGATGGGTGCTGTGGGCGATCTGGGGCAGGGGGGGGGAAATCAGTGTGCTTGGTGCAGACTAGGGTGGCTGCAGCCTGCCCTGGTGGTCCCTCGGACACTGGGACCACCAGGGCAGGAGGCAGCCTGTATAATACACTTTGTAAACATTACAAAGTGTATTATACACTTTGTATGCGGCGATCGCGGGGTTAACATCCCGCCGGCGCTTCCGTATAGCCGGCGGGATGTTGCGGCGGGTGAGCGGCACCAGGCAGAGGCGGAGGATCGCGTCACTGATGACGCGATCGCTCCGCCCATGCCCCTACAAGGACCGCCGCCAATTGTCAATACGGCGGTCCTTGCGGGGTGCACTTCCCGGCCGCCAATTGTACATACGGCGGTCGGGAAGTGGTTAAGTAGGCCTCAGTTATTTGGACTGAGTTTATGTAAAAGGCTTGTTCGCAGAATATACCTTTAAAACAGAGTTTCTTGTGATGTAGGCAGAAGCATCTCAGTATTTGCTTGAAACAGATGAATAACAAGCAAATACTGAGAACATGTTCCTGAAGGAAGGCCACAGGCCTACACTGCCCCAGACAAATGGACTACGAGAACAATCAACATAGGCCATATTTACAAATACCACATTCCTGTAAGTAAGTGAAAAGTGGTCATTAAATATTAATCGAGTAGGTGTGTATTAGGACACCACGAGGGGTCTAAGCCAATAGCCGGGTCTGGGGGATGGCTAAGATGAGGTCACATTTAACTCTTTCCTAGTCGGTATTAAAGAGGTGGGTGGGCTGACGGAGTTCACTCTGATTCCTACTTTCCTGCTCTCTATATGCTGACTGGAACACCTAATTATTTTCCTTTCTTTATGCAATCTGATATAATGTATGCTGTACATAGGTAGTCTAGAACCTAGGTTCTCAACGTGTGGTACGCGTACCCCAGGGGGTACGTCTGATGGTTCCAGAGGGTACTCAGGCGTGATATACTTAACCAAGAACAACAAATTTAGAGTTTAAGAAAATTATAAATCTTATTTAACCTCCTTAGCGGTAACCCCGTGTGTGACACGGGGTAAGCCGCCGGAGGGTGCCGCTCAGGCCCTGCTGGGCCGATTTAAATAATTTTTTTTTTGCTGGACGCAGCTAGCACTTTGCTAGCTGCGCCAAGCACCCCGATCGCCGCCGCGCGCCCGATCGCCGCTATCCGGTGCGGCGCTGTCGGTGACGTCATCCCGCCCCGTCGCCATGGCGACGGGGGAAGCCCTCCAGGAAATCCCGTTCTTTGAACGGGATTTCCTGATCGGAGATCGCCGAAGGCGATCGAAGCGGGCGGCGGGATGCTGCTGAGCAGCGGCTATCATGTAGCGAGCCCTGGGCTCGCTACATGATTTAAATTTTTTTTTTAAAAAAAAACTGCTGCGCTGCCCCCTGGCGGTATTTTTCATACCGCCAAGGGGGTTAAACAACACCATATTTGTATTTTAGCTAATTAAAAACAATAGTAAATGCTTGGAAATGGTTTAGGAACCAAGTATCATGTACTAGGATTAAATATATATTTGTCAAGGGGTACCTGTTATAATTTTTACTATGCTAGGGGGTACTTGGTGAGTAGTGTTAGGCGAACATCTGGATGTTCGGGTTCGGTGTGGTTTGGCCGAACATGCCCCTGATGTTCGGCATGTTCGAGCCGAACCCCGAACCCAACCCGAACATGATTGGGTCCCAGCATAAAGGGAGAGCATGCCGCGGGGGGGGGGGGGGGGTCGGAAATGCCCCCCACCCCTCCCCGCTAAGCTCTCCCTTTTGCCGGTACCCTATAATGTTAAATTTAAGCCCCCCAAAAGTACCTGAGGAGGAGGGCAGGAAGCGGGCAGCCAGAGATGCGAGGCGCTAGTACCATCTGGTACTTCCGCCCTCTCTTGACGCACTTCCTGTTTACATTTGAAGTCGCATCAAGAGAGCGCAGAAGTACCGCGATGACGCGAACGAGGGTACGCGTCATCTACATGATGACACGTACCCTCGTACGCGTCATCGCGGTACTTCTGCGCTCTCTTGACGCGACTTCAAATGTAAACAGGAAGTACGTCAAGAGAGGGCGGAAGTACCAGATGGTACTAGCGCCTAGCATCTCCGGCTGCCCGCTTCCTGCCCTCCTCCTCAGGTACTTTTGGGGGGCTTAAATTTAACATTATAGGGAACTAGCAAAAGGGAGAGCTTAGCGGGGAGGGGTGGGGGGCATTTCCGACCCCCCACCCCGCCCCCCCCGCACTCGGGGCATGCTCTCCCTTTATGCTGGGACCCTATAGGGGGCTATGTTCGGCCGGACACGGCCAAACAAAGAAGGCCTGTTCGGGTTCGGGCAGCGTGCCTGAACACCCTCCCGAACACCATGAGGTGTTCGGGGGGTGCCGAACCGAACCCGAACAGGCCAAAATCCGGGCGAACCCGGATTGGTGAGTACAGAGTTTTAATAGGGGTACATACCAAAAAAATGTTGAGAAACACTGGTCTAGAAGATGTAACGTAGGATAGATATAAGGAGACCTGATTGCCCTTAGAAGGAAGGTAATCACGCCGCTGTAACGCAACATGGAACTTTGCTTGGCCAGGATATGATGAACTGTATCTGTATAGTTGTGTACTTAATAAACTCCATCAAACTTTGAAGAAGTCTGAGAAAGTCTATCTCCTGCTTGCTGTGATGAGTCGTGTTTGCAACTCTTGCTGATGAGTTGCTGGTGCCGGAGCAAAAGGTGATCTATAACAGTTTATAACAGACACCTCCTCTTTAACATATGTAGCAATTTTGGTGACAATAGCTTTGCTATCAACCGCTAAACTCAGCATAAAATTATGCAAAAATTATGTGAAATTAGGAAACATTACAATTACAGACGAAATGAATTAAGACTTTTCATGAAATTTCGCATTGCGATTTTGAATCGTAATTGTGAATTTCGACGCAAAAATTATGGCTCTGCACAATTTGTGCTCATCACTACTCTTAAAGCCACAAAATAACATTCCATTTACCCACTGCTGTGTTTTTTAACTAGTCTACACCCTGACCCTGCATTGCAAGTATTCCAATATAATCATAAATGTAGAAGCAACAACAGCAAACAGGATATCAAACCCTAATACTATATCACAATATATAGCGCCCGTCTCACCTTAATAATCAGACAATGCAAAACTACTCAAGAAAGGGAGCTCAGGGCTAACTTCCATATTCCATATAATTGATTAATTTATTAGTAATTCATAATGCAAAAAGACAGACAACATTTATAAAAATCCCCCATAAAACAAAAATTCAAACTGGCCAGCAACAAGCATGTGTCCCTATGTCGGAGTGCACTCCCCGCATTGACAGGTATCGACAGACACCCACGTGACGCATTTCATCCCAAACAGGATTTCATCAGACGTCTGATGAAATCCTGTTTGGGATGAAACACGTCACGTGGGTGTGACGTCCGATGTCCGGTGGGCGTGCTCTCTGTTCCCCGTGCCTCCGCAACCTTCCTCCTGGCTCCCGCTACGCTAACACGCCGTAAACGGCCTTTTTGCAGTCCACGCCAAGACAAGTATGTATGCCGCTTTAGCAAGGATTAACAGTTCCCGCACCACGCAGACCTGATTGAGGTTCGTGAAGAATCGCGCGGTGAGTGAAAATCCGTTTGTTACAACTGCTATGAATAGCTATGAAGTAGCAACATCATACAGATTATGCGGAAAGTCCGGTTGAGGTTTAACATATCTTTTGGGTGTCAGTAATGGTTGCGTATCTACACAGAGAGGCGTGCTGAATATGCACACGGGGTCAGAGCTGAAGATAATAAATTAAGCCTGTCCTGGATATTGGTGGTCACCACTATAGTTCTGCTGGGCCTGAAGAAAAATATATGCATGCATGATCGATACCTGTCAATGCGGGGAGTGCACTCCGACATAGGGACACATGCTTGTTGCTGGCCAGTTTGAATTTTTGTTTTATGGGGGATTTTTATAAATGTTGTCTGTCTTTTTTGCATTATGAATTACTAATAAATTAATCAATTATATGGAATATGGAAGTTAGCCCTGAGCTCCCTTTCTTGAGTAGTTTTGCATAATCATAAATGTGTCTGCTGTATTGAGTCTTATCTCAGTCAGTCTGGCTCTATTATGGTACATTAAAGGGGAGAGGGAAGCTTGTTATCTCCCCTCCCACATATCTGCTCCTCACTGATTGGCTGACGGCAGTTCGGTGTGACAGGGGTCTGAGAAGGGAAATATGCAGCACCCCTTGCTCTGCCCCCCCCCCCCTCCTGACAGATACATATTGTATATATTCTGCAGATTATCCCATCACTGACCTCTCTAGAGATCTGCAGAACATTGCTCTGCCCCTCCCCCTCCTGACAGATACATATTGTATATATTCTGCAGATTATTCCATTACTGGCCTCTCTAGAGATATGCAGAACATTGCTCTGCCCATCCCCTCCTGACAGATACATATTGTGTATATTCTGCAGATTATCCCATCACTGACCTCTCTAGAGATCTGCAGAACATTGCTCTGCCCCTCCCCTCCTGACAGATACATATTGTGTATATTCTGCAGATTATCCCATCACTGACCTCTCTAGAGATCTGCAGAACATTGCTCTGTCCCTCCCCCTCCTGACAGATACATATTGTATATATTCTGCAGATTATCCCATCACTGACCTCTCTAGAGATCTGCAGAACATTGCTCTGCCCCTCCCCTCCTGACAGATACATATTGTGTATATTCTGCAGATTATCCCATCACTGACCCCTCTAGGGACCTGCAGAACATTGCTGTGCCCCTCCCCTCCTGACAGATACATATTGTGTATATTCTGCAGATTATCCCATCACTGACCTCTCTAGGGACCTGCAGAACATTGCTCTGCCCTAGCTACCTCTTGATCATTGCTTATACTGAAAAGTTCTGCAGGTTGTCTCCCTTCGCTGCAGAGTATTACATTTTGTATGTTTCCTCCTAAGCTGTGTTATTGATGGGGACGCTTCCAGTGAGTTAATAACTTCTTCTCCGTGGTAAAGTCGGATTCCCATAGAAGCATCTTGAGCGGAGTTTGCGGTATAATTTGAGTGCTCCGGATCACGTTTGGCGAAATCTTCAGATAAGCGGCAGAAAAACGATCAGGCTGTGAGTTGTCATTTCCGCGGATATCTGTAGCATCTTATTACCCAGGCAGCGCGGATCCCCGCCGCCCGGACCACATTGTCCGCCTCTGCTGGCAGGACTTGACCTGGATTATAAAACTATTTATATGTAAATAAATTGTTTTCTGTCCTTAAGAGACTTTCAGCAATCCCCGCGGCTCCTCTGCCGGGACGGGTGACGGTGAAGAGCGAGGAGAGCCGCCGGATCTGCTCTTACTAAGCACCGACATGGCCCGCATTTCCCACATTTCATTGCTATTTGCAGAGATAGTTTAGTGTTGGACTTCTACTTAAAGGAAACCAGAGATCATTACCAATAAAAGTTTTATACATACCTGGGGCTTTCTCCAGCCCCATCCGCATGGATGGCTCCCAAGCCGTCGTCCTCAGCCTTCCCCTCCTCCGGTATCGGTTCCCGTGACTTCATCCAGTCGCAGCCAGTCTGCACAGTGTCTCTCCGGCAGCTGAGGACGGCGGCGTGGGAGCCATCCATGCGGATGGGCCTGGAGGAAGCCCCGGCAGATGCAGCATGCCTTGGCACTAGTGCATGCCGGCAGGGCCGGATTTGTACTTTTTACCACCCAAAGCCAATGTCACCAGCTGCCCCCCTTCAGTATAGGTAGAGAAATGTCTCCTATCCCCTTCCCTCCAGTATAGGTAGCCAGATGAACCCTTCCCTCTAGTATACGTAGCCTGATGACCCCCCTCCAGTATAGGTAGCCAGGTGATCCCTCCCCTCTTTTCCTCCAGTATAGGTAGCCTGATGACCCCTCCCCCTCCAGTATAGGTAGCCGGATGACTCCCTTAATCCCTCCCTTTCTCACTCCCCCCTTTCAGTACAACTTGCCTCCACACCGCAGCAACCATCAGTGTCACTCACTTCTCTGCTCGTCTCCAGTGCAGAAGCTTCCTCTTCCCCTCCGTCTCCAATGCTGCCCAAGTCCGTAGCTGCCCGCCACAATGCCAACGTGCTCAGAGAGCAAGGTGGCTGGCAGCAGAGAGATCAGGCGCTTGCAAGCTTGCAAATGCTGCACCAGTTTAGCCTGCTGCTTTGGTGCCCTTGCTTCTGTGGTGCCAAAGGCCATGGCCTAGGTGACCTTGACCTAAATCCGGCTCTGCATGCCGGGAAATGCAGCATGCCTGGCCACTAGTGCATGCCGGAAGGTGCAGAGTGCCTGGACTCTAATGCATGCTGGGAGTTGCATTTCGCTTGGCTGCTAGTGCATGCCGGGAGATGTAGCGTCCCCGGGGGCTACTGCATGCTGGGAGATGTAGTATGCCTGGCCACTAGTGCATGGCGGGAGATGCACCGTGCCTGGCCGCTAGTGCATGCTGGGAGACGTGGTCATTATAGCTCCGGGCCAGAAGATGTAGAGACACAAGACTACATCTCCTGGCATGCTCTAGGAGTCGGACCCGCTGCATGTCCCCAGATGCAGGAGCACTGATAGCACCACACCTACCTGCAGTGGGGTAGCTATGGAGCTCGGGGAGTTTTACATTGGGGCCCCTCAAAGCAATCTATAGGTAACACTTCATACGGCACAACAAAACCTGCCAATGGCAACCACAGAGTCAGAGGTGCAAAAAGGGGATGGGGAACAGCTTGTTACTGATTACCACTATTCAAAGCATCTATAGACGTGATCATTACCAGCACAGGACCAATAGAGAGCTTATACTTTGGTTTAGGAAGGGCCCCTCTGGCCCAAGGGCCCCGATGCGGTTGCTATCTCTGCAACCCCTATTGCTACCCCCCTGCCTACCGGTATACACCAGCATCAGGGAAAGTGCGGCAGTGACATTTGCACCATGGAATGTAACACTGCACCCACACCAAGCCAACATCATTTATGATATGAGTGGCGTCTCCCCTCCCCTCCCTCCAGCCCCAAATGAGGGGTCAGGAGGAGTTTGATGCCTGACGCTTCACGTTGTTTCATTTGGCTTTGATACTTCCTCCTTATGCAGAGATGCATTAATATGTAATGTGGCCCTAGGCAACATGGTAGATTTTGGGCCCAGTGTGGTCCTTTTGGCAAGCTGAGGTGGAGACAGAGGTCAAAGAAGGTGGCCGGTGGACTCCTTGACACACACACACACACACCACACACTCACGCTCACACACACACACCACACACGCGCACACACCACACACGCATACACACACGTGCGCACCCACCACACACACACGTGCGCACACACCACACACACACACGTGCGCACACACCACACACACACACGTGCGCACACACCACACACACACACACGTGCGCACACACCACACACACACACGTGCGCACACACCACACACACACACGTGCGCACACACCACACACACACACACGTGCGCACACACCACACACACACACGTGCGCACACACCACACACACACACGTGCGCACACACCACACACACACACGTGCGCACACACCACACACACACGTGCGCACACACCACACACACACGTGCGCACACACCACACACACACGTGCGCACACACACCCACACACACCACACACACACTAGCGCACACACCACACACACACCCCACCCACACACACACCCCACCCACACACACACCCCACCCACACACACACCCCACCCACACACACACCCCACACCCACACACACCACACACGCACACACTACACACACACCCCACACACACCCCACACACCCCACACCCACACCCACACACACCACACACGCACACACTACACACATATACGCGCACACACCACACACACACACGTGCGCACACACATGCACAAACACACACACCACACGCACGCACACACACACACATGCGCACACCACACACGCACGCACACCACACGCATGCACGCACATACACCCTATTGCATTGTGTTTCCGGCAGATCAGCAGACACGCTGGGACTTGTACTTCGCTGACAAGTTAGTTTAAAAATTCCAGCAGTAAAACTGACATTTCGGAGTTATCGGAACAACGGGAGGGATTTTTTCTGCAGCGGTAAAATGTGCCACAAATTGATATCTGCCACTTGCCGTGAATTATTTTTATCTGCAGAGAAGCTGACAGCTCCGTGCCTCATCATACTATGAAAACTGTCTGCAGAATTTTATTCACATCGCGTTCCACCGACGCTTCTCCTCGCCCAAAATCCTCTCACTCTCCTCTCAATCTCTATAACAAATCCAGGACAGGACTAATGGGGAGCCAAGTTCTGCCCCAGTCTCAGTCCTGGAAATATACTGTACATATATACAAAGGTGACTACAGTAAATATGACGCGATCGTCCCGACACCAGTACCTGTCTTCTGCCGATATGTTATATGCCACATACATAAAGCAACGCAGGTGCAACAAGAGATTAAGTATTTCTTATTTTACAAAGACATTCTAATATGGCCTGGACACCAGTGACATAGCTAGAGACCTTGCGGCCCCAATGCGGAGTTTGGACCTGCCCCCCCCCGCCTTACTTGTGCATGTGTGGGGGGCAGGTCCAAATTCCAGATGTGGCCCACTCAACCCCTTCTGCAAGTCCCCCTACCTCCCACCTCCCTCTAACCCTACATTAAATAATGTGCTTCCCCCTCCCACTCCAGTATGGTAGCCGGACGTGCTCCCACCTCCCTCCCCAAGTATAGGTGGCAGATATGCCCCCCACCCCACCATTTTATGAAGCACAGGTGGGAAGATTACAGGCAGCACACACACACACAGCTCTTACAGTTTCCAGGTGCTAGAGGTTCTGTCTGTCTTCCCTGCACTACCGCCGCTCTATACTTCCTACTTCTAAAATCGGGCGGAAAGCTTCAGGGAAGGGTGGGAGGAGTCTGTCAGCTCACTCCTCCCCCTCCCTCAGCTTAATTGGCTCCATTTTTACTAGAACCGACCCTGTGTAACAACAGGTGTAAATATTATTAAGGAGAAGTGTAAGGTCCATGAGACTGGTAGCCAACCTGCCTTAATGTGACCACAAGACCAAAAATGATCCCAGAAAGGACAGAAGGATAGTAAGAGTGGAGGACAAAGAGCCGAATACAACTCCCAGAGAGATATAAGTCAATAAAGGATATTATCCCCGCACTTTGATTGGCCCAATAGGCTGCCTGTCACTTGACAGGCAGCCTACTGGGCCAATCAAAGTGTGGGGATAATGTCCTTTAAAGTGATTGGACCCGCAGGGGCTCAGGGCAGGACGAGTGGAGCTCTTGTCATTGCCAATTAGCAGGCATAAGTTCGTAGCGCTCGCGGTGCAACCCTGATAAGGTGTTTTAATTCTGATAAGGAGTGTTAACTCTGATAAGGCATGTAAACTCTGAAAAGGCGTGTTAACTCTAATAAGGCATGCTATTTGTTATAGTGAATCAACACGATGATCTTTACATCCACGGATCATTAATAAAAGAGCAAAGAAAAGAACACCATACCTACTGTGAAACATGGTGGAGGCCCCGTTATGTTTTGTAGCTGCTAAGCTGCCTTTGGCACATGGCACATGAGTCTCTGCAAAGAATAAGGAAATCAGCTTTGCCTGCTCCAGTGCCGAATCCAGCCACTTTGTTCTGCATGCCTCCAGTTACGTGAGATACAGTGGCAGCCATATGAAGCAGAGATGTGCTGTGATTGCGGAGAACAGAAGAGTGGAGCCTCCTGGCGCCAACCTAGCGCTGGAGCACGTAAGGCGCCGCTGTACTACTCAGGCAATAAGGAGAAGAAAGTGTGTGAGAGAAGAGGAGCCCACCGCCACCAAGCAGCACATTCACATCTGCTGCTATACCCCTTTTCTTAGAGTACAGTGCAAACACTACATTAGGACACATCTAGCGGGGACTTCAGAAATCTCACAGCTGCGAGTGGTTAGTGAACAGAGGAGGGAGATTGGAAACTTGGACGTTTTTCATCCATTTATGATCAGATCAGATTGCAGCATGCCGCCGGCAGATAAGGCCCGGTTCACATTAGCGGTGGCCGTCCGGAATCGCCGTGCCGGAGCCGGACCGCTTTCAGAACGGACGGAACGGACGCACGGCATGGCAATGAAAGCCTATGCGTCCGTTCACATGCGTCCGTTCTGCCGGACCGGAGCCGGACCGGATCCGGGCCGGATCCGGACTCCGGCGTCCGTTCCAACATGCGCTATTTTTTGGTCCGGCTCCTCCGGCAGCCGTATCCGGAGCGGAGCCGGACTGCACCATCCGGCCAATACAAAGCAATGAGAGCCGGAGAGCGCACAACACACTGGCTACAAAAACCGGACGTTCTACCCCACTTCCTATGCATTTTGGATGGGGACCACATGGGCCCAGCGAAGAGTGGGGCAGCAGCGATTTCATGCTGGAGCTCTTTTTGCCAGCAACATGTCTGATATGTCTGAAGGAGGCGAACAACAGAGAGAATTCCCAGGTTTACGAGTAAAAAATGCCTGGATCCATGGTCCCAACTGCAGTCTCTGTATCCACGGATGGTCTCCACACGTCCACCTGTCTCCAACAATGACCCCAGACCCTTCTGCTGACCTCCCAGACCCCAGGTAATAAAAGGATGTTATCTCCTTAAGAAACCGGATCCGGACCGCAACCGTGTTCACACCGCACGGAAACCGGATGCAAACGGACCGGATCCGGACCGGATCCGGATAGGAACCGTACGGATCAGGTCCGGTCCGGATACGGTGCGGTCCGGACATCCGGTGCGGTTTTTACTAAACCGCAAGTGTGAACAGGGCCTAAGACGTTTTTAGTGGGTGTCAAGAAAAAGATATATTCATTTCCCTTTGTCGAGAGGGACACACATTGCTTTACAAAGCAATCATTTGTCAGACACACAAATAAAAGTGACTTTTTTTTTATTTCGCACACAACCCCCACCACCACCACTAAAAAAACAAACAAAAAACAACCAGTGTTTGTTTTGGGAGATACTGTTTTGCAAAGGGTTAATCAGCGCAGAGTACAATCCGTGGCATTCAGTACTTCAAGGCAACACTAATTACATGGAGAGCTCTCAGTGCAATCTTGTCGTGGAGAAAGGGAGGGTACTTCGGGCTACCTAATACTAAGGGGTACCTGTAGCTACCTATGACAAGCAAGGGAAGTAAGGGAGGAGTCGGCGGAGTAACAGCTGGGCCAGCTTGCACACTTGTGGTGCGGTTCGGCGGGGGTTTGTAAATTCATGAAGGGTGAAGTCGTGCCAGGACATCTGTGCCTATAGGCTCCCGTGAGGTAAATCTGGGCCTGCTTCCACCACAATATCAGCCATACAGAGTCCCCTGATGAGCTGTTTGAGAAAAGGTATAGAGTTCTTATGGGAAAGGGGGTATAACTACTGATTGGGATGTAGTTCAATCCTGGGTTAAAGTTCCTCTTTGTATGAGTGAGTGAGTGACTTCAGTGAATCATTAGCATAAACGGCAGAGCTTATATAAACATTTATGTTCAGAGGCGGCACATTTCTCATGTAAAAGGCGGTATCTGCTACTGATTGGGATGAAGTTCAATTCTTAGTCACGGTTTCTCTTTAAGCCATCAGAAAGTGATCAAAATAATTTTGATAGTACTTTTTCACCTTTTATCTGAAGCTGAAATTTAAGGATAGGATAGTTAACATAAAAGTGGGTATCCTGAATAATTGAATGCATTCTACTATATGTCACTACAGGGCCACTTTAACCTTCCAGGTAGTAACACCTGGCTTCAAGCTCACCTCCCAACTTGCGGCATCCATCCCACTTGTCCCCCGCAGCTCCGATGTCCCCTCCAGCAGCTCCAGTCTTCTTCCCGTCCAGTCGTGACATCCCTGACCTGATGACGTCATTGGCGGAAGGCGTTTCAAAGTAACCCGATCCTGACAACTCTCCTCCCAGCCTGCGGCGTCTGACACACTTGTCCCCTACGTGCCATTGACAAAAGTTTCAAAAGTAAAAAAAAAAAAAAAACAGTATAATTAAAGACAAAAAAGTGAAAAATGAATAAAAATTGTGCAAAATGATTAAAAAATTTGCAAAATGAATAAAAAAAGGTGCAAAATAAAAAAAAATTGCAAAATGAATTAAAAAAAGTGCAAAATAAAAAAAAATTGCAAAGTGAATACAAAACTGAGCAAAATTAATTTTTTAAAAAGTACCAATTTTGGAAAGTAACTCCAGTAATCATACTATCAAGAAGGTTAAGTGACATTGGTTTTTGTTATGCTTTCTAGCTTCTGTCTGAACATAACCTGAGAGTTGCAGTACACACGGTCCCTCCTTGGACCTTCTTGTCTTGGGGAAGACGGTACTCCCCTCATCCTCATCAGAAGAATTTACCAAACCAACCTAATGTCTTTGTTCCTGATGCTTTTCCTGTCACTAGGGGGACCTACGCTTCAATAATAAGATATGACACCGGAAAGTAGATTTGGTGCTGTATAGACACATTTCAGGTACTCCTGAAAACAAGATAGCAACGTGGTGTCCCTAAAGCTCCATACACATGCCAGACCATGGTTGATGGAAATTGAGCAATGGGCAGCACTGTGGCATAGTGGTTATTGCTCTTGCCTTGCAGTGCTGGGTCCCTGGTTCAAATCCTAGCCAGGTCAACTTTTGCAAGGGGTTTGTATGTTCTCCCCGTGTCTGCGTGGGTTTCCTCCAGGCACTCCGGTTTCCTCCCACATCCCAAAAGCATTCAGATAACTTAATTGGCTCCACCCTAAATTTGGCCCAGGACTACAATACAGCGATGATGTCAGCCTTTGCCTCTGCCTCATCCTATTTGGACCTTTAAGTGTGATGCTGTAGTTGAAGGATCAGAATACCCACAGTGGATGCACATTGCCTATAAGCCTGGTGGATGGTGTTTTAAAGCTTTCCTGGGCATTATACGTCTTTCTACCTATAGACTGTTTAAACACTGAGCGCAATAAATTGGCCTTGGGCCTTATCGACAATAATTATACCTTGCATGCTAATATAATTCATTCAAATTGTATGCAGCTTAGAGCAGGACCAATCAAAAACAGCAAGAAGCACATTGGTTGACTTCAAATCTGCATACAATTTGCATTAGCTCTGCATGCAAGAAAGCCCAATTAGCCTCCCGTTGAGCATCCCCAAGTCCATACACAAGCCCTGTTCTCCACTCTACTTCAAAATGAGACTGAGCTCGCCCCCTAGTGGAGTCCTCTGTCCGCCCAGGAGCGTCGAAGCTAATGAGGTCTTTTGTTTCCAGCTGCCGCGCAGCAGTTTGCTAGCGTGTAAATGTGTTAATCATCTTGGCAGGGCTGTCGCGGAGCATAACGTAAACGTTGCCAGGCCCGAGGACGGAGAACGGCTCGTAAGAAGTGCAGCGCTCGGTCTACAAATAGCAGCCTCCTCCTCCTCCACTCTTCCCCGTTCAATCAATATTGAAAACAAATGTGCGACTCTTACAATAACATTTCATTGTTATTTCTTCCAGACTTATTTCTGTTTTTCTATTTCTTTACTCCCATTTGGTCTCCTCCTCCTCTCCTCTGCGCCCCGGGCTAGATTGGTTGTGATTTTTATGACGTGTGTGGGGCGACGGGCAGAATGCCCAGGGACGGTGCCATCTAACGCGGCCTGGTCCAGGTGGCTGGCTGGTAGCCGTCGGGGGAAGCCAGGAGTGCAGGGGTAGGGGGGGGGGGGGGGGGGGGGGCACAAGTGCGAGGTAGACGATGACTCCCCATGGCCGCCCTCCGCTCGCTTTATGATAATATAGAAATAAGAGACCGCCATCATTACACCGAGGTCTCAGCCTTTTCCTCCGCAGTAATATTCCACGGGGGCTTGGGATAAATCGAATCCTGATGTTTAGTAAGACAATACTGCTCGCAGGAGGCTCGCCGGGATGTAAACGCGGCTCCTTCCAGGAAGAAGGTGAATCGCTCGGTAACCATAGTGGAAAAATTAAATTCCTGGTTAGTGATGAGCACAAAATTTGCATAACCGTGATTTTATGTCGTAATTCACAATTACGATGCAAAATCACAATGCGAAATTTTGGGGAAAATCGTAATGAATTTAGTTTGTAAATGTAATCAGGAACCCTCATTTTGCAATTACGTGTGATTTTCACTTAATTTTGTGCCGTCTTTAACAGTTAATAAATAAGCTCCCATACATGCGATGATCAATAGAATGTATGTTAAGGGGAATAGTGGAAACAAGTTAAAAACATTTTTTTTTCAAAAAGACCTTGTAGTTTTTGAGAAACTCCATTTTAAAAATGCAAAGGAAAAATGTTTTTTTTTTTTTTTTTAAACTGTCATTTTTTTGAGTTTAAAAACCATTTTTCTTCGCATTTTTAAAATACATTTTCTCACAAACTACAGTCTTTTTGAAAAAGGTATTTTTTGACTTGTTTCCATTATTCTCCTTAACATACAGTAGGATACGAAAGTTTGGGCAACCTTGTCAATCGTCATGATTTTCTTGTATAAATCCTTGGTTGTTATGATAAAAAAAAATGTCAATTAAATATATTATAATTATAGGAGACACACACAGTGATATTTGAGAAGTGAAATGAAGTTTATTGGATTTATAGTGTGCAATAATTGTTTAAATAAAATTAGGCAGGTGCATACATTTGGGCACTGTTATCATTTTATTGATTCCAAAAGCTTTAGAACTAATTATTGGAACTCAAATTGGCTTGGTAAGTTCAGTGACCCCTGACCTACATACACAGGTGAATCCAATGATGAGAAAGCGTATATAAGAGGTCAATTTTAAGTTTCCCTCTTCTTTTAATTTTCTCTGAAGAGTAGCAGCATGGGGGTCTCAAAACAACTCTCAAATGACATGAAGACAAAGATTGTTTACCATCATGGTTTAGGGGAAGGATACAGAAAGCTGTCTCAGAGATCTCAGCTGTCTGTTTCCACAGTTAGGAACATATTGAGGAAATGGAAGACCACAGGCTCAGTTCAAGTTAAGGCTCGAAGTGGCAGAGAAAGAAAAATCTCGAATAGACAGAAGCGACGAATGGTGAGAACAGTCAGCATCAACCCACAGACTAGCACCAAAGACCTACAATGTCATCTTGCTGCAGATGGAGTCATTGTGCATAGTTCAACCATTTGGCGCACTTTACACAAGGAGATGCTGTACGCCGAGGAAACCTTTTCTCCGCCCACAGCACAAACAGAGCCGCTTGAGGTATGCTAAAGCACATTTAGACAAGCCAGCTTCATTTTGGAATAAAGTGCTGTGGACTGATGAAACTAGAATTGGGTTATTTGGGCATAACAAGGGGCAATATGCGTGGAGGAAAAAGAACACAGCATTCCAAGAAAAACACCTGCTACCGACAGTAAAATATGGTGGTGGTTCCATCATGTTGTGGGGCTGTGTGGCCAGTGCAGGGACTGGGAAACTTGTAAAAGTTGAGGGACGCATGGATTCCACTCAGTGACAAAGCTGAAGCTGCGCCGGGGCTGGATCTTTTAACATGACAACAACCCTAAACACTGCTCAAAATCCATTAAGGCATTCATGCAGAGGAACAAGTACAATGTTCTGTAATGGCCATCTCAGTCCCCAGACCTGAATATAATTGAAAATCTGTGGTGTGTGCTAAAGAGAGCTGTCCATGCTCGGAAGCTATTAAACCTGAATGAACAAGAGATGTTTTGTAAAGAGGAATGGTCCAAAATACCTTCAACCAGAATCCAGACTCTCATTGGAACCTACAGGAAGCGTTTAGAGGCTGTAATTTCTGCAAAAGGAGGATCTACTAAATATTGATTTCATTTCTTTTTTGTGGCCCCCAAATTTATGCACCTGCCTAATTTAGTTTAAACAATTATTGCACACGTTCTGTAAATCCAGTAATCTTTATTTCACTTCTCAAATATCACTGTGTGTGCCTCCTATATGATATATTTAACTGACATTTTTTATCGTAACAACCAGCGATTTTTACATGAAAATCATGACTATTAACAAGGTTGCCCAAACTTTCGCATCCCACTGTATCTAGCAATTTCGGTGACGATAGCAGGAGAGATACGTAGAGGCACCACCCGGTTAGGCACCACCCGGGCGGCGGTTAGTTTTCGGCAACACCAGGGGTGGTGGTTAGGGTTAGGCACCACCGGGGGGGGGGTTGTTAGGGTTAGGCACCACTTTCGGGTGGTGTTTAGGGTTAGGCGCCACCAGGGGAGTGGTTCGTTTTAGGCAACACCAGGGGAGGGTTCTGTGTAAGAGTAGGGTTGAGTTAAGCTGTATTGTTGAATTACGTAACGATTTTTAACGTTAATATCTTTTCGCTGTTGTTGCCCGTCTGTTTTTACAATGGTATTTATCGCTAACCAAGTTTGACAACGATGTTTATCGTTATCAGATTTCGTTATCCACCGCCTCCATTTCATTATCCAGCCGGGCCCTTTTTGCACGGCGCCCTTTTTTCATGCACGCCCTTTCACCTCATGGCAGATCATTTTTTTATCGATATCTCTGTAGAAAGTTCTGAAAAATTCAAAACTTATGTTTTTTTTATAAACTACCTTTCTGCAGCTCCTATAAAAAAAAAATAACAGCATTTGTCTCTGACACTTAGGATAAAAGGTGAATTAAATCCCGCCCTCTGTGCTTACGGTATTACTATTTTAATTTTTAGATGGTGGGCATGGCTAATGTACACATTCTATTCTATCCTAGTGTATGCAGTATAAAGTGTATGTTTTTCCTTTGAACAACAAAGCATGTTTCGATTTTGATTGATTTTTATGGTTTCAGCGTTCTTTGCATCCTCTGTGTTGCTTTATGGTATTTTTGGATATTAATAAAATTATACTATGCTGATACTTTTCCAGGGCTTTTTTTCTCTTCTTTATTTGTTTTTCCAATCCAAAGAGATTCGCCAACATCTGGATTCGATGTTCTTCCGACATTCAGTTCTGGTTACCCGGCATTTGTTATGTTTATAAAGCAGAACATTTCATGTTTGCTGCAGAGACTTACCTGGAAATAAAAATCTTTCTTTTACATTTTTCCCATGAAAACCAACTCTTAAAATATGTTCCCCGATGAGGAGAAACCTGTTTATAATATACTGCAAGCTTGCTTTGACACATCAATTGTTATCCTTCCTTATTCAGAAGATAGTCATGTCACTGACTGTCCTCAGAGGAGCTCAAAATCTAATCCTACCATAGTCATAGTCTAATGTCCGTCCATATTATTGTTATGTATTTATATAGCACTGACATCTCCTGCAGCACTTTACGGAGTACATAGTCATCATGTCTCTGTCTTTCCGCAGAAGCACTCACAATCTAATCCCTCCCATAATCATAGTCTAATATATAATACCATATTATTATTGTGTATTTATACAGCGCCGACATCCTCTGCAGCACTTTACAGAGCAGGGATGAGCAGAAACTACGCCAGTGCGAATTTACGCATCGTAGTTCGCACCTACGGATCGTAGTTCGTAGGTGACTTTTCAAATCTATGCTTACGATTTTAGGCGTAGTGAAGTACCGCTACGCGTAGCTTATGCCCACTATGCGTAGTGACCAGGTGTATTGCGTAGTGAACTACGAATGTGTTACGCGCGTCTAATTTTCCTGCGTGCGATTGTATGCTTACAGATTTACGCATTGGAAAGGGGAATATACGCATAGAAGAGTTCCCGGTATATGCATTTGAAGAGGAATGAATGCGTAAAATTTTCTGCATACGGGAATAAGCATCCGCATACAGTACGCTTCGCACTACGCGTAATTGAGTATAATGTGTAGTCTACAAAATGCATACGAAGCGAATATTTGATTTCGAAGCCATAGTTGGGCAAAGCGTAATTGCGTAAAACTACGTTCCAGCGTAGCAAAGTTGGCTGACTATGACCATCCATGTTACAGAGTACATAGTCATGTCACTCACAATTGAATCCCTACTATAGTCATAGTCGTAGACTCGTATGTCTGTCCAAATCCAATTCAAAATGTGCCTTGTCTATGGTGTGAACTTTTGTGGTGATTTGCAAATCCCCCATACATTCCCGTCATCACTACATTTGCTACTTACCGTATGTCAGGGCAGTAGTGGAATCATATTTTTTCGCCCTGAAACACCTTGTAGATTGAGAAAATCAATTTTTAAATTTTAGGAAAAAGTGTTTTTTATTATACGCACATTTTTTGGGTCATTTTGGGCACATTAGCTACCCCTTAATTTAACCTTAAAAAAAAGTTGATTGGTGAATCTTTAACGCTGGTTTTACACTTGAAATGTGCGTTTGTAGTGCTATGTCCCACCGCATCGCTACGCAACGCACAAGACCACAAACATAGGACCCTGAAGCAGGATGTGCCGAAAAGTTCATCTGCATAGTGCCGCCCCCCTGCACGCTCCTCGGCGCCCTTCGCCCTGTGAGATACTCTCACTGCTGAACAGGAAGTACGTTACTGGGATTCTGGGATTCCGTGCATGCACTCTGCAGCCCCGCCAACATTTTTAAAAGGTATGCGTTGCCCATTAACTTACATTACTTCTGTGCAGACGCAGAAGTCCAGCGGCAGCGCGCTGTTACCCCTGCCTCGGCTCGGCAGCAGATTGGGCACTTCCGGCGCAACGTTAGGCCCCATTGCCTTGCATCGCCGTTGCGTTACCCCTCCATAAAACAGGGTAACACAAAGCAGGTTTTCAATGCAAGTGTAAAAGGGGCCTAAAAATGTAAAGTGACAGTACAGATTCTCTTTAAAGTGGATCCGAGATAAACTTTTACTCATTGCATCATTGTGTTCCTTTCCTATAGTTTATAGGGCATTCCTCAAGCCAAATACTTTTTTTGTTTTGTTTTAATACTCTAATTCCCTATAAACTAAACAAGCCTCGCCCACAGCTCCTTTTGTGCCTTGGCACTGTAGCAAGGAGGAGGAGGCTACTAGCCAGAGATTTCAGAGGCAGAGGGGAGGAGGGAGGAGGAGAGGGGACTGAATTTACAAACAGGCAAGCTGATGGCATCTCCAGCCCTCAGCCTGTGACAATGTGACAAACAGAAAATGGCTGCCCTCCTTGTATCATAGGAATAAATAATCATATACTGTTGAAGCTGTTTGCAACTAGATTTGCTGTGTAAACTATCTAAATTGTAGATAGACATTATTTGCATTTACTCCCCTTATCCCAACACCAGATTGAACTTCCTCAAACAGCAATGACACAGGAAGTTGAGAGCAATGAATGACGACGTAATGTATTCAGATGACATCATCTGCTTACAAAAGCTTACATCACGGAGCAAGGTTCCTGCAGTTCGGAATAATCAGCCACTGATAGTAACAGAGACAGGCATCAATGTTTAAATGATCATTAATTTCACATCAGATCGTTAAAGGTGATGTTAGTCTACTGTGTATTTTCTGCATTTGGCCATCCTTGAACGCAAAAGCTGACAATCTAAAGGTGGCCGTACATCAGGCAACTTGGAGGCCAATAGACCATCCGATTCAATTATTATAATTGTAATCGGATGAAAATTGTTGCCACCAAGGGCATGCCTGACCATTAATGCGACCAATTTCTGGCCGAATATCTGTCAGGCTTGCTGCAAGATGTTGGGCCATCGTGGTTGATTGAGTGTGCGGTGGTAACAGCGAGCAATATTGGGAGGAGCGACGAACGTGACGAAACTCCCAGCGCTGTTCCTGCAATGTATAAATGTATGTAATGTGTGCATTTATACATTACCTGTTCCGTCTTCCGAGTCCGCTGCTCTTCTGTTAGCCCCATACACACCGCTAGCGCATAGCACGCCAGCGCGTGTGTGATGTCACCACTGGTGTAACAGGGGGGGCCCGGGCCTTGGGGACATTTTGTGGTGGTTGGAGGGGTTGCAGCATGAGGGGAAAGCCATGGCCACATTTGGCGGGGAGGGGGGACGATTCCCCCCCTCCCTCACCTCGGGGCTCTCCCCTCTGCGCTCCCCTCCACTTTAAATTGGAGTCTGGGCAGCAACAGGCAGCAGAAAGATACAACTTCCTGTTACGCCGCTGCCCGGACTCTAATTTAAGCTGGAGGGGAGAGCCCCGAGGTGAGGGGGGAACGTCCACCCTCCCCACCGACGTGCCAAGCTCTCCTCTCATGCTGCTACCCCTTCAGCCCCCCAGAACGGCCCCGAACGGGCCTGGGGGGGGGGTCAGAAATTCTGCAGGGGGGCCCGGTGGGGCCTAGTTACGCCCCTGGATGTCACATGCTACTCCGGCAGCGAGTATGGGGCTTTTGAAGAGCGGAGGCTTCAGAATGAAGAGGGGTACTGCGACACGGAGCAGGTAATGTATAAATGCACACATTATGTACATTTATATATTAGGGCAACAGTGGTGAGGCGGTGCATACGACGGGCGCGGCAGGCTCAGCCGATTCCTGAGAGATTTCATGCTGAAATTGAACGGGAATCGGTCTGTGGTGTATGGGTAGCCGACAGATCTCTCTCTAGTAAGATTCGATCAGAGAGAGATTTTTCTTAGTCGAATCTGCCCATCATCGCTAGATGTATGGCTACCTTAACGCTCGGCCCTCCACAGACAGCTCCCATTGACCTCTTTACGACTCCCTGGTGAAAATAAATACAATTATTTCCTGACTGTAATGACCCGAGTGCACTGTGCTGCTAATAGAGGACCTTCTCCTACTATCAAATTACTCTCTAAACTGTCCTGAAATAACACCAGATTAATCACCGTTAAATGCCGTACCGGTAAAGTGAGCCTGCGCCGCCGTAGTTTGATCCCGATCAATTACAACGACTCAAATATTTGGGCGTAATTACCCATATTTATGTCATCGCGGCAATACGTCTTCTTTGTATTTATTTGGAGTTGGGGAGATTTGTGAGGGCCTAAACTACCTGTCTCTGCCGCAAACTCCATTCCCAGCTGGACATCCATTTATAACCCGGTTCTCCATTAAGTAGTGTCATGACCTCATATGAGGGCCGCCCACGCAGGGACGACCGGCACCGGCCCAGCGACAGAGCTGCTGTTTTATCCATTGGAGTCCAGAAGTCTTTCAAAGGAAGGAAATATATACATAAAGTCGACTAGAAACACAAAACTAAACAAAGCAAATGTGGAAGCCATCAGGGTGATAAGTGAGTATAAACAGTGTACAAGGAGCAAAGTGCTGCAAAGAGTACCTGCCAAACTTGCCAAAAAGTTTATTGAATCAGGATCTATGTACAGTAAAGCCATATACAGTAGAGTTCCGGTTATCTGGAAATCAACTAACCAGCAGTCTCAACCAATCAGAGCAAATCGCCGGCGGTACTCACAGTGGTGAAGGCCAAACTCTTAGGCTGTTTGTGGGCTCTGTTGTGCTTAAAGACTTGGTTCCATGGCTCCTCCAAGGTTAATATACTTTCAATGACAGTATTTTAACATTTAATGCAGACTTTATGTTTCTCCTCAGAGATTTTTTCCAGCCGGGTGACATAAAATAGTAGCTGGGTGGCATGAAAAAGTAGCCGGGTGGGGTGAGATGAGAATGCGGGGCCGGTGCTTCTGTGCACAACTCTGCTTACAGCATAGGAGGAGGGGAGCCGATGACAGCCGGGTGCTCACCAAAACTAGCCGGGTGGGGCACCTGGCTAAAAGAGCCTGGGGAGAACACTGTACAGTGGGGTATAGTACTGTATTAGCTAGGTTTAAAGCATTTATCTGGCATCACCCAATCCCAGTTGGTATCGGATAAGACTTTACTGTATAGAGAGAATGACAGAATCAACAAATTTGCTAGGTATGTTAGGGAGAACAGTGGGAACAAGGGGGAAAAAAAACATTTTTTAAAAAGTATCTTGTCGTTTTTGGGGAAACTATTTTTCATAATTCAGAGAATGCAAAAATTCAAAGGAAAAATAGATTTTAAACTCAATAAAATGACATTTGCTGCGGTACTATACTGAGTTCCAAGTTCTGTATACATATTTTATACATTATAGGAAAACAGATGGACAGCATGGAGTCCCCTCCTAAGCCTCTTTAACCCCTTGTCACCCATGCAGGCTCGTATAACCCAAAAGCAAAGGGGCTCGAGGAAGGGCTCGGCACCCAAAGCGATACCAACCCACATGGTCCATTGTCTGGCGGGCTCTGGAAGAGTGTATCGGCAACACTTCCCTTTCTCCCTCAGAACCCCTGTTTAATCCATGGACCAGACCAACTTTCCCATCTCCTGTGCCCAGGAGGAGGTAGGGGTGTAAGCCATGGGCAGTAGGGATGGTCAGATATGCTGATTTCAGATTCCGACCAAATTTCCATTTTCTGAATTCTGTGTCTTTCCAATTCTGTGAATTTCTGCCGAAATCTGATTTTCCAATTTCCGTTTATTTCCGAAGAATGTTTTTGACAATAAAGTTAGTCAATTATAAAAAATAAAAAGTTGCGTAATCTTTTTTTTTTTTTGCGAATGTACGCCATTATGCGGAAACCTCATTGCTGATTGGCAACCGCAGTAAACGTCTGCATTCTCTGATTGGCCTAATACTTACGTAGTCTTCTGATTGGCCTAAAATTTCCATGGTAATCCAACTTCTGCTGAAAAATTCTGCATTCTGTGATTGGCCTAATATTTACGGAGTCTTCTGATTGGCCTAAAATTAATGCGATAATCTGATTTCTGCATTCTCTGATAGGTCTAACATTTCCATGGAAATCCGATTTCTGCTGTAAATTCTTCCTTCTCTGATTGGTCCAGTGCTTCCGAGTTCTGTAATTGGGCTAAAATGTCCGAGTTGCTGTACTGCAGCATTTCCGAATACTGACTTCCGCCGCAGTAAGCCCATTTCTGATCAAAAACTTGGAAATCAGAATTCCACCGAAATGTTCCGACCATTCCTAATGGGGAGGTTTATGGTGGCATCTGATGCTCCGTCCCCCCAATCCCTCTCCTACCCCGGTAAAAGAAGTATATGGATACTAAAGTACCTCTTACTCATTTCCACAAAGAGTTAAACATGAAATAAAAAAAACAAAAAACACAACCATGAGAAAAGTCCTTTAATGTTCTTAATTAACCATGAATACTTACCTTAAATGAATGTCCCCACTTCAATATCCTCTGATACCTTGATTGGAAATATTTGTGCATACGCCACCAGCACTTGCTATGCGAAAGTATAGCACGCCCCGGCAAAGCATCTTTCAAAAATAGCAGACCTCCCACTGGTCCTTTAACAGACCAATAGCAATCCTCCATATTAAAGGACCAATTAGGAGAACTTTTAAAGATGCTGTGGCACAGGGGGCAGGTGGGAGCGTTGCGTGTTTCGGTGGGGGTGGACGAGCCAGGATTGACATCACAGGAGCCTGTAGGCACAGATGTCCTGACATTCCCCTCCATGAACCTACAAACCCCCTCCAGAACACACAAGCAAGTGTGCTGACTGGCCTAGATGTCATTTCTCCCTTACTTCCCTTGCCCCTCATAAGTATCTACAGCTACTCCTTAGTATTAGACAGCCATAGGTATCCTCAGTATTAAGTAGCTAGAGGTGCTCCTGACTGAAGGAAGATGTTGTCAGTGGAATGTGGAGATCCGGGTGAGTAACCTCATTTACGCTCTGTTTAGGACTATGTATAGTACTTGTAATAATTGACTCTGCATAGGGAAGGAGGGAGGGAGGGAGGCACTCAAGGAGCAGAGTGAGCCGCCTCTCCATCATCAGGCGCCTGTAAACACATGCCTGTTACCTTATGGTAAATTCTGCCCTGGGAGTGGAGAACGGTGGGTGTCGGCAGCAGGGTTGGGGCTTGATATGCTAAAGTATAGCCTACTAAAGAAAAGCAAGTCCTGGCAAAAACTCTCAGGGAGGATTCCTACTAGTCTGTTAAAATAAAAAAGGGCTTGCTGGGCCTAATGAGCACCTTACAAGATACATAGTAAAGCTGTAATCCCTGCAAAGCATCTAATCCAGTGACACAGTATAAGGTGCTACCTCAGACTTCATTTTCTGGAAAGAGCTTTCGCATGGCTGGAGATGTTCTGAGGTCCCGAGGAGACAGCGGAGCAGTCCGGACAAGTTATCTTTTGCAGAGTATGGAACGCTCAGAGCCGCGCTGTGAAACATAACTGCTCCCGAGTTCCCCGAATCACAGCTTCCCCGGCACTTGCTGCCCGCTGAGCCGGAAGAGCCGGATTCTGCCGGAGAACGGAGAAGTGCCGAGATGTCAGCTTTTATCACGCATCAAATGTGCCGACCGGCAGAAGATCACTCAGCAGTCAGAAGAGATTCCAGCGTGTTCCTGACTATTAGACATAAGCTGTGTCATTCAATTTTTTCATTTGTTAATCTCTTATCTCTCAGCCCCCCACCCACTATTGGTTGTTTGCTTGTTTACAAAGCTCACTCCACAATAATCGCTAAGGATTTAACAGACACAGGAGATACAGAGGAAAGACCTTTATTTAGACCAGAGATAAGGGTCAGCAGCACATACCTCAATCCTTCACACATGCTCAAGGGACATTGCTCTTATCTTGGTCTTTACTTTAGTCGCATGTGAAAAAATAATTTGGTGATGATTTTGGTTATCTGACGAAGGCCTGGAACGCCAAAACGCGTCATAACGTCACCTGCACATGTTTACTCCACGGTGGGGCACCCAGGGTCCATTTCCACCTCATCCGCTTAACTCCAATGGCCACGGTAGTTTGAGGCTGCACCCACCTTGGAAAGATTGAAAGGCTATATGGCCAGCAACATGCTTGTTTTATGCTTATCTAGTAAGTGAAACTTTTATTACTCATGCTGTTTGAATAAACATTATTACACTAAGGAACGCTCCTCCTCTTCCATTTTTGTTTTTTTGCCTGAGCCTCCCGACAGCCGGGTTCTGTAGGAGCAGCTAGAGTGTGCCCACCACCAGCCGACCACTGACGCCACCTCCGCAGCGCAAGATTTCACATCTTTTGTTGTTTCGTTCGAGCACAACACTGGCTATCACATTTTAGCCCTGCTACGCGGTGAACGGTAATCAGGGGTGTAGCTACAGGGGAGGAGCCCCTACAAGTGCAGGGGGGCCCAGAGCTATAAAGTGGCCCCAACTACTATTGCAAGAAATGTATTTAAAGAGAGTCTGAAGCCACAATTAAAATGGCTTTTTTCCTTATATATAGCAGGGGCATATGTGCCCCTGCTAAAACGCCGCTATCCCGCGGTTAAACGAGGGTCCTTTCCCCTCCAAATCCCCCCTGTGCTGCCCGGGGAGCGCTTCCGTGTGAGGCGGGGCTATGAGCTGCAGCCCTGCCTCACACGCGTCTATCAGAGGCGGATCTCCGCCTCTCCCCCGCCCCTCTCAGTCTTCCTTCACTGAGAGGGGCGGGGAGAGGCGGAGATCAGCCGCTGATAGACGCGTGTGAGGCAGGGCTGCAGCTCATAGCCCCGCCTCACACGGAAGCGGACAGGGGTAGCAAAATCTACGACCAAGTTGGTCGTGATTATGCAGGGGGGGATTTGGAGGGGAAAGGACCCGCGTTCAGCCGCGGGATAGCGGCGTTTTAGCAGGGGCACACATGCCCCTGCTATATATAAGCAAAAAACCCATTTTTATTATGGCTTCAGACTCTCTTTAACATGTGTAATGTAAAATTAGCATGTTAGGCTAAAATTCGCTTTGAAGTTAGCATCGTGGAACCAAAACGGCGCATAGAGAGGGGCCTAAAGCGCGCATTTGGTCACATTACTGGGTTGCTAGGCGACCATGCATACAAATCGTGGAACTTTCCAGAAGCGCCGAGCGAGCAGAGCGAGAGAGCAGCGCAGGCGCAGAGGTCATAGCAGTGTGAGACACAGGCTAAGGGAACTGGTTGAAACCAGTTCTCCTCACAGCGTTTCAGTCAGTCAGGCGGCGGTGAGCGAGGGGAGCAGAGGCCAAGACCAGACCACCCCATTAGGCAGAGCGGGGGCCCGGCGACAGCTTATCCGGACGCAGTAAGGAGGAGAGCTTAGTCAGAGGGGACAGACACCAGGCGGCCACGTAAAAGTATTACGGAGACATCAGGCCAGATCCAAGACACAGAGTGTCAAGTACACAGAGAGACACTGTGAGACAGATGAGTATAAGTATTGCGACTTTGCCACAGACTGTGATCAGAGTAGTAGCCTGCAATTAGGTGAAAAGAGCCATAATTCAGCGTGGTTTATCTGAGAGAAAGTGACAGTTAACCACAGTATACTGAATTTATCCTCTGATGAACGTGGTGAGATTAGGATCTGCCTGCTTGATAAAACTTTAAAGAAACAGTAACCTTATGGTGATAAACAGTTCATTTCTGCAATTGAGTCTTGTATTGCCTAAAGAAACAGACTGTGCCCAAGTTACAGCAAGTGTGAGAGAACTTTGTCGCCTAGAGAGTGAAAGGCCTCTGTCAAGTCCCCAATTTGATATCTAGCTCAGCCGCAAATGGTGATTGTGATTCAGAGACATTTTGCCTGTCAGCCTGCAGCAGTCATCTATATATATAAAATCGGATGTGTGTGTGTGTGTGTGTGTGTGTGTGTGTATGTATGTGCTGCGATCACTCGAAAACGGCTTGACCGATTTGAACGAAACTTGGTATACAGATCCCTTACTACCTGGGATGATATGTTCTGGGGGTCTTGCGGCCCCCCTGCACACGTGGGCGGAGCTACAAACAGCAAATCAGATTTCATCCATTCAAGTCAATGGAAAAAATGTAAAAGGCTGCCATTCTCACAGTGATCAAGCCAGAGTCCCCACACTTGGCACAGTTGGTCACTTGGTGACCGAGGTTACAAATCCAGGAAAAGTGGGCGGAGCATAAAACAGCCAATCAAATTTCAGCCGTTCATTTTAAATGGAAAAATGTAAACTGCAGCCATTCTTACACTGTTAATCGCAGGGTTCTCAAACTTGCCACATATGGTCACTGGGTGAATGAGATTAAGATTCAAGAAAATGGGTGGAGCCTACAACAGCCAATCAAAATTCACCTATTGATTTTCAAGGGGAATATTTAAACTGCTGCTATTCTTACACTTTTAATGGCAGGGGCTTCAAACTTGCTACAGTCGGTCATTGGGTGACTGGGGTCCAAATTCACTAAAGGGGCGGGGCCACAAACAGCCAATCAGATTTCCTTGGTGGATACACTGCTTCCATTCACACATTTTTGATGCCAGGAACCTGAAAGCTCACACACTTGGCCATTGAGTGACTGTGTGTCAAGGTTACAAAAAGTGGGCAGAGCCAAAACAACTTTTACTGGGAAAATATAAACTGCAGCCATTCTTACACCGTTAATGGCAGGGTTCTCAAACTTTGGACAGTTGGTCATTGGGTGACTGAGGTTAAGATTTTAGAAGGTGGGTGGAGCCTACAACAGCCAATAAAAATTCACCTTTTGATTTTCAAAGGGAATATTTAATCTGCTACCATTCTCTTATACTGTTAAAAGCAGATGCCTCAAACCTGGTACAGTTGGTTACTGGGTGATTAGGGTCCAAATTCAGAAAGGGGGCGGAGCCACAAACAGCCAGATTTGTTTATTTTTCAATGGGAATATACAAAGTATTGATACCAAGGACCCCAAAGCTGATAAACATGATAATTGAGTGACTGTATGTCAAGGTTTGAAAAAGTAGGCGGTGCCAACAACTACATTTTTAACATGGCAGGGTTCCCAAACTTTACACAATTGGCCACTGGGTGACTGGGATGAATATTCAGAAATGTGGGTGGAGCCTACAACAGCCAATCAAAATGTACCTATTGATTTTCAAGGGGAATATTCACATTGCTACCATTTTTACACTGTTAGTGTCAGAGGCCTCAAACCTGATGCAGTCAGTCATTGGGTGACTGGGGTCCAAATTCACTAAAGGGGTGGAGCCACAAACAGCCAATCAGATTTGTTAGATTGATTTCAGCCATTCTGTTAATGGCAGGGTTCTCAAACGTGACACAGTTGGCCACTGGGTGACTGGGACTAATATTCAGAAAAGTGGGTGGAGCCTACAGCAGCCAATCAAAATGCACCTTTTGATTTTCAAGGGGAATATTTACATTGCTGCCATTCATGCACTCTTAATGGCAGAGGCCTAAAATCTGCTACAGTCAGTCACTGGGAGACTGGGGTTTAAATTCTGAAGGAAGCGGGCCAAAAGCAGTCAATCAGATTTGTTTAATTTCAATGGTAAAATGCAACTTATTGATGCCAAGGACACCAAAGCTCATAAAGTTGGTCATTAAATGACCGTATGTCAAGATTAGAAATAGTGGGTGGAGCCAAAAACAACTAACTTTTTACATGGGAAAATGTAAACTGCAACTTTTCTTACACTGTTAATGGCAGGGTTCTCAAACTTCACACAGTTGGTCACTAGGTGACTAGGATTAATATTCGGAAAAGTAGGTGGAGCCTACAAGTAGGTGGAGCCTACAAGAGCCAATCAAAATTCACCTATTGATTTTCAAGGGGAATATTGAAACTGCAGCCATTCTCACACTGTTAATAGCAGAGGCCTCAAACCTGCTGCAGTCAAATTCAGTAAAGGGGCAGAGCCAAAAACAGCCAGATTTCTTTGCTGTATAAACTGCTTCCATTAGCACAATTTTGATGCCAGGAACCCAAAAGCTCACAAACTTGGTCATTGAGTAGTGACTGTGTCAAGGTTACAAAAAGTGGGTGCTGTGGCTGGATGGTGTACTGGTTAAGGGCTCTGCCTCTGACACAGGAGACCTGGGTTCGAATCTCGGCTCTGCCTGTTCAGTAAGCCAGTAATTCAGTAAGGAGTTCTTTGGGCAAGACTCCCTAACACTGCTACTGCCTACTGAGTGCGCTCTAGTGGCTGCCTCGCAAGCGCTTTGAGTCCGACAGGAGAAAGGCGCTATACAAATACTGCCATTATTATTATTATTATTATTATTATATACGCTTAAAGGGAACCAGAGAGGAATGATTTTTTAAAATAGAAAAAGAGTTTATACATACCTGGCGCTTCTTCCAGCCCTATAAGCCTGGATCGCTACCACGCCACCATCCTCCGCTTCCTTGATCCGCCGGTACCGGGCCCGTCACTTCCGGGGGACGCGGCCAATTGTCCGCAGCACAGGGGCTCCCTCCATACCCGTACGCATGCGGCTGCGCAGTAGGCAGCCGCATGCGTACCTGTATGGAGGGAGCCCACTGTGATGCGGAGAATTGGACGCGGCCGCCGGCCGACTGGCGGCAAAAACGGGACCCGGTATCGGCGGTTCCAGGCAGCGGAGGACGGCGGCGTGGGAGCGATCCGTGCGTATGGGGCTGGAGGAAGCCCCAGGTATGTATATTTGATCCTCTCTGGTTCCCTTTGAGGGGGATCTGCTTGTATACTATACACTATTTATCTGCCTAGCTATATACACTAAAAGGGGGTATGTTTATATATATATACTAAAGCAGGGAATCTGCCTATATACACTAAAGGGGGGTGGGATCTGCCTATATACACCAAAAGGGATCCGCCTTTAAAGGGGGGGGATCTGCCTACATATACTAAAGGGGGGGATCAGACTATATACACTAAAGTGGAGGATCTGCCTATATACACTAAAGGGGGGGGGGGGAATCTGCCTATATACACTAAAGGGGGGGATCTGCCTATATACACCAAAAGGGATCTGCCTTTAAAGGAGGGATCTGCCTACATATACTAAAGGGGGGGGGGGATTTGCCTAAATACACCAAAAGAGATCTGCCTTTAAAGGGGGGGGGGTCTGCCTATATATACTAAAGGGGGGGATCAGACTATATACACTAAAGTGGAGGATCTGCCTATATATATAAAAGGGGAAATCTGCCTCTATACACTAAAGGAAGGGGGGAGGGGATCTGTCTATATATACTAAAGGCAGGATCTGCCTATATACACTTAAAGAGTGTGGGGGATCTGCCTATATACCCCAAAGGGGGATCTGTCTATATGCACTAAAGGGGGGGATCTGCCTATATACCCCAAAGGGGGATCTGCCTATATACACTAAAGGGGATCTTGAACATGGGCATGCATGCGTGTTTGCTCGAAGAGCATGAATGGGGGGGCACCAAAATCTGGTTATGCTCAGGGCGCTGTGAAACCTAAGGCCGGCCCTGACCAGGGGTAGGCAAGGGAAAGGGTGTTAACATTTGGGGGCCCTGTCAAAGTTTTGCTGGGTGGTCTCATGAATGATATGCAGTTACGGGATAACATTCTGTTTGTGTTTCGGAAGCTCCAGCTTTTCAAAGGCGTCGTACTGCTGCCGCCCTATTTTGTTGCCATTTTACACACGAATGTGGCTTATTGTTGTCAGTTAATTCCAGGTTCTCTGTTTCTGAATATTCTTCTGCATGATTTTCCTCCTCTGCAAATTGTATTTCAGCCTCTGCCTTTTAGTGCACTGGCGGGCGAGGGGGAAGGGGGAGGATGGGCAACGAAACACTCTGAGTTTTTTTATATCCCTCTTTTATAAAGCTTGTAATGTTTACAAGGATTCAGCTAAGTAGCGGGCCGATCATCAGCCGAGCGGAGAGAGCGCGAGCACTTTCCCCCCCCCCGAAGGCGGAGGCGTTTCATCCTGACCTCTGCGCGGGAGAGGTGAGCGGACATGCTTTCCGGCTCTGCACAATTGCGCCGCAGCGGTGAGAGTATCTGACGGCAAATGGAAATGAATTATAGAAAGGCATCGGGCAATTTGGGATACGTCTGCCGGTAATTTTCTTTCTGCCGCTGATTCGTGGATTGTGCACTCGACAGAACATCGCCGTGATCCGAGGAGCGCACGCCGCCGCTGACCTTTTCACTGAGAACAAAAAACACAGACCGACACCTATTTATTTGCCTGTAATCCGCCCTGGAGCGCGACCAAAATAAAAGCCCTGTCAACAAATTGAAAAACTACGATACAAAAAATACAGAATACATCCATTTATAATTGCTGCACAACATAATTTATAATCGTGCTGATATAAAAATCAACCTTTTCCATCCGCCTCTCCGGCCGGCTGCAGCGATTTCCTAAAACTGTCAGAAAAATTCAGACTACATGTCCTGCAGCCACAGTAACTTTTTACTTTAATTACTTTTACATGATATTTCTCATACACCCCCGACTACCAACTCCTGGATTTGGCTTATTACCTCTCAGCCCCATTTCTAGGGATAGGCAAGGCAGGTGTCCGCCCGGGGCGCAGTGAGGGAGGGGGATGCAGTGAAGGAGGGAAGAGCAGTGGCACACAGCCGTGGGGGGAGGGGGTGACTCCTCCCTCCCTCTCCTCTGGTCCCCCTCCGTGCGAACCCTCCATTGCAGAAATCTATAGCGCCGGTGAAAACTCAACTTTCGGGCTCTATGTGAGGATGACATACTGCTGGGCTGCTCTTTTTCCGACGCCTCTCACTACTTCCTGATTATCAAAATTAGTGAATGGCGTTGGAGACAGAGCAGCCCGGTGGCACGTGAGCTCAGTCCCAGTGTGCCACTGCTCCCGCTCCTTCACTGTAATCCCCTAATCTGGGGGGTGGGGGATACCTATAGCTGGCTAACCTGTACTGGGGCACCTATAGCTGGCTAACCTGTACTGGGACACCTTTAGCTGGCTAACCTATACTGGGGCATCTATAGCTGGCTAATCTATACTGGGGCACCTATAGCTGGCTAACCTATACTGGGGCACCTATAGCTGGCTAACCTATAATGGGGCATCTATAGCTGGCTAACCTATACTGGGGCATCTATAGCTGGCTAACCTATACTGGGGCATCTATAGCTGGCTAACCTATACTGTGGCACCTATAGCTGGCTAACCTATACTGTGGCATCTATAGCTGGCTAACCTATACTGTGGCACCTATAGCTGGCTAACCTATACTGTGGCACCTATAACTGGCTAACCTATACTGGGGGCACCTATAGCTGGCTAACCTATACTGTGGCATCTATAGCTGGCTAACCTATACTGGGGGCACCTATAACTGGCTAACCTATACTGGGGGCACCTATAGCTGGCTAACCTATACTGTGGCACCTATAGCTGGCTAACCTATACTGTGGCACCTATAGCTGGCTAACCTATACTGTGGCATCTATAGCTGGCTAACCTATACTGTGGCACTTATAACTGGCTAACCTATACTGGGGGCACCTATAGCTGGCTAACCTATACTGGGGCACCTATAGCTGGCTAACCTATACTGGGGGCACCTATAACTGGCTAACCTATACTGGGGCACCTATAGCTGGCTAACCTATACTGTGGCACCTATAGCTGGCTAACCTATACTGTGGCACCTATAGCTGGCTAACCTATAGTGTGGCATCTATAGCTGGCTAACCTATACTGTGGCACCTATAGCTGGCTAACCTATACTGTGGCACCTATAACTGGCTAACCTATACTGGGGGCAGCTATAGCTGGCTAACCTATACTGGGGCACCTATAGCTGGCTAACCTATACTGTGGCACCTATAACTGGCTAACCTATACTGGGGGAACCTATAGCTGGCTAACCTATACTGTGGCACCTATAGCTGGCTAACCTATACTGTAGCATCTATAGCTGGCTAACCTATACTGTGGCACCTATAGCTGGCTAACCTATACTGTGGCATCTATAGCTGGCTAACCTATACTGTGGCACCTATAGCTGGCTAACCTATACTGTGGCACCTATAACTGGCTAACCTATACTGGGGTTAGCTATAGCTGGCTAACCTATACTGGGGCACCTATAGCTGGCTAACCTATACTGTGGCACCTATAACTGGCTAACCTATACTGTGGCACCTATAGCTGGCTAACCTATACTTGGGGGGCTAAATACTGCATCGCAAATAATGTTCTCGAGCCCACGGGAGGGGGGGTTCAATTTTTACCCCCTCACCCTGGGAGCAATTTAGCCTAGAAAACTGCCCTGTTGCTGCTCCCTGAGGCTGCATGACAGGATTAGATTAGCCAATACTTCTGGCTTGCATGCCAAAGTAAAGCAAATTGTTTGGAATTTGGCTAATGCAGATTAGCAGGAAGTGCACTTGATAGTGCAATTCTAAGCTGCATACAATTTGCATTACATTTGCATGCGAGTTGGATTTATCTATCTCACTGACCATCTTTTGAGATCATCAGTACAATAATAACTTTTCCAGCTTCCTGCAAATGCCATTGCTATTTACATGAGACAACTTGGTATTGGACCAATCAAAATTGTCAAGAAGGGCATCCGGGTAGCATTAATATGGGAGATGAGAGGTGCCCATGTATGTAGCAATAAAAACAATGATAAAAGAAATGAGCAAGTCTCGCTTACCCACATATGAAGATCTAGGCTTCTATATTTTTTTTAAAAAGAGTTTTTACAGACAACGCGTTTCCTGGGCTACAACCCCTTCCTCAGGTCAATAACATGCCTAAAAGGATAGAGGACGATGCTAAGAGCGCACATAGCAATAGCATTTTTTGGAAAGGTGACGTTGCAGTGTTGAAAACATATACCTAAATAAATTAAAACAGATTTTAACCTATTTTGGTTCCTGGACGTAGAAACTACGTCCAGGAACCATGCGCGCTGCCGCGCACTCCCACGGCCGATCGCGCGCGTGCACGCGCGCTCCCGGCCCGCGGTTCGTTAGCCAGGCAATCAGTGAATCGGGCTATGGAGCCCGATCACTGATTCCTCTCCCCCGCTGAAAAAGCGACAGCTTCTCTCGGAAGCTGCGCCTTTTCTGGCTGTTACCTCCCCCATGCGTCGCTCTAAGCGTGTGTTACGCTTAGAGTGATGTCATGTAAACAAACTCATGGCCGCCATCTTGTGGCCAAAAAGTAATACTACAACTAAAAGTTAAAAAAAAATGAAAATCAACACACATTTACATTATAAACATATTGTTTACCTCCCACCCTCCCAAAACTACCCAAATAAAATGTTTAATATAAAAAAAAAACATTACAATAAAAAAAAAAACATGTAAATATTTACCTAAGGGTCTAAACTTTTTAAATATCAATGTAAAGATGAAATATTTCTATATTTTTATTATTTTAAACTTGTAAATAGTGATAGATGCAAAACAGAAAAAATGCACCTTTATTTCCAAATAAAATATTGTCGCCATACATTGTTATAGGGACATAATTTTAACGGTGTAATAACCGGGACATATGGGCAAATACAATACGTGAGTTTTAATTATGGAGGCATGTATTATTTTAAAACTATAATGGCTGAAAACTGAGAAATAATCAATTTTTCCGTTTTTTTCTTATTCTTCCTGTTAAAATGCATTTACAGTAAAGTGGCTCTTAGCAAAAAGTACCCCCCAAAGAAAGCCTAATTGGTGGCGGAAAAAACAAGATATAGATTAGTTCATTGTGATAAGTAGTGATAAAGTTATAGGCTAATGAATGGGAGGTGAACATTTCTCAAGTGAAAACGACAGAACGCGAATGGGTTAAATAAAGTGTTGAAAAGTACATGTACAGTATGTATATGGTTTTCATATTGTAAGGATCCCTTCTGTAGCATGTTCTGTTGGTTGCAGTGGAGCTGCAACCAAGCAGTTTTGATTTCTCTGCTTGCATTTGGTTGTTTCGTTTTGATTGAATTTACAAGTCTCATTGCCATCTGCAATCACTCTGCAGTTCAGAGTAGCTCAGTATGTTGTCATGAACCCATCTATGGCTTGCTGCAGACAGCTATGGATTCCTTAAATGCATGTTCTTGCATAATTTGGCATGCATTTGTAATGAGTCCTTTCCTTTCACAGCCAGCTTGCAGCCTTCAATCAGCCTGACACAGGATTGCGTGATTAGCATTCAGCTGTGTGGGAAATTTGCATGTCTGCTCTCATTGGCTGATGTCCATAGAAACGCCTGCTCCTCCTCTTACACCTTGCCCGTCATAGCATTCAGCTTAGCCATAGTTGATTGTTGGGGTCCTTGTGTGAATTTTGAGATGAATTGTATTGCATTACCTTACCTTGCCTGCTTGGATGTTCACTGCACCCACGGTGGTACAGTGAAGTCTTTTCCTATCCTGATAGTTTGGAGACTGCCTTCACCATGTTGGTGACTGGTAGTATTCTTGCTAGTCCTGTTCCTGTGGATGTAACTATAGGCTGCAGTTGCTATTAGTTACGCTCCTACTTGTTTGTCTTGTCCGTGCCAGTGTGGATGTTTACTATCGCTGGGGCAGCGATTAGTTTGGCAAGCATTCCATCTGTCTGTCTGTTGTCTGTCCTTGTTACTCAGTGTGGTGGACTGCAGGGCTGCCATCATTCAGCCTGGACCCCCCTGTTGCTGTGCCCGTCCACTAGCCACCCCACCCGTGTCCATGTGCGAAGTGCATGGCTCCGACAGTGAAGAAAATGGCACGCACAGCGTGATGCGTCAAAAAGTGGGCGTGATCATGACATGTGGGTGGAGCCAAATACTAGCAAAATACAGGTAGTCCCCGGTTAACAAATGATATAGGGACTTTTAGGTCCGTTCATATCCTTTATCCGTTCTCTTTTGTCCCCCTTTTGTCCCCCTGTCTCACCCCCTGTGTTACCTCTTGTCCCCTTCTGTCTCAGACCTTCCCCCTGCTCTAGCCAGGTATAGGTGCCGCCAGTATAGGTATCCAGGCATGGGTGCCCCCAGTATAGGTTGCCAGGTATAGGTTCCCCCAGCATAAGTAGCCAGATATAGGTGGTGCCCCAGTATAGGTAACCTGGTGTAGATGCCCCCAGTATAGGCCAGCAAGATACAGCTGCCCCAGTATAGGTATTCAACTATATGTGGTGCCCCGGTATAGGTAGCCTGGTATAGTTGCCCCCAGTATAGGTAGCCTGGTATGGGTGGTGCACCAGTATAGGTTAGCCAGGTTCAGGTGCCCCCAGTATAGGTAGCAAGCTATAGGCGCACCAATATAAGTAGCCAATTTCAGGTGGTGCCCCAGTATAGGTAGCCAGGTATAGGTGGTGCCCCAGTATAGGTAATTAGGTATAGGTGGTTCCAGCCCCAGTATAGGTAGCCAGGTATAGGTGGTGGCCCAGTATAGGTAGCCTGTAGCCAGATATAGGTGGTGCCCCAGTATAGAAAGTCCCCTGTAGCGGGCTCACTCATCTGCTCCCACGTTCAAGCGCTGATGTCACTCTTCTCTCATTGCTGGAACGCGGTGTTCTGGTTAGTGAGCCACAGGCCCGCAGCCAGCACATGCAGCCCTTCCAGCACTTTGGGGAGGCCCAGGGCCCCCAGAAGCCCTGGGCCCCTCGCTGCAGTGTCAGTTGCCCCCCCCCCCCCCCCACCCCCCGATAGTTGCCCTGGGTGGACATCAGATGCTCAGTGCTGCGGTCGCACTGAGCAACCATTGTTTATTGTGGCGGTTATCGGCAGCTCAGAGCTGCGGTCTCTCTGAGCAATCTTGCTCCCTTGTTCATAGTTCCTGGTGTGATCTGTGTAACCTCCTCCACAAGAGCATCCGCTCTACTACCTAATATCACCCAGCTGCATAGTCTTGCTTGCTCTGGTGGTTTTCCCGGCCTCAGCCGCTATACCTTACACGTTGAGACCTGGGGGCAACCAAAGTCAGGAGACATATTCAGTGTCCTGTTCAAGCGGGGGCTTGTCTATAGTTGAAGACTGTGGGCCGAGTTTAGAGCTACGGCACTAGATTGGGGTATAGTGGCTGAAGGAAAACAGGCGATCTGCCAGGCATTACACATATCACTCCAGGATGTACTGACATCTTAAGTTATGTCCTAAAATGATTATTATAATTCCATAGTAAGTAGATGAAATAGATAAACACGCAAAATGGTGGAGTTCTACTTTAACAATATCCTCTATAACTGGAAATACGTTCAAATATGGCATTAGGTACTTTGAAATGTTTTCTCAGGGCTAGTTCACAGTGCTCAGTTGTGTTACAGAATAATTCTGCATGTCAGCTCACTGCCCATACAATGCTATGGGCCTGTTCACAGTACTACGTTATAACTGATCACTTTATTCTAACTCGCTGCATGCAGGCTTTGTATTATTGTCTATGTCCAGCCTCCATTGCCGTTCACAGTCATCATTATAACACATGCATTATGCAACTGACCACTGTGATTCCAGCCTTTCTCTCTAATCTATTCTCTATAATATTCAACAGGGCAGGATTTCTGGGCCTTGGGCAGCTGCAGCCTAAGGGGGCACCTGATTAAGAAAAAGGGTTTGCTATGGATGACACACATGGAAGATGGGGCTAGACATGGAATGGAAGGAGGCTGTTGTACATGGATGATACACATGGAGAAGGTGGCTGCACATGGAATGGGAGGGGGCTGCTGTACATGGATGATACACATGGAAGAGGGGGCTGCACATGGACTGGGAGGGGCTGCTGTACATGGATGATACACATGGAAGAGGGGGCTGCACATGGAATGGAAGGAGGCTGTTGTACATGGATGTTACACATGGGAGAGGGGGCTGCACATGGAATGGGAGGGGCTGCAGTACATGGATGATACACATGGAATGGGAGGGGCTGTTGTACATGGATGTTACACATGGAAGAGGGGGCTGCACATGGAATGGGAGGGGCTGCAGTACATGGATGATACACATGGAATGGGAGGGGCTGTTGTACATGGATGTTACACATGGAAGAGGGGGCTGCACATGGAATGGGAGGGGGCTGCTGTACATGGATGATACACATGGAAGAGGGGCTGCACATGGAATGGTAGGGGCTGCTGTACATGGATTATACACATGGAAGAGGGGGCTGTACATGGAATAGGATGGGCGCTGCTGAACATACTTGGCTTACTGGCACACAAAGTATAAATCCAGCCTTGATATTCATTTCAATACTTAGCAAGCAAAAAAAAAAAAAAAAGTAACAGCAAAGTTTAGTAAACAGGGGTGACTTTTGTTTTGAGAAGCATTTTGTTTACTGTGTGCTTATGATATAAATCATAAGGTATGATGGTGAGATAACGTATACGTTGTGTACATCGCGGCCTGGGTTTGGCAACTTTTTAGCGGTCATCCGGTTATCTTTCCGATAAAGATCACAATCCTGTTTCCTGACGAAGAAACCTGCAGGAATTGGAAAAGCTGCATTGTTTAATCTGTTGCATCAGACAATAAATGGTATCGCCCTCCCCCCTCCGACAAATTCTGATAAAATCAGACAATCCAGACGTTTCTCGCCCCATTTTTTTGTGCGCTGCTTTAGTGCTTTGATAAATGTTATTGTGCTATAAAGTATCCTCGCGGTTTGTAACTTATGTTTCGGTTGCAGAGAAATGGCCGCACGCAGCGCCGCTTGTTTATTGCAGATGTCTTATTCAGACTTTATTTGTGGTTATGTTTTATTAAGGTTTGGGGTTTTTTATTAACTATAAAATAAATCCAGGGCTGGAGGCTGTAAACAAGCGGCAACATGCAGAGCTGCTGGAGGAGGATGTGGCCCGGTCACCGGCTGCGTTTCCTGCCCCGCAGTGAGGGGTCCGTCTGCGTAACCCCCGGGGCCTGGGAACAGCCCGCCGCACCTGCCTTCACCCTGCTGAGGCCGCGGCCTGGGCCCTGAGGATCGAACAGGAAAGACGTGAGACCCAGACAGGCCGAGCGACTGCAGGCCACAGAGCGCTCGTCACAGGCGGGGGCCTGGACTGCAGGAGTCTGATGTCTCATAACAACTAGAGGCACAAACAGGCCTTGGACTGCAGCTAAACAACTCTGTGACACAGTACATCAAATATGCATTCCCATCAGTCTCTGCACCAGAGGAGCTTACACTCTATCATCCTCACCACAGCTACACTGTATTATTATTATGCATTTATATAGCTACCTTCACCACAACACTTTACAGAGATCACTGATCCATTCCCACCAGTCTCTGCACCAGAGGAGCTTACACTCTAATGTCCTCACAACAGTCACACACTATTATTATTATACAATAGCTGATTGCCCGGCGTTGCCCGGGTATGTATTTGGCTGGTGTTGGCTCTGCATACTTTTTCTAACCCTAACACACAATTACTTAATGACCAAGTTTGTGAGCTTTGCTGTCTTTGGTATCAATAATTTGCATTGAAATGAAAAAATCAGATTGGCTGTTTGTGGCTCCACACCCTTTTCTGAATTTGAACCCCAGTCACCCAATAACCAACTGTACCAGGTTTGTGGCCTGTGCCATTAACAGTTCAAGAATGGTAGCAATTAAATATTCCCCTTGAAAAGCAATAGGTGGAGCCTAATTTTGTAGGCTCCACCCACTTTTCTGAATATTAATCCCAGTCACCCAGTAACCAACTGTGCAAAGTTTAAAAATCCTGCCATTAACAATGCAATAATGGCTGCAGTTTACATTTTCTCAGTGAAATTTGTATTTGTCTCCACCCACTGATGACCCGGCGTTGCCCGGGTATGTATTTGACTGGTGTGGGCTCCGCCCACTTTCTAACCCTAACGCACAAACACTCAATGACTAAGTTTGTGAGATTTGGGGTCCTTGGCATCAATAATTTGTATATTCCCATAGAAATTAAACAAATCAGATAGGCCGTTTGTGGCTCCGCCCCTCTCCAGCATTTGAACCCCAGTCACCCAATGACCAACTGTAGCAGGTTTGAGGCATCTGCTATTAACAGTGTAAAAATGGCAGCAATTTAAATATTCAACTTGAAAATCAACAGGTGAATTTTGATTGGCTATTATAGGCTCCACCCACTTCCCTGAATATTAATCTCAGTCACTCAATGACCATCTGGGCAAAGTTTGTGAACCCTGCCATAAACAGTGTAAGAAGGGCTGCAGTTTACACTTTCCCAGTGAAATTTGTTTTTGGCTCCGCCCACTTTTTGTAACCTGGACACAAAGTCACTACTCAATGACCAAGTTTGTGAGCTCTAGGGTCCTTGGCATCAATAATTTGTATTTTCCCATGAAATGAAACAAATCTGATTCACCGTTTGTGGCTCTGTCCCCTTTTCTGAATTTGAACCCCAGTGACCCAATGACCAACTGTACCAGGTTTGAGGCTTGTGCCATAAGTGCAAGAATGGCAGCAATTTTAATATTCTCCTTGAAAAGTGACATGTGATGTTTGATTGCCATTTTTAGGCTCCTCCCACCTTTCTGAATATTAATCCCAGTCACCCAGTAACCAGCTATGCTAAGTTTAAGAACCCTGCCATTAACAGTAAAGAAGGGCTGCAGTTTACAATTTCCCAGAAAAATCTGTTTTTAACTCCACCCACTTTTTGTAACCTGGACACACAGTCACTACTCAATGACCAAGTTTGTGAGCTTTTGGGTTCGTGGCATCAAAATTGTGCTAATAGAAGCAGTTTATCCAGCAAAGAAATCTGGCTGTTTTTGGCTCTGCACCTTTACTGAATTTGAACATTTTTGCATTTTACCATTGAAATTAAACCCCAGTCTCCCAGTGACTGACTGTAGCAGATTTTAGGCCTCTGCCATTAAGAGTGCATGAATGGCAGCAATGTAAATATTCCCCTTGAAAATCAAAAGGTGAATTTTGATTGGCTGCTGTAGGCTCCACCCACTTTTCTGAGTATTAGTCCCAGTCACCCAGTGGCCAACTGTGTCACGTTTGAGAACCCTGCCAATAACAGAATGGCTGAAATCAATCTAACAAATCTGATTGGCTGTTTGTGGCTCCACCCCTTTAGTGAATTTGGACCCCAGTCACCCAGTGACTGACTGCATCAGGTTTGAGGCCTCTGACACTAACAGTGTAAAAATGGTAGCAATGTGAATATTACCCTTGAAAATCAATAGGTACATTTTGATTGGCTGTTGTAGGCTCCACCCACATTTCTGAATATTCATCCCAGTCACCCAGTGGCCAATTGTGTAAAGTTTGGGAACCCTGCCATGTTAAAAATGTAGTTGTTGGCACCGCCCACTTTTTCTAACCTTGACATACAGTCACTCAGTTATCAAGTTTATCGGCTTTGGGGTCCTTGGTATCAATACTTTGTATATTCCCATTAAAAAATAAACAAATCTGGCTGTTTGTGGCTCCGCCCCCTTTCCGAATTTGGACCCCAGTCACCCAGCGACCAACTGTACCAGGTTTGAGGAATTTGCTTTTCACAGTATAAGAGAATGGTAGCAGATGAAATATTCCCTTTGAAAATCAAAAGGTGAATTTTTATTGGCTGTTGTAGGCTCCACCCACCTTCCAAAATCTTAATCTCAGTCACCCAGTGACCAACTGTGCAAAGTTTGAGAATCCCGCCATTAACGGTATAAAAATGGCTGCAGTTTATATTTTCCCAATAAAAGTTTTTTTTTGGCTCCGCCCACTTTTTGTAACCTTGACACACACAGTCACTCAATGACCAAGTTTGTGAGCTTTCAGGTTCTTGGCATAAAAAATATGTGAATGGAAGCAGTTTATTCACCAAGGAAATCTGATTGGCTGTATGTGGCCCCGCTCCTTTAGTGAATTTGGACCCCAGTCACCCAATGACCGACTGTAGCAGGTTTGAAGCCTCTGCTATTAAAAGTGTAAGAATAGCAGCAGTTTAAATATTCCCCTTGAAAATCAATAGGTGAATTTTGATTGGCTGTTGTAGGCTCCACCCATTTTCTTGAATTGTAATCGTATTCACCCAGTGACCAAGTGTACCAAGTTTGAGAACCCTGCGATTAACAGTCTAAGAATGGCTGTAGTTTACATTTTCCCATTTAAATGAATGGCTGAAATTTGATTGGCAGTTTTATGCTCCGCCCACTTTTCCTGGATTTGTAACCTCGGTCACCAAGTGACCAACTGTGCCATGTGTGGGGACTCTGGCTTGATTACTGTGAGAATGGCAGCCTTTTACATTTTTTCCATTGACTTGAATGGGTGAAATCTGATTTGCTGTTTGTAGCTCCGCCCACGTGTGCAGGGGGGCCGCGAGACCCCCAGAACATATCATCCCAGGTAGTAAGGGATCTGTGTACCAAGTTTCGTTCAAATCGGTCAAGCCGTTTTCGCGTGATCGCGACACACACACACGTACACACACACACACACACACACACACACACACACACACACACACACACACACACACACACACACACACACACACACACACACACACACACACACACACACACACACACACACACACACACACACACACACACACACACACACACACACACACACACACACACACACACACACACACACGATTTTATATATATATAGATTTATTATATAGCTCTGACATATGCCACAGCGCTGTACAGAGATCACTGATCCATTCCCACCAGTGCTGCTCGGATACCACTTTTCACTATCTGGGTCTAATTCAGATTTGGATACCCAGATATCTGATCCGGGTCGGATATCCGAGCAGGCGAACCGTTCGAGACATCTCTACTCACAACACAGCAGTTCTGTAGAAAGCTAACACAGTGGTACTACTACTCTAACAACTACTAGCACTGACTGCTGTACTACAGTACTAACTACACAATAACACAGTAATCCTATCCCCTAATCCTTAAACTAACCTATACCTAAGGCTAATAGCTGGCCAGCAGGCAGCAGCTGGCCTGGTCTGTGCACAGCACACACACAGACACATAGCAGCTGCATGCAGCACACACTGACTGTCACACAAATGACATCAAGCTAATTAATGATTTAACAATAGTGTAGTGATAGTGACAGAGTTAATCACTGAACAGCTTTCTGTGTATCACTGTGTACAGCCCTTCCTAGGCCAGCAGCACTGGAGCACACACTCTGACTGTCACACTATGACATCAATCAAGCTAATTAATGATTTAACAATAGTGTAGTGATAGTGAAGGAGTTAATCACTGAACAGCTTATCACTGTCTACAGCCCTTGCTAGGCTAGCAGCACACACTCTAAAGGTTCGTATACACGTCCGATAAAGATCGTTCGTTACGAACGATTCGTGACGTTTACACGATATTCAAATTAGACCGAAAAGATCGTTCTTAATGAACGATTGTGTACACACATGAACGATATAAGTATAAAGTACTGCACGACGAACGATAAAAAAATGCGTGCGCAAACGGAAGTGACGTTATGACAGGCAATAAGAACATGCGTACTACTCCACAGATAATCAAAATCCGCCGGGTTGGATCGGTCGGATTGAACGATAACGGTCGTTATCGTCCAAAAAAACGATCGTTGGAAAATTTGGAACGCACGATTATCGGTCCGATTGTCGTTATCGTTCGTTTTCGAACGATCGTTATTGTACGTGTGTACTCAGCTTTACTGTCACACTATGAGACATCAATCAAGCTAATTAACAATTTAACAATAGTGTAGTGATAGTAGTGAAGGGGTTAATCACTGAACAGCTTTAGGTTTATAACTGTGTACAGCCCTCTTGCTGCTAGGCCACTAGCACTGGAGCAGGTCTCTCAGTGAGCATTCAGCAAGACGATCTGTCTCATCATGGCAGCCCTCCTTATTATACAAGGGGGGCTGGCCAGTGTTCCTTTCTGTGATTGGGTGCCAGGGCTTAGGCTGGGAGGCCGCTGATTGGCTCAATGAGGTCAGGTGGGGCTGGCCAGGGTTCCTCTCTGTGATTGGTTGCTAGGGCTTCTGCTGGGAGCCCTCTGATTGGCTCCAGGACGTCATCTCCTTAGTTACAGTATTTCGGATCTGGATACCCGCAATATCCGCAGATAGCTATCCGGATTTGGGCCCAGGTATCCGGAATCCGAATCCGGTCGGATAGCTGAAAAAAGTTTGGCTATCCGGGTTACCCAGATATTCGGAATCCTGATAAGCAGCACTGGTTCCCACCAGTATCTGCTCCAGAGGAGCTTACACTTTAATGTCCACACCACAATCACACACTATTATTATTACCGTGTACATTTATATAGCTCTGACATATTCCACAGTGCAGTAAAGAGATCTCTTATCCAATTCCATCAGTCTCTGCACCAGAGGAGCTTCCACTCTAATGTCCTTACCACACACATGCGTGCATGAAAAAAGGGCGCCGTGAAAAAGGGGCCTGACTTTTATATTATTACTTAATTCAACAATATAGCTTAACCCAACCCTACCCTCACATAGAACCCTTCCATGGTGGTGTCTAAAACTAACCACTCACCTGGTGGTGCCTAACCCTAACCACCCCAGCCCTCATGGTGCCTAAACCTAACCCCCCTGGTGGTGCCTAACCCTAACCACACCCCCCTCCCCCCCCCCCCCCGGTGTCATCTAAAACTAACCGCCGCCCAGGTGGTGCCTAACCCTAACGACTCCCTCTGGAGAAACACCCTTTTACACATAGTAACAAAAATATCTTTGATTAGGTAAAATCTGTACATATAAACAAAATAATATGACAAAAACTGTAACGTTGCAAGCTTCTAAAACGATAACTACTTCAAAAACTTTAATGTTCTAATGTTGTTAACGATATTATTCACAGCACACTTTTTTCTGCTTTTTTCGCCGTATGAATGATAATTGCATTAAAATCTATGGCGGTGCCCTTTTCCTCCACTCTTGTCCTGCGCCCTTTTTTCCTGCTACCGTTTTAATTTTGAACTGCGTAATTTCGTCCTCCAGATAGCGTCGGTATAAGATCGATGATATATCATAAAATGATTTAAAAAAAAACAGCAGTTCTAAGTGTAGACCGCTTTATTGAACCATAAAATACATAAAAAGAGTACTCACATACGAGGCCCAAAGTGATGGGTACCCCGAATTAAAATAGGGCGTGTATACTGGCCAGCGGTAGGAACAAGAATATGAGGTGTCGCTCGTCTCCTTCCAGTGAAAAAATTATGGCCAAAAGAGGAGCGCTGACTGGGGAAATGGCTCTTTGCGGGAAGGGTAAATTAGACTGTGCGGCAGGGGCGTAACTAAGAGCCCCCGGACCCCCTGCAAAAATTGTGAGCGGGCCCCCCTCCCCATGGGGCCCGCTCGTGGCTGTTTTGGGGGGCTGGAGGGGTCGCACCATGAGGGGAAAGCTATGGCCACAGTCGGCGGGGAGGGGGGGGAAGGTCCCCCCCCTCCCTCACCTTGGGCTTTCCCCTCTGTGCTCCCCTCCAGCTTCAATAGCTATACAAGTGCAGTGAGCGGAGCGGCGGGTAGCGGCAGGCAAACATCCCTTCCGTGCGTCCGGACGCTTTTCGCTCTAGTGACTGACGCGACTTCCTGTTTTATACAGGAAGTCGCGTCAGTCACTAGAGCGAGAAGTGTCTGCACTGGACCGCACAGAAGGTATGTTGCCTGCCGCTGCCCGCCGCTACGCTCGCTACATTTCTATAGCTAGAAGCACAGAGGGGAGCACAGAGGGGAAAGCCCAAGGTGAGGGGGGAGGACCTTCCCCTTTCTCCGCCGAGTGTGGCCATAGCTTTCCCCTCATGGTGCGACCCTTCCAGCCCCCCAAAACAGCCATGAGCGGGCCCCATGGGGGAGGGGGGCCCGCTCACCTATTGTTATGCGCCTGCTGTGCGGTGAACTAGTTAAAGTGACAAAGTGGTAACTGAGCCTTAATATGCTGGCCTGGCACCCAAAACCAGGAATTTCTTCCAGAAATTACCATAGAAACCACTGGTTAAAGTTTTCGGAGAGAAGTTGCATCTTCTGTAAGTCTCTTTGGTGAGACAGCCGCGGATAGACATCTCACAAACATCCTCTGAACGTCTCATTCTCGCAGACCTCGCCCGCCTGTCGGAGAATTCAATTCCAAACCTTTGAACGTCGGAATATTATTGAAAAGACCTTAAACGCGGTAACAAAATTGTCTCCTAAAGCCACCGAGGATTGGCTGTCAGAGATTGTTCGGAGTGACAAATGCAGAGATTTCCTTCTCCCTCCGCGACAGATGGGCCGCGACAACCTGCAAAGGCGCCCGACGCTGAACAATATCGCGGGTCGGAGATATTTGTCACTCCCTATAAAACCTCCCAGGTGGGATTTAAGAGGAGCGATCATTTTATAAAAACCTGCAATATTAGTTTTGCCCTTTCCGGAGATTTCCGAGCGCACGCTCCCTCCCCTTGCGCTAAATCTCCTTCCACAAAAGCCTAAGGGAATGTGACACCGGGAATGAAATCTTCACCACCGACTCAGGTGAAAAAAAATCAATTTAAAGCTAAAAAATGAGCGCGCTGACGAATGACGGGCAAATGGAAGCGGACGGAGGATTTAATTTATCTGAATATTCGATGACAGGTAAAGATGGCGGACCTGAAATGACACGGTGTCATACAGGAATTAGGAGGAGATCAAGTCCTGTCATTATGTTATCCTGTTCCTGCAGGAAACTAATCTGTACTGATAGCTGTCAGCGCAGCGCAAGCGTGCGAAATAATGAAATATACTCTGCGAACGCTAATTAGGCTCCATCTCATCACACGTTACACCGAAGACATGCGTAAAGCGTTTAGTGGGGGCTGATGGATGCCGAGGCAAATTATTGTTGTAATTGAAGCATATTGTTACAGTCACTAATACCAACCCCAGGCAGCTTTTCCTGCCGTTCTGTCATTGTGGCGCAGCGGGTGGCGCTCTTGCCTTGCAGCGCCGGACTTCCAGTCACTGCAGGGAGTTTGTGTGTCTTCCCCATGTTTGCGTGGGTTTTGGCCACACACATCAGGTTCACATTCCAAACAAGAATGGTCGTAGTCAGCCAACCTCGCTACGCTGGAACTACGCGTAGTTTTACGCAATTACGCTTCACCAAACTACGGCTTCGAAATCAAATATTCGCTTCGTATGCATTTCGTAGTCTACACATTAAAATACGCAATTACACGTAGTGCGAAGCGTAGTGTATGCGAATGCTTATGCCCGTATGCGGAAAATTTTCCGCATTAATTCCTCTGTTAATGTTTATACCGAGAACTATTCTATGCGTACATTCCCTTTTCCAATGCGTAAATTGGTAAGCATACAATCGTGCGTGGAAAAATAGACGCGAGTAACACATTCGTAGTTCACTACGCAATACACATGTTAGCTACGCGTAGCGGTATTTCGCTACGCCTAAATTCGTAAGCGTAGTTTTGAAACTTCGCCTACGAACTACGATGCCTAGATGCGAACTACGATGCGTAAATTCGCACTGGCGTAGTTTCTGCTCATCCCTGATTCCAAAGACATACAGATAAGTTATTAATTCTTCCAAAATTGGTTGATTAAACAATGACTATGGAAGGATTAGATTGTGAGCTCCTCTGAGGACAGTCAGTGACATAACTACGTACTATGTAAAGTGCTGCAGAAGATGCCAGCGCTGTATAAATATAATAATATGGCAGGTCATCAGACTATGACAGGATTAGATTGTGGGCTCTTCAGAGGACAGTCAGTGACATGACTATGGTAGGGGTGACTGTGAGCTTCTCTGAGGACAATAAACTCTGTGTAAAGTATGTATGGAGGCTGCACAGTATGGCTTCTCTTGTCCAGTATGCTGGGTGAAATTCTCAGTAGAGTTGGGCCGAACGGTTCGCCTGCGAACGGTTCCATGCGAACTTCCGTGGTTCGCGTTCGCGTCCCGCAGGCGAACGTTTGCGGAAGTTCGGTTCGCCCCATAATGCACCATGGAGGGTCAACTTTGACCCTCTACATCACAGTCAGCAGGCCCAGTGTAGCCAATTAGGCTACACTAGCCCCTGGAGCCCCACCCCCCTTATATAAGGCAGGCAGCGGCGGCCATTACGGTCACTCGTGTGCCTGCATTAGTGAGAGTAGGGCGAGCTGCTGCAGACTGTCTCTCATAGGGAAAGATTAGTTAGGCTTAGCTTGTTCCTGGCTGCATACCTGTTCTGTTCAGTGAGCCCACCATACCTGTTCTCTTCAGTGAGCCCACTGCATACCTGTTCAGTGAACCTGCCACTGCATACCTGTTCTGTGAACCCACCACTGCATACCTGTACTGTGAACCCACCACTGCATACCTGTTCAGTGAACCCACCACTGCATACCTGTTCTGTGAACCCTCCACTGCATACCTGTTCTGTGAACCCACCACTGCATACCTGTTCAGTGAACCCACCACTGCATACCTGTTGTGTTCAGTGAACCCGCCACTGCATACCTGTTGTGTTCAGTGAACCTGCCACTGCATACCTGTTCTGTGAACCCGCCACTGCATACCTGTTCTGTTCAGTGGACCCGCCACTGTATACCTGTTCTGTTCAGTGAGCCCGCCACTGTATACCTGTTCAGTGAACCCGCCACTGCATACCTGTTGTGTTCAGTGAATCCGCCACTGTATACCTGTTCTGTTCAGTGAACCCGCCACTGTATACCTGTTCAGTGAACCCGCCACTGCATACCTGTGGTGTTCAGTGAACCCGCCACTGTATACCTGTTCTGTTCAGTGAACCCGCCACTGCATACCTGTTCTGTTCAGTGAACCCTCCACTGTATACCTGTTCTGTTCAGTGAACCCGCCACTGTATACCTGTTCAGTGAACCCGCCACTGCATACCTGTTGTGTTCAGTGAATCCGCCACTGTATACCTGTTCTGTTCAGTGAACCCGCCACTGTATACCTGTTCAGTGAACCCGCCACTGCATACCTGTTGTGTTCAGTGAACCCGCCACTGTATACCTGTTCTGTTCAGTGAACCCTCCACTGCATACCTGTTCTGTTCAGTGAACCTGCCACTGTATACCTGTTCTGTTCAGTGAACCTGCCACTGTATACCTGTTCAGTGAACCCGCCACTGCATACCTGTTGTGTTCAGTGAACCCGCCACTGTATACCTGTTCTGTTCAGTGAACCCGCCCTGTAACACCTGGACTTTTGGCGTGTATCCCACTCCAGACCCCTTGAAACATCTTTTCCATCACTTTTGCGGCCAGCAGAATTTGTTTTTTTTTCCAAAGTTCGCCTCCCCATTGAAGTCTATTGCGGTTCGCGAACTTTTCCGCGAACCGAACGTTCCGCGGAAGTTCGCAAACCCGGTTCGCGAACCTAAAATTGGAGGTTCGGCCCAACTCTAATTCTCAGTACCAGCTCTAATTCTGTATGTATGGAGGCTGTACAGTATGGCTTCACTTGTCCTGTATGCCGGGTGTAATTCTCAGTATCTGCTGTTATTCTGTATGTATGGTGGCTGCACAGTATGGCTTCTCTTGTCCTGTCTGCTGGGTGTAATTCTCAGTATCTGATCTTATTCTGTATGTATGGAGGCTGCACAGTATGGCTTCACTTGTCCTGTATGCCGGGTGTAATTCTCAGTATCTGCTCTTATTCTGTATGTATGGAGGCTGCACAGTATGACTCCTCTTGTCCTGTATGCCGGGTGTAATTCTCAGTATCTGCTGTTATTCTGTATGTATGGAGGCTGCACAGTATGGCTTCACTTGTCCTGTATGCCGGGTGTAATTCTCAGTATTTGCTCTTATTCTGTATGTATGGAGATTGCACAGTATGACTTTTCTTGTCCTGTATGCCGGGTGTAATTCTCAGTATCTGCTCTTATTCTGTATGTATGGAGGCTGCACAGTATGGTTTCTCCTGTCCTGTACTCAGTATCTGCTCTCTCTCATTCTGTATGTATGTCTGGATGTTGTATAGCCTTTTGCATGTATAATATTTCCCATCTGGTGATAAGCATTGCAGGCTACAGATTTATGTTCTGTATAATATAATGTATTGCAGAGTATTTGCATGCATTTCTTTTCTTCTTATTGCTGTAATCTGTCTGTGGCTGCGAGGACATGACAGCATGGAGGGGGGTTGAGGGTATCGTCTGACCTCTGTTCCATCAGCTGAGTGTTGCTGTATGACAGGCCTGCTCAGCCGCCCAGCGTTGCTGTATGACAGGTCCTCGGTCCCCTCATTCATTATGTAATCATTGAGTAATCGGCTGAACAGGCCTCCCAGCATAAATATGATCTGGCTGCAATGTATGATGTATTGTAGCGCTGGGACAACAAGTCATACTGACAGACGCTTCCAAGAGATCCACATTATAATGCAGATTATATTGAACAATTCTTCCTCCCTGACAAGCCGGACAAATTGCATTCCACATACAGAAACTTCCAGAGACACACCGCGAACTCCAAGTCCCGGCTGTGTCCATACACTACAACCAGGCCCTGTGCCTCCCCACATCCTGTGCCATACACTTTCATTATAACTGTGTATTTATATAGCACTGGCATCTTTTGCAGCACTTTACAGAGTAAATAGTCATGTCACTGATTGTCCTCAGAGGAGCTCACAATCTTATCCATACCATAGTCATAGTCTAATGCCCTACCATATTATTATTATTATGTATTTACATAGCACTGATATCTTCTGCAGCACTTTACAGAGTACATAGTCATGTCACTGACTGTCCTCAGAGGAGCTCACACTCTGATGCCTACCATGGTTATTGTCTAATTTCCTACCAAATTAATATTCTGTATTTACATAGCACTGAAATCCTCTGCAGATCTTTACAGCGTGCATAGTCATGTCACTGACTGTCTTTAGAGGAGCTCACAATGTTGCAGAACGCAATCCGCGGTCTGGGCTCCCGTTTTCATGTATAGTATGAGGGAAGGTGGTTAAAGGGAGGGACTCCGAGCACCTCTCATGGGCATGCCTAATGCCTTTAAGACTTCGACCAGTACCGCAAAGTACTTAAAGATGCATCCCTTTCTGTAGCTTGTGCTCTCCTCTTTCATTTGATGCCTGAATCGCCGTTCTACACCAAATAGTTTCCGTTCGATTTCAGTTTAAAAATTGCGGCTGCCATCTTGGCTATGTTATAACTTCCGGCTGACCCCTGTCTTCTCTGTTAGAGAAGTGCATCACTGAATGAAGCAGGAAGAGGAAGTGACACGCATGGACATTGCAAGAGGCTCCTTCAGAGGGGTCACATAGCACAACTTAGTTGGAAGTCGTCTGGCTTAATGGCATGCCCATGAGAGGTGCTCGGAGTCCCTTTAGTGTTAGATGGTGGAGGATGGGGGTACTAACTGTATAGAAAAAGGAGTGGTGGTGGAGGGAGGGTCTGGCTTGGGAAAGGTAAGTATTAGGCAGCAAAGTGAAGGGGTAACATCAGGGAGAGGAAAAGGTTAGTGTTACTATATCTGAGATTGAGAAGGGGGTTGGATTTAGATATGGGGATAAATTGGTGTCCACTAGGAATGGTTGGAAATGCCTATTTCCGATTCCACAGAAATTCCAATTTCCAACAATTTCTGATTTCTATTTTTCCGATTTCCAATTTTCTGTTTTTTCCAATTTCCGTTATTTCTGATCTCCGTTTTCCATTTTTTACAATTTCCCAATATTTGAGGAGTATTGTATTTGTCATTTATTTGCATTAAAGTCTGAAAACCACTGCGTCTGCGTTGCCGTGTCCTCACTTCCCCTGATGTCACCAGGAGTGCACGGCGCAGGCACAGACCATACTGGGCCTGTGCAATATGCTCCTGGTGCCATCAGCGGGAGTGAGGAAACAGCAACACAGGCGCAGTGGTTTTCAGACTTTAAAGTCTGAAATTCCAGAAGTGAACCAGTGGCTGTGCGGGCACAGGATGTCTGTGGGGGACCATTAAAAGCCCTGGGTAACTTCAACTCATTTTCCCCTGACTCCCCCCTACAGTGTCCCTTTTAAGCTAAAATTACCGCATTGCCATTTTCCGATCGTAAATGTGGAATTATGCAGAATCCCAATGAGGATTCGTAGTGTCCACACTTCATCGGTATTTCAGTGTGGAAATATTTGTGCCAAAAACCAACCAATCGCTGTAGTCACTAGTGGAAGTCTCTACCACTGTTCCTCGCTCTCCATGGTGAGACGGAATGGGGTTGTACGAACATTCATGGGTAGACAAATCAGCTGTATAAATAGACAAAGTTGTTAGAAATGGAATTTCTTGTTAAAAAATAATATTGGTGCAATATCAATTTCGTCCTTTCATAAACAGAACAGACGTGATTGGAAGTGACGAGTGCCGTCAGCTAGCGGAGCGGGGCTCACGCCAGACCAGGTTCTGCTCACAGTGAAGCAGTTCATGCCCCCTTCTACGAAGAACATAATCGATTTCAATCTTGATGCTTTATCTCCTTCTCGGAGCAATGTGATGTCCCAGCGCTTTCTCTGTGGTTTGGCAGGAGAACCCTAGAAATGGAAACCTTCTGGAGACGCAGCTGGTGCAGTGCCAGGCATTCCTCGATGCTTTGGGTCTGGCAGGGGATCAGTCTTGGCCTGCAGTTGGCCTCTATGTTCAGCGCAGTGGGTGGTGCTGATAGTATGTGGTTTCAGAGATAGGGGTGGGAATCTAGGGACATAGATGGGAAGGAGCAGCTAGTGACATCAACCTTGCCATGTTTTAATTTGGAAGCACTTTGTATTATCAATGTGGTTTCACAAGATTCTGTAGATACTTCCTCAGTGCCAGAAGCAAAGCAAACAAAGCAAACTCATATGCCCACGATGGACTCACTTATGTCAATAGAGAAAGGCTTCTGACCTACATGGACATCCCTGAAGTAACTTAGCTAACTCTACAGCTTCTGTTAAAGGCCTATATTAATACGAGACATAGAAAGGTTATTGTTAGGCAGGGGCATAGCAATAGGGGGTGCAGAGGTTGCGACCGCATCGGGGCCCTTGAGCTAGAGCGGCCCCAGGGGGCCCTCCCTCAGCTGCAATATTAGCATTCTATTGGTTCGGTGCTCATAATAATCACTTCTATAGATACTTTGAATAGTGGTAATTATTAACAAACCGTAGGAGCAGGGGTCGCAGCAGTCGCACTGGCGACCGGGCCCGCGATCTCCTAGGGCCCGTACCGGCCCCTGCTCCCCGCATTCTCCTCTGTCCCCAGGCCCTCCGTGACAGCCGCTTAGCTCCGCCCCCAAATCTCGGGTAGCTCCGCCCCCAAATCGCGGGTAGCTCCGCCTCTCACAGGATCGTTCCTGTGAGTTGCTTGATTCTTTCACCGAGCCCTGCCCCTGCAAATCCCATTGGCTGGCACAGCAAGAACAGAGGACAGAGCATGGGAGAAGATGGAGATGAGCCAAGAGCTCCCTTCCCCCAGGCAAACAGAGCGGGGGGTATGAGAGGTGAGTGCTGTCTCCCTCTTTATTTCCCTGTCACTGCTTATCAGCCTTTACTGTATCCAGAGCCCGCAACAGGGCTCACTAATCTTCCTCCACCAGACCCCTAGCAATTTCCTGTCTTTCTATCCACCCCCCAGAATTCTCACTAGCCTCCCCTCAACCTCTCTCCCCCAGACTCCTAATAACCTCCCTCACTCCCCCCTCAATATTCTTCACCCTCCCTTTCCCAGACTCCTAACTGCTCTCCCTTCTTACTCCCCCGACCCCTAATAACCCCCCTGTCTCTCCTCACTTCCCCCTCAATATTCTTCACTGTCCCCCGACCCCTAATAATAGTTCCCCTCTCTCGCCTCACTCCTCCCTCAATATTCCTCATCCTCCCTTTCCCAGACTCCTAATAACCCCCCTGTCTCTCCTCACTCACCCCCCCTAATAACCCCCTTTTTCTCTTAATTCCCCCCTCAATATTCCCCACCCTCCCTTTCCCAGACCCCTAATAATCCCGCTCTCTCTTCTCACTACCCCCTCAATATTCCTTACCCTCCCTCCCCCAGATCCAATGCTACCGGCGTCACATGGTGCACACGCCTGTTTGCTGAGGACACTGGCCTGCAGTGACAGCTATATTGGCCTGCAGGTGACAGCTATATTGCTGTCTGCTTCCACATCACTTGAAAGAATACATAGGGTACTGGCAGAGTAAGTATGGGGGGGGGCCCATGTCCAAATTCTGCATCGGGGCCCTGAGGTCTGTAGCTACGCCACTGACTGTTACCCATCCCCTTCTTGCACCTCTGACACTGTAGTTGCCATTGGCAGGTTTAGTTGCGCCGTATCAAGTGTTACATATAGTGTGCTTGGGGGGGCCCCAATGTAAACCTTGCATCGGGGCCCACAGCTCCTTAGCTACGCCATTGTTGTTAGGTATGGATAATGGTGAAGGATAGGGTAAGCAGAACACACACTATACTAGAGATGGCAGTTTGACATACAAACTGAACATGCGCATCATCAGCTCGGTGGGGGGGAAGAGGGAGGCTGACTTTATGACTCACTTCCTGGTGGAGGGAAGAGGAAGTCTGGCATTATGATTTACTCCCTTGTATATGGGAAAGGAAGGTTGCTGTTATGACTCACTTCCTGGTAAAGGGGAGAGGAGGGTTGGCATTATGACCCACTTCCTGGTATGGGGGAGAGGAGGGTTGGCAGTATGATTTACTCCCTGGTATATGGGAAAGGAAGGTTGCTGTTATGACCCACTTCCTGGTATGGGGGAGAGGAGGGTTGGCATTATGACCCACTTCCTAATAAAGATGAGAGAAGGGTTGGCATTATGACCCACTTCCTGGTATGGGGGAGAGGAGGGTTGGCAGTATGATTTACTCCCTGGTAGATGGGAAAGGAAGGTGTAATGAATAGCGGAGATGCCACCGCGCAGGCAAGCGGCAGGGCGGCTGTCTCCGCGTTCAAGCCGGCGGCTTTTTCCGCGCAGCAACATGTCTCTGGTTCGCCTGGGCCTTCTAGTGCACACAGATGGAGAGCCAGGCGACAGGACCTTTATGTCAACAGAAGGGGAATCAGCTGATCAGGCCGATCAGCTGATCCCAGCTGGACTCTGGATTGGCTGAGTGTCTGGGGCGGCGCTGCAGAGCGCTGTAGTATATATAGGACTTGCTTGGCAGTTTCTGGTTGTCTGCCGTTGCGAATACATACGTGTGAGTACTCAGACCTCAGTCAGATCTTACAGTGTGTTAGAACCAGCCGGAGCTGGGAATTCACACTTAGCCAGATTCCGCTCAGGCACTACTGTGTTATTGCTGTGTTATACTTCAGACTAGTTCCCGGGTGTTGAGACCAAGGACCTCACACCTACGTCTAGGGGATTACTGTGTTGCTTCTGTTATACTTCAGACTAGTTCCCGGGTGTTGAGACCAAGGACCTCACACCTCAGAATAGGATTGTGCTATATTGATACCTGTTATGATCCCTGGCTTTGCTGACCTCTCTCCTGCTTACTGATTCGGTACCTTGCCTATCTGTCTACCCGTTGCCAACCTGGCCTGTACCCGGATACCGTATCAGTCTTCTGTCTCTGTACCTAATCTGCTCGTGTGTTGCCGACCTGGCTTGTATGACCCTTCTGGCTGTCACTCCTCCCTTGGGTGCACAGCCTCTCTGTACTCCTTGTGACACCAGCTCTATAGGTGTCAATTAGCTGTAAAGGCTGCCTGCTCCTCAGGAAGTCTCCTTACAGTCCAGTCAGGGTACTTTACCTACAGGAGTCCACTGGCTGCAGTACAGTCTGATTCCCAGCCCATCAGGGAATCCTTGGCTGCAGTACAGTCTGATTCCTGAGTCATCAGGGAATCCCTGGCTGCAGTACAATCTCCATCTCCTCCTCTAAAGGAGATTAGTATCTACACCGTCAGAGGCCACCTGCTCCTCAGGTGTCCACTGGCTGCAGTGCAGTCCAAGTCCCTGCTCTTCAGGGAATCCTTGGCTGCAGTAGTGTCTGTATCTCCCGCTCCTCAGGAGATAACCTTTCTTACTGTTGCACCAAACACTCATATTACATAGGTGTCCTGTGTCTAGCTATACTTGTATTATTGGTGATTCTGCAGATCACCATATAATCAGGTATAACATCTGTATTATTGGTGATACTGCAGATCATCAATAATCAGATACACAAATTTCCTGGTGAAGGGGAGAGTATGGTTATGTCAGGATGGAAATATTACCTCCGCCGAGGACAGCAGCGCGGGTGCTGCTTCCGCGTCTGACGTCACGGAATCCGCCGTCGCGCCGTCACAGACATCGTTGCTGGGCTTTGGAAGGACAGGCCTCTCCTCTGCACATCAGATTAGGTCAGATCGCTCGCGGGCGGGGTGGCAGAACCTTTATAGCTTGAGGAATTGGGTCAGCTGATCTTGTGGTCAGCTGACACCGACCTGCCAATCACATGCTGCTGATTGGTTCAGCCCTCTGGGCGGGCGGCTTGAATTTGCTCTGTGTATTTAAGCTTGAAGATGTCACTTGCTCATTGTCTGTTGTTGCGAATACTTCAGTGCTAGAGCTCAGACCTTAATCAGATCCTTGTGTGCTTTGATCCAGCAGGACCCCGGGGATTTCACACCAGACTAGGATTATTATTATTACTATTGTAAATTGATTATTACTGTGTTTGACCTTTTGCCTGTACCTCTGACTACTCTTTGCCTTATGATTCTGTACCTTTGCCTATCTGATCTGCTACCGACTTCTGCCTGAATACTCACCTTGATATTGCCTGCCGATTTTGTACCTTATCTGTCCGTACTGTTGCCGATCCTGCCTGTCTGACCACTCTCCCACCAGTGGGCCCTTGCCACTGGGGGTTATTATCTTTATTGTGCTGCTGCACTATTACTGTGTTTACTGTGCACCAATCACCTGTATTACAAGTTGAATAAAATACTGACGTCAGTTAAGTTCTGAGCTATACACTGTAAATCGTGACAGGTTAATGTTATGACTCCTTTCCTGGTAGAGTGGAAAGGAGGGTTGGCATCATGACTTACTTCCTAGTAAAAGGGAGAGGAGGGTTGGAATTATGACTCACTTCCTGGTAGAGGCCAACCCTCCTCTCCCCTCCACCAGGAAGTTAGTCTCAATGCCAACCCTCCTCTTTTCTCTACCACAAAGTTAGTCATAAAGCCAGCCCTCCTCTCTCCTCTACCAGAAAGTGAATCATGATGCCAAATCTTTTCTCTACTCTACCAGGACATGAGTCAAAATGTCAACCCTCCTCTCCCCTTTAACAGGAAGTAAGTCAAAATGCCAAATCTCCTCTTCCCACCACCAAGCTGGTGATGTGCATGTTCAAAACCACCACATCAGTTCAAATATAACTCAAATCCACTAGTTTCTTGTACAACCTACAGAAATGTTCAGTTCTGTTTGAGCATTTTCTTCTTTTGTTATCTGGCAGATATAAATTGGTTCGCATCCATCCAATTAGCAAAATTTGGTAATTGATTTTGCCGTTATCTATCAGTTTATGGCCACCTTGCCACTGTGATCAGGAGCTCAGTCCACACTAGCTTAGCGTGAAGATGTTTCACAAGTCATCCTAGGTACAGTGACCAGATTTTTCTAGCCTCAGCCTGGGACGGGAAATGGGTGTAGCCATGACTGTGATGGAAAAATGGGCGTGTCATGACATGGTGTGGGCGGAGCAAACTGTAATGTAACTCTTAGACAGAGTTTCCTCCCAAAAAACAGATAGACAAAGTGACCCTAAAGGTAATTAGGCAATGTCCCCTAAGCGCATAAGAAAGCAGTGTTCCCACACTGATGTGGTGAAATGGGAGATTTGCATCATGGATGTCAGTCCATGACATGACTATGTACTCTGTAAAGTGCTGCAAAAGATGCAAGTGCTACATAAATACATAATAATGATATGGCGGGACATTAGACTTTGACTATGGCCGGGATTAGATTGTGAGCTCCTCCGAGGACATGACTACATTCTCTGTAAAGTGCTGCCTTATATGCCAGTGCTATATAAATACATAATAATATCAAAGGACATTAAACTATGATGGAGGGATTCGATTGTGCACAAAATCTGCAGAAGCTGCTGATGCTACAGTATTAGCATACCATTTAATGATCAAGAGGCCCCAAAATGCCAAATGCTGCAACAATATCCCCAAAGTAGCAAATGCGGTCTCTATGACCATCAAATAATAACTGCGGCAATCGTTACCTCTGACACATGAATGAATTGCAATAACCGTTACCTCCGACAAATGAAATGCAACTACCGTTACCTCTGACATATGAAATCCAGCAGAAAATGATTACTTCGACTCCGCAAATGGTAAGGCAAACATTACCTTAAGCGGCCACATATTCCTGCGGCTGGGACACTTGGCAGCCAAAAGTTGGACATAACCTGGGACACATTGCAGCCTGGGACAGGCGACCCTGAACATGAGACGTGTCTGGTCAGGGTATCTTAGGACAAGCTGATTGAGTACACCATGCTGCGTTCCCTAGTCATCATCAGAAGCTCACAGATACTTGTAACAAATCAGCAGCCTTATCTGAAGTTCTGAACTGTTAGCGGCAGATGGAGAACATTTTAGAAGTGTAGTTGAGGCATTTGATGAGCCCCCTTCCCTCCAGCTTTCCCTGCGAGTCCTAAAATCTAATATAAAGAGTTTGAGATCTCGAGATGGACGGAAAGATCCTGATTGTCCCGGCCACATGCTGACAGCTATGACTAGGCATGGCCGCATGTCTGCAGCATCTGGTTCAGATTCCCGCCTGTTGTTTACCCCGGGACATGCCGCAAATTTTCTGCACCGATAAGTGCTATTCTGCACGTTTTATCACCTTCATAGAGAATAAAACCTAATCCCGGTTGCCGGGTTCTGTGTTATTCGCGGGAGATTTTCCAGACAGGAGATGGCAGAGCGGAGGCCTGTAACTTGTCCTGCTGGTTTTCCGCAAGAATAACACTTAGGAAATGTGACATAAGTTGGCAGAAAATGCAAATTTTAAACTGGATTTGACCTGGAGGAAATGTTCCACTGATTTGCAAACATTTTGCGTTTAGCAGAAAACAGATGCCACGGGCCCGAAATTTACTACCAGCTCTCCGGCCAAAGCTGGCCCTCACGCTGCCTCCAATTAGCTGCCTTCGCAAGCCGGAGAAAAGTGGATCCAGCACTCTGCAAGACGGCCGCCCCGGGAGCAAGAGGGGGGTGTATGAGACTCCGTAACGAGTCCCACAAGTCTGGAGTACATAGCTGGATTCTTCTGTATCCAAGTAAAGGCCGAGGATAGCATGAGAAGTGTGAGAAAGAGATTAGACCATGCGGCCGAAGTACATTTTTAATAGGGCTCCTGACGTTGTGACTCCACTGGCTGCATGCTTGTTCCAGGTGTGACTCCACTGGCTGCATGCTTGTTTCATGTGTGACTCCGCTGGCTGCATGCTTGTTTCAGGTGTGACTCTGCTGGCTGCATGCTTGTTTCAGGTGTGACTCTGCTGGCTGCATGCTTGTTTCAGGTGTGAATCCGCTCACTGCATGCTTGTTCCAGGTGTGACTCCACTGGCTGCATGCTTGTTCCATTTGTGACTTCGCTGTCTGCATGGTTGTCTTGTTCTATCATCCTATCTCCTGTCCTGTACACCTTACTCCTGTACACCTACCTTCTGTTCTCATATCTCCTGTACACATATCTTCTGTACACCTACCACCTCCACATCCGTTACACCTACCTCCTGTACATCTACATCCTGTGCACCTACCTCCTGCACATCTTGTACACCTACCTCCTGCACATCTTGTACACCTACCTCCTGCACATCTTGTACACTTACCTCCTGCACATCCTGTACACCTACCTCCTGCACATCCTGTACACCTACCTCCTGAACATCCTGTACACCTACCTCCTGAACATCCTGTACACCTACCTCCTGCACACCCTGTACACCTACCTCCTGCACACCCTGTACACCCTACGGATCCATCTGAAAATGGCGCCTGAGAATAATGGAGCACGGTGTTTTGCCGCTAATCCGTTTGTCGCTGATCGCTATTTTACGTTAAAGCATTATCGTTATTTAGCTCTGTTTATCTTATTAAAAATTAGTGTTAACATTGTATCATTATTTATCGTTGTAAAAAGCGGTGATATAAAAGGTATATCTTACCTACTTTCACACAGACCCCGCTCTGTACCTATCCCTAACCCCTAGACCCCCCCCCCCTGGTGGTGCCTAACCCTAACCACCACCCTGGTGGTGCCTAGCCCTAAGACCCCCTTAGTGGTGCCTAACCCTAAATCTCCCCTAGTGGTGCCTAACCCTAAGACCTCCCTGGTGGTGCCTAACCCTAAGTCCCCCCAGGTGGTGCCTAACTCTAAGTCCCCCCAGGTGGTGCCTAACCCTAAGACCCCCAGGCGGTGCCTAACCCTAAGACAGACCCTGTGATTACTATGACCTAACTTCTCCCTACTCTCACACAGAACCCTCCCCTAACTCTAACCCCCCCCCCCCAGGTGCTGCCTAACCCTAAGGCTCCCCAGGTGGTGCCTAACCCTAAGACCTCCCTGGTGGTGCCTAACCCTAAGACCTCCCTGGTGGTGCCTAACCCTAAATCTCCCCTGGTGGTGCCTAACCCTAAATCTCCCCTGGTGGTGCCTAACCCTAAATCTCCTCTGGTGGTGCCTAACCCTAAATCTCCCCTGGTGGTGCCTAACCCTAAATCTCCCATGGTGGTGTCTATCCCTAACCTTGACAGTGTTACATTAAATCCATTCACCGTTTTGCAGTTAAATAACATCTGCAGTTTGGCTTATGTAGGGCGATTTTGATAAGTAACGTTACTGTGGGCAATAACGTCTGCTGTTTGGCATATGAATGGCACTATTGATAAATAACGTTACTGTGTGCCGTTTTTTCTTTTTTTCCCTGTGCGCCATTATTATGCAGTACTAACGATAAATAGCGGTAAGCGTATCTTTTTAATTTGGCGCCATTTTTATGCATAGGCGCTGTGCGCCATTATTCACTGATCCGCCACCTACATCCTGCACACCTACCTCCTGCACATCCTGTACACTTTCCTCCTGCACATCCTGTTCACCTACCTCCTGCACATCCTGTTCACCTACCTCCTGCAAATCCTGTACACTTACCTCCTGCACACTTACCTCCTGCACATCTTGTACACCTACCTCCTGCACATCCTGTTCACCTACCTCCTGCACACCCTGTACACCTACCTCCTGCACATCCTGTTCACCTACCTCCTGCACATCCTGTTCACCTACCTCCTGCACATCCTGTTCACCTACCTCCTGCACACCCTGTACACCTACCTCCTGCACATCCTGTTCACCTACCTCCTGTTTAGTGTTGGGCGAACAGTGTTCGCCACTGTTCGGGTTCTGCAGAACATCACCCTGTTCGGGTGATGTTCGAGTTCGGCCGAACACCTGACGGTGCTCGGCCAAACCGTTCGGCCACATGGCTAGCCGAACGTTCGGCTAGCGCTGTGATTGGCCGAACGGGTCACGTGGTTCGGGCCCGAACGCGCTCTGATTGGCCGAACGGTCACGTGGTTCGGGTAAATAAATACCCGAACCACGTCATATCTCCGCCATTTGTCTGTGGGTTTAGCTTTGGGTAGGCAGGCAGGGTAGTTCGCTCTCCAGCCACGCTAGCCAGGGTCCCCCCCAGTCATTGTGTGTCGCTGCTGGGAACAGTAGTACACCGCTCGCTCAGCCACACTATATATAGCATTGTTTACTGCCACTGTGTACCTCGCTCAACCACGCTATATATATAGCATTGTGTTTTCTGACACTCTGTGTACACGGCTTAGCCTGACTAATATAGCATTGTGTGTACTGCCACTGTGCACCTCGCTCAGCCACGCTATATATAGCATTGTGTGTACTGCCACTGTGCACCTCGCTCAGCCACGCTATATATAGCATTGTGTGTACTGCCACTGTGCACCTCGCTTAGCCACGCTATATATATAGCATTGTGTTTTCTGACACTCTGTGTACACGGCTTAGCCTGACTAATATAGCATTGTGTGTACTGCCACTGTGCACCTCGCTCAGCCACGCTATATATAGCATTGTGTGTACTGCCACTGTGCACCTCGCTCAGCCACGCTATATATAGCATTGTGTGTACTGCCACTGTGCACCTCGCTCAGCCACGCTATATATAGCATTGTGTGTACTGCCACTGTGCACCTCGCTCAGCCACGCTATATATATAGCATTGTGTTTTCTGACACTCTGTGTACACGGCTTAGCCTGACTAATATAGCATTGTGTGTACTGCCACTGTGCACCTCGCTCAGCCACGCTATATATAGCATTGTGTGTACTGCCACTGTGCACCTCGCTCAGCCACGCTATATATAGCATTGTGTGTACTGCCACTGTGCACCTCGCTCAGCCACGCTATATATAGCATTGTGTGTACTGCCACTGTGCACCTCGCTCAGCCACGCTATATATATAGCATTGTGTTTTCTGACACTCTGTGTACACGGCTTAGCCTGACTAATATAGCATTGTGTGTACTGCCACTGTGCACCTCGCTCAGCCACGCTATATATAGCATTGTGTGTACTGCCACTGTGCACCTCGCTCAGCCACGCTATATATAGCATTGTGTGTACTGCCACTGTGCACCTCGCTCAGCCACGCTATATATATAGCATTGTGTCTACTGCCACTGTGCACCTCGCTCAGCCACGCTATATATATAGCATTGTGTTTTCTGACACTCTGTGTACACGGCTTAGCCTGACTAATATAGCATTGTGTGTACTGCCACTGTGCACCTCGCTCAGCCACGCTATATATAGCATTGTGTGTACTGCCACTGTGCACCTCGCTCAGCCACGCTGTATATAGCATTGTGTGTACTGCCACTGTGCACCTCGCTCAGCCACGCTATATATAGCATTGTGTTTTCTGACACTCTGTGTACACGGCTTAGCCTGACTAATATAGCATTGTGTGTACTGCCACTGTGCACCTCGCTCAGCCACGCTATATATAGCATTGTGTTTACTGCCACTCTGTGTACACCGCTCAGCCAGACTATATACCGTTGTTTACTGACACTCTGTGTACACCGCTCAGCCAGACTATATACCATTGTTTACTGACACTCTGTGTACACGGCTCAGCCTGACTATAAAGCATTGTGTGTACTGCCACTGTGCACCTCGCTCAGCCACGCTATATATAGCATTGTGTTTTCTGACACTCTGTGTACACGGCTTAGCCTGACTATATAGCATTGTGTGTACTGCCACTGTGCACCTCGCTCAGCCACGCTATATATAGCATTGTGTTTACTGCCACTCTGTGTACACCGCTCAGCCAGACTATATACCGTTGTTTACTGACACTCTGTGTACACCGCTCAGCCAGACTATATACCATTGTTTACTGACACTCTGTGTACACGGCTCAGCCTGACTATAAAGCATTGTGTGTACTGCCACTGTGCACCTCGCTCAGCCACGCTATATATAGCATTGTGTTTTCTGACACTCTGTGTACACGGCTTAGCCTGACTATATAGCATTGTGTGTACTGCCACTGTGCACCTCGCTCAGCCACGCTATATATAGCATTGTGCTTTCTGACACTCTGTGTACACGGCTTAGCCTGACTAATATAGCATTGTGTGTACTGCCACTGTGCACCTCGCTCAGCCACGCTATATATAGCATTGTGTTTTCTGACACTCTGTGTACACGGCTTAGCCAGACTATATAGCATTGTGTGTACTGCCACTCTGTGTCTGCTGGGCCTGGGAACAGTAGTACACCGCTCACCCGCCACTGTATAGCATTGTGCTCTGTGTCGCTGCTGGGAATAGTGGTACTGTATAGCATTTCTGTGCTGCCACTGTACTGCTGCCAGTCAGCGTGTACTGTAAGGATAAGTGAAATGAGGAAGAAATCCGGTGAAAGAGGAAGGGGCAAGGGAAGAGGTGTTTCCCCTGACGGTTCACGTACAGGCCACAGGGGAGCACCCAAGAAAACCCACTCAATACCGCCCATGTTGTCCAGGACAACAACCCTCACAAATCCAAAAGAACAGGACTAGATAATTACTTGGATGACCTCTCAAGCGTCCAGAAGTGGGTTAAGCAGCACCAGCACATCACGCACGAGGTCCGAGTCCTCAGCCAGTTACAAGGAGCCAGTGGGCACAAAGCTGACACAACCGGCAGCGACACCACGCACACAACTGCCAGATAACCAGTCCTATGAATTACCTCAGGACACAATGGGGTATTCGCAGGAGCTATTCCCAGCCCAACAAACTTCCACCTATGAAAGGTCAATGGAGGAACAGCCAGAAATGTTGTGCCCGGATTCACAACCATTAACTGTGGGAAATGCACCGCGCACTGAAATACAAGGCGAGTCCGAGGAGGACTCGGAAACCCAAATCCCAGAGCAAGTTGGGCAGGAGGGGTTGCAATTGCAGGAGGTCGGCCGACAAGATCTGGAAGACGACGTTGGAGTGAGCTGCGCAGAGGTTGTTCTGGGGAGCTCTACTCCACGGCGGCGGCCCCCCACAATGACATATGACGAGTTTGAGGAGATGGAAGAGGAGGGTATGGACAATGTGGACAGAGACCCAGATTTTATTTGTGAACGAGAACATCGCCGTCGTAGCAGCAGCACAGATGAGTCTGTTGAAGAACCCACTGCTGCACGAGTTCGCCTTGTGCCACAAGGTAGGCGGCGCGCAATTTCAGGCACCACAAGCGTGGAAGTTAGAGTGAGAGGCAAAAGAGGAGGAAACAGAAATCGCCAGCAAGGAGGCAGGTGCTCCAAAGTCTGGGCTTTCTTTGAAGACTGCACTGAGGATGTTACCATGGCGATTTGCAAGGTGTGCAAGACTCGCCTGAGCAGGGGGAAAAGTATTAACAACCTCTCCACCACCAGCATGAGCCGCCACATGCTATCCAAACATCCCACTCTGTGGGCAAACGCGGCAGGACAGGGTACCAGCAACACTGCCTCCCTTGGGTTCACCAGACTCACCACCAGACCCGCCTCAGCAGCAGCAGTAGCCCAGCCATTGCGTGGTTCACAACATTCACAAACATCAGACGACGCTGACACTGTCACTTTCCGGAGTAGTGCTCTTGAGGTCTCCCAGTGTTCATCAAACACAACAACCAACAGCCCTTCCGTGTGCAGCGCTACGGTTCAGTTGTCTGTGTCGGAGATGTTTGAGCGCAAGAGGAAATTGCCAGCAAATGACCCCCGGGCCGTGGCAGTAACAGCCAGCATAGCCAAGCTTCTGGCCTGCGAAATGCTGCCATATCGAGTGGTGGAGACAAACAGCTTCAAGGGCATGATGTCAGTGGCCATCCCACGTTACGTGGTTCCCAGCCGCTACCACTTTGCGCGCTCTGCAGTGCCTGAGTTGCATGAGCACGTGGTCAGCAAAATAACCCGAAGCTTGAAGAATGCCGTTGCCTGCAAGGTTCACCTCACCACTGACACCTGGACGAGTGCGTTCGGCCAGGGTCGATACATCTCCCTTACCGCGCACTGGGTGAACCTTGTGGAGCCTGGCAGCGATTCCTCACCTGCTACGGTGCGGGTGTTGCCCACGCCGCAAACAGCTGCACCGCCGTCCCTCCCACTGGATAACAACAGCAGCACCTACCTCTCTGACTCCTTCTCCTCCAACGCATCTCAAAGCTGTACCTCTTTCGGAAACGCTAACCCAGCAGCAGTAGGATCGTGGAAGCAGTGCAGCACAGCTGTTGGCATGCGTCAGCAAGCGTTGCTGAAGCTGATCTGCCTTGGGGATAAGCAGCACACAGGGGAGGAAATTTGGAGGGGAATAAAGGAACAGACGGATTTGTGGCTGGCACCGCTGGACCTGAAACCGGGCATGGTTGTGTGTGATAATGGGAGTAATCTCATTCGCGCTTTAAGGTTGGCTAAGCTGACACACATCCCTTGCCTGGCGCACGTGATGAACCTAGTAGTTCAGCGGTTCCTGAGGACATACCCAGGCGTGGCCGATCTTCTGTTGAAGGTGCGTCGAGTGGCCAAACATTGTAGAAATTCCAGTACTGCTTCGGGGGCACTCGCCAAGATGCAGGAGCGCTTCAATCTCCCCCACCATCGCTTGCTGTGTGATGTCCCTACGCGCTGGAATTCTACGCTGCACATGCTAGCACGCTTTTGTGAGCAGAAGAGTGCAGTGGTCCAGTACATGACGGCGCAGTACCGAGGCGCATCCGGACAGCTGCCAAGCTTCTGTGGATGCGATTGGGCCAACATGTTGGACCTCTGCCAAGTCCTCCAAAATTTTGAGCAATCCACGTTGCTTGTGAGCAGTGACAACTCTTCAGTCAGCATTACCATACCACTGCTGTGTTTACTGAAGAGGTCGATGTTAAAAATCAAGGAAACAGCTGTCATGATGCAACTGGGGGAATCTGAAGGAGAAAACGATCAGCGTGATGGTACCAACATCAGGCCATCCGCCTCAGGGAACGCTGGCCCCAGCAGCTATGACGAAGAAGAGGAGGAGGAACAGCTGGAGTTGGAGCAGGAATTTCATGCCACCACTGACGAGGGCCAGAGCGGTGCACGTTGGACTTCCACAATTCAACGCGAATGGTCAGCAGAAGCAGACCAGGAGGAAGGTGACGACTATGATGCATCACAACAACTATCACAACGCTCACAAGAGGATGATGAGGATTCTGGTAGGACTCTGGCACACATGGCTCAATTCATGCTAGACTGCATTGAACGTGACCCACGCATTGTGCGCATTCTGGACAACACCAATTACTGGGTTTATACCCTTCTGGATCCACGGTACAAACACAATGTTCCAAAACTGCTTGAAGAAAGAGTCAGACAGGTCAAAATGGAAGAATACCAGCAGGCCCTTGTGGAGACTTTAGAGAGGAGATTGACATCCTCCCCCTCCTCTAGCCAGTTGTACGCAGACAGACTGACTTCCGCAAACCCAGGATGACCAGGAGGGCAGCAAACAACGCAAGCCGCAGCTAGTACCCAAAAGGGAACGGTATCGGCAGTGTCCTTGGAGTGGGAAAATTTTCTGACACCCATGCAGCAGCAGCCCACTGAACAGCAAGCGTGCAGATCCACCTCCAACACCGATCGCCTGGAGAAGATGGTCAAGGACTACATGTCAGATGACGTAGCTGTGTCGAACAATCCATCTGCACCCTTCAACTATTGGGTATCGAAGCTAGACACCTGGCACGAACTGGCAATGTACGCAATAGAGGTGCTGGCTTGCCCGGCAGCCAGCGTTATGTCGGAACGCTGTTTCAGTGCTGCCGGAGGCATCGTCACAGATCGGCGTATCCGCCTCTCTACAGAAAATGCAGACCGTCTGACTCAAATTAAAATGAATCAATCCTGGATTGGAAATGACTACGCAACACTCCAGGACCCCAACCAAGTAACATGACCAATGAACATCTGGGATGGTGTAGCGTTTCCGGTCCCTGTTTATTGAACCTCTCATCTGTATTACATTTATGACTGCATGGCGGCAAAAAGCATTGCTGCTATATCCGCACGCTTTTTGTCCTCATGCAAGGCCTGGGTTGTTGTGTCTCAAAAACCGTGGCCTTCTCCTCCTGCGCCTGCTCCTGTTCCATCACGTCTGCTGCTGCTGGGTTAGCGTTGCCGCGTGGTCCCTGTTTATTGAACCACTTATCTTTATTACATTTATGACTGCATGGCGGTACAAAGCATGCTATCCGCACGCTTCTTGCCCTCATGCAAGGCCTGGGTTGTTGTGTCTCACAAAGCGTGGCCTTCTCCTCCTGCGCCTCCTCCTGTTCCATCACGTCTGCTGCTGCTGGGTTAGCGTTGCCGGTCCCTTTTCCTGGAACCTCTTATATGTATTACATTTATGACTGCATGCCGACAAGAAACATGTTACCTGTGCAAAGAAAACAGACATTTCCCGCATTTAAAAGACAGTTTTCCCTTTGAAACTTTAAAATCGATTTTCTCAAAAACTATAAGCTCTTTTTGCTAATTTTTTTTTCCTCTTGTACCCACTCCCAAGGTGCACATACCCTGTAAATTTGGGGTATGTAGCATGTAAGGAGGCTTTACAAACCACAAAAGTTCGGGTCCCCATTGACTTCCATTATGTTCGGAGTTCGGGTCGAACACCCGAACATCGCGGCCATGTTCGGCCTGTTCGGCCCGAACCCGAACATCTAGATGTTCGCCCAACACTACTCCTGTTCACCTACCTCCTGCACATACTGTACACTTACCTCCTGCACATCCTGTACACTTACCGCCTGCACATCATGTACACCTACCTCCTGCACATCCGGTTCACCTACCTCCTGCACATCCTGTTCACCTACCTCCAGTACTCTTATCTGCAGCAGATCTTCCTCCTTTCACCTGTTCCTCTCTCTCCTCTCCTGCAAAGTTTACTTGTTACGTTGCTATGCTGCGGCTGCACTGAGCGGAATATTTTCTTTTCCCCCCTGTAACGTCCAGCTATAAACGGGAAACATTTTATAAGCTGTGAATCCACTAAAAAAAATCCCTGAAACGCTCCACCGTCTGTATTAGGAGAGGGTTTCCGCGGCCGCCAGACAGTTCAGCGGTTCCCTCTCACCACCATTATGAATGACTGGCTGGCGAGGGTAGGTGCGCCGCTGCTGACACACTGAAATCTGACCATTTGGGAACGCAGCAAAGCATCATGGGAGACGGCGGCCTCAAATCAACCTCCAGAGCCAACGAATATCTCGCAGCTAATTCAGCTTTTCAACCTTCTCCGAACACGAAAAAAAATCTCCTTGTTCCAGAAAACGGGACGTGCGCTCGAAAGAATCTCCATCAATGCAAATCCAGACGTCCCTCAGTCCGTTTCCTGAAATGTAAGACGCCATTCTGGGCGCTGGCCTGAGTTCCTCTCCGGCCTGGTGACGTTCCAAAGATGCGAGATTTATATCTCCCTCCGCAGACAAATAACTCAATCTGGTATCGGGTTTAGGCAAGGAACACAAAGCAGGTTCTCATTAGGAGCGGGTCGGCCTTTTGGGAATCGGGATATAATGTTCCCCCGTATAGCATACCTCCGCTTCTCTTATAAGATTAAAAAGCTGCTCTAGTAATAATCCCCCCTGGAAGAAAGAATATCTGAATGTTGAGATTAGACGTATTATTTGAGCATTATGGTTACCGTGGATCTGAGTCACCCAACGACATGAATTGATTGCCGCCTTCATGGGGGACTCTGATCGAAGAAGAAAGAAATGTGTTTGTGTACTTCAACTGGTTCCTGACAGTGAGTCCTCTTCTCTCTCATTCCTGCAGCCCCTCCTTGTTCTATCAGTGTCAGTCACTCCTCCTCCTTCCCTTGTCTCTCATTCTTGCAGTCAATCCTCCTGCTATCAGTGTCAGTCATCCCTGCTCCTCCCCTTAACTCTCATTCCTGCAGCCCCTCATTGTTCTATCAGTGTCAGTCACCCCTGCTCCTCCCCTTCTTTCTCATTCCTGCAGCCCCTCCTTGTTCTATCAGTGTCAGTCACTCCTGCTCCTCCCCTTCTCTCCCATTCCTGCAGTCCCTCCTTCTGTCAGTGTCAGCTGCCCCTGCTCCTCCCCTTCTCTCTCATTCGTGCAGCCCCTCCTTCTACTATCAGTGTCTGTCACCTCTGCTCCTCTCCTCTCTCATTCCTACAGCTCCACTTTGTTCTATCAGTGTCAGTCACCACTGCTCTTCCCCTTCTCTCTCATTCTTGCAGCCCCTTCTTCTATCAGTGTCTTTCACCCCTGTTCCTCCCCTCTCATTCCTGCAGCACCTCCTACTTCTATCAGTGTCAGTCACATCTGCTCCTCCCTTTCTCTCTCGTTCCTACAGCACAACATTTCGCGCAATTGTAATTAGCACTTTATGATCATTCATCTCTATTAATTTGTAATATTGCCTTGGATTAAAAGATAATCACATACATGCACGCCAGGCAGCAGTGGAGCAGACTCACCTATCCGGCTGGCGAACTCTCTCCTTTAGTTTGTGTTCTTCCGTCTACATCCTAATCTGCGTCTCTTTAGCGGTGACCCAAGAGCATTCTACAAGAGGTCCTAGTAACAGGGTCACAACCTGCCCTTCTAAAACATACTCAAACATTGAGGACTGAATAATTCATCTTCCCCATCGAATCTGTTACTGAAGGAAAAGACCGTCAGAGCTTTGCTATGTGACCGCTAAGCACTCTGCAGACAGTCGTAAAATATATATATTCTTGCGTGTTGAAATAGAAATGAATATACATACTCTTCCACGATGAGTCAGTTGTGTGTAAGTCTTGGAAGGTGCCTGAATCTCCCCACGGCTTCTAATCTCTTTATCCAATGTTCTCCTTTTTTTCGATTCTGGGATCTATTCCTTCTCATTTTAGGGTCTTCTCAGTTTTTCAAATATTTTAAAAAATATGTTTTTAGAGATCGCAGGTTCCTTATTCCTCTCAGTTCATGTTAAAAATAGAAGAAATATAGAAGAAAACGTTCTAAACAGAGCTACAGGTCTTCTGCACGTAAGTCTCTTTCAGATGCCAGCAATATGCCCAACATCGAACAGTCCACCAGTTTCACCCTTTGAAGCATGATCCACCCCACCAGGCATGGGATGTCCTACCACATGGGTATGGTGTATAAAATAGTGAGCCTCTGCCTCACACCCAATCGGAGGAAGACTCACCACCAGATCCACTTGATCTTTGGCAGATGGACCAATGAGCGCCCGCTGCCCACTAGCGAGCTTCCTCCATTGGAATGGTCTGGAATATTTGTCTGCAGGACCGTACACCTCAAAAAAACAAAACAATTTATTTTAATCATTTACATAATTCCAAAGTTAAACCAGGCATAGAGTTCTCCCCGTTTGCCCACGTGGCTATCTTCCATTCCAGATTATTATTATTTGTTATTGGTGGGGTTGGCTGGCAACAGCCTTATGGCGGAACCCTCTACTAACTGAATGTGGTGCAAGTCTATGCTTAAAATGGCCCGTAGGAAACTATATTAGTCCAGCCGTAATGCAATGAAGGTGGACTGTCAACTAGGCAAGGAAGATCCCCTGTGGAGATGAGGTGCCTATTTATTGCAATGATCCTTGGGTGAAAATAGGAATATTTTACAACAGCAGAGAGTTGACTTCTGAAGTTTATTTCACCAGTTAATGTACACAAACTGCATGGAAAGTCAGAACTGTTTAGGTCTGAGGTCCCCATAGTCCCAGATTGACATCACCGGAGCCTATAGGCACAGATGTCCTAGCACCCTAGATTTCGCTCTCCATAAACCTACAAACCAACCGAACCGCACCACAAGTTTGCTCCCTGGCTCACCAGCTACTTCTCCCTTACTTCCCTAGGCCATCATAGGTACCGGTAGCTACAGGTGTCCCTTAGCATTAGGTAGCCAAAGGTACCCTCAGTATTAAGTAGCTAGTGGTGCCCTCAACTGAAGGAAGATCTTGTCAGTGAAATACCGAGAGCTAGGTGAGTAACCTCAGTCTCATGTACGCTCTGCTCGGGACTCTGCATAAGGAAGGCGGGAGGAAGGCACAAGGGGAGGGGAGAGAGCCGCCTTTCCATCATAAAGCGTCTGTAGACCCATGCCTACTGTGCCTTTTGGTAAATCCAGCCCTGGGTCCCTACCCTGAGTGGTGCTGATTGAGACCGGAGCTGCTTTGCTCCAAGTGCTGACCTCCGATGACAAGAACGTCAGTTTTATCAGCATTTAGTTTAAAGGATACCCGAGGTGACATGTGACATGATGAGATAGACATGTGTATGTACAGTGCCTAGCACACAAATAACTATGCTGTGTTACTTGTTTTCTTTCTCTGCCTTAAAGAGTTAAACATCAGGTATGTAAGTAGCAGTTCCTGTCTGAGTCAGGACTGGGTCAGACTACAGTGTCACACTCACTGATAAGAAATTAAAACTATAAAACACTTCCCTAGCAGAAAATGGCTTGAGAGCAGAAAGAGATAAAAAGGGTCAATCGTTCATAGATTTTAGCCCTGGCATACTTCAATGAATGTGTCATTGAGCAAAAACAATAAACCAGTAAGCACTTAAAAAGTAGATTTAAATATAAAATAAAACTGTGGAATATCTTAAAATGTAATTTTTAGGAGAAGGAGGAAAGATACAATTGTTGATTTCATTCGTTTATTTTTTACCCCGGGGTCCTTTAAGCCAGATATTATTCATCCACTCCTGAAGCTCAGCAGAGATAGCTCTTAAAGGGGAACTGAAGTAAGAGGTATACGGAGGCTGTCATATTTATTTCCTTTTAATCAATACCAGTTGCCTGGCAGCCCTGCTGGTCTATTTCTCTGCAGTAGTATCTGTATAACACCAGAAACAAGCATGCAGCTAGTCTTGTCAGATCTGACTTTAAAGTCTGAAACACCTGATCTGCTGCATGCTTGTTCAGGGGCTGTGGCTAATAGTATTAGAGACAGAGGATCAGCAGGGCTGCCAGGCAACTGGTATTGATTAAAAGGAAATAAATATGGCAGCTTCCATATACCTCTTACTTCAGTTCCCCTTTAACCGTGGTTAGTGGGGAGAACAATGAGCTCGGTCAGGGAATTGGTCAGGAAATTCAAACAATTAAGAAAAGCAATATTTAGTCCGAAAATTTAGGGGAGGATGACTTTCCAAAAATTCATGGAAACTGAAGTGAGCAGTATATGGAGGCTGCCATATTTATTTCTTTTTAAACAAGACAATTTGCCTGGCAGCCCTGCTGGTCTATTTGGCTGCAGTAGTGTCTAAATCACACCAGAAACAAGCATGCAGCTAATCTAGTCAGATCTGACAATGTCAGAAACACCTGATCTGCTGCATGCTTGTTCAGGAACTATGGCTAAAAGTATTACAGGCAGAGGATCAGCAGGACAGCCAGGTAACTGGTATTGTTTAAAAGGAAATAAATATGGCAGCCTCCATACAGCTCTCACTTCAGTTGTCCTTTAACTGTAAGATTGTGTGTTATCATTCATGTTTTTTCGCTTACATCTGAAAATGGCGCCTGAGAATAATGGCGCATGGTGTTGCCGCTAATCCATTTGCCGCTTATCGCTATTTAACGTTAAAGCCTTGTTGTTATTTAGCGTTAAAGCCTCATTGTTATTTAGCGTTAAGACACAGAACCCTCTCTGTACCTACCCCTAACCCATAAACCCCCCCTGGTGGTGCCTAACCCTAACCACCCCCCTGGTGGTGCCTAACCCTACCCCCCCCCCCCTGGTGGTGCCTAACCCTAAGACCCCCCTGGTGGTGCCTAACCCTAACCACCCCCTGGTGGTGCCTAACCCTACCCCCCCCCCCCCTGGTGGTGCCTAACCCTAACCACCCCCCTGGTGGTGCCTAACCCTAACCACCCCCTGGTGGTGCCTAACCCTAACCACCCCCCTGGTGGTGTATATTGTACTGTAACTATACCTAACCCTACTCTCACACAGAACCCTCCCTTTACCTATAGCTAACCCTAAGACCCCCCTGGTGGTGCCTAACCCTAACCTTGACAGTGTTACATTAAATCCATTCACCATTTTGCAGTTAAATAACGTCTGCAGTTTGGCTTATGTAGGGCGCTATTGATAAATAACGTTACTGTGGGCAATAACGTCTGATGTTTGGCAAATGAACGGCACTATTGATAAATAACGTTACTGTGTGCCGTTTTTCTTCTTTTTTCCCTGTGCGCCATTATTATGCAGTACTAACGATAAATAGCGATAAGCGTATCTTTTTAATGCGGCGCCATTTTTATGTATAGGCGCTGTGCGCCATTATTCACTGATCCGGTTTTTTCAGCCCTTGTTAATGCAAACTGAATACTGCTTGAAAGCTACTGCATGTTTTAATTAATTCTTTAAAAAAGGTTAAAGCTGAAGAGAATAATTCTCTAGTAACAACAAACATCTCAGCTCTAGATTCCATTATTGACCGGAGGATTAAGGACGTGAGCTGTACATTTTTTCAACCAAAATAACATTTGTATAGCTTTTTTCTTGAATAGGACACAAAGTGCTTGGATACCATTACACTATCCAGCAGTGGCTGGGGTGTGTTATGGTTAAAGAGAGTCTGAAGCGAGATTAAATCTCGCTTCAGAGCTCATAAGTTAGCAGGGGCACGTGTGCCCCTGCTAAACCGCCGCTATTGCGCCGCTAAACGGGGGTCCCTTCACCCCCAAATCCCCCCCCCCCGGCACGACTTAGTCGTACATTTGGTCGCTCCTGGAGGCAGGGCTAACTGCCGCAGCCCTGCCTCCAGTCGCGTCTATCAGCGGCGCATCGCCGCCTCTCCCCAGCACCTCTCAGTGAAGGAAGACTGAGAGGGGCGGGGGAGAGGCGGAGATACACACTGACAGACGCGCGTGGGGCAGGGCTGCAGCGGCTAGCCCTGCCCCAACCAGGAATCGCTCCCCCGCTTTACAGAGGGGATTTGGGGGTGAAGGGACCCCCGTTTAGCCGCGGGATAGTGTCGTTTTAGCAGGGGCACACATGCCCCTGCTATCTATGAGGTCTGAAGCGAGATTTAATCTCGCTTCAGACTCTCTTTAACCTCTTGACGACCAGCTAACGCCGATTGTAAACTGGTCGTCTGCGGGTTTCCATGGAAACGGCCGCTCATTCGAGCGGCCTTTCCATGTCTGTTCACGGAGGCTGTCTCCGTGAACAGCCGGAGAGCCTCCGGTCGCGGCTCACCGGCAAAATGTAAACACGCGGGGAAGAAATGCCCGCTGTTTACATCATACGGCGCTGCTGCGCAGCAGCGCTGTAAGGCAGATTGGCGATCCACGGCCTCTGATTGGCCGGGGATCACCGTCATTTGATAAGCTGAAACCTATCCTACAATGCGCAGGACGGATATCCGTCCTGCGCAGCTCAGAGAGGGAGGGAGAGGGAGGGAGGGGGACGGAGCGCCGAAAACGCTGAAGAGCCCCCACCGTAAAGCGCAGAGAGCCGGCGGCGATCAGACCCCCCCCAAGAGGACATCCCCCTAGTGGGGAAAAAAGGGGGTAAGTCTGATCGCCCTGGCTAAAACCTGATCTGTGCTGCGGGCTGGAGAGCCTACGCAGCACAGATCAGACCGAAATCCACTTGTCGGCAAGTGGTTAAGGGCTCTGCCTCTGATGTAGGAGTCCTGGGTTCAAATCTCAGCTCTTCCTACTCAGTAAGCCAGCACCTATTCAGTAAGGAGTTCATTGGGTAAGACTCCCTAACACTGCTGCTGCCTACTGAGTGCGCTCTTGTGGCTGCCTCGCAAGCGCTTTGAGTCTGACAGGAGAAAAGCGCTATACAAAAAAAGGAATTATTAAGGAATTATTATCTCAGACTGGCAATTAGTTGCAGGATGGAATGTGCTGCATAGTAACAAGCTACTTGCCCATACATGCCAGACTAAACAGGTGGCTTTTCAGTTTGGATTTAAAGGATACCCGAGGTGACATGTGACATGATGAGATAGACATGTGTATGTACAGTGCCTAGCACACAAATAACTAGGCTGTGTTCCTTTTTTTTTCTTTCTCTGCCTGAAAGAGTTAAACATCAGGTATGTAAGTTCCTGTCTGAGTCAGGACTGGGTCAGACTACAGTGTGACCCTCGCGGATAAGAAATTACAACTATAAAACACTTTCCTAGCAGAAAATGGCTTCTGAGAGCAGAAAAAAGATAAAGGTTCAATAGTTGATAGATGTTTAGCTCTGGCATACTTCAATGAATGTGTCATTGAGCAATAAAACAGCAAAAACTTAAAAAGTATATTTAAATATAAAATAAAACCGTGGAATATCTTAAAGAGGAACTGTAACGACAAAACGGCCCCTGGGGGGTACTCACCTTGGGTGGGGGGAGCCTCAGGATCCTAATGAGGCTTCCCACGCCGTCCTCCATCCGTCAGGGGTCTCGCTGCAGCCCTCCGTGCAGCGGTGACGTAATATTTACCTTCCTGGCTCCTGCGCAGGCGCTCTGACGGCTGTCGGCGCCGAAGTAGGCGGAAATACCCGATCGCCTTCGGGTCTGCTCTACTGCGCAGGCGCAAGTTTCCAGCGCCTGCGCAGTAGAGCGGACCCGACGGAGATCGGGTATTTCCGTCTATTTCCGTGCCGAAAGTCGCCACAGCGCCCCCGCTGGAGCCAGCAAAGGTAAATATTGAACTGACAGTCGGCACAGTCGCCGGCTGTTCGGAGGGCTGCGGCGAGACCCCCGTGGGACAGAGGACGGCGTGGGAAGCCTCATTAGGATCCGGAGGCTTCCCCCACCCGAGGTGAGTACCCCCCAGGGGATCTTTTTGATGTTACAGTGTCTCTTTAAAAAGTCATTTTAGCTACAATTGTTGATGTCATGTGTTTATTTTCACCTTGAGTGTCCTTTAAAGGAGTTCTTTGGCCCTTTTTCAAAATGCAATTTAAATGAAGAGATATGTTCCTTTCATAAGTACTAATCTTTTTTTTCCTGTCTCATGTAGAAACAGCTGTGCTGTCTCTCTCCTGCTCCTTTCTAATTATTTGCCTAGTTAGATGAATATTGTGCTGCAAGAAGAGGCAGACAGTCTAGCAGCCGTACCTCCCTGCTTATTGCCTCCCCCTCCCCCTCCCCCTGGTGCACGTCATCTGATGAGTCATCCATGACCTTTTTGCAAGCTCCAGACAGCCGGGGGAGGGAGATCTGCTTCTTGTGGCTTCAGCTCAGCTCATCTCTCAGCTCACAGCAGTACAGGTAGACTGTGTGCGTACGTACAAAAAGGGCGCCTGGACAAAAAGGGCGCGGGGTGTAAACTCTAAATAATAATTAATCATTAATAGGGTTTATAAAAATAGTGTGCTATATTTCGTTTACAAATAAAGTTTAACAAAATTATAAATCATTAAATAATGTTTATAAAATCGGAAATTGTGAAAACGTTAATCTTCCCTATTTCAAAAGTTAAACTTATAATTACGTTTATTAAAAAAACAATAATATATGTTTAATAGTTATAATTGTATATTATTGTGAATAACCTTCATTTATGGTTTGTTCTTATAATAAAATCTGAAAATATTCTTTATAACGATGATATAAATATAAGTACGTTCGTAATAAGTGTTGTAAAACATTAGTAATTATTACTAAAATTTGACTAAAACTATACCTAAGCCTACTCTTACACAGAACCCTCCCTGTACCTATCCCTAACCCCTAGACCCCGCTGTTGGTGCCTAAACCTAAGACCCCCCTGTTGGTGCCTAAGTAACCCTCCCTGTACCTACCCCTAACCCCTAGACCCCCCTGTTGGTGCCTAAACCTAAGACCCCCCTGGTGGTGCCTAAACCTAATACCCCCCTGTTGGTGCCTAAACCTAAGACCCCCCTGTTGGTGCCTAAACCTAAGACCCCCCTGTTGGTGCCTAAACCTAAGACCCCCCTGTTGGTGCCTAAACCTAAGACCCCCCTGTTGGTGCCTAAACCTAAGACCCCCCCTGTTGGTGCCTAAACCTAAGACCCCCCTGTTGGTGCCTAAACCTAAGACCCCCCTGTTGGTGCCTAAACCTAAGACCCCCCTGTTGGTGCCTAAACCTAAGACCCCCCTGTTGGTGCCTAAACCTAAGACCCACCTTTATTATGTGGATAATAATGTTTTACAAATTGTGACTCCAAAAAATATATTCCAATTTACATTACGTACTGATCACTTTATTTTGTGAATAATGTTTTAAAAACAGTAAGGGATAAAACTTTAAATAAAAAAGTATATTGCAATTTACATTACGTACTGATCGCTTTATTTTGTGAATAATGTTTTAAAAACAGTAAGGGATAAAACTTTAAATAATGTTTTAATTATTTAAATAAGATAAATATATTTAGTATTTTCATAAACGTTATTCGGCACGGGTGCATTTTATAAACGTAAATCAACACAAGCTCAGTTATAAATCATTAAACAGCTCCGGGCGCCGTTTGTAAACTTTATTTAGCTCCGTGCGCCGTTTGTAAACTTTATTTAGCTCCGTGCGCCGTTTGTAAACTTTATTTAGCTCCGGCGCCCTTTTTTCCTGCTCGGCGCCCATTAAACGTTATTTATTATGGGAGTGAATGGCGGCGCCCTTTTTGTCCACTAGCTGCCTGCGCCCTTTTTTCCCAGCTCCGACTGTGTACTGACCCGGAAACACTTTACATTGCAGCCATCTTGCCCAAAGGTTTAAAAATTACATTTTATTAATTAAGTTATTTATTGGCAGCGGGGAGTGGCGAAAATTTAAGAAATGAAGAGGGGGAATAATAAAGGAAACAGTAATATGTTTATTTTAATGTGCTGTAAATTCACCACAGATCTTCTTAAAAACATCTCCTGCATGAGAGCTGTCTTGATTGAGTGTAGTGGAGAGTTTCAAAAGGTAGGGGAAGCATGACAGAAGGCTCTGGCTCTAAAGGTTTCAAGGTGGACAGTTTTACATCCGAGGAAAGCGTTGTGTTGCGATGTGCCATCGTCATCAAATCGCACCGCAATGCCAAAAGCTTGATTTATAAGACCCTGCTGGCAGAGTGCGCCGATTGGGTCGAATGCATAGCGCTACCCCCCACACGCTGCCACCCCTCGCCCAGTAACATACTTCCTGCTGGACAGGAAGTACATCCTGTCGTATTTGCGATGTTCTGTGCATGCATGCTGCACCGCCACTGTCCCCCAAGTGTATGTCCCCCTGGCCTATGGTGAGTATTGCAGGCTCAAATCCTCGCCTCTGGTGCCCGGCATATGTTTGAATTGTTAACATGAGCACTTATTCCACATGACACTGGCGCACGTACTGACGCCACCACATGTGTCAGTGTCACATGGTACAGGTGCTTGTGGTGACAATTCAAAAAGACACCAGAGGAGGCGAAGATTTGTGCTGGTGGGACATGCCCAAAAGGTGGTGGTGCTACCATGTTCCCCCTAAAGCAGGGGTCTCAAACTCCATTTACCTGGGGGCCACAGGAGGCAAAGTCAGGATGAGGCTGGGCCGCATAAGGGATTTCACAATCGCGGCGCATCGCTGCCTCTGTCCGCCCCTTTCACTCTTCCTTCACAGAGAGGGGCGGGGAGAGGCGGCGATTGACATCAGGAGGGGCAGAGCTGAAGCTGAAAGCTCTGCCCCTTCCAGGAAATGCCAGCAGATCGCCCCCCGGGCGATTTGGGGGCTCTGCAGCCCTCGTTTAGCGGCTGATTACTTGGGAGCACTGAAGCGAACTATAAGGAAGCTTTTGCCAGCGAGAGCCACAAAATATTGCATCGAGGGCTGCAAATGGCCCGCAGGCCGCGAGTTTGAGACCCCTGCCCTAAAGTAAGGCATCCCCTGAGAATAAGCCCTAGCAGGAATTCATAGCATGCTTGAAATATAAGACATCCCCCAAATATAAGCTCTAGGAGCAGCCCACATGACACCAGCAAGTCACGCTCAATACAAAGCCTGGATACAAGAGCGCAGCAAGTATGACGTGTGGATGTTTATCTTTTTTTCATTTTCAGTTCAGGCTTGCTTTAACCTCTTCTCTGCCTTGTGCCTTACTTGAGCCCTCTCGGGTATGTAGAAAGCCGATGGAACACCTGTTTGCCTGCAAACTGTTTTCCTGCCCCATAAATTCCTTTTACTGTCTGCTAATATCATCTTTAGTGTTGCTTCATAAACTGGGCAGAGCTCCTGAGCACTTTGCAGCATTCTAATAAATAGGTCAGAGAGAGAGAGGAGAGACGATAATAGAATTACCACCGCTGTTTGAGCTCTGCTGTAAAATACATGAAAGTGGACTTTGTAAGTCGCGGAATCTCAGCACAAATCCAAAATAATAGAACAGAATCTCCCGTCCCGCTAGCTGCTACGGTCACAGTTGTGCAGCAATGATGATGTCCATGCTGCCGCCACTGGTGAGATTTCATGTCAGTGATGGAGGAGGGGTTGCTGCTATCCCACCCCTACCCTGGGTGCAGCCCCTCTCTCCACCCATTAACCACTTCCCAACCGCAGGTTTTTTTCTCCTTAGAAAGCAGAGAAATTTTCACATTACGCTCCTTTTATTCATTTGTCAATAAGTTTATTGTTACACCGAAATGATCTACCTTATATACTCGTGTATAAGCCTAATTTTTCAGCACAAAAAATGTGCTTAAAAGTTACCCCCTGCGCAGTACTACTACTACACATAGTTCTGCACAGGAGTGCGACGGGGGGAGCATGCATTGCCGAACTGTGCCTGTGCCAACTGGCCCTGACTGGTGGAATTACCAGGCCTAGTGGATGATCCAAGCAGCCTAAGATGATATTGAGGGACCGATTAGCCTGAAGGGTGCTGGAGGAAGCCCCTGGCATGTATATATTTTTTTATTTTTCAAGGCTCAGCTACACTTTAAAGGACTTACGAGGCCAAGTCCATAAAAAAAAAATGAAAAAAGTTAGCTACCTTGCTCAGCTTGTTAGGCACGGAGGACGCCGTCCGTGCCCTCCGTGCCGTTCCGCCTGGTCCCCGCCGCTGCACAGCCCCCCGAACGGTCCCCGACCGCGCGGCCCGGGTCGGGCTCCCCAGCCTGTACCAAGATGGCCGGCGGAGCTGGCCGCGGCTGCGCAGTCCGCATATCCGCGAGTGCGGCTGCGCAGCTCTAAGGCCAACCCCCCGATCCACGCAACAGTAGCGTGGATCAGGGGGTTGGCCTTAGAGCTGCGCAGCCGCACTCGCGGCTATGCGGACTGCGCAGCCGCGGCCAGCTCCGCCGGCCATCTTGGTACAGGCTGGGGAGGCCGACCCGGGCCGCGCGGTCGGGGACCGTTCGGGGGGCTGTGCAGCGGCGGGGACCAGGCGGAACGGCACGGAGGGCGCGGACGACGTCCTCCGTGCCTAACAAGCTGAGCAAGGTAGCTAACTTTTTTCATTTTTTTTTTATGGACTTGGCCTCGTAAGTCCTTTAAATTTTGTCTCTAGTACAATGTATGGCGATAATATTTTATTTGGAAATAAAGGCGTATTTTTCCGTTTAGTTTTTTATTTATTATACTCTATCAATAATTACAAGCCTTTATTTACAAAAATAACAGTAATCCTTATGACCCACATATTAAAAAGTCCCTAAGATAACTATGTATGGTTTTTTTTTTTAATTATGTCTTTTTTGTGTTTTATTTTGGTGACTATGGGGTAGGGGTGAAAGGGGGTAAAATTAATAAAAATGTATTTATTTGATATATAATGGTGTATGTGGGTGTACTTTTACTTTTTGGCCATAAGGTGTAAACAGTACACAGGAAGTGTTATGTGTTTGTGTTTTACTTCCACTTTCATTACAGGCACCGTGATCGGCTCTGGGAAAAGCTGTTCCCATTAATTGATCACAGACCGGTGTGATGGTGATGGAAACAAATGGGAATGGAGTGAGGTTTTACAGGGTGTCACAGGAGCCCTAGTGGCTGACCGCACTTAGCCTTCTAAACGGTGCCAGCGCACAGATCGTGCGAACTCTGGTCGCAGTCAATGCGCAGGAACCGTTAAGAATTAGCCGCAGACAACTCGGAAGGGAGCCTGTGAGACACGGGTGATTACAACTTCACCCACTGGTTCAGAGTAAACTGCCACCACCGCGGTTACCATGGGACCGTGGAGCCCACTAACTGACTGACTAGTCCTGCGAATAAAATGGTTAAACACACGGTATTCTGTCTAGCCAACAACAAACAAACAGTAGCGTATCTTCAGAGACCCGGGGTCAGTTCTGTGTGTGCTGATAAGCAGGGTAGCGGACAGTGAATGACTTGGAGAAAGTCGTTTATTCACGCAATATAAATAATTAATATATACAGACAATTATTAAAATCACAATTATTAAAACAGTAATAGCCAGTATAAAAAAATAAAAGAAGGGAGAAAAATACTTAGTTCCTGGAAAGATGTCCTTTTTGTGGGAAAATCAGAGTTCTGGGTTTCAATCTGAGTTCAGAGTTCAGACCAGGTGGATGCCAGCATATCCTCAAGCTGGCACCTGATGAGTTCAAGATGTTTCAGTGTGGAGGACACTGAGTTTGGCTCCTCTGCCATTCTTATGCCCCTGATTCAGTAGGAGGGAGTGAGGGCGGGCCCACACCCCCCCTTAGAACATGAGATGAGTCCTCCCCTTGTCCTGGGGGCCAGAAATCATGCCTTAACCATATATGGGCTCTATCTCACAGAACCGTACAGGTCAGGGCAGATTTATTAATATTTTCAGGTCTGCCTCGATGTACCCAGCAGCCTGATACCAAGCATGAGGGGTGGGACCCTTGTGGTATCAGCAGGGCACTTCCGAACTGCCTAACTGGCAGTCTTTCCCTCAGGATGGTCTGAAATTCCTTCAGAACCAGCGCCAGATAGGGTCAAGCCTGCTCTGTTAGTTTGGAGGGTCTGCCAGCCTGGCAACACAGAAAATATGATACATATAGCAGTTTATGGAATATGAGAGACCCCTGGGATTTATACCAGGTCATTCCCAGGCAAAGGCTCTTTGAAGTTGGCAGCAGCAAGCCACATGTCGGCTCCCTGCTGGGAAAAGGAGTCGGAGTGTCTGAGTTTCCTCACTCTAGATTGGTTCTGTCATGGTGCTTGTCACCTTATACCTGATGGATGGGCCATCAGCACAGCTTGAAGCCAGGGACTCTCTGGGCCCAGGCTCATTAGCATATCAAAAGAGCCATCCAGCCTGTAGGATGGTGCTCTCTCTCTGCTAAGAAAAGGACTTCAGCTGCCCCTACACACTCAACCCAGATTGTATCGATTTGAAGCGTAATCGATGCAGGGAATCGAGTGCGATCGCTTTTTCTTCACGGGCGGTTCCAAGACGCGCCTGTGGCCCCGCAACCGTCCGTGACAGCCCTCACTGGGGAGAAGGCAGATAGACATGCATCAGCAAGATGTGTGGCGGCGCCGCTAACCTGGCTGACGGGCCTCGAGTTACCGGTACGGCGGGAAAACCTATTGGAGCCTGTGGCTCGGTTCCCCTGGACCGGTCGCGGTCTGCTACCCTCAGGGTTGACCCGACATGGACCGTTCTGGACAGGGCGTTTTCGCCACTGCAGTCGGACGTGGTGTCTGCCGGGACTGCTGACAACGGGCAGTGGGTTGGTTAGGTCAACAGCCAGCCCACGCAGGGTTCCCCTGCTAAGTGGCTGTGGACCTAAGGGAACCCCGCGGGAATCCCTGGACCTTCCCAGCTCCTGACAGACGGCACATGCCCTGCAGTAGTTTGCTACATCCCTGTTCATCCGGGGCCAATAAAACTGGTTCCGAATACCGGCAAGTGTCTTGCGGACACCCGAGTGCCCTGTCAGAGGATTACCATGTGCGGATTTCAGCACATGTCCCCTGAACGCACTCGGGACCACAAGCCATTTGGTATTCGCGTGGGATCTACCTGTAGGGGGCTGTACAGACTCACTGTACAGTCTCCCACCTTCCCAGTACACCTTGAAAGCGGCCCCGTCTGCGAGGGGCTCAGCGGCTTGCTGCCTGAGCACCTCCAGGCTTGGGTCACGTTGTAGTGCGGCTGAGAATACGGCGCTGTCAGTTTCAGCCAACTGGCTCATGTCACACGAGGCCAGCGGCTGAAAGGTCTCATCCCTGCGGTCAGAGGAGGGGGAGGAGGCCGGAACCCCCTCCTCCTGTTCTGAGCTCGGGTTCTGAGCAGTGCAGCTGCGCGGTACTGCTAGCACAGGTACACTGTCAGAATGGCACAGACGGACATTACTCAAATCATCATTGCATGCAGTAATGACATTGACAGGTATAGACATTTTTTCATTACAGACAGGTTGTACAGTAAACTCAGGTACAGTTACAGCATCATCACAACAGACAGTCTGTACATCAAACTCAGGTGCCTTTGAAGCAGGCACTATTGAACCTGATACCCTTGAACTGGGCACATTCAACCCACCTCCCCCTGGTGCTCCCCCAAGTGTATAAAGTACCTGGTGGTGGGTGGAGAGTCCGTCTCCTTCCGTGAGCGACAAGGCGGTCGTGGCAGGTTCATAGTAGGACACAAGCTTGCCCAAATCAGTCCCCAGCAACACAGGGACTGGGAGATCCTTCATAACCCCAACAACCCTTTCTTGGATTCCTCCCACTCCCCAATCCAGCTTCACTGTCGCGTGGGCTATGTGAAAAAGGGTGCCCTCTACTCCAGTAAGGGCAAGGGATCGGCTGGAGCTGATGCTCTCCTTTGGCACAAGGTGTGAGTGAACTAACGTGATGTCAGCTCCGGTGTCTCGGAATCCGGTGACAACTTTGCCGTTCACTCTAACAAGTTGCTGCTGGTCGGTTCGGTCGCGAATTTCTTTTCCGCGGGCAAACAGGACAAAATCTGATGATCCAGGCTGTGGTTCGCTGGCGGGTTGCCTCTGCTGTGGGTGAGGTACAGGTGATGCAGATGATCCAGGTGCGGGTGGTGTCTGTCTCCGCTCCGGACAGTCGAATTTCATGTGTCCGGGCTGGCGGCAGTACTGTGACAGGTGACCTCTCCAGGCGCTGCAGGCCTGGGTGCAGCAGCTGCGCTGGGTGGCCTCTGTGGCGGACGGCTCACAGGGGCAGGAGAGTCTGCCGAGGTATTGGACTGACCTCCTCTTCAGCTGGATGGGACAGTTCTGCGGGTATCAGCCACCCGGGTAGTTGCAAAAGTCTCAGCAAGGTCTGCAGCGACAGTGGCTGAAGCCGGCCTGCGTTCTAACACAAACTGTCGTACATCAGCAGGGCAAATGTTCAGAAATTGTTCGAGGACTATCAAGTCCTCCAGGACATCATAAGACCCTTTGGTGAGGCCTAGTGTCCACTGGCGGAGTGTGGTGAGCAAGCTGCTGACCACATCTCGGTACGAATCAGAAGACTTTTTCTGCCAGGCCCTGAACTTTTTCCGATAGGCTTCTGGCGTCAGCTGGTACTTAGTAATGATAGCGTCTTTTATAGCAGCATAATCATTATCCTTCTCCGCAGGCAATTCTGCGAAGGCATCAAGCGCTTTGTAGCGCAGCAAAGGTGTCAGATGTCTGGCCCACTGGTCTTGGAACAGACGATACTGACGGCATGCTTTTTCAAAAGACCGCAAAAACAAGTCAATGTCTGTGTCTTTTTCAATATTAGCAAATTTAAATTTTGCACTTACGGGTGGTGCAGCTCCTTCAGCAGGGAGGCTGGGCGGTGAACTCCGGCTGGCCTGTTGAACCTTTGCCATGTTGAGCTCATGCTGTCGTCTCTCCCGCGCCTCTGCGGCATCCCTCTCCGCGTGGCGTTCAGCAGCAGCAGCAGCTTTGCGTTCTGCAGATTGGCGCTCCTCACGCATGTACTGCAGGTACTTGTCCAGGTCAGTCTCCATCAGCTTTTGTAATGCCTGCTGCATTACCGGGTCAGCCCCCATGGACATTCCAGTACTGGCCGGTTCCAGGCGAGTACTTTCAGAAACTCTGGGATTGGTGTCCATACAGACAGTCTCTGGCGTAACTGTTGCAACAGGGCCCGCAGGATGCTCAACCTCTGTACGCCTAGGATCTTCAGCCTCTGGTTCCCCTAGATTGTCAGGTGGGCTGGTATCCACCTCAGCGGACACTCCCGGCTCCTGCAGTTGCTGGGTATCCCATCTGGACAAGTCTGCTATCAGGTCCTGTTGTTTCCTGCGGCCGACGTCAATGCCTCTCGCTTGGCAAAGATTTTGCAGGTCCGACAGGCACATGTTCTGGTAATTCCCGGACATTTCCATGCCAAATAAAATAAAACTTTTGGGGAGGGGTACTGGCTACACAGTCTCTCTGTATATATAAAAAATATATTGCCTTCCAGCTACACCAACGAATTAGTTCGTTTCTTGATAGCGCTAGCGCTATCTTAGATACTTTCAGCACAACACAGATCCCAACCGCTGCCTAACACTGTCACAGGAGCCCTAGTGGCTGACCGCACTTAGCCTTCTAAACGGTGCCAGCGCACAGATCGTGCGAACTCTGGTCGCAGTCAATGCGCAGGAACCGTTAAGAATTAGCCGCAGACAACTCGGAAGGGAGCCTGTGAGACACGGGTGATTACAACTTCACCCACTGGTTCAGAGTAAACTGCCACCACCGCGGTTACCATGGGACCGTGGAGCCCACTAACTGACTGACTAGTCCTGCGAATAAAACGGTTAAACACACGGTATTCTGTCTAGCCAACAACAAACAAACAGTAGCGTATCTTCAGAGACCCGGGATCAGTTCTGTGTGTGCTGATAAGCAGGGTAGCGGACAGTGAATGACTTGGAGAAAGTCGTTTATTCACGCAATATAAATAATTAATATATACAGACAATTATTAAAATCACAATTATTAAAACAGTAATAGCCAGTATAAAAAAATAAAAGAAGGGAGAAAAATACTTAGTTCCTGGAAAGATGTCCTTTTTGTGGGAAAATCAGAGTTCTGGGTTTCAATCTGAGTTCAGAGTTCAGACCAGGTGGATGCCAGCATATCCTCAAGCTGGCACCTGATGAGTTAAAGATGTTTCAGTGTGGAGGACACTGAGTTTGGCTCCTCTGCCATTCTTATGCCCCTGATTCAGTAGGAGGGAGTGAGGGCGGGCCCCCCCCACCCCCCTTAGAACATGAGATGAGTCCTCCCCTTGTCCTGGGGGCCAGAAATCATGCCTTAACCATATATGGGCTCTATCTCACAGAACCGTACAGGTCAGGGCAGATTTATTAATATTTTCAGGTCTGCCTCGATGTACCCAGCAGCCTGATACCAAACATGAGGGGTGGGACCCTTGTGGTATCAGCAGGGCACTTCCGAACTGCCTAACTGGCAGTCTTTCCCTCAGGATGGTCTGAAATTCCTTCAGAACCAGCGCCAGATAGGGTCAAGCCTGCTCTGTTAGTTTGGAGGGTCTGCCAGCCTGGCAACACAGAAAATATGATACATATAGCAGTTTATGGAATATGAGAGACCCCTGGGATTTATACCAGGTCATTCCCAGGCAAAGGCTCTTTGAAGTTGGCAGCAGCAAGCCACATGTCGGCTCCCTGCTGGGAAAAGGAGTCGGAGTGTCTGAGTTTCCTCACTCTAGATTGGTTCTGTCATGGTGCTTGTCACCTTATACCTGATGGATGGGCCATCAGCACAGCTTGAAGCCAGGGACTCTCTGGGCCCAGGCTCATTAGCATATCAAAAGAGCCAGCCTGTAGGATGGTGCTCTCTCTCTGCTAAGAAAAGGACTTCAGCTGCCCCTACACACTCAACCCAGATTGTATTGATTTGAAGCGTAATCGATGCAGGGAATCGAGTGTGATCGCTTTTTCTTCACGGGCGGTTCCAGGACGCGCCTGCGGCCCCGCAACCTTCCGTGACACAGGGCGTAGATATGCGTACCAGCTGTGGGGAAGGGGTTAATATCCCATTGTTCCAGCAACCCATGAGAAAATTACATTAAAAAAGTCTACTGGGCATTCACAAAGCACATCAATGCAAAAATTCTAACAAGAAAAGCCAACATTTGGCATAAAATGATTTCAGGGTTTACACGTTTGAGTTAAATTCTGACGAGAAAGCTGGGATTTGGAGTTCCATGAAATCCCTAGGACCAATGCCCCTGATTCTTATGAACCTAACACAGTGATCTGCAAACTTGGCTCTCCAATGCATTGTGGGAGTCTGACAGCCACAGTCATTATTCATAAAGGCAAATGCATTGTGGGACTCGTAGTTCCTTAACAGCTGGAGAGCCATGTTTACAGATCACTGCCCTAACAGAAAGCAGGGGGAGTTGCATGCTGTTCCCCAGAGATGGTCGGGAGTATGGAAAGCTGGCAGCAAGTGTTTCTGATTGGCCAAATTCCAACCTTCATACAATTTTATGGTATCAAGGTAAAACTGAGGCACCAACAGGATAGAAGAAGATAAAAATTTTAAAACATGGAAGTCGTGGCGGTGGACCCTTACCCACTCCAAAGGACACAACAAAAGGAACGTGTTAAGGTATAACACAAAGATGTATTTATACACTCTACAAAGGTTTGCAACACGTTTCATGGGCATGACCCCGCTTCATCAGGCAGTAAGGGAAGGAGTATACAGCTGTGGGTTTTAGACACGGTGCATGACACATAGATTAACCACCCTGGCGTTCTATTTAAATTGCCAGGGTGGCGGCAGCAGGTTTTTTTCATGTTATGTTTTTTTCTTTTCATGCTGCCAACTGAAAGTTGGCAGCATAAAAGCCCACTAGAGGGCGCACACCTTCTGAACGCTTTCGCCGATCACAAGTAACAAGAAATCCCGCGGAGAGCGGGATTTCTTGTTAGGCTTACCCCGTCGCCATGGCGACGATCGGGATGACATCATGGACGTCAGCCGCCTCACATCCAGCCCTTTGCACTGCCCGAAAGCGTTTGGTCCGGGCAGCGCAGGGCTCTGGCGGGGGGGGGCCTCTTCCGCGGCTGCGTGCGATTGCCGCTGAGCGGCGGCGATCGACGGCCACACGCAGCTGGCAAACTGCTAGCTGCGTGTGGTGCAGTTTATTAGAAGTAAATTGGTCCAGCAGGGCCAGAGATATCAGACTCGGTGGCTATGGACGAGCTGAGCTCGTCCATACCGCCAAGAAGGTTAATAAAAACGACCATACATAGTCAGAAGTACAAATTATGAACATGATAATAATGATAGACAGGAGCAGTCTGTAACATTACATACAACAGAACTTAGTGGGCATTGGTCAATTGCATAATAACGGGGTATAGTATATGTGGTATAACATTATTAGTAACACTATAATTGGAACATGGTCTATTGATATAGGTCAGGGGTGGAGACCTGCAGAGCAAAATGTCTGTCCGAACAGAAAAAGCACCTTAATATAGGTCAGGGGTGGGGACCAGCAGAGCAAAAAGTGCATCAAAAGAAAAGAGTTAAAACTCACAAAAAGAAAGTTGTCCAAGTCTAGGAAGAGCGCCTCTGTGCTTATCCAGGGGTGTAGCAATAGGGGTTGCAGAGGTTGCGACCGCATCGGGGCCCTTGGGCCAGAGGGGCCCCGAAGGGCCCTCCCTCAACTACAGTATTAGCTCTCTATTGGTCCTGTGCTCATAATAATCACTTCTATTGGTACTTTGAATAGTGGTAATTATTAACAAAGTGCTCCCCATCCCTTTCTTGCACTTCTGACACTGTAGTTGCCATTGGCAGGTTTTGGTGCGCCGTATCAATAGTTATGTATAGAGTGCTTGGGGGGCCCCATTGTAAAACTTGCATCGGGGCCCACAGCTCCTTAGCTACGCCACTGATTATAACTGATGTGTTGGCACTTTAAATACAAGTATGGCTGTTTGTTAGCCAATCAGAGGATCGCTGAGCTCTTTTTATGGTGTTCATACTTCAGGCCTGTAGATGGCACTGTGATATTACTGTGATACTACTTACTGCATGATTTCATAGGATCTATCTGTGTTGCTCTAGACTTGTTGCTTTCCTGTTCCCGCCTGTCTGTGTGTGCTGGATATACCAAAGAAAGCATGGCACGGTGCTTACAGATCTGCAATACCTTGTAAAAAAACCAAACAAACAGGTAAGTAGATTGATGTACACGATACATACATAGACCTATGACTATGGCTAGTCATAGGTCTATGTATTCTAATTCTAATTTTTTTGAGCCACAGCTGGACAATATGCAGCGTGAAGAATCACTTCTAACAGTGCCTACTCACTGTTTTGAATGGTTGCATGAGCCAGTCGAGTCCTTCAGGAGAAGTTGGCGGGCTGCAGGACTCACACAGACAGATACATCAGCAGCATTATTAAGCATAGGTGCATGAACAATTATGCCCATACACATATATATATACTGTATGTGTTCATATAAAGATAAGGATGCTTAATGACATCTGCTAATTTTATTCAAACGGCACTTTACAGCCACACAATTAAAAAGGTAATTATTAAACAGTTACCAGACCAGGTCTAATAAGCCAAGGGTTTAAGAGCACATACAGTATTTTACCCTGACCAGACATCCCATTTTACCTGGGACACGTCCCAGGTTCAGGGCCGGTTTAAGCAACAATGGGGCCCCAGGGCAAAATAAACCTGGGCCCCCCCCCCCCCCCCCAACATATACCCCGGAACAAAAATCGGCATTAGGGGACCTTTTTTGCAGCTGGTATAGTCAGGGTGTGAAGTCCCAATCGGTCGGAGCTCCACATTCTGGCTATCCCAGCCTGCATGGGGGACAAGGGGTTAAAAAGTTTTAGGAGGGGGGACCCCACATAATTAAAAAAAAAAATATTCCCACACTCTAAACATAAAAAAAAATTGGGAAAATAGAAAATAATGCCAGGGATCTTCATACAGCCATATTGCGGCTGTATAGCGATCCCTGGCCAAAGCGCTGTGGCTGCGTATAGACCCCCTGGAAACCCTGTCAGGAAATTTATTGTGCTTTCGTTTGATGCATGTAAAATTACACTACCGTTAGGTTTGCTACTAAAAGTGACATTTACCGCATTTAAAAGTATACTTTTTTCCTTCGAAACTTTAAAATCGATTTTCTCAAAAACTATAAGGTCTTTTTGAAAAATGTTTTTTTCCTCTTATTCCTAATGATCTCCTTAACATATCCTGCAAATTTAGGGTTTCTAGCATTTAAGGTGGATTTGCTATCAACCATTAAAGTCGGCAGGTTTTTAAATGTGTATTTTTTTTCCTTTAACACTTTAAAAGCGATTTTCTCAAAAACTATAAGGTCGATTTGAAATTTTTTTTTTCCTCTTGTAGCCACTGGGGGCCCCTACAAGCTCTGGGGCCCTGGGGCAGCTGCCTCCTCGGCCTCTATGGTAGCGCCGGCCCTGCCCAGGTTCAGCGTCCCTTGTCCCAGGCTGCAATGTGTCCCAGGTTATGTCCCACTTTTGGCTGCAGGGTGTCCCAACCATGGGACTTTGTGGCCGCATGAGGTAATGTTTGTCTCATTTACCGTTTGTAGAGTTGTAGTAATTGTTTTCTGCTGCATTTCATTTGTCGGAGGTAACGGTTGCTGCATTTCACTTCTCGGAGGTAACAGTTGCTTTGGGTTATTGTTGCAGCATTTGGCATTTTGGGTGCTCATGATTGTTAAATGATATGCTAATACTGTAGCATCAGCAGCTTCTGCAGATTTCGCAGACAGTCTAATCCCACCACAGTCATAGTCTAATGTCCTACGATATTGGGCTCTATTCACAAAGATGACAAAACACCGAAACATTTTACCGAAAAATTTCCGCCAGCGGTAAACTCCGCATTTTTTCCACATTCACTAATATTTTCCGCATGGTTTTCCGCTTGCGGGAAAAAAGATGCGGTAACAGCCATTATTCATGTGGAAATCATGCGGTAAAAAGGTCGCATGAAAAAGTGTTTAAAAAAAAAATGTTAAACTCCAGCAAGCACAGCCCTTAAAGAGAACCCGAGGTGTGTTTAACCACTTCAGGACCACAGTCTTTTCGCCCCTTAAGGACCAGAGCCTTTTTCTCCATTCAGACCACTGCAGCTTTCACGGTTTATTGCTCGGTCATACAACCTACCACCTAAATGAATTTTACCTCCTTTTCTTGTCACTAATACAGCTTTCTTTTGATGCTATTTGATTGCTGCTGCGTGTTTTACTTTTTATTATATTCATCAAAAAAGACATGAATTTTGTCAAAAAAATGACTTTTTTAACTTTCTGTGCTGACATTTTTCAAATAAAGTAAAATTTCCTATACATTTGAGCGCGAAAGTTATTCTGCTACATGTCTTTGATAAAAAAAAAAACATTCAGTGTATATTTATTGGATTGGGTAAAAGTTATAGCGTTTACAAACTATGGTGCCAAAAGTGAATTTTCCCATTTTCAAGCATCTCTGACTTTTCTGCGCACCTGTCATGTTTCATGAGGGGCTAAAATTCCAGGATAGTACAAATACCCCCCAAATGACCCCATTTTGGAAAGAAGACATCCCAAAGTATTCAGTGAGAGGCATGGTGAGTTCATAGAAGATTTTATTTTTTGTCACAAGTTAGCGGAAAATGACAGTTTGTGACAAAAAAAAAAAAAAAAGTTTCCATTTCTTCTAACTTGCGACAAAAAAAAATGAAATCTGCCACGGACTCACTATGCTCCTCTCTGAATACCTTGAAGTGTCTACTTTCCAGAAAGGGGTCATTTGTGGGGTGTGTTTACTGTCCTGGCATTTGGGGGGTGCCTAATTGTAAGCACCCCTGTAAAGCCTAAAGATGCTCATTGGACTTTGGGCCCCTTAGCGCAGTTAGGCCGCAAAAAAGTGCCACACATGTGGTATTGCCGTACTCAGGAAAAGTAGTATAATGTGTTTTGGGGTGTATTTTTACACATACACATGCTGGGTGGGAGAAATATCTCCGTAAATGACAATTTTTTTATTTTTTTTACACACAATTGTCTATTTATAGAGATATTTCTCCCACTCAGCATGGGTATGTGGAAAAATACACCCCAAAACACATTATACTACTTCTCCTGAGTACGGCGATACCACATGTGTGGCACTTTTTTGCACCCTAACTGCGCTAAGGGGCCCAAAGTCCAATGAGTACCTTTAGGATTTCACAGGTCATTTTGAGAAATTTCGTTTCAAGACTACTCCTCACGGTTTAGGGCCCCTAAAATGCCAGGACAGTATAGGAACCCCACAAATTACCCCATTTTAGAAAGAAGACACCCCAAGGTATTCCGTTAGATGTATGGTGAGTTCATAGAAGATTTTTTTTTTTGTCACAAGTTAGCGGAAATTGATTTTAATTGTTTTTTTTCACAAAGTGTCATTTTCCGCTAACTTGTGACAAAAAATAAAATCTTCTATGAACTCGCCATTCTCCTAACGGAATACCTTGGGGTGTCTTCTTTCTAAAATGGAGTCATTTGTGGGGTTCCTATACTGCCCTGGTATTTTAGGGGCCCTAAACCGTGAGGAGTAGTCTTGAAACCAAATGTGGCAAAATGACCTGTGAAATCCTAAAGGTACTCATTGGACTTTGGGCCCCTTAGCGCACTTAGGGTGCAAAAAAGTGCCACACATGTGGTACCGCCGTACTCAGGAGAAGTAGTATAATGTGTTTTGGGGTGTATTTTTACACATACCCATGCTGGGTGGGAGAAATATCTCTGTAAATGACAATTATTTGATTTTTTTTACACACAATTGTCCATTTACAGAGAGATTTCTCCCACCCAGCATGGGTATGTATAAAAATACACCCCAAAACACATTATACTACTTCTTCTGAGTACGGCGATACCACATGTGTGACACTTTTTTGCAACCTAGGTGCGCTAAGGGGCCTAACGTCCTATTCACAGGTCATTTTGAGGCATTTGGATTCTAGACTACTCCTCACGGTTTAGGGCCCCTAAAATGCCAGGGCAGTATAGGAACCCCACAAGTGACCCCATTTTAGAAAGAAGACACCCCAAGGTATTCTGTTAGGAGTATGGTGAGTTCATAGAAGATTTTTTTTTTGTCACAAGTTAGCGGAAAATGACACTTTGTGAAAAAAAAAACAATACATATCAATTTCCGCTAACTTGTGACAAAAAATAAAATCTTCTATGAACTCATCATACACCTAAAAGAATACCTTGGGGTGTCTTCTTTCTAAAATGGGGTCACTTGTGGGGTTCCTATACTGCCCTGGCATTTTAGGGGCCCTAAACCGTGAGGAGTAGTCTTGAACCCAAATGTCTCAAAATGACCTGTGAAATCCTAAAGGTACTCATTGGACTTTGGGCCCCTTAGCACAGTTAGGCTGCAAAAAAGTGTCACACATGTGGTTTCGCCGTACTCAGAAGAAGTAGTATAATGTGTTTTGTGGTGTATTTTTACATATAACCATGCTGGGTGGGAGAAATATCTCTGTAAATGACACATTTTTTTATTTGTTTTACACACAATTGTCCATTTACAGAGAGATTTCTCCCACCCAGCATGGGTATGTGTAAAAATACACCACAAAACACATTATACTACTTCTCCTGAGTATGGCGATACCACATGTGTGACACTTTTTTGCAGCCTAGGTGCGCTAAGGGGCCCAACGTCCTATTCACAGGTCATTTTGAGGCATTTGTTTTCTAGACTACTCCTCACGGTTTAGGGCCCCTAAAATGCCAGGGCAGTATAGGAACCCCACAAGTGACCCCATTTTAGAAAGAAGACACCCCAAGGTATTCCGTTAGGGGTATGGTGAGTTCATAGAAGATTTTATTTTTTCTCACAAGTTAGTGAAAAATGACACTTTGTGAAAAAAACAATAACAATCCAATTTCCGCTAACTTTTGACAAAAAATAAAATATTCTATGAACTCATCATACACCTAACAGAATACCTTGGGGTGTCTTCTTTCTAAAATGGGGTCACTTGTGGGGTTCCTATACTGCCCTGGCATTTTACGGGCCCAAAACTGTGAGTAGTCTGGAAACCAAATTTCTCAAAATGACTGTTCAGGGGTATAAGCATCTGCAAATTTTGATGACAAGTGGTCTATGAGGGGGCAAATTTTGTGGAATCGGTCATAAGCAGGGTGGCCTCTTAGATGACAGGATGTATTGGGCCTGATCTGATGGATAGGAGTGCTAGGGGGGTGACAGGAGGTGATTGATGGGTGTCTCAGGGGGCGGTTAGAGGGGAAAATAGATGCAATCAATGCACTGTGGAGGTGATCGGAAGGGGGTCTGAGGGGGATCTGAGGGTTTGGCCGAGTGATCAGGAGCCCACACGGGGCAAATTAGGGCCTGATCTGATGGGTAGGTGTGCTAGGGGGTGACAGGAGGTGATTGATGGGTGTCTCAAGGTGTGATTAGAGGGGGGAAATAGATGCAAGCAATGCACTGGCGAGGTGATCAGGGCTGGGGTCTGAGGGCGTTCTGAGGTGTGGGCGGGTGATTGGGTGCCCGCAAGGGGCAGATTAGGGTCTAATCTGATGGGTAACAGTGACAGGTGGTGATAGGGGGTGATTGATGGGTAATTAGTGGGTGTTTAGAGGATAGAATAGATGTAAACAATGGATTTGGGAGGTGATCTGATGTCGGATCTGCGGGCGATCTATTGGTGTGGGTGGGTGATCAGATTGCCTGCAAGGGGCAGGTTAGGGGCTGATTGATGGGTGGCAGTGACAGGGGGTGATTGATGGGTGGCAGTGACAGGGGGTGATTGATGGGTGATTGACAGGTGATCAGTGGGTTATTACCCGGAATAACAGATGTAAATATTGCACGGGCAAATTGATAAGGGGGGGGGGTCTGAGGGCAATCTGAGCGTGTGGGCGGGTGATTGGGTGCCCGCAAGGGGCAGATTAGGGTCTAATCTGATGGGTAACAGTGACAGGTGGTGATAGGGGGTGATTGATGGGTAATTAGTGGGTGTTTAGAGGAGAGAATAGATGTAAACAATGGATTTGGGAGGTGATCTGATGTCGGATCTGCGGGCGATCTATTGGTGTGGGTGGGTGATCAGATTGCCCGCAAGGGGCAGGTTAGGGGCTGATTGATGGGTGGCAGTGACAGGGGGTGATTGATGGGTGGCAGTGACAGGGGGTGATTGACAGGTGATCAGTGGGTTATTACCCGGAATAACAGATGTAAATATTGCACGGGCGAATTGATAAGGGGGGGGTCTGAGGGCAATCTGAGCGTGTGGGCAGGTGATTGGGTGCCCGCAAGGGGCAGATTAGGGTCTAATCTGATGGGTAACAGTGACAGGTGGTGATAGGGGGTGATTGATGGGTAATTAGTGGGTGTTTAGAGGAGAGAATAGATGTAAACAATGGATTTGGGAGGTGATCTGATGTCGGATCTGCGGGCGATCTATTGGTGTGGGGGGGTAATCAGATTGCCCGCAAGGGGCAGATCAGGGGCTGATTGATGGGTGGCAGTGACAGGGGGTGATTGACGGGTGATTGACAGGTGATTGACAGGTGATTGACAGGTGATCAGGGGGGATAGATGCATACAGTACACGGGGGGGGGGGGGGTCTGGGGGGGGTCTGGGGAGAATCTGAGGGGTGGGGGGGTGATCAGGAGGGAGTAGGGGGCAGATTAGGGACTTAAAAAAAAAATAGCGTTGACAGATAGTGACAGGGAGTGATTGATGGGTGATTAGGAGGGTGACTGGGTGCAAACAGTGGTCTGGGGGGTGGGCAGGGGGGGGTCTGAGGGGTGCTGTGGGCGATCAGGGGGCAGGGGGGGGGGAAATCAGTGTGCTTGGGTGCAGACTAGGGTGGCTGCAGCCTGCCCTGGTGGTCCCTCGGACACTGGGACCACCAGGGCAGGAGGCAGCCAGTATAATAGGCTTTGTATACATTACAAAGCCTATTATACACTGTTGCAGCGGCGATCCGGATGCCAGTAACCCGCCGGCGCTTCCGAACGGCCGGCGGGTTACGGCGAATGGGGGGCGGAGCCAGTCCCCGGCGGCTGATCGCGTCACGAATGACGCGATCGCCGCATAGCCACTCCCGCAGCCGCCCCCGCCGATGGGCGTATTGCGGTCGTTTGGGCCCGGACTTTGCCGCCGCCCATCGGCTGGGGGCGGTCGTTAAGTGGTTAAAGAATATTATCTGCATACAGAGGCTGGATCTGCCTATACAGCCCAGCCTCTGTTGCTATCCCAAACCCCCCTAAGGCCTGGAACCCACTGAAAACCGCAAACGCAAAACGCAACCGCTAGCGTTTTGTCTGAGCGGTTTGCAAGCGGATTCATGCGCGTTTTTGGTCGTGTTTTGCAACATTGTATTTTTTCCCCAGCGGGTGCCTAGCGTTTTGCGTTTTGCGTTTTTATCCTGATTGGTCCTGTGAATTATTTTTCATTTTGTTACAGTGTGCTGAACCGCAAAACGCTAGCAAAACCGCTCAGTTTAGGTTTTGCTGAGCGTTTCCGCTAGCGGTTCAATACTTTACATTGAAGCGCTAACGCTCCCAAAATGCTGCATGTCCTGCGTTTGCGTTTCTGAGAAACGCAAACGCTCCTGTGGAAGTTGCCCCATCCATTAACATTAGCCCAGCGTTTTGGCAAACTGCTAGCGTATCGCAGTGCTGCCAAAACGCTGCCAAAAGCGCTCCTGTGGGTTCCAGCCCTAAGGTCCCCCTGCACTCTGCAATCCCTCATAAATCACAGCCGTGCTGTGAGGCTGTGTTTACATCTGTAGTGTCGGTCTCAGCTGCTCCCCCGCCTCCTGCATAGTTCCGGTCCCTGCCCTGTCCCTTCCCTCCAATCAGTAGAGAGGGAAGGGATGCAGGCGGGGACTGGAGTTCTGCAGGAGGCGGGGAGAGCAGCAGACTGACACTATAGAGATAAACACAGCCAGCTCTGACAAGCTATTTGTCAGCAGCGTGGCTGTGATTTATGAGGGATTGCAGAGTGCAGGGGCACCTCAGTGGGGTTTGGGATAGCAACAGAGGCTGGGCTGTATAGGCAGATCCAGCCTCTGTATGCAGATAATATTCTTCAAACCCACCTCGGGTTCTCTTTAAGCCACCAGACTTCATTAAAGTCAATGGGATGCAAAATAAAAAAAATAATTGGTAAATAGGACGAAATGATGCGCCTGAACATTTTTGAGAATTGATTTTTTATTGCGGAAAATACCGACTTTTGCGGAAATGTTTCCGCGTGAATCCCGCACTTTTCCCACATGCGGAAAAAGCATGCGGAACGTTTTGAGAATGTCAACTTGACAGTATTTTGGTCACAAACTTCCCGCATGTACTTTACCGCATGCGGGAAGTCATTGAGAATAGAGCCCATAATCATGTAGTTATATAGCACTGGCATCTAATGCAGCACTTTACAGAGAATGTAGTCATATCCTTGGCAGAGCTGACAATTTAATCTCGGCCATAGTGAAAGTCTAATGTCCCGCCATATCATTATTATGTATTTATGTAGCACTTGCATCTTCTACAGCACTTTACAGAGTATATAGTCATGTCATGGACTGACATCCCATTTCACCATATCATTGTGGGAACACTGCTTTCCCCACCGTGGTCATGGACACGCACTTTTTTGGCGCAGCAAGCTTTGCATGCCGCACTAGCAGGACACTCCCCCCTCTGTCCCAGGTTGAGCCAAGAAAAATCTGTTCACTGTGAGTATATACATGGCCAAACACACTCAGCAATTTAAAGAGACTCCGTAACAAAAATTGCATCCTGTTTTTTATCATCCTACAAGTTCCAAAAGCTATTCTAATGTGTTCTGGCTTACTGCAGCACTTTCTACTATAACAGTCTCTGTAATAAATCAATGTATCTTTCCCTTGTCAGACTTGTCAGCCTGTGTCTGGAAGGCTGCCAAGTTCTTCAGTGTTGTGGTTCTGCTATGAACTCCCCCTTTCAGGCCCCTCTCTGCACACTGCCTGTGTATTATTTAGATTAGAGCAGCTTCTCTCTTCTCTCTTATCTTTTACAAGCTGGATAAATCGTCCTCTGAGCTGGCTGGGCTTTCACATACTGAAGAATTACAGACAAGGGCAAAGCTGTTTGCAGGAGAAAAAAGAGCAGCCTGAAACTTCAGTGCATGATAACTGCAGGGAGAAAGAAACACACAAATGATCTCTTGAGATTCAAAAGGAAGGCTGTATACAGCCTGCTTGTGTATGGATGTATTTTCTATGTGTGGACATACTGTACATCAACCTACTTCCTGTTTTGGTGGCCATTTTGTTTGTTTATAAACAAACTTTTTAAAACTGTTTTTAACCACTTTTAATGCGGCGAGGAGCGGCGAAATTGTGACAGAGGCTAATAGGAGATGTCCCCTAACGCACTGGTATGTTTACTTTTGTGCGATTTTAACAATACAGATTCTCTTTAAACATTAATTGCAGACACATTGCTCCAGACAACCCCCCTCAGCACACTTACTCTTCCTTGCTGCTGCTGCTGCTGCTGCTGCTGCTGCTGCTGCTGCTGCTGCTGCTGCTGCTGCTGCTGCTGCTGCTGCTGCTGCTGCTGCTGCTGCTGCTGCTGCTGCTGCTGCTGCTGCTAGAGAAGGCTGGCAGCAGGCAGATCTCTCCTCCAGCTGACAGAGGCACAGACAGCAGCTCACAGGCTACATTCTGACATTCAGAAAACCCGGGAGGAGGGGGAAGGTCACATGACTTGTGTGATAGCAAGGCAGCCTCCTAAAAAGTGTCCTCAATGCAGGGGGCGCTGTGGTCTCCTCTGATATGATTGAATGTACTGCCGGTCTACAAAAAGATGGCTGCCACTAATAGCAGACCTACAGCTTGTCCTCCAGTGGCACAGTGAGTCCTGAGTTGCAAAGCATAGAGAAAAGCTGGTGTTGTCTGATTGTGCCCACTGTGCAGATAACAGGTAAAAGCAGTGATGTGCAAACAGGGGAGAGACACAGCGCTCATCCTTAACTTTGCCCAGAGGCTGAAGCCTCCCCTGCCTCTGTGTGTGTGTGTGGTCCCGGCCCTGGACTATGGTAAGGATTAGATCATGAGCCCCTCTGAGGGACAATACTCTGTACAGCGCTGCGGAAGATGATGGCGCTGTATAAGTACTAAAGAATAATCATAGTCAGTGATTACTGAACACAACAAATTTACAATGTATTTGCATGCAAGTTGGACTTATTACTTTGTCATTTGTCATCTGCATTAGGAACACTAGTTTTTGGCTTCTGCAGCACATGCGCACATCTTAAAGGGAAACTGAAGTGAAAATAAACTTATATTGTAATGATTTGTGTGTGTAGTACAGCTAAGAAATTAAACATTAGTAGCACAGATATGAGTCTCATATTGTTTCCAGTATAGGAAGAGTTAAGAAACTTCAGTTGTTATCTATGCAAAAGAGCTTCTTTGAGTAAAGTGGTGGACAGCACTGTCTTTTGAAGCTCTTATCTCAACTGTCTCACATTGTTTCTTTGCTTCCAACTGTCCCTTTTATGGAGGGACGGTCCCTCTTTGGGAGCCCTGTCCCTCTGTCCCTCTTTCCTCCTTCTCATTTGTCCCTCTTTCAGGACTTTGTCCCTCTTTCTATGTAAATATATATATATTTCACTACTAAAAAATGTGTTTGACTCTAAACTTTATTTCCATCCTTTAGGGCTCTTTCACACTAAGACGTTGCGTTTGATGCGACGTGAAGGTCGCACAACGTGCCCCTAACACAGCGCATGTAGGTTATAACATTGGACGTTATTTTGTACTACGTTATGTGTCTCTTGGTGCGCCGTTTTCGTCGCATACTGATGGAGCGAAAATGACGCATGCGTTACATTTAAAAAAAAAAAAAGGTACTTATCCGTTAGCCGGGCGCATCCCGGCTAACGGATAAGTACAAAAAAAAAACTATTACTGAGCATTTGCAACACACATAACGCAGCAAATGTATTGCTAAACGCACAGCATGCAGCACTTTCTAAATATTGCTACACGTTACACACAACGCAACGTGTGCACTGTGAATGTCGCACAGACTTTGTATTACTGTGCGTTAGTCTGCATTGGAACATTTTCTAACATGCGACTTTAACGTCCCACTGTGAAAGAGGCCTTAACCTCCCTGGCGGTCTATTAAAACCACCAGGGGGCAGCGCAGTACCTTAATTTTTTTTTTTTTTTAATCATGTAGCTAGCCTAGCGCCAGCTACATGATAGCCAGGGCCGGCCCTAGACTTTTTGCCGCCTGAGGCAAATTTAGGAGAAAATTGCTGCCGCACCCCCCCCCCCCCCCCAGCCCGTCCGTGGGTGCGGGGGGGCCGGCCGCCGAGCCAGAGGGGTAGCGGGCAGGTCGGGGGTATTGGGCCTAGCGGTGGGGAGGGGGGGTCGGACCCCGCCCTCCCTCGCCTGGTTCCCCCGATCTGCGCTCCCCTCCAGCTGTAATTAGGAAGCAGCCGCTTGCAGATTGTAAGAGGCACGGGCGGGGAGGACTCACCTTATCCGCGTTCCATCGTGCGCTCCACTGACGTCACTTCCTGCATCGCTGTCCACTTACAATACAGTGGGCGGCGATGCAGGAAGTGACGTCAGTGGAGCGCTCGCTGGAACGCGGAAAAGGTGAGTCCTCCCCGCCCGTGCCTCTTACAATCTGCAAGCGGCTGCTTCCTAATTACAGCTGGAGGGGAGCGCAGATCGAGGAACCCAGGCGAGGGAGGGGGGTCCGACCCCCCCCCCCCCCTCCCCACCGCTAGGCCCAATACCCCCGACCTGCCCGCTACCCCTCCGGCTCGGCGGCCGCCCCTAGAAGTTTGCCGCCTGAGGCAAATGTTTCACCCCGCCTCATGAGCGGGCCGGCCCTGATGATAGCCTCCCCTTCCGATCGCCTCCGGCATTCAGAGCAAACAGGAAATCCTGTTCAAAGTGCTAGCTGCGTGTAATAAAAAAAAATTATGCAAATCGGCCCATCAGGGCCTGAGAAATCCTCCACGGCGGCTTACCCCGAGCTCAGCTTGGGCTTACCGCCAGGGAGGTTAAATTGATATATTGCAAATTTTCAAATGTTAACATGAAGGAAAATGAACCAGGATAAAAAGGACCAGTGTGGTTTGAATTATAAAACATATTTTTCTTATGAAATCTTTATGGTATGCGTGACTAGGGGTGTGCCGGGGGCGTGGCTTAAAGGCTCATACACACATCAGACCGTAGTCTTTGGAAAATGAAAGATCACAGACCAATTTTACCCCCTTTGTTGTAGTATGAGAGCTATACCTACACAGTCTATTCTATGGAGCTGAACTCCACATCCAGAGCCGGGACAAGGTCCTCCAGCACCCAAGGCTGAGACACCAAAGTGCGCCCCTCCATCCCTCCACCCCAGCCGTCACACACTGATTGCTCTTAGACTAAGAGGCACCCCAGGGCCCCCAACACCTTAATCTCTTGTTATCTGGCTTGTAGTCACTTCCATGTATCTCCTTTTCTTATTTCTTTCTGCTTCAAACACAATTAGGAATAACAGCTGAATGAATTGTGCGCCCCTCCTACACTGCGCCCTGAGGCTGGAGCCTCTCCAGCCTATGCCTCGGCCCGGCCCTGTCCACATCAGACAGAAATCTTTGCAACTTTGTAAGATGCTGCACACAAAGGTGCTGTACATATTCAACAGATCAGTATCTGCAAAATATCAGTTCCTGCAAAAGATCCGTTCCTGCAAAATGCATTCATAGTCTATGATATCTGCAGATCCTCATACACACCTTGTTTAACAGACATTCATCTGCAGATCAGATCCACCAGGATGGATTTTCAGATCTACAGATGATTGTCTGATCTGCAGATGGTTGTCTGTTAAACAAGGTGTGTATGATGATCTGCAGATATCATAGACTATGAATGCATTTTGCAGGAACGGATCTTTTGCAGGAACAGATCTTTAGCAGATACTGATCTTTTGTGTCTGTACATCTTTGTGTCCAGTATCTTGCAGAGATTTTTTTTCTAATGGGGAGTTCAGCTCCATAGAATAGACTGTGTAGAGTATGGCTCTCATACTACATGGAAAGGGGTAAGATTGGTCTGTGATCTTTCATTTTCCAAAGACTATAGTCTGATGTGTGTATGAGCCTTAATGCTGGGGATACACGGTACGTTTCTGTACCGTGTATCGACCAGCTGATCTGGCCAGCTGATAATATTCAGTTGGCCGGATCAAGCCGCCCAACCCGCGCCCGCTCGATTCCCGCCTGCGGACAATGGCAGGGAATTGAGCGCTGATAAGGAAGCGCTGGCGGGGGCGAGCGGTAATTGATCCGCGCGGACGAGCAGGGACGCGGCTGGGGTCGATCCAGTGGCTAATCGAGCTGCCGATTGACCCGTGTATGCCCGGCATAAGTGTCCCTCTTTCTCATTTCAAAAAGTTGGGATGTATGTTTCGTCTTTGTTTATGGTTTTTCTGCAGAGAAAAGTACAAAGGGTCACTAGCCTGCTCTGTGAAATCATTTAAAATGCTGAGTGTAGTGTGGAAACTGCAATTTTTAGAGAATGATGCAATGTTATAAAAAAAAGCTATATATATGACAATAAAAATATGAGACTATTTTCCTTGCTACTAATGTTCTAGTAATTATCCGTATTGCACAACCAATTCATTATATCATGAGTTTTTTTCGATTCAATGTCACTTTAAACCAAGAGTTTGGATTTTGAATGCGCGGTGTAAACCGCCAGTATAAATGTGTTTAGAGTTGTACTTGGATTGCTTTTTGATTTTCCAAAGGCTCAACCTGTTCCAATTACCCTTCGTTTGTTGTTGTTTCCTGATTGTCAGATCCTGCCTGGCCGAGAGCAGACGTAATGAGATTGCATTGGTTTTGGTTCTTGGCCAGGTGCACAAGCCCTAAGGCCGTCTCATGACCCCTCTGGAAGGGGAGGGATATGGAAGGAGGCTAAGAAAACTTGAATGTTAAAGCAGTCATCCAGCTAATCAATTATTAAAACCTTAACTTTCCCCAACACAACGATTAATGTGTTTATACACAAAACACCCAGCTGTATACTAGTCCCTCATGCCCGGGCAATAGTCAGTGTTAACCAAAAATGAAGTTATATTATGAGTAGTGATCCTCCAATTGGGTTAGCAAGTACTAACATAGAGTGAATAGGTGCAGGGGACCAACAGGCTTGCACAACATGTTCCTACTGGAATTGCCCCATGAGTAATAATAATAATAATCTGAACATTTGTATAGCACTTTTCTCCTGTCGGACTCAAAGCGCTCAAGAGCTGCAGCCACTGGGACGTGCTCAGGAGGCCACCCTGCAGTGTTAGGGCTCGTTCCCACTGTTGCGACGCGATTTCGGCCGCATTCCGACGCTTGTAAAAACGCATGCGGATGCGTTTCCACATGCGTTTTTACCCGCGATTTCGCATGCGATTTCGCATGGCAGGGTGCCATGCGAAATTAACCATGACACTGCCAGGGCAAAAAAAAATTGAAAAAGGTGCGAAATCGCACGCGAAATCGCGGGTAAAAACGCATGTAACAAACACATGCGTTTTTACTATTAAATACATTAGCGGCGATTCGCACGGATTCCCGACGCAGGCGAAATCGTTGGCTCTTTTGTGCGTTTTTTTCACGCTGAAAAAAACGCACCTCAACAACGCTACAGTGGAAACAGGCCCATCCACTTGCATTACATGTGCGAATCTGCATGCGTTGGACGCATGCAGATTCGCGATAGTGGAAACGAGCCCTCAGGGAGTCTTGCCTTGAACGCCTTACTCAATAGGTACTTGACCTAGCCAGGATTCAAACCCTGGTCTCCCATGTCAAAGGCAGAGCCCTTAACCAGTACTCTATCCAGCCACCAGCCACTCTATCCAGTGCAAAGTATAAGCCCTAATAGGTGTGACTCCACTGGCTGCATGCTTGTTCCAGGTGTGACTCCACTGGCTGCATGCTTGTTTCAGGTCTGACTCCACTGGCTGCATGCTTGTTCCAGGTGTGACTCTACTGGCTGCATGCTTGATCCGGGTGTGACTACACTGGCTGCATGCTTGTTCCAGGTGTGACTCCACTGGCTGCATGCTTGTTCCGGGTGTGACTCCACTGGCTGCATGCTTGTTCCGTGTGTGACTCCACTGGCTGCATGCTTGTTCCGGGTGTGACTCCACTGGGTGCATGCTTGTGCCAGTTGTGACTGCACTGGCTGCATGCTTGTTCCGGGTGTGACACCTCTAGCTGCATGCTTGTCTTGGGTGTGACTCCGCTACCTGTATGCTTGTTCCAGGTGTGACTCCACTGGCTGCATGCTTGTTCCGGGTGTGACTCCACTGGCTGCATGCTTGTTCCGGGTGTGACTTCACTGGCTGCATGCTTGTTCCAGGTGTGACACCACTGGCTGCATGCTTGTTCCGGGTGTGACTTCACTGGCTGCATGCTTGTTCCGGGTGTGACTCCACTGGCTGCACGCTTGTTCCAGTTGTGACTCCACTGGCTGCATGCTTGTCTTGGGTGTGACTTCGCTACCTGCAGGCTTGTTCCGAGTGTGACTCCACTGGCTGTATGCCTGTTCCTGGTACAATTTCACTGGCTGCATGTTTGTTTCAGGTGTGACTCCGCTGGCTGCATGCTTGTTCCAGGTGTAACTCCACTGGCTGCATGCTTGTTCCAGGTGTAACTCCACTGGCTGCATGCTTGTTCCAGGTGTAACTCCACTGGCTGCATGCTTGTTCCAGGTGTGAGTGCACTGGCTGCATCCTCTTTTCCGGGTGTGACTGCACTGGCTGCATGCTTGTTCCGGGTGTGACTGCACTGGCTGCATGCTTGTTCCGGGTGTGACTGCACTGGCTGCATGCTTGTTCCAGGTTTGACTGCACTAGCTGCATGCATGTTCCAGGTGTGACTACACTGGCTGCTTGCTTGTTCTAGGTCTGGCTCCACTAGCTGCATGCTTGTTCCGGGTGTGACTCTGCTGGCTGCATGCTTGTTGTAGGTGTGACTACATTGGCTGCATGCTTGTTTCAGGTGTGACTGCACTGGCTTCATGCTTGTTCCAGGTGTGACTGCACTGGTGGCATGCTTGTTCCAGGTGTGGCTCTGCTGGTTGCAGCTTGTTCCAGGTGTGACTCCACTGGCTGCATGCTTGTTGCAGGGCTGATCCAGGTACTACTAAATTGAATAAATCATGACAGCCAGGGAACTGGCATTCTTAAAAGGAAATAAATATGGCAGACTCATCTCCCTTTAAGTATACTCATATGAAATGAGTGCTCCGGTATATTAATGCCGTCACATGATCTCTGCAAGGCGGACGGCGCACATTGCACGGCACATGCCACGACGGTGAGAGGTTGTCACAAACATCTGTGAGGGTGAATGAGAACACGAAGGACATTTATACTCCGATTCCCGCTCCAGGCAGGAAACCGGTCCGGCAGATTATTCCTCCCCTCTCTAGAGATGTTATCAAAGACGTCTGAGGTTTATACTTATTAATGAGGCTTGTCATTCCCGGCTTCGGATGGGGTCTCTCTGGGCTTAAGTGGCCCCTTTTAAGGAAAAGCTGCAATCTCGTACGTGAATATTCAGTGTCAGGAGAAAACATCTTTTACAGCTCAATCCTAACTAAGAACAAACCGAGGGAAACGTGAGCACAAATCACTGTGAAGTTTCATGTTAGCTGTAAACCGATCGCCCTAAGCAAACATGGAAACAGCACAGCTGCTCCGTCCGGCACCACGGGGCCCATTCATACACATCAGGTGAAGCGCGGCAGACTCCTGCAGACTCAGGGCTAATATTGTACTTATTACCGCCCAACACCCACTGTCACCAGCTGCCCCCGGACCAACAGCATGCTAAACCCCCCCCCCCCCCCCCCCCCCCACACACACACACACGGCAGGGACTGTAGGCTCCTCTGAGGACAGTTAGTGAAGTGAGGAAGTGAGGGCAGGGATTACATTACAAGCTCCTCTGAGGACAGTTAGTGACATCATGGCAGGGATAGAATTGTAAGCTACTTGGCGAGCGACACATTCAGTGAGTGACAGGCAGTTCAGAGATCACTCCTCTTACTCCTAAAAAAGACTTCTTTTTTTTTTTTTAGATATCTCCATGGTTTAATATTTTTATTTAAACATTTACAAAGTAGAAATATTGTCCTTTTTCTATCTCGCTCTGCTGTCAGAAGTTGTATTATGTCAGGAAAACTTTTATGGCTGTAATTAGCTTATCAGTGATGTTTACTATATTCCCGACAAGCTACAGCCAAGACAGAAGCTGTCACTTTCATGCCTGGAAATTAACTCTTTCAGGCAGCAAAATAAAACAAGAAAAACAGCCTGGTTATTAATGTTTTGCACTGTACATGCACGTGTAACTCATTATGTTGCATGTCGCCTGGGGTACACTTGAAGGCTGGAAACCACTACAGCGATTTTGTGCTGATGTTAATGGATGGGCCAAATTCCACTGGAGCAATTGTGATGAACAAAATCGCAAACACAGGACATGCAGCATTTTTAGCGTTTTGCGATTAGCATTAGCAGTTTCTGCAATGTAAAGTATATAAACGCTGGCAGGGCCGGATTTACCATAAGGCACTGTAGGCATGTGCCTACAGGCACCTGATAATGGAGGGGAGGCTCACTCCCCTCCCCAAGCACCTCCCTCCCTCCTTCCCTATGCAGAGTCCTGAGCAGAGCGTAAATGAGAGTTTAGTCACCTGGCTCTTGGCATTCCACTGACAAGATCTCCCTTTAGTCAGGGGCACCAGCACCACTAGCTGGCTTCCTAATGCTAAGGGACACCTTTTGCTACCTATGAGGAATAAGGGAGAAGTAACAGCTGGGTCAGCCAGCACACTTGTGGTGCGGTTCAGCGGGGGTTTGTGGGTTTCTGGAGGGCGATGCCAGGACATCTGTGCCTATAGGCTCCTGTGATGTAAATCTGGGCCTAAACGCTGGCATAATCGTTCATCAAAACCTACACAGAGCGATTTTGCTAGCGTTTTTACATTACTGCACACTGTAACAAAATTAAAATTAATTGAAAGGACCAATCAGAATTTAAAACGCTAATCGCTACACAATCACTGGCAAAACACTTAGGGCCCATTCACACCTGAGCGGGAATCGCACGATTCCCGCTCACGGCAAACCGCTAGCGGTTCTGCAAGAACCGCTACACAATGTAGCGAGTGGCAATGTTCTCACTGCCGTGGTTGCGGTTAGCGATAACGACGAGCGTTCTGCGATTTGCGATCGTGATTAGCGATAGCGTTTTGTAGTGGGTTCCAGACCTTAGGCTCTTTGTACACTAGCAGGCTAAACCAGCTTTGCGTTACCCTACTTTGCTACAAGGGGCCACTTTAGCAATGAAAGTCTATGGAGACACTTATTGCAGCCCCTTGCGGTGTGCTGGAAGTATCTGAGCTGACGCAAGGGCAGCAGCGCATTACCGCAAGTACCGCACTTACAGCATGGTGCTGGGGTAATGGAGGTCTATGGGGTATGCACTATGTGTGAATGACGGAGCGCAGTGCATCGTGGCGCGCACCAACGGGAATCACAGGGTATCCCAGTGACATACTTCCTGCCCAGTAGGGAGTACGTCACCGAGCAGGGGGCGGCACTATGTGTATGACCCTGTTGGGGCACTCTGCTGCAGGGTCACGTTTGTCATTTTTTGTGTTGCGGTGGGATACAGCAGAAGCATCACATCCCCACCGCAATGCAAAAAATAGGTGTAAAATCTGCCTTAAAGAGAGTCTGAAGTGAGAATAAATCTCGCCTCAGACCTCATAGTTAGCAGGGGCATGTGTGCCCCTGCTAAAACGCCGCTATTCCGCGGCTTAACGGGGGTCCCTTCACCCCCAAATCCCCTCCGTACAGCCGGGGAGCGCTTCCGCATTGGGGCAGGGCTAACCGCCGCAGCCCTGCCTCATGCGCGTCTATCAGACGCGTACCTCCGCCTCTCCCTCGCCCCTCTCAGTCTGCCTTCACTGAGAGGGGCGGGGAAGAGGCGGCGATGCGCGTCTGATAGACGCGACTAGAGGCAAGGCTGCAGCCGTTAGCCCTGCCTCCAGGAAGAAAAAAATTCATGCCCAAGTTCGCAACCAAGTTTTGGGGGTGAAGGGACCCCCGTTTAGCCGCGGGATATCGGCGTTTTAGCAGGGGCACACATGCCCCTGCTAACTATGAGCTCTGAAGCGAGATTTATTCTAGCTTCAAAGTCTCTTTAAAGGAAATAACTATGGCAGCTGTCATATCCGTCTACTTCAGGGTCAGGGCAGTTTCATTCTAGGCTAAATTGCGCCCAGGGCAAGGGTGTAGAAATTGCGCCCCCCCACACCCACTTTAGGGACAGTCACACAGTCACAGGTCACAAGTAGATCTGCCTACTTACTAGTGACCAGCCGCTCATCCAGGAGGAAGCAGGGACCAGGAAAACACAGGTAAAGAGAGCCTGGAAAGCCGACTCCACCATGGGTGCCGTGCACTGACAGCCTGCAGTACCGCTATAGGACATCAGGTGTCATCACACGGTGGTGACGTGATGATGACTTGACGTCTGACACAGGCAGCCCGGCCAGGAGGAGTCAAGGAAGGTGATCGCGCTGGTAATCTTCTTTCTTCTTCCATTTGGCTGCAGTGCGCGTCACCAGCTCCCTAGTGGTTACGTCCTTCTGCCTGCGCTTCCCTTCTTCTTCTTGCCGGTCTGCACCCAGGGCGGTCGCCCTACCCATACTGCCCAAGAAACGGCCCTGTTCAGGTGTCCTTTAAAGCTAATTGGAATAAAAAACAAACAAGCAAACAAACAGATACTTACCTAAGTAGAGGGAAGGCTCTGAGTCCTATAGAGCCTTCCTGCTCTTCTCACAATCCCCACATTCCAGCAATGTCACTCCATTCGAAACCCATGCTGAGGGAGGCTTAGGAAGTGTTCGGGAGCCCGAGTGCCTCCGAAGATGTGCCGTATGGAACCAACGTCTTCGGGAGCACTCTGACTACCGAAGATCTCTGAAGCCTCCTGAGGCGGCAGAGAGCATTATTCGGCCAATCAGTCACATACTGCTACCGGGGGGGGGGGGGAATCCAGCGCTGGAACGCGGGAAATGTAAGAGGAGCCTCTATAGGACCCAGAGCCTTCGCTCTCCTTAGATGAGTATCTTTTTTTTCAGTTCCTATTACCTATAAAGCTGCCAAAGCGCTTTTTGCCTTGCATATTTATCACACATTTATACATCGGAGTTCCTTTCAAGTTCTCTGTGTGTCTCCGCAGTGTTGTTGTTGAGGAAAATTTATAATCACAATGTCACTTAATAGTATCGAACTTGACTTCACACGTCTCTAAATACGCCCTTGACTCTAAAAGGAGTGAAAAACGTGCCTTTTATGCAAATATCTTTCTACAGGAAATGGAAGTGTGAAGGACTAATTAAAATGGGAAAGTGCCAATCAGGGAAGCGACAGCTATATACATCTATCATTTCAGTAGTTTGCAGAACAGAATTTTGCCTGCTCCAAACAGAAGGTATTTGCGATTATTCAGGTTGGAGGGATCTTCTTAGGTGTCCCACAACGCATCACTGCTGAATATGCAAATCATCTTTGTTGTCCCTGTAAGCTAGCCACACCTCCAGAACTGCTGGAATGCAGTGATGTGTCAGCTGGAGAGTTGTACAGAGTTAACGCTAGGTGCACACATAGCAGAAACGCTAGCGTTGCGGAAAACGCAAAAATGCATATGCGTTTTCTATGCATTTTCAAACCTGCGTTTTGTTGCATAATATTCGACGCATCAAAAATGCACATAATGAAAGTCAATGGAAATGCATTGGTATGCGTTTTTCATGCATTTTTTGGCAAAAAAATTTGTTATGATGTATTTCTGTCTCCTGTTGTCTTCCCAGTGATTTGCATAAAACGTAAAAGAAAAATGCATACATGCGAACCGCAAAGCATTAAAACGCACGCAAAATGCTTAAAACAAACACATCTGTGGTAAAAAAAAAAAACACACTAACGCAAATGCAGCAAAAACGCACACAACATTGACATAAAACGCAGCCTTCACACTATGTTATGTGTGTACCTAGCCTAAACTAATCCAGCATGTATACAGACTGTTTGGGACTGGTTGATCCTCATCAGTGCATGGCATACATTTTTGTGGTTCTATTTGGTAGGACTTGAAATATCCAGAGTTACAGATTACCCAGCAAGCTCCTGGTGAACCAGAACTCCTAGAAGTGTGTAAGGGGCTAAAAAGGACCAAAAAGCCCTCTTGCATACAATTTTAGTAAGGGCTCTTTCACATCAGAGGTCTTTTCCTGCGTTTTGACGCAAAGTCAATACTTTGCGCTTACCAAGGTAAAATGAAAGTCCATAGACTTTCATTTTACCTTTTACACCCAACGCTGCCATTTCAGTGCGTTGCGGTTCAACACACCCGGGTGCTTTTAATCCTCAGGCGCTGGCGTTTTCCTGTTGGGTGAATTAATAGCTACCGCCACTGATTGCGTCGCACTGCAGCATCACGGCGACACGCCGCAGGCTATTCAATGCATGCAGGAGAACGGCTCCTGCACGTGTTGTCCGAGGTGAAACGGCCCGAAGGAGGCTTTTTGATCCCTTTTAGCCCCTTTCACACTCCAGGGAGTTCTGGTTCACTATGAGCTTGGAACTATAAGGTCTTTTTGATTTTTCCCCAATTGTTTCTGGTTTGCACAATCTTTATTTATTTTTTTGCAATTTACTCAAAAAGTCATTTACGACGACCACCTTCGTAATGCAAAAACACGCAAAATTATAAATCAACTGAATTTTTAAATTGTCATTAAACGTATTTGCAAAATTTTACGTAAGTGAGAATAGCGCACTACCGCTATCCCCTGCACAGTTCTATTTCCTGTTTATGTTCCGCAGAAATATTCTCACCAGGTGAATCTGTTACTCGTCTCTTCTACCCCTGCATGTCCGAAGTGGCCCACGCTGGATTAAAGAGGAACTGTAATGAAAATGACATAATGAATAAAATTTCTTATTTATTTCACAGTATTAATTGATAGATTATTTAGTCAGTGTTTCCCCATTGTAAAATCTTTCCTCTCCCTGATTTACATTATGAAATGTATCACATGTGGTGACATTTCTAGTTCTGCCAGGTGATCTTTACAGAATGTTCGTTACAGAGAGTTCTATGCACCAAGGGAAATATTGCTTGCTTGGCAGTTGAAAAAAAGCTGTTATTTCCCACAATGCAATGAGATTCATAGACAGTAAACTGTCAGGACCATGGTCATGACATCACGCTCTGAGAGGGGTATCACCACAATTTCATCCCCTCCCCCCCTCCCCCCCCCCCCCCCCGATGATCTATTTGAGAAAAGGTAAAGATTTGTCATGGGAAAGGGAGTACCAGCTACTGATTGGAATGAAATTCAATCCTTGGTTAAAGCTCCTCTTTAAAGAGACTCTGAAGCCTCTTAAAATTCCACTTTTTATTTAACAATCCCCTTCTACACTATCACCCCATGTAAAATTCTGCTATCCCGCGGCAGAACGCTGTATTTAACCCCCCCAAACACCGGAGGAAAAATCCATGACTTTCCTGGTCATGGATTTTGCTTCCCGGGGAGGCAGAGCTTTGAGCTGTAGCTCTGCCTCCATTCTCGTCAATCCTTGCTGATCTCCGCCTCTCCCCCGCCCCTCTCAGTGAAAGAAGACTGAGAGGGGCGGGGAGAGGAGGCAATTAGCGGCAATTGATGCGAGTAGAGGCGAAGCTACAGCGCAAAGCTCTGCTTCTACAAGGATACGATCCCCCCAAATTGCCCCGGGGGCTTGGGGGTTTAAAAACAGCGTTCTGCCATGAGATAGTGGCATTTTACATGGGGTGATAGTGTAGAATGGGATTGTTAAATAAAAAATTACATTTTACGAGGCTTCAGACTCTATTTAAAGTAAACCAGAGATGTCCGAATAAAAAGATTTTATACTCACCTGGGGCTTCCTCTATTCCTATGAGCACTGATGCGTCCCTCGTTCTCCTCCTGGTATCGGTCCAGGTAATCTGGCTCAATAGCGCCAGTCGACTCTTCTGCGCATGCGCAGCCCCTCCATGGAGCCAACTAGCGCAACTGAGCCAGATTACTGGGACCGATACCACGTGAACAAAGGCACTCGGTAGGATGGCGAGGGACGCATTGCTACTCATGGGGCTGGAGGAAGCCCCGGGTAAGTATAAAATCTTTTTATTTGGACATCACAGGTACACTTTAAATAGTTGTGAACATTTTTGTAACCTATAACTTCACAATTCTTACTTAAATAGCAAGCTTTAGACTTTCTGGAGTGCGTCTCTTTATCCCGTTAGCTTTTTGGCCACTTCTTTGTTCTCTTCTGTGTCAATAAACAATCCAACCATCTCAGCACTGATAGAGACGTCCAGTGACACCGCGCCTTATCTGCGCATCTACGCACACTCGTCCGACATCCATTAACTCGTCCGGAAAGATGAAACCATCGGGCCGCGCTCCAGCGCTACATGACAAATGGCAACAAAAGAGCATTGTGTGTATTCGCCGTCGCCATGAGTAATTCCCGGATAATATTTCTCACGCAGCTGCGTGGTGAAGAGATTCGTGGGCTGATAATGTGGGTTTTCTAATACATTGACTAACAGATGGAAACTTTATTACGGCGTGACATTCTGTCTCCCGCGATGACCCTATAATTGATTAGGGATTAATGTTAAGAGATTGGGATGATGCGGACATGAGAAATGTATCATGCCCACCAGTCCTTTCCATCGTCATATCTACATTTATATCAGCTGCTAATGTGTCCTCTTAGCCATTTTTCCTTCCTGTGGCAGTATTTGTATGCCCTGCGGCAAAGGTGTAACTAGAAATCACTACCCCCCCCAGCAAAACTTTGGTTCCCCCTCGCTTTCTGCACAAGTAAACTGAGAACCAATGTTATTCATTAGGCTAGTGCACACTTGAAGGTGTTTGCCTCATGCAAATAAAAAACTGACAACAATGAAGCACTGCACAAATTTTCTCTATCAATTACATTAGCTTCTGTGATAAACGTGCATGTTTTCACACATACAGACACACATGGTGTGCAGAAAACTGACAGATGAGTGTGCTCCCAGGCTCAGCTTATTGCACTCATTCTGTCCATCTCTGATGGAGCAGAACTGGCTCTGCAGACTTCTCCAGCATCACTACAGTACACAGCACTTGGGGAGGGGTAGAGAGGCTGGTGGCAAGGTGCTGTACACAAGACCCTGCTGAACCCTTATTAGGGACTTTGTATGAATCGTTATCAGTGGCTGAGCAGATGCAGTCATTACAACAATTGTGCAGAGAGCAGAAAGTTTTTCTTTCTGTGCTCTTAGTTGTCAGTCTCTCAGTCAGGAAAGGGAAAAGAAACTTCTACTTCCACTGGGCCCCCTGTGGCTTTTGGGCCCCCATGTGGTTGCATCCCTTGCAGGGTCTATTTTTACACCCCTGCCCCGCAGGACTTCATTTCCCACACAGGGGCCTAGATATATGGCCCTTGCTGCAAACGCCGCTGTGCACACTCCCGTTGACACCCACACGACTGTGCGCATTGTCATCACCGCCTGTTAGCCCGCAGATCAGTGAATGGGAACACAGATCCCATTGACCAATCTAAGTGTCCCTGTCTGTCAATGATCGCCAACATCAATTAGGTGCCTGCGTCATTGTATTAAAGTGAAGTTACACTTACACAAATTGCTTCCTGTTCGCTTACCCTTAATACGCGGCAGGAAGAAACTGTATGAGGACATCTTGTGGCCAAATAGTAAAATCACATCTACATATATACACGATTAAAATTAACCCATTAACCCCCCCCCCCCAAAAAAAAAATAGACAAAGAAAAATACATAAATAGTTACCTTAGGGACTGAACTTTTTTAATATGTATGTCCTGAGGGTATATTACTGGTTTTTTTTTGAATATCGGCTTTTAATTAGTGATGCATCTTTATTTCCAAATAAAATATTGGCACCATACATTGTACTGGGGAAATATTTTAAATGTTTTAATAACTAGGACAAATATGCAGATAAAATGTGTCGGTTTTATTATGTCGGAATTTTTTTCAATTTTTTTTTTCTCATTTTTCCCATTAAAATTCATTTAGAATAAAGTAGTTCTTAGCAAAATGTACCACCCAAAGAAAGCCTATTTGGTGGCGAAAAAAACAAGATATAGATCATTTCATTGTGATAAATAGCTATAAAGTAATTGGCGAATAGAAGGAGTGCTGACTGGTGAAAATTGCTCTGGCCCAGAAGGGGAAAAAACCCTTATTAGGCAAATGGTTAAAGAGGAACTTTAACAAAAAGGAGAGAAAAAATAAATGAATACATTACAAAGTGAGACGTTAAAAAAATAGAAGAGAGATCAAGAAATGATGATAGATATTCTCTACGTAATTTGTTCATATTGTTTAAGTGAGCCCCTCTAGCCCATGGGCCCCAGTGCAGTCGCAACCTCTGCATCCCCTATGGCTACGCCACTGAAAGCTGCTGATCCTTCATGGCTGCCCCTCTGTATTATTTCCCATAATCCTCTGTTACTGGAAGCATGGTGCAGGGTGATACCGCTATCCTGCAGGAAGATAAAGCAGCTGATCCATCATGGCCCCCCCTCCATATTATTTCCCATAATCCTCTGTTACTGGAAGCATGGTGCAGGGTGATACCGCTATCCTGCAGGAAGATAAAGCAGCTGATCCATCATGGCCCCCACTCCATATTATTTCCCATAATCCTCGGTTACTGGGAGCATGGTGCAGGGTGATACCGCTATCCTGCAGGAAGATAAAGCAGCTGATCCATCATGGCTGCCCCTCTGTATTATTTCCCATAATCCTCTGTTACTGGAAGCATGGTGCAGGGTGTTACCGCTATCCTGCAGGAAGATAAAGCAGCTGATCCATCATGGCCGCCCCTCCATATTATTTCCCATAATCCTCTGTTACTGGAAGCATGGTGCAGGGTGATACCGCTATCCTGCAGGAAGATAAAGCAGCTGATCCATCATGGCCACTCCTCCATATTATTTCCCATAATCCTCTGTTACTGGAAGCATGTTGCAGGGTGATACCGCTATCCTGCAGGAAGATAAAGCAGCTGATCCATCATGGCCCCCCCTCCATATTATTTCCCATAATCCTCTGTTACTGGGAGCATGGTGCAGGGTGATACTGCTATCCTACAGGAAGATCACGTTGCTGATTCATCATCCGGCCCGGTCCGCCCATGATGCCAAGTGAGGCGACTTTCTCAGGCTGCAGAAGTCTGGGGACAGCACCAGGCAGAAACAGGAAGTGAAGAGAATGCCTGGCCAACCTATACTGGGGGCAACTGTACCTGGCTACCTACCTATAGTGGGAACAACTGTGCGTAGCTACCAATACTGGGGGCACCTACTGTATATCTGGCTACCTACCTGTACTGAGGGTGTATTTTGGGGGGTGCTCACTGCAGCTTTAACGCACGGTGCAAATTGTCAGTTGCTGTTGGCAGCGGGGGGGTTATTGGTTCGCATCCTCACAAGTTTGCCTCAGGCGGTAAAAAGTCTAAAACCGGCCCTGTCCATCGTGGCTGCTTCCTCCGTATCCTCTTCATAGACAATGATGAGAATATTCTGAGTGTTTATTCCTCTCTCTCGCCTCTTCTTGAAAATGGGTCAGAGATTTATCACCGCCCTCATTACTGCTGATCAAACACATCCGTGCAACCCCGATCCTCTAATTGTACTATCTTCCTCCGCTCGACATTTGTTCCCTTCATGCACAGAGACGCGTCACCCACAAATATCTCTCCCAACACACTTGACTTCATTATGACTTCTGATGCCTTTCAAGAACTGGAGGCTGCGAACAAGGTGTTGTGCTATTTATACAGCAGCCTGAGAGGCGATCGCTGAATGCTGATGGCAATCTCTTCATCGCTCATAACTGATCCCCCCCCCCCCCCGCAATCTCCCCTCCACTGATAGCTGATCCCCCTGCCATCTCCCCACCACTGATAGCTGATCCCCCTGCCATCTCCCCTCCACTGATAGCTGATCCCCCTGCCATCTCCCCTCCACTGATAGCTGATCCCCCTGCCATCTCCCCACCACTGATAGCTGATCCCCCTGCCATCTCCCCACCACTGATAGCTGATCCCCCTGCCATCTCCCCACCACTGATAGCTGATCCCCCTGCCATCTCCCCTCCACTGATAGCTGATCCCCCTGCCATCTCCCCACCACTGATAGCTGATCCCCCTGCCATCTCCCCTCCACTGATAGCTGATCCCCCCCACAATCTCCCCTCCACTGATAACTGATCCCCCCCCCCCCCGCAATCTCCCCTCCACTGAAAGCTGATCCCCCTGCCATCTCCCCTCCACTGATAGCTGATCTCCCCCCCACACAATCTCCCCTCCACTGATAACTGATCCCCCCCCCTGCAATCTCCCCTCCACTGATAGCTGATCCCCCCCCCGGCAATCTCCCCTCCACTGATAGCTGATCCCCCCCCCCCCCACAATATCCCCTCCACTGATAGTTGATTCCCCCTCCTCCCACAATCTCCCCTCTACTGATAGCTGATCCCCCTCTGCAATCTCTCCTCTACTGATAGCCAATAGCTGATTCCCCTCATCATCATGGCCAGTTTTGAAGCCACAAAGGCCATGGCCTAGGGCACCAGGAAGCAGGGGGCGGGAAGAAGGCTGGCACACTCAGGCAGTTAAATTGCCAAACTTGTAAAGCACAGCGGTCACAGACCCGGTCTATGGCCGCCCTGCTTCCACAGGGCAGAGCAGTCGAGCACAGAACAGGATGGGGGAAGCACAGGTCAGGGTAGCATAGGACAGGGGTGCTCTAGTCTAGACCAGGGGAGACACAGTGGGCAGGGCGGGGTTGACAGTGGGCCTTGGGGGGTAATCGGTAAAAATCCAGCTCTGATGATACCCTTTTGCTATCCTCTGTTTGCTGATCCCACTTTGCTGATAGCTGATCTGCTGCATGCTCTCCTGCTCTGTCTGTCATAAACCGCATGTGAGTAAACTCAGCAATTTGCAATGGAACATCAGAGAAATATTTTGACAGATGGAGGAATGGGACAGAAGATGTTTGTGTACCGTTCTATGAAAATAGATTAATAGAGGATTTCACAGGACAGCAAATATGGCTTAATGTTCTGGAATGTCTGCTCAATAATGTCAGGTTTCTGTTGTATTGTCGTTGTATGGCAGAAATCCATTATTTCTATGGAGGGACAGACCTGTGCAAAATGACATTACAGCAAAGCAATCCCACCAATCAGTGACTCCTATAATGAATGACTAATGTGTTTAAAGGACTTCCAAGGTGAAATGAAAAAAAAAACTGTGTTTTACTCACCTGGGGCTTCTTCCATCCCCAAGGAACAGTTTCCGTTCCTTGCCGCAGCGCCGGTCCTCTTCGGTGCACCCCCTGGCTGCCTGCAATGATTGAGACCAGCCGGCGTGGTTGACGGTATTGCACAGTCATTGTGCGTAGGCATGGGCGTAACTAGACTTGATAGGGCCCCCCTGCAAAAATGATAGAATGGGGTCCCTTTGTGTTACCGAAGAGCCGTGAGAAAATGCAATCACAATCGGTTTTCTTCTGCACCGATTGTGATTAACAGGACAATCCAAATTGGATGTGTAGCCCTAGCAGACTGCTGAGCCTTGGGTTCTCTGCCTTTTTTGTAGCTGATAGAGCTTTCTTTTCATGAAATATGATTGTTCTCTGATAAAGCCAATGTTTGTTTTCAAAAAACTGGTTTATTAAAAAGGACTCCCTATAGTGGGAACAACTGTGTGTAGCTACCAATACTGGGGGCACCTACTGTATATCTGGCTACCTACCTATACTGAGGGTGTATTTTGGGGGGTGCTCACTGCAGCTTTAACGCACGGTGCAAATTGTCAGTTGCTGTTGGCAGCGGGGGGGTTATTGGTTCGCATCCTCACAAGTTTGCCTCAGGCGGTAAAAGATGGGGGAAGCACAGGTCAGGGTAGCATAGGACAGGGGTGCTCTAGTCTAGACCAGGGGAGACACAGTGGGCAGGGCGGGGTTGACAGTGGGCCTTGGGGGGTAATCGGTAAAAATCCAGCTCTGATGATACCCTTTTGCTATCCTCTGTTTGCTGATCCCACTTTGCTGATAGCTGATCTGCTGCATGCTCTCCTGCTCTGTCTGTCATAAACCGCATGTGAGTAAACTCAGCAATTTGCAATGGAACATCAGAGAAATATTTTGACAGATGGAGGAATGGGACAGAAGATGTTTGTCTACCGTTCTATGAAAATAGATTAATAGAGGATTTCACAGGACAGCAAATATGGCTTAATGTTCTGGAATGTCTGCTCAATAATGTCAGGTTTCTGTTGTATTGTCGTTGTATGGCAGAAATCCATTATTTCTATGGAGGGACAGACCTGTGCAAAATGACATTACAGCAAAGCAATCCCACCAATCAGTGACTCCTATAATGAATGACTAATGTGTTTAAAGGACTTCCAAGGTGAAATGAAAAAAAAAACTGTGTTTTACTCACCTGGGGCTTCTTCCATCCCCAAGGAACAGTTTCCGTTCCTTGCCGCAGCGCCGGTCCTCTTCGGTGCACCCCCTGGCTGCCTGCAATGATTGAGACCAGCCGGCGTGGTTGACGGTATTGCACAGTCATTGTGCGTAGGCATGGGCGTAACTAGACTTGATAGGGCCCCCCTGCAAAAATGATAGAATGGGGTCCCTTTGTGTTACCGAAGAGCCGTGAGAAAATGCAATCACAATCGGTTTTCTTCTGCACCGATTGTGATTAACAGGACAATCCAAATTGGATGTGTAGCCCTAGCAGACTGCTGAGCCTTGGGTTCTCTGCCTTTTTTGTAGCTGATAGAGCTTTCTTTTCATGAAATATGATTGTTCTCTGATAAAGCCAATGTTTGTTTTCAAAAAACTGGTTTATTAAAAAGGACTCCCTATAGTGGGAACAACTGTGTGTAGCTACCAATACTGGGGGCACCTACTGTATATCTGGCTACCTACCTATACTGAGGGTGTATTTTGGGGGGTGCTCACTGCAGCTTTAACGCACGGTGCAAATTGTCAGTTGCTGTTGGCAGCGGGGGGGTTATTGGTTCGCATCCTCACAAGTTTGCCTCAGGCGGTAAAAGATGGGGGAAGCACAGGTCAGGGTAGCATAGGACAGGGGTGCTCTAGTCTAGACCAGGGGAGACACAGTGGGCAGGGCGGGGTTGACAGTGGGCCTTGGGGGGTAATCGGTAAAAATCCAGCTCTGATGATACCCTTTTGCTATCCTCTGTTTGCTGATCCCACTTTGCTGATAGCTGATCTGCTGCATGCTCTCCTGCTCTGTCTGTCATAAACCGCATGTGAGTAAACTCAGCAATTTGCAATGGAACATCAGAGAAATATTTTGACAGATGGAGGAATGGGACAGAAGATGTTTGTCTACCGTTCTATGAAAATAGATTAATAGAGGATTTCACAGGACAGCAAATATGGCTTAATGTTCTGGAATGTCTGCTCAATAATGTCAGGTTTCTGTTGTATTGTCGTTGTATGGCAGAAATCCATTATTTCTATGGAGGGACAGACCTGTGCAAAATGACATTACAGCAAAGCAATCCCACCAATCAGTGACTCCTATAATGAATGACTAATGTGTTTAAAGGACTTCCAAGGTGAAATGAAAAAAAAAACTGTGTTTTACTCACCTGGGGCTTCTTCCATCCCCAAGGAACAGTTTCCGTTCCTTGCCGCAGCGCCGGTCCTCTTCGGTGCACCCCCTGGCTGCCTGCAATGATTGAGACCAGACGGCGTGGTTGACGGTATTGCACAGTCATTGTGCGTAGGCATGGGCGTAACTAGACTTGATAGGGCCCCCCTGCAAAAATGATAGAATGGGGTCCCTTTGTGTTACCGAAGAGCCGTGAGAAAATGCAATCACAATCGGTTTTCTTCTGCACCGATTGTGATTAACAGGACAATCCAAATTGGATGTGTAGCCCTAGCAGACTGCTGAGCCTTGGGTTCTCTGCCTTTTTTGTAGCTGATAGAGCTTTCTTTTCATGAAATATGATTGTTCTCTGATAAAGCCAATGTTTGTTTTCAAAAAACTGGTTTATTAAAAAGGACTCCCTATAGTGGGAACAACTGTGTGTAGCTACCAATACTGGGGGCACCTACTGTATATCTGGCTACCTACCTATACTGAGGGTGTATTTTGGGGGGTGCTCACTGCAGCTTTAACGCACGGTGCAAATTGTCAGTTGCTGTTGGCAGCGGGGGGGTTATTGGTTCGCATCCTCACAAGTTTGCCTCAGGCGGTAAAAGATGGGGGAAGCACAGGTCAGGGTAGCATAGGACAGGGGTGCTCTAGTCTAGACCAGGGGAGACACAGTGGGCAGGGCGGGGTTGACAGTGGGCCTTGGGGGGTAATCGGTAAAAATCCAGCTCTGATGATACCCTTTTGCTATCCTCTGTTTGCTGATCCCACTTTGCTGATAGCTGATCTGCTGCATGCTCTCCTGCTCTGTCTGTCATAAACCGCATGTGAGTAAACTCAGCAATTTGCAATGGAACATCAGAGAAATATTTTGACAGATGGAGGAATGGGACAGAAGATGTTTGTCTACCGTTCTATGAAAATAGATTAATAGAGGATTTCACAGGACAGCAAATATGGCTTAATGTTCTGGAATGTCTGCTCAATAATGTCAGGTTTCTGTTGTATTGTCGTTGTATGGCAGAAATCCATTATTTCTATGGAGGGACAGACCTGTGCAAAATGACATTACAGCAAAGCAATCCCACCAATCAGTGACTCCTATAATGAATGACTAATGTGTTTAAAGGACTTCCAAGGTGAAATGAAAAAAAAAACTGTGTTTTACTCACCTGGGGCTTCTTCCATCCCCAAGGAACAGTTTCCGTTCCTTGCCGCAGCGCCGGTCCTCTTCGGTGCACCCCCTGGCTGCCTGCAATGATTGAGACCAGACGGCGTGGTTGACGGTATTGCACAGTCATTGTGCGTAGGCATGGGCGTAACTAGACTTGATAGGGCCCCCCTGCAAAAATGATAGAATGGGGTCCCTTTGTGTTACCGAAGAGCCGTGAGAAAATGCAATCACAATCGGTTTTCTTCTGCACCGATTGTGATTAACAGGACAATCCAAATTGGATGTGTAGCCCTAGCAGACTGCTGAGCCTTGGGTTCTCTGCCTTTTTTGTAGCTGATAGAGCTTTCTTTTCATGAAATATGATTGTTCTCTGATAAAGCCAATGTTTGTTTTAAAAAAACTGGTTTATTAAAAAGGACTCAGCTGGAACTCCACCCCAGTCCATCTTATCACCATCATGAACGCATGCTGCTAGCCTGAGGACCATCTTGTATGAACTCTGACCCAGAACAAAGGATTTTAACTTGCTTCCACAAAGAGACATATTTCATCTGAACTTGAGTATTTGTTTATTTTCTTTCCTTTTATTTTTACACTGGGTTACTTTTCTCTTTAATCGTTAATTTTAAAGAGACTCTGTAACAAAATTTTCAGCCTTATTTCTTCTATCCTATAAGTTCCTATACCTGTTCTAATGTTCCATACAAAAGAAGGCAGAGGCACTGCTATTGCAAAGTGGGTACCTTTAATCCACGGTGTAGCGACACATGGGGGTATACAGTGGGGGCCGTCCCTCACCCCCACTGTATACCCCCATGTGTCGCTACACCGTGGATTAAAGGTACCCACTTTGCAATAGCAGTGCCTCTGCCTTCTTTTGTATGGAATACTGCACGACTTGTCTCTGAGCTGCACGCTTGAGTTTGGGGTACACAATCCGGTGAGTCCCAGCAGTCTGTTCTCCACATCTAGTGCCAGTCTTTTCTCTTTGCATATTACCTGCACAGTGGCTGTATTATCTCTGTTATATAATCTAGTCTTCTTTCCTTTGTCAGCTTTGTCGGCTCAGGCAGGAATGTGCTGCTCTGTTGTGATAGGTAGAAGTTATACACACCCTCTCCACGCCCCCTCCAGGCTCTGTATGAGTCACAGACTGAGCTTCTCTCAGCCTATCACATGCTGGTTAGCAGCCATGTCATTTGTTTGTAAACACTGCCTAAAACTGGCAATTACAAGCCAGGATTGCAGCAGGGAGTGGCAGAAACAGCACAGAGGGGCCCAGGAGAACATAATGAATAGAATGGTATGCTTTTTATTGTAAGAATTTTAGAGTACAGAGTCTCTTTAATGATTTTATGTATATATTAATTATTTATATTGCATTTATAAATATAAAAGACTTCTAACGTCACTACTTATTATCAGCTACACCTAGGGCTCGATTCACCAAGCGGTGCAAACCCAGTTTTTGCGCGCCCTTGCGGTTGCGCGCGGACAGGCGTACGCCGTGGCTCGCGATGTGCGGACTCGCGCGGAAACCGTGTGTTCGCGCGCTATATTGCACACGCGCGAAGAGCGTTGTGTTTCGCGTGAACCGGGGCTCTTCACGCGAAGTACTGCTCTTCGCGCGATGCCTGCACATTTGAAAATCTCGCCGGCGTGTGCTCGCGTGCACGCGTGCTCTTGTGCGCGCGTTCGGCGGCTTCGCGCGCGCGCGTTCGGCGGCTTCGCGCGAAAATGTGTGCAATTACATGTAATTAATTCTATTGGTGATTTCAATTGAGCTATTTAGTGTGTGTATTAAAGGATTAGTTGGAGGCTGCTTTTTTGTGGGTTGACATGGATGCAAACAGGAGGAGAAGCTTGCGCCTTTCTTCCCAGGTGCAGTCGCCCACCCCTGCTCGTCATGGCCGTAGTGGCCGATCAGATCGGCCTGGCTCTGACCGCAGCCGCAGTCCCCGTCGCCACAGTCCCCATCGCAGCAGTCCCAGTCCCCGTCGCACCAGTCCCAGAGGTGGCAGTTACCGCCACCGCAGTCCTAGCCCCCATCCTGGCACCTCCGGCACTCAGAGGAGCTCGCACCAGACCACCAGCCAAGAGCCCCGGAGAAGGGGTATCCGGTTCTCTGAGGCCGAGAACTTGGCCCTCTGTGAGGAGGTAGTGCTGAGGTTCGATGACCTCTACGGTCGAAATTCCGGCAAGACCGATGTGGCCACAAAGAACCGCCTTTGGCGAATTATTTGCGCCGAAGTGTGCGCTGTTGACCATCAGCAGCGTACCGAGCAGCAATGCCGCAAGCGCTTTGCGGATATAAAGCTGAGGCTGCGGAAGAAGTTGTCCAAGCTGCGGCAATACGCGTAAGTTTTGAAAGCATGTATATTTTTTACAACAATGTTAGTTAATTAACCATGTGCTAAACTACAATAATGGTCAATTTAATTGGTGGCATGTATATTATTTGTCTTCCACAGCGGAAGCAACAAATATGTCGTAGTGTAATTGCTGTTGGCCATCCATGGTTAAAGTAAATTTGATCCAATCTTAACCGTTTATATGTAGTATAATGGGCAATGCAATGCATAAACCCTTTTTTTTTATCTTTGCGGCCTGGCACATAGCAAAACCAGCTATCACATCCACTAAATGCTAGAATATGTTTCAAGGGAATCTGAGATGTGCAAATTTGTGTGAAGTGTAAGCTTTGCGATATATCTGGGGTGTTAAAGGCCCATAAGCCGGGATTGCTATCACCAGTATTGGCAACTCAGCCCTTTAATTAGTGTCATATGTAAGTTATACCGGTTCAGGGGCTATTTGGACATAATCAGTGCCTTAACTGCATCCACCTAGCCCCAAAACAAGCATAATTCATGTGTCATTAATTAAAGGGATGAGTTGCCAACACTGGCTCCCACGCCGCCATCCTCCACTTCCTGGATGGTCGTTACCGGCTCCAGTTATTTTTGTGGGACGCGGAAAATTGTCTGCATCACAGGGGCCCACTCCATACCCAATCGCAGGCGGCTGCGCAGTAAGCTGTGTCATGTGTTTGGATATGGAGGGCGCCCCGTGTGATGTGGTACATTGGCCGCATCTGTCCGCTGACTGGCGGACATGACGGACCCTTGTACCGGCGGATCCAAACAACAAAGGACGGCGTTGTGGGAGTGATCCGTGTGTATGGGGCTGGAAGTTATGTATACAATCTTTTGCTATTGACTCTGGTTCCCTTTAATAGGTTTTGGTTATGTTTTGTGTAGCGCTTCACCTAGCGTTTAGTGTTTTTATGAAGAGTCTTAAGGCTCATACACACATCAGACTATAGTGTTTTGGAAATGAAAGTTCACAGACCAATCTTACCACCCTTCATGTAGTATGACAGCCATACTCTACACACTCTTTTCTATGGAGCAGAACTCCACATCAGATAAAAATCGTTGAAAGATGCTGCACACACAGATGCTGTACACACCCAAAAGATCACTATCTGCAAAAGAGGTGTTTTTGCAAAAATGCATTCCTGAAAATTGCAATGATCGTCGATGAGATTGGCAGATCAGCATACACACGATTTAGCTGTCATTCATCTGCAGATCAAGCAATCTTCCGCAGATTGGAAAATCCATCCTGGTGGATCTGATCTGCAGATGAATGTCAGTGAAATCATGTGTGTATGGTGTTCTGCATATCTCATTGACTATTTTAGCAATTTGCAGGAATGGATATTTTGCAGGAGCAGATCTTTGCCAGCTACTGATCTTTTGAGTGTGTGCAGCATCTTGCAAAGATTTCGGTCTGATGGGGAGTTCAGCTCCATACAATAGACTGTCAAGGTATGGCTCTCATACTACATGAAGGGTGCTAAGATTGGTGTCTGATCTTTCATTTTCCAAAGACTATAGTCTGATGTGTGTACGCACCTTTATTTGTTTGAGATTTCAAACATTCTTAAAGGGCCAAATCTCTGCTCAGCATGAGTTGCACCATTTGCACTCAGGGAAAAAAGCTAGTGGTTTGACACAATCCGCTACCCAATGTAGCGAGTGGCAGTGGTCACACTGCTGCATTAGCATTTTTTTAAAAACGCTGTGGTTTGTTGGCGATGAGTGCTCCTCAAGTAGCGTTGGTGATTACTGTGGATAGAATGCTAATTGCGATTGTTCATAAACCGTGTTAAGTGATGTTTTTGTCTGAATGGCCGCCAAAGCACTCCCGCAAAAGGCTACCGATAATGTGCGCCATTTTGCCATTATAAGTGTGAATGAGCCCAGCTTCTCGATCCCTAAATTGTGACAACCAGCTCCCAAGTGGTTATTTTTCTGAGTGTTAGATTTGCTGAGCATACTTTTTGTGCGGATTTGCAGGATGAAATGGCGTTGCAAATCCAAATGGCAATTGCTTTTCAATGTACAGTATGCTATTGTGTTTGAGCTACTATACTCATTATAGTACATCGCAATTGCATACAGCTCTATTGCATACAAAACGCTGCAGGATGACCATTGCAGGGTTACCAACATCGCATCGCTATTGGCTCACACAAAGGCCCTTTTGCCACTCGCCTGCACTGTGCATTTTTTTGGCCAAAGGCAAGGTACATGCAGCAAATGGAAACTGCAGCAGCAATTTCTTAGGGCCGTTCTCCACTAGCAATCACTAGCGTTCACGCTGAACGCTAGCGATTGCTGTATCTCGAATGTTATAGAAAGTTCAGGCCATTGCGTTCCCGATGTTATGCTGTAGTGCCTAGCAAAATGGAGGGAAATTTGGATCCATGCCGCTATTGCGTTTGCTGCAAAAGCAAACCACGGTAGTGGAAATAACCTACCGCCATTCATATGTTATTTTCCAAACCCTAGTGATTGTACAATCAGTAGCGCTTTTCCATTTGCCACTTCACCTAGCGCAAATGCGCTAGCGGAAAACGTCCCCAAGTGCCATCCGCTTGACATGCAATGTTGGTAAAAGCACAATTGGTGGCCTGCCGCATTTGGTATGCGATTGAGCTGTACTCTAATGAGTAGAGTAGGTCACTTGCAATCGCATAGTGGCAATTGTAAGCCAATCGCTATTACATTTAATTGTGAAAAACAGCCCTTGCAAATTGCTGCTGCAGTTTCCATTTTTTTAATGTACCTTGCCATTTGCAATCACAAGCAAATTGCAGGGTAGTGGAAAAAGGACCTAAGTGTTGTGACCCACCCCACTCAGATTCTGCCCTTTAGCAGTTCCCTTGTATACGACATGCAATTGTAAGCCACACATGTCAAGATGGATAACGAAGTTAATGGTATTTTGCAGTGTGAATTTGCAATGGTATTGTGGAAATGTTTGCTGTTTGACTGCCTGCACCAGCATGCATCCAGTTTTGATGATATGTCATATAGTTGTGTTTAGTGTCTTAATAAAAGCACTATGCAAAACAGAAATCTGCCTTCTTAAAACAGAAGGTATGTGCAATTATTTAGTTTGGAGTGAGCATACGAGGTCTCCCCCATTGCATCACGGTTGAATATGCCAATCGTTGCTTTGTTGTCCCTGTAAGCTAGCCGCACCTCCAGAACCACTGCAATGCAATGATGTGTCATCTTGTTAATTGTTCCGAGCCACATTAATGTTGCATGTGTCCAGCATCTTTGTGTCCATCCTCTTTCTAAGTTTTGTATGTGAGGTGGAGTTCAGCTCCATAGTCTAGACTCTGAAGGTATGTCTCTCATACTACATGGAAGGGGGTAATATTGGTCTGTGAGCTTTCATGTGGCTCACACTTTGAACTGACATGTGTACACACATTAAAGGCTGCAGTAGTGTGTTAATTCGACATTACAAAGGTGCATGCAGTATGTGTCGGGTTTAAGTGAAGAGTGAAGCATGTGAAGTGCATGTTGAATGTTTGCCACTGGATCACAGTCACACAGACAGGATTATCAGGATAGTGCAGACAGTTTAGTTGTAGTGGTCTAATTATTATTTGTTGTTTTTTGTTTGTTCAACATAGCCTTGGTACCGGTGGTGGTCCCCCCGCATCACTGACGTTATTGGATTATGAGCAGGTGATCGAGCCACATTTGATGACGGACGCCCTGCATGGCATCCGGGGTGGGTACGATGCGGACGTGCCAACCTCAGCAGCTTCCGATGAGGGTAATTCATGATGCTGTTTTCTTGGAAAGTGAACACGTGTTTGAGTATGCTTATGTAGAGTGACCAGACGTCCCAGATTGCCCGGGACACGTCCCGGATTCGGGGTCCGCTGTCCCAGGCTTAATGAGGTCCCGGGAAACGTCCCGCTTTCAGCAGCGGGACGTCCCGGCCTCGGGACTCTGGCCACTCTCTCCTCAATGAACTGGCAGCGGCGTCTATAGACGCCGTGCCAGTTCATTGCCCGCAGCCCCGCTCCAGCCTCCTCTTCCGGTGTCTGTTTCCGACACCAGCAGGCGAGCAGGGCTACGGCAAGATGGCTGCCGAAGCCCTGTACTGAAGACCTATTTGTGTCACTAGTACAGGGCTTCGGGCGCCATCTTGCCGTAGCCCTGTCAGCGTGGGAGAGAAGAGCAGGAGGAGGAAGACGGTCCCGGGACGGAGCAGCGCGCCAGAGGCCGGACACTTCTGCCAGGTGAGTAAATGCTTTCTTTTCCAGGTGAAATGTTTGCCCGCATTGTTTCTTTTCCAGGTGAAATGTTTGCCCGCATTGTTTCTTTTCCAGGTGAAATGTTTGCCCGCATTGTTTCTTTTCCAGGTGAAATGTTTGCCCGCATTGTTTCTTTTCCAGGTGAAATGTTTGCCCGCATTGTTTCTTTTCCAGGTGAAATGTTTGCCCGCATTGTTTCTTTTCCAGGTGAAATGTTTGCCCGCATTGTTTCTTTTCCAGGTGAAATGTTTGCCCGCATTGTTTCTTTTCCAGGTGAAATGTTTGCCCGCATTGTTTCTTTTCTGGTGAAATGTTTGCCCGCATTGTTTCTTTTCTGGTGAAATGTTTGCCCGCATTGTTTCTTTTCTAGTGAAATGTTATTGTTTGCCCGCATTGTTTCTTTTCTGGCGAAATGTTTGCCTGCAGTGCGTTTCTTTTCTGGCGAAATGTTTGCCCGCAGTGCGTTTCTTTTCTGGCGAAATGTTTGCCGCATTGCGTTTCTTTTCTGGTGAAATGTTTGGCCGCAGTGCGTTTCTTTTCTGGTGAAATGTTTGCCCGCAGTGCGTTTCTTTTCTGGCGAAATGTTTGCCCGCATTGCGTTTCTTTTCTGGCGAAATGTTTGCCCGCAGTGCGTTTCTTTTCTGGCGAAATGTTTGCCCGCATTGCGTTTCTTTTCTGGTGAAATGTTTGGCCGCAGTGCGTTTCTTTTCTGGTGAAATGTTTGCCCGCAGTGCGTTTCTTTTCTGGTGAAATGTTTGGCCGCAGTGCGTTTCTTTTCTGGTGAAATGTTTGCCCGCAGTGCGTTTATTTTGTACTGACATGTTGCCCGCAGTGCGTTTATTTTGTACTGACATGTTGCCCGCATTGCGTTTATTTTGTACTGACATGTTTGCCCGCATTGCATTTATTTTATACTGACATGTTGCCTATTGCGTTTATTTTCTGGTGTCCGGGGTAACTGTTACTGCATTTATTATTTAATGGTCATAGATGGCTATGTTTGCTGCTTTGTGGTTACGGTATACTATTAGCATCACACAGTTTCTGCACACCCATGATACAAAGTCTCGTTTGTCCACATCATGGCGTAAACACTGCTTTCTTATGCCTCGCTGTTACATCATTACGTTAGCTCCGCCCATACAATGTCATGGCCACGCCCATTTTTCGGCCCCTCCCCCAGTCTTCGCCGCTGCGTGCTCCTCACTCCTTCCCACTTTTCGCCCCCCCCCGTCCCAGGTTGGACCCACAAAAATATGGTCACTCTAGCTTATGACATTTATAATGCTTTTTTTCTCTATGTCAAAATTGTAGGTGAAGGTGGGTCTGGCCTTCAGGCTCATGCTGGATTGTCACCTAGCATCCCACAATCAGTAGAGGGCCCATCACGTTCTGCCCAAAATCCTGGTGAGTTTCCAGTGTATGTAGAAACTGCTGTTAAACAAGGCAGTGAAGGAGCAGCCTGTGTTGCCTAGTGTCCTAACCTTTGTGTTCCTCTTCCTTTTGTGTAGCTGTTGTTCACTCTGCTGCTGCCGCCTCTGGGACTGATGCAGGACTGTCTTTGGTGCCAGTCCAATCTGTGGCCTTAGGCCCCCCCGGACCAAGTGCTGGTGAGTTTGCAGTGTATGTAGAAACTGCTGTTAAACAAGGCAGTGAAGGAGCAGCCTGTGTTGCCTAGTGTCCTAACCTTTGTCTTCCTCCTCCTTTTGTGTAGCTGATGTGCGCTCTTCCTCTGCCTCTGGGAGTGATGCTGCAGTGGTTTTGCTGACCCTCCAATCTGTGGACTTATCTCCGGCAGGAGCAAGTGCTGGTGAGTTTCCTGTGTATGTATAAACTGCTGTTGAACAAGGCAGCCGAGGAGCTGCCTGTGTTGCCTTTTGTCCTAACCTTTCTATGTGTGCTCCTTTTTGTGTAGCTCATGTGATTTCTGGGTCCAGTGTGGATGAGGGCCTGCAGTCTGACCCATGGCAACATGAGGAGGCTTCACATGGAGCAGCAAGTGGTGGTGAGTTTTATGTGTTAGCATATGTCCTTCAGGCAAAGGGATATGAAGAGGGTTTTGCTGGCTAACATATCTTCCTTGTGAAAACACTGTGACAGTGTAGCATGTGGCCGGTGGAGAGGTGTGTGGGTAATGTTCCGAGTCAATACATCTCAAAGCATGCAGCTAATCTGCCACAAAGGACCTTTCAATGGCTCTTGAATGGCAAGTGACACATGGGTTGGTGAGGTAGTGAGTGCACATGAGCATATACGCCTTTGTTAAGGATTTGCTAGTGCCTGAGTCCATTATTTTTCTTGTATGATCTACAATGCTCCATGTCCAACCACACCTACATGGCATGGCATTTTGCAGGGACTATCAATTTTGACCAATAGGAATGCTGCAATTGGAGGTTAGATGTTGTAATTCACATTGAAAGAAGGAATCTCAGAATCCAAACATTAATCCTCTACATGGTGTTTGCTTTGGTGTAAGATATGTTGTTGGTATTGTGAAATAAACAGACAACATTGACTATGAAGTTTCAGCAATGCATTGGTACTGACCTTGGGTGTGTGAAGCCTCATCAGCCTTCAGAGGCTTCCCACCTTTTCCTCTGTCGTTGGTGGTGCAGGGCAGGGAACCCAGAGCTGACCATTTGTTTATTTGGGCAATGTTACCCTTGTGCCCCTCCAGTGGGGGCACTTTAGTGATGATTATAATTGTGATTGTTGTGAATAGGCATTTTCCATGCTTCACACTGTAGTATGCTGGCCACTTTTGTCTGAGCATTACAGTTGCTGCATGGCGAATGCCTATTGTAGTCAATTTCTGTCAAAGAGGACCCGTACTGTGCATGTGGTTGCGTGTGCTAGGTTCCGAGGTCAATAGCAGTTGGTTGAGGAGGATAGTGTCCACCACCATGGGACGGAGGAGGGGAGAAACGGTCAATAGGATCCAAAGCCTTGATACACCACAGGTGGTTCCCCCCCCCCCATGGTAATGTTTGTGCCAGACTGGTTCACTGTAACCACCATGGAGGTTGTGCATGTACTTTACAGTGCAAAGCACATACAAATGAGATATCTATTTTGTCTGTATGTGCTTCACACTGTAAAGTCCATGGCCAGCCTCCATGGTGGTTACATTGAAGCAGTATATATGTATGTCGATGTCTCCAATCAAGGCAATTGTTAAGATAATAGTACCATGTACCTGAGTCTGCAAACCTTACATTAAAGGGTGGCAAAAGGAACAGCTGGCATATACTGGTATATTTGAGAGCACATCCAAACAACAGATCACTCAGGGCAAACATTTGATGATACCGGGATTGTATGGCTGGCTTCACTGGCAACAGAATGTGATTGTATTTCAGTATGAAAATGATCAATATCTGTGGAGATGCTGCCCATGCCTTGTGGTTTCCACAGACACCACTCATACATTACCTGCTCTGCTGAGCGGTAGTCCCCCTCTGTCCCTGTTGCTTCTTCTCTGCGCTGGCCTCCAGCTGCACTTATTGCTGCTTTACTTTTAAACAGAGGGTGGTGTAGTGTGTCAAGTTTGTGCGGTGGCAGGAAGTTAGATGAAGCTGCAGTCAAGTGCTGCCCAAAAAGCTGGGGGGGGGACACAGGGTGACTTGTGCTGTCAGTAGCCGGGAATGTTTTGCTGCTACTGTCATCCATCTGAGTGCCACTATAGAGCCACTCCCAAAGGCCCCGGCAATTTTTGCAATTTTATGCATGGATTGATTGAAAGTAAAGATTTGACTACAACAATGGTGTAGGCAGTGTTTGGCCACTGATTTCACAGCATATTCCATCACACTCAGGGATGCAGCTGTATATAACCGGCACTATAGTTTTGTGATTTGTGGCCTTCAAAAGTCAATAGCATTTCCTTTGGAACTAAATAACAGTTGCATGAATTTGCTGTTTGTGTGTCCCTAATATTTAGTGCAACTGCCCCTGAAGAAGCATGTAGATCATGTGCTGTGGTCAAAGTTAACAAGGATTTGAGACATCTCATTTGACCATGAAGACAGCCAAATACATCATCAGCACTGTTAAGCAACTGTTATTGTTTACAAGGAAGCATCCATATTAGTCCATATCCCTCTCAATCTGGTTTTCCTTTAAAGCCACATCACACGCTTTGCAATTTAATGCAGTACATGAACTTTCGGGTCATGAAACGTGTTTCTTTGTATTAAACATTGCGGGCCATTGTGACAGTATGTAAATGCAAAAGTGATGGTTTGTATTTGTTTTCTGTTCATTTTCAACTATAGCTCACACTGACTCGAATCATGATGTTGTCATTGTGTTTGAGCCTGTGCATGCTGACCCTATTTTTTTATTTCTTGTATTTGTAATGTCTTGTTTTTTGGGAAAGGTTGTTTGGGTTGTTGCAAACTTCTACTTAGAAACCATTTACTCTTTTCTTCCTAGGTGATGAAATGTCACTGCATAGTGGTCCGGATGGGATGGGTGAATGCCCAGGGCCAAACCTCAACCTACATGTCTCTGCCGAATCACACAGCACTATACCTATTCTGTCACCAACTTCTGACCAGGCCAGCTCCGGCACCTCCTCCCATTCCACAAATTACACGCGGGCCGACTATAATAACGACCGGTGGCATTCCCGGCAGTTTCTTCAGGCCCAACAGGAATATCGGGGACTCATGGAGGAACACATGACCCGCTTCCACCAGGACTTTGTGAACTTACATCGTACTGCTACGGACATGGAGGGAAGTGTGCAGAGACTGGCCAATGCCGGAGTGGGCCTTGAGGCGATCCACCTGCGTTTGGCCGAGGGTCTGGATCGCCAGAACTTAATTCAGAGCCGGATGGCTCGGGTTGGGGAAACCCAAAATCTGATCTTGGCACGGTTGGCTGATGGTCTTGAGCGGCAAAACCTCACTCAAGCCAGAATGGCTGAAGCCATAGAAAGGCAGAATGAAATAGCTGAAAGGCAGAATCAAATATCTGAACGGCAGAATCATTTGCTCAACCAAATATTGAATAAATAATTTTTTTGGCCACACATTGCAGTTCCATTTATTTTTTTTGGGGGGGTATACCTTATTAAGAGTGTTAAATATTTAAAAAACATGCATCTTATTAGGTTCATACATGAGTGTCCTTTGAAGAGTACTTTATTGTTCAAACCAAACAATTCATACTGAGGTATGGCCACCAATAGATTAGTTGACATTGTGTAGGGCGACTTGTTTTTCCAAATTTTTTATAGAAGATTCACTATGTCCTTAGTTACACATTGACTATTGGAATATTATAATGCTGTCTGAGTGTGAAGTTCTCAGCCATCATTGTAGTTGGCCGCTTGGTACTGTGACCATGCCAATAGGTTATGTATAACAAGTTGACCACACACTGCAGAAAGCATTGGCCTGAAGGCCCACAAACAGTGAAATGTATGTAAATTAAAAACAGTCTCACTTTAATGTATGTTGCCTGAGAATACATGCACTGTTGGTGGCCCGTGTGGCGAGGGAGTTTGAACTGTGCATTATGCTGGATACACACGGTGCGTTTGCGCACTCCATTTTCCCGTCAATTGGTTTTTTTCAAACATGGCCAATGAGGAAAATGGAGTGCGCAAACGCACCGTGTGTATCCAGCATGAGCTGTTTGGATAAAGAGAATGAGGCCAGTAATGTAACCAGAATCTCCTGATCATGTGTAGTGAAGGAAGCCTAAGTTGTAGCAACTATAGAACAACAACACAATGCTGACCACAAGTGTAGAATTAGAAAGATATATTTTCAAATTTCCCATTAAAATAAAAACAAAAGCCGAAGAGGCAAAAATATAAAACTATATACACACACAATAAATAACTATATACACACTATATACAAATATATACACAATATATACAAATATATACACACACACTATACAAATATATACACACACAATATCAAAATATATACAAATATATACACACACAATACAAAACTAGATAGACACAATAAGAAACTATATACAGCAGATGAACCTAACAAAATTTTTAAACCAAACTATTTACATCAGTCCGAGTCGGACAGGGCCCCCTGCAACGTCGCAGCCAGCTGGGCCAATTGCCTGGCAATGGCTGCCAAATCCAAACGTCCTTAAAAAAAAACACCACAAAACCAAAGTTAGCTTAAAAACAATATGCATGACAACTGGCAGGAAGTAATAATAATGGGTAAACTTACTGCGGCGTCTTCGGCCAGGTTGTGGAGCTGCAGCTGGTGCTGGGGGGCCTTCCGGGGCCACACCCACATCCGGTTGGGCTCCCAGGCCTTCGGCCTCCAGATCTGGTGGCACAACTTCAGGTGGGTCTTGGGCTGGCCCACCTTCTTCCCCCACATCCCCCGGAGGTGGCTGGTCAGGAGCCTCGTCCGAGTTGTGGTCATCGCTGGGATCCCCGCGGTGTCGGCGGGGTGGCATTTCTGCATCTATACCGACCAAAATAAAAACATACCTACTTAAGGGCCATGCAACATGAAAGGTGGTAACTTTTTTGTTTCTTGGCTAAGGGTTACCAGCCATTATATAGTAACGAGCCAGCAATACAGCCATACAGAATGCTACCCCCCCCCCCCCCCCTAATAGTGGGTCTCAAAGCAGACATGTGCCAGATATGTACAGCTATTATTAAGGATTCCATCATCCTGTAGGTCCGTTCTTGGATCATTAAGGGGCCTGTGGCAACTGGTACTTAAGTGTTTAATCCACTTAAGGGTGATCAGCACTGTTTAACACCACACAATTCGTAGACCTCTTGATTGTGTAAAGAAGTATATTGGTAACTAGATGTAACATTACACAATGCTTACCAAATGTACTATGACATTGTGCAGAATCTATGTCGTATAAGGCAACTTGATTCAATGAATTACGTAGCCATTTCCCTTACATTATTTCAAACTGGTATGAGTGTCCGAAAAATATTTAATCATCAGTGGGGCCAAATACAATAATCAGCCATCAATCAAACCTCGCCTATAACGTTTCTCCCTGTTGGTTTGCTTTATCAATGCACATGGATGTGTGTGAAATAATTTGTATCTTCCCACAAAGCAAGTTATGGTTTGAGAATGATGCTGCAGAGAACACACCTGTAGTACTGGTGTATGGCCAATCACACAAACACTCGCTGCTATATCTGTAGTGCTATTTAATGGTTACATGCAATGGTGTGTCCAAGGCAGTGGCATCGCTAAGGAGCTGTGGGCCCCGATGCAAGTTTTACAATGGGGCCCCCCAAGCACTCTATACATAACAATTGATAGGGCGCACCAAAACCTGCCAATGGCAACCACAGATTCAGAGGTGCAAGAAGGGGATGGGGATCAGTTCATTAATGATTACTACTATTCAAAGTATCTATAGAAGTGATTATTATGATCACAGGACCAATAGAGAGCTAATACTGTAGTTGAGGGTGGGCCCTTCGGGGCCCCTCTGGCCCAAGGGCCCCGATGCGGTCGCTCCCACTGCACCCCCTATTGCTACGGCCCAGGTCAAAGGCATGAAGGGATCTGCTTGGCCTATAACGAATATTGACCATTTCTTACACAACAGTCTATCAAACATAGGTTTCAACATCACTTTAATGCTAAGAGATGCATGCTCGTTCCTGTGCTGTAGGTAATGAGCCCACATAAAACCTACCCATGCAATATGCATTGAGGCTCCTTTGGTCCACAATTTGGGCCACATAAACACACAAAAAAACATGGCACACACACTAATTACATAGGGAGCGGTAAATTACAGATATGTTACCAGCGGCCATCCATCAGAATGCTGATCGTTCATATACATTACTTACCAGGAACATGCTCCCGGCGGACCTCTCGGACGAAGCTCCGCTCCCGACGCTTCATGTCGGACCACCTCCGTTGGATCTGGGGAATGCTGTGGTGGCCCCGGAAGTTCTGGCGGAGCTCACGCTGCAGCTCCTCCATGACCCGCCTTTTGGCATACATGTCCGTCATGCCATCATAGTTGGTACGGAGTAGTTTCTGTAAGAGAAACAAGATTTGGATTAAATTATCATTTCAAATGAAAGTATAGCTGAGATAGACATGTGTATGTACAGTGGGTAGCACACAAATAACCAACTATGCTGTGTTCCTTATCGCTTTCTGTGTCTGAAAGAGTGACATATGTGGTATTTTAAGTGGGTGACTCACTCCTGAGTCTGTACTGACACTGATTGGATTGTTGTTAACTGTAATAGAATGTATTTTATTATAACTCATTATCTGGATAGTAAGTAGTTAATATTAATTTGCTGGTTGCAGTGAGGCAACTCGCACTTGCTGTCTGCGTCTGAAATGAGTGAGCCACTTAAACAACAAATTTTTAAAGCACATAATGCGAACAAACACAGCATTGTTGTGTGTATGCTACACACTGTACATTACACATGTTTGACATGAGACTTTGGGGATCTTTATGTTGGCTAATGCAAATAATGTTAATTGGTGAAGTTAATACATACATTTCCGAAAATGTCACCCCGTCTGTTTGACCAAATAGTCCAAGTTTGGTTAAGTTACACAAACATTACCCACACACAACCAATTCCTCATATTTGATTGAGGACCTTTTCTCAGTGTCAGCTTGGCAGTGATACAGTAACCAAGATAAGGAGTTATGTTGGCTGCTGCTAGCGTGCCATTACCACCGCCCACAACCATTACATACAAACTATTACTGCCTAAGGGCTCGTTTCCACTATCGCGAATCTGCATGCGTCCAACGCATGCAGATCCGCACATGTAATACAAGTGGATGGGCCTGTTTCCACTGTAGCGTTGTTGAGGTGCGTTTTTTTCAGCGTGAAAAAAACGCACAAAAGAGCCAACGATTTCGCCTGCGTCGGGAATCCGTGCGAATCGCCGCTAATGTATTTAATAGTAAAAACGCATGCGTTTGTTACATGCGTTTTTACCCGCGATTTCGCGTGCGATTTCGCACCTTTTTCAATTTTATTTAGCCCTGGCAGTGTCATGGTTAATTTCGCATGGCACCCTGCCATGCGAAATCGCAGGCGAAATCGAGGGTAAAAACGCATGTGGAAACGCATCCGCATGCGTTTTTACAAGCGTCGGAATGCGGCCGAAATCGCGTCGCAACAGTGGAAACAAGCCCTAAATAACACTTCACAAATCCCACCCAAGTCATCACTACAAGGAGGGTAGAGTGATCTGTCGCCACAGTATTACTACGATCAGGCTACTAGTCACAAACATCATTTACAACACAGGACACCAAGGGAGAATAGGTTTGTGGTGGTGGGGCCCTCAGTGACTTAATAGCCTAAGTGGCCTCAAGCCCTTCTCACACACACATACATTCATCCAAAGGTTGCTACAGGGGCATGAGTATTAATGTAATGGGTTAGAAACCCTTGCCTTCAGCAACTCCACATACCATGGTGTGGAAATTGTGTTGTGTGTGGCATTGACAAATGTTTCACCAAGTTGGTGACACAGCCTTACAGTGTGTGCAAAATACCCAGCTACATTGCATTCCTGCATCAACAAGGTCAGCAGCTAATTAACCACTTCCCACCCCCCCCCCCCCCCCCGGTGTAGGTATTTATCTGCCCATTTTTGGCTCCTTGCACTAACAGGGATTGCCAAATCCCTACTTCCCCCAGTCCCAGGCGCTCATGGGAACGCTCACATGCACACTGCCTGGTGAGCTGGAGATCAATGAACGGGCTAAACTATTACCGGTCGTTGATGTAACCCTTGCAATGATGCGCTGCTTCTATGAGAAGCAGTGCAATTATTGTGACCTTACCAATTTGGCCTCACCATTGTACAACTTCCTGCAAGCGTACTTAAGAACGCTTGCAGGGCGCATCACCCAAAAGTTACTGTGGACATCTTGTGGGCAAATAGTCCAACCACACCCTAAAGCATTTTTCACATACCACTTTTTTTTTTGGCCCACACAAACATTCCATAATTCCCGGCCACAGTTCCTCAAATGTTATGATTTCATATGACCAAAGCCAACAATAAAATATCTAAAATACCTTAGGGATTGAATGTTGAAAAATGTTCTGTCAAGAGGGTATAACACTGTTACTTTCCAAACTAGGCACTTGGAATTATGGATGGAGGCCAAATGGGAAAACATTCACCTTAATTAGCACATGCAATATTTTGTAAAAAAAATGAGATCAAGACCCAAATATCATTGGTTTCTAGCCGGGACAAATGTGCCCCTAAATTTCAGGGTATTTAAAGGGACTCCGAACAGGGCATAGCCTATGGAAAGATGCAGCTAATTTGAAAACTCTCTTTCTCCTCTTTGCAATGATATATAAACCAGCGCCCTACACCTTTTATTGTTGAGTAGTTTAGGTATTGTAATGTGCGCGGGCCACATTTTGGTTGGCAAGATAGAGAAAACAAAAAGGCGTAGAATGTCAATTGAGGTGTCGGCAGAAAGAGTTAAACAATTACTTTACAATGAAAGCCACCTTTCCATACTAAAATTGGATTAAACACGGCGACATTTGTGGCTGAATGGAGCTGTTGACTTTGCTAAAATGTCGCCCTGTGTAATACAAGATCACTATGGCAAGATGGGCATGATTGAAAAACTATTATCCACTTTCAGACAACACCAAATTTGTCATTCAAAGCCTTTTAGTTGTCTCGATATTTGCAAGCCAAATTTGTGCTGCGGCAATTACAATCCTGAACATAGCAAAACTGAAAAGGCATAGGGCGGCGGTGTATATTTAATTTGAACGAGGAGAAAGAGAGGTTTACATGATATTCATCTTTCCATAGTTTATGCACTGCTCGGAGTCCCTTTAAATACAGTACCAGGCTGTTTGAACTACTATATTTGGCCTAATGAGGCCCAAACTATTTGGACACACATTTTGGGCTAATTCCCCATTACAACATATGAAAAAAACCAAACAACAATTGCCATAATGTCACACCTCCAAAAACACTATTTTGTGTGGAAACAAACAAGATTGAGTTCATTTCATTGTGAAAAGTAAAGCTAACGCTCAAAACAATTGAATGGAAGTAGCACAGAAAGGTGAAAAATGCTCTGGTGCTCAAGGGGTAACATCACTCATGGGAACAAACCATTTCACAAAGGACAAACCATTAACCACTGCCACATAATTAGCCTTTCAATACAACACTTTTGCATCCTAAAAATATACTGTGCACTAGCCCTTTAAGTACTACAAAGAACATTGTTAAAAGAAGCTTCTGCTTCCCCAATGCCACATAACAGCACAAGACATTTTCCAGCATTAGCACATGACAACTTAATAAACCAACACATTTATAATACTGTCCGAAACAACATGCGGCTGAAATTGACACTGATCAAAATGTAAATATTGAAATATAGTAAATATCATCAATCAGATCTAGAGACATGGCAACATTTAAAAAAAAAACAGTCTGTGATGGAGGCAGGTTGGAACTACACCCTGATATACAGTAATGAAGAAAAAAAAAAATAAACAACTACATACAGACATATATACATACAGGCAAGAAAACAGATACATGTAATACACAGGCACAAACTCAGATACTTACGGTGGCCAAATAAACTCGCTCACGCTTGGTGAAGTGCTGGACCATGATGCTTCCCTGTCTGCTTCCCAGTCTGCTTCCCTCTCACCAGATGAGTCACTTCCTGTCACTTCCTGTTTCCTAAGGGCGCCAACGCGCGCGTACCACGTAGCGCGCTATGCACATGTCACTGAACGCCGCGCGCACACGGTACCCCGCGGCGTGCGCGCATACCACTCTGCGCTATACGCGCATAGGACTCTGCGCTATACGCGTACATTGCACACAACACAGGAGAGCCTGAAGTACAAATTAAAGGTAAACATACAGAGCTAATAATTAGGGACTTAGGGCCCGTTTAGGCTGCTTGCACCCAGGGACATTACAGGCGCAGGTTAGGCCAGCCTGTAAGGCACAACAATGTCACACGTGGCCTGTTCACACTGGCCACGTTGCATCACATGTAAGTCTGCACGTTGTAGTAAAAGTCCAGCCTGCAACGGCGTTTTTCGTGCCGTAAAATGCATTGCCATGTGCCTTTTACAATAACTATTGCAAGCAGAATTAATCCCAGTGATCACACAGTTGGACAGTGTCCAACTGTGCGATCACTGATTTATTCAGGTGCTAATAGTTTGTGCAAATGGCACCTGGCAATCCATTTTGCAACAGGAAATATTTTGGGGGCGTCTATTGCGGCGTGCGTGATTTGTATGTGGATGGGGCACGGGCAGGGAGCACAACGCTAGTGGCGGTCGTTCCAATACAGGTAGACATTACCTGACACTGCCCAATGGACACATGCACTGGCATGCAGTGTGCAAATTACATACATTATTCATTAATTTTTGTCAAATACACGTGTAGGCCACAATATACATGGACAACAGCATTGCAAGCCTATGTCCAGCGTACTATTGATAGTCCAAATATTTACTCTACGCTGCAAAAAAGGGAGCCAAAAAAAAAAAAAAAAAATCACTCAAAAAATTCTACAATCACTCTTCCACGCACTACATTGCCAGCCTCATCAGGCTCCTCTTCCTCATCAGAGTCATCGGATTGCACAGATAAGGGTGTGTGTGGAAGCCTGTAGCCAGGGAGGTTTTGCTTAATGCAAATGTTATGTAACACACAGCAGGCCACTATAATGTCAATGACCTTCTGTGGTTTGTATAACAACGCACCTCCACTGTTGTCAATGCAGCGGAAACGCGTTTTTAAGTGCCCAAAACAACGCTCTATAACAGAACGGGTACGCACATGTGCTCTGTTATAGGCCTCTTCCGCATTATTGCTTGGATGGCCAAGAGGTGTCAGAAGCCAGGGCAGGCAAGGATATCCTGCATCACCTTGAATGTAATACAAAGCAAACAAATTAGTAAGGCAACATTAGACATACCCATATATATATATGACAAATGCAAAACTCCCCAAAAAAAAACAAAAAAAAAAAGGATACACTTACCAAGCAACCAGCCGCCTTCACGATAAAACGCATGAAAAAAAGTAAAAAGGCCAGATTCACGCAAAATATGGGCATCATGACATGAACCAGGGAATTTGGCGACTACAGAGAATATTTCCATGTCAGGGCCACACACTACTTGGACATTCAACGAATGGCCAAGCTTCCGGTTCCGATACATGTATTCATCAGCACTTGGAGGAACAAGTGCAACATGGGTGCAGTCAATGGCCCCGATGACATTGGGCATTTGGGCAAGATGGTAAAATGCCACTTTGACTGCATCCCATTGGGCACGGGACCTAGGAAAGTGGATAAACTCTCTGCTTATCCGCCGCATGCCTATCAGGAACTGGGATATAACCCTGCTCATGGTGGACTGGGACACCCCACAGGCAAAGCCACCCAGCCGTTGAAAGCTCCCATTGGCCAGGAACTGCAGGCAGGCAAACAACTTAGTTTGCCCACTCACAGCATGACTTCGAGATGTTAATGGCCTGAGAAAGGTCTCCAAACGAGCATACAGCTCATCAAAGGCTGCCCTGTTCAGCCTTGTCAGCCTCAGCAGTTCTCTGTCTGAAAGCAACGCAACATCAATGCGTTCCGGGATGAGACGTGGAATCCGTCTCCTGCGCAGATTATAGCGGCTCATGCGGTCAACAGCCCGAGCCTCGCTCAACCAACTAGCATAAGGCTCCATCTGCAAATGAAATTGGAAAGGAAATAACAATAACAACTTTGTACTAAGTAACACTGCACATACAGGACATTTTGGACCTACCAATGCTCAAGGCATTCACACTAGCAGGGGCCCATGAGCAGAGGGACCGCTCAGGACATCATAGTCAACTCAATTCAACTCATACTAAAAAGACACATTCATTCACTCATTACTAACAACATTTTACTAACTAACACTGCACATACAGGCCCACACATCCCATGATTGTGGTGAAAAAAGGGCGTGACCATGCACCGGAAGGTGGGCGTGATCATGATGCATTATGGACAGGGCCAAATGTACATGAACTTAGCAGCATTGTAATTCAGAGACACTGCTGGCCAGCAAAACTTTGCATAGAGTCCCCTCCTTCAATATAAAGTAATGTCCTACTTTGCAGAGGTTGCGACCGCAGAGGTTGTGACCGCATCGGGGCCCTTGGGCCAAAGGGGCCCCCGAAGGGCCCTCCCTCAACTACAGTATTACCTCTCTATTGGTCCTGTGCTCATAATAATCACTTCTATAGATACTTTGAACAGTGGTAATCATTAACAAGCTATTTCCCATCCCCTTCTTGCACCTCTGACATTGTAGTTGCCATTGGCAGGTTTTGGTGCGTCGTATCAATTGTTATGTATAGAGTGATTGGGGGGCCCCATTGTAAAATTTGCAACAGGGCCCACAGCTCATTAGCTATGCCACTGCTCTCAGCATGAGTGATTACAGCACTGAGAAGAGAATGTTTGTGCTGCAGCCAGCAATTGGAGCTCTGTCAGACAAGGAGTAGGGGGCAGGGTTGGACTGGGCCACAGTAGTACAGTTTTTTCCCTCGGTGGGCCCCCCCCTCCAGGTATCTGGTGCCCCCCCCCCTCCCCTCTCTGTGTCTGACAGAGCTCCAATTGCTGCCTGCAGCACAAAAATTATCTTCTCAGTGCTGTAATTACTCATGCTGAGAGCAGTGGCGTAGCTAAGGAGCTACATAACAATTGATACAGCGCACCAAAACTTGCCAATGGCAACTACAGTGTCAGAGGTGCAAGAAGGGGATAGGAAATAGCTTGTTAATGATTACCACTGTTCAAAGTATCTATAGAAGTGATTATTATGAGCACAGGACCAATAGAGAGGTAATACTGTAGTTGAGGGAGGGCCCTTCGGGGGCCCCTTTGGCCCAAGGGCCCGATGCGGTCGCAACCTCTGCGGCCGCAACCTCTGCAAAGTAGGACATTACTTTATATTGAAGGAGGGGACTCTATGCAAAGTTTTTCTGGGCAGCAGTGTCTCTGAATTACAATGCTGCTAAGATCATGTACATTTGGCCCTATCCATAATACATCATGACCACGCCCACCTTCCGTTGCATGGTCACGCCCTTTTTTCACCGCAATCAGGGGATGTGTGGGCCCCAGGCTGAAATTTCTTTGGTGGGCCCCCAGTGTCCCAGTCCGACCCTGGTAGGGGGCCCACCAGAGACCTGGAGGGAGGGCCCACCGAGGGAAAATACTGTACTACTGTGGCCCAGTCCAACCCTGCATACATGACATTTTGGACCTACCAATGCTCAAGGCATTCACAGTAGCAGGGGCCCATTGGCAGAGGGACCCCTCAGGACATCATAGTCAAATCACTTCAACTCATCATAAAAAGACACATTCATTCACATTGACACAAACAAATATGTTACAAAAGTAGCATTTCACCTTGAAAATAAATGGAAGGCACAACATCAAACAGCACTTACTTGCTCAATCACAAACTGAATCCTCACTGAATCCTCTCCTCATAAGCCACACTTATAAAGGCCCAAAACACCTGTTAAATGTTAACTACATTATTGTATTAACATCATTAATTGATTGGGCATGCGCGGCGCCTACTGCCCATCGCGCGTAGTAGCAATGGCGCGCGCGCGCGCACCGCCGAACGCGCGAAGTCAACGATGAAACAGATGTTAGTTTATTTATAAGTTGACTTCGCGTGATGTGGACGTAGTACGCGCGATCGGAGGCATGTTCACGCGGAAACAGCTGCATCACGCGGAGCGCCTCGTTTGCGCGCGGAGCGAGGTGCGGTTCGCGCGCACGCCGGTACGCCCAAACTTTGCGCGCGAGGCCTCCTTTATCATGCCTAAAGTGACTTTAGGCGTGATAAGGGCCTTTTCACCACGGTGCTAACACTTTGCACCGCTTTGTGAATCGAGCCCCTACTGTTCAGCCACACAGAACGAATCCTAGCTCTCCGAAGAGTCGCTGCTACTAACCGTATAGCCAGATTAGTGTGTTTTAACTGTTTTAATTTGCTGCAGGTCTTAGAATCAGTGAGCGTAGGTCCTCTGTCCTTCTACAGAGGTGGTGGCAGCTTTGTACCCTGAAATAGTGTGTAGTTTGTGTTACTGTAGCTCACGAGCTCCCTTTTAGCCTGTCTGCGGCCAAATTCCAACCGTTTCAGCTTATTGATTGCGTCCAAGAGGTTGGACAGTCTGTGAGTTGAAATACATTGGAAGGCTTTGAGGGGTCCGGCCACTAGGGGGTATGTGATACCTTGGTCCCATGAACCCTATGCGGGTCACATTATCGGAAGCCAGCGAATAGCAGCAGAGAGTGTTCTGCTGTGAAGCAGCGTCTAGAAGTAGGAAAACAAATTACACGCGCTCCTGCTACTCTGTCTGGTGGGAGGAGATGGCAGGGACAGTTTTTGTGAGCAAACAGGGAGGTTTTTTTTGTATTTTTGCTGCACCTGGGGTTGGGAAGAGGGAGGAGGAGGGCCTCTCAAACAGAGTTGGGCCGAACGGTTCGCCTGCGAACGGTTCCATGCGAACTTCAGTGGTTCGCGTTCGCGTCCCGCAGGCGAACCTTTGCGGAAGTTCGGTTCGCCCCATAATGCACATGGAGGGTCAACTTTGACCCTCTACATCACAGTCAGCAGGCCCAGTGTAGCCAATTAGGCTACACTAGCCCCTGGAGCCCCACCCCCCCTTATATAAGGCAGGCAGCGGCGGCCATTACGGTCACTCGTGTGCTGCCTGCGTTAGTGAGAGTAGGGCGAGCTGCTGCAGACTGTCTCTCAGGGAAAGATTAGTTAGGCTTAACTTGTTCCTGTCTGGCTGCATACCTGTTCTGTGAACCCACCACTGCATACCTGTGCTGTGAACCCACCACTGCATACCTGTGCTGTGAACCCACCACTGCATACCTGTGCTGTGAACCCACCACTGCATACCTGTTCTGTGAACCCACCACTGCATACCTGTGCTGTGAACCCACCACTGCATACCTGTTCAGTGAACCCACCACTGCATACCTGTGCTGTGAACCCACCACTGCATACCTGTTCAATGAACCTGCCACTGCATACCTGTTCTGTGAACCCACCACTGCATACCTGTTCAGTGAACCTGCCACTGCATACCTGTTCTGTGAACCCACCACTGCATACCTGTTCAGTGAACCCACCACTGCATACCTGTGCTGTGAACCCACCACTGCATACCTGTGCTGTGAACCCACCACTGCATACCTGTTCAGTGAACCCACCACTGCATACCTGTGCTGTGAACCCACCACTGCATACCTGTTCTGTGAACCCACCACTGCATACCTGTTCTGTGAACCCGCCACTGCATACCTGTTGTGTTCAGTGAACCCGCCACTGCATACCTGTTCTGTTCAGTGGACCCGCCACTGTATACCTGTTTAGTGACCCCGCCACTGCATACCTGTTGTGTTCAGTGAACCTGCCACTGCATACCTGTTATGTGAACCCGCCACTGCATACCTGTTGTGTTCAGTGAACCCGCCACTGCATACCTGTTCTGTTCAGTGGACCCGCCACTGTATACCTGTTTAGTGAACCCACCACTGCATACCTGTGCTGTGAACCCACCACTGCATACCTGTTCTGTGAACCCACCACTGCATACCTGTTCTGTTCAGTGAACCCGCCACTGTATACCTGTTCAGTGAACCCGCCACTGCATACCTGTTGTGTTCAGTGAACCCGCCACTGTATACCTGTACTGTTTAGTGAACCCGCCACTGCATACCTGTTGTGTTCAGTGAACCCGCCACTGTATACCTTTACTGTTTAGTGAACCCGCCACTGCATACCTGTTGTGTTCAGTGAACCCACCACTGCATACCTGTGCTGTGAACCCACCACTGCATACCTGTGCTGTGAACCCGCCACTGCATACCTGTTCTGTTCAGTGGACCCGCCACTGTATACCTGTTTAGTGAACCCACCACTGCATACCTGTGCTGTGAACCCACCACTGCATACCTGTTCTGTGAACCCACCACTGCATACCTGTTCTGTTCAGTGAACCCGCCACTGTATACCTGTTCAGTGAACCCGCCACTGCATACCTGTTGTGTTCAGTGAACCCGCCACTGTATACCTGTACTGTTTAGTGAACCCGCCACTGCATACCTGTTGTGTTCAGTGAACCCGCCACTGAATACCTGTACTGTTTAGTGAACCCGCCACTGCATACCTGTTGTGTTCAGTGAACCCACCACTGCATACCTGTGCTGTGAACCCACCACTGCATACCTGTTGTGTTCAGTGAACCCACCACTGCATACCTGTGCTGTGAACCCACCACTGCATACCTGTGCTGTGAACCCGCCACTGCATACCTGTTCTGTTCAGTGGACCCGCCACTGTATACTTGTTTAGTGAACCCACCACTGCATACCTGTGCTGTGAACCCACCACTGCATACCTGTTCTGTGAACCCACCACTGCATACCTGTTCTGTTCAGTGAACCCGCCACTGTATACCTGTTCAATGAACCCGCCACTGCATACCTGTTGTGTTCAGTGAACCCGCCACTGTATACCTGTACTGTTTAGTGAACCCGCCACTGCATACCTGTTGTGTTCAGTGAACCCACCACTGCATACCTGTTCTGTGAACCCGCCACTGCATACCTGTTGTGTTCAGTGAACCCGCCACTGCATACCTGTTCTGTTCAGTGGACCCGCCACTGTATAACTGTTTAGTGAACCCGCCACTGCATACCTGTTGTGTTCAGTGAACCCGCCACTGCATACCTGTTCTGTTCAGTGGACCCGCCACTGTATACCTGTTTAGTGAACCTGCCACTGCATACCTGTTGTGTTCAGTGAACCTGCCACTGCATACCTGTTCTGTGAACCCGCCACTGTATACCTGTTCTGTTCAGTGAACCCACCGCATCAGTGCGCATACCTGTGCAGTTAAGTGAACCCACCTACCTACGTGAGTGCACGCAGTGTGATATACCACTCCGTGCATACCCGATATGGACAAAACAGGTAGAGGAAGAGGTAGTGCCAGAGCCAGAGGAAGGCCACCCGGCAGGTCTGCGCGAGGTCTTGTAAATGTAATTTCGTGTGGACCTGGCCCACAGTACAGTGCTCGGAAGAAGGCACGTCCCATCACGTCCCAAGATTGTCAGGACGTGGTTGAGTATTTAGCGACACAGAAAACCTCATCTTGCTCAGCCACCAGCGCTACTACTAGCACCACTTCCGCTGCATTTGACACTTCGCAAGAATTATTTAGTGGTGAAATCACTGATGCACAGCCATTGTTGTTACAGCCAGATGAATTTTCACCAGCTCATATGTCTGCGTTACGCGGCAACACTATGGATGTAACGTGTAAGGAGGATGAAGGACCTACTGATGGTGCATGTTTGGATTTTTCTGAGTCAAGCGAAGCTGGGCAGGATGACTACGATGATGACGATGATAGGGATCCTCTGTATGTTCCCAATAGAGGAGATGAAGAGGGGGACAGTTCAGAGGGGGAGTCAGAGAGTAGTAGAAGGAGAGAAGTTGCTGAAAGAAGCTGGGGCAGCTCTTCGTCAGAAACAGCTGGTGGCAGAGTCCGGCACCATGTATCGCCACCTATGTACAGCCAGCCAACTTGCCCTTCAGCATCAGCTGCTGAGGTCCCCATAGTGCCCACATCCCAGGGTGGCTCAGCGGTGTGGACATTTTTTAATGTGTGTGCCTCAGATCGGACCAAAGCCATCTGTTCGCTCTGCCAACAAAAATTGAGCCGTGGAAAGGCCAACACTCACGTAGGGACAAGTGCCTTACGAAGGCACCTGGAGAAAAGGCACAAACAGCAATGGGATGGCCACCTGAGCAAAAGCAGCAGCAGCACACAAAAGCAAAGCCACCCTCCTTCTCCTCTTCCTCCTCCATCAGGTGCATTATCTGCTTCTGCCGCTTTCTCCCTTCCACCTTCACAGGCACCCTCCTCCACTCTGCCTCTGCCCTTGAGCGCTTCCTGCTCCTCTGCCCACAGCAGCAGTCAGGTGTCCGTGAAGGAAATGTTTGAGCGGAAGAAGCCAATTTCGGCCAGTCACCCCCTTGCCCGCCGTCTGACAGCTGGCGTGGCGGAACTGTTAGCTCGGCAGCTGTTACCATACCGGCTGGTGGACTCTGAGGCCTTCCGTAAATTTGTGGCCATCGGAACACCGCAGTGGAAGATGCCAGGCCGCACTTATTTTTCGAGAAAGGCCATACCCCAACTGCACCGTGAAGTTGAGAGGCAAGTGGTGTCATCTCTTGCGAAGAGCGTTGGGTCAAGGGTACACCTGACCACGGATGCCTGGTCTGCCAAGCACGGGCAGGGCCGCTACATTACCTACACAGCCCATTGGGTGAACCTGGTGGTGAACGATGGCAAGCAGGGCGCAGCGGACCAAATTGTGACACCTCCACGGCTTGCAGGCAGGCCTCCTGCCACCTCCTCTCCTCCTGCTACATGCTCTTCGCTGTCCTCCTCCTCCTTGGCTGAGTGGCAGTTCTCCTCTCCAGCTACACAGCCCCAGCTCCGCAGGGCCTATGCTGCATGCCAGGTACGACGGTGTCACGCCATCTTAGACATGTCTTGTCTCAAAGCGGAGAGTCACACTGGAGCAGCTCTCCTGGCTGCTCTTAAGAAACAGGTGGATGAGTGGCTGACCCCGCACCACCTGGAGATAGGCAACGTGGTGTGCGACAACGGCAGCAATCTGCTTGCCGCTTTGCATATGGGGAAGCTGACACACATACCCTGCATGGCACTTTTATCCGTTCATCCTTTGTTCTTTTTTCAATGTGTGCTCATCACAGTCAGACTTTGTCATTTTCATTCAATAGTTGAGCACCTTCACTTTCCGTGGTTTAAGTGTCTTTTTGTATTGTGCTGAAATTTTGTGCCGTTTGTAAAGTGGTTTCCCGGCGGCGGCGGCGGCAGACGCTGGCCGCACCACTCCGGCATCGTGGAATCCATTTCAGACAAAGTGCAGCAATTATTTTAGCCGGTGTTCAGTTTGAGTATTGGAAGGAGCGGGGAGAGAATAGAGGAATGATATTGTCAGTTACCTTCTCTTATTACCTGACCTGTTTAGTGGAGCATCCATTGCAGTCACACCAACCGAGAACTTTCCTCCCTAACTATAGGCAAGTTTGTGGGAGGGGGGATTACTGGTGCCAGAATCCCCCTCTGATCAGGGGGACAGGCACAAGTTGAGAAACTAGAATGTCTGCCGGCATTCTGCAGCTCACAGCACCGTGCTGCTGCCTGCACTACGTGTCGCCTTTCTTTCCCGCCTACAGTTGGCTTTGGATGTAACTGCAGCGTGTGCATAGAGCATGGAACAGCTCTGGGGAACATTACACAGTACAGAGCCAGGTATGAGCACGGCCCTGGGCCCCTGCTGCAAGGCCAGGCCGAGGCAGAGGCGAGAGAGGCTCCAGCCTCTGGGCGCAGTGTAGGAGGGGGTGCACAACTCACTCAGCTATTATTTATTTATTTATTTATTGTACTTATAAAGCGCCAACATATTACGCAGCGCTGAACATTAGTTTAGGTTACAGACAATATTTAGGGGTGACATACAGCAATATGACAATACAGGAATAATAGAAAACCAGATCACACGGCACAGTATGAGTGCCAGGTAATGCTTAGTCATTGGATTGAGCATGTAGATTAGGCAAGTTAGGTTCACTCAGATGCATAGCATGGGTTCACAGTAATGGAGGTGCATGATCAGGTAGGACACAAAAGGAGGAGGACCCTGCCCAAAGGCTTACAATCTAGAGGGAGAGGTAAGGACACGAACGGTAGGGGACCAGAGTTCAGCTGTAGGTTTAGAGCACTTGTGAGGGGTAGTAGGCCAGAGTGAAAAGGTGAGTTTTGAGGGCTTTCTTGAAGATGTTGAAGGAGGGGGCTGCCCTAATGGGTGGAGGTAGGGAGTTCCATAGTGTTGGAGCAGCTCTTGAGAAGTCCTGGAGGCGTGCATGGGACTGGGTGATGCGGGGGGCGGTTAGGCGAAGTTCATTGGAAGAGCGGAGTGAGCGGCTAGGTGTGTACCTCTGAGTAAGATCGGAAATGTAGGTTGGACAAGTTTTGTGGACAGATTTGTAGGTCAGACACAGTATCTTGAATTTGATTCTGGACTGGATAGGAAGCCAGTGGAGGGATTCTAGGAGGGGATCTGCCATGGTGGAGCGATGGGAACAGTGGATAATTCTGGCTGCCGCATTCATGATGGACTGCAGTGGGGCTGTTCGGGTCATAGGGAGACCAGACAGCAGCGCATTGCAGTAGTCAAGGCGGGAAATTATGAGGGCATGGATGAGGAGTTTGGTGGTGGCAGAGGTCAGGAAAGGGCCCTATTGTGTTTGCAGCAGAGAGAAATAAGAAAAGTTGACACATGGCAGTGACTGCAAGTCAGATAACTAGAGATTAAGGTGTTGGGGGGCACCTCTTAGTCTTATAGAGAATTTTATTCTAATATCAGTCAGTGTGTATTGGCTGGGGTAGGAGGAGTGGAGAGGTGCACTTTGATGTCTCATTCTAACTACTATTATGTATTTATGTAGCACTGACATCTTCTGCAGCACTTTACAGAGAACATAGTCATGTCACTGACTGTCCTCAGTGGAGCTCACAATCTAATCCTAGCATAGACACAGCCTAATGTCCTACCATATTATTATATTCTATGTGGCTGAGGGAGACCTTTCAGTAATCTCATCCTTGAAAATCCTGGCTAACGAGAGACTTGCTATCAAAGGGGGCCAAGGGACATGGGAAGGGACAGACACGAATTCCATAACCACTTTCCACCTGGTATTTTTAACCCAACCGCCACAATTGTATATCAATCAAAAAACCGTGACCTGGTTGTCGTGAAAAAGGGGTAATAGTTTATTTATTGTTAGTGACCCGTCAAGGCATAAAATGGTGTACAAGACACAGTTAAAACCAACAGCGCTGTCACCTGCATCCGGGCGCCCACCAAACTCACCACATAGTATGTCACCACACACATACAGACCACCTAAGAGCACACATGAGGGGCTATCATCATGTTTTCCTCCGGGTAGAATCACAGTAGACTCAGGGGTAGCAACCTGGTGTCAGCACAGAGCATTGCAATGTCCCGCAACATGCACGAAAAGCCTTAGGGTAGCAAAGCAAAGCGATCGTATGAACAAGCACATGTATAGCAGTCCAGCCTCCCAAGCTGCAAGTTAGGGCTTTATTGCATACTCACGACTCCACAGTCCGCACAGGTCCCAGAGGTATGATGCTATTCCATCCCGATGTGTGCACACAATAGGGGCCCCCGCGTGTAGTCCACACACTGTATCTCCTCTCCTCAGGCAAACTCACGGTAGTTGTGATTCTAATCCTCAGTCCAGGAAACAAGCTCACACTGCCAGCCGCTTCAGCTATTCAAGTTCCCGGGCGCAGAAGCAGCACCGCCTCTGTACACCCACCATCAAAGGGACACGTGGATCCGGGCTGCAGCTCCGCTTTCGGCTTGTAGATCGAGCATAAAAGTGAGCCTGTTTAGCTCTGGTGTCCAACCATGACGCAAGACTTGCATCTGGCAGAGCCTTTCTATACTGCGGTTTGATGTCGGAATCAAACAAATGGTATTATCCCAGTTTGATTCAGAGTTAATGGCAAAGTTTGGTGATGGACGGTTTGGTCCCCGTGAGTTGCAGATCTTGCAGTAATGTGATTTATGGACCTGTTTCAGCCTCTAGACACACAGAGATTCCCGATGTAGTCTTGGGGCTCTCTTCTGAGATGATGAAGCTGCCCCCAGGCAACCCAAGCAGAATTCTCCTGAAATTAATAATTTGCCGTCTGACTGTTTTATCTACCCAACAACACCCTGGTGGAACTCAGAACTTCTTTCTTCAGAATATTAATAAACTCAGTAGTGAGTCTCTGCATATAAATCTAATGCTATTTCCTTAAATAGAAGAGTTTAGTGAAAGCACAGATGCTGCTTCTTCTTTGTCTTCTTTTTTATGTATATAGCGCTAACATCTTCAGCAGCGATGTCTGTACAGAGTTTAAAATGGGCAATAGGGAGAGCATAGATACGTGAGCAGTTCAACACACTGGTGGGGTGGGGGCAGGGACGGATCTAGGGGGGGGGGGCAGGCGGGTATCTTGCCCCAGGCGCAGTTTGTGGAATTCATAAAAAGGCAGCAAAATGAATGGCAGGTTAGGGAGGGGGGACACCAAGAGCCCAATAGTGTGATATTGTATAGATGATAATTAATTAAACAATTTAATACTCACAAACCAGGGTTACCATTAGGCAACCACTGTGAAGGCAGGTGGGGAGATTAACCTGACCCCACTCAGGATTAAAAGTCGCTCTCTGTAGATGGGAAGAAGATGGGTACAACCCTCCACCAAGGGTGGACTTAGCAATATGTAGAAGCTTTCCAGAGGCGCCAATAGAATAAAAGTCACTTTAACGAGCTTAAAGAGAACCAGAGATGAAGCAACCTCATGTATTTTACCTTATAAATCAGTGGGAACATGACAGTAAACACCTAATCTGCTCTTTCTTACATTGTTCTCTGTTTAATTTGCCTGTTATCACCTCTAAGATAAGAATCCCGACTAAGCAGTCGGTCTGGCTTTGCTACAGAATAATTATAGCTGAGACTGTGTTCTTTGCTGTCTTCAAGTCCAAGCCTGCCCCCTGCTGGCTTTGCTCAGGAATCATTATAGCTGAGTCATTATAGCAAAGCCAGAATCAATGCTCAGTCCGGGATTCTTATCTCAGCTAGATAACAGACACTTTTAGCAGTGAGGATGGAACAGAGAGCATGGTAAATGTTTTCTCTAATGTTCCCACTGATTTCTATGGTAAAATACACAAGGGTGCTTCGTCTCTGGTTCACTTTAAAACCGATGGGGCAGTGGTGGGCCTATCCCATCCATGCAGACAAAGCAAACAAAGGAAGGACTGTGGCATCAACAGTCAAACAACAATTTTATTTATACTCCACAGTAAAAATAGGCAACGCGTTTCACGGGCTCAATCCCGCTTCATCAGGCCAATCAAAAAGGAGCATACAGCTTAACAGCATCAAAACCACACTGAGCGCCTCTGTAAAGGCAGGTTAGGCGCCAAAACCTGACCTTTAGGCGCCAAAACCTTACCTTGCCCCAGGCGCAACTTGGTCTTGATCCGTCCCTGGGTGGGGGTCTGGAAAACCGTCAGATCTTCCAGAAAAAAAAAAAACCTCAGGAAAGACGAGGAACCCCTTATTTTTAACCACTTGAGGAGTTGAGGTGTTACGCCCCCCCCCCCCCCCCCCCCAAAGACAAGGCCATATTTCTTAAATTAGGCCACTGCAGCTTTAAGGCCTCACTACAGGGCCGCACAACTCAGCACACAAGCGATTTCCCCCCCTTCCTTTTCACCCCAACAACAGAGCTCTCTGTTGGTGGGGTCTGATCGCTCCCCCAATGTTTTTTGTTTTTTTTTAACAAATATTTTTTTTATTTATTTTTTAATTATTACTATTATTATTATTATTTTTTATGTATGTAGTGCCAACATCTTCCGTAGCGCTGTACATAAAACAAACAAATAATGGGGAACAAATATACATAAGAAATACAAGACACTGTACAGTCATGACATTGAATAGAATAAATACAAATACATACATAGTTGATGTGTAGTTGGTACATGTACATATGTTAAAATTACAGGAGTATTAGAAACACTAGGAGGAGGTCCCTGCCCTTGCGAGCTTACAATCTATCAATCAATTTAATAAAAATGCATATTTCTTTAATCATTTTCCCTCCCTCCCCCAGTCAGCCTATCACTGCAATCGGCTGTGATACTGTCTCCAGTACAGCGCCGCCTTAGATCGCAGCGCTGTACATGTATATTAGACGGTGGTTTCGCCCTCTAACAGTCTCCGAGCGGCGCTCTCCTGCTAGCCCCATAGAAGGCTGTTCATGCCAATCGGCCAGGAGCTGTCGGGAAGAAGTTAACATTATTACTGATTTATAAAGCGCCAACATATTCCGTGGCGTTGTACCTGGTAAGAAACAAGCATACGGTTCTAAACAATAAAGCCAGTGGTGTACACCAGTATACAAAATACAGAATTGGTAATTACAGTGACAAAAGTAACATGATTAATGTATAAGGGATTGCAAGACACAAAAGCTTGAGTGAGCCCTGCCCTTTGCAAGCTTACAATCTAGAGTAATAGGGGGGAACAAGAGGTGGGGAGTAAACAATATTCATACCTAGAGACTGTGTGCTTTTGGGTTATCTAGTATGGAGTACAACTTGGCCAGAGGTCAAAGGGGGAATGGCCTAAGTTAGAGTGTATGCTTGTTGGAAAAAGTGAGTTTTGAGGGAGCGTGTAAAGATTTCAAAGTTTGGAGAGCAAGAGATGTGTTGCGGAAGGGGATTCCAGAGGAGGGACGAAGCATGTGAGAAGTCTTGCATAATGATGACGATGAGGTGATTCTAGAGGACAGAAGAAGGTGGAGTGGAGATTGCGATTGGGTTGGTATGGAAACTAGTGAGGAGATGTACAGGAGGGAGTGTTTGTGGAGATCTTTGTTGATTTAAGTGTTTGAAATGGATCCTCTGGTTGGTTGATTGGCAGCCACCCTTAGGATGTAGGATGTCAAGATGATCGGTATAAATGAAAACAATGGCAACCATGGTTGAAAGCTTGAGTCATGCTGTCTTCTTTCTAGACAGCATGAGTCATCGTAAAGGCTAGGGATGTGGAGAGATGTAGTCAGAATTTCGGCAGTAACTTGAATTCTGCTAGTCATTTAGAACAACAGGATTTTCATATTAGCAGTCAACACACCTGTGCTGTTGTTAAAGGATACCTGACCTGAAGCAAAGCTACCTAAGGTAAGCACAGAGATACGTTCATGCTGGAGGATCCACATCCCTCTGTGAATTATTGCCGTTCCCATCTGTCCCCTGTGATCATTCTTGAAGAATTTGACTTTGGCTAAAGTCACATTTTCAGACAGGAAAAGACAAACTTGCTGCTCCTATCACACTTCCATTCCTAACTCTTAGGCCTAGTGCACACCGGAGCGTTTCCGCTGCGGTTTGCGATCTGCTTGCGGGTGCGGATCCGCTAGGGTAATGTATTTCAATGGGCTGGTGCACACCAGAGCGGGAGGCGTTTTGCAGAAACGCATACTCCCGGGCTGCTGCAGATTTTGGATTGCGGATGCGTTTCTGCCTCAATGTTAAGTATAGGAAAAACGCAAACCGCTCTGAAAAACGGCACTTCAGAGCGGTTTGCCAGGCGGTTTTTGTTACAGTAGCTGTTCAGTAACAGCTTTACTGTAACAATACATGAAATCTACTACACCAAAACCGCTACACAAAACCGCAAAACGCTAGCTGAAACGCTGCAGAAAAATAAGAAAAAGCGTTTCAAAATCTGCTAGCATTTTGCGGATCTGCTAGCGGTTTTTGGTGTGCACTAGGCCATAAAGAGAAACAGAAGTGACAAAAAAACAAACAAAACAACAGATACTTACCTAAGGAGAGGGAAGACTCTGGCTCCTACAGAGCCTTCCTGTTCCTCCTACGGTGCCCGCGTTCCATCGCTGGATCCCCGGTTAGCAGTCTCCGACCGATGGGACAGAAACTGCTCACTTCTGCTGTTGTGACAGGCTTTGCCAATCTCCGGGAACCCGAATCCTTCCAAAGACGGCCTCACCTTGCTGCACATGCGCGAGCACGCATTCTCACGCACTCACGCATGCGCAGTATGGAACAGCCGTCTTTGGGAGCACTCCGGCTCCCGGAGATTGCCAAAGCCTATCACAGCAGCGTTAGTGCGCTGTCTCCGACCCATTGGTTCAGAAGAGCCCTCCCTCTTCTTCTTAGGTGAGTATCTGGTATTTTTTTTTTGATGCTTCAGATTCGCTTTAAGGGAAGTGAATGGGGCAGGGAAGAGAAGGGAACGGGAAAGTGATGGGAGCGAACATTGCAACAAGCCTGCCTCTTCCTGTCTGAAAATTTGACTTTAGCCAGAAGTCACATTTTTCAAGGAATGATTATGGAGACCAGGGGGAACAAAAAGAGGAACAGACAACGTACAGAGGTATGTGGATCAAGCAGGGGCGCCTCTAGCCATTTTGTCACTCCAGGCGAGAAAACCTGTGGCACCTCCGCAAACCCCCATGAAAATGTAACGATTTGTGTCAGCAAGAAAAAGAGTTCTGATTATTAGGTGATCTGCAGTATCACCTATACTGCAGATATATACCTGATTATATGGTGATCTGCAGAATCACCTATAATACAGGTATATCAGAAAGCTGATGTGACAGCAAATAGCAATATAGTGATTGGTGCAACAGTAGTACTTATAGGTTTAGCTATACCTCACCAGAGGAGCTGGTGGGTACTAACAGTACAGAGCCCCTCACCAGAGTCAAGGGCCCTCTGGTGAGAGTAGAGTGGTCAAACTGATCGGGTTGGCAACAGACAGACAGATGCAGTACAAAATCGGAAGGCAGAGACAGGAAGGTATAAACAGGCAGAGTCGGCAGCAAGATCAGATGGGCAGAGGTACAGAATCACTGAGCAGAAGAGTAGTCAGAACGAGCCAGAGTCATGCACAGATAATAACACAGTAATGAAGAATCTTTAAGGCTATCAAACAATTCCTATCTTGTGTGAAATCCCCGGTTTCCTCCCGGATCAAAGCACACCGGAACTATTGAAGGTCTGAGAGCTAACACCAAGTATTCGCAACAGCAGACAAGTTGCGAGTGATTCAGCTAGGCTTATGAAGCAGAGGAGACCCCTCCGGCACGCCCCCTTCTATCAGCCAATGAGGAGCGGCGAGCGTCTCCTCTGACGTCAGCCGACCGGCCGGTCAGCTGACGTGCCTCCTGCCCGCATAAAGGTCCTGACTGTGCGTACGCGACAATGCGACCCTATGTGCGGCTGACAGACCCGTCCTCGGCGTGCTAGATGCCCGAGGCATGGATAGATTGCTAGGCAGGGAGTTGGAGGCAGCTGCGGCGGTAGCGCTGTTCACCGCAGCTGCCTCTCCAATGTTTGTTATGTTACAGAAAATAATTGTAATGCGGCAGCGTTTCACCAGAAAATAATTGTAATGCAGCAGCGTTTTACTAGAAAATTGTAATGCGACAATGTTTCACCAGGAAACAATCGTAATGCGGCAGCATTTCACTAGAAATAACACTTATTGCGGCAGCGTTTCAACAGAAAAACAGGGGACTGAAGGAGGCACATGGAGAAAGAAGGAGGCACAAAGGGGGACAGAAAGAGGCATAAAGGGAGACAGAGGGACAAACAGGGGATCAGACATGGCACAAGGAACTGAAGGAGGCACTAAAGGGGGAAAAAGGATGCACAAGGCACAAAGGGACACAGTGGCAGCTGCCTGCAACTTACGTTAAGCAGAAGCAGATGCAGCAGAAGCAAGTAATAGAACCCCCACAGGGGGTGGGACTTAGTCAAGGGTGTGGCTTCATTCAGGGGTAGGGCTTAATCCAACAACATGGCGCCCCCAGGACCGACAGCACTCCAGGCAATGGCCTGTACTGCCTTTGCCTAAAAGCGCCCCTGGGATCAAGCATGAACATACCTCTGTGCTTACCTTAGGTAGTGTTGCCTCAGGTCAGGTGTGCTTTCAACATTTCCCACTCCCACTAGGATATGTCAAGGGACGTACGCATGTACGCGTCACCGGTGAGTTGGGCACCGGGAGAGCCAAATGACCGCTCTCCCTGCTGCCGCAAAACTCCCCAGCGGTGTTAAATACTATTCCCCCTCCGAGTTGTCGCAAATTACCCATTACATTGCTGCTACGGGGTGCCTCGTTTTGGCACCCGGCAGTGAGCGCTGTGCGCTGAAACCACCTGCTTTCTGCTTTCTGCTGTCTTTGTATTTTTAAAATTGATTTTCTCAAAAACTACAAGGTCTTTTTGAACAATTATTTTTATCTTGTACCCACTATTCTCCTTAGAGAGAATCTGTATTCACAAAATGAAGTATAAACAAACATCCCTGCCTGTTTGGGGTCATCTCCTAGCCCCCTCTGTAATATTTTTGCTGCTCTCCGCTGCAATAAAGAGGGTAAAAAAACTGTTTTATAAACTGTTTTGTAAACAGAAAAGATGGCCACCAAAACAGGAAGTACATCAGCAGAGCAGTGAACTCAGTTAATACACAGTGAGTACACAGAGAATTCAGTCTCCAGAGGTTATGTGCAAGTTTTGAAAGAGCTCTGTGTCAATAAAGCATGACAAGCTGTGTCTTTAGAGCCTGTAGTCTCGGGTCTGCACTCGTGTCAGCCTGACAGGCAGCTTCCTCCTCAGCCAGCTATTCTTTGTTCAGTTTATCAGTCTGTGTTTATCAGCCTCACAGATAGCAGACAAGCTGACAGTGAGAGCAGGGACATTGTCTGTAAGGAATAATCATCACAGGAGCACTGGAGGGGCGTGGAAGGGGTTAACTTGTTCACATTACTGAAGAGTTGGCAGCCTTCCAGACACAGCTGACAAGTCCGACAGGGGAATGATAAGTTGATTTATTACAAAGACCGCACAAGTAGAAAGTGCTGCAGTAAGCCAGAGCACTATGGAACAGCCTTAGGAACTTGTAGAATATGAGAAATACTGCTAACATTTTTGTTACTTAGTCTCTTTAACATATGTAGCAATTTTGGTAGCAATAGCATGTATGGGGGCTTTGGTATTCAAGTCGACACTAAATTACGTGTAAATTCATGCGTAATTATGAATGCCTACAATTACATACGAAATTAATAAGGCTTTTCCCCGAAATGTTGCATTACTATTAGGAAGCGTAATTTGCGAATTACAATGCGTAATTGCGCATAGGCGTAATTTCTGCTCATCACTAGTCAAGGGAGTCATCAACATGTTTGGGCTGCTGAGTCACTTTAAGGCCTAGTGCACACCAAAAACAGCTAGCAGATCGGCAAAACGCTAGCGTTTTTTGAAGCGTTTTTTTCTTCTTATTATGATGCGTTTTGCTAGCGTTTTACGGTTTTGTGTAGTGGTTTTTTGTGTAGCAGATTACAGATATTGTTACAGTAAAGCTGTTACTGAACAGATACTGTAACAAAAACAACTGGCAAACCACTCTAATGTAGCGTTTTATCAAGCGTTTTGCGTTTTTCCTATACTTAACATTGGAGGCAGAAACGCCCCTGAAATTCAAAAAATGCTGCAGCCCGGGAGTATGCGTTTCTGCAAAACGCCTCCCGCTCTGGTGTGCACCAGCCCATTGAAATACATTACCCTAGCGGATCCGCACCTGCAAGCGGTTCTAAAAACGCTGGCGGACCGCTCTGGTGTGCACTAGGCCTGAAACAGATCTTAGAGTGCTGAACATAAAGGTGGGAACAGGCTCTTCACAAGAAAAACACCATTATTTTCTTATAAATAACATTTTTTTAGATCGCCATGTAAAAGTAGCAATCAGCCATAAAGACTGCATCTTCTTTTTGTAGAAATCATTGCTTTTTAAAGTACTGTTATTTTCTGTTATTTATTGCCACTCACTGTAGACGTATTTCTAGAGACTGGCCATGGTCTCCCTCTTTAGAAATTGCCTTAGGTGGGCTGACATTGGACAACATTGACACTAATTTATCGTGACCATATATGACACACAGGCTTTATAGCTGTCCGACATGGGTGACCACAACATGTTGTCTCTTTATTTTCATGTTTTTTTTCTCAACACTAACACAAGGGCTTGAATTCACTAAGAGACATGTTAAAGGGACTCTGAGCAGCACTTAAAAATTAAAATCTGTACTTACCTGGTGCTTCCTCCAGCCACCAAAGTAGCCCTCTCCCCATATCCATCGAGGTCCCTTGGTGTCCTCTGGGTCCTCCCCACTTCAGCCAAAGTTATGCGCAATGGCTGTCTGCGCACCCGCCTCAATCATGCGCCCATCCTCGTAAGCCTCCTGCACATGCGCAGTTCAGTCTTTTAAGAACCACGCATGTGCAGGAGGCTTACTGCAACAGGTGTGTGATCGAGCCTGTTGCGCAGAGGCGCACGACTTTGGCCGAAGCCACCAGTGGGACCATGGATTGGACCCAGAGGACGCCAAAGGACCTTGCTGGCTACAGGGGTCTGAAGGAAGACCAGGTAAGTGCTACTCGGGGTCCCTTCAGGTAATAATAGGTTGGTAAAATACCTCATATAGTATTTTACACTTTTTTTCCGGATTGAGAAAGATTTTCGCATAGGAAGTAGTAGTTTGGTAAGTTACCAAAAAACATGGCTTCAGTTCACTAAAACTTATCTGGTAAAAAGAAGAAGTGTAACCAGCTGGGGAGTAGAGATCACAGGCAGCAAGCTGTGTTCTGCTATGGTGATCTTCTCCCACCTCTGGCCAGAGTTGTGACAATACTTCTGGTACAAGTGGTCTTCCCTGAGCTGTTCTTGTGCAAGTTGCTACTAGTGATGTCGCGAACCTCAGAAGGTTCGGTTCACGGAAAAGTTCACGAACCGCAATAGACTTCAATGGGGAGGCGAACTTCAAAATTTAGAAAAAATTTCTACCGACTGGAAAAATGATAGAAAATATGTTTCAAGGGATCTAATACCTGGAGGAAGACATGATTGAGTGAAATACACATCAAAAGTCCCAGACAAAAATAATAATAAGTGTGTGACTGTGGTGAGGACATTAGAGTGTAAGCTCCTGTGGTGCAGAGACTGGTGGGAACGGATCAGTGATCTCTGTACATCGCAGTGGAATATGTCAGCACTATATAATTGTATAATAATAATAGTGTGTGACACTGGTGAGAAAATTAGAGTGTAAGCTCCTCTGGTGCAGAGACTGCTGGGAATGGATCAGTGATCTCTGTGGAATATGTCAAAGCGATATAAATGTATAATAATAGCGTGTGACTGTGGGGAGGACATTAGAGTGTAAGCTCCTCTGGTGCAGAGACTAATGAGAATGAATCAGTGATCTCCATGCCGTGCTCTCACTGTACAAACCCTATCATGAATACAACAGACTTGGAATAACAACTCAGCGTCTGAAGAGTTAACACTGCGACATTTCAGCAATAAACCATAATAACAATGTATAGACAGACAGGCCCTCTTTATAATGATAAATGACTTTTCCTCTGTTTTTTTTTCCGGCTTGGGTTGAAGGATGTGCAGTAAACATCTATTCAGAGCGTTCTGCTGTAATGTGGAATCATCCATTGATCCTGTCCCGAGCGTCTCGCAGATTGTTTAGAAGCGTTTGTATTATTAAATTGAAGCAGACGGAATAAAAGCGAGATTTCGCAGCAGACTTCGGGAAGGTATATTTCTTGTTCCTCCCAATCGGTGATTTCTGGACGGCGATGATTTCACGTTAAAGCGCAGACGAAGAGCTTTCGTTATCGATCCGAATAATTGCCGGCAGCGGCCTGCATGCCTTTTCTTTTTTTCCCAGTCTATAAATATGAGGCAAATTAGGTCAGGAAGAGGGAATATTTGGGAGAGACGGTCCTGCGGGGATTTATTCTGTGCGCTGCCCTTTAGTACGGTCTCTCAGCACATCGCTCATCCTCCAGCGAAGCCTCGTGCCTCATCCGTCAGATGCCGCGTCCTGCGAGGTCCCCCCGCTCCTGCAGCACGCTCACATCTGTAGGAAATAAAGAAAGTCAAGCAACTGTGAATTTAAAGAGGAACTTTAGCGAAAAGGGGAAAAAATAAATCAATATATTGCAAAGTGAGACGTTAAAAAAATAGAGAGATCAAGAAAGGATTGATATTCGCCGTATAGTTTGTTCAAATTGTTTGAGCCACAATCAGCCTGCAGGGCATAATTTTTACTACTGGCAGACAAGAAAGAAACTAGACAGCACCAACTACATGTATAACCACAGCCACTAAAAATGTGATAGGCTAAAATGCGATAGGCTAAAATGAAAATTCTCGTTTTGAAATGTGTTATTTTCACATTTAGAAATTTCTATTTTTTGAAATGTATAGTTTGTTTTTGAAATCTTATAGGGGTAAGGGATATGGGGGGGGGGGGGGTAGTTAAGGTAAGGCATCAGGAAGGTAATTATTTTTTAAAGTTAGGTGTCAGAAAGGTGGGTTTTGGGGTTAGGCATCAGGAAAGAGGTGTGTAAAATTAGGCATCTGGGAAGGGTGGTTTTATGGTTAGGTGTCAGGAAGGGGGTTTTCAGGGTTAGGCGTCAGGAAGGGGGGTTTTAGGGTTAGGTGTCAGGAAGGGGGGGTTAGGGTTAGGTGTCTAGAAGGGGGGTTTTAGGGTTAGGTGTCAGTAAGGGGGAGTTTTAGGGTTAGGCGTCAGAAAGTGGGGGTTTTAGGGTTAGGCGTCAGGAAGGTGGGTTTTAGGGTTAGGCGTCAGGAAGGTGGGTTTTAGGGTTATGAAGGGGGGGGGGTTATGGGGTTAGGTTCAGGAAGGAAGGTTTTAGGGTTGGGCATAAGGAAGGGTAGTTTTAGGGTTAGGCGTCAGGAAGGTGGGTTTTAGGGTTAGGCATCAGGAAGGTGGGTTTTAGGGTTAAGCGTCAGGAAGGGGGGTTTTAGGGTTAGGCGTCAGGAAGGCGGGTTTTAGGGTTAGGTGTCAGGAAGGGGGGGGTTTAGGGTTAGGCGTCAGGAAGGGGGGTTTTAGGGTTAGGCATCAGGAAGGTGGATTTTAGGGTTAGGCGTCAGGAAGGGGGGTTTTAGGGTTAGGCGTCAGGAAGGGGGGGTTAGGGTTAAGTGTTAGGAAGGGTGGTTTTAGGGTTAGGTGTCAGGAAGCGGGGTTTCAGGGTTAGGCGTCAGGAAGGGGGAGGTTTTGGGGTTAGGTGTTAGGAAGTGTGGTTTTAGTGGTTAGTATCAGGAAGGGAGGTTTTAGAGGTTTTAGGCGTCAGGAAGGGGGGTTTTAGGGTTAGGCGTCAGGAAGGGGGGTTTTAGGGTTAGGCGTCAGGAAGGGGGGTTTAGGGTTAGGCGTCAGGAAGGGGGGTTTAGGGTTAGGCATTTGAGGCAGGAGGGTTCTGTGTGAGAGTAAGGTTAGGTTTAGTGGTAGTTAAATATTGGTAATATTTACCAATGTTTTACCATTGTCATTACCACTGTAAATATTTTTTAATTTTCACCGCGCCCCATTCACTACGCTATTTATCATCTAGACTTATCGGCTTCACCCCTTACCCATTTTTCCTGCACAGGTGCCTGGTCTCCTCTATTGAAGTATATTATTAAAAAAAGTATCAAAGATTTAACATTTAATAAGAACACAGGGGCTCGGGGAACCCAATCTGGTATAATATATCACTTGCAGAGTAAGGATGAGTGGTGTTTTAATGACATTATACTCACAAGTCAGGGTTGCTAGTACAAGCAACCACTTAGATAGAACATGGTTTATTAGCGCCCTGCTTGGTGTAAGGATGGTCACTGCTCCAAAAAAGGAGAACCTAATGGTGTAACAATGCTAAACCCCCTAAAAGGGTGACAAAGTACGAAATAACTGAATTGTAACAAAATTAAAAACAGTTGAAAAACAGAAGGTTAATGGTTGGCTTACCTTCATATAAACAACTGATCAAATTTGTATTTAATTTTTTTTTTCTAGACTTTTATTCATCTACTGCTCAGAACTTGTTAACACTGCAATATCAGCACTTCATTTTACCTGCGGAAGCACCAGAGAGCAGCAAAATGCTGTGCAATAAAAAAAATCACTTCACTTGACCTGAGGAAGCGCCAGAGAGCAGCGAAACACTGTGCAGCAACAACAACAACAAAAATCAGTTGATTATGTGTAGGTAAGCCAACATTTATTTTTTTTCAACTGTTTTTAGGACCATTTATTTCACCAAGTACAAACCTCCCAAACCACCAGTTGTACCCGCCACCAGTCGCACTTGGCGATCATCTGTCATCCCTAAGGAGACATGGGGGGAGGGGGACAGAGGGAGGTGATGGTCCAACAGTAATGACCCAGTTCATGAATAAAACCTGTGTTGATGGCTGACACTGCTGAGGATCCAGATTGCTGACATGTGGCATCTGGCATTGCTGGCCAAGGTGTTCCAGTTCAAAAGGGTGCAGTCGTGTTAATTTCTGTGTTGAGTCCCGACTCCTGGGCAGCATTCAGCAGGGCTGGTCAAGATAATCTGGCTGTCACAGAAGCGTCCGACTGCGGTGGGCCTTACTGCTGGTTTAGTGGCTGGCATCATGGAGGGGCTGAAGCAGAGGTGTCCCTGCTGCGGTGGTACAGCAGCAGCCAATAGGTAGATAGATGGAGCTGGCATCCAGCGAGGCCAAAGGTTTCCTGATCAGTGTGGAGTCTTCCTACCTCAGTGGAGCCCTGATCTCCTGGGTAGCAGCGGTGGACTCCACACAGCCTGTACCTGCACAGACAACGGACCCAGGCAGTGGTAAGGTGGAAAAATCTCCAGGTCCCGAACTCCTCATAACCAGCACCAGTGTCCAAGGCTACACCAACCATACTGCACACCTTCAGGGGGGAAAACAAGGTGAATTGGTGGGGAAAAGGGGTGATAAACAAGAAACAGCCAGAATACTGTGGCCATGGCTGCCAAGTAAGGCGCCATCTTTATAATTTTTTGTTCGCTTCAAGACGTGTTCTTTCGTAAAGATTTAATGTTTAAGCATGAATTAAAAATCTAACGCCCCAGAAAAAGTGATGTGTTCTCAGCAATGTTTAATACAGCTTATCGTTTTTTTTTTCTCAACTGCTTCGCTGAAAACAGTCCAGCAAAGCCTGAAACAGGTCCAGAATTCCACGACCCGCAATCTAGGCCAGCAGGAGATCCATTATTCATTTCTAAATGCTTTCATTTTAGAGAGCTTGTATCTGCCCGGCTGGAAGACTTTCTCCGCCTGGAAACGGCTCCAGAATGACACACGCAACAATCGTGTTCCATGAGAGACGTGCCGCTCATTGGCAGACTGCGACATCGCTGAATAAATTATAGAGCTCGCAGATCTTCTGCCGGATCGTACAGAATGACACAAAATTCTGACAAAGCCGCTTTCTTTTCCTCCTCCGCCCTTAAAGGGAAGGTCCAGGATGTTTCAAAATCTAAATTCTACTTACCCGGGGCTTCCTCCAGCCCCCGGCAGCCGTCCTGTGCCCTCGCTGCAGCTCCGGTGGCTTCCGGTCTCCTCCGGTGCACATGCCGACCTCGCCAGGTCGGCATCTACTTGTAATCCAGCGTGTGGCTCACAGAGTGGCGCTGACATCATCCAGACTGTGCTGCGCAGGCGTAGAACTACTGTGCCTACAAAGTACAGTCCGGATGATGTCAGCATGACTCCATGAGCTGCACACTGGAGCACAAGTAAGCCTCTTGTACTGGAGGGGACTCCAGGCCACCGGTAGGGAGCGGAGCTGCGGCGAGGGCACAGGTTCTCTTTTTTAAAGCAGTATAAAACTCTGACATAACATTCAATAAAAACAGGTTTTCCTACTTTTTATATCCCATACAGTTATCATATTTGCTTTTGTGCATAGGTATTATTATTCGTTTAGAAATTACAAGTTCCCAAAGTACATTTTTTTTGCTCTGAGAGCTGCAATTGCATTTTATTCATAACTGGTGTATTTCTATTGTATTTCTATTGTAATGTACCTGGAATGATTCTGAGTACCTCTCTGTGTTCTGGAGTGTCTGCACAGTCAGAGAAGAGTTTACATTCCTCACTTGATACAATTAAGTAAACAAAAGATAATGTTAAACACAAGGTAATCACTAGTTCGGATGCGTCCAGCTTTCCCTGCAGGGAGCTTGTAAGTCCTCTGTTTAGCTAGTTGAATGTTGAATGCTGTTCTAGAAAAAAAAATGCTGGTTGTATATAATATGCTGTAAATAATCTTTTAGAGCAAAGAAGAAATGCTGGGTTTCATTCCGCTTTAAGGTAGAAACATTAAAAAAAATCTATATATATAATAGAGTAAGTGCCTCAACCTTCAAGCAAGAAGAAGAAGTAGCGCCCTGCCCCCAGGGCCGGTCCAAGCAAGAAGAAGGGGCTGGTCCAAGCAAGAAGAAGAAGTTGTGTCATATCAAACCAAGGGCAAAGAGGGATAATTTGCATATTCAGTAGCAGTGCATTGTGGGTAACCACAAATGTTCACTTATAGCTGAATTATTGCATATTTCTTTCTGTTTTAGGAAGGCAAATTACACCAAGCTTTGCTTTTTTTTAGTAGAAGGTCTTTTTGGTCCCTTTTATCCTCCTATACATTCTTAGAAGTTTGGGTCACCCTGAGCTGCTTGGTTACTCTGTTGTACTGGTCCAAGCCCTATCTCATACTGCCATATCAATCTCTGCTATGTACTGATGAGGACCAAACGTCTGAAACAGGCTGTCTACATGTGGGTTTGATAGCACTGTGTAAAATTTAAAGCTATATGCTTGCCATACACCAGCGGCTCTGGATGCTTGCTTGGCTTTCCAAGGGGGAAAAGGGGTAATTTGCATAATTAGTAGCAGTGCATTGTGGGTAACCACAAATGTTCACTAAGGCCTGGCGCACACCAAAAACTGCTAGATCTGCAAAATGCTAGCAGATTTTGAAATGCTTTTTCTTATTTTTCTGTAGCGTTTCAGCTAGCGTTTTGCGGTTTTGTCTAGCGATTTTGGTGTAATAGATTTCATTTATTGTTACAGTAAAGCTGTTACTGAACAGCTACTGTAACAAAAAACGCCTGGCAAACCACTCTGACGTGCCGTTTTTCAGAGAGGTTTGCGGTTTTCCTATACTTAACATTGAGGCAGAAATGAGAAAAAAAATCTGCAGCAGCCCGGGAGTATGCCTTTCTGCAAAACGCCTCCCGCTGTCTGCTGGTGAGCACCAGCCCATTGAAATACATTACCCAAGCGTATCCGCAGCCGCAAGCGGATCGCAAAACGCAGCCGAACCGCTCTCGTGTGCACTAGGCCTTATAGCTGAATTATTGCAGATTTCCTTCTGTTTTAAAAAGGCAAATTACACCAATACAGTGTGCGACATTGCAGGAAGTGGCGACAGTGGAACACACGATGGAACACGGAAGAGGTGAGTGATCCCCGCCCGCTGCCTCTTACTAATAGTGGCGGCTGCTACTGTGCTTAATCAGGAGGGGGAGCGCACATGGGGGACCCAGGTGAGGGGGGGGGGGGTCCTGCTGAGCTTAAGCTGGAGGGGGAGCGCACATGGGGGACCCAGGTGAGGGGGGGTTTCCTGCTGAGCTTAAGCTGGAGGGGGAGTGCACATGGGGGACCCAGGTGAGGGGGGGTCCTGCTGAACTTAAGCTGGAGGTAGAGCATACATGGGGGACCCAGTTGAGGAGGGGTCCAACCCCCCTCCCCGCCGCTGTGCCTAATACCCCCTTCCTTCCCTCTACCCTCTTATGCGGCATATGCAGGGCCGGATTTACCATAAGGCACTGTAGGCACGTGCCTACAGGCGCCTGATTGGGCGAGGGCGGGGTTTAAATTGTCTCCTTTATAATTAAAAACCTAAAATGCTTTCCCGTCACTTGCCACTTGCCCCGCCCACTTGCGTCATAATCCGGCAGCCGCCCGCAACTACAGTGACAGCCAGGCTGAGGGCGGCTAGTCAACAACTCACAGCTTGTCCCGCTCTTCCCACCCTCCGCTGTATTTATGCCTGCACGCAGTGCTGCAACTTGCTAGTGAGCAGCAGCTGCGTGCATAGGCAATCAGGGGGAGCGGGCAGCGCGATTGTCAGCCTCTGCTGCCGCTATCTGCTGGGACTGGAGAAAGTATGTGGGTGGCCAGGGCTGAGCGGGCATCGCTTACCTCCTGTGACACTAGCCTGCCAGAGCCCTGAACGAGGGGTAGAGATAGTGACAACTCTAATGGAGGTAGGCAAAAATCTCCGACCTGTCCTCCTCTCCTGTCCTGTTTACAACAGCAGCAGCAGCCAGCATGTGTATTCGAGTGATACTGTAACAGGCAGGGAGGGGGGCAGACGAAACAGCCGTTAAAGAGACTCCGTAACAAAAATTGCATCCTGTTTTTTATCATCCTACAAGTTCCAAAAGCTATTCTAATATGTTCTGGCTTACTGCAGCACTTTGTACTATCACAGTCTCTGTAATAAATCAACTTATCTCTCTCCTGTCAGACTTGTCAGCCTGTGTCTGGAAGGCTGCCAAGTTCTTCAGTGTTGTGGTTCTGCTATGAACTCCCCCTTCCAGGCCCCTCTCTGCACACTGCCTGTGTGTTATTTAGATAAGAGCAGCTTCTCTCTTATCTTTTACAAGCTGGATAAATCGTCCTCTGAGCTGGCTGGGCTTTCACATAGTGAGGAATTACAGACAAGGGCAAAGCTGTTTGCAAGAAGAAAAGAGCAACCTGAAACTTCAGTGCATGAGAGATGCAGGGGGGAAAGAAACACACAAATGATCTCTTGAGATTCAAAAGGAAGGCTGTATACAGCCTGCTTGTGTATGGATGTATTTTCTATGTGTGGACATACTGTACATCAACCTACTTCCTGTTTTGGTGGCCATTTTGTTTGTTTATAAACAAACTTTTTAAAACTGTTTTTAACCACTTTTAATGCGGCGGGGAGCGGCGAAATTGTGACAGAGGATAATAGGAGATGTCCCCTAACACACTGGTATGTTTACTTTTGTGCGATTTTAACAATACAGATTCTCTTTAAGGGAAAGCCCTGGCTTCTTGTATAGGCTACAGCTCCTTCCCCTCTGTATGTACTATTGGGGACTTGAGGGGCATGCTGTATCTAATCTTTGCCCTATGATCTGTGACACGACAGGAGGGAGAAGGGTTCATGCTGGGGGCACACATACATTTGCAGACTAGTGTAGAGTTAGCTGCTGCTATCCTCTCCCCAGATCATGGATTCCTGTTGCTCGGCTCCAGCCTGATAAAGAGAGGCACCTGGCTGACTTTTGGACGGTACTTTCCCTTCCTGTTAGCTAGCTTATTGAATGGAGGAGTGAGGGTTTTGTTTTATGTGTGTGTGAGCATAAGAAATGGGTGGGGGGATTATGTTTTCAGTGTGTGTGATCTGTGTGTGTGTCTGTACGTTTTAGTGAGTGTGATCTCTGTGTGTTAGTGTGTGATCTCTGTGCGTTAGTAAGCATGTGTGATATCTGTGTGTTAGTGTGTGTGTGTGTGTGTGTGTGTGTGTGTGTGTGTGTGTGTGTGTGTGTGTGTGTGTGTGTGTGTGTGTGTGTGTGTGTGTGTGTGTGTGTGTGTGTGATCTCTGTGTGTTAGTGAGTGTGTGTGATCTCTGTGCGTTAGTGAGTGTGTGTGATCTGTGTGTGTGTGTGTGATCTCTGTGTGTTAGTGAGTGTGTTATTTCTGTGCGTTAGTGAGTGTGTGTGATCTCTGTGTTAGTGAGTTTGTGTGTTAGTGAGTTTGTGTGATCTCTGTGTGTTAGTGAGTTTGTGTGATCTCTGTGTGTTAGTGAGTTTGTGTGATCTCTGTGTGTTAGTGAGTTTGTGTGATCTCTGTGTGTTAGTGAGTTTGTGTGATCTGTTTGTGTGTTAGTGAGTTTGTGTGATCTGTTTGTGTGTGTATGTGTGGGTGGTGTACGTAATCAAAGGGCACCTAAAATGTGGATGCCCTGGCAAGCTGATAGTGGAATATTGGTAAATTTACCAATATTTTACTATTAAAGTGTAAAGAAGGGTCGTAAAATATCGGTATTAAATACCGATATTTTACTATAGCTTAACCTCCCTTTAGTCTCACACAGAATCCTCCCCCCTGACGCCTAACCATCCCACACTGCACAGACACCTTACTGACACCTAACTCTAACCACCCATTCCACACAAACACCCGACCCTAATCCCCTCCCTCCTCGCACGAACACCCTACCTGATGCCTAACTGCCCAGTCCCCCCTCACACAAACACCGTACCTGACACCTAACCTTAACTGCACCCCCGGCCATCGATGGCCACAGAAATAGAAAATAAAAGCGTAAATTTTCGGGTGCCGCCTAGGCCCATTGAAATAGTGGCATTGAGGAGTAATTTGATCACCCAATAAATATTGTGTACTGGCTAAGCTGCTTTTTATCGGGCACCGTGGTTGCCCAAATTTCCACTCTGCTGCTATTTCAATGCCTTGCGAAGTTTTATTTTGTAATAAGGGTGTGTGACTTTGGGTGTGGCCTGTGCTGAGGGGAGGGGTTTAGGGCGCCAGATTTTCTATGCCTATAGGCTCCACAGCTCTAAATCCGGCCCTGGGCATATGCTACGCCGCGGGTCGGCTAGTACATATATATTTATTAACCACCCTGGCGTTCTATTAACTGCGCCGCAGCAGTGTTTAAAATTTTTTTTTCAATCATGTAGCTAGCTAGCCTAGCGCTAGCTACATGATGCCCCCCTCCCTGCGGCGTTCGCCCATACCTTCCGATCGCCGCCGGCGCGTACCCTCCTAAGGAAATCCCATTCTGAAGGGATTACCTTGAGGGCTTCCCCTGTCGCCATGATGATGGTCGCGATGACATCATCGACGTCGTGATGTCAGACGGAGTCCCGATCCACCCCTAAGCGCTGCCTGGCGCCGATTGGCCAGGCTGCGCAGGGGTCTCGGCGTGGGGGTCGTTACGCGACGGGTAGCGGCGCATCGGCGGCGAGTGGCGGCCGTCACCAACACACAGCAAGCACAGTGCTTGCTGCGTGTTTTAAAAAAAAATTGTGAAAATCGGCCCAGCGGGGCCTGTGCGGCACCCTCCGGTGGTCATGGACGAGCTCAGCTAACGCTAACGCAATACCGCCAAGGAGGTTAATGTGTACCTGAGACAAAGCTTGGGTACAAAATGAGATTCTTACCTAAAGAGAGGGAAGCCTCAGGATGTTATTGAGGCTTCCCCTCGGTGCTCTGATATCCCCCGTCACTAAGTATGGCTCCCCAGAAGATAAGCGACGAGCCATTGTCACGTAGCTCCTCTTCCTGGTCACGCAATAGCAGACCAAGTTTGACCGTGCAGTAAGCCAGAGCCGCAGGAGAGGGGGGGGGGGGGGGGCGCGTGCTAAGCAACGGGGCACATTGGACCACCGCGGGAAGCCTCAATAGGCTTACTTCTCTTCAGGTTACTATCTTATTTTGATTTGCACCCGAGCTTTGGCTCGGGTTAAAATAGGATTGCCTTAAAGTGGGCTCCAATAGAGCTTCCAAATTTCGCTGAATTGAAATGTCCACATTTCTGATCGGAAAATGGGCTTACCGCGGTGGTAATCCGAAATCAGATTTCTGCGGAAATACTGCATTACCGCAACTCTGTAATTTTAACCCAATCGCAGAACTTGGAAGCATCAGACCAATCAGAAAATGCTGAATTTTTCCACGGAAATCGGATTACCATGGAAATTATACACCAATCACAAGACTCGGATACTACTGAGTATTTTTGAGTCTTCTGATTGGCCTTACATTTCTGTGGTATTCTGATTTCTGTGGTAAATCATTGCATTCTTTAATTGGTCCAATACTCAGAAGTATTAAAATTAACTACCGTATTTTTCGGACTATAAGATGCACTTTTTCTCCCCCAAAAGGGGGGAGAAAAAGTCCCTGCATCTTATAGTCCTAGTACAGGGAGACCCGGACAAACCATCGCCTGCCGATACAAACCGCCGACCCGCTGCAATGTAGGGGACTCAGGGCTGTGCAGGGCCGGTTCTAGACTGTTTGCTGCCTGAGTCCCCCCCCCCCCCCCGATTTGGAATGATCACACAGCACCTGACAATTTTCTCTGCCATGTTCTCACATGACATGCTGCAGCTCAACACAATGGCACGTTGGCTGGCTGTGAGTCTGTGACAAACAAACTTCTCACCCTCAGCCACTCTATTCCTCCTCAGAAAGGTAAACGCAGTACAAAAATTCTGCCCCTGAAATCTCTGCACCTGATACAAATGTTTCACCTTGCTTCATGAGAGAACCGGCCCTGCCCCTGTGTAACTAGCAGCAGCTAATTGAATCACTCACCTAACCCGAGGGTGCCCGCGGCAATCAGCTGCTTCCTCTCACTGCACTCCCTGGTGTCCCCTCCCTGTATGTGATGTAAGTAGCTGCAGCCGCATCACTCACCTGACGCAAGGGTGCCCGCGGCGCACAGCAGCTCCTTACGCAACATTCCAAAATAAAAGAGATTGTTGGTGCCACCTAGCGTACGTATGAGTTGGGCGCCAGGAGAGCCAAATGCCGGCTCTCCCTGCTGCTGCAGAACTCCCCGGCGGCGTTAAATACTATTCCCCCTCTGAGTTCGCGCAACTTGGAATTAGGAGGTGTTATTCGGGGGACGCTGAGCGCCGTATGCTGAAACCACCTGCTTTGGACACATATCCAACAGGCATTTGGGTTGAGCCCCTCTGCCGGCGACAAGGCAAATCTCCCAGAGGGGTCCTTACGCTAACGGTGTATGCATTTTCATCCTACACATATAATGAGCGTATCCTATATTGTACACATGTCTGATATAGGATAAAATCTGTTGGATAGTGAGCGCCAACAATCTTGTTTCTTTTGGGATGCTGCGCTAGCTGCTGCCGATCTGTGAGTAATGAGGCCAGGTCTCTTTAAATTTTGCTCTGTGTATTGTGAGCTCCTACTATGATGGTTATTATCAGCCTGATTGAGCGACTACCACTTTTTTGTTGTGTATTTCAGTATCCAGAGTCACACTTTAATGTCTCAGGTCTGTGTGACACGGAATGTAGAAAAGTCTTCTTCTGACGCTCCTAAGTGACAACAAACAACGTTCCCTCCAGTTGACTCTCACAAGTCTCCTTCCCAGAGGAGCGGACAGATAGGATGAAGTGCTGACTCTTCCTTTCATGATTGGCCCTTTGAGGCCTTATCACTAATTAGAGATTGTCCCTGACACTCTCGGGTGACAGCCCTGGCGCCTGTGTCACGCTGCGGATCCTAACGGATGCATTACCACAGCCTCCCCGTGCAGAAGCCATGGCGACATCACTGACCACAAAACTGAAGGTTGATTGGTTTGTCAATGTCAGCAGACAGAGGCGAGACACGACACTTCCTGAACAAGACAGAAGTGTCACCCCCGCCGCCCACCCTCTCCCCATTAGAACACCTCTATGGAAGGTGGCTGGGGGGTTGGGGATAGCAGAGAAGAAGATTGAATTATTTTAAAACGGTAAGTTTAAATTTCACAAAGAGGAATATTCCACAGCAGCTGCACAACCCGGTTTTACAATCTGCGTTTCCCAAGGTCTTCAATAATGTTTCTAGCAGAGGAGGAAACCAATCAGTGCAGATACAGGATAGCTGGCTGTATCATCTGTAGGCCACATGTCACTGTCCCCTGCAATATGTGTCACACTCAATGGCGTAGCAAAGGAGCTGTGGGCCCCGATGCAACTTTTACAATGGGGCCCCCCAAGCACTCTATACATAACAATTGATACGGCGCACCAAAACCTGCCACTGGCAACTACAGTGTCAGAGATGCAAGAAGGGGATAGGGAAAGGGGATTACCACTATTCAAAGTATCTATAGAAGTGATTATTATGAGCATAGGACCAATGGAGGGCTAATACTGTAGTTGAGGGAGGGCCCTTTGGGGCCCCTCTGGCCCAAGGGCCCCGATGCGGTCGCTACCTCTGCAACCCCTATTGCTACGCCCCTGGTCACACTGCCCTGCAGGGATCAATATCCAGACCTGAAAAGAGTCATGACCCTGCGCACACCTGAGCCAACTACAAGACCAACACCCGCCCCTTTAACTTAAAGAGGAACTCCAGCCTAAACAAACATACTTTCATTAAGTTACATTAGTTATGTTAATTAAAATAGATAGGTAATATAATCTCTTACCCACCCTGTTTTAAAAGAACAGGCAAATGTTTGTGATTTCATAAGGGCAGCCATATTTTTGGTTGAAAGGAGGGGACAGGGAGCATGAGCCACAGTTCCAACTGTCCAGTGTCCTGATCACCCCTACCAGTTGCTAGGCAACGAGAACAACATAGGAAATCCCATCATGCATCAGGGAAAAAATGCCCAGGCAGTTTTATTTGATGGGGCGGAGCTTAGCTTCTGTACAGCTAAAAAGGAGGCTTATGTAAGAAAAACAAAGTTCTGATGCTGTGAAATTGTTAAAGAAACACCAAGCCTTTCCAGTGCTGCTGAGTAAATTTTTAGTCCAGAGGCGCTCACTTCTACATTTAGACCCATTGAGTTATACTTCTGTTTGCCTGATGAAGCGGGACCACACCTGCGAAACGTGTTGCACTAAGTGGAGTTGAATAAAAAAATGTTGTATTGATATATTGTGACTCAATTGAGTTTTATATTTTTGAGGGAGGTAAGTTTACCTGAACATCCCCCTCTTTTAGACGTTTTTTAAACGTTTTTATTCTACTCTGGCCCCTCTATACACCAAGCTTTGCTGAAATCCTGATCGGTTGGCATCTTCTGAGCATGCGCAGGCATGTGCGCCCACATCATTGGGAGCATACCGGGCAGAGTAGCACTGGGCAGGCGCAGTACACTCTCGGTGACGTGTTGCAATAGCCAGAGGACTCCAACCAATCGGGGGTCGGCGAGGCTGCCAGCGGGACCCAAGAGAAGACCAGAGCTGCAGCGAGGGACACATGACCCCCAGGGGCCGGAAAGACGCCCTATGTAAGTAAAGCTAGATTTTATTCATTGCGTCAGATATCCTTTAAACTTCAGCCTAAACGTGCTAATGGTGCAATCTTATTGTAACGTGTGTGGCTTAGAATACTGAGAGAACAAAGTACAGAGGCCTCGTTCCCCCCCCCCCCCCCCCCCCCCCCCGACTCCCGGCTCTTGCTACAGACGTCACACACAGCCCGGCAGGAGCTGAACTTCGATATCCCGCTCCTCTCGGCGGATGGAGTGGCCGCTTAATTAATTGCAGCACTTTGGAGTCGCTCGCATGTGTCTGAGTTAAATGTTACTAAATGACTCTGTGAACCTTTCCAGCCAGCAGAGAGGAGAGAGATGTCCTGGCTCGCTAATAAAGATGTATCATAGCGATATCAGGGCAGATCGCAGATAGCAGGTGCTCTGTCTTCCAGCTTCCCAGGGACCTGCGACGCCTTCCTGCAAATGCAGATCAGCAGAGGTCCGAGCAAGGGGCCGCCTTATAACGCAGCGATCGCCAACCCTACCCCCCGTCTCACAGTGTATCCATTACTCTGAACCAGGGCCATTCTAGACTGTTTGCTGCCTGAGGCAAACTCCCACTCCCCCCCCCCCCCCCCCCACCGATTTGGAATGATCGCACAGCACCAGACAATTCACTCTGCTTCATTTAATGTTCTCACATGACATGCTGCAGCTCAACACAATAGCACACTGGCTGATTGTATCTGGCTGCTACCATATAGCCATTACGCTATATTACGCATGGAGGAAAAACGTTTTAGCCATTTATTTAGGAAAGGGTTCTTTACAGTAAGAGTGATTAAGATGTGGAATGCATTGCCACAGGAAGTCGTTATGGCAAACTCTATACCTGCATTTAAAGGGGGCTTAGATGCTTTCCTTGCGTTGAAAGACATCCATGGCTACAATTACTAGGTTTTGCCTAATGATGTTGATCTAGGGATTTTATCTGATTGCCATCTGGAGTCGGGAAGGAATTTTTCCCTTTTGGGGCTAATTGGACCATGCCTTGTGGGGGTTTTTTCGCCTTCCTCTGGATCAACAGGGATATGTGAGGGAGCAGGCTGGAGTTGTACTTTGTACTGGTTGAACTCGATGGACGTATGTCTTTTTTCAACCAAAATAACTATGTAACTATGTAACTATACCATGAACTGATTTATTTATAATGTATATATGCACCTTAGCACGTTTTAGCACTCTTGCACGATAGCACTTTTTCCTTTGATAAAGCTTCCTATATGGAAGTGAAACATGTCAGTTGTTGGTGGGGGTAGTGTTTATGTATGTTTAATCAGTAATTTTAAATGGTCCCGGGGTTTAATCCTCATATTCCATATACTTACCATAGTGCCCTGGACATTACCTGACCAGTTGCTGGTTGTTTTTTAGCAGCCAATTTGGTTTTAAATGTATTAATAAAAGTTATATTTTAGTCCTCACTGCAGAATACTCATGTGTTGACACTCCTCTGAGGACAGTCAGTGACATGACTATGTACTCAGTAAAGTGCTGCAGATGATGTCAGTGCTATATGGTACATAATAATAATGTGATAAGACATTAGACTATGACTATGGTAGGATTAGATTGTAAGCTCCTCTGAGGACAGTCAGTGACATGATTATGTGCTCTGTAAAGTGCTCAGAAGATGTTGGTGCTTTAAAGCCATAATAATAATATGGTAGGACATTAGACTATGGCCATGGCAGGATTAGATTGTGAGCTCCTTTGAGGACAGTCAGTGACATGACTATGTACTCTGTAAAGTGCTGCAGAAGATGTCAGTGCTATATGGTACATAATAATAATGTAGTAAGACATTAGACTATGACAATGGTAGGATTAGATTGTGACCTGACTATGTACTCTGTAAAAAGCACTGTGAAAGATAGCAGTGCTATATATACAAATGACAGAATAATAATATTAATAATAATGGTATGGTACTAGTTTTTTGACTATTTACATTTTTACAAATTTTCATCTGCGGTGTTGTTGCATTGAGGAGCAGTGATATTTGCTTTTAGCCCAGTCATGCGTAAAACATAATGAATAGGTGGAAAATATGTGCTACATGAATACAGTGCTTACTGAATGCAGTGTTGGTTCACAAAGTTTTATGTTATCTTGACACTCAGGGCAGGATTTGCCATAAGGCACTGTAGGCACATGCCTACAGGCGCCTGATGATGGAAAGGCAGTTCGCTCCCCTCCCCAATGCCTCCCTCCCTCCTTCCCTATGCCAAAACCCAAGCAGAGCTCAAATGAGAAGTTACTCACCCAGCTCTTGGGATTACACTGATGAGATCTCCCATCAGTTGGGGGCACCACTAGCTTCTTAATACTGAGGGTACCCCTGGCCATCTAATGCTAAGGGATACCTGTAGCTATGACGTGCAAGAGAAGTAAGGAAGAAGTGACAGCTGGGACAGCCAGCACACTTGCTATGCGGTTCGGCCGGGGTTTGTAGGCTCATGGAGGGTGGAGTCTAGGGTGTCAGGACAATGTGCCTTTAGGCTCTTGTGATGTAAATCCAGGCCAGTTGACACTTCTTGGCTCCACCCAAAAGTGGCCATGGCCAAATTTTGGAACCCGGCACACGTAAGTATTTTGTCTACTGACAAGAAGCAGCAATTTCTATTTCACGCGTTGAGAAGAAGCAGATTTTTTAGGGTTGTTTGGTTCTCATCTTGTTTGTGAAATCCTGCCTATAGATCCCTCTGCTACAAACGAAGACAAATTTACATACGATGCTTAAGTAATTATAGCTAAATGTGAAGCGCTGTAAAGAAAAAATAAAATCATTATAATCCTGCCAGAGGCTCATCCAGCGAATACGAGAAGGAAAACAAGAAAAAAAGGAACATCATTTTGTGCAGCGTGTAATGTGAGAGCGCAGCTGGGGAATAAAGGGGGCGGAGTCCTCACGCTGGGCCCCCCCAACCCACCGGGCCTCAGAACAGCTGAACCGTCTGCTCTGCCTCCAGCAACATCCTAGCAGATAATGACATGATAATTTATTCACATATTCCTACATTATCCCCAATGAATACTCAATCATTCAAATGGCGCTGAATATTATTCAAGAGCGCGGCGATGAGTTCAAAGTGGATCGCCAGTAATTAGATGGTAAGCGACGTTTGCCGCGCCGGCTGGTTGTAGACCTAATTTCACTCCATTAGCAGAAATCAAACAACATAAGAGCGGCGCCGGAGAGGAGGACGCGGAAACGCTTTGATTTCAGGCAGCGAATATCTAATTAAAAGGGAAAAAATATAAATGTATTCCGCTCTTTTAACCAGTCAGAAAACATTAGCGCGGAGTTATTGCTGGTGAGGGGCAGAGGCCGAGCCATTCACTTGTATTCACCAGGGAGGAAATTGTTCAACGCTGAGTTGTTCTGTCAACTGTAGAGCTACGTACAGAAAACAGGCGATGGCAGAATAATACAAACATTACAGGCCAGATCACCAATACTTTACTGTGGCCAAATTACTACTAATACTCTACTGTGGCCATATTACCAATACTCTACTGTGGCCAGATTACCAATACTCTACTGTGACCAGGTTACTAATACTCTACTGTGACCAGATTACCAATACTCTACTGTGGCCAGATTACCAATACTCTACTGTGGCCAGATTACCAATACTCTACTGTGGCCAGATTACCAATATTCTACTGTGACCAGATTACCAATACTCTACTAATGCCAGATCACCAATACTTTACTGTGGCCAAATTACTACTAATACTCTACTGTGGCCATATTACCAATACTCTACTGTGGCCTGATTACCAATACTCTACTGTGGCCAGATTACCAATACTTTACTGTGGCCAGATTGCCAATATTCTGCTGTGCCCAGATTTCCAATATTCTGCTGTGCCCAGATTACTAATACTCTACTGTGGCCAGATTACTAATATTCTACTGTGGCCAGATTACCAATACTCTACTGTGACCAGATTACCAATACTCTGCTGTGCCTAGGTTATACTGTGGCAAGATTACTAATACTCTACTGTGACCAAATTACCAATACTCTACCAATGTCAGATTACCAATATTCTACTGTGACCATATTACTAATACTCTACTGTGACCCGATTACTTATACTCTCCTGCGGCCACATTACTAATACTCTACTGTGGCCAGGTTACTAATACTCTCCTGTGACCAGATTACTAATTATAAGGATCCTTCCTGTCGGTTGCAGCGGAGCGGAGCTGCAACCGAGCAGTTTTGATATAAACAGACAAACCAAGAGCCCAATATAGTGTAGTAGGTATTAACCCAGGAGGAATATAAATGACAGGTAAGTATTATACTTACAAACACGGGCAGGGGCGTAGCAATAGGGGGTGCAGAGGTAGCGACCGCATCGGGGCCCTTGGGGCAGAGGGGCCCCGAAGGGCCCATCCTCAATTACAGTATTAGCTCTCTATTGGTCCTGTGCTCATAATAATCACTTCTATAGATACTTTGAACAGTGGTAATCATTAACAAGCTATTCCCCATCCCCTTCTTGCACCTCTGACACTGTAGTTGCCATTGGCAGGTTTTGGTCCGCCATATCAATTGTTATGTATAGCGTGCTTGGGGGGCCCCATTGTAAAACTTGCATCGGGGCCCACGGCTCCTTAGCTACGCCACTGAACACGGGTTACCGCTGAGGCAACCACTGTATGGGCAGGTGGGGAGTATAAACCTGTCCCCACTCAGGATTAAGATATCGCTCTCTGTGATAGAAGAAAGGAGGGTATGACACCCTTCCACCAAGGGTGGTTCACTGGATAGACCGATGTACAGAGGCGCCAGTAGAATAAAGGATAATAAAAGGTTTAAAACATCTAGGTGGTGGTGGTGGACCAACCAACCTAAAACGGACACGATGCTGTCGATTAAAGTCAACAAAACAACAAAAATTAATTAATGCCTGAAGAAGCGGGTTTTTGGCCCGAGAAACGCGTCGCAGTGTCATTTGGAGTATGTGAATAAATTTTTGTTGACTTTAATCGACAGCATCGTGTCCGTTTTAGGTTGGTTGGTCCACCACCACCACCTAGATGTTTTAAACCTTTTATTATCCTTTATTCTACTGGCGCCTCTGTACATCGGTCTATCCGAGCAGTTTTGATGTCTCTGCCTGCATTTGCTTGCTCGGTTTTGATTGCATTTACAATGAGTCTCATTGCTATCTGCCATTACTGTGCCGTTCAGAGGAGCTCAGGATGTTGTCATGAATCCATCTATGGCTGGGACAGCGATTAGATTGGCAAGCATTCAGTCTGTCTCTCTGTTGTCTGTCTTTGTTACTCTGTGTGTTGATCATCAGAGACTTAGTGCTACGGTTGCCCTGAGCAACCGATGTGTTTTGTTTATTTGTGGTGGTTATCGGAAGCTCAAAGCTGCGGTTGCTCTGAGCAATTTTTCTCCTTTGTTCCGAGCTCCTGGTGTGATCTGTGTAACTTCGTCCACAAGAGCATTCTGCTCTTCTACCTAATATAACCCAGCTGCATAGTCTTAGTGGCTCTTGGTGGTATATGTGTCCTCTATGTCAGCTTGTATACCTCGCTCGCCTAAGTCCTAATTAGGGCCAGCTAGTGGTTTGTCAGGCAGCGACAGCTAGGTGAAGAGCGAGACCTTTAGCCTGGGGCATAAACGCTGACTCCGAAAGTTATACCACCAAGCCTTACACTAATACTCTCCTGTGGCCAGATTACCAATACTCTACTGTGACCAGATTACTAATACTCTACTGTGGCCAGATTACTAATACTCTACTGTGACCAGATTACTAATACTCTACTGTGGCCAGATTACTAATACTCTACTGTGATCAGATTAATAATACTCTACTGTGATCAGATTACTAATACTCTACTGTGGCCAGATTACTAATACTCTACTGTGACCAGATTACCAATACTCTACTGTGGCCAGATTACTAATACTCTACTGTGGCCAGATAACCAATACTCTACTGTGATCAGATTACCAATACTCTACTGTGGCCAGATAACCAATACTCTACTGTGATCAGATTACTAATACTCTACTGTGGCCAGATTACTAATACTCTACTGTGATCAGATTACTAATACTCTACTGTGGCCAGATTACTAATACTCTACTGTGATCAGATTAATAATACTCTACTGTGATCAGATTACTAATACTCTACTGTGGCCAGATTACCAATACTCTACTGTGATCAGATTACTAATACTCTACTGTGATCAGATTACTAATACTCTACTGTGGCCAGATTACTAATACTCTACTGTGGCCAGATTACCAATACTCTACTGTGACCAGATTACTAATACTCTACTGTGGCCAGATTACCAATACTCTACTGTGACCAGATTACTAATACTCTACTGTGACCAGATTACTAATACTCTACTGTGACCAGATTACTAATACTCTACTGTGACCAGATTACTAATACTCTACTGTGACCAGATTACTAATACTCTACTGTGACCAGATTACTAATACTCTACTGTGACCAGATTACTAATACTCTACTGTGACCAAATTACTAATACTCTACTGTGGCCAGATTACTAATACTCTACCGTGGCCAGATTATCATGACTCTACTGTGGCCAGATTACCAATACCCTACTAATGCCAGAGAACCAATACTCTACTGTGGCCAGATTACCAATACTTTACTGTGACCAGATTACTAATACTCTACTGTGACCAAATTACTAATACTCTACTGTGACCAGATTACTAATACTCTACTGTGACCAAATTACTAATACTCTACTGTGGCCAGATTACTAATACCCTACTAATGCCAGAGAACCAATACTCTACTGTGGCCAGATTACCAATACTTTACTGTGCCGAAATTACTAATACTCTACTGTGACCAGATTACGAATACTCTACTGTGCTGAGATTACTAATACTCTACTGTGTCCAGATTACTAATATTGTACTGTGGCCAGATTACCAATACTCTACTGTGACCATATTACCAATATTCTACTGTGACCAGATTACCAACATTCTACTGTGGCCAGATTACTACTATTATGTTGTGGCCAGATTACCAATATTATTTATACTGTGGCCAGATTACCAACATTCTACTGTGGCCAGATTACTACTATTATATTGTGGCCAGATTACCAATGGTGTAATTGGTAATTAGAGGTGTAATGGTTAAGGGCTCTGCCTCTGACACAGGAGACCAGGGTTCGAATCTCAGCTCTGCCTGTTCAGTAAGATATCACCTATTCAGTAGGAGACCTTAGGCAAGTCTCTCTAACACTGCTACTGCCTATAGAGCGCGTCCTAGTGGCTGCAGCTCTGGCGCTTTGAGTCCGCCAGGAGAAAAGCGCGATATAAATGTTATTTGTCTTGTCTTGTCTTGTCATTATTATTCTACTGTGGCCAGATTAGCAATATTATACTGTGACCAGATTACGAATACTCTACAGTGGCCAGATTACTACTATTATATTGTGGCCAGATTACTAACATCGTACTAGGGCCTGATTACTAATATTGTACTGTGGCCAGATTAACAGTGGCTGTGATACACTAAGGCATGCTGGGCACTGGTCCCCCCTGGGAATCGCTGTGCCCTATTGAATGACGCCACCCTCCAAATAGAAAATTGTTTAACATCACCCACTTTTAAAGGCCAGGTCTCCTGCAAAATCAGCTGTCGCCCTCCCCCCTTCCTTTTCTTAACTGTTACTGGTATGCATAGGTTCACCAATATCCTAAAATTATTTGTAGGGTTCCTTCAGAAAGAAAATGTTGAGAAAGGCCACTCTAAAGGATGCAGTAGCTTCAAAAAACCAAGAAAAACTTATAAAGAGCTAATAGAAGATTTTTTTTTTTTTAAATTGTAAAATGTTGGTCCGTTGGTTTTTATCTGATTGCATATAAATTCAAGCTTTGTGTTTGTTTACCGCTAATTGCATGTGTGTTTTCTGCTGTCCTCTAGATGTATCTGTCTGTTGTTTGGCCCCTCACAGCGGTTCTCCAGAGAGCGCTCTGCGTTGAGTCGCTCGCGTCTTCCCCCGAGAGAGGCCCGCGCAGTCACCGGCGACATCAGCCTCATGATACATGTCTCATCCCCGTTCTTTAAACAGAATATTTGGTGTATTATTAATGACCGAGGAAATAAGGCTTTGTGTCTTGTACACGGTGATTTAGCATTACTGATGTCAAGCGGAGAGTCACAGCACTCATTAAATCAGTATCTAATGCGTCCCAGATGTCCCCGCGCCTCTCAAGGAAGACGGCCGGCTTGTGGTTCATATTATAATACAATCCCTGGGGGGAGGGATGACAGCTTGCTGGTCACGTGACAGGCTTCCAGATACGGCTGCATGTACCGGGGTCCGCCGGCGGAGGAGGCACGAAGCCCCTGCTGGCCGGGTGATTTATAATAAGGAATGGGTCTCGTTGTGCGTCGGGCTTATTACTCCCTCCCAATTTATTATCCACGTCCTTTTACTCCATGCAGAGTAACCGCGCTGCATCCAGGGACAGGTTATGGACCTCTGAGGTTACTTATGTTTACAGAACTGGGCCAATTTAGACAACTTTACCTATTAAGAGACCCATTCTCTGCTGCTGCTATTCAGGCATCATATGGTCTAGTGGGAATACTTATCAGCTTGTGGAATTGTAAACTGAATGCAAATACTAGCTTAACGCGGACCTGAACTCTTGCACAGGACAGGAAAACATAGAGAAATGTACCCTGTATGTGTTTAGAGAGCAGAGCAGGGACAAGGTCCTCCAGCACCCAAGGCTGAGACACCAAAGTGCGCCCCTCCATCCCTCCCACCCCAGCCATCACACACTGATTGCTATTAGACTAAGAGGGATACAGGGCCCACAACCTCCCCAACACCTTAATATCTAGTTATCTGGCTTGCAGTCACTGCCATGTATCCCCTTTTCTTATTTCTTTCTGCTTCAAACACAATTAGGAATGACAGCTGAATGAATTGTGCGCCCCCTCCTACACTGCGCCCTGAGGCTGGAGCCTCTCCAGCCTATGCCTCGGCCTGGCCCTGTTAGAGAGTTTAGCCTGTATAATTTCCCCTCATCTGTGACTAATCACAACTGTAATTTGATCCCTCAGCTGTACCATGGCAGAGAGGCTAATTTGAAAGCACAATATTTTAATAATGGGCCTGCTTCCATAAAAGCAAGAAGTAGATACACTGCAGATTTTTGGCAGGATTTGTATCATCTTTAACACATTTTTTTTTTTTAATTTTGTAATAGTTATTATGCTCTTGCGTATCTTTTAGAGCAGACAGTAAGTTCTGAGTTCAGGTCCGCTTAACCGGTTGAGGACCACAGGCTTACACCCCCCTAGTGACCAGGTGATTTTTTACAATTCAGTGCTCTGCAGCTGTAACAGCTCGCTGCAGAGCCATACAACTTAGCACACAAATGAATCTCTCCATCTCTCCCCCCCCCATCCTTTCGTTGCCACCAACAGAGATTACTGTAGGTGGCATCTGATTGATTGCTTTTTTTTTTTTTTTTTTTTTTTTTTTGTAATTGTCTTTTTTTTTTTTATATAAAAATGTCATTTTTGTTATTTTTTTCCTTTCCCCCCCCCCCCAAGAGCATCAGCCTATGAGAGGTGATCATCCTCAGTGTCACTTGAGGGGACAGCTGAGTGACAGAGCTGTCCCCATACAGCGCTGCAGGAGATTGCATCGCTGTACGTGTAAATATCGGCTGTTTTCAGCTGTTACAGATCCGCTCTGTGTCACGGCAGGGAACGATCGCGCACGCACGCTCGTGTTCCCTGCAAATCCCTGCCCACCTCTCTTGACGCCTTTCGGCGTTAGGCGGTCCTGGGGCTGCCGCCTACCCGACGCCTATTGGCGCTAGGCGGTCGGGAAGGGGTTAAAGGGAACCCGAGGTGAGAGGGATATGGAGGCTGCCATATGTATTTTCTTTTAAACAATACAAGTTGCCCGCTGTCCCCCTGACCATCTGCCTCTAGTGATGATTGTAATCTGCTAATTGCCATGATACAAAATTTTGCGTACATTTTCACAATTACGGCCATACGTAATTACGATTTGCTTAATTTTTGCGTAGTTTCATGCCAACTTTCAAGGTTAATAGCAAAGCCCCAAAACATGCATTGTCTACCAAATTGTTATGTATGTTTAGGAGAAGGGTAGGAAGGAACAAGGCTAAAAAAAAAATACAAAAAAATAAAAAAAACTTGTCAATTTTGAGAAAATTGCAAAGGAAAATGTTTTTGAACCACTTCCCCCTATGAGGCCTCATTCACACCTACAATCGAAAACGCAAACACAAGCGTTTTGTGTTTTTGTGTGCATCCCCTCGCCCCCCCCCCCGGCGCTCCACTGTGCGATGCGTTTCTGCTAAAAGCGCTTTTTTAAGTACTTTTCCCGAGCGGTTTTGTAATTCACTCCCTGATGCAAGTCAGGAAGTGAACTCTTTGACCTGGAAAATAATAAATACAATGTATTTATTCTTAAAAACGCTCACGCAATCGCTGCACAAAGCGATTTTGTGAGCGTTTTGCGTTTTTCCTATACCTTCCATTATAGCAAAAATGCCCCAAAAATGATACAGGCACTGCTTTGCCGACCACAAAGCAAGCGCAATGCGCTGAGATGAACCTTCTCATAGAGATTCATTGCACACGTGTTTTATGGCCGATTTTGAGATTCGCCTGCGCTTGGTAAAAGGGCAAAAATGCCCTTAGTGTAAACGAGCCCTAAAACCAGAGCAATTTTCACATCACACTCTTCCCATTCATTTGTCAATAACTTTATCGCTACTTGTTACACTGGAATTATCTCTATATTATTTTTTGTGGGACAAACTAGGCTTTCTTTGGACAGTAGTTTTTGCTAAGAATTATTTTATTTTATATGCACTTTACAGGGAAGAAAAATCTTTGAACAAATTCATCATCTGGGCCTGAATGTGCAGCAGCGCCCATCCCATTCCATGTGCAGCAGCCTCTTCCATCCATACAGCAGCTCCTCTCTTTCAGGAACAGCTCCCTTGGGCATCATTTTCCCTTTATGTGTTGCTCTCCTATTTCCAGCCTCCTCTTATGTAGCAACCTCTCTTTCATGTTTAGGTCCTCCTCAGGGCTGCAGCCTCTAAAGGCGTGGGCCTCTGTGGCCTTTCCAAAAATCCAGCCCTTGCACAGAGGAGAGGCGTGTGAACCAGTGGTGCTCAGCAGAGCTCGAATATTCGAGTAGCTCGAATATTCGAGCTCTTTTTCAGCTATTCGAGCTCGGTATTCGAGCTCCGAATAGCTGGAGCTATTCGAATGGGCTATCCGAGTACACTCGAATAGCCCATTCACTATTCGAGCTATTCGAGCAACCCGGCGCTATTCGAGCTCGGTACCGAGCTCGAATAGCGTCATAGCCCAGATTGATGTCCTTAGAGCCAATCAGAGGGCTCCCAGGCCCTCTGACGGCAGCCAATCACAGAGGGGGACCCTGGCCAGCCCCTACCCTATAAATAGCGGCCGCCATGTTCCGTTTCTCCGTGCTTGCCTGAGACTTGTACAGAGAGAGAGTTGCTCCTTTGTGCTTTGGCTTAGCAAGAGCTCTATTGTGGTCATTTACCTAGCGTTTTTGCTCACATACACCTCCTATACACACCTATATTGTTGTTAGTTATTTAGACATTGTATTTTAGTTAGTAGCTTGTGTGTTACATTAGAGACAGGCAGCTGCTGCAAGCTTACAGGTTTAGGCCTCAGGGGGGCCTTGCCTCTGTGGGCAGCTGTCCTCTGTTTATTTCTCTCATCTATACCAGTATTTCTGCTGTCCTTTACTAATAGTATTGTAGTTATACTGTACTAGGAGTAGGACACTCACTGACTGTCACTGTTTATAGGCTACTAGCTAGCTCCTGCGTGTGTGCACTCACTCACTGTCTGTGTGTACACACACTCTATTTCCTTCTGATTACTGATAGATTATTGTTAGTTAGTTGTACTTACTTACTACTTACTCTTACTGTACCCGTAGGGACACTCACTGTCACTGTTCATATAGGCTACTAGCTCCTGCGTGTGCGCACTGCACTCACTGTCTGAGTGTACACACACAACACACACTCTATTTCCTTCTGATCGCTGATTGATTATCGTAATTAGTTAGTTGTACTTACTGTTACTACTTACTCTTACTGTACTAGGAGTCTAGGACACTCAGTCACTGTCCATAGGCTACTAGCTCCTGCGTGCGTGCACTCACTGTCTGAGTGTACACACACCCACACTCCATTTCCTTCTGATCGCTGATTGATTATCGTAATTAGTTAGTTGTACTTACTGTTACTACTTACTCTTACTGTACTAGGAGTCTAGGACACTCAGTCACTGTGTTCATAGGCTACTAGCTCCTGCGTGCGTGCACTCACTGTCTGAGTGTACACACACCACCCACACTCCATTTCCTTCTGATCGCTGATTGATTATTGTAATTAGTTAGTTCTACTTACTGTTACTACTTACTCTTACTGTACTAGGATTCTAGGACACTCAGTCACTGTGTTCATAGGCTACTAGCTCCTGCGTGCGTGCACTCACTGTCTGAGTGTACACACACCACCCACACTCCATTTCCTTCTGATCGCTGATTGATTATTGTAATTAGTTAGTTCTACTTACTGTTACTACTTACTCTTACTGTACTAGGAGTCTAGGACACTCAGTCACTGTGTTCATAGGCTACTAGCTCCTGCGTGCGTGCACTCACTGTCTGAGTGTACACACACCACCCACACTCCATTTCCTTCTGATCGCTGATTGATTATTGTAATTAGTTAGTTCTACTTACTGTTACTACTTACTCTTACTGTACTAGGAGTCTAGGACACTCAGTCACTGTGTTCATAGGCTACTAGCTCCTGCGTGCGTGCACTCACTGTCTGAGTGTACACACACCACCCACACTCCATTTCCTTCTGATCGCTGATTGATTATTGTAATTAGTTAGTTCTACTTACTGTTACTACTTACTCTTACTGTACTAGGAGTCTAGGACACTCAGTCACTGTGTTCATAGGCTACTAGCTCCTGCGTGCGTGCACTCACTGTCTGAGTGTACACACACCACCCACACTCCATTTCCTTCTGATCGCTGATTGATTATTGTAATTAGTTAGTTCTACTTACTGTTACTACTTACTCTTACTGTACTAGGAGTCTAGGACACTCAGTCACTGTGTTCATAGGCTACTAGCTCCTGCGTGCGTGCACTCACTGTCTGAGTGTACACACACCACCCACACTCCATTTCCTTCTGATCGCTGATTGATTATTGTAATTAGTTAGTTCTACTTACTGTTACTACTTACTCTTACTGTACTAGGAGTCTAGGACACTCAGTCACTGTGTTCATAGGCTACTAGCTCCTGCGTGCGTGCACTCACTGTCTGAGTGTACACACACCACCCACACTCCATTTCCTTCTGATCGCTGATTGATTATTGTAATTAGTTAGTTCTACTTACTGTTACTACTTACTCTTACTGTACTAGGAGTCTAGGACACTCAGTCACTGTGTTCATAGGCTACTAGCTCCTGCGTGCGTGCACTCACTGTCTGAGTGTACACACACTAAATTTACTTGTGATTACTACTGATTATTGTAACTGCTAGTTGTACTTCCTGACTGTTACTACTTACTTACTGTACTAGGGGACACTCACTCAGTCACCTCACCAACCAACCCACTCCATTAAAGTACCCCACTTTTCACCCGCCCTTTTAAAAAACTTTTGTCTATACGCCCAAAACATTGAAGATGTCTGGAAGTGGCAGCCAGCGCGGTTTGGGCAAGGGGAAGGGCAGCAAGGGAATCAGGAGGAGAGGGAGCAGCATTGTGGCAAGCCGCGGCCGCGCCACCATGCACAGTTCCGCAGCAGCAGCAGCAGCGTCAGTGGCTAACATTCCTCCCATAGCCACTGGCCGTGGACGCCTTGGGCGCCGCCCAGCAGGAGCATCTGCAACTCACGCTGCAGAGACACAGCAGCAGCAGCGTGTAGCACCTGCTCCCATTTTCCTCCAGCCGGGTCGGAAACGTCCCATTGAGGAAAAGGATGCAGACACTGTGGTGCAACTCATGACGGAGGATGAGCAGCCCGCCATCAGCTCTGCATCCGAGGCCTCCACCCTCACCACCACCACCACCACCACCACCCCTGTTCGCAGCAGCCGCCCAGCAGGGTCTGGGGAGGAGGCCAGTTCACCGTCACTCGCCGACCTGTCATTCAGCAGTCTTTTGACCCCAGGCATCATGAGTAAATTGTCTGCTGTTGTTGGCGATCTTGAGGAGGAGATGCTGATGGGCACTTTGGGGGATGAGGGATTGGACAGCAAGACTGTGGCGACAGTCAAGCAGCCCATCCATGCATCAGGAGAGGAGTTTGGGGGGTCCTCATCCCAGCAGGACATGTTTCAGGAGGGGGAGGATGATGATGACCCGGTGACAGATAGAGACTGGGTGCCACCACCTCCAGGGGATGTCGTCCTCAGCAGCTCTGAGGAGGAGGAGGATGCGCTTGTGGGCCTTGCAAGGAGGCGCATCATTGCAAGCATTGGCAGCGTCCCACAGCCTGCTGGTGTCTCAGGCTCAGCAGCAGCAGCAGCAGCAGCCAGTACCACCACCAGCCGCACCCAAGCCCCCCCCCCCAACCACCACAGGGAGACAGGCAGCAGCGCTTCCATGCCGTAGGGGGAAGTTTCTGTCACCAATCTGGCGGTTTTTCACCATGCCCACTGTGTACAGCAAGTACGCCACTTGCAACCACTGTCAGCGGAAGTTGAGCAGAGGTGCAGACCCCTTAACGTTCAGCACCAGCTCGCTCATCAACCACCTTGCGGCTAAACATTTCCACCAGCATAAGGAGTTCCAGAGGCTGAAGGCATCTGCTGCTGGCAGTGGCACCACACCCATCACTGCACAGCCTTCAGCAGCAGCAGCAGCAACAGCAGCCACCCGCCCTCCTGCTCCTCCAGCAGCACCAGCAGGAGTGCGGAAACGCACTGCTCCTCCCCCCTCTGCAACTCCTGCCGCCGACACTGAGGCCCGTTCTGGCAGCCAGTCCTCAGTGGCCTCCTCTGCTGTGTCTGCTGATTCCCGTGTCAGCAAAAGGCCACGCCAGAGCCTTTTGAGCGAGTCCTTCCAGGGGGTGGTTAGGGCTCTGCCTCCCAGCAGCCGTCGCGTGCGGCAGCTGAACGGCTTGCTGGCACGGGCCATGTGCTCCCAACTCCTGCCGTACACGCTCGTGCAGGAGGGGAGCGACATTCGTGCGCTGCTTGCTTGCGCAGCCCCAGACTGGCAGCTCCCCAGCAGACACTTCTTTGCCCGCAAGGCCATTCCTGCACTGCACCGCTTTGTGATGGCCAATGTGGAGCGAGGGCTGGAGCACGCGGTTGGTGAAAGGGTCCACGTCACCATGGACTCCTGGAGCAGCCGCTTCGGGACAGGCCGCTACCTGTCCTTCACTGTCCACTGGGTCAGCTTGGTGGAAGGGGGTGAGGATGGGAGAGCAGCAGCGGGCACAGCAGCAGCAGCAACACAGTGGGTGGTGCCACCCCGCAGGGTCAGGGGAACTGCAGCAGGTTCCTCCGATCCTCTGCCATCCTCCGGCACACCTGGCCAAACCCCCCGCCTCAGCAGCAGCGTGAAGGCCCGCCACTGCCAAGCGCTGCTGCACTTGGTCAGCCTTGGGAAGACCAAGCTGACGGCAACCCATGTGTTGGCCAAACTCAAGGAGCAGGAGAGGATTTGGCTGACCCCCAGAGGCCTCAAAGTCGGAGAGGTGGTGGCCGACAATGGGGCCAATCTGGTTGCCGCAATAGACAGGGGAAACCTGACCCACATCCCCTGTCTTGCCCACGTGCTGAACCTGGTGGTGCAGAAGTTCCTGCGCACCTACCAGGGGATGGGCGAACTGCTGGAAACGGCAAGGAATGTTGTGCGTCACTTCCGGCGCTCGACTGCAGCCTGTGCGAGCCTGGAAGACGTGCAAAAGGAGCTGGATCTGCCACGCCATCGGCTGATCCTTGACGTTCCGACTCGCTGGAACTCCACCCTGGCGATGTTGGAGCGTCTGGTTGAACAGAGGCACGCTGTCAAACAGTACCTTGCCCTGGCCACTGTTTCCGCAGCTCAGAGAAGGGACAAGACCAGCAACATCCCGTCCATCGTCCCCGATGATGACTGGAGGCACATGCAGCAGGTGTGCTTAGTGCTGGCTCCCTTCCTGCAGGCCACAAACATGGTGAGCAGGGACCATGCTATGGTCTGCGAGTGGGTGCCCCTGGTTTCTCTGCTGAACAGGGCCCTCGATGCTTTGCTGGAACAGGGAGCGGCAGCCTTGGACCAGCAGGAGCGGCAACCAGTCCACCTCTGAGGGGGAGGAGGAGGAGGACTTGGTGGAGGTCCCTGACCTGGCTGCTGATGAGGGGGATCAGCACAGCGCAGCTGAGTTGGTGCGGGGGTGGAGAGAGGATGAGGCGGCAGAGGAGGAGGATGAGGACAGCACTGCCGTCGATGTGCCAGCAGACATGGCCCGCCTCTTCCCAATGGCAGCGCACATGCTGACGTGCCTGCGCAGGGACCCCAGGGTGATCCAGATGAAGCAGAGGGAGGACATCTGGATCAGCATGATGTTGGACCCACGCCTCAAGGGGAAGTTGAGCCAGTTCCTGCCGCCTGCAGCAGGAGACCCAGCGCAACAAATAAGGAGCTTGCAGCAGGCCCTTGTTGAGCGCTTGGAGGAAGCCTTCCCCCAGCCTTCCACCCCCACTGTCCAGCAGCCAGCACAGAGGCAGCAGCAGGTGCCTGCATCCAGCAGCAGCAAGCGCCCCACAGACCTGCTGTCTCTCAGCCACGAGCTCTACAGGACTGTAGAGGCTCCGGCAGCAGTGACTAGAGAGGAGATGCATGCAGCAGCATCCTCCTCCGGTCACAGCCAGCGCCTGACCCGCATGGTGGCTGACTACATGGGGTCGTACAGCGGGCTTGACAGAGATGCCCCTGTTGATCCCATGGAGTATTGGGTCAAGCGCATGGAGATCTGGAGCGAGCTGGCGCAGTACGCCCTGGAAGTGCTGTCCTGCCCCCCTTCCAGCGTGCTGTCCGAGCGCTGCTTCAGTGCAGCTGGTGGCGTGGTCACCGAGAAACGCTCACGTCTGTCTCACAAGTCTGTGGACAGACTGACGTTTCTCAAGATGAACCAGGCGTGGGTGGAAGGCGAGTTCCTGGCCCCTGTTGTCGGCGAGAGGGGGACATGAACTGGCTGCCGGAACCATCGTTAATGTGCCTTACCACCCTTTACCACCTCCTGGCTCCTGCTCACTAAGCCAGCCTGGTTCACTTTGACTATTACGTCGCCTGCAGCCACACATTTTACACCTACAGTGGGCTGCTGTGTACTGCCCTTCTGCTGTCTGTCTGTGTTTCCCACTGCCAGGGTACACAGAATTACCTTCTTCTGCTGCCACTCTGCCACCAGCTATTACGTCAAACAATAGCTATATTGGTTGCAAAACCAAAACCAAACAAACCATTAAAAAAAAAAAGGTTTAATTTTTCTGAGGTGCCCGGGTTGAAAACTGTGTTGTTCCAGTTGTGTATTGGACACAATGTGGGCTGCACGACCGCTGTCTGGGACCTCCTGTTGTGTTTATTTACAGCCCTGGTATCACCGCTAGGTACCAGGGCTATTATGTCACGCTGCCTACCTGCTGCCACACTCACACTGCTCCTCCATACCTCCTCCTGCTGCTGCTGCTGCTGTCTGTCTGTGTTTCCCACTGCCAGGGTACACAGATGATTTACCTTCTGCTGCCACTCTGCCACCAGCTATTACGTCAAACAATAGCTGCTCGCCTACTCCTCCATTCCTCCTCCTCCTGCTGCTGCTGTCTGTCTGTGTTTCCCACTGCCAGGGTACACAGATGATTTACCTTCTGCTGCCACTCTGCCACCAGCTATTACGTCAAACAATAGCTGCTCGCCTACTCCTCCATTCCTCCTCCTGCTGCTGCTGTCTGTCTGTGTTTCCCACTGCCAGGGTACACTACACAGATGATTTACCTTCTGCTGCCACTCTGCCACCAGCTATTACGTCAAACAATAGCTGCTCGCCTACTCCTCCATTCCTCCTGCTGCTGTTGCTGTCTGTCTGTGTTTCCCACTGCCAGGGTACACAGAATTACCTTCTGCTGCCACTCTGCCACCAGGTATTACGTCAAACAATAGCTATATTGGTTGCAAAACCAAAACCAAACAAACCATTAAAAAAAAAAAAAAGGTTTAATTTTTCTGAGGTGCCCGGGTTGAAAACTGTGTTGTCCCAGTTGTGTATTGGACACAATGTGGGCTGCACGACCGCTGTCTGGGACCTCCTGTTGTGTTTATTTACAGCCCTGGTATCACCGCTAGGTACCAGGGCTATTATGTCACGCTGCATACCTGCTGCCACACTCACACTGCTCCTCCATACCTCCTCCTGCTGCTGCTGCTGCTGTCTGTCTGTGTTTCCCACTGCCAGGGTACACTACACAGATGATTTACCTTCTGCTGCCACTCTGCCACCAGCTATTACGTCAAACAATAGCTGCTCGCCTACTCCTCCATTCCTCCTGCTGCTGTTGCTGTCTGTCTGTGTTTCCCACTGCCAGGGTACACAGAATTACCTTCTGCTGCCACTCTGCCACCAGCTATTACGTCAAACAATAGCTATATTGGTTGCAAAACCAAAACCAAACAAACCATTAAAAAAAAAAAAAGGTTTAATTTTTCTGAGGTGCCCGGGTTGAAAACTGTGTTGTCCCAGTTGTGTATTGGACACAATGTGGGCTGCACGACCGATGTCTGGGACCTCCTGTTGTGTTTATTTACAGCCCTGGTATCACCGCTAGGTACCAGGGCTATTATGTCACGCTGCCTACCTGCTGCCACACTCACACTGCTCCTCCATACCTCCTCCTGCTGCTGCTGCTGCTGTCTGTCTGTGTTTCCCACTGCCAGGGTACACAGATGATTTACCTTCTGCTGCCACTCTGCCACCAGCTATTACGTCAAACAATAGCTGCTCACATTACTCCTCCATTCCTCCTGCTGCTGTTGCTGTCTGTCTGTGTTTCCCACTGCCAGGGTACACAGAATTACCTTCTGCTGCCACTCTGCCACCAGCTATTACGTCAAACAATAGCTATATTGGTTGCAAAACCAAAACCAAACAAACCATTAAAAAAAAAAAAAGGTTTAATTTTTCTGAGGTGCCCGGGTTGAAAACTGTGTTGTCCCAGTTGTGTATTGGACACAATGTGGGCTGCACGACCGCTGTCTGGGACCTCCTGTTGTGTTTATTTACAGCCCTGGTATCACCGCTAGGTACCAGGGCTATTATGTCACGCTGCCTACCTGCTGCCACACTCACACTGCTCCTCCATACCTCCTCCTGCTTCTGCTGCTGCTGTCTGTCTGTGTTTCCCACTGCCAGGGTACACAGATGATTTACCTTCTGCTGCCACTCTGCCACCAGCTATTACGTCAAACAATAGCTGCTCACATTACTCCTCCATTCCTCCTGCTGCTGTTGCTGTCTGTCTGTGTTTCCCACTGCCAGGGTACACAGAATTACCTTCTGCTGCCACTCTGCCACCAGCTATTACGTCAAACAATAGCTATATTGGTTGCAAAACCAAAACCAAACAAACCATTAAAAAAAAAAAAAAAAGGTTTAATTTTTCTGAGGTGCCCGGGTTGAAAACTGTGTTGTCCCAGTTGTGTATTGGACACAATGTGGGCTGCACGACCGCTGTCTGGGACCTCCTGTTGTGTTTATTTACAGCCCTGGTATCACCGCTAGGTACCAGGGCTATTATGTCACGGCGAGCTGCCTGCCTCATTGACTGCCTGCTGCCACACACTCATCCTCCTCCTCCTGCTGCTGAATTTACCTCCTGCTGTCTTTGTGTTTCCACTGCCAGGGAGCACATACAATGGCGCTTCCAACATTCGTGCGCCCACCAGCTATTTGTTACGCTCAAAAATAGCTGCATTTCTTTAAAAAAAAATTGAAAAGAGAAATACGTGAAGAAGAAGAAGACGATATTGAAAAAGAAGGAGAAGGAGAAGATGAAGATGAAGAAGAAGATGAAGAAGAAGATGAAGAAGATGATGAAGAAGAAGATGAAGAAGAAGAAGAAGATGAAGAAGAAGAAGATGAAGAAGAAGAAGAAGATGAAGAAGATGAAGAAGAAGAAGAAGAAGAAGATGAAGAAGATGAAGAAGAAGAAGAAGATGAAGAAGATGAAGAAGAAGATGAAGAAGATGAAGAAGATGATGAAGATGAAGATGAAGAAGAAGAAGAAGAAGATGAAGATGATGAAGAAGAAGATGAAGAAGATGAAGAAGATGATGAAGATGAAGATGAAGAAGAAGAAGAAGATGAAGAAGAAGAAGAAGAAGAAGAAGAAGAAGATGAAGAAGATGAAGAAGAAGAAGAAGATGAAGAAGATGAAGAAGAAGAAGAAGAAGATGAAGAAGATGAAGAAGATGAAGAAGAAGAAGAAGAAGATGATGAAGAAGAAGAAGAAGATGAAGAAGAAGAAGATGAAGAAGATGAAGAAGAAGAAGAAGATGAAGATGAAGAAGAAGAAGAAGAAGATGAAGAAGATGAAGAAGAAGAAGATGATGAAGAAGAAGAAGAAGAAGATGATGATGAAGAAGAAGAAGACAATATAGAAGAAGAAGAAGAAGATATAGAAGAAGAAGATCTAGAAGAAGAAGAAGAAAGATAAAGAAGAAGAAGAACAAGTATATACAGTAACACTACTGAACAAAATTAAGGACACAACTTCTCTTTCCACCTTTTTTTTTAAAGGAACATCCCCACATAATCACTTGCTGTTGTTACTTGGAAAAAAAGATGTTTCTTGCATCATTCACCCTCAAAACAAGTGTTGGAAGCTATTTAAGGCCAATTCGAATAGTCAGCTCGAATAGTGAGCTCGAATACCGACTCGAATAGTGAGCTCGAAGTCCGAGGTCGAATCGAATAGTAAAAATTATTCGACTCGAATATTCGACTGACCTCGAATAATTTACTATTCGAATTCGACCAAACTCGAATTTTAAAAAGGGGTATTTGAGCATCACTAGTGTGAACATTGAGGGGGGGGGGTGGCATACAAGTTTTGCTGGGGGGGCCCCATGAATTGTAGTTACACCACAGCATACTTCCCAACTTTTTGAGATGAGAAAAGGGACAATTAAGCCACGCCCCTGCCACACCCCTAATCACGCCCCGCCACACCCCTGGTCACGAATACCATAAAGATTTCATAAGAAAAATATGTTGTTTTAGAATTCAAACCACACTGGTCCTTTCTATCCTGGTTCATTTTCCTTCATAGCAACATTTTAAAATTAGTAATATATCCATTTAAAGGATGGGAATAAAGTTTAGAGTCGATCCCATTTTTTTTTAGTAGAGAAATATATGTATTTACATAGAAAGAGGGACAAAGTCCTGAAAGAGGGACAAATGAGGAGGAAAGAGGGACAGAAGGACAGGGCTCCCAAAGAGGGAGGGCAATTTCCGAAATTCCGATCGGAAATTGCATTTCCGCATCAGAATGCGGAAATAGGTACCATGCAAGTGCGGTAGGCGAATTTCCGTGGAAATTTCCGCCGGAAATTGCGGAAATTTCCGCCGGAAATTGCGGAAATTCCACCCGTCTTTAACATCGATTTTCTCAAAAACTATAAGGTCTTTTTGAATACTTTTTGCATCTTGTTCACAAGATTCAGTTTAATAAACCCCTGAAAATTTGGTGTTTCTAGGACTTACTGGGGCTTTGCTATTAACCACTAAAGTCGGCGGATTTTTACTGTAATGTAAAATGCAGAAAATCTGCATCTGCCTATTTTCTGCATTTTACATTACAGTAAAAATCTGCCGACTTTAGCGGTCAATAGCAAATGCCCCCGTAAGGCCTAGAAACACCAGATTTTCAGGGTTTATTAAACAGAATCTTCTGAATAAGATGCAAAATTTTTTTTCAAAAAGACCTTATAGTTTTTGAGAAAATTGATGTTAAAGTCGGGCGGAATTTCCGCGATTTCCGGCGGAAATTCCGCATTGGAATGCGGAAATTGGTAGCGGAAAGCGGAATCGGTAATTGGCAATGGCGGTATGCGGATTTATCGCGGAATCGGAAATTGGCATTTCCGACCATCCCTACTCCAAAAGTGGGACAGTTGGGAGCTATGCCACTGTAATGCAGAGGAAAATATATACAACACGCACACAATAGCGGAGATGCCCTAGTTAACTCCACCGGCTTCACAATCCATATGATCGTTGTGGGACAATCGCGGGGCTTTGAAGCAGACGAGGCGATATCGGCGCGGTAATGCCTTCAGAGCGGTTTCTACGCTCCGCTCTGTGATGATATTTTCCTCTCTCTGATGGTATTTTTATCCCGTTACATTTTTAATCTCCCCATGAAAAAATAATCTCTCTGCAGCTTTGTCTTTGTGAACGGCGGCTCGGCGTGGTTAGCCTGGGGCTCCACCTGCGTTTGTGCGCGAGCAGACCTCAGACATCTCGGCGCATCTCTTGTGTCTCGTCTAATACACTCCGACAAGACACTGCTCTTTTCATTCTTGTTGTTCCCTCACAAGCCTGAGAAAGTGAAAGATTTTATTTTGTTTGTGCATCTGTCTTTCCAAAACCTCTAAATAATTCCTGTCACCCTCCACAGATAGCATGTGAGATGTCTCTGCAGATAATGGGGGTGGATTCACAAAGCTGTCTTACTATTTTTCAACTACAGTAAAGTACAAAAGAGAGAAAATTCAGGACATAAACAGATAAGGGGATATATTCACGAACAAGGCTGGTTTTAATAATAATGGGGCCCTCGGGCAAAATTAACCTGGTGGACCCCCAACAGACCCCCGCGACCAAAAAGTGGTATTAGGGGCCATTTGTTGCAGCCAAATCTCACCCCAGGGCCCCTGAGCCAGCTATCACCCCCCCCCCCAGTCACCCCCCAAATTAACTTTGCTCCCTCTGCAATGTCTTCAGCAGTGTAGCACATCACCTTTCCCAGTGGGGGGCGCCCCTTTGTCAGATCTTTAGCTCCACTGCAGGGTCCCAGGGGAGCATAGTTAAGTTATTGGTGAGACACTTTGGGGGCCCCTACAGGCTCTAGGACCCTGGGCCGTGCACACTCAGTGGACAGAAATTTTACTAGTCTTGACGTAAGTAGTGTAGGGTTTGTTAGTAAATATAGTGCTTCTTGCACTGGGTCCCAGTGGTCGTAGCTAAGGAGCTATGGGCCCCGGTGCAAGTTTTACATTGAGCCCCCCAAGCACTCTATACATAACAATTGGTGCACCAAAACCTCCCAAGGACAGCCACAGAGTCGGAGGTGTAAGAAGGGGATGGGGAACAGCTTGTTAATGATTTTACCATTCAAAACATCTATAGAAGTGATTATTACCAGCACAGGACCAATAGAGAGCTGATACTGCAGTTGAGGGAGGGCCTAAGGCCCAAGGGCCCCGGTGCGGTCGAGATCTCCGCAACCCCCTATTGGTCCGCCACATCACTCATGTTGCACTGGGATTTATGTTGCTCTTGTGCTGGGAGCTGTCCTCAGCACTATGTATCACTTTTCAACTTAGCGTTTTTTGTTTGTTTAATTTTATCGAAGTTTCAATCAAACAAAACAGACGAACAAACCAAAAAGACATAACCACACCCCAAAACCTCTTTAACCCCTTCTCCTCAGGTTAGCTGTTCTTGCCAGAGTGGCTGAGCTGGCAGAATGGTCAATAGGGCTGCCAAGCACCTGGTATTGTGCAGGCCCTATTTACACTTAGGCCCCCTTTCCACGGGCAGTTGTCGATAGGCAGCTCCCTGGTAACTGCCCACTGCTGCCTGATAACTGCTCACTGATGCCTGATAACTGCTCACTGATGCCTGGTAACTGTCCACTGATGCCTGGTAACTGCCCACTGCTGCCTGATAACTGCTCACTGATGCCTGGTAACTGTCCACTGATGCCTGGTAACTGGCTGCTTGCTGAGCACACGGTTTAACTGTCTGTGGAAAAGAGGCCTTAATGCGTTGCGTTGAGTTGGGTCGCATTGCATGCCATTTGCCAAAATGAGATGCAATGCGACCCAACTCAACACAACTCACTGCAACACCTTAATGCTAGGTACACCGATACAATTTTCTGTTAGATTTACCTGCCAGATGGATTTTTTTCAACATGTCCAATCCTAATTTCGATACATTTTCTGATCCATTTTCTGATCGATTTCCATAAAAGTGAACGGAAATCAATCGGAAAATCGATCAGAAAATCGATCGAAATTAAGATCAGACATGCTGAAATAAATCCACCTGGCAGGTAAATCTAACAGAAAGTTGTATCGGGTGTACCTAGCATCAGTGTAAATAGGGCCCTTAAAGTGTAGCTGAGATGAACATAGCACAAACATTTATACTTACCTGGAGCCAGTGGTGCTCGGATACCCCCAATCATGGATTCGACTAAGGCCCCGTTCACACTTGCGTTTTGGCAAATAAACGGACCGGATCCTGATCGGATCCTGACCTGATCCTGATCAGAACCGTACGGTTCCGATCCGGATCCGGTCCGTTTGTATCAGGCATGCATCAGGCTGCCATCCGGATCCGTGGGCAAAAAATAGCAAAATTAAAAAAAATAAATGTTGGGGTCAGCAGAAGGTGCACCTGGTGCACGTGTAAAATCAGGTTCCTCCGCTGTAGACCTCACCTCCACCTCCGACATTCTGCCAAACAGCTCCAGCACGTCTGTCACTGCTGCTCCACTCCAGACATGCTTGGCCCATGTGTCCCCATCCGAAATGGCCGCTTGGATACGCATAGGAAGTGGGGTAGAACTTCAGGTTTTTGTAGGCAGTGTGTTCTGTGCCTTCCGTTCCCCATTGGTTTCTGTGTTCCTGATGGTGCTGTCAGGCTCAGGTCCGGCTCCGGTCCGGGTGCGTGGGACGGAGATCCGGACCCAAAAAATAGCGCATGTTGGAAAAGAGTCCGGAGTCCGGATCCGATCCGGCTCCGTACTGTACGGAACGGACACGTGTAAACGTCCGCATAGCCTTTACATTGCTATGCGGAACGTACGTTCCGTTTGTACAGTATGCGGTCCGGATCAGATCCGGAAAATCCGGATAGCGAACGCTAATGTGAACCGGGCCTTAATTCGGCCACGGCAGAATCAACATCTGGATAAGCCGTAATTGCAAATCTGGATTTGAAACAGATTTACGAATTAGACTCGGATTTTTGCAGTGGTTGCATCTAAAATCTAAGTTCACGCTCGTGATCCGGATTTTCCTTTAACGTTAATAGCAAAGCCCCCATACATGCTACAATCACTAAAATTGCATGGATTATAAAGGTGATCAGTGGCTACAACTTAAAAAAAATTTTCAAAAAGACTTTACAGTTTTTGAGAAAATCGAAATTTAAAGTTTCCAAAGAAAAAGTATTTCCTGCCAAAACCCGCTGACTTTAGCGGTTAACCATTTCAGCCCGCAGGGATTTTTCACCTTAGGCATCAGAGCAATTTTCACCTTCCATTCATTCGCTAATAACGTTATCACTACTTATCTCAATTTATTGATCTATATTTTGTTTTTTCCACCACTAATTAGGCTTTCTTTGGGTGGTACATTTTGCTACGAATTATTTTTTTATAAATGCATTTTAACAGGACTAATAAGAAAAAAATGGAAAAAAATTCATTATTTCTCAGTTTTCGGCCATTATAGCTTTAAAATAATCCACGCTACCATAATCAAAACCTATGTATTTTATTTGCCCGTATGTCTCGGTTATGACACCATTTAAATGTTGTCCTTATCACAATGTATGGCGCCAATATTTTATTTGGAAATAAAAGTGCATTTTTTCCGGTTTGCGCCCATCACTATTTACAAGCTTATAATTTTAAAAATGTTCGTAGTATACCCACTTCAAATGCATATTTAAAAAGTCCAGACCCTTAGGAAACTATTTGTGTCTTTTTTTTTTTTTTTTTAATAGAAATTTTTTTTTTCCATTAAAAATTTTATTTGGTTAATATTTTGGTGTGGGAAATAAACAGTTAATTTTTTAATGTTATTATATGTTTAAATTGTAATGTAAAAATTATGTAGATGTAGTTTTACTATTTTTGAGTTTTTTTTTCCCTTCTTGTGCTTCTCGCTAACAGGAAGCACAAGGGGGACGCAGAAAATTTTACGTGCAGAAAGACTGAAGCCTCTTGTAAGAGCGCTTCGGTTTTTCTGCTGGAGACACGGATCGGTGATCGGTACCCATGTTCCTGTTCACTGATCCCAGGGCTACCGGGGGACAGCACGGGGGTGCGCCCGCGATCACGTGCGGGAGCGCGCCAAAGCGCGGCACCGCAGAAGAGCAGCCACCAGGATGTGAGTTTCACGTCCGGGAGGCAGAAGTGGTTAATAGCAATCCCCCCTTACATATTTGCAGGCTATGTTAAGTGGACAGTGGGAACAAAGGAAATTTTTTTTTTCAAAAAGACCTTATACTTTTTGAGAAAATCGATTTTAAAGGTGCAAAGGAAAATAGTAAACATTTAAATGCGGTAAACGACAGTTAATGTATTTACCGCATTTACATGTATACCTTTTCCCTTTGAAACGTCCTGCTCGTGGATCACGGGTATTCCGTGATCACGAGGTCATGATGAGCATCACTACCTGGAGCTCCCTCTAGCCTTCTGTATGCTGTGGGCTTCCTCACCGCCATCCTCCTGGGGCCCCTCCATTCACCCGCAGTCTTCCCCAGTAAAATTTCCAACTGGTGCATTCGTACTCCACTCCAGCCACCGTCTGAGCAAGGACGCACAAGGCCAGGGCTGCGCATGCACAGTAGTCAGCATCTACTGGAGCTCACTACGGTAGAACGGAGCAGCCCGGGAGGGCGGCAAGGGAGTCCACAGCCTACAGGGGGCTGGAGGAGGCCCCACGCCAGGTAAGTATAAGGCAGGGTTCACAATGAGAGTTGCGTTCCCCGTAACAGCAGGAAAGCAATGCAATGGTAAAGCAGTGCCACCCACATTATCCGAGCATTGTGTCGCATACAGTGAAGCATACAGTCAATGAAAAGTCTGCTTCACTTTCCTGATAACGCCAGCATGCAGGGCGTTAGAATACCATACTCTGTCAAAAAGCACCACAACGGCCACACTGTGATTGTCGCATGTTCTGTGTTACAATGCCGCCATCATGACGCACCGCAATAGCCCACTGTGAGCCTAGCCTAAATGCTTCCCTTCAAAAAGATATAAATATCACAGCCTCCATGTACCTCTGATTTTTAAAGCACACCTAAAGCGAAAAGAACTTATGATATAATGAACGGTATGTGTAGTACGGATAATAAGTAAAACATTAGTAGCAAAGAAAATTGCCTCATATATTTTTAATTTCAGTATATACCTTTTTTTTCTACAAAATTGCATCACACTGTCACAGTTGCAGTTTTAAAACCACACTCTGTCTTCTAAACTATAAATCAAAGAGGAAATAATGACCCTTTGAACTTTCCTGCAGTAAAACCTTATCTGAAGCTGCCTCTCACTGTTTTTTATCGGGCTCGATCACTGGATGAATCAACGCCATAAAGCTGCACAATCCCTTGTTTCGGGAAGTGTTAAGCACCTGTTCATACAGCAGCTTTTCCCGCTTCTCATGATCAGAACCACAGATAAGATCTTGGAAACAGGCTGGTTCCTGGCCCGACCCGCCCGGCCGTGCTCTCCAAAACAAACGCTGGAACTCGTCGCACAACTGTTGCGTTTGGACTGAGTTCTGAATAGGTTTTGCTGTTTTAATGTGTTTATGAGAACTGTGAAATATTCCACACGGATTATACCGTGCTGACCAGAGGAAATGATTGTCCTTCATTTACATGTGATCGCAGCCGGTTTCCAGCACTCTGTGAAGTAAGGTACACCTGGACCCACTCATGCCTTTGGAATGCACGTCACCGCTTAAGGTGGCCACTAATGATCCAATCTTTTTCATCCAATTTTACCAAATCTATGTAGTAGAAGGGTAAATTGAGTCAGTATACTGAATAGATCATTTAGGTAGTTCCCTTATATTACATAGCAAGGAGTTTTGAATCAGGATGATACCATTTGTTGGCTAATTTAGAGATGGATAAATAGTGAGCTTTCGGCTTATAATTACATAGAAATGGTAAGATTGGATGGAAAAGATTGGATCATTAGTGGCCACCTTAATAATGAGTGCAGCTTTTGCCAGGGTAATGAACCCACCTGATCAGGATCCATGCTATCATAAGGACTTGTTGACCCTATGGCCTCAATTCACTAAGCTTTATCGAATACTTTATCGAAGTTTGATAATTTACCTTATGCTATGTCTACACGTAGCGATCCGGCGGCGATTTGGCTTATCAAGCTGATGCGGCTCGATTGATAAGATCCGACAGGTCGGATCTCGCCACCGCCGATTCCCTGCTCGTTCCCCACGAGGGGACAATGGCAGGGAATCGAGCGGAAGATAAGCGGCGCCGGCGGGGACGAGGGCGGATCGAATCCGGCGCACGTGCGGGCGAGCGGGGACGTGGTGGGTACACGCGGGGATGCGGAAGAGGCGATCCGGCGGCTAATCGAGCAGTCGGATCGCTCCGTCTAGATGAGGCTTTAGGTAAAATCTAATTTTGAATTCACTAAGGTGTTATATATTTATTGAACATTTTATCGATAAAACATTTGATAAATTTAACACCTTGGTGAATTCAAAATTGGATTTTACTCATGAGGTGAATTATCAAACGTTCAATAAAGTGTTTGATAAAGCTTAGTGAATTGAGACCTATGAGTGAATTTTTTTTTTAAGTGCTGGCGATTTTGGAAATTATGCAATGCAATCATCGCTTATGCAATGATTTCCAGTGTTCATACTTGAGCGCTCCGCTTTCTATTGAATCACAAATGCGGCTCCTGTACCATTTTCTGGGCCAGGGGCGTAGCTGTAGGGGGTGCAGAGGTAGCGACCGCATCGGGGCCCTTGGGCTAGAGAGGCCCTCCCTCAACTGCAGTATTAGCTCTCTATTGGTCCTGTGCTCATAATAATCACTTCTACAGGTACTTTAAATATTGGTAATCATTAACAAACTGTTCCTCATCCTCTTCTTGCACCTCTGACACTGTAGCTGCCATTGGCAGATTTTGGTGCGCCGTATCAATTGTTATGTACAGAGTGCTTGGGGGGCCCCATGTAAAACTTGCATCGGGGCCCACAGCTCCTTAGCTACGCCACTGTTCTAAGCGTTTGTGTTCAATAGAAAGTTATAGGGAAATCGCAGAGCGCTTGAAAAAGCGATTTGAATAACGATTTCCCGAGCGCTTTTATGAATAAATACATTGTACATTATGAATAAATACACTAGTCTCCAGATACCAACCCAGCCGCAATCTCAGATCTGCACACGAGCTTCTTTTATCCTCTTCTACAATTACCTCCTCACATTCACGTGTACAAGACTTCTTACGTGCCTCACCCCTCCTCTGGAATGCCCTTACACAGCACATCCGCCACTCTCCCACCTTTGAAATCTTTAAACGCTCCCTCAAAACCCACTTTTTCCGACAAGCATATTCTCTAGCTTAGGCCATGCACCCACTAAGTAACCTAATTACGCACTGCCTGTACATATACTGTATACTTCTCCCACCTCGTTTCCACCCCATTCCTTTAGATTGTAAGCTTGCAAGGGCAGGGCTCTCACCCTTTTGTGTCATGGAATGTTATTAATTTAATTGCTTGCACTCTGTTAGACATTTACACATTTCAGTCATCATGTTTAATTTGCTATTGTAATCAGCAGTGCTGTATTTTGTATCAGTGTTCATATTTGATGTATATCATTGTCTGTATCATTATGTATCCCTTGTTTGTTTTCTTACATTGTACAGCGCCACGGAATATGTTGGCGCTTTATAAATAAATAATAATAATAATAATTGTATTTATTAATTTATCCGGATCAAAGAGTTAACTTCCTAACTGACGTCAGGAAGTGTAAAAAAAATCATCGCTTCACAAAAACCTTTAGAAAAGCGCCTTGGCAATTTGTAATGTGAACAAGGCCTTTGGCAACCTGAGCAATTGCCTGGTTCTCCCCTTAACTTGTGCTCCTGGGGCCCCTGCAAAGCTTTTGGCACCGTACCCCCCAACTTTTTGAGATAAGAAAGAGGAACACGATAGATAGCCATACATCTAGTGATTTGGCTGTACGATCGACCATTCGATTCGACCATTTTATAGAATCGAGCGACAATCGAGTTTGTTCCAGATATCCCAATCGATGAAAAGTGCCTAATTTCACGTCAAATCGCCCAGCTTAGTGGATGGTGCAGGATGCCAGATATCGGTCAATCACACAGGAATCGGCTACTGTTAACATGTCATTCAATCGACTCTGAATCGATTTTTGCATTCATAGCATGGAGACACAACATCGGTAAGATTGAATGTGAAGGTGAATCGCATAGGATATCTCTTGTAGTGTGTGGGTCACTAGTCAATCGACTTTCGATCAACCATACTGAAGTCGATTCCTTAATGAAGTCGATCGCTTTGCTGATGGAATCAGAATCGCTAGATGTATGGCTACCCCCTCCCAAGGTGAGTACCTCCTAGGGGCACTGCTTTTTTTATTGTTTTTATTACAGATCCTCTTTAAAGGTAGCCATACGTCTAGCAATGTATGGACAGATTCAACCAAGAGACAAATCTCTCTTATCGAATCTGATGCGAGATCTATCAGCTGCCCATACACCATACATGCTGAAATCGATCCGGAATCGTCCTTGTGCGCCGCATCCACCGCCCCGACGCTGTGCCCCCTAATGTAAATGTCCCCCTGGTGCCCCCGTGTAAAGGATACATTACCTGTCCATGGCCTGCGCTTGTCCCCCACTGTCTCCGGGATATCTCCTCTGCATACATGCATCCCCACGTGGTTTCCTAGTAAGGGCGCGCGTGTGTGAGGTCACATGCTTGCCCTTACTAGGAAACCACGTGGGGTGGCGGTATAGGGAGAGGGGAATGTGCCCAGAAGCCTGGGAAAGGGACAAGCGTAGGCTGCGGACAGGTAATAATGTATCTTTTACACGGGGCACCAGGGGGGACATTTACATTAGGGGGGACAGCGTTGGGGGTTTCATTGCGTTTGTCGTGCGTCGGGAAATTGCACTCCGCCGCGCATCTGATCAAGCAACGTCTTGCAGCACGCACGATCAAGAATGTGACCAATTTCCGTCCCGAAATTGGTTGCATTGTCGGTCAGGCAAGGACTTGGCGGCACCGATTTTCATCCATTTTGATTACAATAATTGAATTGGATGGTCAAAAACAGTTCCAAAAACAGTTTGCGCGCAGATTATTCAGTACTAGACTCTTCCACGGCATTGACGTGCTCTCTCGAAGGGAGTGTGAGCTATGCTGCTAGCCATAAATGGTCTAAACATTTTCTAAAGAGCGGAAAAAAATTGGCAGCGCTCCTAATCAGGCTGCAGCTGAATAAAACCAACAGAGGTGAGCAGCGCCCCCCAGAGACTTAAATACACACCTTCAATACAAATCAGATGCACTAAACCCTATGCACTAAACCCTAATCTAAATAAATTGAATGCAAACTGATACACATGAATGCAGCTAGCCATAAGTAGTCTAAAGGTACATACACACGTCGGATTTTCGCAAACGACCGGTCGTTTGGACTTTTGAACGTCCGGTTGTTTGGCCGTCAAATCGGGCGTGTGTACGGTCGGTTGTTCAGCTGATAAGACTGGACTTGAATGATCCGCTTGACGTGAGCCTTAAAATTTTTTTTACAACAGGAGATATTGGCAGCGCCTCCAAATGCAGGCTGCACCCGAGTTGATCAGCTGCACAGATGTGCAGAGCCCAAAACACGGGCAGATTACACAACTTGCATTCAAAACACATGCAGCAAATGGAGGGTGTTAGCTTCCGAAACCAGTTTGCGCGCAGATTGTTCAGTACTAGACTCTTTCACAGCGTTGACGTGCAGGCCCGGATTTCTGCAAAGGCCAGAAAGGCCACGGCCTAGGGCGATGCGATAAAATCAGATAAGATCAGAAGGGCGGCAGGACTTGGAGAGAGAAGAGGTCATATGTCAAAGTAAATCATCTCCTCTGTTCCCACAGCGCAGCCATCCAGCGCCCTGCTCTGCACTAATAGATGAATTCCAGAGTTCCCCAATCCCTGCACCTCTCACTTCCTGATGTGTTATAACAATCAGGATCAATCATAACTGTTACCTGGTGATCCAATTATGATCGACATACAGTACAAGTAGATTTGAGAAATACCAGGGATTTACATTACAAAGCAGATAAAACTAAGTTCAGCTGAGTTCTAATGCAGGCATTCACAAACATTTCTGCTAGTTTCTTTGCCTTCTTTTTTACAGCTGTGACACTGACTGACCCCAGCAGTTGTAAATTACACTTTCTTATCTAGCCATAATTTATTGTTTTTTTTTCTTTCTAGCCAGTGATCTCGTCTCTGCTTAAGTTAACTCTTTCCTGACTCATTTTCTGTCCGTCAGCTCCGACCATCTATGAGAACTGCTGCAGCCTGGAATAAAAATGCTGTATGCTTCCCTTTCATTGCTAAACTGTCACTGTCACCTGAGCTGTTACTACCTCTATGCTAGTGTGTATGAATTGGCATCCTTCTGCTTTCCTGTAGCATTAGAGCATTTTACCATCTTACCCCATCAGCAAAAGCAGAGAGTTTTTAATCAGGATGATACCATTTATTGGCTTAAAAGAAAAAGAGTAATCTTTCTGCTAATAAGCCTTCTTCATACTTTGTTGCTGTATACTGCCAATATGTTATTATTATGTACATTCAGCATTCAAAAGAGATACATAGATTTTTCAGCAAATATAAATAAATGTCATTCAGATGCTTTAAAGTGGAGCTGAACTCTTGCACAGGACAGAAGGAAAACAGAGAAATGCACCCTGTATGTATTTAGAGAACCTTTCGAATACTTCCACATCTGTGTCTAATCACAAATTTGATATCTTCCCTGTGTCACCTGACTGCCACAGCATATAATCTTATTTTAAAGCACAAGATGTTAATATATTTGCTTCCATAAAAGTAGGAATTAGACACACTGTCTATTTATTGCAGGATTTGTATCAGCTGTAACAAAAATGTTTTTATGTAAAGGTTATGTTGTTGCGTATCTTTTAGAGCAGAGATGAAGTTCTGAGTTCAGGTCCACACTAATTACAACCAAACATCCAAAGTGGGTCCTGACAGGATGTTTGCTACTTACCTGTTCTCTGTTTTGGATGGGCTTCTCTCCATTGCTCTGCCCTGCCACCTATTTGTGGCTCCGACTGCAGCCAGTCGCACAGAGGACAAAGAAGCAGCGCATGCTCTGGCCACTCACGCTCCCTGCCACCTATTTGTGGCTCCGACTGCAGTCAGCCGCACAGAGGACAAAGAAGCAGCGCATGCTCTGGCCACTCACGCTCCCTGCCACCTATTTGTGGCTCCGACTGCAGCCAGTCGCACAGAGGACAAAGAAGCAGCGCATGCTCTGGCCACTCACGCTCCCTGCCACCTATTTGTGGCTCCGACTGCAGCCAGTCGCACAGAGGACAAAGAAGCAGCGCATGCTCTGGCCACTCACGCTCCCTGTCACCTGTTTGTGGCTCTGACTGCAGCCAGTCGCACAGAGGATAAAGAAGCAGCGCATGCTCTGGCCACTTGCGCTCCCTGTAATTTCCTGCTCCTGCCCAGATGTGCACAGCAACCGAGGCTGGTACAGTGTTATGCATTCTTGACAAGTACCGATCATACATCACCGTAATTTCTCAAGTATGCATTCCCAGAACACTATCGGCTGCTGTGCACATTCGGGCAGGAGCGCAAATTTCCATCGTGAGAGGACAGAGCATCCACTGATTCTTTGTTCTATGAGGGGCACAGCAGCACAACTGAAATGGGCCCATTCAAACCAGTGATCACTAGTCAGATAGTTGGCCAGAATGTTTTTTGGTGGTGGTGGTTGCGGGGGGGGGGGGTGCTTGGTGACAGCAGGCCTAGGGCACTGGTAAGTACAAATCCGGCCCTGTTGACGTGCCCTCTAGAAAGGGACCTGACCACTAGCTAACAATTAAAACATGGGGCCTGATTCACAAAGCGGTGCTAACAGTTAGCACCCTGGTGAAAAGCCCTTTATCATGCCTAAACTCAGTTTAGGCATGATAAGTTTAGGTGTGATAAGTTTAGGTGTGATAAGTTTAGGCATGATAAGTTTAGGTGTGATAAGTTTAGGTGTGATAAGTTTAAGCGCCAACTGCGTTAGCACCGCAGTGCACAGCTGATCAAAAGTTTTACGCTAGCAAAGACTGGTGCACTTCGTATAAAGTTTAATGGCGCTGCTTTGCGTGCGGGACTTTGCAAGTGATCTAAACTTATCTAAACTTAGCATGCCTAAACTTATCACACCTAAACTTATCATGCCTAAACTTATCACACCTAAACTGGCTTTTCACCAGAGTGGTGCAATGGTTATCATGCCTAAAGTCTCTAACTGGGTTAGCACCGCTTTGTGAATCGAGCCCATAGTGTGAACCTGAGACTGCTAGTCAGTAGTCACAAAATGGTCTAAGCATTTTCTAAAGTACAGGAAAAAATTGGCAAAAGAGGTGTGCAGCGCTCCCCAGGGACTTAGTTACGCACCTTGAATACAAATCAGATGCAAACTATGCACTAAACCCTAATTTAGACTCTTCCATGGAGTTGACGTGCCCTCATGGAAGAGACCTAACCACTAGCTAACAATTAAAACATAGTGTGAACCTGAGGCTGCACACCTCTGTTGGTTTAATTTCAGTTGCAGCCTGATTACGTTTGCCGCCAGCGTGTATGCGGAACCCGGCGAGATGAACGGAAACCGCGTGGAGGCTGACACCGGACAGGTAATGTATAAATGCACATACACTACATACATTTAAAGAGACACTGAAGCGAGAATAAATCTCGCTTCAGTGCTTATATTCAGCAGGGGCATGTGTGCCACTGCTAAAACGCCGCTATCCTGCGGCTGAACGGGGGTCCCTTCACCCCCAACCCCCCCCCCCCTTCAAAATCAACGACCAACTTGGTCGTAGATTTTGCTGCTCTTCAGGCAGGGCTAACGGCTGCAGCCCTGCCTCTCAGCGCCGTCTATCAGCGGCGCATCGCCGCCTCCCCCCCGCCCCTCTCAGCGAAGGAAGACTGAGAGGGGCGGGGGAAAAGCGTAGATACGCGCTGCCAGACGCGCGTGAGGCAGGGCTGCGGCCATTAGCCCTGCCTAAATGCGGAAGTGATTCCCCGCTGCACGGAGGGGATTTAGGAGGTAAGGGACCCCCGTTAAGCGGCGCGCAATTTCAGGCACCACAAGCGTGGAAGTTCAAGTGAGAGGCAAAAGAGGAGCAAACAGAAATCGCCAGCAAGGAGGCAGGTGCTCCAAAGTCTGGGCTTTCTTTGAAGACTGCACTGAGGATGTTACCATGGCGATTTGCAAGGTGTGCAAGACCCGCCTGAGCAGGGGGAAAAGTATTAACAACCTCTCCACCACCAGCATGAGCCGCCACATGCTATCCAAACATCCCACTCTGTGGGCAAACGCGGCAGGACAGGGTACCAGCAACACTGCCTCCCTTGGGTTCACCAGACTCACCACCAGACCCGCCTCAGCAGCAGCAGTAGCCCAGCCATTGCGTGGTTCACAACATTCACAAACATCAGACGCTGACACTGTCACTTTCCGGAGTAGTGCTCTTGAGGTCTCCCAGTGTTCATCAAACACAACAACCAACAGCCCTTCCGTGTGCAGCGCTACGGTTCAGTTGTCTGTGTCGGAGATGTTTGAGCGCAAGAGGAAATTGCCAGCAAATGACCCCCGGGCCGTAGCAGTAACAGCCAGCATAGCCAAGCTTCTGGCCTGCGAAATGCTGCCATATCGAGTGGTGGAGACAAACAGCTTCAAGGGCATGATGTCAGTGGCCATCCCACGTTACGTGGTTCCCAAACGACCAAACAACTTCGGCCCGAAATTTTCCAGCATGAGCGATCGACCGCGCGGCCAATTTCTGTCTGTTCATGCACTTATATGGTGGAGAAAGACTGGCAATAGAAGCTGGCCAAAGGGGGACTGGCTTCACCGGATTGTGTACTTCATGCCCAATTGCGCACTCAAGAGCAGACAATGCATATACTGAAGAAACAGTAGGTGAGGCACTAATTGTTGCAAAAAGAAGGTACATTTAATCCATGGTGGTAAAAGATGCGTCAGGGTACACAGTGAGGGTGAGGGAGGCCTGACAGCTGTTTTGCTTTAACAAAAGCTTCCTCGTTGTTCCTTCTATTGGCCTATGAGGAAGCTTTAGTAAAAGCAAAACAGCTGTCAGGCCTCCCTCACCCCCACTGTGTACTCTGATGCATCTTACCACCGTGGATTAAAGGTACTTTCTTTTTGCAACAATTAGTGCCTCACCTGCTTTTTCTTCTGTTCATGCACTTAGCAGCACCAATTTTCATCTAATTCGATTATAATAATCGAATTGGATGGTCGATTGGTTGGTTGGTCGGGTAATGTATGGCCCCCTTTACAGCAATCAGTGTGTGATGGCTGGGGTGGGAGGGATGGAGGGGCGCACTTTGGTGTCTCAGCCTTGGGTGCTGGAGGACCTTGTCCTGGCACTGCCTGTCCCTCTCATAATAAAGGATTCCCTATCTGAGCAGAATCAAAACAATAAATATTTCTGACTCATTAGTAGTGTTGGGCGAACATCTAGATGTTCGGGTTCGGGCCGAACAGGCCGAACATGGCCGCGATGTTCGGGTGTTCGACCCGAACTCCGAACATAATGGAAGTCAATGGGGACCCGAACTTTTGTGCTTTGTAAAGCCTCCTTACATGCTACATACCCCAAATTTACAGGGTATGTGCACCTTGGGAGTGGGTACAAGAGGAAAAAATTTTTTAGCAAAAAGAGCTTATAGTTTTTGAGAAAATCGATTTTAAAGTTTCAAAGGGAAAACTGTCTTTTAAATGCGGGAAATGTCTGTTTTCTTTGCACAGGTAACATGCTTTTTGTCGGCATGCAGTCATAAATGTAATACATATAAGAGGTTCCAGGAAAAGGGACCAGTAACGCTAACCCAGCAGCAGCAGACGTGATGGAACAGGAGGAGGAGAAGGCCACGCTTTGTGAGACACAACAACCCAGGCCTTGCATGAGGACAAGAAGCGTGCGGATAGCATGCTTTGTACCGCCATGCAGTCATAAATGTAATAAAGATAAGAGGTTCCATAAACAGGGACCGGCAACGCTAACCCAGCAGCAGCAGCAGCACACGTGATGAAACAGGAGCAGGCGCAGGAGGAGAAGGCCATGCTTTTTGAGAAACAACAACCCAGGCCTTGCATGAGGACAAAAAGCGTGCGGATATAGCAGCAATGCTTTTTGCCGCCATGCAGTCATAAATGTAATACAGATGAGAGGTTCAATAAACAGGGACCGGAAACGCTACACCATCCCAGATGTTCATTGGTCATGTTACTTGGTTGGGGTCCTGGAGTGTTGCGTAGTCATTTCCAATCCAGGATTGATTCATTTTAATTTGAGTCAGACGGTCTGCATTTTCTGTGGAGAGGCGGATACGCCGATCTGTGACGATGCCTCCGGCAGCACTGAAACAGCGTTCCGACATAACGCTGGCTGCCGGGCAAGCCAGCACCTCTATTGCGTACATTGCCAGTTCGTGCCAGGTGTCTAGCTTCGATACCCAATAGTTGAAGGGTGCAGATGGATTGTTCGACACAGCTACGTCATCTGACATGTAGTCCTTGACCATCTTCTCCAGGCGATCGGTGTTGGAGGTGGATCTGCACGCTTGCTGTTCAGTGGGCTGCTGCTGCATGGGTGTCAGAAAATTTTCCCACTCCAAGGACACTGCCGATACCATTCCCTTTTGGGCACTAGCTGCGGCTTGCGTTGTTTGCTGCCCTCCTGGTCGTCCTGGGTTTGCGGAAGTCAGTCTGTCGGCGTACAACTGGCTAGAGGAGGGGGAGGATGTCAATCTCCTCTCTAAAGTCTCCACAAGGGCCTGCTGGTATTCTTCCATTTTGACCTGTCTGTCTCTTTCTTCAAGCAGTTTTGGAACATTGTGTTTGTACCGTGGATCCAGAAGGGTATAAACCCAGTAATTGGTGTTGTCCAGAATGCGCACAATGTGTGGGTCGCGTTCAATGCAGTCTAGCATGAATTGAGCCATGTGTGCCAGAGTCCTACCAGAATCCTCATCATCCTCTTGTGAGCGTTGTGATAGTTGTTGTGATGCATCATAGTCGTCACCTTCCTCCTGGTCTGCTTCTGCTGACCATTCGCGCTGAATTGTGGAAGTCCAACGTGCACCGCTCTGGCCCTCGTCAGTGGTGGCATGAAATTCCTGCTCCAACTCCAGCTGTTCCTCCTCCTCTTCTTCATCATAGCTGCTGGGGCCAGCGTTCCCTGAGGCGGTTGGCCTGATGTTGGTACCATCACGCTGATCGTTTTCTCCTTCAGATTCCCCCAGTTGCATCATGACAGCTGTTTCCTTGATTTTCAACATTGACCTCTTCAGTAAACACAGCAGTGGTATGGTAATGCTGACTGAAGAGTTGTCACTGCTCACAAGCAACGTGGATTGCTCAAAATTTTGGAGGACTTGGCAGAGGTCCAACATGTTGGCCCAATCGGATCCACAGAAGCTTGGCAGCTGTCCGGATGCGCCTCGGTACTGCGCCGTCATGTACTGGACCACTGCACTCTTCTGCTCACAAAAGCGTGCTAGCATGTGCAGCGTAGAATTCCAGCGCGTAGGGACATCACACAGCAAGCGATGGTGGGGGAGATTGAAACGCTCCTGCATCTTGGCGAGTGCCCCCGAAGCAGTACTGGAATTTCTACAATGTTTGGCCACTCGACGCACCTTCAACAGAAGATCGGCCACGCCTGGGTATGTCCTCAGGAACCGCTGAACTACTAGGTTCATCACGTGCGCCAGGCAAGGGATGTGTGTCAGCTTAGCCAACCTTAAAGCGCGAATGAGATTACTCCCATTATCACACACAACCATGCCCGGTTTCAGGTCCAGCGGTGCCAGCCACAAATCCGTCTGTTCCTTTATTCCCTTCCAAATTTCCTCCCCTGTGTGCTGCTTATCCCCAAGGCAGATCAGCTTCAGCAACACTTGCTGACGCATGCCAACAGCTGTGCTGCACTGCTTCCACGATCGTACTGCTGCTGGGTTAGCGTTTCCGGATGAGGTACAGCTTTGAGATGCGTTGGAGGAGAAGGAGTCAGAGAGGTAGGTGCTGCTGTTGTTATCCAGTGGGAGGGACGGCGGTGCAACTGTTTGCGGCGTGGGCAACACCCGCGCCGTAGCAGGTGAGGAATCGCTGCCAGGCTCCACAAGGTTCACCCAGTGCGCGGTAAGGGAGATGTATCGACCCTGTCCGAACGCACTCGTCCAAGTGTCAGTGGTGAGGTGAACCTTGCAGGCAACGGCATTCTTCAAGCTTCGGGTTATTTTGCTGACCACGTGCTCATGCAACTCAGGCACTGCAGAGCGCGCAAAGTGGTAGCGGCTGGGAACCACGTAACGTGGGATGGCCACTGACATCATGCCCTTGAAGCTGTTTGTCTCCACCACTCGATATGGCAGCATTTCGCAGGCCAGAAGCTTGGCTATGCTGGCTGTTACTGCTACGGCCCGGGGGTCATTTGCTGGCAATTTCCTCTTGCGCTCAAACATCTCCGACACAGACAACTGAACCGTAGCGCTGCACACGGAAGGGCTGTTGGTTGTTGTGTTTGATGAACACTGGGAGACCTCAAGAGCACTACTCCGGAAAGTGACAGTGTCAGCGTCTGATGTTTGTGAATGTTGTGAACCACGCAATGGCTGGGCTACTGCTGCTGCTGAGGCGGGTCTGGTGGTGAGTCTGGTGAACCCAAGGGAGGCAGTGTTGCTGGTACCCTGTCCTGCCGCGTTTGCCCACAGAGTGGGATGTTTGGATAGCATGTGGCGGCTCATGCTGGTGGTGGAGAGGTTGTTAATACTTTTCCCCCTGCTCAGGCGGGTCTTGCACACCTTGCAAATCGCCATGGTAACATCCTCAGTGCAGTCTTCAAAGAAAGCCCAGACTTTGGAGCACCTGCCTCCTTGCTGGCGATTTCTGTTTGCTCCTCTTTTGCCTCTCACTTGAACTTCCACGCTTGTGGTGCCTGAAATTGCGCGCCGCCTACCTTGTGGCACAAGGCGAACTCGTGCAGCAGTGGGTTCTTCAACAGACTCATCTGTGCTGCTGCTACGACGGCGATGTTCTCGTTCAGAAACAAAATCTGGGTCTATGTCCACATTGTCCATACCCTCCTCTTCCATCTCCTCAAACTCATCATATGTCATTGTGGGGGGCCGCCGCCGTGGAGTAGAGCTCCCCAGAACAACCTCTGCGCAGCTCACTCCAACGTCGTCTTCCAGATCTTGTCGGCCGACCTCCTGCAATTGCAACCCCTCCTGCCCAACTTGCTCTGGGATTTGGGTTTCCGAGTCCTCCTCGGACTCGCCTTGTATTTCAGTGCGCGGTGCATTTCCCACAGTTAATGGTTGTGAATCCGGGCACAACATTTCTGGCTGTTCCTCCATTGACCTTTGAAAGGTGGAAGTTTGTTGGGCTGGGAATAGCTCCTGCGAATACCCCATTGTGTCCTGAGGTAATTCATCGGACTGGTTATCTGGCAGTTGTGTGCGTGGTGTCGCTGCCGGTTGTGTCAGCTTTGTGCCCACTGGCTCCTTGTAACTGGCTGAGGACTCGGACCTCATGCGTGATGTGCTGGTGCTGCTTAACCCACTGCTGGACGCTTGAGAGGTCATCCAAGTAATTATCTGGTCCTGTTCTTTTGGATCTGTGAGGGTTGTTGTCCTGGACAACATGGGCGGTATTGAGTGGGTTTTCTTGGGTGCTACCCTGTGGCCTGTACGTGAACCGTCAGGGGAAACACCTCTTCCCTTGCCCCTTCCTCTTTCACCGGATTTCTTCCTCATTTCACTTATCCTTACAGTACACGCTGACTGGCAGCAGTACAGTGGCAGTACAGAAATGCTATACAGTACCACTATTCCCAGCAGCGACACAGAGCACAATGCTATACAGTGGCGGGTGAGCGGTGTACCACTATTCCCAGCAGCGACACAGAGCACAATGCTATACAGTGGCAGGTGAGCGGTGTACTACTGTTCCCAGGCCCAGCAGACACAGAGTGGAAGTAAACACAATGCTATATAGTCTGGCTGAGCGGTGTACACAGAGTGGCAGTACACACAATGCTATATAGTCTGGCTGAGCCGTGTACACAGAGTGTCAGTAAACAATGCTATATATAGCGTGGCTGAGCGAGGTACACAGTGGCAGTACACACAATGCTATATAGTCTGGCTGAGCAGTGTACACAGAGTGGCAGTACACACAATGCTATATAGTCTGGCTGAGCGGTGTACACAGAGTGGCAGTACACACAATGATATATAGTCTGGCTGAGCCGTGTACACAGAGTGGCAGTACACACAATGCTATATAGTCTGGCTGACCCGTGTACACAGAGTGTCAGTAAACAATGCTATATATAGCGTGGCTGAGCGAGGTACACAGTGGCAGTACACACAATGCTATATAGTCAGGCTGAGCCGTGTACACAGAGTGTCAGTAAACAATGGTATATAGTCTGGCTGAGCGGTGTACACAGAGTGTCAGTAAACAATGGTATATAGTCTGGCTGAGCGGTGTACACAGAGTGGCAGTAAACACAATGCTATATATAACATGGCTGAGCGAGGTGCACAGTAGCAGTACACACAATGCTATATAGTCAGGGTAAGCCGTGTACACAGAGTGTCAGAAAACACAATGCTATATATAGCGTGGCTGAGCGAGGTGCACAGTGGCAGTACACACAATGCTATATAGTCAGGCTGAGCCGTGTACACAGAGTGTCAGTAAACAATGGTATATAGTCTGGCTGAGCGGTGTACACAGAGTGTCAGTAAACAATGGTATATAGTCTGGCTGAGCGGTGTACACAGAGTGGCAGTAAACACAATGCTATATATAGCGTGGCTGAGCGAGGTACACAGTGGCAGTACACACAATGCTATATAGTCAGGCTGAGCCGTGTACACAGAGTGTCAGTAAACAATGGTATATAGTCTGGCTGAGGGGTGTACACAGAGTGTCAGTAAACAATGGTATATAGTGTGGCTGAGCGGTGTACACAGAGTGGCAGTACACACAATGCTATATATAGCGTGGCTGAGCGAGGTGCACAGTGGCAGTACACACAATGCTATATAGTCAGGCTAAGCCGTGTACACAGAGTGTCAGAAAACACAATGCTATATATAGCGTGGCTGAGCGAGGTGCACAGTGGCAGTACACACAATGCTATATAGTCAGGCTGAGCCGTGTACACAGAGTGTCAGTAAACAATGGTAAATAGTCTGGCTGAGCGGTGTACACAGAGTGTCAGTAAACAATGGTATATAGTCTGGCTGAGCGGTGTACACAGAGTGGCAGTAAACACAATGCTATATATAGCGTGGCTGAGCGAGGTGCACAGTGGCAGTACACACAATGCTATATAGTCAGGCTAAGCCGTGTACACAGAGTGTCAGAAAACACAATGCTATATATAGCGTGGCTGAGCGAGGTGCACAGTGGCAGTACACACAATGCTATATAGTCAGGCTAAGCCGTGTACACAGTGTGTCAGAAAACACAATGCTATATATAGCGTGGCTGAGCGAGGTGCACAGTGGCAGTACACACAATGCTATATAGTCTGGCTGAGCGGTGTACACAGAGTGTCAGTAAACACAATGCTATATATAGCGTGGCTGAGCGAGGTACACAGTGGCAGTACACACAATGCTATATAGTCTGGCTGAGCGGTGTACACAGAGTGGCAGTAAACACAATGCTATATATAGCGTGGCTGAGCGAGGTGCACAGTGGCAGTACACACAATGCTATATAGCCAGGCTAAGCCGTGTACACAGAGTGTCAGAAAACACAATGCTATATATAGCGTGGCTGAGCGAGGTACACAGTGGCAGTAAACAATGCTATATATATAGTGTGGCTGAGCGAGCGGTGTACTACTGTTCCCAGCAGCGACACACAATGACTGGGGGGGACCCTGGCTAGCGTGGCTGGAGAGCGAACTACCCTGCCTGCCTACCCAAAGCTAAACCCACAGAGAAATGGCGGAGATATGACGTGGTTCGGGTATTTATTTACCCGAACCACGTGACCGTTCGGCCAATCAGAGCGCGTTCGGGCCCGAACCACGTGACCCGTTCTGCCAATCACAGCGCTAGCCGAACGTTCGGGGAACGTTCGGCCATGCGCTCTTAGTTCGGCCATGTGGCCGAACGGTTTGGCCGAGCACCGTCAGGTGTTCGGCCGAACTCGAACATCACCCGAACAGGGTGATGTTCTGCAGAACCCGAACAGTGGCGAACACTGTTCGCCCAACACTACTCATTAGACTTGATTCACAAAGCGGTGCTAACAGTTAGCACCATGGTGAAAAGCCCTTTATCACGCCTAAACTCAGTTTAGGCATGAGAAGTTTAGGCATGATAAGTTTAGGCATGATAAATTTAGGTGTGATAAGTTTACACATGATGGGCTCGATTCACCAAGCGGTGCTAACCCAGTTAGAGACTTTAGGCATGATAACCATTGCACCACTCTGGTGAAAAGCCAGTTTAGGTGTGATAAGTTTAGGCATGATAAGTTTAGGTGTGATAAGTTTAGGCATGCTAAGTTTAGATAAGTTTAAATCGCTTGTAAAGTCCCGCACGCAAAGCAGCGCCATTAAACTTTATACGAAGTGCACCAGTCTTTGCTAGCGTAAAACTTTTGATCAGCTGTGCACTGCGGTGCTAACGCAGTTGGTGCTTAAACTTATCACGCCTAAACTTATCACACCTAAACTTATCATGCCTAAACTTATCACACCTAAACTTATCACACCTAAACTTATCATGCCTAAACTGAGTTTAGGCATGATAAAGGGCTTTTCACCAGGGTGCTAACTGTTAGCACCGCTTTGCGAATCAGGCCCGATAAGTTTAGGTGTAATAAGTTTAGGCGTGATAAGTTTAAGCACCAACTGGGTTAGCACCGCAGTGCACAGCTGATCAAAAGTTTTGTGCTAGTAAAGTCTGGTGCACTTCGCATAGAGTTTAATGGCGTTGCTTTGTGCGCGAGACTTTGCGTGGGATCTAAACTTATCTAAACTTATCACACCTAAACTTATCACACCTAAACTTATCATGCCTAAACTGGCTTTTCACCAGCGTGGCGCAATGGTTATCACGCCTAAAGTCTCTAACTGGGTTAGCACCGCTTTGCGAATCGAGGCCATTGTATAGTCGGTGGAGACTTTTGTGCATTGGTAATGGGCGAATGAAACATTTGGCGTAGTCGGATCTGCAGAGTTCCGCTGGCTCAGTTTCCAGTCATTTTAAAGAGCAGTCATAATTTTCTAATTGTTTACAGCAATTGACTCGGGGAGCAGAGACGATGGACGCGATTATGGCGGCGCCCTGCGGCCACAACTGATTGATTTATTTGGTAAATACTTTTAACACCCCGTGGAGATTATCGAACAATTATTGGCCGCGCTGTCTGTAAAAGGAGTCCGGGAATAATTACAATTAATAGGGTGGGCGAGGGGCGGTTTATTGTGCAGGAAAGCGTAGCGAACAACAGGACGGCGAGCGCTGAGCGTGTCGGGGGAGAGAGTGCGAACGGCGCGTTACAAGTCAATCGGGATCAGTTGTACACACTTCATTTATCCGCTAAACCTCGCTATCGGGCATCTCTTACACTTCACTGAGGACGCCATCCTCCAAACGCTGCAAATACCAGCCAACAACCTGCTCTTAAAGGGGAACTTTAGCGAAAAGGAGAAAAAAAATGAATTCATACATTGCAAAGTGATAAGTTAAAAAATAGAAGAGATCTAGAAATAATTGATATTCGCCATGTAATTTGTTCATATTGTTTGATCCACAATCAGCCCGCACATCATCTTTACTACTGGCAGACAAGAAAAAAAACAGACAGTACCAACTGTCATGATCTATAACCACACCCCCTAACAATGCAGTAAGCAAAAAGTTGTTTGTATGTTTTTATAGATAAGCATATGCACAGAGGGAGATCCTGGTTGCTTGGAAGTTGGAAACAGACATTGGGCTCGATTCAGTAAGCAGTGCTAACTGTTAGCACGCTTCTGAAAAGGCCATTATCATGCCTTAACTCAGTTTGGGTGTGTTAAAATCAGATCGCGCAGTGCGCGTGCCCATTCACATCTATGCGACGTTCCGCGCGCACCACGCTGTGCGCGCGCAAAGTTTTGCGTGCATTTCTTTGCGCACAATCTGATTTTAGAAACAGTGCTAACCTACTTAGCACCCTGGTTAACACGCCTAAAGTCTTTACTGAATCAAGCCCATTATTTCCCACAATGCAACGAGGTTCATAGAAGACAAACTGTCAAGACCATGGTCATGACCAGGGATGCTCAACTCGGATGAAATCCGGATAGTTGTTATCCGGATTTCATCCTGTTAAATCTAATCACCTTTGTGGGCTGGGCGGGTCAATCTTACCTATCTGAGAGAGTTGTACAGAAGAGCCTGCTGCACACTGAATAGGGACTGTAAACAAATCTTTTTATGATTCCTTATCAGTGGCTGAGCAGATGCAGTCATTAGAACAATTGTGGAGAGAGCAGAAAGTTTTTTTTTTCTCCTTGCCCTTAGTTGTCAGTCTCTGAGGACTGGGCCCCCTGTGGCTTCTGGGCCCCCTGCGGCTGCATCCCTTGCATGGTCTATTGTTACGCCTGTGGCTTCCGGCCATGGGCGCGTGAACAAGGATGCACGTCGCTTGGAAGCGCCTGTGCAGTGTGCACTGACCTAGAAATAGCACCGTGGGGACATTAGAACATAACGGAGGGGGACAGAGGAAAATGGGGGGAGCGGTGAGCATGAGGCCAGGCTCCTACACCTGCCTACTCCCCTCGTTTTGTTTTTGAATTTTTAAAAGGTCTAAGATATCCTTTAACGAAGAACTGTAGTGAAAATAATGTACCGTAATTAATAAAATGGCTTATTTTTAAAAAAAATTTATAATAATTTAAAAATAATTATTTACTTAGTCAGTGTTTACCCATTGCAAAATCTTCCCTCTCCCTGATTCACATTCTGAAATGTATCCCAGGCGGTGACATCTTTGGTCCTGTCAGGTGATCTCTGCGGAATGTCGGTTTACTGAGTGTTCCTAAGCCAGTAGATAATAGCTGGTGTTCCAGAATGCTCTGGAGGGGAGAATTCCACAATGGCCTAGGCTGTGACATCACTGGGAGGGTGGGGTTACACACCAATATACAGAAATATATAGATACAGGAAAAAGTGGGTCTCCTGAATAATTTACTGCATTCTACTAAATGTCACTACAGGGCCTTTTTGCAGTAAATATAGGTACACTAAGATTTTAGTTGTTCTGCTGGCAGTGCGGATATTTCCTGCGAAGGTCGCACGCCCTCTCTTGTTGTCAGGGGATTAATCTATAGGAACTCATCATGTTCTGTCTTCCCTCTACATGTCTGTCCTTATCTACAAGCGTGTAAGGATGTTTTCCGTCCGATAAGCATCCAGCGCGGCGTGGCGGTGCACTATGTGGCTGAGCCGAGGAGGAAATTCTCGATATCTGAGCTTACTCCGCCGATGCTATCTGCTTTTCTAAAGAGCGCAGTCTTTAAAACCCTGCGCCCTCCCTCCTCCGTGCTCCTCAGCGCGGTCTGTGTACGCATTCCGCAGCTCCAGCGAAGCTGCGGAGGTAATTGGTCGCAGGATAAAATAACAAGCGGCCAAGCTGAAATCCTTGTCAGTGGAAATGTGCGCGTTGGAATTTTCTGCGCTGCCTAATTGAGGTTTTTCTCCTCGCAGCGTCGAAGCAGAGTGTCGCCTTTCAGCGTGAGAGGTCCTGGAGGGGGCGGACCGCGTTGGCGGTTTATTTTGAAAACATTCTGGTGAGTTTCAGGCCTGGATCGCGTTACACGGAACCCCGGCTGCCCGGCGAAACAAATTGAGGCCACGTCGCTTCAGCGGATTGAATGTCAGGCTCGGCTCCGGGGAAGGCGAGCGGAGGCGCAGATTACGGCACGCGTGACGGCCGGCGGGACCTGTGACCCTGAAACGCTGGAGCAAAACGGACGATTACCAGCGAAGATATCCATGAGTCAGTCCTGGGGTAGCAACAACATGAATATTATTGCCATATTTATGACCGTCATAAGTGGGTGTCATCGCTTTGCTTTGCTTGTCAACATTTTTGAGAACATTTGCATGTTTCACAAAGAAGAGAATTTTAGTGGAAATGCACTGAAGTGTTCACAGGAATTTCTATTATGCAAGAATTCTCCTCTGCAGGGTGGAAAGTATTTCCTACTTTTTTTCGATTTCAAAAGCTCAGTTGTCATCAAAATCCCAAGTATTAAAGTGAACCAGAGACGAAGCACTCTCATGTATTTTACCTTATATATCAGTGGGAACATTAGAGAAAACACTTACCATGCTTTCTGTTTCATCCTTCACTGCTCAGCCTGCTTGTTATCAGCCCTGATAAAATCCCCCACTGAGCATTCAGTCTGGCTTTGCTCAGGAATCATTATAGCTGAGTCTGTCTTCTCTGATGTCTTTTCAAGCCCAAGCCTGCCCCCTTCTGGCTCTGCTTTCCCCTTTCTGTATACGTGCAGCATGACAGAGAGCTGTGATGAGATGGGAGGAGCTGCTAATGTAAGGGTATATTGAAAAATGTTTTTTTTAATCTATATCTGTTAGTCATAAGAGTTTTTTAGAAACGGTGATTTAATTTTGCTCTCAGCCCACTAAATAATATGCTTTTCTGATGAACTGTGTTTTGCATGGAGTTTTAGTTAAAAAAACGGCACTCCAGAGCGACGAAAATACCAGGTACAGTATTTATTTTGTAAAATCTATCGGGGGATATGTTTATTTTGTGCCAAAGCGTTCATCCTGGTTTCCTTTAAAGGGAAGGTTCAGGGAGGGTGGGTAAAAAATAAAAATCAAATTCCACTTACCTGGGGCTTCCTCCAGCCCGTGGCAGGCAGGAGGTGCCCTCGCCGCCGCTCCCGGTGGTCTCCGGTGGCGCGCCCGACCTGGCCAGGCCGGCTGCCAGGTCGGGCTCTTCTGCGCTCCAAGGCCCTGAACTTCTGCGTCCCACGCCGGCGCTCTGACGTCATCGGACGTCCTCCGGGCTCTACTGCGCATGCGCAGAACTACTGCGCATGCGCAGTAGAGCACGGAGGACGTCCGATGACGTCAGAGCGCCGGCGTGGGACGCAGAAGTTCCGGGCCTTGGAGCGCAGAAGAGCCCGACCTGGCAGCCGGCCTGGCCAGGTCGGGCGCGCCACCGGAGACCACCGGGAGCCTGCGGAGCGGCGGCGAGGGCACCTCCTGCCTGCCACGGGCTGGAGGAAGCCCCAGGTAAGTGGAATTTGATTTTTATTTTTTACCCACCCTCCCTGAACCTTCCCTTTAAGTTTTTATATTGTTCTACCTGAGTTTTCCAACACTTCTGAACTGTTTTTTATTGGAAGAAAATGACAACTCAATATTTGTTCTTGATCAAATAAAAAAATTATTCTCAATTTCAATCAATTTCATTCTTATCGAAAAAATGGGAAAACTGATTTGAATGTATTTTGCATGACCACCTTAACAGTTGCTAAAATATTGGCCAGTGGCAATGATGATCCTGATTGGCCAAGGTTTGTTGGGATGGTGAACTGCTGGCAGAGCGAATTAGCAGACCATGGCTGCCTGCTGGAATCAGGAAATCGAATCCCTCTGTAGTTTCCAGTAACATCAATCAATCTGTCACAGATGCCACAGCACAGATCCCACCAACAGCCTACCATCCCCGGCCACCGCAGGGAGACTTCCCTTTACTGGACTCCACTTTCCCTGCCTTGTGTCCCCACCGGCCACCGCCACATGCAGCTCTGCAGGAGGAAGCTTGACTCTCCTATATCAGAGGTTCCTGTCACTAAGCGGCCGACACACAATGGGACAGGAAACGGGCTGCATGACAGGCGAACGCCAAGAGTCCAGATCACTTCCTGAACTCACCCCCTCACTACGTCCAGAGGGACCCCACAGCTGGCAAGCAGTACAGCCTAGACAGGGTTAACTGTCTGTTTTCTTTTCCTTCACCGGACCATAATCTTCCCTATCATCTCTGGCCGAAAAAAAGCTGTATGAGAAAGATTTGGGCGCTGGCCAACTGGCCTCCGAGCCTGGAAGAGACGCCACACTCTGAGACTGACCCCCCGTGCAAGGTATAGAAGGAGCTAAGTTCTAAGTGCAACATAATAAATATATATATATATATATATATATATATATATATATATATATATATATTCACAGTGCTGCCCATAATTATTTATACCCATGGAAAATGTTACCTTAAAGTTACTTTTATTCAACCAGCAAGTAATTTTTTTGACTGGAAATGATATAGGTGTCTCCCAAAAGATAATAAGCTGTTGTACAAGAGGCAATATTGTGGAAAAAACCCTCTCAGCTTTTATTTACATTTGAGCAAAAAGTGTCCAGTCCAGAATTATTCATACCCTTCTCAGTAATCAATAGAACAGCCTTTATTGGCTATTACAGCGATCAGACGCTTCCTATAATTGCAGATCAGCTTTTTGCAGGTCTCCACAGGTATTTTTGCTCATTTATCTTTAGCAATGAGCTCCAAATCTTACAGGTTGGAGGGTATTCATGCCATCACCCTGATCTTTAGCTCCCTCCACAGATTCTCAATTAGATTCAAGTCAGGACTCCGGATGGGCCACTCCAAAACATTAATCTTGTTGTCTGCTAACCATTTTTTCACCACTTTTGCTGTGTGTTGTGGGTCATTGTCATGCTGAAATGTCCACTGGTGCCCAAGGCCAAGTTTCTCTGCAGACTTCCTGATGTTGTCATTGAGAAGCCTCATGTACTGCTCTTTTTTTCATGGTGCCGTTTACTGTGATTAGATTCCCTGGTCCATTGGCTGAAAACCCCTCAAAGCATGATGTTTCCACCACCATGTCTGACAGTGGGGATGGTGTTCTTTGGGTTGAAGGCTTCTCCATTTTTATGCCAAATGAAGGAAACATCATTGTGACCACACAATTAAATTTTTAGTTTCATCTGACCATAACACAGAAGACCAGAAGTCTTCTTCTTTGTCCAGATGAGCATTTGTGTGCCTTATCTGGAGAGGTGGCATCCTCCTTGGTCTGCATCCGTGGAACCCAGCAGTGTGTAGTGTCCGTTGGGTTGTCTGCCTTGAGACATTGCCACTAGCAGAGCCCAAATTCACCAGGATGACCTTGGTTGTGATCTTTTGATTCTCTAGTGGCTGGATAGTGTAATGGTTAAGGGCTCTGCTTCTGACACAGGCGACCTGGGTTCAAATCTCGGCTCTGCCTGTTCAGTAAGCCAGCACCTATTCAGTAGGAGACCTTCGGCAAGTCGTCCTAACACTGCTACTGCCTATAGAGCGCATCCTAGTGGCTGCAGCTCTGGCGCTTTGAGTCCGCCAGGAGAAAAGCGCGATATAAGTGTTTGTCTTGTTTTTTTTTTTTTTTTCATCTTTCTCACTATCCTCCTGGCTAGCACAGGTGTCACTTTTGGCTTCCGACCACATCCTCTGAAGTTCTCAACAGTGCGGAACATCTTGTATTTTTTAATAATACTTTGCACTGTAACCACTGGATCTTGAAAACATTTAGAAATGGCCTTGTAGCCCTTTCCTGACTTGTGAGCAGCCACAATGCACAGCCACAGGTCCTCACTCAGCTCCTTTGTCTTAGCCATGACTGTCCACAAACCAACTGCTGAGAGCAGCTGTTTTTCACCTGTTGAGTTGATTAAAACAGCTGTTCTCAATTAATCAGTATAATTAGCATGCTTTAGAACAGCTTGGACTATTTGGAATGGTATAGAACCTTGTTTTTTCTCATAGACTGCGACATAATTTTGCACTGGACATTTTTTGCTTAAATGTAAATAAAAGCTGAGAAATGTTTTTTTTTCCCCACAATAATGCCTCTTGTACATCTTATGATAGGTCAACCGTTTTACTTTTTTAATTTATTTTCATTTTTTTTTTATTTCTATTAAAATGTTTTTTTTTTGTTTCTTTTTATTAAAATGGAAACATCAAATTACATTTGCAGTCAATAACTTGGCACAGTGTAAATGTAAATGACAATAGTACATCTGTGAAACAATAGTCATAACAAAACTGTTGGCATATTGAACTTCCTGTACATAAACCAGCTCTGAAGACTACTGTCACTACTAAAGTAATATAATTATGTAAACAAATTGTATAATACAAAGCTATTTAAATCCCTGAGTTCTCTATACCAGATAAAAATAGTAGTGAAAAATTCTTCTAAATTGGGTATTTTCTTTACATCATAGTAGTCTAAAAACTGAGGCTTTTACAATTTTACATTGAAACTTAGAGGCATGAATGAGCTATTTGCACTTTTGCAGCATTTTTTGAATGGCCCCATTCAGGCCTCTTTCACAGGTGGAAGGCTGGACTGCGCGCTTGCAGAGCAGTTCAGTCTCGCCGTCTGCCGCCCACCAGCGCAATTCGGGTGGAATCTAAATGCAGCCGAATTGCAGTGGTAGTAACTAGAGATGGCCCGAATGGTTCGGCGGCGAACGGTTCCGGAGACCCGCAAACTTTACTAGAAGTTCGATTCGCCCCCATAGTGCATCATGAGGGTCAACTTTGACCCTCTACATCACAGTCAGCAGGCACATTGTAGCAAATCAGGCTACACTTCCTCCTGGGGCCACTCCCCCCTTATAAAAGGCAGGCAGTGTCAGCCATTTTACTCACTCGTGTGCCTGCAGTAATTAGAGAAGGGAGAGCTGCTGCAGACTCTCATAGGGAAAGATTAGTTAGGCTCTTGTAGACTTGTTAGCTTTCTCCTTGCTGATTCTTATTGCTAAAAAAAAGCACCCCACAACAGCTCTTTTGAGAGCTAATCTTGTTTTTGTGATCTATTTTTGTGTGTGTGTGTGTGTGTGTGTGTGTGTGTGTGTGTGTGTGTGTGTGTGTGTGTGTGTGTGTGTGTCCCACTGACACTTGTGTTGCATAGACAACCTTGGTAATTTCTATAGTGTTTGTGCCATTGCCAGGCACAGCGAGCACATTCAGTGACTACCTGTGTGTGTGACAGGTTCACATTGTAATACCCATCACTGCATATACCTACTACCAGTTGTTCACAGTGCACCCACCTACCTACGTGAGCGCACGCAGTGTCACTGTGCCTGTTCGGTATCTGTGTGTGACAGGTGCACATTATAATACCCATCACTGCATATACCTACCTGACAGTCACTGTTGTTCTATCATTGAGCTACCACAGCCCGGCGACCATATGGGCTTGAAAAACGCCACGGCCTACACTCTGGCCATGTTGCGCACCAGTCCAGCATGGCCGTCACTACGCAAACAGCTGTTTGTGGTGCGTTACACAGTGAGTTTGGTGTGTCAGTGTGAAGCAGAACTCTAATTACACTTCCTGATTGATATATACACATGCAAGATGTTTTAAAGCACTTTAGGCCTGCAATTTAGCATTCAATGTAATTTCTGCCCTTAAAACGCTGCTTTGCGTCACATCCGGATTTTTCCCCGGGACTTTTGGCATGTATCCCACTCCGCCATGCCCCCCTCCAGGTGTTAGACCCCTTGAAACATCTTTTCCATTACTTTTGTGGCCAGCATAAATGTTTCTAGTTTTCAAAGTTTGCCTCCCTATTGAAGTCTATTGCAGTTCGCAAACGTTCGCGCGAATCGAACGTTTGGTGAAGGTTCGCGAACCGAAAATCAGAGGTTCGGGCCATCTCTAGTAGTAACTAGGAATGGTCAGAAATGCCCATTTCCGATTCCACGGAAATTCTGATTTCTGCCAAAGTCAATTGCCAATTCTCGATTTTTCCGATTTCCGGATTTCCTAGATTTTCTGTTTTCTGATTTCAGTTTGACCGATTTTCCAATTTCTGAGGAAAATTTTATTTGCATTAGGAAATGCAAAACATTATAAAAATTACCGGTAATCAGGAAATCAGAGAAAATGAAAAATGACAGAGTTGTGGTAAATCTGATTTCCACAGGTTTTTGAGTTCTGAATCTGAATGAACATTCCTAGTAGTAACACCATGCGTATCGAGGGGTACTGTTAAAAATGGCGCAAGATGAAAAATGGCGCACCGTTCCACCGATAAATGTATCATAAAATGCTATTTACCGTTTTAATGTTTAATATATTAAAACGGTAAATAGTGTTTTATGATACATTTATTGGCGGAACGGTGCTCCATTATAAAATGCAGGGGGGCTAGTGTTAGGCAGTGGGGGTCGGAGGGGGGGAGTGGTAGGCAGGGAGGAGGATTAGGTGGAGTCAGTCCCCGCATTGTGATTGGCTGGCTGCAGGACTTCTGCAAACTAACTAGGAAGTGAAGGAGCGATCATCGGGAACAGGTAATGTATGCCTCTCTGCACACATCCTCCCTCCACCTAATCCTACTCCCTCCACCGCCGCTGTCTAACACTAGCCCCCTCTGAACCCCGCTGCCTAACTTTAGCCCCCTTGCACCTATTTAGCGTTATAAGTGTAAGTCATCCTGCATGCGCCATTTTTTAACACTTATAACGCAAGTCAATGCGGCGCCATTGTTATATCCTGGGCACTGTGTGCCATTTTTATCTGTCCCGCGTATCAAGTGCTGCTGAAACGTGGCGGCAGAGAAATGCGACATGTCATGTCTGAGCCCAGCTTCAGCCGCACTTAGATCTGACTCCATGAGGGAGTTGGGGCGTGGGCTACCTGTCTAGCGCCGGTAACGATCGCTAACCAGCACCTGTCCAGTGCAGCCTTACCGCCTGTCATTTGCCCAAGTGAAAGGGGTCTTATATAAGCAGGAACTGTGTTTTTTGTAATGAAGCAATTAACACGTTACCACCATATTATTTCCATAATGTTTCCCATAGATGATACCTCCACAGTGCCGGAACTTTACTTTTGTTTTGTTTTTTTTTTCCTTTACTTTATTTCTCTATATTTTTTAAAAATGTTTTAAATCCTTTCTTCCCCCCTCTGTAAACAGCTTGTTAAAACGGCGCCGAGGCTGTCACAGCGGAGTTTGACGTGCGCTTTGTTTTGTAGGGGAGAAATAAAGTTATATTCTCGGAATGACACTTTGCCGCTTTTGCACAGCTGAGATCGCACATAACAGAAAACTAATTAGCTAAGAAAGAAAAAAGTGTTTATAAGCATCTGGTTTTAACAGTTGTTATTTTTATCTTCTTCAACAAATCTTTTTAATTATATTTCCCCCCCCCCTCCCCCCCATGCGTTTTACTTACATAAAAAAAAATGAAAGATAAAAAATTAAATGATTCCTATTAGTGGTGAATTGTGGTGATTTTATACGATTGGAGAGGAGAGATATTAGGAATGAGAAAACAATAGTGTTTCTTTTTTTTTGTTTTGTTTTTTACGTTGTTTACATTACGTTTTAGTACTAAACACATATCCTTTACAAGGATTTTTATATAAATATATTTTTTCAAGTTGTGCCATACACAAAAATATTTTTAAGACCTTTTACAGTGGAATATTTCTTGTTTATTTGGAGGCTACGGAGGTAGATTCCGAGTAAAAGAAGCTGACGCATCTGATTTCGGATCACGACCTGCTGTGAGATCATTACTGGAAGCCAACGTTCCTGTGCCAAGTTCAGACGCTGCTGACGTCTTGGTGCCAAAAAGGAAGAATATTTTTACAAGGAATAAGTACTTCTTGACAGAAAAAGCTAGAACCGTACAGTTGTCGGCTGTCTGATTACTGATGACCACCGTCACTTACCACATCGGTAGATAGCACCTTTTTCTTTTTCGTCAAACAGTCAAGAGGCAGTTGACCCCCAACTGATGGATATTTGACCTGTGAAGTAACAAATCCATCCTAAAGATTAAAGGTGTCCATACATCTAGCGATCATAGGCAGATTCGACCAAGAGTCAAATCTCTTATGATGAAATTGATCAGGTATCAGCCTTGTTCCCCCTAATGACCAATGTGCCCCCCAGTGCCCAGGGCAAGCAATACATCACCTGTCCATGCTTTGTCCTCTGCTGGCTCCAGGCTTCCTCCGTTCTCCATACATGTGCGCCACGTGGCTGCCTAGTAACGTGGGCAGGTGTGTGATGTATGACATCACACACCTGTCCTTACTAGGCAACTGCGTGGGGCGCATGTGTATGGAGCAAGGAGTGCACCCGGAGCCAGCGGAGGACTAGCGGTGGCCACACACAGGTAAGGATAGCTTGCACTGAGCAGGAATAGCGGTGGCCACAGACAGGTAAAGTATAGCTTGCACTGAGCACTGGGGGAGACATTAACCACTTAAAGGAATACTATCGATACCCAAGTGTTCTAAAATGACAGTGTGCAAATAATGTCTAAGTAGCTGTGTAAACATTTTCCTACTTTTCATGTTAAATATCAGAGGCAAAAGCTGTAATTTATTGAGGGTAGGATTTAGCTATATTGGGGCAAATCAATTGCAGAAGGGGTGTCTGCTTCAATGCACAGCTAGAGTTGCATATCAGACTACAGAAAGCAAATATCAAACATATCAAACTCTGAAAGCAAAAACAGTATGAAAAGCTGTGACAATTAGTTACATTTCCTCTGCTCTCTTCAGACACTTCAGTCAGAAACAGAGCTCCCAACAGCTGCAGCTCCTGTGTCCTGTCTCTCTCTGTCACACACAGAGCCAGGGCCGGGCCGAGGCATAGGCTGGAGAGGCTTCAGCCTCAGGGCGCAGTGTAGGAGGGGGGCGCAGAATTCATTCAGCTGTCATTCCTAATTGTGTTTGAAGCAGAAAGAAATAATAGAAGGGATACATGGCAGTGACTGCAAGCCAGACAACTAGATATTAAGGTGTTGGGGAGGTTGTGGGCCCTGTGGCGCCTCTTAGTCTAATAGCAATCAGTGTGTGACGGCTGGGGTGCCAGGGATGGAGGGGCGCACTTTGCTGTCTCAGCCTTGGGTGCTAGAGGACCTTGTCCCGGCTCTGCACAGAGCTACACATAGAGTTAACTGATCAAGTGTGAGGGGAATTTCCCCTCTCCTCATGGCTCAGTCAGCCGTCAGTTTTGGCCTTAGTAAAGTTTGAAAGTATTTTGCTAACCGTACACAAAGAAGTTGCTACTAAAATGTATACACCAGTACTTAGCAGCACTTCCCAAACAATTTCTGTGTCGATTGAAAAAAATATGTGAATCGATAGTATTCCTTTAAGCCCACATGGTTGTTTTTTTTTTTTTTTACATTTGAGTAACTTTCACCTCCCATTCATTTGCCAATAACTTTATCACTACTCGTCATCACAATGAATTGATCTATATCTTGTTTTTTCCGCCACCAATTAGGCTTTCTATGGGTGGTACATTTTGCTAATAATTATTTTATTCTCAATCCATTTTAACAGGAATATTAAGAAAGAAATGGAAAAAAATCATTATTACTCAGTTTTTGGCCATCATAGTTTGAAATGAATACATGTTACCATAATTAAAACTCATGTATTTTATTTGCCTATTTGTCCCGCTTATAACACCATTTAAATTATTGGATAACAAGGATAATAGAGGCGCCAAACAAGTATAAAATAGGTTAAAACCCGTCTAAAAGGAGGGAAATGGGTGGATTCACCTCCCCCAGATACACAAATGACCAGGCTGATATAGCCGTAAGATCTATAAATATGTTTATTAAAACAATTCTCCAATAGTGATGCAATGCGTTTCACAGGCAAACATCCCGCTTCATCAGGCAATATAACAAGGAGAAAACACATCCAGGTCAGTATATAGCCAGGCGCTCTGGCTATATACTGACCTGGATGTGTGTTCTTCTTGTTATATTGCCTGATGAAGCTTGTTATCCAATATCTTAGTCCACCCTTGGTGGAAGGGTGTATCCCCACTTTTTCTATCTATAGAGAACGAGTTTTTAAACCTGAGTGGGGTCAGGTGACAATTCTCCCCACCTGCTGTATCAGTGGTTGCCTATGTGATAACCCTGACTTGTGAGTATAACTTTGATTTTACTATAATCCCATTTTTGCAAAATTACTACACCAGATTTGGCTCTCAGTTTCTTTCACCCTTGTCTTTCTAAGTACCATTTAAATTCTGTCCCTATCACAATGTATGGCGCCGATATTTTATTTGGAAATAAAGGTGCATTTTTTCAATTTGCGTCCATCACTATTTACAAGCCCATAATTTAAAAAAGTACATTAATATACTCTTTTGACATGCATATTTAAATAGTTCAGACCCTTAGGTAACTATTTATGTTTTGTTTGTTTTTTTTTAAAAAAAATTTTATTAAAAATTTTATTTGGATAATTTTTGGTGTGGGGAAGTAAACAGTTAATTTTTAAATGTAATTGAATGTATTTATTTATTAAAAAACATATGTAGGTGTAGTTTACTATTTGGCAACAAGATAGCCACAGTCAAAAAAGTCCTGGAAGCATACGATGACGCTTCAAGAAACCAGAATGAAGGCGGGGAACTTTTTTTTTTTTTTTTTGCAGAAATACTGCGGTCTCTGATGAGAGACCATCGTTTTTTTCTGCGGGGGACTTAGATCGGCGAATGGGAAGTATATTCCCATTCACTGATCGGGGGGCTAACGGCGGGTGGCGGGAGCGCGCGCCACTCACTGAAAGGTGCACAGCCTATCTGGACGAACATATTCGTCCAGATAGGCTTAAGTGGTTAACCGGTTCAGCACCGCTGTGCCGAAAATCTCATGCATCCGAGCAACGTTCACCTCCCATTCATTCGCCTATAACTTTATTGCTACTTATCACAATGAATTCTATATCTTGTTTTTTCCGCCACTAATTAGGCTTTCTTTGGGTAGTACATTTTGCTAAGAATTATTTTTTTCTAAATCCATTTTAACAGGAAGATTAAGAAAGAAATGAAAAAAATTCATTATTTCTCAGTTTTTGGCCATTATAGTTTGAAATTAATATACGCTACTGTAATTAAAACCCATGTATTTTATTTGCCCATCTGTCGCGGTTATTACACCGTTTAAACGATGTCCCTATCACAATTTATGGTGCCGATATTTCATTTAGAAATAAAGGTGCATTTTTTCAATTTGCGTCCATAACTATTTATAAGCTTATAATTTTAAATAATATAATAACATACTCTCTTGACATGCATATTTAAAAAGTTTAGACCCTTGGGTAACTATTTATGTTTTGTTTTTTTATTGTATTTTTTTTATTTATTTTTTTAATAAAAAATGTATGTGGGTAATTTTTGGTGTGGGAGGGAAACTGCCTATTTTAAATAGTATAATTGTTTATTTTAAAATGTATGTTGGTGCAGTTTACTATTTGGCCACAAGATGGCCACAGTGAAAAAAGTCCTGGATGCGAACGATCTCGCATCCAGGAACTTAAATGCAGGGGGGATGTTTCCTGGGGGCAGAAATACCGCGCTCTCTGGATAGAAAGCGTCGGTATTTCTGCGGGGAAGTTAGATCGGTGAATGGGAATTATATTCCCATTCACTGATCGGGGGGCTAGCGGCGGGCGGCAGGTGCGCGCGCGGACGTGCGCCCGATCGCGCTCACCACGCAGGGAAAGCAGCAGTGCCTTTCTGGACGAGAAAGCTCGTCCAGAAAGGCCGAACTGGTTAAACATTAGGGGGGACAGCGATGGGGGTTTTGTCACGTTCGTCTCTCATCCCGATATATCTGGCCATTACCACCGCGCACCAGATCAAGCAAGTCGGCCCTACATCTTGCAGTATGTGTGATCGACTTATGCGACCAATTTTGGCCCAAAATTGATCGCATTATGGGTCAGGCATGCACTTGGCGGCACCAATTTTCACAGATTATATTATAATAATCGAATTGGATGGCTGATCGGCCACCAAGTCGCCTGATGTGCTTCACTGCCAGAGACTAAAGACTGGAAGATGCTAACACATCTGGTTTACATGCTAATGGAAGCAGGAAATTGGGCCCCGGAGAGCTGCAGAACTTTTGGCGCCACTATAGGCGCCACTATAGGCCCCCGCACAAATATCAGTAATAGCAGGAAATTTGGGAGCCAAAGGCGGCCCACTGATTATCTTTTACCTGCTATAAACGATATATGTATGGGGGCTAATGGAGGCATCCGATATTTAGCTTTTTCTGCAATAAATTATATTTATCGTTTTTACAATAAACAATATTTACTGATTTTTGCTGCGAGTTTGTGGCTGTCTCTGTCTGGATCACTGTGGAACAGCTGTGTATGTTTATATGCACAAAATCAAGTTCAAGTGAACCTCCAGTCCAGACTAAAAATCTACTCAGCAGCACTGAGAAGGCTTGGTGTTTCTTTAACAGTTTTACAGCATCAGAACTTTGCTTTTCTTATACAAGCCTCATTTTTAGCTGCACAGAATAAAACTGCCCGGGTATTTTTCCCTTGATGCTATGCAAAGCATGATGGGATTTCTAATGGTGTTGTTCTCCTTCTGCTGTTTTGGTGCAATTTTTTTTTTTTTTGTAATTTGAGATTTGAAGCCTAGCGCGCGCAGCTGGGAGGGGTGATCAGGACACAGGACAGTTGGAACTGTGTCTCCTGCTCCCTGTCACCTCCTTTCAACCAAAAAGATGGCTGCCCACATGAAAAAGATGGCTGCCCCCATGGTCAGACTGGGCCACAGTAGTACAGTTTTTTCCCTCGGTGGGCCCCCCCCCCTCCAGGTCTCTGGTGCCCCCCCCCCCCCCTCCTTGTCTGACAGAGCTCCAATTGCTGCCTGCAGCACAAAAATTCTCTTCTCAGTGCTGTAATCACTCGTGCTGAGAGCAGTGGCGTAGCTAAGGAGCTGTAGGCCTCGATGCAAATTTTACAATGGGGTCCCCCAAGCACTCTATACATAACAAATGATACAACGCACCAAAACCTGCCAATGGCAACTACCGTGTCAGAGGTGCAAGAAAGGCATGGGAAATAGCTTGTTAATGATTACCACTGTTCAAAGTATCTATAGAAGTGATTATTATGAGCAAAGGACCAATAGAGAGGTAATACTGTAGTTGAGGGAGGGCCACTTTGGCCCAAGGTCCCCGAAGTTGTCGCAACCTCTGCTGTCGCAACCTCTGCAAAGTAGGACATTACTTTATATTGAAGTAGGGGACTCTGTGCAAAGTTTTGCTGGGCAGCAGTGTCTTTGAATTACAATGCTGCTAAGATCATGTACATTTGGCTCTGTCCATAGTCACGCCTTTTTCCCCCCGCAATCATGAGATGTGTGGGCCCCAGGTTGAAATTTCTTTGGTGGGCCCCCAGTGTCCCAGTCCGACTCTGGCTGCCCCCATGAAATCACAAACATTTGCCTGTTCTTTTAAAACAGGTTGGGTAAGAGATTATATTACCTATCTATTTTAATTAACATCACTAATGTAACTTAATAATAGTATGTTTGTTTAGGCTGAAGTTCCCCTTTAAGAAAGCGATATCGCATTTTCAGTTAATCTTTCCAGGATTGTATTGAATGGATTTCTTTTTTTTTTTTCCTTGCCAAAAGTGGGAGTTTGACTCTCGTAAGGCAGTTCCTGTCCTGAACCTTGTCATCGGTGTTGCTTGCGAATGTCTGCAATGCAAAGTCATTTTTGCATCGAAAATGTTATTTTCGATTTTGAGAAAAATAGTTTGAATCAATATTTTATTGCAAATGGCACGAAAGTGCAGAGAACTATATTTTTACCACAAAAAAAATTACATTAAAAAATTCGCAAAACATTTAAAAAATACAAAAAACTTATTGTTGATGCCATTTTTGCTTGAAATTTGAATTTGACATTATTTTCACAACAAATGAATGTAAAAAGAATAGTGGCATTTTGGCTAATCACGGCTTGTAATGGTGGATGCTGTGTGTGTGTCGGACATCACCACATTGGGCTCAGTCCATCATTTGGATAAAGACCATGGACCGTTCCGGCCTCTGTATGATTTATTTGATGTTATTTTAGCAAAGCAAACAGAGGGCACAGCTGGATGATGGCCGCTGAATATCTTCCCTTTAATGTCTGCGTTGTTTTCTCCATCCAGACGAGTTCCGTTCCAAAGACAACAATGAGCTGTGCGGATGGTGTCGGCGGTCGGTGACTGGGCCTGCTTATCCTCAGGACAGGCCCGCCCTCAGCGGCAGATCTCTGACTCACCCCGGATAATAATAGTCACAGGCAGAGATCACTCGATGGACAGAGGATACGATATTCCGTTAGGTTGTGGGGATTGGTGATGGTTGTAATGTGTTGTGTTTATGATGATTTTGCGAAATTTCACGTAATCTTAATTATTACGATTACGATCATAATTGAAAAATCGTAATCATAAAAATTACGGCCATGCATTAATTTTTGCAATTATTATAATTTCCATAATTACAATTATTATCGTGATTACATTTTCATAATTACTTTTGTAAATTTGTGTATATACTCAGTAGTATCGGACCAACCAGAGAATGCGGTGGTTTATTACGGAAATCGGAATACCACTGTAAGGAATGTACATGTTAATCATGAGAGCACTGCCAAGACCTGGGCAGAATCTGTCACTTCCGGGTATCGGCGCTTGTTCCCCGCCGCCGGCCCTGCCGGTGACTCACAGTCCACACACATTGATAGGCGGAGGGCGCATTCCCAGTACGCCCTCCGCAAGGGTAAACAATAGTTAGCTGACCCGCTCAGCTGACAGGAACGGTGTCAGCTGATCTCTAGCTGATTATGCCTTGCTGTGTGATTGGTTGAGCGGAAGGTGACCAGGCACTGATTGGAGAATGATTGCTATTTAAATGTGCAGAGTGCTCCCAGTCATTGCCCGTGATAGCATAAGCTTTGGCTAGTTGCTGGGTGCACACTCTGAATCCTGTTCTGATATTCTGGACTTTGACCTCGGCTTGTATTGGACTAGTCTGTTGTATTTAACCTCTGCTTGATTCCTGGATTACCCTTTGCCTGCTGCCTGGACCGACCTCTGCTAAGTTACTGGATTTCCCTTGATTGATGCCTGGACTAACCCTTGCCTGTTTACTGGATACTCCTTTACATGCTGCTTGGATTACATGTTACCCATGGACTTGTCTGTCATTTTTGTTACTGCTAACACACAATGCTTATAGCCTCATACTTCTGTATCAAGGTAATAACCCATATGTTACTGCTGAACTGTTAAACTGTGTATGTGATACTGCTGAACTGTGTTGCTACCCTCAGTGGTTACGTCTGGTGGTAGCTTTTTAGGCCTCAGCTCCTATACCTTGCACCTCCAAGGCCTGGGTGTAACTGAAGTCAGGCAGGTGTTATTTCCTCACCTCCAATTCAAGCGGGGACGCGCCAAATAGGGTGAAGAAGGTGGTGATAGATTGGGGCATAGCAGCTGAAAGAAAGCAAGAGATCTGCCAGGCATTACAACCACAGAAATTACAAGACTCGGATACTACTGAGTTTTACCGAGACTTGTGGTTGTTCTAAAATTTCCATGGCATTCAAATTTCCAAAATTCTGCAATCTTTCGGAATCGGAAATTAGAATTTCGGACCATCAAAGGATGCAACGACGCTGAAACGAGGACACGAAGAGAGAACCGGAAAAGCTCAAAAGGATACAGAGCCTTCCCTCTTAGACATCAGATTTTATTTTACTTTATATTTAGTTTAAAGGACCCCTTGAAGTGAGAGGCATATGGAGGCTTCCATATTTATTTCATTTAAACAATACAGATTGCTTGGCTATCCAGCTGATCATTTGCCTCATATACTATTAGCCATACACCCTGAACAAGCATGCAGATCAAATGCTTGACTTAAAGGATTCCTTATGTTTCAATAGATTTCAGAACGGGGGGAGCGGGCATGTTTAGCATACGACCTTGATGCCCACTGCTCCCCCAGTTTTTTTCCACCCAGCCCCGTTATGCTGTAATTGCCCCCCAAAAGTCACTTACTGGTTGGGAGCGTTGGCGAGCAGTGCGCATGCTCCACCCGGTGACGCACATCTTTGGTTGAGTGGCCATGGCTGTGAGCTCTCTGCATGTGTGTACTATGTTGTCGTGACATCAGACCCTCTTGTCTAGAGGACAAGAAGGTCTCCTAGGAGGAGCGAAGGTTCCTGACGGGATGGTATCTGGAGATTAATGGGGAAATGTATGGAGGGGACAACTTATGTATAGCTTTGCATAATAGGGTAAGGTGGCGTGATTGGCAGCCAATGGAGGGGTTGGCAAAGAGGGGCAGCTGAGAGGTGAATGAGGCGGGCAGCTGAGTTCAGTAGGTACTGGAGAGGTGCAAGTTTGGATTTGGTAGACCACAGAGTAGGGTGTTACAGTAGTCAAGACAAGACAGGATATGATTAGAGCATCTACAAGCATTTCAGTAGCCTCTTGTGGAAGAAAAGGATGTGTTCTGAAAATGTTAAAAGTGCATAAAAGTCACATGTAAGAACAAGGTTAGATCACGTAATATCGTTTATAGATAGAGATGACCTAGAGAAGGTTCATGCCAGAAAATGTGGTTTATTGCTTTAATACAGGAGGTTATAGCCAAACTGTTCCACTGTTACACACAATAGAAAAGTTAATACTTCCTTGTTTTATCTGTATTGGCTGAAGTTTACCTTTCATCCCCTCTGATGTGTAATGTAATGGAAATATTACTGACTGAGAACCATTCTTCATCATGTTATCTCCTTGTCCCTCTAGCTTGAACAATACAAAGGAAGTTTCAGACAGTTCTCACAGCGGGCGGCCCAGTGCAGGGCGTGGCCTGCAGGATATGGGGGGGGGGCGTCTGCGGGAGAGGGGTCCTGGGTGTCATCCAAGTTGTCAATTAACATTACTAGACTGAAGAAAAGAAGGTCATTTTTTTCATGATAACATCCAAAAGCTCTGAATCAACCAGACCGTCTCGGTGGAACGGGCGCGGCCATCATGGCTATCTGCAGAAAAATGACAGAAGGGGGTAAGATGCCTTTTAAGTTTTCTGTTCATTGTATCATCAAACATAACATGATAACAGCAATTCTGAAATCATTTTTTTCCAAAGATAGTTGCAATGTAACATCCAATATTTTATACAATCTTCTTACTCCTCAGATAATGCTATTTTAGCAACTCAGATTTGGTATTTGGAAGTGTTTACTCCATAAAGCTTTGTAATCAGTAAGGATGATCAATGAAATGTAAATACTGTATTTCTGAGTTCATGCTGGATTGTGTACATTTTAATGCAGCTTAAAAATGGACCAATCAAGTCCCACCAACAACAGAGGACCTCTGGTAGAGCCGAGGTGACACAACTGAGGACCTCCCCCAACACAGGACCTCTTGTAGAGCTGGTGTGACAGAACCAAGGACCTCCCCCAACACAGGACCTCTTTTAGAGCCGGGGTGACAGAACCAAGGGTGCCCCACAACACAGGACCTCTTGTAGAGCCGGGGTGACAGAACCAAGGATGCCCCACAACAAAGGACCTCTTGTAGAGCTGGTGTGACAGAACCAAGGACTTCCCCCAACACAGGACCTCTTGTAGAGCCGGCAACCCTGCTGAGTGTCATAAAAGTACCCTATATCGGATAATGCGGATTTTCCGCATTTTACATTACAGTTAAAAGCTGCCGACTTTAGCGGTTAATAGCAAAGTCCCCGTAGGTGCTCGAAACAACACATTTGCAGGGTACGCTAAACAGAAGAATGGAAACAAGAGGACATTTTTTTCAAAAAGTTTACATGAAAATCCACCTACCACACTTGTATTACCGATTTCCGTATTCCGATGAGGAAATGCAATTTCCGATCAAAAATGCAGAAATTGCATTTCCGCAGGAATCTGAATAAGCACCCCAGCCAGAGCCGGATTTACCATAAGGCACTGTAGGCATGTGCCTACAGGCGCCTAAATATGGAAAGGCGGCTCACCACACTTGTGGTGTTGTTCAGAGGGTGTTTGCAGGGAAGCAGTAGATTTGGGCGCATGAGACAAGTGGACAAAAAGGGTGCCCCATTCACTCCCATTATAAATATCGTTTAATGGGCGCCGAACAGGGAAAAAAGGGCGTCGGAGATTAGTAACGTTTTACAAACGGCGCCCGGAGATTTTTAATGTTTTATAACTGTGCTTGTGATGATTTACGTTTAGAAAATGAGCCTGTGACGAATAATGTTTAAAAAATACTAAACATATTTATCCTATTTAATTAAAACATTATTTAACATTTTAACCCTTACTGTTTGTAAAACATTATTATTCACAAAATAAAGCGATCAGTACCTAACGTAAATTGCAATATATTTTTTTACAATCACTATTTGTAAAACATTACTAAAACATTATTATCCACCTAAAAAGATTATTTACATTTTTTTATTTAAATGTTTTATTTATTAATGTTTGTAAAACATTATTATCCATAGGGGGTCTTAGGTTTAGGCACCACCAGGGGGGTCTTAGGTTTAGGCACCACCAGGGGGGTCTTAGGTTTAGGCACCACCAGGGGGTCTAGGGGTTAGGGATAGGTACAGGGAGGGTTCTGTGTGAGAGTAGGGTTAGGTATAGTTTTAGTACAATTTTAATAATACTAATCAACAGTTATTATGAATGTACTTATATTAGTATCATTGTTATAAACAATATTTTCACATTTTATTATAATAATAAACGATACATCAAGATTATTCATAACAATATATAATTATAATGTTTAAACAAATAATACTGTTTTTTTAACAAACGTAATTATAGGATTCAGTTTAGAAACAGGGAAGATTAACGTTTTAAGAATTGCCGATTTCATACACATTATTTAATGATTTATAAATTCTTAAAACACTATTTGTAAATGAAATTCTACACAATATTTTTATAAACGATAATACTGCTTATCGTTTACACCACGCGGCCTTTTTTCCCGATGCCCTTTTTTGATGTACGCGTTTGCAGGTCTATGGAGGGCGAAGTCTAGGCTGCCAGGACAAGGGGCGTGGCTTAAGTGTTCTTCTTTCTCCTCTCAAAATGTTGGGAGGTATGGCTAAGTAGGTAGAGGTGCCCCCATGTATTAGGTAGCTAGAGGTGCCCCAAATAAAGGAAGATCAGGTCAGTGGAAAGCCAAAACCTGGATGAGTAACCTAAATTACACTCCACTCAGTACCCAGCATAAGTAAGGCAGGAGTGAGGCACATAGGAAGAGGAGATGAGCCGCCTTTCCATCATCAGGCGCATGTAGGCATGCGCCTACATTGCCTTATGGTAAATCCGGCCCTGTGGACATTATCTGCTGGACATTGGACTAATTTAGTGTATAGCTTTCTATGTGATATATAAATGCAGTATATTTGTTTGTTTACAAAAGAGGACTTGCACAGATGTCTTTATGGCTTCCATAGTTGTGTTGAAGGTTTCAGTCTCTGAGGGAAGTGACAGGAAAGGGTTACGCACTTCATCACAAGTACCGCCTCCCTGAGGAAACTTTTCTCTTTCTCCAATATTTGATTTGTTGTTTTTTCATTACAGGACAGGCGATGAGCACTTTTCTTATGAGCTGACACTCCAGGCAGCGGAAATCCATTCTGTGCGTCTCATCAGCAAATTAACTGCATCGACTGCTGGGTAGCGGCCGCCGGCCCTGACGCACAAACACACACGGCGGATTACAGCCACCTCTGTCCTCAGCTACCAATAATTGTGTCTTATCTCAGCTCTGAGCATTGATTAGATGCAGCTGCTAACCTGGTGATTACCGGAGGCATCTGCCGGGGCGGGAGAGACGGCCATGCGCTGCCTGCCGCATCTATCTGGACATCTGACCGGCCGCTGTGTATGCCGAGATCTGAGACATCCGACGTCCCAGAAAGTAGCCAGTCGTTTTGCCATGACACAACATAAAGCCAAATTCTGACTAGGACTTCATTCAATTACATTTTCTCCTGAGGTCTCTCTTAACCACTTGAGGACCGCAGTGTTAACCCGCCCTAAAGACCAGGTCATTTTTCACAAAAAGGGCCACTGCAGCTTTAAAGGGACACTGTAGGGGGGTCAGGGGAAAATGAGTTGAAGTTACCCGGGGCTTCTAATGGTCCCCCACAAAGATCCTGTGCCCACGCAACCACTCATCGATGCTCCGGCCCCGCCTCCGGTTCACTTCCGGAATTTCAGACTTTAAAGTCTGAAAAACACTACGTCTGCGTTGCCGTGTCCTCACTCCCGCTGATGGCACCAGGAGCGTACTGTGCAGGCCTAGTATGGTCTGTGCCTGCGATGTGCGCTTCTGGTGACATCAGGGGAAGCGAGGACGCGGCAACGCAGGCGCAGTGGTTTTCAGACTTTAAAGTCTGAAATTCCAGAAGTGAACCGGAGGCGGGGCCGGAGCATCGGTGAGTGGCTGCGCGGACACAGGACATTTGCGGGGGACCATTAGAAGCCCCGGGTAACTTCAACTCATTTTCCCCCAACCCTCCTACAGTATCCCTTTAAGGCCTCGCTGCAGGGCTGCACAACATAGCACAGAAGTGATTCCCCCCCTCCCCTTTTCTCCCCATCAATAGAACTTTCTGTTGGTGAGATCTGATCGTTCCCCCAGCGTTTTTTTTTTAATAAACATTTATTTGTTTTATGTTTATATAAAATTGTGTATTTTTTTTTCTATTGGCACCTCCCTCCCCCCGCCAGCCTATCATTGTGATCAGTTGTCATACCCGATCTGAAGCCTATGACAGCCGATCACCCCTGATCAGCCGAACACCCCTGAGCCAATGGAGGGGACAGCCGTCCCCAATACAGCGCTGCCTTAGATCGCAGTGCTGTACAGGTCTATTAGACGAATGGTGATCGCCGATGGGAGACGGATGGCAGAGCTCCTGCACTCCCCGCCCCAAGGACCTTACGCTGATCGGCGTTAGGTGGCCCTGGGGCTGCTGCCGCGTCCATGCCCCTCGGCGTGACGCCTTTGGCAAGAGCTTAATGTGTACCTGAGATGGGGCAAAATTAAAAATGTATACATACCTGGCGCTTCTCCCAGCTCCCTCCATCCTGATTGCTCCCTCTCCACCATCCACACTGCCAGCAGCCTCCACAACTAGCTCTGGTAAGACGTCCAGTCAGGCCCAGTTGTCGCAGGTGCAGAATGCTCCAGGCAATGGGAGCACAATGGAGGCACGCCCGTGACCGGGCTGCGCATGCACAGCATACCCCAGACCAGAAGGCTTTACGGGGCAACTTATGGAGGCTGCAGGCAGCGGAGGGTGGTGAGGGAACAATAAGGCCGGAAGAGGCTAGGGGAAGCTCCAGGTATTTATTTTTTAGCCCCATCTCCGGTTTGCTTTAAGGTGTGCACACACTTTTGACAGATGTTGCCCGTCTGGGATCAGGACCTGAGCCCCATGGAGGACATTACTGGGCCGGGCAGCACACGTGTCAGCTGTGTAGCTATACGAGGGTGCGACGGAGGGACGATGTGTAGGCAGGGGAGCAGCACTGGGATCGGCGTCGCTGGGGGTGAGTAGATCCGCCAGGAAGATCCCTCGTGGGATGGGGGTTGCTAACTGCTGTACACATGCCTGATTATCGGCTGAGGCGGTCATTATACGCCTCCACATTGCGGATGCTGGAGAATGCAATACCTATTATTAGTAGTATCATTATTAATAATAATATTTATAATAATAATAAAATAATAATCCTATATAATAATTTTCAAGTGTCCCTGCGTCATCATTTGTCCCTATGTTCATGTGAACACCGAACTGCGCATGTGCGTGCAGTTCAACCGGCTTACTCTGCGCTGTCCCTGTGGTTGCTAGGAGGATGACGCGGGAAAGGAGGAGGACGGGGGCGGGCGTGTGCGCGCGGCGCGCACCACTTTTTAGAGGCCAGTGCAGGGGTCGCGGCTAGATCCTAGTGCCCGTTTATAAACGGGCCTTAGGCCTAGTAATAATAATAATATAACAATGGCATTATGGTTTTGTTTTGTTTTTATTTGTGGGAATTTTTATCTCTTAAGTTGGAATGCCTTTGTCTCTGTATTTGTTGTTTATAGAAAATAAAATCCATTATGGTGTGTTTGGATGGAAACTAGATAGTTGCAGTGATTTCACTTACTGCATGACGCATCTTGCTTTATCCATAGCGTTCAGGGAGAGGTCAGGGATGGCAGTCGGTTTTCAACCTGTGTGAACATAGCGTTCTACTGGTGAAAAGCCCAGGACCCCAGCACTGCCAGGCGGCCGTGATGCCCACTGATCTCCCCACTGCCTGATGGGCTACAAATAAAGAGCGGTCTGTGCCCAGCTACATTACGCCCTTGAGAACATGAAAGCATTTACACGGATATACGGTATATGAGGATGCGTCTTTCCATTCGCCGCTCTCCTATTGGAGCTGCGACAATCACCAGTCAAGGTCTGCGCCCCGTTACTGTCCGCATGGAGGGAGGGGAGTGTTCCCATTCACAGAAATAACAACGCTTTAGTCTTTTATTCACTTTACTCAGCGCCACAGATGATGAACTGCATAGCCTTGGTTCCGCAGCCTCGTCCAATCACAGGAAAGCACTCATGATGGGACCACGAGCAGGCAGAAGAGTTTTCTATGAAGACCATCAGACCAAAAGAGTAATATTTATCTTAACAACTGTGTGCACTGTTAAATACTCATTGGGCTCTATTCAAAAAAAACTTTACTGCAAGTTTTCCGCTCAAAACAGCGGACTTTCCCGACCATTTAGCAAAGTGGGCATTCATAAAAGCTGTTCCCGCATGAAAATCTACAACCCCCCAGCAGAGCGAGAAATTTCCGCCCTCTCCAGTGTTTTTCTAGATTTATCTAGAAAAAAGTAACAAAATGGCCATTCATAAAGTTTAGAGGAAGCGGTATGTGGACGGGAAATACCGCTTCCTCTGATGTAGCGAGAAGCCTGCGGATTACATACAAGTGAATGGGACAGACCTCCCAGAGAGAGCAGCGCACGGAGGGACTCTGCCGGCGTAAGTGTTTCCGCATGCCTTCCGACAGCTTACCGCCAGCCTTCAGCGGGAGATCTCCGCACTTGCATCGCAGCTGCCAACATTTTTATGAATGCCCACCCAGAAGTCTAAAATACCGATGCGGTATTTTCCCTCCACGAGTTTTTACGGCACAAATTTTTTATGAATAGAGCCCATTTTCTTACTACTGTAAGTAGTTTGAAGTGTCTGCACTGACAGTGGGCGTCCCCGGCCAACGCAATGCATCATGGGAGATGTAGTCCGGTAATGTATGTGACTACTTCTCCCAGCAGATAGATGCAATCACATTATTAGACTACATCTCCTAGCAGGCATTGCAGCAGCCGTGGACTGCATACAGAGAGCGGGGGTGGGGGAGGTTAGGTAGCAGCCTACCAAGATAATTAAATGCTTTGCACCCCCCAGCAGCTCACTCCATTTACAAACCACATAGGTCTGATATTTTCTTTGCAATATATATATTTATATAATATTTTCTGCATATACAAGAATTTATGCCTGTTACAGTAACGACGCTAGTTGGCTTCCCGCCGCACTCTATGTGCCCAGCCGCCTCCACGGCCCCATGCTGCACACAGTCTCAGCTACCTGCATTGGCAGTTTGCGCAGCACCCAACCACCCCCCCCCCCCCCCGCCCGCGCATAGCTCGCGACAAGTATGCACTGCGGCACACACGGACACAGGTGGATGCAGACACCTAATGAATTGGTTGTGTTATACAGGTAATTTCTAGAACATTAGTAGCAAAGAAAATAGTTTCATATTTTTTTTTCAGCTATATAGTTTTTTTTTATAACATTGCATCATTCTCTAATATTTGCAGTTTACACGCTACTCAGCACTCTAAATGATTTTACAGAGCAGGCTAGTAAAAAAATAAAAACAATACTGAGACTGACACTTCAGATAATAAGCTTCAGAAGACAAAGCTCTCTGCGACTTTGAAAGTCGTGGAGATCAGTGGCTCTTTTGCATAGATACAAACTGGAGTTTCTTAACTCTTCCTGTACTGGAAACAATATTAGACTCATGTCTCTGCTCCTAATGTTTTATTTCTTAGCTGTACTACACATACAAATCATTATATATATTTTTTTTGTTGCTTCAGTGTCTCTAAAATAATACATGCTCCTGTAAATTAAACCCACGCATTTTATTTGCCTATTTGTCCTGGTTATTACAACATTTTAATTATGTCCCTATCACAATGTATGCCGACAATATTTTATTTGGAAATAAAGGTGTATTTTTTTTCAGTTTTGCGGCCGTTACTAATTACAAGCCCTTATTTGCAAAACTAACAGTAATATACCATTATGACATACATATTAAAAAAGGTGAGTCCCTAAGATAACTATTTTTTTTTAAATGTCCCTTTTTTGGGGGTAACTATGGGAGGGGAGGTAAGTGGTTAATTAATGGGCATTTTATGCATGTTTATTTAATAGGATGTATGTAGGTGTAATTTTACTATTTGGACACCAGATGCTCCCTATATTTATGCTTTACTTTCACTTTTGTCAGTGACCACCGACATCTCATTGATCACAGGCACTTAGATCGGTGAATAGGAACTGTGTTGCAATTCACTGATCTGTGTACTAACAAGCAGCGACATGAACGCACGTGGGAGCGCACACAACGGCGATCGCGGCTAGGTAAGTACAGTATATCTACGCCCCTGCAGCTAAGATGAAGTCTCTGGGGGCATACATATACTGTAGTAAATGCAATAAGTGGTTAATTGATTTTAGCTCAGTTTTACTAAATCCTTGTACACCTCTTCTCCTCCCTTTTGTGCTTGTTCACCTTCCTTTGGAGGGGTGTCCCCCGGCATCTTTGGGGCTCTGCCATCATCAGGACCAGTGGTTGTTTTTATATGAGGAGTGCGACCGCATCCAGTCTCTTTTGCAGGGCAATTCAAGGCTTAATTGCAAACCTTTCCCCCTCCTCCGTGAACCCTAAAGCCCCATCTACACTTTTGTTTGATTCATTGATTCGAATGCATCGAATCGGACAAAAAAATGTTATGGTGTAGATGGGGCTTTACTTTTTAGGGACACAGCCACAGGTCACAAGTAGATCTGCCTACTTACTAGTGACCAGCCGCTCATCCAGGAGGAAGCAGGGACCAGGAAAACACAGGTGAAGAGATCCCGGAAAGCTGACTCCTCCATGGGCGCCGCGCACTGACAGCCTGCAGTACCGCTACAGGACATCGGGTGTCATCACGCGGTGGTGACGTGATGATGACTTGACGTCTGACGCAGGCAGCCCAGGAGGAGTCAAGGAAGATAATCGCGCTGGTAATCTTCTTTCTTCTACCATTTGGCTGCACCTCACATCACCTTCTTCCATGTGGCTGCACCATGTGTCACCAGCTCCCTAGCGGTTATGTCCTTCTGCCTGCGCCCCCTTCTTCTACTTGCTGGTCTGCGCCCAAGGTGGTCGCCCTGCCCAAAAAATGGCCCTGCTCTCCCGGATACCCGAGTGGAGTCAGATTTATACCTCTCCACCTGCTTCTAGGGGTGGTGGTCATCCTTCTTGCAACCACCCTTTGTGAGTACCACCTTTCCTTAGTTTGCCTATTCACCCTCCCTCTCTGACGTATTATATGCTGTGCTGCACAGAGTATATTGTCTTGTCAATAACTGTCCCTCAGAGGGGGCTCACAATCTAGTCCCTACCATAGTCATATGTCTACGTACGTATCGTGTAATGTGTGTATCATAGTCTAGGGCCAATTTAGGGGAAGCCAATTAACTTATCTGTTTGTTTTTGGGATGTGGGAGGGAACAGGAGTGCCCGGAGGAAACCCACACAGACACAAGGGGAACATACAAACTCCTTGCAGATGTTGACCTGGCTGGGATTCGAACCAGGGATCCAGCGCTGTTCTTTCAAAATCTTCAGTGAAACAAATTATTTTTATCACGTGGATCGTAGCTGCTTTGTTATTGCTGCCCTGAGATTGTACAAGTAGAAAACATTGTCATTACAGAGTAGATTGCAAGCTCTTGGGTTGCGCCGGAATGTCAGGCAGGGATGCGTAGAGAGCCGGGATTTGGAGGGAACACTTTATCGGCAGAGATCTGGACGGTTTGCCGGATGACGGACGGGCCGGGGCTTAATTGATCTTCCAGATAGGCGTTTGATTCACGTTTCAGCTTTAATGACATTAGAGTTCTCCCATCCAGCCTAATGCCAAGGCGCTCAGTGCTGGGTGACATAATCCCGCCATCCACAGAGCTGACGTGACAGCCAGACAGCCGCTCACATCCTGCCAATTAGCAGAGCTGCAAGATCCCATCTGCTGGAGGGAGAAGAGAGACAGCAGCATGTGACCAAGCAAAGCTCCTGTGTGATCAGTGTCAGGCGGAAGCAGCCATGCCCCCCTACCCCCCCCCCCCCACCAATACACGAATTGACGCTCTGAATCTTATGCTGAATACACACCATGCGTTTCCGCGTCGAATGCGTCCGTCGATACACGTCGTTTCGATTCTTTCCGAGCATTTCCGAACGCATTTCGATGATTTTTAGGTCGATTGCCATGTAAAGTATGGCAAATCGACCTAACAATCCATCGAAACGTGAATTGGACATGTCGGAAATAATCGAATCGATGCGTATCGACGGACGCAACGAACGCGGAAACGCATGGTTTGTATCCAGCATAAGGGCATGAAAAGGGCGCCGGTAAAAAAGGGCGCCTGGTGGAGCCCATATATATACCAACTTCGGCTACAAAAAAGGCGCCTGGTGTAGCCCATATAAACTTCGGCTACAAAAAAGACGCTTGGTGTAGCCCATTTAAAAACTTCGGCTACAAAAAAAAAAAAGGCGCCTGGTGTAGCCCATATAAAAACTTCGGCTACAAAAAAACTCCGGGATGTGTTAATTACTATTCCCCCTCCAGGCCGCCATGGATAGTGGGGGAATGAAATAATTCGGCTTCCAGCGCTTGTAGCCCATATAAAAACTTCGGCTACAAAAAAAAGTCAATAATATGGGCTACAGAGGGGCACCTTACTGTAGCCGAAAAAAATATGGGCTACAAAGGGGAGCCCACTTGTAGCCTATATCAAAACTCGGGCGCCCTTTTCTACACCTTGTAGCCCATATTTCCAGAAATAACATTGATGTCTATGGCGGCGCCCTTTTCATACAGGCAGCTCGGGCGCCCTTTTCAACCGATCCCGCATAAGGGTGCTCATACATGACCAGTAATGATCTTAATCAGCTAATTACGATTACACAAAAATTTGCATGCAGTTTCGCAATTACTCTTATACGTAATTACGAGTTGTTAATTCAATTGATTTTGTGCAATCATTTGTAATTACGCATGAATTTATGCATAATTTTGTGCCTACTTTGTGAATAGCAAAGCATAACATACGTTAAAGGAGAACTGTAGTGAAAGGTATATGGAGGCTACCATATTGATTTCCTTTTAAGCAATACCAGTTACCTGGCTATCCTGCAGATATTCTGCCTCCAATACTTTTAGCCCTAGACCGTGAACAAGCATGCAGCAGATCTGGTGTTTGACATTTTTGTAAGATCTGACAAGATTAGCTGCATGCTTGTTTCTGGTGTGATTCACACAACTGCAGCCAAATAGATCAGCAGGGCTGCCAGGCAACTGGTATAGCTTAAAAGGAAATCAATATGGCAGCCTCCATATACCTCTCACTACAGTTCTCCTTTAAAGTGATCCTTAAGTCTAGGGAAAAAAATGAGATTTACTCACCTGGGGCTTCCCTCAGCCGACTGCAGAGGATCGGTGCCCTCGCAGCCCCGCTCCGATGCTCCAGGACACGCCGGCGAACACTTCCGGGTTCGCCATCACCGGCCTACAGGCATGGGAACGCGAGTGATTCTTCGCGTTCCCAGCCATAATATCGCCCCCTATGCTGCTATTGCGGGGCTGCGAGGGCACCGAACGGCTGCAGGGGGCTGAGGGAAGCCCCAGGTGAGTAAATCTCATTTTTTTTCCTAGACTTAAGGATCACTTTAAGGAGAATAGTGGGTACAAGTAAAAAAAAAAAAAAAAGAATTGTAAAAAAAGACTTGTAGTTTTTGAGAAAATCAATTTTAAATATGCACGCATGTATGGGAGCTAAAAGTCGGTACGAAATTACACTTAAATTGTGTGTAAATACATGCGTAATTACGAATGCTTACAACGACATATGGAATTAATTAGGCTTTTCCCCGAAATTTCGCATTAAGATTACGATGTGTAATTGCGAATTACAATACGTAATTACGCTTATCACTATAATTTCTGCTCATCACTATACAGGACTCAATATCCAACATCGATATCCATCCGATTCGATCATAATGGTCACCAGTGCTTGGCCTTGGGTCCCCTGTTCCCTGCACTGCCTTTTCATAAACAGCTTTATTCAAACACTCAGGGCTTGCTTTACTTTTCATTTGAATACTGTAATTGTCATATAACCCCCAAGCATAGTTGCTGTTATTAACAACTGATTGGCCGGGAAAGGTTGTCACTGGCGTACATATTACAGCATCGCCACATGAGTTTGATGCCAGGTGGTGCCGCTCGAAGTAGTAGTAGTAGTACTCTAATGGCCCATACTCACGGGCTACTTTTGCTGCCTGTCCCTAGCACACGGGAGCGTGTGCGCGACAGTTCGGCGACAGCTCGTCGCCAGGTCCCTCCGCATACACACGCAGAAGTGGGACTAGGGATGCGACGGAAGCTGTCGCCGACGTTCCTCCCCCCTGCCGGAAACTCAATGCTCCGGCTATTAGGTTGCTGTCGCTAGTCCGCATACACATGCAGACTAGCGACAGTTGCGGCAAAGTTGCGGCGGCGACTATCGCCATGCGATTGACCGCCGCCAATCGCCTGGCAACAGCAGCAGCATCTGCATTTCTGGGCACCCAAATGTCCAGGTGCCAGTAAAAAATAATTAACTAGTACTAGTGCCTGCCTAAAACGACCCCCCCCCCCCCACCTAATGCCTAACAAACCCCTTCCCTCCTTTTCCCACCTCCCCCTTCAAGTGCCAGAAACTAGCCTCCCATCCCAGCACTCACCTCGGCACCCAAATGACCCCTAGTTTTAGCCGATCATCTACAATCATTATTTCTTATGTAGCAGCTGTTTTCAACATCTGGCACTCATCTCACCATATGGGTACCCAATTACCGATAATTAACGCATGACTATATGCAGCTTGGTAAAGGACATAGTCCGAAACAGCGGCCTGTCGCTGCTCATGTCGTCGTTTACACAATAGATGTTTTTGAGCTTTAAATATGATTGGTGGTGCTGACCTTCTTTAGATTGCTGGAGTTGTGGCTCCTAGTGGTACCCGGGTGCTGATCATGGCCTACCTGTGTCAACTATTCACCATTGGTGCTCCTTCTTCCTACTTTGTAGACGATAATTAACACAGGCATCTGCCAATTCCGGCTCACAGAAGACCTGATCTGTTGTCTCTGTCCTCCCCATATAATCATGGCCTCTCCAGCAGTCTGCACAGTCTCCGTCACTTTGACATTGGCCTAGAGGGACAATGTGACTAAGTCCTCCCCTGACGTTTCTCATTGTCATCTCCAAGGTGCCAGAGAACAGTACGATATGCAAATAGCAGGCCAAGCATTATGATCCATTTCCTGATTGATGCCTCGTCGAAACAGCAGCATCCGTTCCCCGATGGTTTTTGTCATAACGTATGGCCAGACCTTAAGCATTATCCAAAGAGATGGTGATTAAGATGAGCATTGTGATGAGTTTCAGGAGGAAATGATGGAATCGCTGCTTACAAATCTCTTTTCATTATTAAAGAGAGAAAGTAGACGAGGCCCGAGAATATCTTTTCTGAAGGCAAAAAATTGAACTATTATGATTTGTGCTTTTTCAGATGCAAATGATCTTCCCTGATGGTGCTGCAGAACATCGGTGGAGGGATACCCTTTTTGGGGGGAATCAAAAAGGTCACAATTGCTATTTCACGATCCTTTTCCTGTATTTTGAAATTTCGACCTGACACAATCAATTTGCAGGTGCACTTTTAGGCCCGTGAAAACGTTCCAATTTTTGAAAAAAAAATAGTTTTCACTGAGCTACATATAAATAAGAAGTACATTATTTCCAGAGAAAACTAAGCCATAAATTACTTTTGTCCTATGTTGCTGTCACTTACAGTAGGTAGTAGAATTCTGACGGAGCTGAGAGGTTTTGGACTAGTCCATCTCTTCATAGGGGATTCTCAGCATGGCCTTTCTTCTTTATTAAGACATTCACTGAAAAGGATATATACAAAGATGCTGGCCAGCCTCCCTGCTCATTGCACACTTCTTTGGCAGCTGGGCGGGGCAACTGCCATTCACCAAGTGCTTCTGGAAATAAAGAAAACCCTGAGAACCCCCCATGAAGAGATGGGCTATTCCACAACCTATTGGTTCTGACAGATTTCTACTACTTAGTGTAAGTGACAGCAACATAAGAGAAAAGTAATTTATAGCTCATTTTACTCTGGAAGAAGCACACTTCTTATTTGTATGTGTTTACATATATTTTAAATTTTAAGATTTTAAGGATAATGGTCCTTTAAGGAATAAAAACGTACTTGATTCCTGCCTCATCAGTTGTCTTTGATAGCTTACACAATGGCCGGCGGCTATTAACACACTTTTACGGAACAAACCAATAATTGCAATAGAAGCGTGCACGCATTGCTTTCATAAAAGAACGCTTGTTGCTCAATAAACAGCAGCTAATTGCCCGGCGGGTCATGTTTTGCAGGAAAATGCGGGTGACCTGATGAGATGTGAATTATTATTCCAGCAGAACGCGGAGGATGAGTCAAAGAGAGGCATACGGAGGCCCCATTGTGTTTTTTTCCTCGTATTATTCACAGGAAGCGGGCGGCAGACTGAATTTCCTACACAACGGTTTACTGAACTCCACAGATCAGATCATTGCATGCGAAAAACAAAAAGAAAAAATTGCAACATAAATATTCAAAGCACAATAAATCCATGGGGCCGCTGTTATGCAAACACTAAAAAAAAATATGATAAATGCCGAAGACCCGCTGTTGTGAAAAACTGTCTGCCCTCCTCCTGAACTCATCACATTGTTTGATAGTGGGGAACAAATTTAACACAGATTTTCTTTTAATTGGGACAATCGATTGCACTTCCCGACAGATTTGATTACCCCAATTAGAAGCTACATACAGTTTTCAATTCATTTGCATCTAAAGCAAATTAATGCAGCTTCCGAAACTATTTCAGCCTCCCCAAACTTGCGGTCTGTTCAGTGGAAAGTCCAAATGGATCTATTCTAACTGACCAATGTGAATGGATCCATTGATTAACACTAGATCCGTTCGCTTCCATTAGGATCTGGTGAGGTCCCCTACACGGATCATTTTTAAAGGAGTCCAGCCCCTTGCAGCCGACATGTCCCATTCAGCATCTCCGCTCGTAGCCACTGACCCAGGGTCCCCGCCAGTGCAGAAGTCGACCTCGAAGTTGTCCTCTACTGCGCCTGCGCGAGCGCCGCTGTCAATCAATTCCACGTTGTCCGCAGTGTACTGTACAGGCGCAGAACTGCTGCGCCTGCACAGTACACTATGGACAACGTGGAATTGATTGACAACAGCGCTCTTGCAGGTGCAGTAGAGGAGGTCAGCATCTGCACCGGCAGGGACCCCGGGCCGGCGACTGCAAGCGGAGATGCTAGGTGGAACGCGTCAGCTGTGAGGGGCTGGAGGAAGCCCAGGGTAAATAGAGCGGGGGGTGGGGGGGGGATAGGCGGTTGTTTGGTTGATAACTCCTTTAAGGCAAAAGTGAACCAGTCCTTATGGAGATACCTCTGGTACTGGAAAAACAAGCAATACTAAAAGGAATTCTGTAGACACAATACCAGCTCTTTTTGGAAGAGACAAATCTGAGGGTGATACGTGATGTTCTATAAAATGACTGAGGTTGGATTGGCTGTAGTAAAATTTCTAGATTGATAAATGTTCTGTGTCACCTTCTATACTCTCCCTGCAGCAGACTGTGGTGGTGAAAGACCTCGTTGGCAGGCGGCCATCTTCGTTCATGTTATGATGGTCACCTTTGTCCGCGTCGATTCTCTGTGGCAGCCCATGCTTGATTTCACCCATGATTACGGCAGAGACGTTATTCAGATCCCGCTTTGTGATTGTCTTGTAAATTGAGTTCTGTTGCTCTGGCAGATAGAGAGAAGAACTCCTGAAATAACGTTGTACAAAGAGAAGATTGAGTGGAAGCAAGAAGGTCGCACGTACAAAACGCCCAGACGACCTTGAAGTCAAGGAACTGAGGTTCTCCGGGGAATGAAGCTTTGTGTACAGGCTGGATGGAAGAGACAGCTGGATGCCTGAACTGCCTTAAAAAACATAGACATACTGCAATGTGTGTTTGGAGACTACGCGTTTCTCGACCCCGTCCATTGTTACTCATGCGTTTCACAGTGGGAAGCAATCTCTCAAACCGTGTAACAGAATTCGCTCTCCTAGAATTATCATCTGGCATTGTGTTTCTTTGTGTATTAGAGTAGAAAGTGAAGGGATGTAAGGAGTCCAGTCAACCAAAAAAAGATTTCAGTGCTTTGTTTTTTATTTTTTATACCCACATATCACATCCTTCCATCTTTCAGGACTCTGGTGGTGAGATCGTTCCTCTTCCAAGTTACCAGCTTGGTGCACCTGCTACATTAATTATCAGGAGCTCCTCATCGCCTTATGGATTCTTTATCTCTCAGGAACTCCCGAGCAGAGTCCTGTTAGATTTTTCTATCTATAAAGCCAGGCCCGGATTTACCTCATGGGAGCCTATAGGCACAGACGTCCTGGCACCTTAGACTTCGCCCTCCATGAACCTACAAGCAGCCAACAAACTGTACCACAAGTGTGCTGGCTGTCCCTTCTCCCTTACTTCCCTTGCCCGTCATAGGTAGCTACAGGTGCCCTTTAGTATTCGGTAGCCAGAAGTACCCTCACTATTAAATAAATAGAGGTGCCCCCAAGTATTAGGTAGCTAGAAGAACCTCAGTATTAAGTAGCTAAAGGCACCCCTGACTGAAGGGAGATCTATAGGGAAGGAGGGAGGCATTTGAGGAGGGGAGTGAGCCACCTTTCCATCATTAGGTGCCTGTAGGCACGTGCCTACAGTGCCTTATGGTATATCGGGCCCTGTATAAAGGACTCTGGTTGGGAGATCTTTGCTCGCCTTCATTCTCAGCTCTGCACTCCCACAAGCCACCCAGTGCACAGCTTTTCTAAATTCCCAGTAGGGATGCTCATTTGGTTTTTGTGGAATTTAAACTCATTGGAAATCAGAAAATGGAAATCGGATATCCTTGAAAATACTGCATTACCACAACTCGGTAATTTTAGCCCAATAACAGAACACGGAAGCATTGGACCAATCAGAGAAGGCAGTCAACTTGGAAGTACAGTAAAACCCACATTAACCAGAAGTCACTGGCAACCAGAAAAAAAATTCTAGCCCGGCAGGATGCATACATCTACTGTACTTTTAGGGCTGGTTCACACCATGAGCGATTTGAACTTTTTTTTTTTGATTCACTAGTGTTTCTTAGAGAGCTGTAAAAGCGCTTCTGTAATGAAATCCTATGGGCTTGATTCGCAAAGCGGTGCTAACTGTTAGCACGCTTGTGAAAAGGCCCTCATCACGCCTAAAAATCCTTTGTGCTGCGCTAATTACCTCTTGGGCGCAAAGTACCACGTGCAAAACTTTGCGAGCGCAAAAGCCGGTGCGCGCAAAACTTCGCATTAGGTGCGCCGAAAATGGCAAACCCGATGCGCCTATGATGGTGCATTGGATTTTGGATGCGCCCTAAACGGCGCATGGGTGTGACGTTTAGGGTGCATCCAATGTGCCGTTATAGTCACACGCACCCGTTATAGTCACACGCACGTCGTTTCGTCGCACCCGATGCAACGTTTCATGCGCACCGGCCTTTGCGCGTGCATAGTTTTGCGCACAGTACTTTGAGCGCGATCTGATTGAGCTTGGTGCGTGCTAACTACTTAGCATCCTAGTTAGCACGCCCAAAGCCTTTAGGCGTGCTAACTAGGTTAGCACCGGTTAGTGAATCAGGCCCAATGTGTGTGTTCTCACATGAGCGATGAGCTTTGCTTCCGATCGCAAACACGGGTCCTGCACTATTTTCTGGGCGATTGCACTTCAGTGCAAGGTATAGGAAAAATTGCTTTCAAAGCGATTTGATTGGTGATTTTGTGAGCGGAAAAAAGAGTAGGCTACCTGATCCGGGGGGCTGAGCGGATCAAGTAGCTTTATAAACCGTCACTACCCACTGGCGAACTCAGGGGGCTATTCCGGGTGTCTGGAACCTCCCCCCTGCACTGAGCTGTGTATTCAGCCAGGGAAGCCTGCATAATATAAACAGCCTCATTCTCCCTCCCTTCTTACTTCTGGTGCTTCCCTCCAGCTAATAGAATAAGAGAGGCAGCCCAGCTTCCCTCACAAGAAGATGCAGCCTGCAGTGAGAGAATGTTGATTATGGAGTCCTGGACTCTCCACAGCACAGAAGTGTCAGACATGATGAAATTAGAGTACAGGCAAGCTGGTAAATATACACAGCATGATGCAGAGCTTGCCTGGACTCAGGGTCTGTGGGCAAACATCTGTCTGGTCTCTCCCCATTGTTATAATGACTGCATGTGTGGGTAAGGTGTTTAACAAGCTGAAAAGTTTTTGACAGTCCCTAGACTCCAGGAGGGCTTCTTTCTGACTTGTGTGAGAGACTGACAGGGACAGGAGTCCGATTACAGGCAAGTAGCCTGTGTGATGTGGGACTGCAATACAGATAAGTTCTCTGCTCCATCTCAGGCTATTCTCAATTTCTCCACTCCTCTCTCTGGGCTAGTGCACGCCAAAATGACAATAGCAATCGCTAGCAATTTGTGAGTATGATTTTGTGAAGTGATTTTCAGAGCGATTTTTGAATGAATTGCTCAAAAACATGCTACATGCAGTATACCTGCGATTTTGAAAAAATCACAACGCTGCTGTGGGAACACCCACATAGGGTAACATTAGCCAAGCGCTTTTCAAATCACTGTTGATTTGAAAAACGCTCAGAAGCACTCTTGGTGTGCACCAGCCCTCCCTCATTCACCTTTGTTTCCCTCTTCCCCTAGAGCTGGCTGTGTGTTCTTGTCATACAGGAAAGCTAAATAAAAGTGCAATCCTGGTGAGGCAAAATATTATTATTTAGTATTTATATAGCGCCGCCATCTTCTGCAGATGCATATATCCCTGCATCATATGGGTATCGCTTGCGCTATGTGACACTATGTAGCATATTCCACTGATTGAATTGTCCAAACTAAGTCTATCTCCCGTTCCTCTCTTGGGGAGTTGTTCCAGCGCTGTACCCCGTTCACATTTGCTGCTACCAGAAGCCCTCAGAAACACTCGTGTCCTTGAGTACTTCCAAAGATAGGCAGCTCCGTAATACGCCAGTGCACTTTTGTGCATGGGCAGTATGGAGCCACCTGTATTCAGAAGCACTTGGGGACATAAGTGCTTCTGGATCTTTCAGGAACCCCCCCCTTAAAAATCCTGCGTTTGCCCCTGCTACCCGCCACTCCTGTGAGCAGCACTGGCCCACTTTCACTTTTGTGACCTATAGGTCATGCCGCTGGAAAGAGAGATTCATTCTCACACCAGCCGCACGGAGGTGGGGCGAGCGGCAGGGGGTACGGCCAGGGAGAGAGAGCATACAGTTCTGGAAACCCTGTAGGATTGCCCCTGGTCGGCATTTTGAACAGGAAATCACTCTCCCTGTGTTTACCTCCGAGATGGCCTCCAAGCGTGACGGGGGATGGGGGGGGGGGGCAGAGATCGGCGGTGTGGGGACACAGAGGCATATTATGAAGCAGAGAAAATGCCTCTGTTTCCCATCTGCCCCCCAACTGCCCACCTCGGGTTCTCTTTGAAAGACATTCAGTTCTGGGTCAAAGAGTGCACTTCCGGTTTATCTGCACACACAAAATCACAAAACAGAAACACGCAAAATCGCTTGTAAAAAAAAAAGCAAATAGCTGAACAAAATGCCTCTCAAAAGTGCTTAGCTCTTGTGCTTGCGAGATTTGGTGTGAACTAGGTCTTACACTTCTTTATACAGTAACTAGCTGATGACCCAGCATTGCCCGGGTATGTATTTTGCTGGTGTCGGCTCCACCCACTTTTCCTAACCCTAACACACAAACACTCAATGACCAAGTTTGTGAGCTTTGGGGTCCTTGGCATCAATAATTTGTATATTCCCATAGAAATTAAACAAATCAGATTGGCTGTTTGTGTCTCCTCCCCTCCTCAGCATTTGAACCCCAGTCACCCAGTCACCAATTGTACCAGTTTTGAGGCATCTGCTATTAACAGTGTAAAAATGGCAGCAATTAAAATATTCCCCTTTAAAATCAACAGGTACATTTTGATTGGCTACTATATGCTCCACCCACTTTCCTGAACATTAACCTCAGTCACCCAGTGACCATCTGGGCAAAGTTTGAGAACCCTGCCATTAACAGTGCAGAAGAGTTGCAGTTTACACTTTCCCAGAGAAATTGTTTTGACTCCACCCACTTTTAGTAACCTTGACACAGTCACTCAATGACCAGATTTTGTCCTTTTGGGTTCCTGGCATCAAAATGATGGGAATAGAAGGAGTTTATCCAGCCCACTTTTTGTAACCTTGACACACAGTCACTTAATAACCAAGTTTGTGAGCTTTGGGGTCCTTGGCATCAAAAATTTGTATTTTCCCAGTGAAATGAAACAAATCTGATTTACTGTTTGTGGCTCTGTCCCCTTTTCTGAATTTAAACCCCAGTGACCCAATGACCAACTGTACCAGGTTTGTGGCTTGTGCCATTAACAGTGCAAGAATGGCAGCAATTTTAATATTCCCCTTGAAAATCAACAGGTGAATTTGGATTGGCTGCTGTACGCTCCACCCATTTTTCTTAATATTAATCTCAGTCACCCAGTAACGAACTGTGCAAAGTTTGAAAACCCTGCCATTAACAGTGCAGAAGAGTTGCAGTTTACATTTTCCCAGGGAAATTGTTTTTGACTCCCCTCCACTTTTTGTAACCTTGACACAGTAACTCAATGACCAGATTTTGAGCTTTTGGGTTCCTGGCATCAAAATTGTGTGAATACAAGGAGTTTATCCAGCAAAGAAATCGGATTGGCTGTTTTTGACTCCGCCCCTTTAGTGAATTTGAACCCCAGTCACTTAATGACCGACTGTAGCAGGTTTGAGGCATCTGCCAATAACAGTGTAAGAATGGCAGCAGTTTCCACATTCCCCTTGAAATTCAATAGGTGAATTTTGATTGGCTGTTGTAGCTTCCACCCACTTTTCTGAATATTAATCCCAGTCACCCACTGTGTCAAGTTTGAGAACCCTGCTATTAACAGTGTAAGAATGGCTGCAGTTAACCACTTCCGGATTCTCGGAGCGTATATACACGCCCCTGAATCCAGAAGTGTATACCATGGAAACGGCCGCTCGTATGAGCGGCCGTTCCATGTCAGTTCCCGGAGGGTGTCTCCGTGAACACCCTGCGAGCCGATCGGCGGCTCGCAGGGTAAATGTAAACACACGGGGAAGATCTTCCCCGGTGTTTACATGTATACGGCGCTGCTGCGCAGCAGCGCCGTAGAGGAGATCGGCGATCCCCGGCCTCTGATTGGCCGGGGATCACCGGCATCTGATAGGCTAAAGCCTATCCCATCAGGCGCAGGACGTAAATCCGTCCTGCGCCGCTCACAGGGGGAGGGAGAGGGAGGGAAGGGGAAGGAGGCCAGGAAGCGCAAGCAGCCGGCGGCGATCAGACCCCCCCAGCAGGACATCCCCCTAGTGGGGAAAAAAGGGGGGAAGTCTGATCGCCCTGGCTGCTAGCTGATCTGTGCTGTGGGCTGTAGAGCCCACGCTGCACAGATCAGCATAAAATAACATGGTGTGGAAGTGGTTAAAGAGAAACTCCAACCAAGAATTTAACTTTATCCCAATCAGTAGCTGATACCTCCTTTTACATGACAAATCTATTGCATTTCACAAACAGACCATCAGGGGGTGCTGTATGACTGATATTTTGGTGAAACCCCTCCCACAAGAAGTTCTGAATACCGCGGTACTCTGGGCAAACTGCCACAATGTAACAATGTTCACAGACAGGAAATGGCTGTTTACAGCTGTCTGTAACAGCCAGAACAGCTAGAAACAGCTACATAACCTGCCCACAGTAACAATGTCACCATGTAATACATGTCAGAATGTGAATCTGGGAGAGGAAAGATTTTACAATGAGCAAACACTGACTAAATCATTTATACATAATTATTGTAAAAATTAAGCACTTTTTTTATTACATTATTTTCACTGGAGTTCCTCTTTAATATTTTCCCATGTAAAAAGTTTTTTTTTGGCTCCGCCCGCTATTTCTAACCTTGACATAGAGTCACTCAATTACCAAGTTTATGAGCTTTGAAGTTCTTGGCATCAAAACATTCCATTTTCCCATTGAAATTAAACTAATCTGATTGGCTGTTTGTGTCCCGCCCCTTTTCAGAATTTAAACCCCAGTCTCCCAGTGACTGACTGTACCAGATTTGAGGCCTCTGCCATTAAGAGTGTCAGAAGGGCAGCAATGTAAATATTCCCCTTGAAAATCAATAGGTGAATTTTGATTGGCTGCTGTAGGCTCCACCTACATTTCTGAATAGGTGTCCTAGTCACCCAGTGGCCAACTATGTCAAGTTTGGGAACTCTGCCATTAACAGTGTAAGAATGGTTGCAGCTTATATTTTCCCATATAAAAAAGGTAGTTGTTGGTGCCACCCACTTTTTCTAACCTTGACATACAGTCACTAAATTATCAAGTTTATGAGCTTTAAGGGCGTTGGTATCAATAATTTGTATATGCAACCTCCGGTGATCTGTCATGTTAGTCTTAATATGTTGGCGTTGGGACATCGTGGCGCACATGTGCGAAAGCGTATTTTTACAATATGCTTCCGCATACCTGAAGCAGGAAGTGACCGCAAGCCCGCATCACTTCCTACTTGGCTGGCGGTAAGACAGGGAACACCGTGTACTAACACGGTGTTCCCTGAAGGCCTGTTTTTGGTGGTGTGATGGGGCGTGGCGTAAGCGACGAACTGCATTGCTGACGCTGTTTTACAGTCCAAAACCAACCTAAAGGTTTAATAAAATTAAACATACATAATGCTTCTCCTCAGAGAGTGTAGTACTGACGTGTTTCAACCTTGCTTCCTCAGAGGGTTGATGGGTAATGCATATTTTCTTTCTTCTTTTTAATAGTGCCCATACATGATACAATTTTTTTTTATTAGATAATTTAATTTGATTATTCCGTTAGATCGAAAATAAAGATTTTTCTAACATTTCCAATTGAATTTTTTTTTTTAAACGGGATAATCGTCCGTTTTTCTTGATCGAAATAAAAGATTACTTTTGACTTTCATTCGATTTGATCGTATTAGTTGAATAAACAGGAAAATCTAACGTTTGTATTGCACTGTGTATGGGCACCGTTATGCCAGATGTTGTACAAATCTTCACGGATTCGCCAACAGGTTCTAAATACTTTGAATAGGTAATCTCTCATACTTCATGGAAGTGGTAACACTGGCCAATTCTTGGGCAATCAAAATTGGATGTGTGTATGCAATCTAAAGGTGCCTATTTACAATTTTTAGTGAACAATCATGAAAACAGAAAACTTGATGAGCCTAATCAATAATGCATGATCACGTTATCGATTGTTACCCTAAGGAACTGGTTGATCGGTGGAGATGATCGTAATGGTAAATTTCGTATTCTTGCAAAATGTTCATGATTATGATCGTAATAGCAAAATAATAATTGTTAAAAATTGCGTGACATTTTGCATAATTATGAGTATGAGCATAATTTTTCGGAATTACGACTTTTGGAATTACGATTACTTTCGTGGGAGCTAATTCCTAATTATGATACATTTTTGCATAATAACAATACATTATGCAAAATTATGAGTAAACATTAGAGTTGGGCCGAACCTCCGATTTTAGGTTCGCGAACCGGGTTCGCGAACTTCCGCGGAACGTTTGGTTCGCGGAAAAGTTCGCGAACCGCAATAGACTACAATGGGGAGGCGAACTTTGGAAAAAAAAAATTCTGCTGGCCACAAAAGTGATGGAAAAGATGTTTCAAGGGGTCTAACACCTGGAGGGGGGCATGGCGGAGTGGGATACACGCCAAAAGTCCCCGGAAAAATCTGGATTTGACGCAAAGCAGCGTTTTAAGGCCGAAATCACATTGAATGCTAAATGACAGGCCTAAAGTGCTTTAAAACATCTTGCATGTGTATACATCAATCAGGTAGTGTAATTAAGGTACTGCTTCACACTGACACACCAAACTCACCGTGTAACGCACCGCAAACAGCTGTTTGTGTAGTGACGGCCGTGCTGGACTGGTGCACACCATGGCGAGAGTGCAGGTTTTGGTGGCTTTACAGCCCATATGGTCGGCCTGGCTGATGTAGCTGAATGACAGAACAGTGACTGTCCAGCTGATCAAATTTGGTCTGACCACAATGAAGCAACGACCTTATTATCTTTTGTGTGCCCCCCGAGACACTCATCTAGGCGCCGGTCATTGCTTCATTGTGATACGCAAGCCCCTTTACCACGGCAAGGTGATGATCACGAAGGGGAATGGGCGCATGTACATGCCTTTTCTTTTGTTGTTGCAGCTGCCCGCAGTGCAGCCAGAAAAATTAGGCAGTCATGTACACGCACCAGAAAAATTGTTACAGCGGCCGCTGCTAGCAGCGGCCTAAAAAATTCAGCAATCCGCCTGGAGTCCCTGACCCTGTTGGTGGTGGCGGAGAAGGTAGTCAAGCGGCCTGCAGGCAGACATGCTGTGTGGAGGGACTGGGAGCGACTTAGTCTTCTTGGGGCAGGCCAGGCAGCCAGTCACACGGCGTGCAGGCAGAGATGCTGTGTGTGCGGGGACTGACTTAGTCTTGGGGCGGGCAGCAGCCCCCCGGGATCCATGCCTCATTCATTTTGATAAAGGTGAGGTACTTAACACTTTTGTGACTTAGGCGACTTCTCTTCTCAGTGACAATGCCTCCAGCTGCGCGGAAGGTCCTTTCTGACAGGACGCTTGCGGCAGGGCAGGAGAGAAGTTGGATGGCAAATTGGGACAGCTCCGGCCACAGGTCAAGCCTGCGCACCCAGTAGTTCAAGGGTTCCTCATCGCTGTTCACAGCAGTGTCTACATCCACACTTAAGGCCAGGTAGTCGGCTACCTGCCATTCCAGGCGTTGGTGGAGGGTGGATCCGGAAGGGCTACGGCGAGGCGTTGGACTAAAGAACGTCCGCATGTCCGACATCACCATGAGATCGCTGGAGCGTCCTGTCTTTGACTGCGTGGACACGGGAGGAGGATTAGTGGCAGTGGTACCTTGCTGGCGTTGTGCTGTCACATCACCCTTAAAGGCATTGTAAAGCATAGTTGACAGCTGGTTCTGCATGTGCTGCATCCTTTCCACCTTCAGGTGAGTTGGTAACAGGTCCGCCACTTTGTGCCTGTACCGAGGGTCTAGTAGTGTGGCCACCCAGTACAGCTCATTCCCCTTGAGGCTTTTTATACGGGGGTCCCTCAACAGGCAGGACGGCATAAAAGACGACATCTGCACAAAGTCGGATCCAGTACCCTCCATCTCCTCTTGCTCTTCCTCAGTGACCTCACGTAAGTCAACCTCCTCCCCCCAGCCGCGAACAATACCACGGGAAGGTTGAGCAGCACAAGCCCCCTGCGACGCCTGCTGCGGTTGTTCTCCTGCCGCCGTCCCCTCCTCCTCCTCCTCCCCCAAAGAAACACCTTGCTCATCATCCTCTGAGTCTGACTCGTCTTCTGCACACGACTTCTCTTCTTCCTCCTCCTCCCCCCTCTGTGCTGCCGCAGGCGTTGAGGAAACAGCTGGGTCTGATGAAAATTGGTCCCATGCCTGTTCCTGCCGTAACGGTTCCTGGTCACGCTCATTCGCAGCTTCGTCCGCCACTCTACGCACAGCACGCTCCAAGAAGTAAGCGTAGGGAATTAAGTCGCTGATGGTGCCCTCACTGCGGCTCACCAGGTTGGTCACCTCAAACGGCCGCATGAGCCTGCATGCATTTTTCATCAGTGTCCAGTTGTCGGGCCAGGACATCCCCATCTTCCCAGACTGTTTCATTCTACTGTAGTTGTAGAGGTACTGGGTGACGGCTTTCTTCTGTTCTAGCAGGCGGGAGAACATGAGCAGGGTCGAATTCCAGCGAGTCGGGCTATCGCAAATCAGGCATCTCACCGGCATGTTGTTTTTCCGCTGAATTTCCGCAAAGCGTGCCATGGCTGTGTAAGACCGCCTCAAATGCCCACAGAACTTCCTGGCCTGCTTCAGGACTAGTGTTGGGCGAACAGTGTTCGCCACTGTTCGGGTTCTGCAGAACATCACCCTGTTCGGGTGATGTTCGAGTTCGGCCGAACACCTGATGGTGTTCGGCCAAACCGTTCGGCCACATGGCCGAACTAAGAGCGCATGGCCGAACGTTCCCCGAACGTTCGGCTAGCGCTGTGATTGGCCGAACGGGTCACGTGGTTCGGACCCGAACGCGCTCTGATTGGCCGAACGGTCACGTGGTTCGGGTAAATAAATACCCGAACCACGTCATATCTCCGCCATTTGTCTGTGGGTTTAGCTTTGGGTAGGCAGGCAGGGTAGTTCGCTCTCCAGCCACGCTAGCCAGGGTCCCCCCCAGTCATTGTGTGTCGCTGCTGGGAACAGTAGTACACCGCTCGCTCAGCCACACTATATATAGCATTGTTTACTGCCACTGTGTACCTCGCTCAGCCACACTATATATAGCATTGTGTTTACTGCCACTCTGTGTACACGGCTCAGCCAGACTATATAGCATTGTGTGTACTGCCACTGTGTACCTCGCTCAGCCACGCTATATATAGCATTGTGTTTACTGCCACTCTGTGTACACCGCTCAGCCAGACTATATAGCATTGTGTGTACTGCCACTCTGTGCACACGGCTCAGCCAGACTATATAGCATTGTGTGTACTGCCACTCTGTGTACACCGCTCAGCCAGACTATATAGCATTGTGTGTACTGCCACTCTGTGTACACGGCTCAGCCAGACTATATAGCATTGTGTGTACTGCCACTCTGTGTACACCGCTCAGCCAGACTATATAGCATTGTTTACTGCCACTCTGTGTACACCACTCAGCCAGACTATATAGCATTGTTTACTGCCACTCTGTGTACACCGCTCAGCCAGACTATATAGCATTGTGTGTACTGCCACTCTGTGTACACCGCTCAGCCAGACTATATAGCATTGCGTACTCTGCCAGTCAGTGTGTATATTGCTGGGATCAGTAATACTCCACTCACCGCCAACCACTATATGAGCTCACCATGAGTTCCTCAGAGACCTCCGCTGTGAACAGCACTCCCAACAACAGCAACAGCCAACGCCCCACGCAAGCTATAACATCCACCCCAGCAGCCAGTGGTCAGCAGCAGCCCTCCCCGGAGGAGAACGTTGTGTCCATCGGTCCGTCGCCAGAGCGATTAATGAGGGCTGCCATTGAGGAGATGATGGGGCCTGATGTGGAGGAGGAGGTCTGGCTCAGGCCAGCATCCCAAGTTAATGTTGAGGACGATGAGGGGTCTGTGTCTGGGGATGTTGGGGTGGCAGAGGTGGTGGGTGGGTCAGACTCAGTAGAAGAGTTGTATGATGAGGATGATGATCGGGACCATCTGTATGTGCCTCAGAGTCCGACCCCGGAAAACATGTTGTATCGTGTGTTTAGGTACTAAAATCTGCGTTCCCACTTCCCAGTACTGCCCGCAGTGCCCGGGTCCACGGATCCATATAATTTTTTGGGCAGCACTATCAAACTGTGGTACTATGAGTGAGTTGCCATGGTCCTTCTGTGCTGCCTGTCACACTCACCGTCTGTCTGCAGATGGATTGTTCAACACAGCTACGCCAACTGACATGTAGTCCTGGACCTTGACCATCTTCTCCAGGCGATTGGTGTTGGAGGACGTGGAACTGCCCGATTGCTGTTCTGTGGGCTGCTGCATGGGTGTCAGAAAATGTTCCCACTCCAAGGACACTGCCAATACCATTCCCTTTTCGGCACTAGCAGCAGCTTGTGTTCTTTGCTGCCCTCCTGGTCCTCCTGGGTTTGCTGAAGTCAGTCTGTCGGCGTACAACTGGCTAGAGAAGGAGGAGGATGTCAATCTCCTCTCTAAAGTCTCCATCCTCAAGGGCCTGCTGGAATTGTTCCATGTTTGACCTGTCTGACACTTTCTTCAATCAGTTTTTTAACATTGTGTTTGTATAAACTGGGTATAAACTCAGTAATTGGTGTTGTCCAGATTCCAGAATAATGAATAATAATGAATAGTGAATAATGCGCGGGCCGCGTTCAATGCAGTCTAGCATGAATTGAGCCATGTGTGCCAGAGAGTCCTGCCAGACTCCTCTGTCTTCATGTTCTTGTGAGCGTTGTGATTGTTGTGATGCACCATATTCGTCACCAGCATCACTTTCTTCCTCTTCTGCTGTCCATTCCCGCTAAATTGTGGAAGTCCAACGTGCACCGCTCTGTCCCTCGGCAGTGGGGGCATCCAATTCCTGCTCCAACTCCAGCTGTTCCTCGTCCTGTTCTTTGTCATAGCTGGGACCAGCGTTTCCTGAGGCAGGTTGCCTGATGTTGGTATCATCACGCTGATCGTTTTCATCTTCAGAATCCCCCACTTGCATCATGCCAGCGGTTTCCATCTTCAACATTGATTTCTTCAGTAAACACAGCAGTGGTATTGTAATGCTGACTGTAGAGTTGTCACTGCTCAGTCACGCAACGTGGATTGCTCAAAATTTTGGAGGACTTGGCAGAGATCCAACATGGTGGCCCAATCAGATCCACAGAAGCTTGGTAGCTAGCTGCTGGAATGCGCCTCGGCACTGCGCAAAAGCGTGCTAGCATGTGCAGCGTAGAATTCCAGCGCGTAGGGAGGGACATCACCCAGCGAGCGATGGTGCGCTAGATTAAAGCGCTCCTGCATCTCTTGGTGAGTCCTTCAGAAGTGGTACTGGACTTTTAACAATGTTTTTTTTTTTTTCCTTCAACAGAAGATCTGCCACGTTGGAGTGAGGAGGACGACGCCGACCCCGACACCAAGCTGAACCCCGGCGAACTCCAAGCAGAGGATCTTCAGGAACCCTCAAGGCTTTGAGCAAGCTGAGGAGGATCAGCAGTCCCGACGAGACCTCTCCTCATATGCGACTGAGTGCAGTGGAGCTCCCCAGAACAACCTCTCAGTTGTCACTTTGTCACTGGTCACTTTGTCACTTTGTCATTTTGTCACTTGTCACTTTGTCACTTGTCACTTTGTCACTTTGTCATTTTGTCACTTGTCACTTTGTCATTTTGTCACTTTGTCATTTTGTCACTTTGTCACTTTGTCACTGGTCACTTTGTCACTTTTCACTTGGTCACTTGTCACTTGGTCACTTGTCACTTGGTCACTTGTCCAGATGATCTCGGTACACCTCCTGCGATTCAAATTCCTGCACACATTGCTCTGGGATTTGGGTGTGATGAATGATGCATCTAACTGGCCACCGGAGGCAATTAAGGCCTTCAAAACATTGAAAGCAGCTTTCTGTTCCGCCCCCATTTTGCGTCATGTTGAGTTGTTGACGTCATGTTCATCCTCGGCCTCGCCTTGCATTTCAGTGCGAGGTGCATTTTCCACAGAAAAAGGTTGTGAATCCGGGCACAACATTTGTGGCTGTTCCATTGACCTTTCACAGGTAGAAGATTGTGGGGGTGGGAATAGCTCCTCCGAATAGCCCATTGTGTCCTGAAAACTACTCATTGCATTGCTTTGCGCACACATTTTTTTGTCCTCATGCAAGGCCTGAGTTGCACCTGAAAGCGTGGCCTTCTCCTCCTGCGCCTCCTCCTGTTCCATCACGTCTGCTGCTGCTGGGTTAGCGTTGACGGTGACGCCCGGTCCCTGTTTATTGAACCTCTTATCATTATTACATTTATGACTGCATGGCGGTAAAAAGCATGCTATCCGCACGCTTCTTGTCCTCATGCAAGGCCTGGGTTGTTGTGTCTCAAAAAGCATGGCCTTCTCCTCCTGCGCCTGCTCCTGTTCCATCACGTGTGCTGCTGCTGCTGGGTTAGCGTTACCGGTCCCTTTTCCTGGAACCTCTTCTCTGTATTATGTAGTACATCAAAGCGCTTAGGCTAATAAAAATACATTGCTGAAAAACACATTAACTAAGAAACAGAGTGCGCTCACACCTGAGTACAGCAATACTCCACAGATAATTTATAGTAAAAGTCCAGCGCACATCTTTACATAAAAGCTGACCAAAGTCCAAGCCATAGGCTAGCGTTTTACACTTCAATCTTCTGATTTCTCCACCACCAAATATCACCAGTATAAGACACACTCACCAGACACAGTGCTCCTGATGAGTCACGAGGGAGTGACGAAACTAGTCGAGCGAGCGGGGAATTGGACGCACCAGGAACTGAGCGGCGGTGGCGTGGAACTAGTGTTGGGCGAACAGTGTTCGCCACTGTTCGGGGTTCTGCAGAACATCACCCTGTTCGGGTGATGTTCGAGTTCAGCCGAACACCTGGTGGTGTTCGGCCGAACTGTTCGCGTTCGTCCGAACGGCTCAATTCCTTGCCGAACCTGGCCGAACAGGGCCCCTGTTCGGCCGAACAGGGCCCTGTTCGGCCGAATACGGCCCCCCTATGGGGTCGCAGGCATAAGGGGGGAGCATGCCCCGATCGCGGGGGGGGGGTCGGAAATTCCCCCCACCCCCTCCGCTAGCGCTCCCCCCTCTGCCCGCTTCCCCATACAAAAGTTTAAGCAAAGTACCTGTAATAGTGGATGGCCTGGCAGTGGCACTGTGGAGTGAGGAGGAGGAGTCCGGAGAGTGACGCGTTGAGGGAGGCCGGGCAGCGAGCGTGAGGTCAGAGAAAGGGCGGAAGTACCACAAGGGTACTACCGCTGAACCGCCCGCTGCCCGTGAAGTTGAGAGGCAAGGAGGAGGAGGACAGCGAAGAGCATGTAGCAGGAGGAGAGGAGGTGGCAGGAGGCCTGCCTGCAAGCCGTGGAGGTGTCACAATTTGGTCCGCTGCGCCCTGCTTGCCATCGTTCACCACCAGGTTGACCCAATGGGCTGTGTACGTAATGTAGCGGCCCTGCCCGTGCTTGGCAGACCAGGCATCCGTGGTCAGGTGGACCCTTGACCCAACGCTCTTCGCAAGAGATGACACCACTTGCCTCTCAACTTCACGGTGCAGTTGGGGTATGGCCTTTCTCGAAAAATAAGTGCGGCCTGGCATCTTCCACTGCGGTGTTCCGATGGCCACATATTTACGGAAGGCCTCAGAGTCCACCAGCCAGTATGGTAACAGCTGGCGAGCAAACAGTTCCGCCACGCCAGCTGTCAGACGCCGGGCAAGGGGGTGACTGGCCGAAATTGGCTTCTTCCGCTCAAACATTTCCTTCACGGACACCTGACTGCTGCTGTGGGCAGAGGAGCAGGAAGCGCTCAAGGGCAGAGGCGGAGTGGAGGAGGGTGCCTGTGAAGGTGAGAAAGCGGCAGAAGCAGATGATGCACCTGAAGGAGGAAGAGGAGAAGGAGGGTGACTTTTCTTTTGTGTGCTGCTGCTGCTTTTGCTCAGGTGGCCATCCCATTGCTGTTTGTGCCTTTTCTCCAGGTGCCTTCGTAAGGCACTTGTCCCTACGTGAGTGGTGGCCTTTCCACGGCTCAATTTTTGTTGGCAGAGCGAACAGATGGCTTTGGTCCGATCTGAGGCACACACATTAAAAAATTTCCACACCGCTGAGCCACCCTGGGATGTGGGCACTATGGGGACCTCAGCAGCTGATGCTGAAGGGCAAGTTGGCTGGCTGTACATAGGTGGCGATACATGGTGCCGGACACTGCCACCAGCTGTTTCTGACGAAGAGCTGCCCCAGCTTCTTTCAGCAACTTCTCTCCTCCTACTACTCTCTGACTCCCCCTCTGAACTGTCCCCCTCTTCATCTCCTCTATTGGGAACATACAGAGGATCCCTATCATCGTCATCATCGTAATCATCCTGCCCAGCTTCGCTTGCCTCAGAAAAATCCAAACATGCACCATCAGTAGGTCCTTCATCCTCCTTACACGTTACATCCATAGTGTTGCCGCGTAACTCAGACATATGAGCTGGTGAAAATTCATCTGGCTGTAACAACAATGGCTGTGCACCAGTGATTTCAACACTAAATAATTCTTGCGAAGTGTCAAATGCAGCGGAAGTGGTGCTAGTAGTGGCGCTGGTGGCTGAGCAAGATGAGGTGTTCTGTGTCGCTAAATACTCAACCACGTCTTGACAATCTTGGGACGTGATGGGACGTGCCTTCTTCCGAGCACTGTACTGTGGGCCAGGTCCACACGAAATTACATTTACACGACCTCGCGCAGACCTGCCGGGTGGCCTTCCTCTGGCTCTGGCACTACCTCTTCCTCTACCTGTTTTGTCCATATCGGGTATGCACGGAGTGGTATATCACACTGCGTGCACTCACGTAGGTAGGTGGGTTCACTTAACTGCACAGGTATGCGCACTGATGCGGTGGGTTCACTGAACAGAACAGGTATGCAGTGGCGGGTTCACTGAACAGTACAGGTATACAGTGGCGGGTTCACTGAACACAACAGGTATGCAGTGGCGGGTTCACTGAACAGAACAGGTATACAGTGGCGGGTTCACTGAACACAACAGGTATGCAGTGGCGGGTTCACTGAACAGGTATACAGTGGCGGGTTCACTGAACAGAACAGGTATACAGTGGCGGGTTCACTGAACACAACAGGTATGCAGTGGCGGGTTCACTGAACAGGTATACAGTGGCGGGTTCACTGAACAGAACAGGTATACAGTGGCGGGTTCACTGAACACAACAGGTATGCAGTGGCGGGTTCACTGAACAGGTATACAGTGGCGGGTTCACTGAACAGAACAGGTATACAGTGGCGGGTTCACTGAACACAACAGGTATGCAGTGGTGGGTTCACTGAACAGGTATGCAGTGGTGGGTTCACAGAACAGGTATGCAGTGGCAGGTTCACTGAACAGGTATGCAGTGGTGGGTTCACTGAACAGGTATGCAGTGGTGGGTTCACTGAACAGGTATGCAGTGGTGGGTTCACAGTACAAGTATGCAGTGGTGGGTTCACTGAACAGAACAGGTATGGTGGGCTCACTGAACAGAACAGGTATGCAGCCAGGAACAAGCTAAGCCTAACTAATCTTTCCCTATGAGAGACAGTCTGCAGCAGCTCGCCCTACTCTCACTAATGCAGGCACACGAGTGACCGTAATGGCCGCCGCTGCCTGCCTTATATAAGGGGGGTGGGGCTCCAGGGGCTAGTGTAGCCTAATTGGCTACACTGAGCCTGCTGACTGTGATGTAGAGGGTCAAAGTTGACCCTCCATGGTGCATTATGGGGCGAACCGAACTTCCGCAAACGTTCGCCTGCGGGACGCGAACGCGAACCACGGAAGTTCGCATCCAACTCTAGTAAACATGAAATTACACCCAAAATCACAAGTTAACGCAAAATTTTGATGCAACATTACAATGAAATGAATTCAGAGTTAGACAAAAATGATGAATAACAATGTCTCATTGTAATTGCAAATTACGATGTGAAATTACGCACATGCAAAACTTCAGCTCATCACTGTTGACTGGTGTGTCAAACGCACTTTGTACTTCTATTTCTTAGTTTGCTCCAAAATGACGAAATATCCTGTGGGGTGGTGACCAGTGTTTAGGGCCGTGCCTACCATGAAGCCACCTGAATCACGTGATTCAGGAGGCAAATTCTAAGTGGCGGTATTTGGACAAACATTTCGGGCCACCTGGTGCCTGCCTTCTCTCCACTCTCCAGACCGCTTTCCTGGTTGCACACACTACCCTCCTCATCTATGCATCCCCGTCCTCTTTCAACCGGTGGCACCTACCGCCCTTTCCTATGACATCATAGGGCATACTACGGTAAAATTTCATCACCGATGAGGGGTGTGGTGCATCCTCCAAAGCTTCAGCACCAGAAAGTCTAGAACTTGTGATGATCGTAATAAGCTAATTACAATTACGCAAAGTTTTGCCTAAATTTTCGCAATTACGTCCATACATAATTACGATTTGTAGATTCAATTGATTTCGCATAATTATTCGTAATTTTTTTGTAAAATTTTGCATAATTTTCATGTAATTTCAAGCCGACTTTAGCAGTGAATAGCAAAGCCACCATACATGCTATTGACACCAAAATTGCTACATATGTTAAGCAGAATAGTGGGTACAAGTGAAAATAATTTTTCAAAAAACCCTTGTAGTTTTTGAGAAATAGATTTTAAAAATGCCAAGAAAAAGTGGTTTTTGAAACTCAGAAACAGGACAGTTCAAAAAACCATTTTTTCTTTACATTTTTAAAATTGATTTTCTTAAAAACTACAAGGGCGTTTTGAAAACTTTTTTTCACTTGTACCCAGTGCCTCCTTAACATATGTAGCAATTTTGGCGTCAATAGCTTGTATGGTGGCTTTACTATTTACTGCAACAGTCGGCACGAAATTACATACAAATTACGCAAAAAATTAAGCGAAATTATAAAATATTACTACATACGAAATTAATTACGATTTTCTCTGAAATTTCGAATTACGATTACGATGCGTAAATGCGTATTTCAATGCGAGATTTCGCATGTGCGAAATTTCGGCCCACCACTCTCTAGAACCGGCCAATTATTAATTTTGAACAGAAGTAGAGCTTCCTTTGAAAAATGTACAGTACTCTTTAAAGAGGAACTCCAGCTTAAACAAACATACTGTCATTAAGTTACATTAGTTATGTAATTAAAATAGATAGGTAATATAATCTCTTACCCACATTGTTTTAAAAGAACAGGCAAATGTTTGATTTCATGAGGGCAGCCATCTTTTTGGTTGAAAGGAGGTGACAGGGAGCATGAGACACAGTTCCAACTGTCCTGTGTGCTGATCACCCCTCCCAGTTGCTAGGCAACATGAACAACAACATAGGAAATCCCATCATGCTTTGCACAGCATCAGGGAAAAAAGCCCCGGCAGTTTTCTTTGATGGGTGGAGCTTAGCTAAAAATGATGCTTTGGTAAGAAAAACAAAGTTTTGATGCTGTGAAACTGTTAAAGAAACACCAAGCCTTTTCAGTTCTGCCGTGTAGATTTTTAGTCCGGAGGTACTCTTTAAAGACAATCTGTACAGTTTGTAGCATTTTGGCCTGAGTCAGGTCACATGGGTGATCTCTTGGCAGTTCCCTCGCCGGTGTTACGTTATAAGCAAGAAATGTGTGGTGGAAATCTCCGTAAAGAGTGACCCAGTGGCGCCTCCAAGGGCCCCGTTCAGTCTGGTCTTCATGCTAAATATTACTTTTCTCCCATAAGCTTATAAATTCCATTTTCTGTTTGGGTTTGGCCTTTCGGCCCCCCTGTGTGCAGGACAACCACAAAGTCGGCCCGTTGTTCCAGGACGTTCCTGTAATCCGGGATGGTTTCTGAGCAATGGGACGCCGTATTTCCACCTCCTGTAAAAAAAAAGAAAGGCATTTTCTTTTCTTCTGGCATCGGCCATCAGAAAGTTATAGCTACGACATAAACCTGAGAGATTTTACACAAACCCAGGGGACAATTAACAATGCAGGACCGCGGCAAGAATCCATAATAATCCATTATAGAATTCGCTGCTTTACAGGAGCCCCTGGAAGGGCGCGTGACTTCACAAGTTGAAATTCCTTTTAATAGAAGAGCTCATCAATCACGCGGATGGGATGAGATGTCAGAACAAAGAGGCCCGGAGCATGCTGGGAGACCGCCGGAGACAAACACTATGGACAGGCTTGCAGGGAGAGGCTGTATGCGGAATGTGTAATGTGGGAATTCAGGAAACAGCAAGAGGCCACTTCCACCATCCTGCATGCCGAAGACAGTCTTCGGTATTAGCATTGCTCAAATTTGCCTGAGTTTGGTTTGAAAGCTTGACAGAGTTTGATATAGAAATCCTCATGCTTTCTACACAGCCATAGCAATAAAAGCAGGTGGTTTTTTTACTGACCTGAGGAAGCTGGCAAGCACCTGCCAAACGCGTTGTCAATTTTATGTGCTCAAATAAAACCTTTTTTCAACAAACTGTTCCAAAGTTTTTCAAGAGAGGCAAGAATGCCTCTGCTTAGTGCTTATAAGATCAACAGCTTATTGGCCTATCTTTTATGCATTGGGTGCCTCCACCCGTTTTAAGTGTCTTGGTTTGAAAGCTGTTCAGCCAATTAAGCTGCAGAATTCTGGATGAATATGACTACCGCTGAAGTCATTGGGAGAAAAATGCTTGTTGGTTGCTCTAATGCTAAGAGACAACGCCGGACAACAAAGTTACATAGATATTCCACCACATTTCTCAAGAATATAATACGTTGAAAGAACCTAAAACTAAATGGGGTGTGTGGCGGAGTACAGGAACAGGAAAGGGGAGCAGCCCTTTCATTCATATTGGTGGGGGGGGGGGGGGGCAACATAAACAATTTTGGCCATCAATGACAAAAGTCGTCACCAGTGGTTATCGGGTTGGGTGTCATCACTAACACCTTAAATACTCCTTACCTCAAATAGCAAGTCTGGTGTTTTTGATTTTGATTGGTCAATGATGGGCCAATTTTGCTATTGATGATCGTTCGTAATCTGCTAATAACAATTACATGTAATTTTGCATACATTTTCACAATTACTGCCATACATAATTACGATTTGGACATTCAATTGATTTGATGTAATCCATTTATAAGCTTACATAGTTTTTGAGTAATTTCTTGCCGACTTTACCGATTAATAGCAAAGCCCTTGTACATGCTATCATCACCAAAATTGCTACACATGTTAAAGGTAACAGTGGAAACAAAAAACTTTTTCAAAAACACCTTGAAGTTTTTGAGAACGCTGATATAAAAAAAGCAAAGGAAAATGGTTTTAACCACTTGCCGACCGCACACTCATACCGTGTGGCGGCAAAGTGGTAGCTGGAGGACCAGCGACGCAGATCTGCGTCGCCAGGTGCCTCCCTAATTAATCAGGAAAGGCCGCAGCCGTTTCCTGTTAGATCACGGAGCGGGTCTCCGTGAATAGCCTGCGAGCCGCTGATCGCGGCTCGCAGACTAAATGTAAACGCAGGAGACGTGTGTCTCCTTTGTTTACATTGAACTGCGCAGCAGCGCCGTAAGGCAGATCGGCGATCCCCGGCCAATCAGCGGCCGGGGATTGCTGCCATGTGACAGAGGACATCCTGTCACAGGCTGCATAGGATGGATAGCGTCCTGTGCAGCCCAGATCACCAGGGGGGACAGGTAGGAGAGGGAGGGGGGAATTCCGCCGCGGAGGGGGACTTTGAGGTGCCCTCCCACCGCAATATGCCTATCGACCGGAGCGATCAGCCCCCCCCCTGCACATCATTCCCATAGGGGGGAAAAAAGGGGGGCGATCTGATCGCTCTGTATGCCACCTGATCTGTGCTCGGGGCTGCAGAGCCCACCCAGCACAGATCACAAAAAACAGCGCTGGTCCTTAAGGGGGGGTAAAGGCTGGGTCCTCAAGTGGTTAAACAACATTTTTTCTTTCCATTTTCTCAAAAACTACAAGGTCTTTTTGAAATTATTTTTTTTTACTTGTTCCCATTATTCTGCTTAACATACATAGTAATTTTATTGACTATAGCATGTATGGGGTCTTTGCTATTAACCACTAAAATTGGCACAAAATTATGTGAAAATTGCGCAAAATTGCAAAATTACATTTATAAACAAAATTAATTCAGATTTTTCTCCAAATTTTCATTATGATTTTGCATTGTAATTGTGAATTAGATTGCACAATTACAATTATGCCAAATTTGTGCTCATCACAAAGCCGGGACAAGGTCCTCCAGCACCCGAGGCTGAGACACCAAAGTGTGCCCCTCCATCCCTCCCACCCCAGCCATCACACACTGATTGCTATTAGACTAAGAGGCGCCCCAGGGCCCATAACTACCCCCCCCCCCAACACCTTACTCTCTAGTTATCTGGCTTGCAGTCTTCTCCCCTTTTCTCTCTGCTTCCAACACAATAGGGGAATGATGGCTGAGTTGTGCACCCCCTCCTACACTGCGCCCTGAGGCTGGAGCCTCTCTTGCCTCTGCCAAGCCCTTGCTCATCACTAAATTTTACCACTGCAATGTAGTACGGGAGTCTACCTACGCAATTTGTTCATAGTATTCAAAATCTGTTGGCCCTCATACTACATGGAGGTGGGGGAATTTGCTAGTGATTGACCAAACACAACTGGATGTGCCTGTTTTCTGAAAAGAAGCCTGTGTTAGAACCCCCAACAAAAAAAGTGTGACCAGTATATAGTTGAGCAGCAGAATATTGTATGTGCCCCACGGGCTGTGTTGCATTCACAGACCTCTTCACAAAGGCCTGAATAGGGATCAGTTTTGATGTTCAACACAGTCATTTTGGCATCAAAGTTTGTATTTTACTCCCCCCCCCCCCATCACCCCATATACCTGGAGGGATAGTTATTCTGTTAGTTAAAATGGAATTGTCAGCCACAAAATTATATTCCATTTACAGACTGCTCTGTGTTCATTATGTACTCAACATCCTGACCCTGCATTGCAAGCATTCCAATACAATCATAAATGTTTCTGCTGTAATGAAGCTTATCTCAGTCAGCCTGGCTCTATTCTGGTACATTGCCGCAGATATTAAAGCTTGTTATCTCCCCTCCCACATTTCTGCTCCTCATTGATTGGCTGAGGGCAGTTCGGTGTAACAGGCTGAGAAGGGAGATACACCTCACCCCTCTGCAAAGGCTGATGAAATACAATCTTTGCTGTGCTCACATGTGTTCACAAAGCAAGCTAGATATGACAGTGCAGTTTCTAGGAGAAAAATAAGTAAGGCTGGAAATGACATCCGTATTGTCTTCAGTCAGAGGGAGTAAAGATATAAATTACCTGGAAGAGTTTTCTATTTACAATATAGCATTCACTAAAATCAAAACATGGACGCAAAATACTTTTTTTTCCTAGGATAGCATGGCTGTCCCTGCTGCTTTAAAGGAGTTATCGGGCAAAAAAAAAAGTTTCACTTACCTGGGGCTTCTACCAGCCCCATGCAGCCATCCTGTGCCCTCGTAGTCACCGTGTGCCCGAGGCAAGTTACACTGGGCACCTTAGGTTTACTTAAAGAGTAACTGTCAGGCTGCAAAGCTAATTTAAACCTCTATTCTCCTGTGTTAAACAGTTTAGAAGGAAGCCAAAAAGGCAATACTGAAGTAAAAAATCTCTCTTACTTTTGATGTTTGCTGAATAGCAAGCCTCTTTATTCCCAAGCTCCTAAGGAGGCCGGCAGGCCGCATAACAGATACTGCAAAGCATGCTGGGGCTGCTTCTTCTCCCTACTTCACTCCCTTGGTCCTCCCCTTCATTTCCCTATCCCGTCCTAAGGCTGCTTTCACAGTGAGAAGTTACAGGCTCATGTTACAGCAGCTTGCAACAGCAGCCTAACTCACAGCACTGAAAAATCGTTGTGCTGTTCACAGGGCACATGTTCCGTTAGAGTATACTGCATGAGTCCACTACTGTTCCTTGCCACATGGCTAATTAATATTCACTGCACAGTAGTGTTGTCCGGATCATGAACCATTAGGATCTTTGATCCTGATCTTTTTTGTGAGTCGAATCATCAGGATAAGGGAGGATATTACATCACAATTGGCTTCATACAAGACAATCAAACATGGAACCTGCTGTCAGGAGCATAAATCTCTGCAAATACTATATAAAAATTCTGTGAAATCCAAACGTGGACAGTGAAATGCATATGTAATGTAGGTACAGACAATATTTAGCTACTGATATATGTGTTTTTTTCTCTGAGACCCTATACCTAACAGCTCCTCTTTAAATATACACATTGGCTTCAATTCACTAAGCAGTTTAGACTAGTCTACTGATGGTTTGGTCAGTTGCATCAAAGGGGAATTCACTATTGCCAAATGTTTTAGACCTGTTTTTAGACCTGATCTAATTGGTGATTAGGTGGGTAAAGCAGGGGAAATTATCAAAAGATGCAATTCACAAACTAGTAGCAATGACTGATTGTAACGATCGGTGTAACACAGAGAGGGTCCAATTACCGGTGATCTGCAGTATCACCGAGAATACAGATATATACCCGATTATTGATGATCTGCAGTATCACCGATAATCAGATATACTGTATCTCTAACCTCTGGACACCTGAGTAATAAGAGTGTTTGGTGCAACAGAAATACTTTGAGGACTGCCTGAGGAGCAGGTGCACAGCAGTAAGGAGTACTGCACAGTAACACGTCCCTTCCGCAAGCCTGAGACTCTCCCCGAGGGAGGGGTCAGGCTAGGAGTAGGAAGGACAGAGTGTGAGTGACACCAAGGGAGGGTGTCACCCACAGGTCTGTGAGCTATCTCTTGACTGAGGAGATAGCTCTCGAGGTCGGGAAAGCCGGGTCGGCAACAGACAGACAGATCAGGGACAGAGACAAGAGACAGATGCGGAATCCTAAGACAAGCAGAGTTCGGCAACAGAGTATCAGATATAGCGAAGTACCTAATCAGAGATCAGAAGAGTAGTCAGGAAAGCAGAAGGTCATAACAAATAATCAACAATGCCTAGTCTTAGGTGTGAGCTCCGTGATCATCAACACCCTGGAACTAGAGTGATAATACAGTTCCCTAGTCTTGGGTGTGAGTTCCTTGATCATCAACACCCTGGAACTAGTCTGAAGTATAACAGAATGGTAATACAGTTCCCTAGTCTTGGGTGTGAGTTCCTTGATCATCAACACACTGGAACTAGTCTGAAGTAGTGTTGGGCGAACACCTGGATGTTCGGGTTCGGGCCGAACAGGCCGAACATGGGCCAGATGTTCGGCATGTTCGGCCCGAACGCCGAACTCAATGGGAGTCAATGGGACCCCCGAACATGCCCATTTTGGGGGCCCTATGGGGTCGCAGGCATAAGGGGGGAGCATGCCCCGGTCGCGGGGGGGGTCGGAAATTCCCCCCACCCCCTCCGCTAGCGCTCCCCCCTCTGCCCGCTTCTCCATACAAAAAGTTTGAAACAAGTTCAATAGTACCTGGGCTGGTGGCACTGGCTGGCAGTGGAGTGAGGAGGAGGAGGAGTCCGAGTAGCAGAGTGACGTTGAGGCCGGGCAGCGGGCGGTTCAGCGCTAGTACCCTTGTGGTACTTCCGCCCTTTCTCTGACCTCACGTCCTCTGCGTGATGACGCATACGAGGGTACGCGTGATGCGTACCCTCGTATGCAGAGGACGTAAGGTCAGAAAAAGGGCGGAAGTACCACAAGGGTACTAGCGCTGAACCGCCCGCTGCCCGGCCTCAACGTCACTCTGCTACTCGGACTCCTCCTCACTCCACTGCCAGCCAGTAGGTACTATTGAACTTGTTTCAAACTTTTTGTATGGGGAAGCGGGCAGAGGGGGGAGCGCTAGCGGAGGGGGTGGGGGGAATTTCCGACCCCCCCCGCGATCGGGGCATGCTCCCCCCTTATGCCTGCGACCCCATAGGGGGCATAGGGGGGCAGTATTCGGCCGAACAGGGCCCTGTTCGGCCGAACAGGGGCCCTGTTCGGCCATGCATTCTGCAGTTCGGGCGAACCCCGAACAGTTTGGCCGAACACCACCAGGTGTTCGGCCGAACTCGAACATCACCCGAACAGGGTGATGTTCTGCAGAACCCGAACAGTGGCGAACACTGTTCGCCCAACACTAGTCTGAAGTAATAACACAGAAAATATCACAGATACTGACAAGGTCTGAGTGCTACCACGTAGTGATCACAATGCCAGACACCAGAGAAATTACCAGCACCCAGTATATATACACAAGCGCTCTCCGGCGCCTCCCCTAAGTGCTGGACCAATGAAACCTGATAGAATTGTCAGCTGATCGGCTGGATCAGCTGACACCCTTCTGACTGTTATAAAGGCTCTGCCTCTCAGCGTGCGCGCGCGCGCGCGCGTCCCTCTGAACCTGTGTTGACTATCAGTCCCAGCCACACCAGACATGTGTTGTAATGTATCTGCTGGTTTGAACGCGGGGCCAGCCGCACCGCTGTCAGAGCATGCAGCGGTTTCCCCGCGTTCAGCCATACTGCTAGTCGTCGGCCCATGCGTGCAAACCGCCGAGTCGGATGCGGAATCTGCCACCTTGTTCACTGGGCATGCGGCGGTTTCTCCGCGCTCCGTCAGGCTAGTGGATGCAGGCCCATGCGCGCAAGCTGCCATGTTGGATGCGGAATTAGCCGCCTTACTATGAGTACTCGCGGCGGCTTTTGCGCGTTTTCTCACACTGACATCCTTCTCCTCTGCATACAATTAAACTCCTGCATAAATAATTCAAAAGGTTCCACCCTCACATCTAAAATACCTCACAGAATTACTTTACAGACAGAAATCAGCTGGTCTAATCTCTGTCAGAAAAAGTGGGCGTGGTTACTCCTTGTTAGCCTTTGTGAATTGTGTAATTACTGAATGTTAGACCGGGTCAAAAAACAGGTCTAATGTTGGGAATACACGGTTCATTTTTGAGGTGTTTAGATGGTTCGATGATAATTTCCAACATGTCGGATCTCCCTTTCGATCCTTTCGGCGCTCAATTTCTGATAGAAGTGAATGGAAAAAGAAAAGAAAAAACGAGCAGAAGATAAGAGAATTGCCTGCAGAATCGAGCTGCAATAACGATCGAGAGGAGAATTGAGCGGCAGAAACAAACCATGTATTCCCAGCATAAGACATTACACCAAACCATCAGTAGAGTAAAAAACCGTCTGTAGACTAGTCTAAACTGCTTAGTGAATTGAGGCCATTGGAATGTTGCACAACCAGCACGTTTTAGCAACACCTTTGTGTGGGTATGGAGCTAAACATACGTGTCTGCACAAAATACGTTTAACTGGAAAATATGCAGAGAATCCAGAGAAAGTAGCAGCAAGCTGTCAGTTTTTTTCCATGCATGGAGAGACATGTATGATGTGACTGAGCACATTGATTGACATCGGCATCGTGTTCCCATGCGGCAAGCAAATATGGAAGGATGTGACTTTCCATGTACTGTGAAAGAGACGTCAATGCTGAAAGAAGAATCACTAAGGGTCACATCTGAGACGCGTCCATGGAAAAACGGCGCCTGTGAAATTGGGCGCCCAGAAAACCGGATAGTAGAATATCTGTAAATGTATTAAAGGGAACCTGAGCAGTACTATAAATCAGGCAAATTAACTTGCCTGGGGTTTCCTCCAGCCCCTTGTAGCTGGGGAAGTACCTCAACGTCCTCCGGGCTCCCTCCATTCTGTCCCCGGCAGTAACTTTGGCTGAAGTGGGCCACTGCACATGCACAGCCCCAGGGGCATACCCAGGATTTTCAGGGGGGGGGGGGGGGGGGGGATTCCTGAATGGTCTCCCTCAGCCACCCACAAAACAGTATAATAATATAGTAAGATATCATGCTGGGTACACATGATGCCATTTCCCATCCAATTGATGGAATTTTATGATTATTTTCTAAATGTCCGATCTGCTTCCGATCGACAACGGAATCGATCAGGAGCAGTTTGGATACAGATAATAATGAGGACAGCCAACATTGCTAATGAAGGGGAAAGTGAAGCATTCACACAGCGGGGAACAGGGCTGTGCTGCTCATACCTGACTCTGTGCTCTTTTAAGTCCCCCCTCCATACTCTGTACACACGCTGCTGCTACATCCAAAGTCAACTGTAGCAGGAAAAGAAAGGGAGTAGTGCTGTGAGCTGCAGGTATTCTGGTGTCACAACTTGTGCCTGTCCCCAGACACTGCACCGGCTCTGGTCTGAGGGGGGATTCTGGGCAGCTGTAATCCCCCCCTGCGTTTGGCTATGCAGCCCCTCCGCGCATGTGCCCATTGCTGTAAGCCTTCTGCGCACATGTGCACCGAGGGACTTCACAGACTACAAGGGGCTGGAGGTAAGTTAATTTGCCTAATTTATAGTACTTCTCAGGGTCCCTTTAACAAAAACGACAAAAGGGACCTTTATTTATTTATTTATTTATTGTACTTATAAAGCGCCAACATATTACGCAGCCCTGGACATTAATTTAGGTTACAGACAATATTTAGGGGTCACATACAGCAATAAGACAATACAGGAAAACAAGAAAAACCAGATCACGCAGCACAGTATGAGTACACGGTAATGCTTAGTCAGTCACTGGAGGGGAGCATGGAGATTAGGCAAGTTAGGTTCACTCAGATGCCTAGCATGGGTGCACAGTAATGGAGGTGCATGATCAGGTAGGACACAAAAGGAGGAGGACCCTGCCCAAAGGCTTACAATCTAGAGGGATAGGTAGGGGCACGAAAGGTAGGGGACCAGAGCTCAGCTGCAGGTTTAGAGCACTTGTGAGGGGTAGTAGGCCAGAGTGAAAATGTGAGTTTTGAGGGCCTTCTTGAAGATGTTAAAGGAGGAGGAAACCCTAATGGGGGGAGGTAGGGAGTTCCATAGTGTTGAAGCAGCTTTTGAGTAGTCCTGGAGGCGTGCATGGGACTGGGTGATGCGGGGAGCGGTCAGGCGAAGTTCATTGGAGGAGCAGAGTGAGCGGCTAGGTGTGTACCTCTGAGTAAGATCGGAAATGTAGTTTGGACAGGTTTTGTGGACAGATTTATAGGTCAGACACAGTATCTTGAATCTGATTCTGTGGAAAGTCAGAAATTGGAGAGATTCACAGTCCTTGTGACCTGATATCAGTAGTTCAGAGAACTCTCACCAGGATATACTGAAGCTTCGTACTTGAATAAAAGTAACACAACACACCGTATTATGCAGTATCGGCTCACCAAAAACACAGAGCTATTCATGAAAGTTCAAAATCTGGACTCCTTATTTAGCTGATCATTACAGGTCTCTTAGTCAGATGGTTCCCATATGATCTAATGCTTCTTTTGATGAGTAATTCTCATACTCCTGTTGCTGTCTAGAGCATATGCTAAGCAGCGTCTACTATATCACCAGCAAACGACAGCATGATGGAGAGTCCAGACAGCGACACTTGATACACCTTCGCACAGCCAGTGTCTTGCTTCGAGCATCCTCGTTACATTTAGGAGGCAGAATCTTGGCTGCTTCCAGGTCAGGATCTCCTTTGCAGGTGGAAACCCACCACCACCGGCGTCTGCTCCTCATTAAGCTTTAAGGTTGCTGCAGCACACGTGGGATGTTTACAGTGAGCTCAGGCCACGAGCTCCCCTGTGCCGCAACGCTAATAGTTACACAATATGGCAAAGTATACAGTGACTGCGCGGCATCCATCACACGCCATATTATGTGTCAGAGAAGCCTTCTCGGATTGGGCACAGGTGGTCTGAGGTCAACCTCTGTAGAACATACATGCAGCAAAGCCCTCGAAAACATTCTGCAAATTATTAGAAGGGTCTTTGCAAATTTTACTCCAGATCTCTTCCCTTTTCCATGCAAATTTAGAACATTCATCTGTAAATGCATAAAAAAATCAAGATGTTGTGATTTTTTTTAAGCATGCAACCCAGGGGCCTAACTACAAATCATGGAGCCCTCCAACAAAACTTTTATGGGCCTCCCTTAATGTTCACAACCCTTCCTTTGCCTCTTCTTGGTGACCCTCACAACATGGGGGTCCATCTTACAAGGTTCAAAAAACAAGTGTGGCCATCAGGATCTTCACACCCATAACAAGTGTTGCCACAGAGAAAGGGAAGGTTAGTTGGGTCCCCACCCACACCTCTGAGCCCCTTGCAGTCGCAGGGGCTGCTCCCCCCTAGTTACCTAGTTACGACCCTGACCTGACCGGATTACAGGCAAGGCCACAAAGGCCATGGCCTAGAGCACCAGGAAAGGAAGGGGCGGGCTGTGGGAAGCAGGGTGGCAGTAGGAGCCTGCTAAACATTCATCGAGCTACCAACATCCAGATCTGGCAAAGTCGCTGGATAAAGGGACAGTGAACAGTCACTTACAGTGATCTCTGAGCTGTCTGTCACTCACCAAATGTGCCGCTCGCCAAGGAGCTTACAATCTAATCCCTGCCATCACTTCACTAACTGTCCTCAGAGGAGTCTAAAATATAATGCCTGCCGTGGCGAGGGGGAACATTTAGGATGCTGCCTGTCCGGGGCAGCTGGTGAGATAGTAGGCCTTGGGCGATAAAAAGTACAAATCCACCCCTGCCTATCCTGGAGGGTAGTGAGAGGAGTCATCTCACAACCTATACTGAAGGGGTGGTGGCAGGTGACAGTGGCCTTGGGCTTTAAAGAGTACAAATCCGGCTCTGAACCCTGATGCAACCAAAACTCCAAAATCCCTGGTGCAATGGATAAGATGTCACTGCGGGAGACTTGTGGTTTTAACAGTGGATGGTGGGGAGTGAATCAGCAGTAGGGAGGGCTACAAGTTGTCCTCCATGACAGGCTCCCTAGGGACTACAGGGCCAAAATTGGTCACTTTGGTTGCTTTGGTGGTTTCTACACCACCTATGACACAGAGGTGGTTACTCAAATTCTTGTCATACTGCAGTTGTCATTCAGCTTCCCCCAGTAGTAGTTGTTTAGCCTCTGGTCACATAGCACTGGACAGTCAGCCATTTGTAACAAAGCGGGGGGGGGGGGGGGGAGTCAAGCTCCTATTCTATGTTCACTTATCTTCCTGGGACATGATAGTGGTCACTCAGTCTCCTGCAGCATGGCAGTGTTCACTCATTTTCCTGTAAAATGTCAGTTGTCATTTAGCTTCCAGGTATAACTGTAGCAGTTACAGAACCATATGTCAATTGTAAATGGTTCCTCAACCAGCCGGTGTCTCCTCAAGTGTAAAATGTCCCCTCATGCCCGTGTGCAGTGTATTAAAATATCACCTGTCTGCCAGCATCATTCCTGGTCTTCTCCGTTATCACCGCCGTCAGTGCGACGGCCTATATTAGCCTGTATCACGGTGATGGTGGACACAGTGGGTGATGGTGGACACAGTGGTGACGGCAAGGAATCGGGCCGGGGGATAGATGAGATTTCAGGTTTGATCAGAGAGAGATCTGTCTCATGATGGATCTGCCCATACATCGCTAGATGTGTGGGCAACTTAAAGAGGAACTCCAGCCTAAACAAACATACTGTCATTAGGTTACATTAGTCATGTTGAAGGATACCCGAACTGACATGTCACATGATGAGATAGACATGGGTATGTACAGTGCCTAGCACACAAATAACTTTGCTGTGTTCTTTTTTTTCTTTCTCTGTCTGAAAGAGTTAAATATCAGGTATGCAAGTGCCTGACTCAGTCCTGACTCAGACAGGAAGTGACTACAGTGTGACCCTCACTGATAAGAAATTCCATCTATAAAACACTCTCCTAGCAGAAAATGGCTTCTGAGAGCAAGAAAGAGGTAAAAAAGGGGAATTTCTTATTAGTGAGAGTCACACTGTAGTTACTTCCTGTCTGAGTCAGGACTGAGTCAGCCACTTACATACCTGATATTTAACTCTTTCAGGCAGAGAAAGAAAAAAAAGGAACACAGCATAGTTATTTGTGTGCCAGGCACTGTACATACACATGTCTATCTCATCATGTCACATGTCAGTTCGGGTATCCTTTAATTAAAATAAATAGGTAATATAATCTCTTACCCACCCTGTTTTAAAAGAACAGGCGAATGTTTGTGTATTTATGAGGGCAGCCATCTTTTAGGTTGAAAGGAGGTGAAAGGGAGCATGAGACACAGTTCCAATTGTCCTGTGTCCTGATCATCCCTCCCAGTTTATAAGCAACGAGAACAATAACATAAGAAATCCCTTCATGCTTTGCACAGCATCAGGGGAAAAATGCCCGGGGCAGTTTTCTTTGATGGGGCAGAGCTTAGCTTGAGTGCAGCTAAAAATTAGGCTTTGGTAAGAAAAACAAGGTTCTGATGCTGTAAAACTGTTAAAGAAACACCAAGCCTTTTCAGTGCTACTGAGTAGATTTTTAGTCTGGAGGTTCACTTTAAGGAATTTTATGGAGCACTTGTATAACAGACATATAGACAGTATAACAGAGGCAGTCATACCAAGACACAATAAAAGAGAGTTTCACCCATAACAATTTTCCAACTCTGTCCAAAAAATGAAAAAAACTTTGAAGCAGGGACGTATCTAGGGGGTGGGTATCTTGCCCCAGGCGCAGTTTGTTGAATTCTCAAAAAGGCGGCAAAATGAATGGCAGTTTAGGCGCCAAAACCTGACCTTTAGGCGCCAAAACCTGACCTTGCCCCAGGCGCAACTTGGTCTAGATCCGTCCCTGCTTTGAAGTAAAGTCATTCTTAAATTTCTGTGAGAAGATTCACGGCAGCTATACGCGAGAGGAGCAGAAGATCGCAACGTGTAAGTTAGGGCAGCAATCTCTCCCTTTGTGACAGGAACGGGCGGGGCAAGCATCCTGCCGTGCGTACCTCCATCTCCGGGAGACAAACCCGCAGCTGATTGCATTCTTGTCAAAGCGATAAACGCTGGAAGCCTCACAAATGTTCATCAGGCGGCAGAAATTATCTCCATTATTCTGTAGAAACATACAGATATAGCTGGGAAAACAGGGACGCTGCACAGCGACTGCCACCACACAAAGGGTGATAATAACAGAACAGGGCTGACGGAGCACTCAGGCTTGCTTATTGTTTGCCAACCTGTGGATGCTGTTTATTTTCACTGCAGGTCGCTTCGCCAAAGGCTCCATTGTGGCATACCTGTTTTATAACTGTCATACATGGTACTAGAGTGGCCACACGTGTCTCCAAAGGCAGATGATAGCAAGAAAAATGCATACACAGCCTACTGTGTTTCCAACGTAACATTTGTCAGTGCCCATCATATAAAAATGCAGCTATCATGTGCCTCATAATACAAGGGCATCCATCATGTCCCATTATAACAAGGGCAACCATCATGTCCCATTATAACAAGGGCAGCCATCATGTCGCATTATAACAAGGGCAACCATCATGTCCCATTATAACAAGGGCAACCATCATGTCCCATTATAACAAGGGCAACCATCATGTCCCATTATAACAAGGGCAGCCATCATGTCCCATTATAACAAGGGCAACCATCATGTCCCATTATAACAAGGGCAACCATCATGTCCCATTATAACAAGGGCAACCATCATGTCCCATTATAACAAGGGCAACCATCATGTCCCATTATAACAAGGGCAACCATCATGTCCCATTATAACAAGGGCAACCATCATGTCCCATTATAACAAGGGCAACCATCATGTCCCATTATAACAAGGGCAACCATCATGTCCCATTATAACAAGGGCATCCATCATGTCCCATTATAACAAGGGCAACCATCATGTCCCATTATAACAAGGGCAACCATCATGTCCCATTATAACAGGGGCAACCATCATGTCCCATTATAACAAGGGCAACCATCATGTCCCATTATAACAAGGGCAACCATCATGTCCCATTATAACAAGGGCAACCATCATGTCCCATTATAACAAGGGCATCCATCATGTGCCATTATAACAAGGGCAACCATCATGTCCCATTATAACAAGGGCAACCATCATGTCCCATTATAACAAGGGCAACCATCATGTCCCATTATAACAAGGGCAACCATCATGTCCCATTATAACAAGGGCAACCATCATGTCCCATTATAACAAGGGCATCCATCATGTCCCATTATAACAAGGGCATCCATCATGTCCCATTATAACAAGGGCATCCATCATGTCCCATTATAACAAGGGCAACCATCATGTCCCATTATAACAAGGGCAACCATCATGTCCGATTATAACAAGGGCAACCATCATGTCCCATTATAACAAGGGCAACCATCATGTCCCATTATAACAAGGGCATCCATCATGTCCCATTATAACAAGGGCAACCATCATGTCCCATTATAACAAGGGCAACCATCATGTCCCATTATAACAAGGGCAACCATCATGTCCCATAATAACAAGGGCAACCATCATGTCCCATTATAACAAGGGCAACCATCATGTCCCATTATAACAAGGGCAACCATCATGTCCCATTATAACAAGGGCAACCATCATGTCCCATTATAACAAGGGCAACCATCATGTCCCATTATAACAAGGGCAACCATCATGTCCCATTATAACAAGGGCAACCATCATGTGCCCCTATATAACAGGCACAGCTAGCATGTGGCACATATAAAAGGTGCTATCACCATCATCAGCATCATTTTACTGTTACTGACATGTTAACGGTAAACAGGAAGAAAGAACCAGTGATGCTCATCACGACCATTGTGATCCGAATCCGTGATCGCCTCTCGATCACGGATTCAGTTCCGAATGCACTCGTGATCGTGGTCCAAATCCGGCTGGTGATCACGGATTTAGCTGCCATAAAACCGCCAAAACCCGCTGACTTTAGCGGTTAAGAGCAAAACCCCAAATTTGCAGGATATGTTAGGAAGAGCAGTGGGAACAAGGGGAATTTTTTTTTTCAAAAAGACCTTATAGTTTTTGAGAAAATCGGTTTTAACCTGCCTGGCGTTCTATTAAGATCGCCAGGCAGGCTGCGGGAGGGGTTTTTTTTAATTAAAAAAAAACTATTTCATGCAGCCAACTGAAAGTTGGCTGCATGAAAGCCCACTAGAGGGCGCTCCGGAGGCGTTCTTCCGATCGCCTCCGGCGCCCAGAATAAACAAGGAAGGCCGCAATGAGCGGCCTTCCTTGTTTTGCTTACATCGTCGCCATAGCGACGAGCGGAGTGACGTCATCGACGTCAGCCGACGTCCTGACGTCAGCCGCCTCCGATCCAGCCCTTAGCGCTGGCCGGAACTTTTTGTTCCGGCTACGCTGGGCTCAGGCGGCTGGGGGGACCCTCTTTCGCCGCTGCTCGCGGCGGATCGCCGCAGAGCGGCGGCGATCAGGCAGCACACGCGGCTGGCAAAGTGCCGGCTGCGTGTGCTGCTTTTTATTTCAGCCAAATCAGCCCAGCAGGGCCTGAGCGGCAGGCTCCGGCGGTACTGGACGAGCTGAGCTCGTCCAGACCGCCCAGCAGGTTAAAGTTTCAAATTAAATGAATGATAAAGGGGGCTTTGCTATTAGCCGCTAAAGTCGGCAGGTTTTGGCGGTTTTTAATCACAAATACTTTTTTAATTTGAAACATTTAAATCGATTTTCTCAAAAAACGATTCGTTTTTATTTTTTATTTTTTTTAAGTTGTAGCCACTGATCACCTTTACAGTCCATGCAATTTGGGTGATTTTAGCATTGGTGATAATAGCTTTGCTATTAACGTTAAAGTCAAATCCGTGATCACGGATTCTACATGTAATCACAGCTAAAATCCGAGTGGAATTTGGAGCTCCAATTCAAATCCAGATCACGACCACGGCATATCCGGATTTCGATTCTGTCGTGGCCGGATTTACTCGAATTTGTGATTGGGGGGTATCTGAGCAACACTAGGAAGAACTAGATGCATGCATAAAATAGGGGTGCAAGGAACCCACTTTCCCTGATGCCTAACCCTAAGTACCCCCTTCCTGACGCCTAACCCTAAACACCCCCCCCCCCCCCCTTCCTGATGTCTAACCCTAAAGCTCCCCTTCCTGACCGTATAATGTCCAAAACAACACATTTCAGAAGCATAATTTTCGAAAATGAGTAATTCGTAAATACAAATCATGAAAAAAGTCAAAAACTATAACATTCTAGTTTTCAAAACGATAAAAAATTTAAACGCTATAATGTAATTTTCAAAATGATTCTTATCGTGCACTATGAGTTCTGCTTAGGGTGCCTAATAACCAATATATGCATTAGCGCCCATGGAACGCTCAAATCATCCATTAGCCGCTGGGCAGCCAAATTTACTGCTTCCAACTAGACATCTACAAGAGGAAGGGTAAAGGGTCTCCAATCTTCAAGTGAAGGGGCACCTCTGTTCCGCTTTGAAAGTGTATGTGTGTGTGGGGGGGAGGGGGGGGGGAGAGGTAAGGTCAGAGGTGTAGCTAGGCTAGGCTTTTCAGCACCTGGGGACAAAGACAGTTTTTGCACCCCCCTCTGGACAAATTCGGCATGGCCATGCATCAAAATATGGGTGTGGTCATGGGTGGAGCCAAATGTACAAATGCTGTTTAGATAGCCAAATGTGCCCCCTTCCCCCCATTTAGATAGCCAAATGTCGCCCTTTTTAGATAGCAAGATGTGCCTTCCTTCCCCATGTTTAGATAGCCAGATATACCCCCTATAGTTAGCCAAGTGTGCCCCCCTTGTTCTGCTACTGTTAACACTTCTGCACTGCTCTGCAGAGGGAGAGAGAGAAGCAGGGGCACTTTGGGCAGTCAGCGAGCCACCTCTCACTCACTTGGGGGTGCGATGGCCATGCTCTGCACCCGGGGACATGTGTCCCCCCCCCTTGCCCACCCACAGCTATGGCTCTGGGGGAGGATACAGAACTGCAGCTCCTAACTTTTCAGTACCCGATCACTGAGATCAGATCCTTCTCACAGTTGTATAAATGTTGGTTTAAAAAGTGGCCGAGGGGCTTTGAAAAGGAAAAAGGCCATACAGTGGACCAAGCCATATGGATCCGGTAAAGTGGAGACCGGATCTGCTATTCTGGATTCGTTTGGCTTCAAAATACAGTGTGAACCGGGCCTTACAGCTCAGGGCCCCCTGTAGTCGCAGGGTCTGCTCCCCTGTAGTTACGGCCTTGCTTGCAATTCTTTACCGCAGCAACGCACACTTCATTTGAACGATCTGACAAGCCCGCTTGACATCATTGAGACAAAGACGAAAAATAAATTAATAAAAAACAAATAAATAAATAGAAACAGGATGAAACATTCAATTTCAGAACTAATTGAGGGTTGACGTAGGTCCCCGCAGAAGGCGCTGCATGAAGGAGGCCCCCATTACACTCCAATCTACGGCAGCGTGTTTGGACTTGCTGTTACCGTGGCAACGCCTCTCTCCGATCACTTAAATTAATTGGATTTGGTAACCAATGATTTACAGTTCAGCGAGACATTCTGATGCGATCTCTGATGAAATTAGACAGTTTTGTGACGGGCGGCTCAGGTTAATATGCAGGTGAGGTCATCTGACCCCCCCCCCTCCCCCCGTCGGGCGCGGCGTTGCCACAATGGCATAGCGGATGGAGGAATGGAGATAGTGAAAGCTTGTTATGATGTGAAATGAGGGTGATGTGTATCTGGGGCTACCGGAGGACTCAGTGTGAGAACAATGCAGTGATTACTGAGGGTCGATGACCGGGCGGCGGCCTGACCTGGGACGCGGGCCGCAGAGGCGCTGTGCTGTAATAAACTGACCATTTACCGCTTCATAATGTGGCCTTTCTCTGCGCCAGAAGCCTCACCCAGGCTTATAGCAGGATTAAGCTTCTGCCATCTCTCCTGCTGGCAGTGGTGGGTCAGGCCTCAGCCTCTCATATAGTGACCTGTGAGGGGAGAAGCGTGTGCATGTCACTTCTAGAAGCAGAGGGAGAAACATTCACATTACTGTCAGCAGTTCCAGATCAGCCACATATCTTTGAAGGAATATTTCAATCAGGGCCCTGTTTGTGATATAAATTTGGAGAAGAAAAGGCACAGTACCTGGCACCAAATGCTGCAGGGCAGACACACCGGACACAGGACCAAGGAGCGTGCTCATCCACAAGTTTGTTGTATCCAGTAGAATTGAAGACAAGAGAAGGGGCACCGCTTCTTTAAAATTCCTTTATTCCGGTGGGGGAAATAGCAGGTACACAGCAGTGGGGGTGGAAAGAGCCTGACAGCTGTTTCGCTGGTTTAAACCAGCTTCTTCAGAGGCAGAGTGTACCCTCAGAGTGGGCCCTGTTTGTGGAAAGACAACATAGGCTGCAACCCAGGGCTGGAAATTTTCAGAGAGGCAGCAAACTAATTTCATCCTATTATGGCACAGAGACTGATGGAATGAATCTGTGATCTCTGTACAGCGCTGTATGTGGAATATGTCAGAGCTAGATAAGTGTACAGTATAATAATAATAGTGTGTGACTGCGGTGAGGACATTAGAGTGTAAGCCCCTCTGGTGCAGTCATTTATATATCTGGCATACATTCCACAGCACTGTACAGAGATCACTGATCCATTCCCATCAGTCTCTGCACCAGCAGAGCTTACACTCTTATGTCCTCACCACAGTCACACATTATTATTATTATACATTCATATAGCTGTGACATATTCCACAGTGCTGTACAGAGATCAACGATCCCTTCCCATCAATCTCTGCTCCAGAGGAGCTTACACTCTAATGTTCTCACCACAGTCACACATTATTATTATACATTTTTATAGCTCTGACATATTCCACAGCGCTGTACAGAGATCACTGATCCATTCCCATCAATCTCTGCACCAGAGGAGCTTACCCTCTGATGTCCTTACCACAGGCACACACAGGGCCGGGCCGAGGCATAGGCTGGAGAGGCTCCAACCTCAGGGTGCAGTGTAGGAGGGGGCACAGAATTCATTCTGCTGTCATTCCTAATTGTGTTTGAAGCAGAAAGAAATAAGAAAAGGGGATACATGGCAGTGACTGCAAGCCAGATAACTACATATTAAGGTGTTGGGGAGGTTGTGGGCCCTGTGGCCCTCTTAGTCTAATAGCAATCAGTGTGTGATGATGGCTGGGGTGGCAGGGATGGAGGGGCGCACTTTGGTGTCTCAGCCTTGGGTGCTGGAGGACCTTGTCCCGGCTCTGGGCACACACTATCATTATTATTATACATTTATATAGCTCTGACATATTCCACAGCGCTGTACAGAGATCACTGATCCATTCCTATCAGTCTCTGCACCAGAGGAGCTTACAATCTAATGTCCTCACCCAGTGGTGGACACAGGCAGCAGTGGGCCCCTGTGCAAAATATCAATTGTGGGCCCCCCTGACCTGAAAAAAATGGGTGCAGCTATAACCTGCGGCGCGCAAAGCGCGCCGCGGCAAGAAATGGGCGTGGATAGAACCTGCGGCGCGTAGCGCCGCGGCAAAAAATGGGCGTGGCAATGACCGGATAAGGGCGGAGCTAACTGTAATTTAAAGTGATCCCGGGGTGAGAGTGATATGGAGGCTGCCATATTTATTTCCTTTTAAACAATACTAGTTGCCTGGCGGCCCTGCTGATCTATTTGGCTGCAGTAATAAACTGAATTACACCAGCAACAAGCATGCAGCTTAATCTTCTCAGTTCTGACAATATTGTCAGAAACCCCTGACCTGCTGCATGCTTGTTCAGGGTCTATGGTTGAAAGAATAAGAGGCAGAGGACCAGAACGGCAACCAGGCAACTGGTATTGCTTAAAAGGAGAGAAATATGGCAGCCTCAATATTATTCTCACCTCAGGTTCCCATGAAAAGTGCAACGCAAAGACAGTGGGCCCAAGTTTTGGTGACCCTTTCCCCAGAAAATTCACATAATTGTGCAGGTTTTCTCAAGAAAATACACATAATGTGAGCAGATTTGCCCAGAAAATACATTCAATCATGTCGGCAGATTTGCCCAGAAAATACGTGCAATGATGTCGGCAGATATGCCCAGAAAATACGTGCAATGATGTCGGCAGATATGCCCAGAAAATACGTGCAATCATGTCGGCAGATATGCCCAGAAAATACGTGCAATCATGTCGGCAGATATGCCCAGAAAATACGTGCAATCATGTCGGCAGATATGCCCAGAAAATACGTGCAATCATGTCGGCAGATATGCCCAGAAAATACGTGCAATCATGTCGGCAGATATGCCCAGAAAATACGTGCAATCATGTCGGCAGATATGCCCAGAAAATACGTGCAATCATGTCGGCAGATATGCCCAGAAAATACGTGCAATCATGTCGGCAGATATGCCCAGAAAATACGTGCAATCATGTCGGCAGATATGCCCAGAAAATACGTGCAATCATGTCGGCAGATATGCCCAGAAAATACGTGCAATCATGTCGGCAGATATGCCCAGAAAATACGTGCAATCATGTCAGCAGATATGCCCAGAAAATACGTGCAATCATGTCGGCAGATATGCCCAGAAAATACCTGCAATCATGTCGGCAGATATGCCCAGAAAATACCTGCAATCATGTCGGCAGATATGCCCAGAAAATACCTGCAATCATGTCGACAGATATGCCCAGAAAATACGTGCAATCATGTCGGCAGATTTGCCCAGAAAACACATGCAATCATGTAGCAAATTTGCCCAGAACATACATGCAATCATGTGGCAGACCTGCCCAGAACATACATGCAATCATGTGGCAGACCTGCCCAGAACATACACGCAATCATGTGGCAGACCTGCCCAGAACATACACGCAATCATGTGGCAGACCTGCCCAGAACATACACCTGCTAAAATAAATAATAAAAAAAAAACATTTACTCACCTGCAGCAGCAGACCTCCTGTCCCAGCCTCCATCCGGCGCGCAGCTCCCATGGGTGGTTGGGTGGATAGGTAGCCTGGTGGGTAGGTAGGCAGCCGGGTGGGTAGGTAGGTAGCCCTTAGCCGGGTGGGTAAGTAGCCTGGTGGGTGGCTGGGTAGCCGGGTGGGTAGCCTGGTGGGTGGCTGGGTAGGCGGGTGGGTAGGTAGCCTGGTGGGTGGGTAGGTGGGTGGTTAGGTAGCTGGGTGGGTGGGTAGGTAGCCTGGTGGGTTGGTAGGTAGCCGGGTGGGTAGGTAGGTAGGTAGCCTGGTGGGTAGGTAGGTAGCCGGGTGGGTGTGTAGGTAGCCGGGTGGGTGGTTAGGTAGCCGGGTGGGTAGGTAGCCGGGTGGGTAGGTAGGTAGCCGGGTGGGTAGGTAGGTATCCGGGTGGGTGGGTAGGTAGCCGGGTGGGTAGGTAGCCAGGTAGATAGCCGGCAGGGTGGTTAGGTAGCCGGGTGGGTAGGTAGCCAGGTAGATAGCCGGCAGGGTGGTTAGGTAGCCGGGTGGGTAGCTAGGTAGCCGGGTGGGTAGGTAGCCGGGTGGGTAGGTAGCCAGGTAGATAGCCGGCAGGGTGGTTAGGTAGCCGGGTGGGTAGGTAGCCGGGTGGGTGGGTAGGTAGCCGGGTGGGTAGGTAGGTATCCGGGTGGGTAGGTAGCCGGGTGGGTAGGTAGGTAGCCGGGTGGGTGGGTAGGTAGCCGGGTGGGTAGGTAGCCAGCAGGGTGGGTAGGTAGCCGGGTGGGTAGGTAGCCAGGTAGATAGCCGGCAGGGTGGTTAGGTAGCCGGGTGGGTAGCTAGGTAGCCGGGTGGGTAGGTAGCCGGGTGGGTAGGTAGCCAGGTAGATAGCCGGCAGGGTGGTTAGGTAGCCGGGTGGGTAGGTAGCCGGGTGGGTGGGTAGGTAGCCGGGTGGGTAGGTAGGTATCCGGGTGGGTAGGTAGCCGGGTGGGTAGGTAGGTAGCCGGGTGGGTGGGTAGGTAGCCGGGTGGGTAGGTAGCCAGCAGGGTGGGTAGGTAGCCGGGTGGGTAGGTAGCCAGGTAGATAGCCGGCAGGGTGGTTAGGTAGCCGGGTGGGTAGCTAGGTAGCCGGGTGGGTAGGTAGCCGGCAGGGTGGTTAGGTAGCCGGGTGGGTAGCTAGGTAGCCGGGTGGGTAGGTAGCCGGGTGGGTAGGTAGCCAGGTAGATAGCCGGCAGGGTGGTTAGGTAGCCGGGTGGGTAGCTAGGTAGCCGGGTGGGTAGGTAGCCAGGTAGATAGCCGGCAGGGTGGTTAGGTAGCCGGGTGGGTAGGTAGCCAGGTAGGTAGCCGGCAGGGTGGTTAGGTAGCCGGGTGGGTAGGTAGCCGGGTGGGTAGGTAGCCAGGTAGATAGCCGGCAGGGTGGTTAGGTAGCCGGGTGGGTAGCTAGGTAGCCGGGTGGGTAGGTAGCCAGGTAGATAGCCGGCAGGGTGGTTAGGTAGCCGGGTGGGTAGCTAGGTAGCCGGGTGGGTAGGTAGCCGGCAGGGTGGTTAGGTAGCCGGGTGGGTAGCTAGGTAGCCGGGTGGGTAGGTAGCCGGGTGGGTAGGTAGCCAGGTAGATAGCCGGCAGGGTGGTTAGGTAGCCGGGTGGGTAGCTAGGTAGCCGGGTGGGTAGGTAGCCAGGTAGATAGCCGGCAGGGTGGTCAGGTAGCCGGGTGGGTAGCTAGGTAGCCGGGTGGGTAGGTAGCCAGGTAGGTAGCCGGCAGGGTGGTTAGGTAGCCGGGTGGGTAGCTAGGTAGCCGGGTGGGTGGGTAGGTAGCCTGGTTAGGTAGCCGGGTAGGTAGCCGGGTGGATGGTTAGGTAGCGGGGTAGGTAGCCGGGTGGGTGGGTAAGGTAGCCGGGTGGGTAGCTATCCGGGTGGGGGGCCCGACTCCTATCCTCCCTCACTCACCTCGGGGCCCCCCTCCCGGTATGCGCTGCAGCCGGCGGGAGAGCAGAAAATACAGGAAGTCTCCGGCCGGGGCTGCAGCAGACGCTAGAGGCAGCTGCTGCTTAGTTTCCGATATGTCTCCAAAGTTGGAGACCAAGCGGCAGCTGCCGCCCCGGCCGGAGACTTCTTGTATTTTCCGCTCTCCCGCCGCATGAGGGGGGGGGGGGGGGGGGGCGAGGTGAGGGGGGAGGACAGGAGTTGGGCCCCCCAGGTTAAAAAAAAATAAAATAAAAAAAAAAAAAAAAAAACCTGCAATACTTAATGGGCCCCTGAAGCAGCAGAACTTCAGGGGCCCTCGTGCGGCAGCACGGCCTGCACGGCCGTATGTCCGCCACTGTCCTCACCACAGTCACACACTGTTATCATACATTTATATAGCTCTGACATATTCCACAGCGCTGTACAGAGATCACTGATCCATTCCCATCAGTCTCTGCACCAGAGAAGCTTACACTCTAATGTGCTCACCACAGTTATACACAATTATTATTATACATTTATATTATATAGCTCTGACATATTCCACAGCGCTGTACAGAGATCACCGATCCATTCCCATCAGACTCTGCACCAGAGGAGCTTACACTCTAATGTCCTCACCACAGTCACACACTATTATTATACATTTATATAGCTCTGGTATATTCCACAGTGCTGTACAGAGATCACTGATCCATTCCCATCAGTCTCTGCACCAGAGGAGCTTACACTCTAATCAGGGCCGGTTCAAGTAACAATTGGGCCCTAGGGCAAAATTAGCCTGGGGGCCCCCCAACAGACACCCCCGAACCAAAAAGCGTCATTAGAGGCCCTTTGTTGCAGCCAAATTTTCCTCCTGGGCCCAAGAGCTGGCTGCTGACCCTCCCCCAATCACCTCCCAACTTAACAGACTCCCTGGGGAGCAACAGTTAAGATGGGGGAGGGACAACTTGGGGGCCCCTACAGGCTCTGGGGCCCTGGGGCAATTGCCCATTTTTTCCTATGGTAGCTCCGGCCCTGACTCCAATGTCCTCACCCCAGTCACACTGCACACACACACATTATTGTTATTATTTATAGTGTAAATGTGAACATTGCAGGTGCAGATTAACAACAAAGTAAACATGAAAACAGATTTAATTAGCAAAGTCGAGTCCTTTATGGATAGACGGCCGCGTTGACGATTTGCGCTGGTAACAATTTACATTCTGTATTTGCTTTTTTCCTCTGACGAGCACCCTAGGGGGCCGACAGACATTCGCTTTTCTCTGACACTCGACAAATATTTGGCTTTCTTCTCTTTTTTTTGTGTGTGTGTGAAATGTGTTTATTGTATCGGAGTATAATAAATAGGGCAGCCTCCTGGGTCACCAAAGTGCACCGCCAGTTTACTTAATTACATAAACCGCCAAGAGAAAAAAAAAGAATAACACAAAGAGGACTTAGGAAACTTTTGTATCTGTCTGAATAAACACTCCGACTCTGCAATGTCTAAGCATTTCCCCAGACTCCTTATATACTGCTCTCTGATATACGGGGCGGGAGTCTTCCTTACTGAGGCTTAAAGGACAGCTGAAATGAGAAGAATATGGAGGCTGCCATATTGATTTCCTTTTAAACAATACCAGTTGCCTGGCAGCCCTGCTGGTCTATTTGGCTGCAGTAGTGTCTGAATAACATCAAAAACAAGCATGCAACTAATCTTATCAGGTCTGACAATAAACACCTGATCTGCTGCATGCTTGTTCAGGGGCTATCACTAAACGTATTAAGCCTTGTACACATGCCTGACTTAAAGAGGAACTCCAGTGAAAGTAATGTAATAAAAAGTGCTTTATTTTTACAATAACTATGTATAAATGATTTAGTCAGTGTTTGCCCATTGTAAAATATTTTAAATCCGTGATTTACATTCTGACATTTATCACATGGTGACATTTTTTACTGCTGGCAGGTGATGTCAGTGGAAGGAGCTGCTGCTTGCTTTTTTGGCAGTTGGGAACAGCTGTAAACAGCTATTTCCAACAATGCAACCATGTTTACAGATAGGAAACTGCCAGGACCATGGTCCTCACAGTTTCTTGTAGGAGGGGTTTCACCACAATATCAGTCATACAGCGCCCCCTGATGGTCTGTTTGTGAAAAGGAATAGATTTCTTATGTAAAAGGGGGTATCAGCTACTGATTGGGATGAAGTTCAAATCCTGGTTACGGTTTCTCTTTAAGTCGGCCGAAAGCGACCGCCTCAGACGTCAATCAGGCGTGTACGGCACCCGACAATGCACAACCCACGAGTGATCTGCCGAGCTGAACTCCAGCGACACCGATCCTCCCGCTTATTCCAATGTTCACGCCGCTCCCCCATCATCCCTCCGCCACCCCCCCCCCTCCCGCATAGCAGCACAGCATGTCGACAGCTACCAACTGGCATGCATGTGTGCAGCCCGGGCCAGCAATGTCATCCAAGGGGATCAAGTCCTGATCCCCGACTGGCAACATAAGTAGACAATGCGTACGCAGCCTTAGAGGCAGAGGATCAGTAGGACAGCCAGGTAACTGGTATTGTTTAACCACTTGCCGACCGCAAGGACCAGTATTGCGTCGCCAGCTGCAGGCTGATTAATCAGGAAGCAGCCGCTCGTGCAAGCGGCTGCTTTCTGTCAATTCACGGCGGGGGGCTCCGTGAATAGCCTGCGGGCCGCCGATGGCGGCTCGCACGCTAAATGTAAACACAAGCGGAAATAATCCGCTTTGTTTACATTATACGGCGCTGCTGCGCAGCAGCGCCGTAAGGCAGATCGGCCATCCCCGGCCAATCAGCGGCCGGGGATCGCCGCCATGTGACAGAAGACAGCCTGTCACTGGCTGCACAGGACGGATAGCGTCCTGTGCAGCCCGGATCTCCAGGGGGGGCCAGGTAGGAGAGGGAGGGGGAGGATTTCGCCGCGGAGGGGGGCTTTGAGGTGCCCCCCCCCCCGCAACACCCGGCAGGCAGGAGCGATCAGACCCCCCCAGCACATCATCCTCCTAGTGGGGAAAAAAGGGGGGCGATCTGGTCGCTCTGCCTGCACGCTGATCTGTGCTGGGGGCTGCAGAGCCCACCTAGTGTTGGGCGAACAGTGTTCGCCACTGTTCGGGTTCTGCAGAACATCACCCTGTTCGGGTGATGTTCGAGTTCGGCCGAACACCTGATGGTGTTCGGCCTTTTAAGTTCGGGTTCGACCCGAACTTCTAATGGCCGCCGAACAGGGCCGAACAGGGCCCCTGTTCGGCCGAACAGGGCCCTGTTCGGCCGAATACTGCCCCCCTATGGGGTCGCAGGCATAAGGGGGGAGCATGCCCCGATCGCGGGGGGGGGGTCGGAAATTCCCCCCACCCCCTCCGCTAGCGCTCCCCCCTCTGCCCGCTTCCCCATACAAAAATTTCAAGAAGTACCTGTGTCCGGTGGTAGTGGGTGGCTGCCTGGCTGGCAGTGGGCGGCACTATGAAGTGACTGACTGAGGAGGAGGAGTCCGGAGAGTGACGCGTTGAGGGAGGCCGGGCAGCGGGCGGTTCAGCAGTAGTACCGTACTACTGATCCGCCCACTGCCCGGCCTCCCTCAAAGCGTCACTCTCCGGACTCCTCCTCCTCAGTCAGTCACTTCATAGTGCCGCCCACTGCCAGCCACCCACTACCACCGGACACAGGTACTTCTTGAAATTTTTGTATGGGGAAGCGGGCAGAGGGGGGAGCGCTAGCGGAGGGGGTGGGGGGAATTTCCGACCCCCCCCGCGATCGGGGCATGCTCCCCCCTTATGCCTGCGACCCCATAGGGCCCCTAAAAGCGGGATGTTCGGGGTTCGGCCCGAACATGCCGAACATTGTGGCCATGTTCGGCGAACTTTCCCGAACCCGAACATCCAGGTGTTCGCCCAACACTAAGCCCACCCAGCACAGATCAGCTGAAACAGCGCTGGTCCTTAAGGGGGGGTAAAGGGTGGGTCTTCAAGTGGTTAAAAGGAAAAAAATATAGCAGCCTCCATATTCCTCGCTTTACAGTTGCCCTTTAAAGGGAAGGTCCGAGCAATGTAAAAATTCCACTTACCTGGGGCTTCCTCCAGCCCCTGTATCCTTCCTGTGCCCTCACCGCAGCTCCGGTGGCTCCTGGTCCGCTCTGGTGGAGATGCCGGCCTTGCCATGTCGGCTTCCGGGTCGTGTTCTCCTGCGCTCCAGCATGCGGCTCACTTGTCGCGCTGACATCATCCGGGCTGTACTGCGCAGGTGCAGGACTACTGCGTCTGCGCAGAACAGTCCAGATGACTTCAGTGCGGCTCTTAGAGCCGCTCGCACAGGTGCAGTGGACATCCTGCGCCAGAGGGGAACCTGGGCCATCAGCGGTGAGCGGGCTGCGGCGAGGGCACAGGATGGCTGGCAGGGGCTGGAGGATGCCACGGGTATGTGGATTTTTTTATTTTAATCGAGTTAGGATGTGTCCTTTAAGCTACATACAGTACACATGCTGGATTGGACTCGCCCCGTGGCGGACGATAAAGTTTGACTCAGCTGAGAATCGTGAGTGAATCCAGAGTGCATTGGCCGCCCAACGTCAGCTAAAGATCCAGAATGCCAGACCTTCAGCAATCCCTGACAGCCAACAAGCATCAAGCCCATTTTTCACTTTGCTTTCCCGCCAACAGCTACGTCATGTGCCGCTTGTTGTCCCTCCGCCTGCCACTATAGCAATAGATGCATTGCTAACTTAGAGGCTAGTGATGCCTCTGCACAGCATCGGCACTCCAGTGTCACTTAAGGGATCGAGTACCAATCTCTGCCAGGCGACACAAATCTCAAGTGTGTAGTCAAGATCCTAATGGTAAATTTGGTAATTTTGCATAATTTTTGTATTCATGATTATAATCGTAATAGCAAAATCATCATTTTGAAAATATTATGCAAAATTGTGCGTAATTACGAGTTTATGCATAATTTTGTAATTATCATTATTTTCATAATTATGATTATTTTCGTAATAGCTAATTCGTAATTATGCACAATTCCACATAATTATGACTATTGACTATTGTAAGTATGACTATTTTTGGCATAATTACAATTGATTACAACTCATGTTTGCAATCCGTAATTGAAAAAAAAAAACCTCTGGGGGATACTTACCTTGGGAAGGGGAAGCCTCTGGATCCTAACGAGGCCTCCCCGTCCTCCTCCATCCCTCGGTTAGAGTGCCGGGACCCCCGAACTGCGCTGAGTTAAATATTTACCTACCGCGATCCTGCGCAGGTGCAGTAGTGCCTCCTTGTTCAGGTAAGGCGCAAATAACCAAGCCCGATTGATCCGCTCCACTGCCCAGGTGCGAGTACTTTGCGCCTGGGCAGTAGAGCGGATACGATTGGCTATTTCCGCTTTACCCGAACGCGCTGGATTGCGAGAGGTAAATATACCCACTTCATAGCCGGCTTGTCGAGGAGGCTTCGGGGGAGCCAGTGCAGGATCTCTCAGGCTATTGAGGACAGGGATGCCCTATTGGGACCCTGAGACTTCCCCCTCCCAAGGTAAGTATCCCCCACACTAAATTACGAGTAAAAACAAAATTAAACAAAGAAATTATGAACAAAGTACAATGCGACATTATGAATTGCAACAAAATTAATTACGAGTTTGCTGGAAATTACAGAAACCGATTTTGCATTATGCAAAAAGTGTCTAGTTTTATACTTTTAAGGTGCGAACACACATGCGACTATAGTCGTTTGTAACGATCGTTCCCCGATCTTTACCAACGACGATCGTTACAAAAAACAAACCACCGACTATTAAGGCAAACGACGAACGAGCCAAATCGCTACAAAAGAAAGTTCTGTCTCGGCGGATTTTTCCCAACGACGATCGTTTGCAAAAGTAGTACATCGTTGCAAACGGTCGTTCGTACTAGGCTTGACATGCGCATTTCACTATCTCTCTGTGAAACTTCTCATTTTTATGCGCAGGCGCAATAGTTGCTTTACGTGATGTAACGTTCGTTCTAACGATCAGATTGTTACAAACATTTAAAAACTAACTTTACTCAGGTCGTTCTTTCATCAATTAAAAGCTCGTTCGTCGTTCTCAACGAACGATCGTTGTCGCATGTGTGTACGTAGCATTAGACATAGACCCTGAATAGGCATGCAGATCAGGTGTTTCTGACTAAAGTCTGACTGGATTGGCTACATGCTTATTTCAGATGAGTGATTGAGACACTACTGCAGCCAAAGAGATCAGCAGGATGCCAGGCAACAGGCATTGTTTAGAAAAGAAACAAGTATGGCTTCCATATCCCTATCACTTTAATTGCCCTTCGGTGGGGGAATATAGCCAGAGTTTTCAGATTTTCTTGAAAAAACAAAAAATCCTTTATAATTTGACCCCCAAATCTTATAAAGCATTAGCACGTATACGATTATTTACATTAAACTGATCACTTTCACATGTATATTTGAAAAAAGTCATAAATACAGTAAAAGATTCCCTTTAATGACATGCATTACCATCAGCCTCAATAAACGTTTGCGTTATGGATCCCCCTGAACTTTTCAGCTTTTTGGCAAATTAAACGTCGAAAAAAAACAAAACACACGAAAAAAGCAGCGGGTCCAACTTCACCAAACAGACACTTTAATAGATGTTGAACCTGCCTTGTAACAACAGATACCGTAATGTTTTCTCGCTGGAATAACCCAACCCGAACCTGCGAATCGCGATAAAACGCTGACAAGCCGGGCTTCAATGGAAACCTGTACGCTTCTCTCACTTGTATAAATAATCGCCAGCGGCTCCACATTACACCGCCTATTGTAGTTGGCACGAAACACGTAGAACAAGTCCTCTTTTTTTTCCGATCTTAATTTGTAGAATTCTGGCCAGTTTTGTTTGCCAAAAATCAGGGCAACTGAGCGTGAAGTGTCAGAAGGCGTGATTTTGTGGGCCGTAAACGTAGGAGCGATTTGGAGCTTACATTAATCAGAAATGTTATATGGGGAATATAAACTGTTTTACAAGCCCGCGTCTGGAGCAGCGCACGGCCCTAATTATTTCGTATGTATCCTAATCGCGGGAATGGAGGCTCGGCAATGAGAAAAAAAAACCTCTTGTGGAATTTCAGCCACTGAAGGGAAACAATCAGCAAATGAGGCTGGCCAGGGAACGGCCAACAATCCGCTGGAAACACGGCAGCTGATCCACTTTTATTTCAGTCTTCCTAGATAACTCTGTGATATGGATTTCCACCCCTCGCTCACTTGCTTCAGGACTTTTCCAGAGCAGTTCCTTCTTGATGGAACTCCCTCCATCCACATATCAGGCTCACCCTCACCTTCAACTCATTCAAGCAGGTTTTACAGATCTATCTGTTTTTACCAATGCTTACCTGGCATCTTCATAGCTCTAAACCCCTCCCTTGGGCCTATGCTCCTCCTCATGTGTCTCTCTCCCCGTCCCTTACATTGTAAGCCTATTTTGAAGGGTCCTCCACCCCGTGTGCTCTTCTCCACCACTATATGGACTCAGTGACTTTTCTGCTATACTTATCTCTACATTTCAATCTGTTCACCACTGTTTATTGTTACATCACTATGTTGTGTACAATTGTTTAACACTGTAATGCCCAGTGTAACGTTGCTAAATGTAATGTCTCAGCCATCTTTTATACAGTGCTGCGTAATATGTTAGCGCTTTATAACTAAAGTTTATTGAATAAATGTAATGATAATAATAATATGGACCCAGGTAAGGGGTATAGTATACGTTTTATCTGTGTTCTCATGCAAATGTAATAAGCTGTGCTGAAATCCATGCTACCTCCTCTTTAACCTCACCAGGCACAGTTGTAATATTTTTGATGTTTTATCTACTTGAGGGTGGACATCAGGTCATCTTTTCTGTGGTTTATTGACGGTTATTTGTTGTTGGATGTTTCTCTTTCATCCTCACATCTGGGACTTGCCACTGGAGGTGTGACCACCAAAGGTGAGATTCTTTATTACATATGACTCCTGTGTCTGGCACATGTTAAGTTAAAGGTTTACTTAAGTGAAAATAGAAAACTTACCTGGATTTTCGTGTAGTGCGCAGAATGCTCTGGAGCGTGATGAGGAGATGCATGGCCAGACAACTTTATGGGGGTCACCGCTGCTGGCCGGACGGTCTCGAATGGACTTCTTGTGCTCAGGATGACTCCAAGGGGCTGCAAGAAGCCCCAAGTAAGTTAAACTGATTTTTTTTTTCACTTTAGATGTCCTCTAAAGGGAACCTTAACTGAGAGGGATATGGATGTTTCCTTTTAAACAACACCAGTTGCCTGGCAGCCCTGCTGATCTCTTCGGTTGCAATAGTGGCTGAATCACACACCTTAACCAAGCATGCAGCTAATCCTGTATGACTTCAGTCAGAGCACCTGATCTGCATGCTTGTTGAGGGGCTGTGGCTGAAAGTATTAGAGACACAGGATCAGCAGGAAAGTCAGGCAACTGGTATTATTTTAAAAGGGAAAATCCACATCCTTCTCAGTTTAGGTTCCCTTTATGCTAAGTACCCATGGGCAGATTACATTGGGGAACATCGCAAATGAATGATCGTTCCCCGATCTATCTTCCCACATCACTAACAATGGGATGCCAATGGTCGCATGGACGATAGCTCAAACCAAATGATTTTGAACGATCATTCCAAATGCGATCATCATGGCAGTCTTTCAAAACAAATCATTGTCGCGGTTCGTCGTGTTAGAGGTTTAACAACATTATTACATAAAGTGCAGTATAGTAAAGCAACCACAAGATGTCACTGTCTGTAAAATGAAGCAATGATCTCTATGGTATTGTGATTTCCTGTAATTACTCTGTGAATCCTCACTGCTCTAAGTAAGCTGCATTTCCTGATGGTGGTGTATGATAAATCTTTGCATGCTTTTCTTCAGTAAAGAGTACTAACTTGTTATACTGGGTGCCTATCTGTGTGTACAGAGCACTCTACTAAATCACTTCCTCCATCTTTAATTGTCATTTAACACATTTTTAAATAACGGTTACGCAATATCACGCAAAACAAACAATGCAGTCTTGCCGTGGGTATGGATGGTATGGATCTTTACTTTGGGTACACCGGCTTGTTTACCTGGCATTCTGTTGCCTACTGGTAGGGCTAGGTTCTTCTCCAGCAGTGGTGCTCGTAATAGACAAAAACTTTGTTTCGCAAATTTCGTGAAGTTTTTCGCATCGTAAAACTTCGCATTAAACTTTGCGTAGTATTTTACGAAATTACGGGTGTAACGTAATTACGGCTATGGTACTACGCTTGTAAACCAAATTGCATAATGTAATAACCTGTTACTTACCCCTGAAAATCCGCGTTAAACTTGCCAATGCGAATACTATACACTGTATATTAATGCGTATAATCTTGCTTATAATGCATATAAACATACACAATAAACAGCGCATGCGCGTCTATACAATACCATGTCCGCATGCGGAAATTTGTAAGCGTACATCAATCAAAATACGCGTCAAAAGATACTAAATGACTAATTTCGTAATGAACCGTAATTTCGTGAAATTACAAAGTTATGCGAAATTTGGATACATAATTACGGTTCACACGTAATTTATTACACATTCTCCCGTAAATTTCGCATTACGATTACGACACATGCGAAATTTCGGCCCACTACTGTTCTCCATGGGGAGTACATGCCTTCCCTGGGTTGTATTTAGTTAAGCAAAAATCAGGGGAAAAAGATATACTAAACTTGGTGCGTCTATGGTGCAGAGGCTTCTTATGGATGTTCTCCCCAATTATTGTGTCCTCCATATGTCCTCCTTGTCCCCCATGTGTCCTCAATGTGTCCTCTTCTGTCTCCCATGTCTCCTCTATCTCCCTTTGTTTTCCTCTGCTCCCCCTGTGTCCTCCTCTGATTTGGTAAGATGTGCTGCCATTGCTTTCATCTAATCAGGGGGAGCGGAGGATGACACAGGGGAAGTGATGGAGGACACAGGGACAATACAGGGAGTTCTCAATGCTGCGTCAGGCTGGTGGTTCATATCGGCGGGCATTCATAAGTTGGTGACTCCCTTTATTAGGAATATAAGAAACAGTGACTTTTTCTCCCCATTTTTGGGGAAGAAAAAGTGCGTCTTGTATTGTGAAAAATACGGTTCATACATTGTGTGAAACTCAAGAGGCGAGGATGAAACATAGAGGTCAAGATTGAAAACGGACCTCAGCTCAAAATGCACAGAAGGCCAATGGATGGACACGACGCCTCAAAAAAAACAAGATCGTTCCACATATCCCCAGACATGTGGGTGAGCCTCTCAGCTGGTGGCAAGACCAGTGTCATTGACGGATACATATTCCCTGATTTATACGACTGCCCAACTGACACGTTGTTATCTCGACACACTTGAAATTTAGCAACTTTACTAAACATACATAATAAAGATTAGTGCCAACATTCCTTGTGATCACCCTTTTGTTACAGCCGGCTGTGTCTCTGCTTTGATCCGCAGATCACCTCCATTATGACTGGTATTGATCGGCACAGCTAAAAGCACCACGGACGCTCCTCGGAGAGCTCAGCGCCGTCTCTCTGTCGCCCTGACCTGAATTTTTTCCAACCGAGTTCACCTGCGGGAAATTCAGCTGAAGTTCTTGTCTGGGCGACGATGATTACCAGGAGGACAAACCCAGTTATGTCGCACGGTGACACGGGACCATGGCAGACAAAGGAGACCCGGGCCCGCTCTGCTCGGCAACAGGAAGTATAATGAGCCAAGGAGGTGTCACGTTTAATTAGCCACACTGAAGATTTAGAGGCTCCCCTTCTCTCCAGACGACTCTCTGCATTTCCCAGCCCTGTAACCTACTTTCAAAAAACGCCTCTGGATGATTTAAGGCAGATCTAGGTGTAAGACGCTTGCTTTTTAGGAACAGGAGGATTTACTGCTCACCCAGATAGCACGTGTATAGAGCCATGGTGGGGAGTACAGTGCAGGCCATGAGGCCTTCATAAAACAGAAGTCATGCATCCAAACAAACAAGGTGTTTCATCCTCTTTCAAAGATGGTTGGGGTTAGGGGTATTCCCATTCCTTTAGGGCTTGTTCACACTGTTGGCGTTTTTTGTTTTTTTTTAAACGCAGGCAATGTTTAAAATTGCCCCCCAACCGCATGGACAATGGAAAGTCTATGAGAAGGTGCATATCAGCGTGGGTTGTGCGCTGTCCGTTCAGTAAAGCGGTGCGTGGACCATTTTTGAGGCAATTCCACCTCAGTGGAAAGTATAGGAGAAACGCAAAACGCTCACAAAATCGCTTTGTGCAGCGATTGCGTTTGCGTTTTTAATAATAAATATATTGTATTTATTCTTTTACGGGTCAAAGAGTTCACTTCCTGACTTGTGTCAGGGAGTGAATTACAAAACCGATCGGAAAAACGCTTAGAAAACCACAAAGCACAAAAACGATTCGCCCACCCAAGTGATGGGAATCGGAAAAAAAAATACGCTTGAAAAACCACCCAACGCGGATGGACACGCGAATGGAACACAATGTGTACAATACGGTACTGGGAAAAAACACAAAGACAACGGGAGCCCAAATTGTGCAGTATATCACAGGTAGATGGATAAATAACGTGGTTGAAAAGGGAACACTCACAAAGGTGGGTTGCACTCGGGGCAACCGGCCACTTCAAGCAGGTGGAGTGTCTTATAACTGACTCCACTCAGGTAAGCCAGTGATCCTGGAGGCGGTCGCTCTCTTGGTAAAGAACCTCATGCATTCTAAAACTATGATGTGGTGTGGATTCCACCTCAAGTATGGTGTATGGGACTCCCCTTACTGGAACGTGGGGGGGAGTAGGACACAGAAGGGAGTAAAGAGGCACCCAATGGAGTATAAAAAAGTTAAAAACACTAAAAACTCTAAAAACTAACTACTAAAAACTAAAAGGTTCATTGGTTAAAAGGTTAAAAACTAAACCTTTTAGTTTTTAGTGTTTTTAGCTTTTTTATACTTTATTGGGCGCCTCCTTACTTCCTACAATGTGAACAAGGCCTCACACCACATAGGCTAACTGCTTCCAAAACCACTTCCATCACCTTATTAGAACACCTTCCTCTGTTCTAATTCTCTGATTATTCCAATGCTTCCGAGTTCTGTGATTGGGCTAAAATGACTGAGTTACGGTATATTGGATTTCAATTTCTCAATTTCAATTTCTTAATTTCCAAATTCCGAAATCGAAAATGTGATTTCCGATAGGGAATGTGGAAATTTCTATTCTGCGGAATCCGAATGAGCACCTGGAAGCTGTCACCTTGAATCCACATCTGACTGGTATATAAAATGTATTAGCTGCAGTACATTTTTTCTGATTGCTTTATTGAGTTTTGTATCGGCTTTTGCTTCAAAAATTATAAAAATAACAGATTTGGTAAAATATATATAGAGGTACGTCTATATATATAGCTATTGGCTAGATCTATTTGCATCTGCAGACATCTTCCAGGTCTTCATCACCCTTCCTCAGAACCTCTCAGACGTCTTCAGCTCTTCTCTCCTGTCCATCATTTTCTCCGTGAATATCACATCTACATTCCACTTAGCACGGCGGATTCGCCAACCATCATCTCCATCCCGTCTGCCTCTCCGCTCCCTCTAATGCCCTCTTTAGTAACTGTTTTAAAAGTTCCATTTAAATGCAAATGATCTTCCTCCTCTCCACGATGCAAGCTGATAAAGAAAAATCACAAGGACAATATTATTTTCTGTCCCTGTAGAAGAGGATTATTGGAGGAGCGGACTTCTGTTCCACAGTCAATATTCTGCCGTCTTTTTCACATCTCCTACACTTCCAGGTTTTTGTGTCCTCAGGAGTCTTTATTAAAGAAGCCTCGGCACTAAAATCCAAGAAAAAATGTTTTCATGTCGGGGATGGAGAGATGGAGAGAGAACCACAAATGCTATTTCCTGATAGGTTATGTCGGTGAATTATCTTCATTCGATAGCGGTCACATAGAGGACAGGTCACACGTAGTTTTAGAACAAGGTTGAGAAGACAACTGACGTGCACTGACTGCAGCTGAGATGTTTATGCTCGTGAATAAAGAGGGGATGGGTTACACAGATATATATATAAATATAAATATATATATATATATATATATATATATATATATATATATATATATCAATTATTATAACTAGGGATGGCAGAACATGTTCACCGGCAAACGGTTCCCGGCAAACACGTACTACTCGCATGCTCATGAGTAGCTCTAATGATGCGGGCCATTCGTAGGGATGAAGTTCAATCACATAGTGAGTCTGGCTTTCTCGCTACCAAAGTCTCCTATAAGAAAGGCCCAGTGATACGCCAAGGGGTTGCTTTCCCACCGAACGAGCATGTGCAAAACTTGGGGGTGGTATGGCATTAAAATGTTGGCGGTAAGTGTGGGATGGGCATCTGCTGGGCGAATCATTTGCTCCCAGGATGCACAGCAAAGCCCAGCAGCCAATGAGAAGAGATCCCAACCATAGGCAGGGGGGGGAGAGAGAGGGGTTTTTCACTCCATCTTGCGTTCTCTGTGTGATAGCCGCTACAGAGACAGATGAGGGAACTATAGGCTTGAGGGAGAAATACCTTGTAGTTAGGTCTGTTTTACTAACATACAACTGTGATTTATAGGGTGTATTTTATGCAGAACAGGACTGGATTTACCATAAGGCACGTGCCTACAAACGCATGGGCGTAACAATAGGGCCTGCAGCCTCTGCTTCCATGGGGGGGCCCGGGTCCCCCCTGGGGCCCTCTCAGGCCCGTTTTGGGGGGCTGGAGGGGTCGCAGCATGAGGGGAAAGCCATGGTCACACTCGACGGGGAGGGGGGGCGGTCTCCCCCTCCCTCACCTCGGGCTCTCCCCTCTGCGCTCCCCTCCAGCTTAAATTTGTGTCTGGGCAGCGGCAGATACATACCTTCTGTGCGCTCCACCGCGGATACTCCTCCCTCTAGTGTCTGACGTCAGACGCTAGAAAGAGGATCATTCCCAGTGGAGCGCATGGAAGGTATGTATCTGCCGCTGCCCAGACACAAATTTAAGCTGGAGGGGAGCGCAGAGGAGAGAGCCCGAGGTGAGGGGGGGACCGCCCCCCCTCCCCGCTGAGTGTGGCCATGGCTTTCCCCTCATGCTATGACCCCTCCAGCACCCCAAAACGTCCCTGAGCAGGCCCCGTCGGAATCTCTGCAGGGGGGCCCAGTGGCTCCTAGTTGCGCCCCTGTACAGGCGTCTGATGATGGAAAGGTGGCTCCCCTCCACTCGTGCCTCCATCCCCCCTCCTTCCCTATGCAGAGTCCTGAGCAGAGCAAAAACGAGAAGTTACTCACCCAGCTCTCGGGATTACACTGATGAGATCTCCCTTCAGTCAGGGGAACCACTAGATACTTAACTCTGAGGATACCTCTGGCTAACTAATGCTAAGTAACACCTGTAGGCACCTGTGGCAATGGTACCTATGGGTACCTAGGCAAGGGAAGTAAGGGAGAGGTGACAGGTAGGACAGCCAACACACTTAAGGTGAGGTTCATTGGGGGTTTGTAGGTTTATGGAGGGCAAAGTCTAGAGTGCCAGGATATCTGTGCCTAAAGGCCGCAGTCATGTAAATCCCGGCCTGGTGCAGAACTATTATTTGTAAGATTTATTGTGTGCTGAAGTGGTTAAGTAGATGTGTGTGTAGTTACACTACTTACAAAAGCTTGTCAGCTATGTAAACTGTTTTGCCAACTACTGTGAAAACTGTCAGCTGTAGGATTTATTCAGTGCAGGACACATAGCAGGACAATATTTCAGGAGGACTGCAAACCTCATCACAATCACCAAGCAATGTAACATTACTGAGAGGGACTTGTGTCTCTCCTGGGATGACTCTTTCATCTGAGTATAAACATAGAAGATGATCGGACTGATTCCCATCTATCTACTTCTGGCTTGGATTCCCCTTCCACGACACAATCAGGCTGGCTTCCTGATGAGGGGTGGATGATGTCAACAAAAAATGTCTTTTGTCCGCCATCAGCTTTGCAATTAACGTGAGGAAAGTTGGCTCCTTGGCCTCGCCTGAGCTATTTTCATTGCTGTTGAGTAAGCGGATGGCCAACGTTGGCGAGATATGCTGGCCCTGGCTCCTTCACCCTCCGTTCCTCCTGATGACGGGACACTCGAGAAGAGGAGGAAAAGGCGATAATTGCGACACAAATTGAAACATCTGCTGATCTGTATTCTGCTGGACAGAAATACATTTGCTGAATCAACGCTATACATCCAGGTGCAAGGCCGGATCTGCTGATCACAGCATTGTCATACTGTAGTCTGTCGGGAAAGACTAATGTAATAACATCACTATTTGGTTGCAGTGTCGTGGTGGTTGACCAAAACTATCCCTTTCTAAGAGCAGATTGTGGATTAAAGTAAATCTATACTGTGAATATATGTCTCATTCAGTAAACTGAACTTGCTCTGAGGCAAGTGTAAAAAGAGTAGGATTAGGATCCAATTACTGGCCTGTTAATTCAAGAGGCCTTCTCCATGTTGGCGCCACCAGGAAGTGCCTGGGGTCTCCACCAAATGCCAGCTCAATGTTAGAGGATGTGTGGTGCTGACTGACGGCTCTGCCTAATTCCCACCGGCTGAGTATCCATAGCAGGGGTGCCCTTGCGTAGATCTACTGGTCATAACGGCCGAACATAGCAATTTCATGAAATTTACCACAAAAATTTGCAAAGTGATGGCAAGCAAACTTCTAAAACCTACAGGGCAAAGTCATGAAATAACAGTAACAGTAACAGAATATTGGTAATTTTAATGATTTTCTATTATATGCAATAGTAGAATACTGTATTAGTAATTTATCCAATGTTCTACTATCACCCACTGTGCCCTAACTCTCACCTGAATCCCCCGCTAACTATTCCTAACCCTAACCACCCCACAACTACTCCTAACCCTAACCACCCACCACCTACTTGTACCATTGACCAGCCCCTGAATGAACTGCAGAAATGCAATAGTCGGACCTTGAGAATAATGGATTGCTGTGCATCCTGTTATCAAATGACATATATGTGACCTCATTTTAATCATAATAATGAGTTGTAAAATACATTTATAAAATCATGATAAAAATTGGGAAAGTGTCAAAACTAGACTACATGAGTCAGTAGCTTACAAAACACCCACTGTTGAATAACCCTGGTAGATAGCTTTCCATATTGGTGACATATGTGGCCTTTTTCTGATGTCCTGGCTATCCTGGGGTTATTCAAACAAAGAATGGTGTTGTATCAATTAGTACAAAAAAAATTGCATTGTGGGTACGGACCTTAAGCCTATACTACACTTAGGCCCGTATGCAATTCACTTCTCCTAGGAGATAGTTTATTATCTTGTATTTAAAAATAACTTGTCAGCATTTTGCAATTGTAAAAAGTACCAAAAAGTAGTTGAAAAACTACTATCAAAATTATTTCGAGTATTTTTTTTTGCTTGTCGGTGATTCAAAATGCATTTCATGTACAAGTTGTGAAAATATCTCCCAGGAGAAAACTCAGGTGAAAAAGTGAATTGCATATGGGCCCTGGTCTCTGTTCCCACTTGAGCGGAGAACAGACATTTTAGCTCATTGTTAAATGGACAGTGAACGGCTCCTATTTCACACTTGTCATGCTGCAACCAATCCTTGGGAACCATTGCAATAAGCGGACAGTACTTCTGTCCAGTCTGTGATAATTCCAGGCAGGCCGATGTGTTCCCCGTATATATCCTACAGGGTAACACATCTGTCCTGGGCTACACCAGGTCCATCTGAGAAGACATTACTTTGTCCGCTCCCGCTGATCCGGCACAAGTGGGAACCGAGCCTTACAGCTCCTTGTGTCCTTTAGTCTTTCTTTCCTTCTCTTTAGGTACCTCCCTGCACTTACAGTAATTAGAGATCGCCTAGGAGGAATGTGTAGCAGTTTTTTTAAGGAACTTGGAGCTTCCATTTAATTTTATTAAGAGTTCTTACATGCCACCAGGTGTTTTTATGTCTTGTTGAACTCACTAACAGTGGCGTAGCTAAGGAGCTATGGACCCCAGTGCGAGTTTTACACTGGGCCCCCCAGAACTCTATACTTAACAGTGGACACGGCGTACCAAAACCTGCCAAAGACAACCACAGTGTCAAAGGTGCAAGATGGGAATGGGGAACAGCTTGTTAATGATTACCACTATTCAAAGTATCTATAGAAATGATTATTACTAGCACAGGACCAATAGAGAGCTAAAACTGTGGTTAAGGGAGGGCCCTATGGAGCCCCTCTAGCTTAAGGGTCCTAATGCGGCCAAGACCTCTGCAACCCCTATTTGCCATTGCTCACCGATGGTTTGAGTGAGGTTCTAACAGACATTTTTACAAAAGACAGACCTGAAAAGAGAACACATGTTCCACTCATATCTCAGCTGTAGAACTTCATGGAAAAGTCACACGTTATCATCCAGAGGTGGGGAGACTCACCGGCACTTGCTGTCTCATTCTCGCGTCCCTCATTGTTTGCCGTGAATAAGGAAAGGTCACAACAGGCAGACCTCGGCCAAAACATGGAAATGACTTGAACAATCAGCAGATTTGACCACTTAAAATGAATGGTTAGCACTCAGCCTCCTTCATCCTGACTCTTATATATTCCATACAAAAGCCAGGAAATATTTACTTCTTGCAAAGGTTATCAAAGCTCATAAAGCCATTATGTGGCTAATCCATTAGTATCTCCGCAGCTGGGCTCCCATGACATTTGTGTGTAGAATTCAGGATATTGTGAGCTTCCCGTCAAGAGTCCTTCACATGAGGAGCTTCATCCATGGACGAGTTAATCTTCCATATACCTTGCGGAGGAACAATGAGGATCAGGGCTGATAAATTGCATATTACGGTAACGCAGAACTATATATAATTTCCAGTATAGAACATTAATTGCTTAGATTTAACCTAATGCTTAACTAACTCTTATTAAGCTAACTCTTATGGCTGAAACCAAGTAAGTATTAAAGAGCCTAACTATTATTGTCAAACAAGAAAGTGCCAAAGCAGGTCTACTGCTTAACAAGAAAACTAAAGTCATCTGCTCCAATGAACCATCTGCAAATAGATGGAGAAAAAAGTAGAAGCTGTAACAGATTTCATCTTCGTGGGATCGAAAATCTTTACTGATGGTGACTGCAACCATGAGATTAAGGGACGCTTGTTGCTTGGAAGGAAATCTATGGAAATATTGGACACGATATTAAAGGGTACTGATGTCACTATAAATGGATTATAAATAAGGTCATGGGTAGAAAAAAAATCATGCCTCTGAACCGTGGGTGTGGAGAAAGCTACTGAGAGTTCCCTGGACTGCCAAAAGATCTAACCAGTCAATACTTAAAGAAAACCTGAACTGAAAATTAAAAGTCAAAATAAGCATACACAAGTCATACTTACCTTCCATGTAGTCTACTCCTCAGTGTCTTTCTCCTGTCCCGTGTCCTGTTTGTTCACTGTGATCAAGGGGATTTTCCGTCCTCCATTGTGAAAATGGCCATTACCCATAACAGCTTTCTGCTCAGCACACAGTTAAACTGTAACATCGCCCACTTGAGCCATAGGGAAACATGGACATTACCTGGTACATCAGGTTTCCTCTCAGCTATAACTGACAGCAACTGATATTTTACCGACAGCAACTGATAGATTTCAGATCTGACAAAATATTGTCAGAACTAGAAGGGATTATTGTCAGAAGAAAATGGTGAGCTTCTGAGAGGAACTGATGGCAAGGTAACTATGTAATGTTCATTTGAAGTTACCTCATGTGTTTATTTTAAATATTTTTACTCAGTACAGGTTCTCTTTAAAGAAATAAGGCGAAAGTGTTCACTAGAGGGGCTGATACTACTATTCAAACTTAAATACTTTGGACACATAATGAGTAGACTGGATTCTTTAGCGAAATCCTTGATGCTTGTTGAAAAAATGGAGGGCAAAAGAAGAAGAGGACAACAGAGGCTAAGTTGGATAGACAGCATGTGTGAAACTATGAACATGACTATTCAACAGCTGAAAGAAGCAGTGATTGACAGTCACAAAGCGTCAGAGTTGACTGAACAAATGAGGAGGAGGAGGGAACATCAGAACCAGAATCAGGTTTATTTGCCAGGTACAGGGGTTTAGTACATGGAATTATTTTTGGAACAGTCAAGCTCAGTAGTACAACAGACAGATATTAAGTAGTGGTACAAGGAACTGTGAGGGCACAAAAACAATGAGATACGGGGGGAGTGATTGGGATGGGTTAAGGAATTTAACAGCATGGGGGAAAAAAGGAGGTTCTGTGTCTAGTGGTTTTGGTGGGTAAGGACCTGTAGTGGTGGCCCGAGGGGAGAAGATCCAGATAAGGGTTACTGGGGTGAGAGGGGTCTTTTGCTATCCTGACAGCCCTGGAACACAGTCTGGAGGAGGAGAGAAGATCAAGTAGTGGGCTGATGATGATCCTCTCTGTGGCATTTATGACTCACTGTAGTTTATACCTGTCGCTAACATAGGCCCCAGTGGCGTAGCTAAGGAGCTGTGGGCCCCCGATGAAAGTTTTACAATGGGGCCCCCCAAGCACTCTATACATAACAATTGATAGGCACACCAAAACCTGCCAATGGCAACTACAGTGTCAGAGGTGTAAGAAGGGCATGGGGGACAGTTTGTTAATGACAACCACTATTCAAAGTATCTATAGAAGTGATTATTATGAGCACAGGACCAATAGAGAACTTATACTGTAGTTGAGGGAGGGCCCGAGGGACCCGATGCGGTCACAACCTCTGCAACCCCTATTGCTATGCCCCTGCCCCTTCGTACAATATGATGATGGAGGGGCATAGAATTGATTCATTGGTAGCAGAGTACAAACAGGTCATAAGTAGAGATGTCGGCGAACGGTTCCCAAACCGTTCGTTGGCGAACTCCTCACCTGTACTATGACCCGGAGTAGTATGCCTGCGCTGGCCCAGCGGTGCGTGTCCTAGATCGCGCTCCTGTTGCCGGGCACTTTCTGCGCATGTGCGTGACGTCATGAGTGACGTCACGCTCATGCACAGAGAGTGGCCGGCAACGGGCGCGATTAAAGATGCGCACTGCAGGCCCAGCACAGCCGTACTACTACGGGTCATTGCGACCCGGAAGTAGTAGCGGCTCCATAGAGGTTCGCCTGCGAACAGTTCGGGCCATCTCTAGTCATAAGGCCAAGCCACATTCCAAATTTCTTCAATTGACGCAGGAAGAACAGCCGTTGTTGGGCTTTCTTCTGGTTTTTGGTGGCATTTTCCTCTCACCTTAGGTGGAGATGGTGGTGCCCAGGAAGCAGGTGTATAGGACTCTGGCTACCTCTGCACCTCCGATAAGGATCAGGGGACGTGTAGGGGGGTGCTTTTCCTGAAGTCGACGATCAGTTCTGCGGTGTAAGTTGTGCTGGTTCATCGCTCTCTTCTACAAGGCCAAGGATGGCCATACCATGTGGAATGAGGAGGTGTGATGAGGAAAAATGAGAAGTTGTAATAAGGGAAATGAGGAGAAGTGATGAGGAGAATGGGGAGGTTTGATGAGGAGAATGAGAACGACCAGAAGACAGATAAGGAATATTCGATGTGGGAGAATTGACTTAAAATGGAGAGTGTAGACCAGACATTCAGCACAGCCAGATTCCCAGATTTTTCTACTCCTTGAGACTTACGATTTTTAGTAACAGTGTTTTGAAAAAAAAACAAAAAACTATTATTGAAATAACTGATCTTTCAAAACTTGAAAAAACAAAACAGAAGTATAAGAGTAGGTTTACCATGAACCTAGCCCTCTTCATCTATTCATGGATTCTTTATGGCTCTGCCACATGTTGAATCTACTTCTCCGATATGAGCCCGGCATTCTAATTCACTTTCTAGTTATTAAATCAGAGCATTGACACCTTTAACCGATGAACGTCCAAGAGTGTAGCCACTTGCCCTATTTGTGATGACATGGGCATTCGTCATCTCCATGTTACAGGAAGGTCACGGTGGCTTGAAATGGCTTTGCTGCCAGTCTCTGGTCTCCACCATATGATTTGTCTTGATAAGATATGAAGAGCCGGGTCGGAAAGGTGAATCCCTAGAGTATCTGTCCAGTCCATTACGGAAAAACGACCGTCCGAATGACAAGGTGATTTGTCCGCGGCATCAGTCCTGGGCCGCCCATCGTTCCATGAATAGAATCAGCTATTACTAAATGGTCTTATTGAAAGCCACCCTTTGCTAAATGTGGAGGGAGGAGGGAGGACTAATTAAAGCCATATTTTCAGAGCCATTTGTCTTATCGGTGTAATCTTCTTGCTCTTTGCAATTTTGCCCTCCGGAAAATCAGTGAATTAAGTATATGAGAATGAGAGGGAGAGAGATTTATCACCATGGCTCAGGCGGGCTCTCTGCCATAGATCAGGCAGGACCAGGAGGGTTGATGATATCAATCGAGCATTTTTCTCCTTCGTTAATGCAGTCTGATGATCGCGCTACGAGTAACTCGCTCTCCGGCAATATCTGGCGAGAGGGAAGGCCATTTGTTTTCATCCTGAAGTGGTCGAGATTCTTTTTTTTTTCATATTTTATGTGCGGTTCTATCTAGTCTTCCTCCAGCCTCTCCTTTCTTCATCGGAGACTTATGTGGGTTATTTCTAAAAGTTCCAGGAGATTGAAGTAATATTTGTAAGAGCAGGGCTGGTTCTAGACTTTTTGATGCCTGAGGCAAACTTGTGAGGATGCGCCCACCGACTTGGAATGATCGCACAGCACCCGACAATTTACTCTGCTTCATTTAATGTTCTCACATGACATGCTGCAGCTCAAAACAATAGCAGCACACTGGCTGGTTGTGAGTCTGAGACTCAGCCACTCCATTCCTCCTTAGTCAGGACAGCAGTGCCACCTCCTCCCTTCTGCTGTGCAAGTCAAATGAAACACTGCTGCTTTCCTGCCTCCCCCCTCCTTACTCACTGTCAGACTCCTCACATAGCACAACAAGCTGCTTTTTTTCCCAATGATGACCTCTTCCACCACGCTCTCCTCTCGCTTCTCCTTCTACTCTGACTGCATGTGGTTAGTGTAAACACAGTGCAAACATGCTGCCCCTATAATCTCTGCCGCCTGATGCAAATGTTTCACCTTGCTTCATGAGAGAACCGGCCCTGCGTAAGAGCCAGGCCAAGTGGTGTAGAATGTCCTACCCAGTTTACATACTACCATACAAGCGTTTGGTTCCTGACTTCTTACTTTCGTTCACGCTGCTACTGATACACTACATCTTACTTGCTGATTTGCACTTCTTAAAGGGAATGTCCAGGCATATTTAAAAAATGACATTTACTTACCTTGGGGTTTCCCTAGCGCCTTGCAGCCGAGATGTCCCTCGCAGCCGCTCTGCTCCCAGCCGCTGGCGCCAGGTCCCTGCCGATGCAGAGGCCGACCTCGCAAGGTCGTCCTTTACTGCGCCTGCGTGAGCGCCGCTGTCAATCACTCGCACGTGGTGTGGAGTGTACTGCTCAGGTGCAGCAGTTCTGGAGGAAGCCCCAGGTAAGTAAATGTCATTTTTTTTAATATGCCTGGATATTCCCTTTAAAAAGGACAATGGAAATGAGAAGCATATAGTGCATATTGGCATGTAGCCCCACCCTCCCAGTAATGCTTAGCCTAGGCTGTTTAGCTATGTGGAATTCTTATTAACCATTTCAGCCCGCGGGGATTTTTCACCTTATGCATCAGAGCAATGTTCACCTCCTATTCATTCGCCAATAACTTTATCACTAATTATCACAATGAATTGATCTATATCTTGTTTTTTCCGCCACCAGTTAGGCTTTCTTTGGGTGGTACATTTTGCTAAAAAACATTTTTTTATAAATGCGTTTTAACATGAATATTAAGGAAATAATGAAAAAAAATGATTATTTCTCTGTTTTCAGCCGTTATAGCTTTAAAACAATACATGCTACCATAATTAAAACCTATGTATTGTATTTGCCCGTTTGTCTCAGTTATGACACCATTTAAATTTTGTCCCTATCACAATGTATGGCGCCAATATTTTATTTGGAAATAAAGGTGCATTTTCTCAGATTTGCGTCCATCACTATTTACAAGCTTATAATTGAAAAAATGTTCGAAATATACTCTCTTCACATGCATATATAAAAGTTCAGACCCTTGGGTAACTATTTATGTTTTGTTTTTGTTTTGTTTTTTTATTTGTAATTTTTTTTTATTTTTTCATTAAAAATTTTTATTTGGGTAATTTTTGGTGTGGGAGGTAAACAGTTAATTTTAAATAATATAATATAGGTTTATTTCATGAAAAAGTGGATGTAGATGTAGTATTACTATTTGGCCACAAGATGGCCACTGTGAGCATTTTCTCTTTTTTTGTCCTGGAAGCAAGATCTCGCTTCCAGGATGTACTAGGAAGACAGGGTTTTTTTTTTTGTCAGAAAGATGGCGGTCTCTGAAAAGAAACCGTCGGTCTTTCTAGCGGGCACTTAGATCGATGAATGGGAATTATATTCCCATTCATTGATCGCTGGGGTAACGAGGGGTACCACGCGCACCCGCACAGTAGCAGCTGCCTGGACGTGAGCTTCACGTCCAGGCGGCAGAAATGGTTAAAGGGCAAGTGAAGTGAGAAGACTGTGGAGGATACCATATTTATTTCATTTTAAAGAATACCAGTTGCCTGGCAGCCCTGCTGGCCTATTAGGCTGCAGTAGTGTCTGAATCACACCAGAAACAAGGAAATAAGCATTGCAGCCTTCATAGTCCTCTCGTTACAGTTGTCCTTTAAAAAGGCACTGCAGTGACATGTAGTAGAATGCAATAAATTCTTCACTTTTATGGTAATTATCCTGGTTTCAGTATCAGAAACCATTCCTATATCTAAATATTGGAGAATATCGATATGTATCACCTCCCTTCTAGTGATGTCTAGCCTAGGCTGCTTAGCTATGCCCCCTCCTCCAAAATCATTCTGGGAGACCCAAGTGTTATTTCTTTTGGCTTTAGAACTCTCAGCAAACAAACATTCTGCAGAGATGACCTGACAGGACTAAAGATGCCTCCACCTGTGATACATTTCAGAATGTAAATCTGGTGAAGAAAGATTTACAATGGGCAAACACTGACTAAATAATTTATAAATGAATATTGTACAAAAAAATAAATAATAATTATTTATTGAATGATATTCAGTAAAGTTCCACTTTAAAGGCGGACCTGAACTCAGAAGTTCCTCTCTCCTCTATAAGATCAGCAACAACATAAAAACTTTCAAAGAAAAACATTTCTTTGTTACAGCTGATACAAATCCTGCAATAAATCTGCTGTGAGCTAACTTCCTGCTTTCATAGAAGCAGACATATTGTTAACATCCTGTGTTTACAAATTAGCTGCTCTGCTGGGGAAGAGAAGATTTCTGAGCTGACACAGCTGAGAGATCAAATTACAGTAGTGGTTAGTCACAGATGAGGGGGAATTAGAGAGGCTAAACTCTCTAATTACATACAGAGTGCATTGCGCTATGTCTTCCTTCTGTTCTGTAAGAGTTCAGGACCTCCTTAAAGTGGATCGAAGATAAACTTTTACTCTTTGCATACTTATTTTCCTTTCATATAGTTTAAAGGGCATTCCTCAAGCCAAATACTTTTTTTGTTTTGTTTTAATACTCTAATTCCCTATAAACTAAACAAGCCACGCCCACAGCTTTTCACAGTAGCAAGGGCTTATGGGAGCTCAGTCTGGGCAGGAGGAGGAGGTTACTAGCCATTGATTTCAGAGGCAGAGGGGAGGAGGGAGGAGGAAAGGGGACTGAATTTACACACAGGCAAGCTGATAGCATCTCCAGCCCTCAGCCTGTGACAATGTGACAAACAGAACATGGCTACCCTCATTGTATCACAGGAATAAATAATCATAAACTGTTGAAGCTGTATGCAGCCAGATTTGCTGTGTAAACTATGTAAACTTTAGCTAAGATATATAGACAAGTTACTAGTTATAGTTAGTTTTTCATCTCGGATCCGCTTTAAGTTGATGCTGTCAGTTGATTTCAGCAGGACTGCAGTAACCTGTGCATTAATCACTACTGGTTACTGCACCTTACTGATCCACCAAATGTTAATTCCTGGCTATAGCAAATCAAGCACTGTTCTTGCCACTGGCTCAGTTACTGCAGAGCAGACACTTCCCAGAGCAGGGGGGGGGGGGGGGGGGGGTCTGGGGGGGGGGCTAGGTTAAAATTCTGCTGGAGAAGCCTAGTAAAGACCAAGCTGGCAGCCATGCCCCTTAAGTCTCCTTAGCTGTTGCTCCCCACGGCTCCTGTGGAGTCTTCGGCAGAGTAGTGACTCACCTGTCCTGGCGGGGGCGCTCCTCTGTCACTCCATGGCTCTGTGCGCTCCACGTCTCCATCCACCGCTGGCTGCATCTTCTCTGTGATCTGCGGCATGGTATTATGTAATGACATGCCCAATTTCAAGGAGGAGGGTGCCCCTGCAAGGATGAAGACAGGAGCACGCAGGGTCAAGGATCATTTGAGGAGCGCGCCCGTGGGACAGGTGAGTCGCTACTCTGCTGAAGCCCCGAGGAGCCTGGGGGGGAGGGGGGGTAGCTGGCTCGAGGCATTAGGTGGGAATTGGGCAGCAACAACGCAACCCTAACACCGCTTTAAGGAATGGTGGTCAGTGCCAGCGGGTTAATTTTTCCCAGGAGCCCCATTGCATGTGTGTTTGGTGCCGGTGGGGGGTTTGGGAAGGAGGTGGATTGCTGAAGCACTTAAAAACAAAATACAGTAGTCTTTTATGGGTTGGCATTTAGCGCTGCTTGATGGTGAAGCTATAGAGCTGTGGTCTTCCATTACTGTATGTGTAGCAATTGCATTAACAGACTACTATAGCCAGCCTTCCAGGGACAACCCCAGAGCCGGATCATCCACAAGGCAAACCTAAGTAGTTGCCTAGGGCCTGGAGAGAGTCTAGGGGCTTGGTGGATGCTAGCCCCCACCAAATCTTACTAGCAAAGTCAGGTGACCATCAGTGCTTGGCAAAAACTGCGATCTTGGGCAGGGATGGTCTTAGTCAGCCAACTTCGCTACGCTGGAACTACGCATAGTTTTACGCAATTACAAACTATGGCTTCGAAATCAAATATTTGCTTCGTATGCATTTCATAGACTTAAAATACGCAATTACGCGTAGTGCGAAGCGTAGTGCGTATGCGGATGCTTATGCCTGTATGCAGAAATTTTTACACATTCATTTCCGGGAAACCTTCTATGCGTATATTTCCCTTTCCAATGCATTAAATTTGTAAGCATACAATCGCACGCGGAAAATACGCATAATATGCATACTACGCATAATGGGCGTAAGTTACGCGTAGCGGTACTTTGCTTTGCATAAATTCGTAAGCGTAGTTTTAAAACTTCACTTACGAACTACGATGCGTAAATTCGCACTGGCGTATCTTCTGCTCATCCCTGATCTTCGGTCCTATTTCATCTGAATCATTCAACCACTGTGTAAGAGTTGTAAACAGAAGTATAGGAATGGTTTATGATTACCACTATTTAATGCATTTTTAGAGGTGATTATTACATCTCCAACAAAGAGCTAATACAGTGACTGTAGGAGGGCCCATGTGGGTCTCTCTTGTCCCGGGGCCCTGGTGCAATCAAAACCTCGACATCCCCTATGACTTCTCCATTGGCCTTGCACCTTCTTGTATTAAGCTACATTTCTGACCTTTTAACAGTAATGTGTGAATAAATATCAAGAGGAAGCAAGTCAAACCAAGATGGATGCCTTAATAGTCCAATTCTCTGATTACTAAAAAAAAGAAAAAAAATATTTTTCAATTTGACTTACAAACAACTTAAAGAGAATCTGTACTCTGATATTCTTACAATAACAAGCATACCATTCTATTCATTATGTTCTCCTGGGCCCCTATGTGCGGTTGCTGCCATTCCCTGCTGCAATCCTGGCTTGTAATTGCCAGTTTTAGGCAGTGTTTATAAACAAAAGACATGGCTGCTAAAAGCTTGTGATAGGCTGAGAGGAGCTCAATGTGTGACTCACACAGAGCCTTCAGGGGGCCTGGAGAGGGTGTGTATCGCTTCTATCCTATCACAGCAGAGCAGCAGATTCCTGCCTGAGTGCCTGAGCCCGACAAAGCCATCAGAGGAAAGAAGATTAGATTATATAACAGAGATAATACAGCCACTGTGCAACTAGAAAAGGCTGCAGTAAGACCGACCACATTATAACAGGTATAGGAACTTATAGGATAAAAGAAATAAGGCTGAACGTTTTGTTACAGAGTCTCTTTAAAGAAACTGTATTGAAAATAACATTATGAAAAAAAAAATATGCTTTTTTACAATATTAATTTGTAGATTATTTAGTCAGTGTTTGCCCATTGTAAAATCCTTCCTCTCCCTGATTTACATTTTGAAATGTATCACTGGTGGTGACATCTTTAGTTCTGCCAGGTGATCTGTACGGAATGTTCGTTACTGAGAGTTCTATGCACAGAGGGAGATATTGCTTGCTTGGCAGTTACTTCCCACAAGCCGTTATTTCACACAATGCAGCGAGGTTCACAGACAGTAAACAGTCAGGACCATGGTCATCACATCATACTGTGGGAGGGGTTTCACCACAATATCAGCCATACAGAGCCCCCTGATGATCTATTCGAGAAAAGGTAGAGATTTGTCTATGGGAGGCCTGGCGCACACCAAAAACCGCTAGCAGATCCGCAAAATGCTAGCAGATTTTGAAAAGCTTTTTCTTCTTTTTCTGCAGCGTTTCAGCTAACACTTTGCGGTTTTGTGAAGCGTTTTTGGTATAGTAGATTTCAGATATTGTTACAGTAAAGCTGTTACTGAACAGCTACTGTAACAAAAAACGCCTGGCAAACCGCTCTGAAGTGCCGTTTTTCAGAGCGGTTTGCGGTTTTCCTATACTTAACATTGAGGCAGAAACGCATCCGCAATCCAAAATCTGCAGCAGCCCGGGAGTATGCGTTTCTGCAAAAGCCTCCCGCTCTGGTGTGTACCAGCCCATTGAAATACATTACCCTAGCGGATCCGCACCCGCAAGCGGATCGCAAACCGCAGCAGAACCGCTCTGGTGTGCACTAGGCCGGATAGGGGGTTGTGATGAAGATCAATTATGGGTTAAGTTCCTCTTTAACCTGTGGGACAGCCATTACACACAATGCAAGTAAACCAAAGAGTGTGTTCCCCCTTCATATCCCTACAGTTCAGCGTCTGATGCCTGAATATCGCCATAACTCAGCCCGTGCCATCAGTTTGATATATTGGGTAAGGCGGAGATCTTCTTTTAGGCAGAAAAGATATTTATTGATAATTTGGAGCATTTTATCACCTTATAAGTTCAGCGCCAAAGTACTACAAACTACTGTAAAGACAGCAAGGCCACATAGGGCCTAATTTATCTGAATTCTTCCATTCGTTTCTGACTGTTAGAAGCTTGGGATCCTCAGAGAAGAGAATCCTCAGATCAGAGAATAATATGATTTTTTTTAATAATCCCAGCACATCCTATTATTACTATTATTACTATTCAGGGGGAAAAAAATCAAGAATACCTCTTGTGCTGAGTAAGAATCCAAAATGCAGAAACCCCCTCCAACGGGAACAATTTGTACAGATGAGAATTGAGAAAAAGAAATATACAGTAAATAATACTATATGTAGTGGCTGGATAGTGTACTGGCGTACATGCGAAGAGGGCGTCGGGGAAAAAAGGGCGCCTGGTGTAAACGTTAATCTGCAATATCATTTATAAAACAATTATATTTTAATATTTCGTTTACAATAATGTTTTACAAATTCAAATCATCAAATAATGTCTATGAAATGTTGTATTGCAAAAACGCTATTCTCTGTAATTATAGACGGAAACTTACAATAACGTTTGTATATTCACAATGATGATTATAATTATTATGATTTAAAACGATGTTTAACCTCCCTGGCGGTAAGCCCGAGCTGAGCTCGGGCTATGCCGCGCAGGAGGATTTCTGAGGGTCTGTTGGGGCGATTCGCCCCATTCAAAGTGCAGCACTTTGCTAGCCGCGCGCACAGCTCGATCGCCCCCTTCCCCGCCAGAGCCCTGCGCTGCCCGGACCAATGAGTTCCGGGCAGCGCTATGGGCTGGATCAAGTGCGCCTGACATCAGGACGTCGGCTGACGTCCATGACGTCATGCCGATCGTCGCCGACAGGAGAAGCCAAACAGGGGAATGCGTTATATACGCGCTCCCCTGTTTGCTATTGATGCCGGCGACGATCGCACTAGGAGGGCCACATGTGCCCTCTAGTGGTGTTTCATGTAGCTACCACTCTGGTAGCTTTACAGGAAACAAAAAATAAATAAATAAATTAACCGCCAGGGAGGTTAACCCATTCAGGTTCCGTCGTTTTCACGTGAGAAATGCTTACCTCCCATTCATTAGCCTATAACTTTATCACTACTTATCACAATGAACTGATCTATATCTTGTTTTTTCCGCCACCAATTAGGCTTTCTTTGGGGGGGTACATTTTGCTAAGAGCCACTTTACTGTAAATGCATTTTAACAGGAAGAATAAGAAAAAAATGGAAAAATTCATTATTTTTCAGTTTTCAGCCATTATAGTTTTAAAATAATACATGCCTCCATAATTAAAACTCACGTATTGTATTTGCCCATATGTCCCGGTTATTACACCGTTAAAATTATGTCCCTATCACAATGTATGGCGACAATATTTTATTTGGAAATAAAGGTGCATTTTTTCCATTTTGCATCTATCACTATTAACAAGTTTAAAATAAAAAAAAATAGAAATATTTCATCTTTACATTGATATTTAAAAAGTTTAGACCCTTAGGTAAATATTTACATTTTTTTTTTAATTGTAATGTTTTTTTTTTTTTTTTATAGTTAACATTTTATTTGGGTAGTTTTGGGAGGGTGGGAGGTAAACAATAGATTTATAATGTAAATGTGTGTTCATTTTAATTTATTTTTATTTTCAGTTGTAGTATTACTTTTTGGCCACAAGATGGCGGCCATGAGTTTGTTTACATGACGTCACTCTAAGCGTAACACACGCTTAGAGTGACTCATCGGGGAGGGAACGGCCAGAAAAGGCGCAGCTTCCGAGAGAAGCTGTCGCTTTTTCAGCGGGGGAGAGGAATCAGTGATCGGGCACCATAGGCTATAGCCCGATACATTGATTCCCTGGCTACCGAATCCGCGGCCGGAACTGCGCGTGCACGCGTGCGATCGGCCGCGGGAGCGCGCGGCAGCGCGCATGGTTCCTGGACGTAGTTTCTACGTCCAGGAACCAAAATAGGTTAAGTACTGTTTGTTAATTATTTTTTTTATTATTATTATTATTTTTTTTTATGATTTAACCAGATCAGGATTCAAAAACATATCTTTACATTTTATACTACTATAAAGTTTCTAAACGATATTTTGTAACAATTTTGACTATAAAATTGATAAACCTTTAAAAAGCCATTTAGTACAGATTAAAACTTAATTCACATATTTCAAAAAATGAAATTATAAAAAATATAAGTACGTTCGTATTAACTGTAGCAAAACATTCGTAAATATTACTAACATTTTACTAGAACTAAACCTAACCCTACTCTCAAACAGAACCCTGTAACTATAACACAGTAGTGAAACTGCACTAAATAAACTCACAGACTAGCAGTACAAATTACAATACATCCCTAGTAGTAGTGTAGTAGTCGATAACTAACTCGTGTGACAGACAGTGACAATAAAAGTCTGTCACACATGGATGCAATCAATAGGGTCAGGCAGATGACAGGCAGTCACAGATCACAACAGATGCTGGCCTGTAAAGTAACTAACACAGTACTGAAACTAATAAACTCACAGACTAACAGTACAAATTAACTAAACTAGTGGTACACAACAACTAACTATAATCCCTAACCTACCTAAGCTAGTAGGCTAAGGCTACCTAGGCTAGCAGGCCCTGCGCCACAGAGACTGTGCATTCAGTTGCTGCTAAATTATTTTATGTGGATGTATGTGTGTCTTTTGGAGGGAGGAAGTAAGTCTGCTCCAAGAAGTTTAACACCACTTTTTCCTACAGCAAAGCATTCACTGTGTGGCAGTATAGTGGTAAGCATAGCTGCCTTCCAAGCAGTTGACCTGTGTTCAATTCCTGGCCAATGTATGTGAGCTTGCTTTTGACATCCTACAAATCCCTGGAAGACAAGATCCATGAACAGGGAGGAGGAGGTGTTTTTCACCTTCCAAAACGTTTTGGAAGCATTTTAAAGGGCACATCCGGTTTTTCTATCCAGATATCCGAATAGGTTGGATATCCGCAGATAATGAGCCCGGATATCTGCGTTCCTGCGGATATCGAAAAGGTCGGATTTGGATATCCGAACCGGACATCTGGATATCCGGATCCGGATCAATTCGGATTTTAAAAAGTACTATCCGAGCACCCCTGTTTGCTATTTGCTACCATTCAAAAATGTCCCCTCATCATAGGGGACCCCATCAAACTTTTACGTGGGGGGGGGGGGGGGGAGCTTGATCTGTAGTTTAGTCACTTCACCCCAGAGCGTTTACCGTAACGGACAAGAGCAATTTTCACCTTTCAGTGCTCATCCCTTTCATTTGCCAATAGCTTAATCACTGCTAATCACAATGAAATGATCTATATCTTGGTTTTTTCACCACCAATTAGGCTTTTTGGAGTTGATATTTGTTTTCAGTAATTACTTTATTTTCTATGTATTTTTACAGGGACAAACAAGGAAAAAATGAAAAAAAATACACTATATCTCAAATTTCACCCCCTATGGTTTTAATATAAACACTGCTACTGCACATCAAACCCACACATTTTATCTGCCTATTTGTCCTGGTTATCACAACATTTTAATTATGTCCCTAGTAAAGTATGGTGACAATATAGTATTTGGAAATAAAGGTGTATTTTTTCTTTGGTGTTTTTGTTTTTTTCCCTATTTTCATGTGCATGTGCACGGTGGCAGCACTGTCTGACTTATAAAAACATCCTGGAGCCTTTAAGAGTCTCTAGCAGGACGTTTTTATACGTAAGCTTGCCATTAAGTGGTTAAGTATGATCGGAAATGCCGTTTTCCTATTCCGCTTAAAGTGAACCTCCGGACTAAAAATCTACTCAGCAGACCTGAAAAGGCTTGGTGTTTCTTTAACAGTTTCACAGCATCAGAACTTTGTTTTTCTTACCAAAGCCTAATTTTTAGCTGCATTTTTAGCTAAGCTCCACCCATCAAAGAAAACTGCCCAGGCTTTTTTTCCCTGATCCTGTGCAAAGCATGATGGGATTTCCTATGTTGTTATTCACGTTGCCTAGCAACTGGGAGGGGTGATCAGCACACAGGACAGTTGGAACTGTGTCTCATGCTCCCTGTCACCTCCTTTCAACCAAAAAGTTGGCTGCCTTCATGAAATCAAACATTTGCCTGTTCATTTAAAACAGGGTGGGTAAGAGATTATATTACCTATCTATTTTAATTACCATAACTAATGTAACTTAATTACAGTATGTTTGTTTAGGTTGGAGTTCCTCTTTAAATTCCAATTTCTGCCACTGCTGATTACCAATTCCACAGATTTCTGATTTTCATTTTCTGATTCCAATGATCCTTTTTTTTGTGGTCATGTTTTTGCATTCTATTATTAGCTAAATACTTCCAAGTTGACTGCATTCTCTGATTGGTCCAAAGCTTTCAAGTTCTACGACTGGGCTATCATTACCGAGTTGTGGTAATGTACTAGTTCTGCAGAAATCCTATTTCTGTTTTCCGAGGAGTCTTCTTTAGGTCATTTTTTGCATTCCCTGATAGGCTAAATACTTCCGAGCTGTCTCTGCGTTCCCTGATTGGTCCAATGCTTCTAAGTTCTATGACGGGGCTAAAATTACAGTTGTGTGGTAATGCAGTATGTTTGCAGAAATCTGATTTCCATTCAGAAATGCGAAATTCCGAGCGGAAATGCGGAAATTTCATTTCTGCGGAATCAGTCTTAATCTCTTCTTCAAGATTGAGCTTGGGCAGTAACCTCAATACAACTTGATCATCAATGACTTCATCTACAATCTTACTTATAGTGGACCTGAACTCTGAGCTCCTCTCTGCTGTAAAAGATACACAACAGCATCATGACCTTCAAACAGGGATGAGCAGAAACTACGCCAGTGCGAATTTACGCATCGTAGTTTGCATCTACGCATCATAGTTCATAGGTGAAGTTTCAAAACTACGCTTACGAATTTACGCGTAGCGAAGTACCGCTACGCATAGCTTACGCCCACAATGCGTAGTTAACAAGTGTATTGCGTAGTGAACTACGGATGCGTTACATGCATCTAATTTTCCGTGTGCGATTATATACTTACAAATTTACGCATTGGAAAGGGGAATGTACGCATAAAAGAGTTCCCGGTATAAGCAACTAAAGAGGAATTAATGCGTAAAATTTTCTGCTTACCGGCATAAGCATCTGCATACACTACGCTTCGCACTAGGCGTAATTGCATATTTTAACATGTTATCTACGAAATGCATACGAAACGTATATTTGATTTCAAAGCCGTAGTTTGGCAAAGTGTAATTGCGTAAAACTACGCGTAGTTCCAGCGTAGCAAAGTTGGCTGACTACGACCATCCCTGCCTTCAAACAAAAAACATTTCTTTGTTACAGCTGATACAAATCCTAAAATAAATCTGCAATGCTTCTATTTCCTGATTCATGGAAGCAGACATATTGTTAATCTCCTGTGCTTTCAAATGGCCTTATCTGCCATCTCTGCCATAGGCAGTCATGTGACACAGGAGAGATCAGATTACAACTTGTGATTAGACACAAATGAGGGGGGGATTAAACAGGCTAAACTCTCTAAATACATACAGGGTGCAATTCTCTATGTATTTCTTCAGTGCTGTGCAAAAGTTCAGGTCCACATTATAGGCTTTGCATCTCTGGCCAACAATTACCGAGCGCTAAATGATGTGCAGTATTCAGCTGAAAACATGATGAAAAAAGTACCTGATCCGTGATGAAAAGGATTATATTTAAATTACTCACGTCCTGTAAACAAATAATAGGCAGATATGTGGCGTATCTCAGTCCAAACTTACTGCGCAATATCTGCGCGCGTTTTGGAACAAACTGTTTCCACCCAATGCATCAGCCGGAAATGATGTCAAACGTCTTGCGCTCCACTATGCGATCCAGGTTCTGTCGGCCAAGATATCCTGGATACGGGGACAAGCGAAAGTCAAACCAATAGTGCAGACTGCGCCTATAGTTGAAAGACTGCACATACACATATGCACTTACTTCAAAGCTTCTTGGTTAAATAGCGTATAACAATGCAAAATTCCCAAAAAATTTTGGGGGAATTTTGTATTGTTATACGCTGAGAACTTTAAGCAGCTTGTCTTATTATTGTGCCGCCTTTGCACAATTCCTTTTAGTTCTCTCTGTGTTAAATAGTCAACTACGTCCTGACAATATTGGGGGTTGAAGGCACGTGCCTTCTTCTGAACACTGTACTGTGCCTACTGCACGAAATCACGACAGCACGACCTCGAACAGACCTGCCGGGTGGCCTGCCTCTGGCTCTGCCTCTGCCTGTTGGTTTGTCCATATTGGGGCGGATGAAATGAAAGGTATGCACTGACTTGACTAATACAATGTACAGTCACACAGATGCAGTGGAAGGTATACACTGACTGCTGGTATAACAATGTGCAGTCAAACAGGTGCAGTGAAAGGTATGCAGTGACTGCTGGTATAACAATGTGCAGTCAAATAGGTGCAGTGAAAGGTATGCAGTGACTGCTGATATAACAATGTGCAGTCACACAGGTGCAGTGAAAAGGTTTCAGTGACTTCTGGTATAACAATGTGCAGTCACACAGGTGCAGTGAAAGGTATGCAGTGACTGCTGGTATAACAATGTGCAGTCACACAGGTGCAGTGAAAGGTATGCAGTGACTGGTATATAAAACAGCGTGCGGTCACACAGATGCAGTGAAAGGTATGCAGTGACTGGTATATAAAATAGCATGCAGTCACACAGATGCAGTGACGGGTATGCAGTGACTGGTATATAAAACAGCATGCGGTCACAGAGGTGCAGTGAAAAGGTATACACGGACTGGTATATAAAACAGCGTGTGGTCACACAGGTGCAGTGAAAGGTATGCAGTGACTGGTATTATAATACAATGTGCAGCAGTCACACTAGGCACTGAATGTACTGGGCCTGGCACAGTATAGCAATGAGCAAGGGCCAGCTGCGACAGACAGGGCTGTGTATGCAGTGTCAGTGGGCCACACCAAAAATAAACAAAAACACATCACAAGAACATTAGCTCTCAAAAGAGCTGTTTTGGGGTGCTTTTCCAGCAACAAATATTAGAAAGGCGCAAGCTAATAAACCTCCTAACTATCGCTTTCCCTATCTCTCCAATGTCTCTCCCTCCTCTCACTAATACAGCAGCACACAGAGTGAGAACATGGCTGACGCTGCTGCCTTATATGAGGGGGGGGGGGGGGGGGCGGGACTCCAGGAGGGAGTGCAGCCTGATTAGCTGCCATGTGTTTGCTGCCTGTGCTGTAGATGGTCAAAATTTAGTCCAATGATGTAGTATAGGGAGCGGGTCGAACTCACATAACGTTCGCGTTTCGACGTGAACGCGAACCAGCGTTGTTCGCGCGATCCGTTCGGGCCATCTCTACCCACCAACAGAGCTCTCTGTTGGTGGGGTGTGATCGACCTCTAGTGTTTGTTTTTTTTTTGTAAATATTTTTTGTTTATTTTTTAAATAAATGTCAATATTATTATTTTTTCCCTCCCTCCCCGCAGCCAGCCAATCATGGCGATCAGCTATCATAGGCCAGCCTGGGGCCCCGGGAACTCTCACTGCCCGGGGCCCCAGAACCAGCATCTAACACCATATGTGAGCGCAGCCAAAACCTTGGAGCTGCCACCTCCAAGGCCTGTCTCCTACTGCTCTAAAACTTACCAAACACACAATTGGTAACTTCTCATTGGCTTATAAGCAGCCTGCAGGCTTTATAAAGCAGCAGAGAACTGTTTGGGAGTGAGTTTCTCCAATTGTGTGTTTGGTAAGTTTTAGAGCAGTAGGAGACAGGCCTTGGGGGTGGCAGCTCCAAGGGTTTGGCTGCGCTCACATATGGTGTTAGATGCTGGTTCTGGGGCCCCGGGCAGTGAGAGTTCCCGGGGCCCCAGGCTGGCTCATGCACCATTGTTTTTAATTTTATTGTAGTATCCCATGCAGTTTAGTTAGGAGGGGGGCAGATGAGAGGGAATATCCTGCACGCTGGTGCCCCCTGCTGGTCATATGGCCATTGTCTATATGCAACTGAAGCCCTCTCCTACTAATTGGCTGACTTGCTCAGCTTTTGCTTGATTATTATCACTGCAGGCTAGGTGTATTATGTGTGCACTTCTCATTGGCTTATAAGCAGCCTGCAGGCTTTATAAAGCAGCAGAGAACTGTTTGGGAGTGAGGTTCTCCAATTGTGTGTTTGGTAAGTTTTAGAGCAGTAGGAGACAGGCCTTGGAGGTGGCAGCTCCAAGGTTTTGGCTGCGCTCACATATGGTGTTAGATGCTGGTTCTGGGGGCCTGGGCAGTGAGAGTTCCCGGGGCCCCAGGCTGGCTCATGCACCATTGTTTTGAATTATTGTGGTATCCCATGCAGTTTAGTTAGGAGGGGGGCAGATGAGAGGGAATATCCTGCACGCTGGTGCCCCCTGCTGGTCATATAGCCATTGTCTATATGCAACTGAAGCCCTCTCCTACTAATTGGCTGACTTGCTCAGCTTTTGCTTGATTATCACTGCAGGCTAGGTGTATTATGTGTGCACTTCTCATTGGCTTATAAGCAGCCTGCAGGCTTTATAAAGCAGCAGAGAACTGTTTGGGAGTGAGGTTCTCCAATTGTGTGTTTGGTCAGCTATCATAGGCTTCTGCCTATGAGAGACGATCGCTCTCTAGTGTCCCAGCGGGACAGCCATGTCACGCAGTTGTCCCCAGTGCAGTACAAAGCAATTAGACGGCGGTTTCGTCGTCTAACAGTCTCCAGAACGGCGATCGCCGCTTGGAGATTGAAGGTGGAGCTCCACTCCGCCTACCAACAGGAGATGCGCGTGCAGCCTGCGCGCGATCTCCTGCACTGCAAGCCCCAAGGACCTTACATCGATCGGCGTGAGGCGGTCGGCAAGCAGTTAAATGTATAATTATAATAATAGTAGTGTGACTGTGATGAGGACATTGGAGTGTGAGCTCCTCTGGTGCAGAGATTGATGGGAATGGATCAGTGATCTCTGTACAGCGCTGTGGAATATGTCAGAGCTATATAAATGTATAATAATAATAGTGTATGACTGTGATGAGGACATTAGAGTGTAAGCTCCTCTGCTGCAGAGACTGATAGGAATGGATCAGTGATCTCTGTACAGCGCTGTGGAATATGTCAGAGCTATATAAATGTATAATTATAACTATAATAATAGTGTGTGACTGTGGCGAGGACATTAGTGCAAGCTCCTCTGGTACAGAATAGTGGAAATGGATCAGTCATGTCTTTATAGTGAGAATACTGTATATTATAATCTCTTAACTGGTTAAAAATGTATATTTCCGTAGCTTTATCAGTTATTCTAACTTTCTCCTCCTGTTTTACCCTTCGTTTTTCTTTGAGTTTTGTTTTTCCGCCTCTCTCTTGCAATAATATTTTTACGATCGACCTCTTTTCAGCTTCTGTGTGCAATTTGCAGAATACAGTTAAACGAATTTTGACTGTGAAAACAGATCCACTTTATTCTTTCTCATTACATTAGGTTACATAAAACATTTCTCGTCTTGACTGAGACGATGAAATTAATGGGTTCCCCGGGTTGAATAATTCTCACATTTCCGAGATGCGAAAAAAAAATCAAAAGTAATTGTCTGATTGGATTCCGAGGGGCTGAGAACTGGTCTCACGCTATTCTCATTCATCGATGACGGCTTCCAACCGCCGAGGCATTGTATGTCAATTTCAAATGAAAATCCAACAATATCCCATTTTTCACAAAGGGGCAATCTCTCTCTCCGGTCCATACTGAATGTGGATATGAATTATTGTTATTCGGCTCAATGGACTAGCGGCAAGGACTGAATGCGTGCAACAAGAGCGTTCTCAAGCCACCGCTGAAAAGGGGCCTTGTTTGTAAGATAATAGGAAACTAGGTCTGATAATTTTACTATCCTCGGAGGCCTCTGGGAAATCTCAGTCCCAGCCAAGGTTACACAACATTCTGAGCAACGTCTACCATCTGGAAATAGATATACTTCTGAATTAACCTTTCAATTCCCCCAAATTCCACTTCTGCAAAGTCCTCCGCAGGAGCGCGGAGACTGACATCCCCGCTGGGAACGCTCTTAATAAGGATTGGAGCTCTATTAACTTCGGAAGGGTAGAGGCTGATGTGGTTTATGACAAAGCAGCAATTGAATTGACGGATCATCTGCCGCATCTGAGGGTGTGTTTTTTTATACCTGGCATGTGAGACGGAGGATGGAGTTGTCAGGGCAAATTTTCTGCCAAATACTTTTCCTTACATTTGTTTTGGCATGCATACTTCTCAAAGTGAACATTCAGGAGTTTGGTTGAGAGTTTAGAATTTCCCGTATGAAAATAACATGGCGGTGAAAAGGTTACGACTGGCCCCAGACTTACAGGTGTAGTGTTTGGGTAAAGTGTTAGATGCAGTATTTGAATTCTCAGTATAATTTGCCTTCTCAAACAGAGGGTATTTGCAATAATTCAGCTTTCAAGCTTATGGGAACCGCTACAAAAAAAATAAATCAAAAAGATACTTACCTAAGGAGAGGGAAGGTTCTGGGTCCTATAGAGCCTTCTAGCTCCTCTCACAGTCTCCTTCTTGCAGCGCTGGCTCCCGCGTTTAAATCTCCCACTGCGGGAGGCTTCAGAAGTCTTCTGAAACCAAGTGCTACTGAAGACAGGCGGCTCTGTATGGCGCATGCATGCTCGTGCAAGATAGCGTGCTTGCGCAGGTGCAGTATGATGCCGCCTGTCTTCAGAAGCACTCGGACTCTCGTAAAACTTCCGAATCCTCCTGGGGTGGCAGAAAGCAGTATTCTTCCGATCGGTTGAATACTGCTACGGGGGGTGACAGCGCTAGAACGCAGGGACCGTGAGAGGAGTGGGAAGCCTCTGTAGCAGTGTTTCTCAACATTTTATTGGTATGTACCCCTTTTAAAGCTCTGTACTCACCAAGTACCCCCTAGCATAGTAGACATTATCACAAGTACCCCTTGACAAATATAGATTTAATCGCAGTACATGATGATTAGTTCCAAACAATTTCCAGGCTTTACTATTGCTTTTAATTAGTAAAAAAAAAATCCTAATTTGGTGTTGTTTAAGTAGTATTTATAATTTTCTAAAACTCTAAATTTGTTTTTCTTGGTGAAGTATATCAAGCCTGAGTACCCCCTGGAACCATGAGAAGTACCCCCTGGGGTACGCGTACCACACGTTGAGAACCTAGGCTCTATAGGACCCAGAGCCTTCCCTCTCCATAGGTAAGTATCTGTTTAATTTTTTTGGCCGGTTCCCAATCACTTTTAGGCAGCAAATGTACATGAAGCCAGGCTTATATCCAGAACTGCTGGTGTGTATAGCAAGCCAGGGGTGTCAAAATCAAATACAAAGAGGGCCGTAATTTGACACTGAAACCTAGTCGCGGGCCAACCTCAATGTCTACTGGCTACCTTCCTCCCTTATAAAGTTCCCTGGTGTTTAATGGCTCCCCTGCCCCCCCATAGAGTTCCCCGGTGTCTAGTGGTTCTCCCTCCCTATTAAGTTCCCTGGTGTTTAGTGGCCCCCACCCTCCCCTATACAGTTGCCTAGTGTTTAGAGCTTTCCCCCTACCTCCCCCATATGGCTTTCCTGGTGATCTAGGGCTTCATTTCCAATATAGCTTTCCTGGTGGTGTAGAGTGGACCAAATATAATGTAAAGTGGGGAAACCACTTGGGGGCTAAATTTAATTGCTCTGAGGGCCAGATTTGGCCCGCGGGCCAGAGTTTGACATGTATGCTGTAGATTATAATTATACAGAGCCACATCAACCCAACATGCAGTCAGCCTATTTTAGACTGTTGTTGCTCCTCAGTGCATAGCAGGGATTGATATGGCGAAAAACTGTAAGGGTAAATGGAGGAGGAGTACACTCCAATCAAACAAAGAGATTGTAGTTATATAAGAATACAAACTTTATTAAATACTATTGCATAAAAAAATCCCTTAAAAAGGTGTACACCCACAAGGAAGTCGGCCGACCCTTCACAGATCACTACTCTTACCACTCATACGCACATGCATACCGGGACAAAACATTCCTTAAAGGCGATCGCCAAAAAATATGTCCGCATGTCTATAGGCAATATAGCTCAAGCTCCTAGATCCATAGCAAAAAAATGGACTGAGTAAATCATAGTTCCTTGAGTAGTGTAATGCACACAGCAAGTTATTAATTAACCTTCCTGGCAGTAACCCCGAGCTGATCTCGGGCTATACTGCGCAGGAGGATATCTCAGCCCCTGGTGGGGCGATCCGCCCCATTCAAAGTGCTGTGCGCGCAGCTAGCACATTGCTAGCCGCACGTACAGCTTGATCGCCGCCGCTCTGCGGCGATCGCCCGCATGCAGCGGCGGAAGAGGGCCCCCCCCCCCTGCCAGAGCCCTGCGCTGCCCGGACCAATGAGTTCCAGGCAGCGCTATGGGCTGGATCGGAGGCGTCTGACGTCCATGACGTCATTCCGATCGTCGCCACGGCGACAGGAGAAGCCAAACAGGGGAACGCGTTATATACGCGTTCCCCTGTTTGCTATTGATTCCGGCGACGATTGCACTAGGGGGACACATGCTGAGGAGGGTTTACTCGGCACCCAGTAAATGGAGGAGGAGGGCTGGACCCACACGTGCCACAGCAATACACACAGTTCAATTCCTCACCCCAAACCACCTGTATGGTATGGATCTTGGATAGCCAAGGGGCATGCAACCGGTCAAATGGCAGAAACACATGTATACCGTTTAGTACAGGAAAGTTTGTCCAGGCACTGTTGTAGAGTGGTGGAGGGATGGTGGGGAGGATGGTGACCAGGGGATGCAGGACAGCACTACAGACGTCCAAAGGACACAGAGCACGTGAGCAAGTGCCGTACCGGTGCAAAACGGCTATAGTGCTGTCCTGCATTCCTTGGTCACCATCCTCCCTCCTCCACTCTACAAAACAGGTCAGATGTACCCTGTGCATTTGTTTGTATGGGACTGTATTGTACTATGGATATAACGGTGGTTTGAATAAAGCCATTAAAGGGACAGTGCCTGGACAAACTCTTCTGTACTAAAAAGTTCTTAATTAAGCCGGGACACACCATGCACTTGTAGCAGAAGAAAGCATATGCAGCAAAGCAAAAAGGGATTGATATGGCTTTATGGGATAGGGCTTTAACCAATATAACAGAATACCCAAGCAACTCGGGGTAACCCAAAACCATTAGAAAAGTATAGGGGACTAAAGAGCCCAGATATCCCTCCTGCTAAAAAGCAATGCTCAGTGTAGTTTACCTTCTTAAAGAGACTCTGTAACAAAACGTTCAGCCTTATTTCTTCTATCCTATAAGTTCCTATACCTGTTCTAATGTGGTCTGTCTTGCTGCAGCCTTTCCTAGTTGCACAGTGGCTGTATTATCTCTGTTATATAATCTAATCTTCTTTCCTCTGACGGCTTTGTCAGGCTCAGGCACTCAGACTGGAATGTGCAGGGCTGCTTGTGATTGGCTAGAAGCTATACACACCCTCTCCACGCCCCCTGCAGGCTCTGTATGAGTCACAGACTGAGCTTCTCTCAGCCTATCACATGCTGTTAGCAGCCATGTCTTTTGTTTGTAAACACTGCCTAAAAGTGGCAATTACAAGCCAGGATTGCAGCAGGGAGAGGCAGAAACAGCACAGGGGGCCCAGGAGAACATAAGGAATAGAATGGTATGCTTGTTATTGTAAGAATTTTAGAGTACAGATTCTCTTTAAAGCAGAAAGTATTTGTGACAATTCAGCTGAAAGTGAGCAACTGTGGTTACCCACAATACATCACTACTGAATATGCAAATAATCTCTTCATGCCCCTGAGTAGGGATGAGTCAATGAGATGCAAATATTTCCAAGTTCATGCAGGATTACATTTATGTGCAGATATATGCAAATATATGCAGCTTGAAAATGGGCCAATCAAGCCCCACCCAGGTTTAAACTGATTGATCCATTTTCAATTTGCATATATTTGCATAAAAAAATGAACTTAGAAATATTTGCATCTTATTGATCATCCCTACCCCTAAGCTGCTTGGGTACGCTGTTGTACTTGTCCATGCCCTCCTTAGAGCCATATCAATGCCTGCCATGCACTGATGAGCACTAACAGTCCAAAAAAGGCTGTCTGCATGTTGGCTCTGTAAGCTATAGGCTTGCTATACATCAGTGGTTGTGAATGTAAGCATAAAGAGATCATTTCACATCATATTCAGCACTGATGCATTGTGGATAACCACAGTCGGTTACTTAACCTCCCTAGCGGCCGGTAAGGACAAGCCTGACTCGTCCTGCTAAAGGTTACTGAACGCGGTATGGATAAATCAGGCTTGTCCATGCACCGAGGCAGATTTATAGCTGCTCTGTGCCGCCGCCTCTGCATTTTTTGCTTCTGTAGGCTTCTCTAGGACTGATGGACGCCTGTCAGTACACTGTGGGTAGCAATTTGAGCTTCCCACAGTGTGCCAACCTGCATTCATCAGTCCCAGGAAGTTCACATGGAGACGGCGGGGCAAAGAAGTACAACAACATTTTCCCCCTCCATTCCTTCCTCCTTCCTGATCCTCCTTCCCTTCCGATCTTCACTCCCACCTTCTGTCCAATCCCCGGTAGCGCTGTGACATGATGAGCAAAGGGGATATTACTCACCGAGGCTCTCTTCAGCGATGACCATGCACTCTCCTCTGCCGTACAGCTCTGGGCTACCATTTACAGTAGGGGACATGGCTGGATGACGTCATCAAGCCGCGTCCCCGGTACTGTGCACAGTAGCCCGGATCTGTGAAGGAGAGTGCGCAGTTATCGCTGGAGAGAGCCTCGGTGAGTAATACCCCCTTTACTCTAGAGATGAGCCGAAATTTTCGAAATTTCGAACTGCTTTTATTACGAATGCGAAATTTAACATTACGACCCAAATTCGTAATTTCGTAATTAATTTTCAAATCGTAATTTACAATTTCGTAATCGAAATTTCACTCCCGTAATGACGAATTTCGTGTCTCCAACCGAAATTTTACTTTTTCAGGTTTGTAAGGGTTTCTATCCCTCTAGATGCCTAAAATGAATAGCACAGCCAGCCAGCCAGTC